>NC_091692.1:34072500-35322500 GCF_041296265.1 Equus caballus
TGAAAGACATTGAGAGACTAAACATAAAAACGGATAAAGGCTGTACTATATATTACAAAAGAACTCTAACCCACAACCTCTGCTGTAGCCAGTCCAGGAAGGTCAACCACAACCTCTGCAGCAATAGGCCCAGATAGTCAGGGCTTGATTCATAACTGCTGGCTTCCCTATTTTTCCACTTCTTTCCACTTAGAATGAACCAGAAAAAGACCCATCACATGGGATGCCCTCTTCTAGTTAGTCACCTCCAACTTCCCCTTGCCAACAGCCTCCAATCAGGGCACCCCTAAACCTTCCCTTTTTTCCACTATAAAGCTTCTCCACACCTCTCCCTGCCTTTGAGTCTCTATTAAAATGCAAGTAACAATGGTTGACTCTTTCTGTAGCAAATTCTGAATAAACAGCCTTTGCTTTTCTCGTTTGGGTTGTCTTTATTTCACACCTTGGACAAGTCACTTAGCCCTATTTTCCTTGTCTGTAAAATGGTATATAGATGATCTCACAAGGTTGTGAAAATTGATTGATATTGAGTGTTAAGGTGCTCTGAATTTATTTGATGACCGTAATGGCAAACTGTGGAAGTCAGTGCCTTGTTCACCAATATCCTAGTATTCCGGTACTTCCCCACCCATTTGCAGTTAGACATGGGTGGGCATAAAATTTAGGAGTGATTGCATAATTTGATAAACTCCATTTCTCTCTTCCAAGGTGAATGGTAGTGTTTCAGATGGTGGAAGTTTTGTCAGCCATATGTGCAGCTTGAATGAGACACATACTCTTGATTTTTTAAACCACTAAGATTTTCTTTCCTTTTTTTTTTTGAGGAAGATGAGCCCTGAGCTAACTACTGCCAGTCCTCCTCTTTTTGCTGATGAAGACTGGCCCTAAGCTAACATCCGTGCCCATCTTCCTCTACTTTATATGTGGGAGACCTGCCACAGCATGGTGTGCCATGCCATGCTGCATCTGCATCCGGGATCCGAACTGGCGAACCTGTGCTGCAGAGAAGCAGAACGTGCAAACTTAACAGCTGTGCCACCGGGCCGGCCCCATAAACCACTAAGATTTTCTAATTGGTTATTGCTTCAGCAAATCCAAGACTGTCTTGATGATGCATTGACAATGAATGAATATACAATGATCCAGTAAGAACCATAGAGTTTAAAAAATGTGCTGTCTTGTATACAGAAAATAGGGTTACTTAGACTAATAAAATTAATTTAATTTCAGAATATTTTTCATATTGGGGTTAAGCTTATTCTGATTTCTATTTATTGACTGGTTCCCATAAGCCCACCTTAAAGTTGCCAGTCAAATAACTGTGATTTGGATCCAGCCTCTGGCCATGAAACAGTGTAAGATATTTAGACTGAATAGCTCAATTCAGAGTCCTCAGAGCACTTTATTGTGTTTGAATATGTTTATGGCAAATTATAATGTTCTGAGTTTTTATAGCCCACCGTTCCAGATGTTTGTCTGTTTCTTTAAACTTTCTTTCTTCTTCTTCTTCCTCTTCTTCTTCTGCTGCTGCTGCTGCTTTTTTTTTAGCAGAGCCTAAAAGGGACTGAGAATCATAGTGAAGAGAGAGGAGAGAAAACCTAGTTAAGCTGTCTTAAAATATATACAGATAGGAGTATAGTAGGTCCCAACATACTTAAACTTAGGTTTACATATGCATGGATATTCCAGAATATTTTTGGGGCAGACACACAAAAATTCCTATCCAATAAGAGACTGGGGCCAGGGAGAGAGGGGCTCAGCATGACTACTGGTATTAGAGTTGTGCCATAACTCTGTGGGTGCTGCAAGGGAAAGGTACTGTAAGAAAATAATGTAACAGCTTCTTTATTAAGGTACAAACAGCACTGTTTAGATACACTGTACAGCAGGGAAAAGAACAAGACATCCTTCTGAAATTCCCCAGAGACTACTGAAGTGATTGTTCATTGAAAATGAGAATCCAGGCTGCCTGATAAGCAGAATGTCAAGGATATCTGACAGATATCATAGAGCTTGGAAACAGAAATGATCAGAGAGGCAAGAATGCCCAGGAACAGTGCCACTACTAGGAATCACTGGCAAGTAGTGGAAGCGGCTGCTCTGCACCACTTGGGAGTCTTGGGGAATTAGAGCCCAAGTCCAAGAAGCGTCAGGTAGTCCTGGGGAGGTTTGATCTTTATATTCTGGTGTTGCTGTAAAGTGAGATGAACTTTTTTGGAGCCTTGCGTGCATGTTGAGTGGGATTTGAGTTATGCGAAATAGGAATACAATTATATCCACAAATGTGTGAGGCTAAGAGAAATGTCATATATGGGCCTATGTATTTGCATTTATAAACTCATACACATATAGAATTACAACTAGTGTTAAGGTTAGAAATGCTGACAGAGAGGTGGCTGTCTATAGATTAGGAAGTGAGAAATACTAAGGTATTGTTGTTCCAAAAAGTTCAAATTTTCTGTATAAATGAACAAAATTTGAGGTACAAATGCTAATCAGTCAACTAGCTACCATACAATTTGTGTATATTATCATAAAACCAAAATCATGTTTCAATGATTTATAAAATATAAGAAGCTAAATGTCCACAGAAGAAATCCAATGGACAGAGCAACTATGTCCAACAGATCAAACTATATTTTTGCAGTCTCATACCCTATGACTCTGATTACAATTTATATTAAATCAACTATCAAGGCCAATAATAACTCAGAGCTAAATTGTTTAATGATTACATAAAAAGATCCTTTTTCATTTTGTGATTTCAATGCAATTGGAGTTGTCATTGCAGACTTGTGAAGTTAGTTTGCTACTTTTACCACTGAAAGCTAGAGCTGAAGAAGAGTACACTTACTGAGAAAATGCCATTGTGAATTGGTGAGATTAAATTCAAGCAGTACACAATTGATGAAGCAACACTGAGGAAATGTGCTTAGGATAAGCAGTATATTAAAATGAGGATGCTATTGATTCATTACTCTAACAAGCATATTATATCTTTAGAGGCAGCAGCTTTCTTATGAGATACGTAATATTTTGACACTTCCTATAATATTATGTTTACTCTTCTTTCACCTGTATGGTATTGACCACCTTCTCCAATGCTTTGAATCCAGTACTTACAAGAGAATTTGGGGTTTATTTAAAGAATAAATCTAAAGGAAAACAAAATAACGATGTTTCATTGGTATATTTTGACAAGGGCATTTGACACTTATTAAATTGATGTGTAAAGATAGCTAAAAGGGATAAATAAGACTCAAATTATATTGGCTCAAGGAAATAAAATATGTACAAACTAGCATTTATAGTTTTAGATAGCCTTATCATATATTTTATAATAATTATTAAAATTTTATTTTATTAAATATTATATTTTTAAGTATAATATAATTATTAAAATAATTTATAAAATGTTGACTTTTGGGGCTGGCCCCGTGGCCGAGTGGTTAAGTTCGCGCGCTCCGCTGCAGGCGGCCCAGTGTTTCGTTGGTTCGAATCCTGGGCGTGGACATGGCACTGCTCATCAAACCACGCTGAGGCAGCGTCCCACATGCCACAACTAGAAGGACCCACAACGAAGAATATACAACTATGTACTGGGGGGCTTTGGGGAGAAAAAGGAAAAAAATAAAATCTTTAAAAAAAAAAAAAATGTTGACTTTTAACCACACTGCCCATCTGTTGGTTGTCATATTGTGGTGGCTGCATGTTGCTGTGATGCTGAAAGCTGTGCCACTGATATTTCAAATACCAGCAGTATCACCCATGATGGACAGGTTTCAGAGGAGCTTCCAGACTAAGACAGAGTAGGAAGAAGAACCTGGCTACCCCCTCTGAAAAAAAATTGGCCATGGAAACCCTATGAATAGCAGCAGAGCATTGTCTGATATAGCGGTGGAAGATGAGAGGATGGCACAAAAAACAAGGCGGGGTTCCACTCTGCTGTACACAGGATATCTAGGATTCATAATTGACTTAATGGCACTAACAACAAGACTTTTAATATCTACTCAAAAATTTCAAAGAATTTCCTATGAATAAGAAATGTCTTGCAAGTCAAGGAATTAAAAGTATTATATTTAGAATGATTTAAAAGAAAGTTTGGTCAATGTTAAAGATATTCAATATACAAGTTACTTATCATTTTAACCACTTATATTTATCTATATCATGACTTTGGTGACATTTTGATTTCTGCTTTTTGAGAAAAATGTCTGGTTCTAAGGTCCATAGAGCAAGAATGTAAGGCTTTTCCAAACACTGAAATTAATGAGGAAGGTCACTATGCAGTCTATAATTAATTACTACATGCATTTTTAAATGCAACAATTTATTGGATTAGCTTTCAGGAATCCAAGGAAGTAATTCTATACCCCACAAGAAAACAAAGTGTAAAATACTGATTTTGATAGCGCAATTACAATTTTATAGCTTTGTCATTTTTCCACAAATTTTCTCAAATTGATATTTCATTACTTGAATAGTAATCAGCAATTTATTTTCAAGTATTTTTTTAAAGGATGTCTTTAACCTTACAGCACAGTGAAGAGAAAGATACCTCACAAAAGAAAAGAGGAATGTGTTATTCCCTTCAAATATACATTATGCCATTTATAATTGATGGCTTCAGTTGCTGTTGTATACACTAGTATAGAGCCAGATAAATAAAGACAAGCATTGCTGACACTTTGTTTTCCTTTTATTTACATTTATTTCATTTTTTAAAACTTACTTTGATTCATAGAAGAATTAAAACTACAAAATCAAAAAGAATAAAATGCTTAAACATGTTATAAAATGTACATGTTACTTGTTATACTTCTTACTACAGTTAAGGGCAACTTTAATTATGATGGCCTGAAAATTGTTTTTTTATGACTGTGTTAAAAAATTAACATTTGTTTATGAGCTGAAGATCACTGTTTTTAATCTCATTAAATCTCGCACAAAGACATAAAACATCCATAATAAAATTACACCACACCCTTTTGCATCTTCTTGCCATAAAAAACAGTGTATATTGCTATTATTGAGATAATTTTATAAACAATTTTCTTCTTAAATTCCAGCTTGGTGAAGAATATACCCAAAGCCAAAATAAACAATAACAGGTACAGTCATAATAATTAATTCTTGCATAGAATTTTAAAAACACCAAATGTTCAGTAACTAAGAGGGCAGCTCATATGATAAAATAAATGGTCATTTAAAAATGCAATTCTACTTATTTGGGTTTTTTTCTAACCCTATAGCTAAAGATAAGAAATTTATTTTGTTGAGGTCCTTGACAAATTTACCTAAAATTTAGCAAATTTCTATTTCATAAGTCACTAGATTAATTTCTATTTCATTCATCACTAGACAGCTTACCTAAAATTTCTATGTGCTACAAGAACTCCTAGAACAGGAGTGTGCCATGAAGAGACACATGATGTGACATGATAAAAAGACATACAGCAATTTTCAAATTCAGATCCAAAGTGTTGTGAAATCTGCAATTCCAACCCTGATGTATATAAAATTGTCTTATTTAAGGGTTGGCATACACTTGGTAACTTCATATATACTCTTCCATGACGATAGGTCTAAATCTGTTATACTTTTATCATTAATTATGAGACTAAATTTAACTTTATAATATTTGCCTGTTCATAGGTATCTAATACTTTGAGTATAATTCAAAGAATATGCATTGAATTTCCACCCCAATTTCCACTTGAGTGCAATAGAGATCCAAACGAGGTGAAATAAGGATATAAAAAGGCAATAAGGATAAAAAAATGAGGTGCAATAATGATATAAAAATGAGAAAGATTCTGCCCCTGCATTCCAGAAATTCACGAGAAAAATTTCCCCAAGAATTGTATATTAAAATATATTATGTATACATATATATTCACATATACACAAACCCTTATATTTGAAATACCTACCTATCTATATCTATGCTATATTCTTTGACATTTATTGTCTTATGCTTAAAATACACATACACACAGGGACCTACACACTCACTTTGACACCTATAGTCTCATTTGAGTCCCCAAATAATTCTTTTAAATAATCAATACAGCTATTATCATCTTATCTCTATTCCATAGATTAAAAAAACCTCAGACATAAAATGTTAAGTTCACAAAATGTATTAATTTTCTATGGCTGCCACAACAAAGTATCAAAACTGAGTGACTTAAGAGAATTTGTTGTCTCACTTCTGGAGGCTAGAAGTCTGAAATCAAGTTGTCAGCAGGGCCATTCTCTCTCTGAAACCTGTAGGGGAAGGATCCTCCTTTGTCTTTTCTTAGTTTCTCCTTGTTTGCCAGAAATGTTTGGTATTCTTTGGCTTATAGATGCATTGCTCAAGTCCACCATTGTCACATGGCCTTCTTCCTTCTGTGTGTGTCTGTCTCTATGTCAAAATTTCCCCTTTTTAGAAGGATGCCAGCATATTTGTTTAAAGCCCACTGTAATGACCTAATTTTAACTTAATTAACTCTGTAAAGACACTATCTCCAAATAAGGTCACATTCTGAGGTACTATCAGTTAGGACTTGCACATATCTTATTTGGGGGACAAAATTCTACCCAAAGCACATAGTAAGTGAGTAGAGAAGCTTAAGCAGAGGTCAGGGATCTTGCCTCCCAATCCCAAACTTGTGTATAAACTTTCAAAATCAATAAATTCTTGTTATCAGTGCTACTTTCAATATTTGTCAGAAGTGCCAAACATAATTAATATATAAGATATCTGAGTGGTACTAAATTTCATACATAATTGGATGAGCTAATCAACAGCCAATGGTAAATTTGAGAAAGCACTAAATGTCTTCCTATCTAATCTCATCTAGTAAAAAACACTTGCTATGATTTAGCAAAAACTGCCAAACTTTTGTATCACTCCTACAAATACCTTTCCATAAGTTCTGGTCTTCTCTGTAAAATAAATAGGTCACATACATTAACTCCTACATAATCAGTGAGATAATGAGCATTTTAAATAGTATATGATATATTTTTATAACACCATGGGAGCATCCCACCAGGAAAGGTAATAAAGATTCCTACATTGAGCCTCTATTTTATTTGACATTCATGCTGTTGCTGGACACCTGCAGAAGGGGTCAACCTGGTTAGTTTCCTGGTTTCAAAAATTAAGCATTGGCTGGCATGACATCAGCATCATGGAGGAGTGAGTTGTTCCCTTTGTCTCTCTTTTCTAAGTTACAACCAGTAGGACATCCACAGACCAACAAGGATTCTCTGCATAGCAGACCAGAATGCCTGAGAAATCTATACCTTAATACATCTAAAGGTGAGTGGCCTGGACCTTGTAGAGGTGGGGGAACCAGCAGAGAAGCAGCAGCAGCTCCTGACCTGAAGGCTCCAGGAACTACGATGATATCCACAACCAGAGACTCCAGGAACTGGGGCAATCCTTGTGAATGGAAGGCCAAGGAACAAAAGTGGCAGACACAACTGGAGACTCCAGGAACTGTGGCAACAACTGTGACCCAGCCCACTGCCCCTCCACTAGTAGCAGCACCTGCAACACCAGCAGTCACAGCAGCGGGGGCTGCATCCAAGACCTCAGTGTCCCAAGCAGTGGCAGAAGTGCTCATGATCTGAGGTTCTAGGGATCACAGCAGTGCCCCAGACCAAAGGATCCAGGGACTGTGACAGTACCAGTGACTCAGGCAACTTTTCCCCCAAGGTGGTGGTGGTGATGCCTCCAACTCTGGCCTGCCTAGCAGTGGCAGTGACACCTGTGAACACAGCACCCCTAGCAGTGGTGGTACCAGTACCCCTGGAAACCTCAGAAGCAGTAGCAACATGCATGACACTAGCCCCCAGGCAACAGCAGTGCCCAAGGATGCAGAAAGCTCAGTAGCAGTGACAGTGGAGCTTGCTACCTGGTCGCTCCCAACTTCAGTGGCACCCACAACCTCATTCCCCCACCCACAGCAGCATCACCTGCTAACCCAACAACCCTGGACATGGCAAAGGCATCCATGACCATGGCTCTTGTCCCATCCTCCTGCACCCCAAACTGCAGTGTGGAAACCCACAACTCAGGTGACCATGGAGGCAGTAGAGGTGCTTGCCATCCCAGTGACTCCAGTGGTGACACCCACTACTGTAGTGACACTGGAAACAGCAAAGTACAAGCAGCACAATGAGGGCAGTAAAGACACCTCTAGCAGAGGAAGTGGAGGGTGGAAAGTGATGGCTCTCAAATACAACCAGAGCCAGCTCAGAATGAAAGTAAACAAAGTCTTACTTAACTAAGGAAGGTGTCTGCTACTATAAAAGCACCAGCAGAGGAGAAAATCATCAAGCACATGAAAAGTTATGGTAACAGTATCATAAAAAGAAAATGACGAATCTCTAGAAAACAAACTTGAAGTCACAGAAGAATGCTATCTAACTGACAGATAATTCAAAATAGCTGTCATGAAGAAACTCAGTGAGCTACAAGAAAACACAGAAAGCTCAATGACCTCAGGAATAAAATAAATGAACAGAAAGAGTAGTTTGCCAAAGAGATCAAAACTTTAAAAAACAACAAAATGGAAATTCTGGAGCTGAAGTGCTCAATAAATGAGATGAAGAAAAAAGTAGACAGCATTGTAGATAGAGCAGAACATATGGAAGAGAGTATTAGTGAGTTCAAAAATAGAAAACTTCAAATGATTCAGGTAGAAGAGGAAAGAGAACTAAGACTTAAAAAGAATGATGAAATTCAATGAGAAATATCCAGCTCAATTAGGAAAAGCAACATAAGGATAATAGGTATCCCAAAAGGAGGAGAGAAAAGGAAGCAAAAAGCCTATTTAAAGAAATAATAGCTGACAGCTTCGTAAACCTGGGGAAGGAACTGGATTGTACATGAAGCTAATGGAACACACAATACTGTCAATAGAAAAACCTTCCCCAAGAGTGGTGTCAGCATCATGGCGGAGTGAGCTTGCCTGGGACTCTCGCCCCTCTAACATACAACAAAATGGAGCAACCATATTCTAACAGAATATACCATAATAGCACAAGAATCCTTGAAGAGTCACAGCAGCCAAACAACGGAGGGCTGAGGGGCTGGAATCCTCCTCACAGGAACTGGAATAGGATAAGAGAGAACTTCGCTCCCTCGCCTGAAGACTGGGATTGCTGCCGTGGGAGGCTCTGTGAGGGAAGGAGTAGGGGAGGGGTTGCATGTCCACAGGATAACCCAGGACTCCCTAGTGCCATTGCAGCCTAGAGGGAAGCCCTCTAATGGGGCAAAAGCTTTCGCCTGGGGTGACCTCATCAAGCCAAGACCCCAGGAGACCAGATAGCAACAGCTGATTGGGAAACCAGGGCCTGCATGCAAGAGAAAGCGCCCCCCCCCCAACACCTGCTGTGCTGTGCCATCTTGGCTAAAGGCAGAGGGCTCAGAATACTTGGCTCTAGACCCCCATCCAGTGGCAATAGGCTGTAAATGCAGCCAAATCATATCACAAGGGGAAAAACTGGTAGTTCCAGCATCAGGCGAGTTATCAAATCTCCAGACCAGAGAGAAAATGACAAGCACCCAGAATTCAGGCCTGGTGATGCACAAATAAGTAAACTAAATGACAATGAATTCAGAATAGCTATCATCAAAAAAGCTCAATGAGGTAAAAGAGAATATAGAGAAACAATTCAATGAGTTCAGGAGCTACTTCACAAAAGAGATTGAAACTATAAAGAAGAATCAATCAGAAATACTAAAGATGAAAGACACAATGGAAGAGAAGAAACACAGCATAAGAAAATGCAGAAGTCAATGGGTAGACCAAAACACACAAGATGAGAAACAAAGGAAATGCAGGAAAGCCGGAAAATGAGTGATATAACTACAGCATTAAGCCCTCATAGATCAATAATTGCCCTCAATGTAAATGGATTGAACTCCCCAATAAAAATACACAGAATGGCAAGATGGATTAAAGAACAAGATCCAACAGTGTGTTGCCTCCAGGAAACAAATCTCAGCTCCAATGACAAATAGAGGCTCAGAGTGAAGGGGTGGAAGATGATACTCCAAGCTAATGGCAAACAAAAGAAAGCAAGTGTCTCAATACTTATATTAGACAAAGTAGATTTAAAGATAAGGCAGATAACGAGAGACAAATAGGGGTAATATATAATGATCAAAGGGCCACTACATGAAGAAGAAATAATGCTTATAAATATCTATGCACCCAACATAGGAGCACCAAAGTTCATAAAACAACTGTTAACAAACCTAAAAGAAGATATCAAAAATAACACAATAATAGTAGGGGACCTCAACACCCCACTCACATTAATGCACAGAACTTCAAGACAGAAAATCAACAAGGAACCAGTGGAATTAAATGAAAACCTAAAACAGCTGGACTTAATAGACATATATAGAACACTCCATCCCAAAACAGCAGAATACACATTCTTCTCAAGTGCACACGGAACATTCCCAAGGGTAGACCACATGTTGGGAAACAAGGCAAGCCTTCATAAATTTAAAGAAATTGAAATAATAACAAATATCTTCTCTGATCTTAATGCTATAAAGCTAGAAATTAATTACAAGAAAAAAGCTGAGAAAAGAACAAAGATGTGAAAACTAAAAAATATGCTGTTGAACAAGCAATAGATCATTGACGAAATTAAAGAAGAAATAAGAAAAATCTGGAGATAAATTAAAATGATAACATGCTATATCAACTCATATGGGATACAGCAAAAGCTATATTAAGAGGGAAATTCATCGCAATACAGGCACACTTAACAAAGAACAAAATTCCCAAATAAGCAATCTAAAATTACACCTAACTGAATTAGAAAATGAACAAACAAAGCGCAAAGTCAGCAAAAGGAGAGAAATAATAAAAATCAGAGCAGAAATAAATGATATTGAAACAAAAAAGGCAGTAGAAAGGATCAATGAAGCAAAGAACTGGTTCTTTGAGAAGATAAATAAAATTGACAAATGCCTAGCCAGACTTACAAAGAAAAAAAAGGGAGATAGCTCAACTAAACAAAATCAGAAATAAAAGAGGAGAAATAACAACAGACTCCACAGAAATACAATGAACTATAAGAGAATGCTACAAAAAACTATATGACAACAAAATGGATAATCTAGAGAAAATGGATAAATTCTTGGACTCTTACAACCTCCCAAAGCTAACCCAAGAAGAAACAGACAATCTGAACAGACCAATCACAAGGAAAGAGATTGAAACAGCAATCAAAACCATCCTAAAGAATAAAACCTCAGGACCAGACGGCTTTCCTAGGGAATTCTACCAAACTTTCAGAGAGCATTTAATGCCTATACTTTCAAGCTATTCCAAAAGATTATGGAGGATGGAACACTTCCTAACACATTCTATGAGGCCAACATCACTTTAATATCAAAGCCAGACAAGGACAGCATAAAAAAGGAGAACTACAGGACAACATCACTGATGAACATAGACACAAAAATTCTCAACAAAATTTTGCAACCCAAATTCAGCAATGCATCAAAAGGATCAAACATCACAATTAATGGGATTCATAATAGCGACACAGGGATGGTTCAACATCCACAAATCAATCAACATGATACACCACATCAACAAATCGAGAAGTAAAAACCACATGATCATGTCCGTAGATGCAGAGAAAGAATTTGACAAGATCCAACAGCAATTTATGATGAAAACTCTTAACAAAATGGGGATAGAAAGAAATTACCTCAACAAAATAAAGGCCATATATGACAAACCTGCAGCCAACATCATACTCAACGGGCAAAAACACAGCGCCATCCCCCTGAGAACAAGAATGAGACAAGGATACCCTCTATCACCACTCTTATTCAACATAGTACTGGAGGTTTTGGCCAGAGCAATAGACTAGAAAAAGGAATAAAAGGAATCCAAATAGGGAGTGAAACTCTTGCTGTTTGCAGACGACATGATCTTATATATAGAAAACCCCAAAGAATCCATTGGAAAACTTTTAGAAATAATCAACAACTATAGCAAAGTTGAAGGGTATAAAATCAACATACATAAATCAGTAGCATTTCTATACTCTAACAACAAACTAACAGAAAAAGAACTCAAGAACACAACACCATTCACAATCACAACAAGAAGAATAAAATAGCTTGGGGTGAATTTAACTAAGGAAGTTAAAGACCTATACAACAAAAACTGCAAGACTTTCCTGGGGGAAATTGATGATGACATACAGAGATGGAAAGATATTCCATGCACACGGATTGGAAGAATAATCACAGTTAAAATGTCCATACTACCTAAAGCAATTTACAGATTCAATGCAATGTCAATCAGAATCCCAATGACATTCTTTACAGAAATAGAACAAAGAATCCTAAAATTCAAATGGGGCAACAAAAGACCCCGAATTACTAAAGCAATCCTCAGGAAAAAGAACAAAGCTGGAGGCATCACAATCCCTGACTTCAAAACATACTACAAAGCTACAGTAATCAAAACAGCATGGTACTGGTACAAAAACAGGTGCACAGATCAATGGAACAGAACTAAAAGTCCAGAAATAAAACCACACATCCGTGGACAGCTAAACTTCGACAAAGGAGCTGAGGGCATACAATTGAGAAAAGAAAGTCTCTTCAACAAATGGTGCTGGGAAAACTGGAGAGCCACATGTAAAAAAATGAAAATTTACCATTCTTTATCACCATTCACAAAAACAAACTCAAAAGGGATCAAAGACCTAAAGGTAAGACCTGAAACCAGAAGGCTTCTAGAAGAAAATATAGACAATACACTCTTTGACATTAGTATTAAAAGGATCTTTTTGGACACCATGTCTTCTCAGACAAGGGAAACAATAGAAAGAATAAACAAATGGGACTTCATCAGACTAAAGAGTTTCTTCAAGGCAAGGGAAAACAGGATTGAAACAAAAAAAAAAATCCCTAATTGGGAAAAATATTTGTAAGTCATATATCTGTCAAAAGGTTAATCAACATAATATATAAAGAACTCACACAACTCAACAACAAAAACTCAAACAAACTTATCAAAAAATGGGCAGGGGACATGAACAGACATTCCTCCAAAGAAGATATACAGATGGTCAATAGACACAGGGAAAGATGTTCATCATCACTGATCATCAGGGAAATGCAAATCAAAACTACACTATGATATCACCTTACACCTGTTAGAATGGCAAAAATAATGAAAAGAAAGACTAACAAATGTTGAAGAGGTTGCGGAGAAAAAGGAACCCTCATACACTGCTGGTGGGAATGCAAACTGGTGAAGCCACTATGGAAAACAGTATGGAGATTTCTCAAAAAATTAAAAATAGAAATACCATATGTCCCAGCCATCCCACTACTGGGTATCTATCCAAAGAACTTGAAATCAGCAATTCCAAAAATCCCATGCACCCCTATGTTCATTGCAGCATTATTTACAATAGCCAAGACATGGAAGCAACCTAAGTGCCTAGCAACTGATGATTGGATAAAGAACATATGGTGTGTGTGTGTATATATATATATATATACACACACACACACACACACACAATGGAATATTACTCAGCCATAAAAAATGATAAAATTGTCCCATTCACAACAACATGGATGGACCTTGATGGTATTATGTTAAGTGAAATAAGCCAGATAGAGAAGACAATCTCTGTATGGCTCCATTTATATGTGGATTTTAAACATGTAGACAAAGAGAACAGATTAGTGGCTAAGAGGGGAAAAGGGGTATTGGTGGTGGGCTCGAAGGGTGAAATGGTACACCTACAACACTAATGACAAACAATTATGTACAACTGAAATTTCGCAAGGTTGTAAACTATCAAATCTCAATAAAATTTTTTTACAAAAAGAAAAACCTTCCCCAAGACACTTAAAAATAAAACGATCAAAAGCCAATGACAAAGAAAGAATATTAAGGGCAGCAAGGGAGAAAAAAGAATAATCTACAATCTACCCATTAGGCTATCAATAGATTTCTCAGCAGAAACTTTATAGGCCAGGAAAAAGTTGAATAACATGTTGAAAATATCAAGAGATAAGAACTGTCAGCCAAAAATACTCTATCCAGCAATGTTATCTTTCAGATATGAAGGGATATAAAGCCTCTCCCAGACAAACAAAATCTGAGGGAGTTTATTGCCACTAGACTAGCCTTACAAGAAATGTTGAAAGGAGCTCTCCTACCTGAAATGAAAAGGCAAAGGTATACAAAGCATGGAGCTAGATGATAAACAGAACAAAACAAAATCAAAGTATTTTAGCAAACAATTATAACATAAAGGTTAAAGAGAAAGGAAGCATTAAAAATAACTATAACCACTTCAATTTGTTAACAAACTCACAACATAAAAAAGACTAGTTTGTGACAACAAAAACTTAGGAGTGGAAGAGGAAAAAGACAGAATCTGCATAGATAAATAAAGATAACATACTATCAGCAGTAAAAGGATTATCTCATTTATGAGATCTTTTATACTAACCTATGGTAACCATAGAACAAAAATTCAAAGCAGAGTCACAAAATGTAAGAAAAGAGGACACTGAGAGACACATCACAGAAAACCACAAAACTGAAATGGCAGACAGAAACACAAGAAAAAAAATAAAAATAGAGAGCAACCAGAAAACAAAGGATAAAATGGCAGTATTAAGTCCTCATATATCAATAATCACCCTAAATGCAAGTGGATAGAATTCACCAAACAAAGGCAATGGAGTGGAGAGTGATGTCAGCAACATTGTGGAGTGAGCTATTTCCATAGTCTTTACCCCTAAGATACAATGAAGAGGACATTCACTAACCAACAGAGGACATCCTCACAACACAATAGATGTCTGAGAGATGTATGCCTCCATATATCTGAAGTTGGGGGTGCTAGATCCCCAGGAAGCAGTGGAAGGAGCTAAGTGAATCTGTTCTCCCTCCCCAGTGCCAGCAATCTAGAGCACAGGACCTCATTCAGCAACCAGCACGTGACTCTGAGAGGTGATGGGGGAAAAGATAGCCCTCCAAAGGAACTTTTTCACTCTTGGAGTTGCTTCCCAGCCTTTGGGAAAGCTCCACACTGAGGCGGCTCCATCTCCATGGGGGCACTCCCACTCAGCCGAGCACCCCAGGTGGACTGCCAGTGAGTGCAGAGCATGAGCATGGGCAGGAAAGAAAGCACTCCCTCTAACCCAATCCCACCTGGTGCAAGAACTCAGCCAGTCAGCCAGATGGAGGATCCCTGCCAGAGCACCTGTGCCTGCATATGTGAAGTAGCAGTGGCCAGTGGGTGAATGCGGATGGGCCCTCTTGGCACAGCTTCAAATGGACAAGTACAATGGCCAGCAGATGCAGCAGGCTCAGCAAACAGATCCTGCACCTTACAGTGATGGCAGGTGGAATCTGTGACCAGAAAATACCACTATGCGCTGGCAAAGCTCCACCCCATCAAGCAGCATGAAGAAATACATGAACACTCCAGGCCAGAAGGAAAATGACAAATGTCCAGAAACTAATCCTGAAGTCACAGAAATTTACATTCTAAATGACAGAGAATACAAAATAGTCATCATAAAGAAACTCAATGAGTTACAAGAAAACTCAGAAAGACGGTTCAATGAGCTCACGAACAAAATTAATGCTCAGAGGAAATTCTTCACAGAAGATACTGAAACTCTAAAAAGATGAAAATGAAACAGAAATGCTGGAGATGAAGAATACAATGAATGAGATTAAAAAAATCTAGAATCCTTAAAAACAATAGCTGACATTACGGAGGACAGAATTAGTAATTTAGAGACAGAAATGCTTCAGGTTGCGGGGAGAGACAACTAAGACTAAAAGGAAATGAAAAAATCCCCCAAGAAATATCTCCCTCAATTAAGAAATGCAACATAAGGATTATAGGCATTCCGGAGGGGGAAGGGAGGGAGAAAGGAGCAGAGAGCTTGTTCAAAGAAATACTAGCTGAGAACTTCCCAAACCTAAGGAATGAGCTGGAATTACATGTAAATGAATCCAATAGAACTTATAATAGCATCAATGTAAAAAGGCCTTCTCCAAGATGTATGTTAGCAAAACTAACAAAAGTCAATGACGAAGAAAAAATATAAGAGCAGCAAGGCAGAATAAAATAAGCTACAAAGGAACCCCTATTACCCTTTCAGTGGATTTCTCAGCAGGAAGCTTACAGGCTAGGAGAGTGGAATGATATATTCAAAATACTGAAAGACAAAAATATTCAGTCAAGAATACTCTATCCAGTGAAACTATCCTTCAGATATCATGGAGAAATAAAAACTTTCCCAGACAAACAATAGCTGAGGGAATTCATCATCACAAGACCCCTACAAGAAATGCTCATGAAGGCCCCTGTACCTAAAAAAGAAAAAGAAAATCTTTTCAAAGCTTTGAACAAGGAGATAAATAGACAAAATCAGATAATTGCATCTCTCTATCAGAACAGGTTAGCAAACACTTAATTACAACATTAAAGATAAAGGGAAGGGAAGTATCAAAAATAACTATAAGCACTTCATTTTAATCACAAACTCACAAGACAAAGTGGAATAAGTTGTGACAATAATAACTAGACAGGGAAGAGGAGGGGGAGGAACAAGCTTAGGCTAAAGAGATAAGAGACTATCAGAAATTGGATGATCTCATCTATGAGATCCTTTATGCAAACCTCATCATAACCACTAAACAAAAAATCAGAACAGAGACACAAATGATAAATAAAGGGAAAACTAGAAAAACCATCATAGGGAATCACCAAACTGAAAGGGGAGTCGGAAATACATGGACAAGAAAAAAGAGAAATACAGAACAACCAGAAAATGAGCAATAAAAAGGCAGCATTAAGCACTCAAATATCAATAATAACTGTAAATGTAAATGGATTGAATTCTCCAATCAAAAGACAGAGTGGCTGGATGGATTAAAAAAAAGACCCAACAATATGCTGCCCTCAGGAAACCCATCTCAGCTCTAAAGACAAACACAGCTTTAGAGTGAAGGAGTGGAAGATGGTACTCCAAGTAAGTAGCAAACACAAGAAAGCAGGAGTTGCCATACTTATTTCAAGCAAAGTAGACTTCAGGATAAAAAAGGCAATGAGAGACAAAGGGGGCAGAATATAATGATAAAAGGGACATTCCACCCAGAGGACATAACACTTATGAATATATATGCACCTAAACAGGAGCACAAAAGTACATAAAGCAACTATTAACAGACCCAAAGGGAGAAGTTAACAGCCACCCAATAATAGTAGGGGAACTCAACACCACACTTACATCAATGGATAGAGCATGCAGACAGAAAGTGAACAAAGAAATAGTGGAATTAAACAAAAAATTTCATCAGATGGACTTATATATAGAACATTGCATCCCCAAACAACAGCATACACATTGTTCTCAAGTGCACATAGAACGTTCTCAAAGATAGATCATATGTTGGGAAACAGAGTAAGCCCCAATACATTTAAGATGATTGAAACCATATCAAGCATCTTTTCCAACCATAATGCTATGAAACTAGAAATCAACTATAAGAAAAAAGCAGGGAAAGTCACAAGCATGAGGAGACTAAACGAAATGCTACTGAACAGCCAATGGATCAATGAAGAAATCAGGGGATAAATGAAAAAATATCTGGAGACAAATGAAACTGAAAATACATCATACCAACTCATATGGGATGAATCAAAAGTGGTCCTAATTAGTAGTAGAAACTAATAGCTATTTCTTTGAGAAGATAAGCAAAATTGACAAACCCTTAGACAGACTCACTAGGAAACAAAGGGAAGGCTCAAATAAATAAAATCAGAAATTGAAGAGGAGAAATTATAATGAATATCACAGAAATACAAAAGATTATAAAAGAATGTTGTACCCCAAAAAGTGGATGACCTAGAAGAACAGAAAAATTGTTAGACTCATAGAATCTCCAAAAACTGAATCAAGAAGAAATAGAGAATCTGCATAGACCAATCACTAGTAAAGAGATTGAAAGAGTAACCAAAAACTTCCCGAAAACAAAAGTCTGGGACCAGATAGCTTCTCCAATGAATTCTACCAAAGATTCAAATATTTAATACTTATCCTTCTCAAGCTCTTCCAAAACATTGAAGAGGAAGGGACTCTTCCTAACTCATTTTACAAGGCCAACATTACCCTGATACTAAAACCAGACAAGGCCAACACAAAAAAGGAAAATTACAGGCCAATATCACTGATGAACATGGATGCAAAAATCCTCAACAAAATAATAGGACATTGAATACAAAAATATATTAAAAATATCATACGCCATGATCAAGTGGGATTTATTCCAGAGATAAAAGCATGATTCAACATCTACAAATGAATCAACGTGATATACCATCTTAACAAAATGAAAAACAAAAATCTCATGATCATCTCAATAGATGCAGTGAGAGCATTTGACAAGATTCATTATCCATTTATGATAAAAGCTCTCAATAAAATGGGTACAGAAAGAAAGGACCTCAACATATTAAAGGCCATTTATGATAAACCCACAGCTAACATCATACTCAGTGGTGAAATAGTGAAAACTATACCTCTAAAAACAGGAATGAGACAACCATGCCCATTCCCACCACTCTGATTTAATATAGTATTGGAAGTTCTAGATAGAGCAATTAGGCAAGTAAAAGAAAAAAAAAAAGGCATCCAAACTGGGAAGAAAGTAGTAAAACTCTCACTATATGCAGATTACATGATTTTATATGTAGAAAACCCTAAAGAATCCACAAAAGAAAACTATTATAAATAATAAACAAATACAGTAAATTCAAAGGGGACAAAATAAACATACAAAAATCAATAATGTTTCTATACACTAACAATAAACAGAAAGAGAAATCAAGAATACAATTCTATTTACAAATTCAACAAAATGGATAAAATATCTAGGAATAAATTTAACCAAGGAAATGATTGAGCTATACACTGAAAATTATAAGATTATAAGGCACTGTTGAAAGAAACTGAAGAAGACAAAGAAATGGAAAGATATTCTGCACTCATGAAATGGAAGAATTAACACAGCTAAAATACACATATTCTACAAATTCAATGAAATTTCTATCAAAATCCCAATGACATTTCTCATGAGAATAGAATAAAGAATCCTAAAATTTATTTGGAACAGCAAAAGACCTCAAATACCCAAAACAAACCTGAGAAGGAAGAGCAAAGCTGGAGGTATCACACTCCCTAATTTCAAAATATACTACAATACATATAGTAGTAGTAATTTATAGTAATCAAAAAAGCATGGTACTGGCACAAAAACAGACAGTCAGATCAGTGTAACATAACTGGTAGCCCAGAAATAAACCCACACATCTATGGACAGTTAATGTTTGATAAAGGAGCAAAGAATGTACAATGGAGAAACGAAAATCTCTTTAATAAACGGTGTTGGGAAAACTGGACAGCTGCATCCCAAAGAATAAAAGTAGACCACTATCTTACACCATACACAAAAATGAACTCGAAATGGATTAACGACTTGAATGTAAGACCTGAAAATTTAAAACTCCTAGAAGAAAGCATAGGCAGTACACTCTTTGATATCAGTCTTAGCAGTATGTTTTCGACTATATCTCCTCAGGCAAGGGAAACAAAAGAAAAATAAACAAATGGGACTATGTCAAACTAAAAAGCTCATTAATGCAAGGAAAACTATCAACAAAAAGAAAAGACAACCTACTGAATGAGAGAAGATATTTGGTATATCTGATAAGGGGTTAATATCTAAAATATATAAAGAACCCATACAACTCAACAGCAAATAAACAAACAACTCAATTAAAAAATGGATAGAGGATCTAAGCCTATATTTTCCAAAGAATATATATGGATGGCCAACAGGCACATGAAAAGATGTCCAAAATCACTAATTATTAGGGAAACGCAAATCAAAACCACAATGAGATATGACCTCATGCCCATCAGAAAGGCTGTGATTAAAAGACAAGTAATATCAAGGGTTGGAGAGGATGTGGAGTAAAAGGAACCCTTGTATATATTGCTGATGGGAATGTAAATTAGTGTAATCACTATATGAAACAGTATGGCGGGGTTTTTTAAATTAAAAATAGAACTACCATATGATCTAGCTATTCCACTTCTGCGTATTTATCCAAAGAACATGAAAACCCTGATTTGAATAGATATATGCACACCTATGCCCACCACAACCAAGACTTATTTGCAATAGCCAAGACTTGGAAACCACCTAAGTGCCCATCATTGGATGAATGGATAAAGAATATGTGGTATACACACACATACACACACCTGCAATGGAATACCATTCAACCATAAAAAGATACAATCTTGCCATTTGCAACAACATGGATAGACCTCGAGGATATTATACTAGGCCAAATAAGTCAGACAGAGAAAGACAAATAGCATTAGATTTCACTTATACGTGGAAGATAAACAAACACACAGATACAGAGAACAGATTGTGGTTACCAGAGGGAAAAGTGAATGGTGGGAGGGCAAAAGGGGTGAAGGGGCACATCTGTACGGTGATAGATGACAGCTAGACTTTTGGTGGTGAACACATGTAGTCTATACAGAAGTTGAAACATAGTGATGTACACCTGACATTTATATAATTTTGTAAATCAGTGTTATCTCAATGAAAAAAATTAAACCCTGGCTGATGTATGAATCCAAACATCTTGCATTCCTTAATACAAACCTGGTTTAGTGAATACAGTCAGGCTTTGATAATAGCCACAATCATTAGTTTCTCTAACATGTAACACAAATATCAAATGGAATTTACTTAATTTCTTTGCTAATTATCTTTTCTTTACCCCAGATATTAACTTGATTTAAATATTTAGAAAACACTTATAAAACATTTCTGATAGTATAACAAGATGTCTACCTAATAGAGTTGCACCAGAACATGATCTGATAAAAAAGAAAAAGGAAGGAAAGGATAAGTACACGTTTGGAGCAAAATATTTTGGATAAACAGTTAAACAAACAAATAAAAAATAACCGTAATCTACAACATTTATTCCCGAATATTATAGAGCTCAGCAACTACATTCTGCTCTATTTTTGGCTGTACCTTTACACTTACTATACTCAATATCATAAGTGTCACAACACAATGTAACTAGTGCAATGTATCTTAGACTTACACAGAAACTTTAGGAGAGAGAGAAAACAAAATATCTCACTTTGTATGCTGCTAGATTGTTATTAACCACACTTTTGATATCCACTCATGTTTCACTCAGGTATCCAAATAAATGGATCTCTTGTTCTTTTAATAATTGCTAAAAATTTTCAAGAATCATGACTTAAGCAAACAGATGCAAGACCTCACCAACAATTTTATAATGAACTTCTCAGTGTGTTAATATTTTCTGTACTGCTTTTCTGAATCATATTATAGGTGCAGATCTAAGGTAATTCAGGGGATTAAATAAAGGTTTATCCATAATCCCTCCTAGGTTTACAAAGTTTTAAAAGAAACATGGACAGATAACATTTATTGTGTATCTAATACATGCTATAGTCCTAGAAGTTTTACACAATTTATTTCATTTCATTTTCACAGTAACCATTATAAGAGAGTATTTTTCATTCTTTTATGGCTGAAGAAATTGAGGTTCAGCCACAATAAGTAATTCCTCAAAACCATATAGCCAATTAGTTGTATAACCGTGATTTGAACCTGTGAAAATTAATAAACAGAACCCTCAGTAAATTGGGGTTGGGAAGACAAAAAGTGGAGCTCTCACATTCTATGGCGATAGCAGATCCCAACAGGTAGAAAAAACACTTCTCAGCTAAAGACAGACTGTCACAACTTATCCAGTTAAAGCCACTCCACATGAAACTCTCAATTCTTCCAATGGACTTTTTGTTTATAATAGCCCTCCGGCTTACTCTTTTCCTCTATAAAAGAGTTTCTCCTCCTCCTGCTGCTCATGACTTGCATGTGACTCACCATGGTTGCACACCTCAAACGGCGGTTCTTGGCTGATCCCAAATAAACCCATTCTTGTTGGAGAAATAACCAGCTGCCTATTTGCTTAAAGTCAATATTTTAGTGGCTTGTACAGGGATCCAGAGAAGATCCCCGATGACTTTGAGTTTAGTGAGCAAGCAGGTGCAGTACCTGCAAAAGAGCCCACTGAGCTCACTGTTTTACTTGCCAACCCTGGAGTTAGAGGGTAAGTCTTTCTCCTGGATCTGAGCTTTTGTCTGCTTTGTGTTTGAGGCTCTCCAGGTTTTATTCAAAATCTATTTTAAGGCTTTGTCCTTTTCCAGTTAAGGTCTAGTTTGTCTGTGAGTACTCGTTTGGCACTTCAACCCGATTCTTTTGAAATCTCTCCAACATGTGACACAACGCCCAGGAAAATTCTTTGCTGCTATCAAGGGACAAGAGGCTGCTGAAACCAGAAAAACCTGACTCTTGATCAGCAATGCTTTTAGAAAAAGATCTCCATCAAACAGGGAAAATGTGAAAATTAATAAACAGAAACCTTGTTAAATTGGAGTTGGGAGGCCAGAAATGGGAGCTTTCTCACATTCTACAATGATAGCAGAGCCCAACAGGTAGCAAAAACACTTCTCAGCCCGTAAGAAACTGTCAAAACTCAGCCAATGAAAGCTACTACACCTGGAACTCTCAATTATTCCAGTGGACTCTTTGTTTACTATAGTCCCCCCAACTATTCCTTCCCGTCTGTAAAAGAGTTTCTCCTTCACTTGCTGCTCAGAGCTTGCACGTGGCTCACCGTGGTTGCAGACCTCAAATTGCAATTCTTTGCTGATCCTAAATAAACCCATTTTTGCTGGAGAAATAACTACCTACCTATGTGTTTAAGGTCAACAAGCCAAAGAGTGTCTATGGCCCCGAGTCTGTGCTGATCACACCCAAGCAAAAGTACATAATAAACTGCATTCATATTCATCTTAGATATAAAATAGAAAATAGCTGGGTAGTATTGTACTTTGGATGGGCAGTGTGTAGTTAGAAATCTGGGAATAAATGATTTGTACTTCTCCAACCTTACATCATACTATTCCTCTATACTGATACTGCAAGCTAGAAAAAATGATCATCCACCATCTCCAAGCTATATCAATTGCATATCTTTCTAGCACGTTTACTAATGCTGATTTCCTCTAATTGAAACCTCTTATTTTCATCTCCAGATCTCTTACCTTCCTTTTCTGGCCAACTAATATCCCCTTTCCTCTTTTATTTTTTCCAACAAATTTTTATTGTTACTACTTTGCTCTGATGATACTAGAAGCTGGTCTTTATGTTGCTGGTAGTGTCTGTGGGCCATTAAGGGTCATGCCTAGGAAGTGGGGTTTAACTATTCCACGGTAGAACAAGGAGATGTCCCACTGACGACAAATCTGGAGTCACCAGCATAGGATGAGAGCTGAAGCATGGGAATAAAGAGATGTCCAGGCACATGTGGAGAGAGAAAAGTGTCACTGGGCCTAAGGTAATAGCGTAAAAATAAAGTTGGAAAGGAGGAACTCAGGGCTGATGTTTAACCCCAGAAAGGATGCCTAGAAACCAAATGCTTATCAGTAGGAGACGTCATACAGGCAGGTTTATGCATACTGTGGACACAGCAGCCATTAAAAATAGTTCAGGCTATGGGCTATATGTTTAGTTCATCAGGATGTTTTGATAGGAACAAAAAGTTACAGAACAGTACCTATAGCATGAGACTATTTCTAACATACATATTTGCATACACACATTTATATATATTCGACATTTATTATGCAAATACATAGAAAAATTTGAAAAAACACATAAAATCAAAACTATTGGTTTGTTTGTGGGGGACTAGTGACCATCCCTCCACCTTTTGAAAGGTACAATTAGCATAATCCCTCATGAAGAGTCATCATGATGGGCGTTGGCTGTATCAGTTACGTGTGTCTGTGTCTTTAATACTGTGTGTTTTATTATTTCATCATTTATGGCTATGCCTTGCTTCATCTAAACCCATTACAAAATGTGAACCATTGTTCATGCAATATATCCATCCATAATGAAAACATTAATGATGGTAATATTATGTTCTACTGTCTATTGCTCATGTGTTAGAGATTTGCGGATAAATAGGACCTCACCCCTGCCCATAAGCAGCTCTCAGGCTCATACAATGAGATTTGTCCTAACAAAGATATAAAAACAATATATGGTTATGCAGAGGGTGCAACATTAATTATGCTGAAAGGGATAAAATATATTTTAATTTAAAAAGTGATTTTTAAGTAAGACGAAGTCTTCTAGTGGTGTTATGATTGGAAGGACATTGTAAGCAGAAAGAATTTCATGTGATGTGGATCACGACCTGCTGCCACATGCTTTACTCTGAGCAGGAACTTTCTATGTGTTGATGTGAAGTTAGAACGGTTCACCTTGGAGAAATAAATATTGCTCCAATGACTAAATGGGAAAAATATACATAAAGCACTTTATTAAGTGGCACTAAGTAAATGTTAAAAAATGTTACCACTTGCCTTTACTGTTATTTTAAGTATTTGGTATTCATAAAGAAAAATTTAGTCCCTTAGCTGAGTGATTTCAGGAAGGTATCAAGAATATGCATTATCATGACTTTATCAGAGAAACCACATAATTTATAAGCATCTTCTATCAAAGCGTAACTTAATAAGCGTAACTTTATAAGCATGATGCTATGTACCTGTCAAGAGTCATATTTAATAATCCAAAAGAACATATAAGTGAAACTGAAATAATTGAGTAGTTTTCTTTTTTCATATTGTGTTGAAAAACACATAACATAAACCTACCATCTAAACCTTTTTTAAGTGTATAGTACAGTAGTGTTAACTATATATGCACATTGTTGTCCAATGGATTTCTAGAACTTTTTCATCTTGCAAAACTAAAACTCTTGTTTGCCACTCTCCTCCATCCCCAGGCCACCTCCATTCTACTTTCTATTTCTAAGAGTTTATTACTTTAGATACTTCATATAAATAGGATCGTGCAATATTTATCTCCTTGTGACTGGCTTATTTCACTTAGCATAATGTCCTCAAGATTCATCCATGTTGTAGCGTATGATAGAATTTCTTTTGGTTTTAAGGCTGCACAATATTCCATTGTATATACATATCACATTTTCCTTATCAATTCATCCATCGATGGACACTTAGGTTGTTTCCATATCCTGACTGTTTGTAATAATGTTGCAGTGAACATAGGTGTGAAAATATCTCTTGGAGATCTTAAATATTAAAGACACAGACACACCTGACTGACACAACCAATACCCATCATGATCACTCTTCATGAGGGGTTATGTTAGCTGTACCTTTCCAAAGGTGGAGGGATGGTCACTTGTCCCCTACAACCAATCTATTTTTTTTGATACATATCCAGACGTGGAATTGCTGGATCATACAGTAATTCTATTTTTAATTGCTTGAGGAACCCTTATATTTTTTCAATAGCAGAAAACGCACGCAGCATTTTACATTCCCATCAACAGTTCACAAGGATTCCATTTTCATCACATCCTAGCCAAGACTTTTTTATTATTTTGTTAGTGGCCATCTTAACATATTTCAAGTGATATCTCATTGTGGTTTTGACTTGTATTACCCTGATTATTAGTGATTTTTAGCATATTTATGTAAGCTTGTTGACTATGTGTATATATTCCTTGAAGAAATGTCTATTCAACAGAAATGTCTATTCAAAAATTTAACCATTTTTAATAGGGTTATTTGTTTATTTGTTGTAGGATTGTAGGAGTTCTCTATATATTCTAGATATTAACCCACTTTATATGGGTTGAGGTATATGGCTTCAAATATTTTTCTCCCATTCAATAGGTTGCCTTTTTACTCTCTTGATTATTTCCTTTGCTGCACAGAAATTTTAAGTTTTATATAATCCCATTTTTCTATTTTGTTTTTTCCTGTGTCTTTTATGTCATATCCAAGAAATTATTGCCAAATTTAATGTCATAAAGATTTTAAATTTTTTTCTAGGAGTTTTATAGTTTCAAGCCTTACCTCTCAGCCTTTAATACATTTTGAGTTATTTTCTGCATATATTTAGGGTCCAACTTCATTGCTTTGCATGTGGATATCCAGTTTTACCCACATCATTTATTGAAAAGATTATCCATTCTGTAACCTTAGCACCCTTGTCAAAGACCATTCTGGGCTCTCTATATTCTGTTCCATCAGGCTATGTGTTTGTCTTTATGCCATTACCATACTCTTTTGATTAATATAGCTTTGTAATAGTTATTTTTTTATTGCACTATATCACTATTTTTCCTTTCAGTTTTACTGACATACAGCACTGTATAACTACTTGACTTACGTACATTGTGAAATGATTACCACCATAAATTTCATTGGCATTCATCACCTCATGTAGATATAAAACAAGAAAAAAGTGTTTTTTTCCTTGTGATGAGAACTTTTAGGATTTGCTCTCTTAGCAACATTCAAATGTACCATACAGCAGTGTTAACTATAGTCATCATGATGCACATTATATCCCCAGTACTTATTTATCTTATTATTGAAGTCTATACCTTTTAACCACCTTCATTCATTTCCCCCAGCCCCGACACCTGGCCTCTGATAACCACAAATCTGATCTCTTTTTCTGTGAGTTTTGTTTTGTTTAGAGTTCACAAGTAAGTGAGAGCATATGGCATTTGTCTTTCTCTGTCCGACTTGTTTTACTTAGCATAATGCCTCAAGTTTCAGTCACGCTGTTGCAAATGACAAGTATTTTCTTCTTTTTTATGACTGAATGGTATTCCTCTGTGCATGCGTGTGTGTGTGTGTGTGTGTGTGTATGTGTACTGCATTTTCTTTACCTATTCACTTAGATTGTCCATGTCTTGGCTATCTTGGCTATTCTGAATATGCTGTAAATGAACATGGAGGTGCTGAAATTTCTTTGACATAAGGATTTTATTTCCTTAAGATAAATTCCCAGAAGTAGAATTGCTAGATGATATGGTAGTTCTATTTTTAATTTTTTGAGGAACCTCCATAATGTTTTCCATAGTGGCAGTAACAATATACAATCCCACCAACGGTGCACAAATTTCCTCTTTCTCCATATCTTCACCAGCATTTGCTTTCTTTTCTTTCTGATGATAGGCATTCTAACAGGTGTGAGGTGATATCTCATTGTGGTTTCGATTCACATTTCCCTGATGATTAGTGATATTGAGTATCTTTTCATGTACCTATTGGCTAAATGAATATCTTCTTTGCAAAAATATTTATTCAGGTCCTTTGCCTATTTTTAAATAAAGTTATTTGTTTTTTTTGCTATCAAGTTGTACGGGTTCCTTACATTTTGGATATTAACCCCTTATCAGATATATGACTTACAAATATTTCCTTCCATTCTTTAGGTTCTTTTCATTTTGTTGATCATATCTTTTGCTGTGCGGAAGCTTTTTAATTTGATGTGGTCTCATTTGTTTGCTTTTGTTGCTTGTGCTCTTAGAGTCATATTAAAAAATTCATTGCCAAGACCCATGTCAAGGAGCTTTTCTCCTACGTTTTCTTCTGGGAGTATTATGGTTTCAGGCCTTACATTTAAATTTTTAATTTATTTCAAGTTAATTTTTATGAGTTGTGTAAGATAAGGGTCTAGCACCATTTTTGAAGAGACTCTCCTTTCTCCATTGATTATTCTTGGCTCTTGTCAAATATTAGTTGTAATATGTTTTCAAATCAGGAAATGTGTAGCCACCAGTTTTGTTTTTCTGTCTTAAGATTGTTTTGGCTATTTAGGGTCTTTTGAGATTTCATGTGAATTATAGGATCTTTTTTCTATTTCTGCAAAACAATTTCTCTGAGATATGGTTAGGGATTGCATTGAATCTATAGATTGCTTTGGGTAGTACTGACATTTTAAAAATAATAAGTCTTCTAATCCATAAACACAGGATGTTATTCCAATTATTTGTGTTTTATTTCTTTCAGCAATTTTTTATGGTTTTCAGTTCTTTATAGAATGTTCATTGTTAGTGTACAGAAACACAACTGATTTCTGTGTGTTGATTTGTATCCCACAACATTGCTGAATTTTCTTTTTGGTTTTCACAGTTTATGTGTGTGTGTGTGTGTGTGTGTGTGTGTGTGTGCGCGCGCGCATAGAATCTTTATGATTGTCTACATATGAGATCACGTCATGTGTGAACAGAGAGTATTTTATTACTTCATTTTCTATTTTAGTGCCTTATATTTCTTTTTCTTTCTTGCCTGATTGCTCCAGCTAGGATTTTCAGTATCACGTTGAATAGAAGTGAAGAGAGGGGGCATCCTTTTAGTCTTCAGAAAAAGCTTTCAGTTTTCCCAGTTAAATACGATGTTAGCTTTTGGCTTTTGATGAATGGCTTAATCCTAGTTTGTTGAGTATTTTATCATGGAAGACATTGAATTCTGTCAAATGCTTTTTCTACGTCAATGAGATGACTATGTGCTTTTTGTCCTTCATTTTGTGAAATATATTGATCAATTTTCATATGTTGAAACATCTTTGCATTCCAGGAATAAATCACACTTGGTGATGGTGTATAATCCTTTTGATGTGCCATTGAATTCCGTTCATTGATATATTGTTGAAGTTTCTGCATGAATATTCATCAGACATATTGGTCTGTAGTTTTCTTCAAGTATCTGTCTAGTTTTGGTCTCAGTGTAATATGGCCTCATAAAATGAATTTGAAAGTTTTCGTTTCTTACCAATTTGTTGGAATGATTTGAGAATGATTGGTGTTAATTATTAAAATGCTTGGTAGAATTCTGCAGGCCATCTGATCTTGGCCTTTCCTTTATTGTGAGGTTTTTGGTTACTGACTAAATCTCCTTCCTTATTTTCAGTTTGCTTAGATTTTCTATTTCTTCATTATTCAGTTGGTAGGTTGTTTGTTTCTAGGAATTTATTCATTTCTTCTAGGTTATCCAATTTGTTGGCATATAACCATGCATAGTAGTCTCTCGTGATCCTTTTTATTTTTATGACAGTTGCAAAGTCTTCACTTTCATTTCTTAATTTAGTTATTTGTTTCTTTTCATTTTTTCTTAGTCTACCTAAGGGGTTATCAATTTTATTGGTCTTTTCAGGAAACTGATGCTTTGTTTCACAGATTTTTTTGTTTGTTTTTTATTCTCTGTTTCATTTATTTCTGGTCTAATCTTATTTCCTTCCCTCCAATAACTTTCAGCTTAGTATATTCTTCCGTTTTTATTTTCTTGAGGTTTAAGTTTAGATTGTTGCTTTGAGATGTGTCTTTTTAATGTAAGTGTTTACTGCTATAAACTTCCTTCATACCTCTGCTTTGGCAGCATCCCATGAATTCTGGTACGATATGTTGTCATTTTTATTTGTCTCAAGGAAGTTTTAAGTTTCTCTTCTGATTTCTTTTTGGACCTATTAGTTGTTCAAGTGTGTGTTGTTTAATTTCCATATATTTGTGAATTTTTCAATTTTTCTTCTCTAGTTTTATTCTATTATGGTCAGAATAGATACCAGTGGTAATAACAATTTATTTTCTTAAATGTCTTGAGACTTGTGTGTTACCTAATATGTGATCTATCCTGGAGAATGTTCCATGTACACTTGAGAAGAATGTGTAGGCTGCTGTTATTGGGTGGATTGTTCTGTATATCTCTATTAGGTCCAATTGGTCTATAGTGTTGTTTAAGTCTTCTCTTTCCTTGTTGATCTTCTGTCTGGCTGTTGTCTCCATTGTTGAAAGTGGAATATGGAAATCTCCTATTCTTAGCATATTACTATCCATTTATCCCTTCAATTCTTTCAATGTTTGCTTCATATATTTGGGTGCTGTGCTGTTAGGTGAATGCATATTTGCAATCATTATATTTTCTTGAGGAATTGACACTTTTATAATTATATAGTATGTTCTTTGTCTTTTTTCTAATAGGTTTATTTTTTATTTTTTATTTTATTTTTGAGGAAGATTAGCCCTGAGCTAACTACTGCCAGTCCTCCTCTTTTTTTTTTTTTTCTTTTGCTGAGGAAGCCTGGCTTGAGCTAACATTCATGCCCATCTTCCTCTAGTTTATATGTGTGATGCCTACCACAGCGTGGCATGTCAAGCAGTGCCATGTCCGCACCCAGGATCCAAACCAGTGAATCCTGGGCTGCCAAGAAGCAGAACGTGTGAACTTAACTGCTGCACCACCAGGCCGACCCCTGTTCTTTGTCTTTTCTGACAGTTTCAACTTTAAGTTTATTTTGTCTGATATAAGTATGGCCAATCCTATTCTATTTTGGTTACCATTTGCATGGAATATCTTTTCCCATCCTTTCACTTTCAGCATATGTGTGTCTTTACATCTAAAGAGAGTCTCTTGTAAACAGCACATAGTTGGATTGTTTTTTATCCATTCAGTAACTCTATATCTTTTGATTCACGAGCTTAATTTATTTAGATTTATAATAAGTACTGACAGGGAATGTCTTACTATTGCTACTGTGTTAATTGTTTTCCGTATGTGTTGTAATTATTTTGACACTCTTTTCCTCTCTTGTTGTTTTCCTCTGGATTTCATGAGTTTTTGTAGTGATATGCTTCAATTCCTTTCTCATTTTCTTTTCTGTGTCTTCTATAGTTATTTTTTTGTGGTTACTGTCGGGATTATATAAAACATCCTATAGTTACAAAAATTTGTTTTAAACTGATAACAACTTAACTTCAGTTACATACAAAACCACTGCAATTTACATCTTCCCTTTCCCCACTTACGTTATTAATGTTATCTTTTCAAATATTTTCTATTTATTAACATGGTTTTATAATTACACTTATTTTTATGTTTTTATATTTTACATTCCATACCAATATTAAAAATAATTCATGCACCACCATTACTATATTACAGAATTCTTTATTTGTCTATATGTTTATCTTTATTAGAGAGCTTTATATTTTTGTATGCTTCCATGATACTGTCTAGTGTCCTTTTATTTCAACTTGAAGGATTCACTTTAGCAGTTCCTATTAGGCAGTCATAGTAATGAACTCTTTCAGCTTTTGTTTACCTGAAAAAATTTTTCTTTCTCTTTCATTACTGAAGGACAGTTTTGCTGGATATAGTATTCTTGGTTGGCAGCAGTTTTTTTTAAGTTTCAGCACTGAATTTATCATCTCACCCTCTTCTGGCCTGTAGCGTTTCTGCTGATAATGTTATGAAAGCTCTTTTGTATGTGATGGTCACTTTTCTATCTCTGCTTTCAAAATATTCTCTTTGGCTTAGACTTTTGATTGTGTCTTAGTCAGTTTGAGCCACTATAACAAAGTACAATAGACTAAGTGGCCTAAAAAAAAAAAAGAAACATTTCTCACAGTTCTGGAGGCTGGGAGTCTGAGTTCTGGGTACCAGCATGATTGGATTCTGGTGAGGGTCTTCTTCCACGTTGGAAACTGCCAATTTTTTTGTTGTATCCTCACATGGCAGAGAGCAGAGAGGGTAAGTAAGCTCTCATGTGACTCTTATAAGAAGGACACTAATCCCATTCATGAGGGCTCCACCCACATGACTTTGTCTAATCCGAATTAGCTCTCAAAGCCTCCACTTCCTAATATCATCACACTGGGGATAGGTTTTCAACATATGAAATTTTTGGGGAGACACAAATATTCAGTCCATCACAGACAGTTTGATTATAATGTGTTTCAGTGTGGGTCTCTTTGAGCTCATCGTATTGGAATTTTTAAGCTTCTTAAATTTTAATTCCCATTTTCTTCCTCAGATTTGAGAAATTTTCAGCCATTTGTTCTTCAAATAAGTTCTCTGTCTCTTCTCATTCTGAGACTCTCCTAAGATATATGTTGATCCTCTTTTTTCTGTCCCATAAGTACCTTTGATTTTCCTTACTCTTCTTTCATTTTTATTTTTATTCCACTGAGTGGCTTGTCTGAGTTAACTGATTCATTCTTATGCTTCATCACATCTGATGTTGAACCTCTCTGGTAAATTTTTCAATTTAGTGATTGTATTCTTCAATTCTGGGATTTCAGTTTGTTTCTCTTTTATATTTTCCATCTCTTCATTGATATTTTCATTTGTTTGCGTGTCATTTTTCTGATTTAATTTAGTTTTCTATCTGTGTTCTCTTATAGTTCGTTGAGATTGTTTAAGACAGCTATTTTGAATTCTTTATCAGGTAATTCATAAATCTCCATTTCTTTGGGGTCATTTTCTGAAGATTTATTTTGTTTCTTTGGCCATATTTCCTTGTCTCTTCTCGTTTCTTGTTATATTTTGCTAAGATTTGTGCCTTTGAAAAACACCACCCTTCCTAGTTTTTAAAGACTGTCTCTGTACAGAAGAAGACCTTCATGAATCAGATTGACTAGAGATTCTGGGGACCTTTCAAATATTTTCTTAGAATGTGTCTTCTCTGAGCTTGTGCATGAAATTTCCCAATTAGAAAGGTTTGCTAGTTTTGCTGTCTTTTTTTTTTTTTTAAGAGCTTCTAATCTCTTGCTCTTCCTGGTGTCTTTCTGCAGTACTATAGGTGCTCTGGTGCTGAAACAAGCCACTGAGCTCTCTTTTGTTCTTAGTGGCCCCTAGCCATTAAAAATATGCTGGTTCTCAGCGAGCACTCTGAGTCAGGTGAGGCAGAAACCAGTCCTTCAAGTAGCCCTCTAAAAAACCAGAACATTGTGTGTATGTTTCAGTGTTCTTCCCTCCCAAAGGAGAAGACATAAGATGGGTGTTTTCTACTGATCCTACTGACCTGTGCCAGCTTGGATGAGGGGCTATTATGGTGAAATACAGTGGTGTTTTTAAAAAGCATATTTCAGTGCAATTATTCTTGGTTTTGTGCTTTCCTGGAGTACTGCAACTTCCTAACTTGTTTCTGGAGTTCTCATAAAGGCTTTTTGGACTGTATGTTGTCATTAAGTCAGTGTCTCTAACGGTGAACAAGGTCTGGGACTTCCTATCCCACCATCTTGCTCAAAATTTATCAATCAGAATGTCTTTTTTGAGGAAAGGGAGTAGTGCTTGGGTTTTTGGCTTTATATAAGAAAGCACAATGGATAGCATAGCTCAGGCCCCCAGGATAGCAGACTTAAATGGAATCTGTGTGCATAGAAGAATCCTAGGTGACTAAAGGAAAACTGGGCTTCAATAAAAACTTTGTCCCATATTACTGGTGCACTTCAGTTCTCTCATCTCTATAATGGAACAATAGTGGAGACATACTACTAAGGAGACACTACATGTCTAATAAGTGTTTACAATACATAATAAAATTCTAAATTATTATGTGAAACACTGATATAAATCTGAAGGGAACATCAATTGTCTTTCTTCAAAGTTGTGTAGCAATTTAATTACCAAAACATGATGGAAATCATTAACCAAGCCTTCAACAGATCAGGGAATTAATTACAGAAAAATTATGTGACAAATAAGGACAAAGAAATTTCCCAAATAATTTACCATAATCACCCACATCACTAAATACAGGTGCTTGCTGTGACAATAGCTTTCCTTAATGCAGATTCAATTCAGGAAAAGATATAAATTACTAAAGTTCACCCTAACATAAAATTTTTCAAAAACACAAACTTCAGAATTAATACTCTATCAGTCTGTTATTATTACATAGGTTACTGTCATGAGTAAAATAAAATCACTCTACGTACCATGGCAAGAGAAATATTTGTCACACATGCCATTTTTTCTAACTACCAAGAAAATTACAGTCTTTCACGTAGAATGTTTTTATGGTAATCTAATAACTATCCCCATGGGGGGCTACTTGAAGCACTTAAAAAAGTTTAACAGTTCCCCCAAAGGGAAAAGTTTTCTGTCTCTTGATTTTTAAGGAGCTACAATAGCTAAATTTGCAAATGTTTAATACTCACTGTAATTGGCAAATGTACTGAGTGTAAATTTGATTATTGACCTTGTATTAAAATGTGAAGAATCTAATTGAAGTTTTTGAACAATAATGACAAAGTTTTTCACTAAATAAATGGTTACCTCTATAAAACTGTTAAGTTTATTTCTAAATGCTTTGGCTGAATGACATTGCATGTAAGGGAAAGTCTAACTTTTAGGTATAAGATATTGGAAACTGTATTCCCCCTGTAGGGTTATAGATTCAGCTCTCTCTCAACAATTCCATTGAAACTTTGCATTTTAATAAATGACAACATGGTGATGACTCCCACATCTATACTCCTAGGCATGGCCCTCAGACTTTATATCCACAGGATTTTTGGACATCTCCTCTTGCATGATCCACAAGCTCCTCAAATGTCTTCTTTCTTTATGTCCAATCTCAGGAAACTGGAGGCCCTTCTCACACACACACACCCTCCATAATTAATATCTGAACAAAACACTCTCAAGTCTTTCTGATTCTACCTCCTAAATTCTAAAACTTTACCTTCACTGCTCAGGTTTAATTCTTTCAAATACTTTGTCAGGAAATTTGCGACAGACTCACTAGTCTCCCTGCTTTGACTTAACTTCCTCCCTCCAACTGCTGAGGAGTAAACAACCTGTAACCCTCATCTGACCACAGTGCTCCCTGTCCATAAGAGCCACTCAGGACTCTGTTACTCATCTCCATTCCTTGATGATGATAATAATAATAATAATAATAACATACATTATTAGAAGCATTTATGGAAATGCTTAACTTCACTCTCCCCCCACCCCAAACTCTGTGCCTTCTCCTTGAAATGAGTTTCTTAATATCCATCAACCCTATTCACCACGCTATCTCCCCATTTGCACAGGAGACCTTAGAAGCTTTCCAGATGGCTTCCTCTTTGGCTTACCTACTCCATCCTTGTTCTAATAGCACCTCTTTGAATTACTTTCACAGCCTTTCTTTTACAAACTTATTATAATTATTGATCTATGTGTATATTTAATGTTGGTAAAAATTCAATTTTATTTCTCTTTTTATTACTTGAGACTTACAATGATATCTGGAGGAGTTCTCAAAATTTCTGTGTAAATAGTTATCTTTTCTTATAATTGATTTTCAATTTAAGAATAGCTTTTTAAACTACTGAGCAAGATATTAGGATGCAGAAACTTCAACTAGGCTTAAGAACAAGACACTTCCTAGGCATTAAGGGAAATATTCATGACACAGAATGGGCTGGGTGATTAACATTTTGGGAAAATAATGAACCAAACAAGAATTTCCTAGAGTAAGGAAGAATTCAATAAATGTTTTAATGTTCCGTGGTCATAAAGGGACATGAAAATAATTTTATTGGTTAGTTTTCTTTTTTCGTTATAAATTTTGATCGTTGTTTTTCCCTGTCGATTGAGCCAAAGAATTGATAAATGAAAACATACCAAAGAGCTTTAAAAACAACCATCACTTCCTGGAACTGATCAATACTTTAGAATAGGCTTGAAGCATGGAGCTATTAGCTTATGATGGCCCAAAACTTACAAACTTGAGGGATAACTATACAAAGCCTTTTTCTTAGAATTTGTGTTTCTTAAAAGAATGTGTACTTTACTGGCATTATATTTTACTGCCTGTTCAAATAATCAACTAGAGAGCTTCTGTGAAAACTGGCAACACATAGCTCAAAGCTAGTGGAAAGGAACAACAAATAAAATCAAATTGGATAAATGGATCTGCTAAGAGAGAATGTAATTCACTTAAATTAAATATGTAATCTAGTGCCTATTCTTGAATGGCATTTCTATTGATTAATATTAGCAGGTAAAAATTAGACATCTATAAATTACTGTAAGGGAAACATCTAAGATTATATAAACATATTCCAGAAACATACAATGTGTAGGGGAAGGAGAACTATTCCTCTGCCCTCTAGGTCCTTCTGGCTGGTCTAGGAATTAAATTGACCTGAGATAGAATAACAGGAGAAAATCAAACAAACTTAATAACATGTATACATGAGATAAACTTGGGGAAACTGAGTAACTCACCAGACTGGCTGAAGCCACCACCTTAAATGCCATCTTTGGCTAAAGACAAAGGAGGATGTAGTGGGTAGTGGTAGTGGCTTGGGACTTTAAAGAGGAGGCAGGCAATTTACATGGAGATGGAAAAGCAAATGTTCAGTAAACAAATGTTTGCCATGCCTTGTAAAAACAATGGGACATGATGAGGACTTTGATTAGGGAAGCCTTGCTAGGTTCCTCCCTGTGTACCATTCCTAGTCTATATCATACCATAGTTATCTTATGATTAGCTCCTTCCCAGAATAGGTCTTCTATCTTAAATTCTTTTAGGCAGTTAGGGCAAGGGTCAAAGTTTCTTTCTGAGTCTTTTGTTCTTAAAAATAATCAAGCCATGGGCCAGCCTGGTGGCACAGTGTTTAAGTTCACACGTTTTACTTCTCAGCTGCCTGGGGTTCACTGGTTCGGATCCTGGTGCGGACATGGGACTGCTTGGCAAAAGCCATGCCCTGGTAGGCGTCCCACGTATAAAGTAGAGGAAGATGAGCATGGATGTTATCTCAGGGCCAGTATTCCTCAGCAAAAAGTGGATTGGCAGTAGTTAACTCAGGGCTAATCTTTCTCAAATAAATAAATAAATAAAAATAATCAAGCCAAAAAGACAGATTTTGGGGTGGCAAATTCTAATCCCCCACAAATGCATTTTTAGGGGAGGAAGACTTTTCCTCTACCTAATGTTGGTTCGTCTGGCCGGAGAACTAATTAAATTCACATGAGACAGAATAGCAAGAGAAAATTAAACAAAGCTTTATGAGGACCATGGTGAGGGGCCTTTCTTCCCGAAGGAAGAAAGAGCACTGAAGAAGTGGGGTGCACAGAGTGGTTATATACCCCCAAACAGGGTGTTTCACATGTGATTGAAATGTCCCTCCCACAATAGTCACAAGACTGCCCTGTTGGCACAGTGCTTGATGGACACAGCAGATAGTGGGTCTGCTATCTTGGAGGGCTTAGCAGGAGGCAAGTCTATTGTCTTGAGCTGGGTGGTCACAGGTTAGCACAGCAATCAGTTACTTGCCTAAGGAAAGAGGCGTAATCCTTAAAGAAATGCCAACGTTGGGAGGGGGAGGGAAGTCAGTTACAGGAGCTTACCAGACAAGCACAATAAACAAATGCAGATTTAAGTCCTTGCCTTCCCCATTGATTAAGAGTTTCTAGAGACAAGGTCATCTCCCCTCCTTCCTAGTACTGAGGGAGATATCTTTACAGATGGAGAATTCCTTTACAATGTAAATATCTCCTAACAAAGGGCAAGCAAGTTCCATTCCTCAGAGCCTCCTTCCCTGTCCCAGTTTATCAAAAGCAATCAGCCTCAAATAATCCTCATGCCAAAGAGACATAACTCGGGGTGGCCAATTTCAGTCCCCACACATTATATGCCAGGAGCATATAATATATTATCTATTTTAATACTTTCAAAACATTTGCCAATGCAAAATAACCAATAACTATTCTATCTAGAAGAGAAATTAGATGAGTTTTACTTGAGCCAGAGTGAGGATTATAACCTGGGAAGGCTTTAGAAAGCTTTCTGGAGAAGCATGGTTTTCAGTGCAGTCATATATTTTCAGAACAAAAAACATACATTAAACACACTCAGGATACATTTTTATCAAAATTTTAAAGAGGCATTTAGTTGCAAATTAGCAGGTTGACATGATCCTGATGTCAAGATAAGGAAATTTGCATTTCCTTTGGTTCTCTATAATTTACAGTTATCAATAAGGCTCAGGATGGGGAGTATGAATTTTTATCTTAACAGAATACATTCTTTACTTTAAGGGTTAAAGCAGATGTACAATGAATGTTTGATAGGCCATAAATCTCAGGCTCTTTAGTTCAAGCTGAGTCAGTTTTGAACCCAAATAGTTACCCCATATACCTGAATATGTGAAAATCTCTTGTCACCTTGTAAAGGTTGAGAGTAAGTAAATAATTATTAAAGAAAATTTTTAGGAAAAGGTAAAATCATGACTCTCATAGAGATACAAAAATAACCACATGCCAAGGAATTTATTGTTTCATATGATTTAGGGAAACAGGCAGATGTTACAGCCTGTTTAAAGGAAAAGTTAAAAACAGCACAAATTTACATAGAGTAGAGGAATGTTGAGACAAATTCCAAATGGAACAAAATTATTTTTCCTCAAGTGAAGGAAGTCAATTAAAATCACTACCAGGCAGGACAGAATCTGCATATCTATTGGTTACCTGCAATTTGCAAAGGGTTGTAGAATCACTCAAAAACTATGAACAATTCTAGAATTTGATAACTCTAAAGAGTGTACTACACAGTGCATAGCTTTCCATTAAAAAACAAGATATTTTTCTACATCACTAATTTAAGATTACACAGCTAATACCTAGAGGAAAAAGGATAAACCCAAATTGAGCTTTCTCCTTAGCCCAAATTATTCATCTCCATGATTTATAAAAGTTATAAGTAGATAGTTCAAGTGACACTGAAATGTTAGCACATCTTTTTTGATAGTTTGTTTCTTCTTGTAACCATATTTAGTTTTCTTTAAATAGAATTTACAAAGTATATCTCCTTACATATAATCGTATTCCTTATGTAGGTGCAATTAGTGATGTAAATATTTTTTCAAATCTTGCCCCTTTCTAGAGAATGTGTATTGAAAATTAATTGAAAAAATAATTAATCAAAAGTAGATTACTTTCTACTTTCTATTAATGTCTTTATTTCATTAATTGGCAGTTTATCATTATTTATATTTTAAGTTGAAACATTCATTAAAGGAACTATTTTATAATAAAACTGTTATACTTGGGGGAAAACACTGGGTTTAGATGTGTAGTCAGGAGATCTGTATTTGATTACAGATATGGTGTTAACTAGCTAGGTGAAGGTGGACAAACCAATTTTAGAATGTCTCCCTTTATTAATCTGAAGGAGAATTAAATACATCTCTGAAGTTTCTTCTAATTTTATCATTACAAAAGTGTTTTAAAATAGGATTATCACTCTATAATTTTATTGGTAGAAGACAATTTTTTAAAAGGGTAAAATTATGATTCTCATATACATGTAAAACTAACACACGTTTAAGATTTTATTTAACTAGTCATTAACAAGAGAATTGATGATGCGTGGTGTGGGGACCTGGAATTGGCCACCCCAAGATATGTCTCTTTGGCATGAGGATTATTTGAGGCTGATTGCTTTTGATAAACTGGGACAGGGAAGGAGGCTCTGAGGAATGGAATTTGCCTTTTGTTAGGACATATTTGCATTTGTAAGGTAAATCTCTATCTGTAAAGGGTGCCTCCCTCTCTGTACCAGGAAGAAGAAAGGGGATTACCTTCTCTCTAAAAACTCTTAATCAATACCAAAGGCAAGGACTTAAATCTGCATTTTATTGTGCTTCTCTGGTAACCTCCTGTAACTGACTTCCCTCCTCCTCTCAATGTTGGCATTTCTTTAAGGATTAAGCATCTTTCCTTAGGCTAGGAACTGATTGCTGCACTCACCTGTGACCTCCCAGCTCCAGACAATCTTGCCTCCTGCTGTGCCCACCGAGATAGCAGACCACTACCTGCTGTGTCCATCAAACACTGTGCCGACAGGGTAATCTTGTGACTATTGTGGGAGGGACATTTCAATCACATGTGAAATACCTTGTTTGGGGGTATATAACCACTATGTGCACCCCACTTCTTCCGTGCCCTTTCTTCCTTCGGGAAGAAAGGCCCCGGGCCATGGTTCCTCATAAAGCTTTGTTTAATTTTCTCTTGCTATTCTGTCTCATGTGAATTTAATTCGTTCTCCGGCCAGACAAACCCCCATTTGGGAAGAGGAAATGTCTTCCTCCCCTACAGTGGCAACTAGTTCAAAGGAGAAACCAAAGAAGAGGCACGTTTGTAGAGCACAAATACTGACATGAATTTCCAAATGGATATAAAATTGGTGTTTCTAGGGATGGGGGTATGGGAGGCTAGTCAATGAACCTCATCCATACAGAATTTATTTGCATGTCAATAGACAAACCTAATTTGCATTTCCTTTGGTTCTCTATAATTTACAGAGTTGCAAAATAGCTCCAAGGCAATAAAAGGCAGAGTCCCATAGAATCAGAAGCAAAATCAGACAACCTCGCAGAGTGTGCTCTGAACAATGAAGCATAATTTTCCCTACATGATCGTATAAACAAACTTTAAATTTAACATATCTTTTTTGTTGTTTAAAATGAAAATTTTGAGTACAAAATTTTTGTGTGCTTTAAAATGTGAAGGTATAGTAGGAACTTAATATTGAAAGCCTTAATTTGTCTGACTTTTGAACTTTATCTATTTTTAATCCATTACTACATATTAGTCCAGAAGTGTGGCCTGTGGGGAAGAGAATGAGATTTGTATTAGATCATCTTGGGCTGACCTACTGACTCCGTGATTTACTATGTGTGTAACCCCGTGCAAGTTACTTCAACTTTGAGAGTAAGTTTCCTCATATACAATATCAGAAAAATAACACTTCCCTTTAAGAAGTGTTATGATTTTATCTGTATAGTTAACGTGAATAAATTTTAGTTATGTTGAGAAGGAGGGAGGACAGAGAAAGGGGAAAGAAGAGAGGGGAAGGAAGAAGTGGAAGAAAAGGAGGGAGAAGGAAGAAAACACTACGACTGAGTTTGATGTTTTTAAGGAACACCAACTAAAATTAAAAAGAACTTGAACTACATTAAACAAATAGAGAAGAATGAAGAAAAGAACATAATCAAGGGTAAACAATGTATGATGCAAATGCTAAGCACTGCAAGCAGACCAGGAATGAGGGAACCTGAGGATTTCTGTGAGACTGTCAGCTCAGTTATGAATGAAGTCTGCTCCACGAAGGCTTAGGCCTTAAATCTGCCCCTCAGAGTTAATTTATTTCAGTTGTGGGAGAGCACAAGCCTGAAGGATGAACTGGGGAGGACCAAAGTATACTGAAGACACTAGATTAAATACCTTGTCAGAAAGTTTTAGATAAAGAGAAAGGGATCTTGAAGGGAATTTAAAAACACAAGGTGTTACTTGAGAAGGCTAAAAAATGTACGCCCGATATAACTTTAAAGTGGTCTGCCTAAGGTAGCGAAGTCCTGACTATAAGAACTTTCCCCACTGTTCCCCATCTGCTCCACCTTGGCCCTGAACTGTCTGTTGGAAGGGAAACTTCTTTACTCACTTAGGTCTGACTGGTTGGGGGCTGGTGAGTTAACTGAAAATAGACAAATTAACAGGAGAAAAGACAAAGTTTATTTACACATGCATGTAAAAGTACTCAGTAATGAGTGCTTCTTGAATAGCCAGAAATAAATGTTTATATAGAATTTAACAAAAAGGAAGGTGGGAGAGAGCATTAGGGCTTTAATAGGAAAGTATGCAAAATTCTATTTGGCTTTTCGATGCTAATGAGCAGATGAATTTGCACTTCATGGTACTACTGTGGTCAGTCTTCTCCTAAGCAAGACAATCCCTCAGAGGAAGGTCAGTGGTAGCTATATTTTTTGGAGGCTCTGCTCAAGATTAGATAATATTTCTTTCTGTGGCTGCTGATTGTTCAGATATTTTCACTTTAAAATAATTTTTATACCACTTTAGTGGGCTGTTAATCCCTTTATTCTCCAATTTGAAACTTCCCAAGAAGTTTTACAAAGAAGAAGCTGGATTTTCATGGAGAGAAGATTCAGGTTAGAAGTTGAGAGGTCAGACATCTGCAAAGAGAAAGAACATAGATTAGAACAAAGATGAATAAGCAGAAAAAAAAGCAGATCTAAACATTGTCCCATATTCTGTTGAACCAGTCTTTAAGTCCTGGGAGTGAGAGGTATTTACTGGATGGTAAGAGCAATCAGGAATTTAATGAGGCATTTCTACAGAAACAAAAAGAAAAATAAAGAATAATGGTTGGAGCACAATATAAAATCCAGTTTTTGAGTCCATAATGCAGCTGATTAAGAAGATTTTTAAATTTTGAGTTCAAAACATTTTTAGATGATTGAATTGAGAATGGCAGTGGCAGTCCGAAGGATTTCCTGGTTTACAATTTGAATATATTTGGTGATGGCATAACTATCAGTGTTATAATTACGGTTATTTGCCAGACCAGAGCATAACAGATACAGGTGCTCCAGAGAACTTCCTGAGAGACCCAAACTGGCGTGGTGATGAGTCGTTTGAAGTTTATATCAAGTCATCCAGCTTCAACTTGCAGGGCTTCAGGAAAAGGGCAGCTACCTTATTTCCTAGAGTCCCAATAAGGATTTGGGCAGTCAGGTTTAGTACTTTTTAGCTGTGGTTAAAGATCTGATGAGAGTTCATTATAAAAATAATGCAATTTGACAAGGAAATTGGGTTTTTTTGTAACATATAACATTTCGTTTAATAACTGCAATTATGACTGATAACATTATCCTATTGTTATTGTCTCATATCAGGCAAGGAAATATCAGGACATATGAACATAGAGGACACTTAAAAATTTCTAGGAATTTCATGTAATTCTTGAAATTTTATATTAATAGCATTCAACCATACAAAATTTAGACCTAGGGAAGGTTAAGCATCTCTTTTTATCTGACAGTGTTTTTCATGCAATTCAACATATCAAATAAGCCTAATTATTTTTAACTTTCTCTTTTAACAAGGTGGAAGAACAAACCCTTGAGATTTTCCATGGGACCTCTGGGAAATTTCAAAGTTAATTTATGATCAATAATTCATTTAGGATTTGATTTGGGGAAGATGAAATATCAAAAGTTGTCAAAAATATCAGGAAGTATGAACAGTTCATTAAACATGTTCACAAGTCACTGTGAAACAATAGTCGTCTATTCAACCAACTTTAAAAAAAGATTTTAAAAGTAAATATAGGAGATAACAAAAACTTACTCTTTCAAAAAAGTGAGAAGACTCTGTTCTTCATAGGAAATTATTTTGATAAGACTCAGACTCTTTGTTTCCTAGGTGGAGCATTTATTTTATTTTAGGTACATCTTTTTGAGGATGTAGTTAGAATTTAACAGTTAGTCTAATTATTGATATGTTTGGATTTCTGAAGTTTTCATTTCTGAAATTTTGTTTTCCACTTAAGTGGCTTTATTTCCCTCAAAAAAAATCTCTTTTTCACTTTTCTTGTCTTTTATTGAATTGGTCTAATGTTTGTTTTAATTATTTTAATCTTACTGATCTGAAAGTTATAAATAGTGCTTCTATTTTGCTAGTGATTTCCTTTTAGTTTTCACATACGTACTATAATTTGAATTTTTCTAATATATCTAGACGTGTTACTTAAACTCTTCCTGGCCAAACTTGGCTGGAATCTACAAGTTTGTTTCCATCTGCTCTAACCACGTTGATATCCAATGTTATTATCTTTATTAGTTGTAGATTGTTGTTCATTGTTAAGTCAATACTTATTCAAGCTTAACAAAATCAAGCTATCACAATAGGGAGAACATTCACTAATGTGGAAAATCTCAAAGAAAAGAAAGGGAGCCTCAGGTTTTAGAGAGGCAGGAACACAACAGAGTTGGTTCTCAGGAAGTGTGGAGAAAAAGTCTTACCCAGGAATATGCATGGGCGAGATGGTCCTTATGGTTAGCCATTTCTTGTAACACAAAATCCTTGGGGAATATCTTAACCATTGCTGTTTTCCAAAAGCACAGAGCTCATGTAAATTTCAGCATTATCCTATGAGACTATAACTCTAAGATTAAATTTCTTCATTTGTGTTTTTTACTTTTGCTTCCAACTTTGAAGTTATTCTATAGTGTCTTCTTGAATCTAGTGTTCTTTCTATTTCATTATATGTAATCATTTTTAAACTGTAAAACCTCATTATGACTCCTGCAACTTAATCATACAGAGACAAATGAACCAAATTAAAAATGGACGAAAGAGCTGAGTAGAGGTTTCTCCAAAGATACACAAATGGCCAATAAGCACACAAAAACATGCTCAACATCTTTAGTCATGAGGAAAGTGCAAACCCAACCCACAATGAGACACCAGTGCACACCCACTAGAATGACTATGATTAAAAAAAAGGCAGCTAATAACAAATATTGACAAAGATGTGGCAAAGTTGGAACCTGCATACACTACTGGTAAGAATGTAGAATAGTGCAGCCATTTTGGCAAACCATCTGTCAGTTCCAGAAATGTTTAAACATAGTGTTACCTTATGAGTTAACAGTTCCTGGATATATACACAAGAGAAACAAAAGAATGTTCACATAAAGAGTTGTACAAAAATGTTCATAACAACATTATTTATAACAGTCAAAAAGTGGAAATAACGCAAATGTCCATCAACCAGTGAATGGATAAATAAAATGTAGTATATCCATGCAGTGGAATATTATTCAGGCATAAAAAGGAATATAGCTCTTACATGATACAGTAAAAATGAACCTCAAAGTATTATACTAAGCGAAGAACGCTGTCTCAAAGGACATATTTTATGATTCCATTCATGTGAAATCTTTAGAATAAGTAAAGCAATACAGGTAGAATATAGATTGGTGCTTGTCTAGGGCTGAAGAGATTGACAACAAGTATAGTGTGACTATATTTGTTAATATATGCTAATATGTATACGCTTACTTTTTGGGGTGATGAAAATGTTCTAAAATGGATTGTGGTTATGGCTGCACATCTCTGAATATATTAAAAAACGTTGAATTATACACTTTAAATATGTTGATTCTATATAAATTGTGTCTCAATAAACCTGTAATAAAAATATTAAATTATACAAATTTATCAAAAATTATATTTAAAAGAAAACAGAGCTCCATTATAGTACTTTCTTTAGATTATTATTTTTGAAATTTTTACTTTAATTTTTGAACATATTTTTCTTAGGTCTTTTATTGCTCTTTAATTCTGATAAATTCTATTTGGTCTTTTTATTTTTAGTATTGTATTTTCTCCATTCTGTTTGTTCTTCTATCCTGGAAATCCTGTTGTGAATTTTGGACCTCTATCTTTGTTTTCAATGTTCCTTAAAATTTAAATTCTTTGTTTAGACATTCCAATTTGCTAATTTGTTCTTCAACTGTTTGCACTCAAATACTGAGGTTTTGGTTTTATCAAAACACACAAATTCTAAGATTTAATTGTTTCCTTTTTCATACGCATTTTTCTCTTTTCATTTATGTACTATCCTCCATAATAATGATTTTTTTCTTTTAGGTGAGGAAGATTGGTGCTAACATGCATTGCCAATCTTCCCCTTTTTGCTTGAGGAAGACCATCCGTGAGCTAACATCTGTGCCACTCTTTCTCTATTTTCTATGTGGGGCACTGCCACAGCATGGCTTGATGAGTGATGTGTAGGTCTGTGCCTGTGATCCGAACCAGCAAACCCTGGGCTGCTGAAGTGGAGCATACAAACTTAACCACTACACCACCAGGCCAGCCCCTCTGTAATCACTTTTTCTCTCAATGGACAAAGGTTATACTTTCAGATAAGATATGTCGGGGAACAACACACATGGTAGTTTTCATTGGGCCCCTGGTGCTCCTGCCTCCATTAGCTCCAGCCTGGGTGTGGTTGACACAGCTTCTTTCTTTCCTAGTACTCTGTCTCTCTGGGTTTTCTGAGCTTAAGTTTTCTTCAGTACAATGCTCCCTGCTTTGATTTTGAATGGAATTTTCTGTTTCTATTCTCCTAAAGTTTGCTTTCTCACTTTTAAGCACAACACAGCCAGATATTTATTGTCTATTTATCATTTTTTTCCATTATTTTCTGAAATTTGTTGACAGAGGGTGAAATTATAATATGTTTAGGTTCTCGTGATAATAATAGCTCAAATTAATAAGATTTTAACTAATTTGAAGGAGAAAATAAAGACAACAGAAGTGACATGATTTTAAAAGGATATAGAGCATGATAAAAAAGAGATAGAAATTATAGGCCCTTTGATTTGATATTCAGATGTTCAGAGGCTTCTTGAGCACTGAAGACAATCATTTGAGGTTAAGGAAGAAAGTATTAGAACCTCTAGGTCTGTTTTCTAATGTTAAGAAACAAGGTTTATAAACAATGGTCTACATGTCAGAAGTTCTCATATTTCATAATTTATAGGAGAAACAGGAAGGAAAAGTGGGGATCCCACAATGGTAAGCTCAGCCTTTCATTAACTTACAGCCTATTGAAGTTTACCTGTGACCAATTAAGTTAGAGTATGGATTATATTATTTTAAGTTTTCAAATTTTGTAGGATTGACTGTGGAATTCACTGAGACTACACAAATTTTGAATGACGTTTTGTTCAACATTTTGCTAAACATAAAACTTTCATGACTATTTTAAACAAAGAGAAAACAAGTGATCTAAATTTGCTGATCTTTTCTGTGATACCAAATGGAACTTAAAAGTATGCCACATGGCGGGGGCTGGCCCCGTGGCCGAGTGGTTAAGTTCTCATGCTCCGCTGCAGGCGGCCCAGTGTTTCGTTGGTTCGAATCCTGGGTGCTGACATGGCACTGCTCATCAAGCCACGCTGAGGCAGCGTTCCACATGCCACAACTAGAAGGACTCACAACGAAGAATATACAACTATGTACCGGGGGGCTTTGGGGAGAAAAAGGAAAAAATAAAATCTTTTTAAAAAAAAAAGTATGCCACATGGCAATCACTAAAAAATAGTGTCATTGAATCAGTGCCTTCAAGGTAAGAGTGACATTCCAGCACTGAGAATACTGTTGCTTTTGTGAGAAAGTCATGATATGGAGAAATATTTTAATTATAGAGGTTTAGAGGTGTTTCCATCATTATGTGATGTTTGTTGCCGTAAACAATGTGTTTGACACACACACAACAACCTTTTATGTCTCCAAAACTGAAAAATTTGTAAATGGAATTTTTAATCTATTTAAAGTTTCTTCTAAATGAAGAGTTTTACATAATTTGAACACATTTTTTAAACATATAAATATGTAGCATTTTCCAATTAGTTTTCAAAAATGCCTAATTGACATCAGGTATTATGAAACTTACCAGCTGAATGTCAATAATAATTTTTGCATAATTAGAATTTAACCATAGGCAGTATGATATAATAATCACAGTTAACAATGTATTCCATCATTTTGGATCCTTTTGTAATGTGAGGAATCTGTTTTCAACTCTAAGAACCCTTAATACCATGTGGCAAATAGGCACATGTCAAAATTTGCCGCTTTTCAGAATGGTGGTTGCCAGGGGCTGGGAGAAGGAGGGAACGGGTAGGGGTTTTTTGTTTTTTGTTACTTTTGAGGAGGATTAGCCCTGAGGTAACATCTGCTGCCAATCCTCCTCTTTTTGCTGAGGAAGACTGGCCCTGAGCTAACATCCGTGCCCATGTTCCTCTACTTTATTTTTTTTATTTATTTATTTTTTTTTAATTTTTTTTTTAAAGATTTTATTTTTTCCTTTTTCTCCCCAAAGCCCCCCGGTACATAGTTGTGTATTCTTCGTTGTGGGTTCCTCTAGCTGTGGCATGCGGGACGCTGCCTCAGCGTGGTCTGACGAGCAGTGCCATGTCCACGCCCAGGATTCGAACCGAGGAAACACTGGGCCGCCTGCAGCGGAGCGCGCGAACTTAACCACTCGGCCACGGGGCCAGCCCCAATGTTCCTCTACTTTATATGTGGGACGCTTACCACAGCATGGTGTGCCAAGCGGTGCCATGTCCACACCCGGGATCTGAATGAGAGAACCCCGGGCCACCGAAGCGGAACATACGAACTTAACCACTGTGCCACCAGACTGGCCCAGGAGGTTTTTTTATTGGGACAGAATTTCAGTTTTGAAAGATGAAAATAATTCTGATGAATAGTAGCAGTGGTTGTATAACAAAGTGAATGTACTTACTGCTACATAAAAATAGTTAAGATGGTAAATTTTATGTGTCTTTTACCACAATTAAAAAGAATTAAATAAATTTTAAAAATTACTATTTATATGCAGTGAGATCGGGGGAAATTTTTTAGTTTTTTTCTCTTTCCCAATTTTTCTATAATGAATACATTTGCTTTCATACTCAGAAAAATATAAATTAAAAGTATAATTCTATCATTATAATTAAATACTATGTGTTTTTTAATGTATTCAGGAAGTTTATTCAATGAATGTAAGTGATTACTGCAATAAAATATCATCAAAAAGCAGATAGATAATTTTGTTCTTAGGAATAATCCCATGAACATTGTAATGAGTTCTCAGAGAAGAGGGCGTATGTGCCTCTTGGGTCATGGACACTGCTTATCTTTGGGGACAAAGAGGAAAAGGCAGGTGGAAAGATTGTCAGCCTGATGTGAAGACACTTGATAGTAGACGGTGGGATGGGACAGTTGCCAGGAGACCTCAGGTGAGTGAAGGCACCGAGAAAGATAAGGAAGCACTCGTGTAGTTTTAACACCTGAAGACAGATCTGTTCCATTCCTGTTTCCACCTGTCAAATCTTTTCTTTGGCGTAAGCATTCTTAGTGCCTTCAGGTTTTTTACATTTGGCATGCTTTACAGAACTTTAGCCATCTTCACCATTCTTCTCTCAGTGCACTTTATTTACATCCTTCTTAAAGCAGGACCAAGAGAAAGTAAAGTAGGCCTGTTTCACACATTCATTATTCACAGATTCTGTATTTGCAAATTCTACTAATAGCCAAAACTTATTTGTAACCTCAAAATCGATAGTTATTGAACTTTCATGGTCTTTTATGGACATGTGCAAAGTGGCAAAAAATTTGAGTTGCCCAACATGTATGTTCCCAGCTGAGGTTGAATAAGGCAATGCTCTGCCTTCCTGTTTCAGTTCTCACACTGTAAAGAAATGACCTTTCCAAAGTCTACTTAGTGCCACATTTTTCACATTTTCATGTTTTTTGTTGATGATTTGTCTGTTTAAAATGCCCCTGAAGTACAATGCTGAAGTCTAGTGTTCTAGTGTCCTAAGCACAAGAAGGCTGTGATGTGCCTTACAGAGAAAACACGTGTTTGATAATTTTTGTTCAGGCGTGAGTTATAGTGCTATTGTCCATGGGTTCAATGTTAATAATCAACAATATATATTAATTAAAGTGTCTTTAAAGAGAAACACATACAGTCACTCACTGCTTAACAATGGTATACATTCCAAGAAATGTATCGTTAGGTGATTGTGTAGTTGTGACATCAAACAATGTACTTACACGAGCCTTGATGGTATAGCCTACTGCACATCTAGGCTGTATGGTACTAATTTCATGGGACCAGAGTCATATATGTGGTTTGTTGTTGACTGAAACATTGTTATGTGGCACATGACTGTATAAAACTAGATTTCCTATTGATCTGTTGATGAAAATGTAATCAGAGGCTCACAGTAACCTAATCCTGTATTCCCCCCGGGAGCAATGGTTCAGTGGTCACTATTTTGGTGTTCATGGTGACTTTATAGAATATAACTAATGTGAATAATAGGAATTGACTGTAGATCTACTAATGTAATCTACAGTCGCATTAGTTTTTGGCAGTTAAATCACATTGCTGTTTTATATTGAGCTTGTTATATACTAAAAGCTTTAAGTGTTTCACATATAGCATTCTCCTACCACTTGTATGTGGATTTGCAAAGTTAGATTTTGAAGCCTCAGAATATTGACTTAAATATTGTCATTTAGTCCACATTTCTAGCCATAAAAGTTTGGATTCTAATTCTGTTAAACAATTTACTTGTTATGTTATTTCCACAAATGTGATGAATATATCTTCACTTAGGTCATTAATAAAACTATCAGTGAGGATATGGCCAAGAATGGCACCTGTGAATCATTACTAGAAACCTGTCTCTGCATTGTGGTAGAGCTATTGGTCAGGAAGCATACTTTAATTGTTAGCACGTCCAATTGTTTCAGCATTTGAGGAAATTATTGACATATTTTTAGTTAAAAGATGTTGAATCAAATGTTTCCAACTTGCCACATGTGTGTTGTACAAATCAATCACTTTAGAAATGTAACCAAGGTAAATGATAAACTTAGGATCAATGCTTTACAGAATTGCCCATCTCCTCCTTTCAAAATTCAGATAACCCCTTTCCAAATATGATTTTTTTCCTTAGGTACTTGAATATTAAATGTAGAAGCTAACTCAAAAGAGAATGTATTTACTACAACAAGACAGAAACCGAAATTCAGCTGTGTCTTAGACAGCAAACCAGGCCTCTTGAGCTTTAAGTAAACTTTAGCATAAATTTCAGCAAGTAAACCAGAATATTCCTCCTTCTCCATAGATGCTATGACTCCAAGAATCAGCCAAACTACAGAGGAAAATATTTTGTTTTCCCAAAGTCTGAGCTTATCTCTGTTTCCTAAGATAGCACAAACTCTACAGACCCGGGATTTCTCCTTAATGCAATATCAACTGAATAAGTCAGTCCTTTCTAATGGCTGGACTTGTTTTCTCATATGTATTTGTATGTATATGTATGTATATGTACACACACATACGTAGAATACGATGTGAAATATAGTAGTAGAATCAACCTTTATAGTGCAATGATCCATTTATTCAGGCAAATGTTTATAAATATATGTGTAAATATTTTTATAAAATATAAATATAAATACATAAATATATGAACATTTCCCCCCAAAAATGGATCATTACACTAAAAAGGCAGATTCCACCTTTGTCTTTCACAGGGTATTAGATGGTGCTGTAGAAAATCTTTTTTATTTTTTCTACATAGTTTGTCTCTGTTCTGAATGCAGACTATATTTTCTTTCTTGCAGTCATCTTTCCTGAGTCTATGATAGTGTCCTTTTCTTTATAACTGTTTTGTATTGTGGCTATTTAGTAGCTATGGTGTACTTTGCTGTATAAAATATGATATGAATCAAACTAAATTTGGTGAAATACGAGTAGCAGACACTTCAGTTAGAAAATAAAGTTATTAATTTTCCTAACTAGTGGAGGAGAGGTGGAAATCTCTGACTTTAATTTTTTTTTTTTAAAGATTTTATTTTTTCCTTTTTCTCCCCAAAGCCCCTCTGGTGCATAGTTGTATATTCTTCGTTGTGGGTCCTTCCAGTTGTGGCATGTGGGACGCCGCCCCAGCGTGGTCCGATGAGCAGTGCCATGTCCGCGCCCAGGATTCGAACCAACGAAACACTGGGCCGCCTGCAGCGGAGTGCGCGAACCCAACCACTCGGCCACGGGGCCAGACCCTCTGACTTTAATTTTTAATGCAGATAATTTCTACAATCAATCTAAAGAAATATTTTGTAGATCAGGTTTGAGTGTATCATGGACATAATGAAAAGAAAAATGAAGAAGGGTCTGTACACAGTTACCATAGTTGATAAATTGTCAGGTAGTTACACTAAATAGTGCTCATTAATGAAAGGAAATTAATTTGAAATTTAGATAGAATTGACATTGGTAAAACTTTCCTCTCTGGCATATATTGAAAGGATTCTGAGGTAAATGTCATTTCTAAAGTAAAACAGATGAAAGTTAGTACGTATCTGCATCTCTCTCAAGACTTGCTACCCCAACCCAGCCACACTCACAGACATCTGCAGATACCCAGTACCTCAGTCCTGTGCCTGGATCAAACTTTCCATTTGGAGCATGTGGTCCACAGACAATGTCTTAATATTTTCTCACATATAATACTTTTCAATATAAATTTACTTATCCCAAGGAAATTCTAGAAGTTTCCTATGTTTCTAGTTCTTGAGATCTCCCTTTCTGATGTTAATAATAATATCCTAATAATAGAAGCATCTAGTTGTTGCCGCAGATAGGACTAGGACAGTGTGTGTGTGTGTGTGTGTGTGTGTGTGTATGTGATCATTATTTGTTCTCAAAACTGCCTTGGTGTGAACAAATGAATAAAAGGGAAAATAATAGAAAGAAGTTTGTTATATACCTAATACTTCTACTTCAAGATCAATAATTTATTAAATTATTATTCTTGATATTTGTGAGTTATATAAGAGAGTAAAAGAAATGAGAGAAATTTTCGTTTCTTGTTTTTACTATTCTGTCTCTCAATCTGAAAGGGAAAGAGAAGTAAAACCTGCTCTAAAAAGTGCCTTAAACTAGACATTTTATTTAAAAATTACATTAAAATCCTTCAGATAACCCAGAAATAAATATTTTCTCTAGGGTTTACAAGGTTATTAAGGCCTAAAATTGAACTCTTTGCTGATCATCAAAACCTATTCTGACATATAAAACACTGTGACTGGGAGCGAATGAGGACTCAGTATTGTAATTTTCTTTAAACTGAGCATCCATTTACAGAAAAATAGCATGAAAAAAATCTAAACTGATGAGCTAATCATCAGTTCCAATATAATCTTGACTTTTTCTTGAGAAGTAAAATCACTTTTATATATTTGAAAACATATCTCTTAATATTAGTGATCTTCAAAGTAAAATTGGAATGAGATGTATATAATGTAAATTCTACTTTTTTTAAATAAACCTTTATGAAGCAAAATATAGGTATAAGACAATAACACTCTTCAATATTTTAGAAAAGAATAGAGGAAACTACCATTGAGGATTAAGGGTAAATGAAAATTATATTCTCTGTTTATAAAGAACAAAGAAATTATTTTTAACAAGTACTTTAGAATCATTGAGGAATTATTACTATAATCATTGTTATTATTGATAGTACTATTATTGTTTAGGAGTCAAAAGGGACTGTTATTTAGTTCAATGCCTTCATGTTTCAGATTAGTCACCTGAGTCCCTAGAGAGATGAAACAACTCATTCAGAGTCATTAGACAGAGATGTAGGGAGCCAGGATTGGGGTCCTGGTCAGGATTCTAGCCCACATCTCATACTGCCACCTCTGTCTATGTGAGTCTTAAAATTGCATCAGCACTTTAGGAGTAAACATATAAGTCCATATGCCAAGCAACTTTTCCAAAATGACATTTTCAGATATTCAGAACTTCTTTAATCAATTCACAAAGGCTATTCAGATAAAAATAAGGCTGGAAGCAAAAGCCTTATCAAAATGGGTATAGCAATTGGGAAGAAATAGGTATCACATATGTTTGCTACTTACATTATTAGTTTGGGTGTATTAAACCAAATTTGAGAAGTTTCTGACATTGCTCCTGGGGCTTTAATGATCAGGGACACTGTAAAATCTGATTCAAAAGTGTTTCACCTTACAATCTGTTTCCTTTTAGAGAAATAAGACCACAGGCAGAATAAATAACAGCTTTTACTGCCTTGCAATGACCGTTTATTTGATATATGTGCATGGTTCTCGGTATTACAGGCGCTTTTCAAATATATAATGCAGTCTTACTACATTCTTCACATCTCCTGAATTCCACCAAAACTTTATCAGTTCCTTGATCAATGCTCTTTGGGACTGAGGCTTGAGCTAAAGCCAATCATTCTGTAAGAAACCTCTTTTGCCTACAGCACACTATTCAACTGTACTTTCTGTCACTCAGGAAAAAGATGAATGAAATTAATAATTTGACTTTATTTATCAATTGACAGTGTTTTAGTCTGATTAAAATTATGGGCCATGACTGGGTGTGAGAATAGCTAAGTGGTAGGAGAATGTGAGCATACTTCTATTCTCAATGTGCAGCTCTGAAGCAGACCTCTTCAACGTTAGTTAGACAAGTAGAGCACTCTCACACAGGAGGCTGAAATGATGTCTTGTGGAAGGAACAGGTGAGATTAAAGGAGGCCAACAGTCTAGTCCTCATTATGTTATCCCAACAAAGACAAATATAAGTGAATTCTGCTGTGAATGATGGGGAGAAGGGTCAAGACATTTGTGTAAGTTAAAACTGGTCAACTTCTTATGGGTTAAAAAATCTCCCTACTTGATAAAATAAAAATCAGGTTTATTGATAAGAAAAAACATTTTTTAAAAAGCCCACCAACATTTTTTAAGTGAAAAATTAAAATGATAGATTTTGATACATATAAAGACTGCCTAAATTCCATTAACGTTTGGGTCAGTATCAATCAAACTTGCATATTCTCACGGTAGATAACAGTCTAAATTAATATTGGAAAAGATCAAAGGAAAAAGATAAGATAAAATAAGAAGTGTAAAAAGTGTGCAAGCACCCTCATGGATAATCAATTAATTGCAAGCTTACCTCTCTTACTATAACTGCCTTCACTGACATTTATCAAAGTACTTTCTAAGTTCATAGTAAGAATTCAGGACCACTAGCTAAAATATATTTAAAAAAACAAGGCACTGTTTCTCTACTTGCTACTACTATCCTCAGTGTCCGTCACCTACCACAATCTTCCTGCATGTTTGTTTTGCACACTTAGGTTAATTATGGACTCATCAAAGTTCACTGCATGAGGTGACACACAATGCTAATATCTACTTGGCAGGGATGCTGGGAAAATTAATTAGTGCTTGTGAAATGCTTTGAAGATTTAAAAGAGTATTAGGTGTAACGCACAGCGTTATCATTCCTCAAGTGAATTAATTTGTTTATTGGCTAGTTATTGGACAGATGTGCTCTTCTAATAGCCACAGGCACTTATAGATCACTTCTTTGAAGATCCAACACTCATAGCTTTTATTCTCTCTCCTTGGAAAAGCAGTTGTCCTTCAGTCACTAATATATTACTTGAAAACCTATGCAAAAGTCTAGTCAGGTGCTACACCTTATGCTCCATTTTTTGTGCTCCATGTGTCAGAGTTTGTGTGGTGGATTGTAGGGGACCCAGTAGATAACATGATAACGATACAAGATAAAATGTTTAAAGACGCTGTTTTTAAGAAACCTACAATCTAATGTGAAAGATTAAGCATATAATTATTTATAATGCTACAATCACGTTAGTAACCACAGATATAACCTATTAAGTGCTATTGGGATAAAAGGATTCAGGAGAAAGGAGAGGACCCGCAGTTGCTTTAATAAAGCAGGAGGGTAGGTTACAAAGGGGAATGAGGTAGAGAGCAAAGTGGAGATACAGGCAGAGGCCAGTCCATGAAAGCGTCTTACCAGAAGGCAACAGACAAGGATGAAATGAAAGCAACCATGAGGGCAGAATCGCGAGATTTGAATTTTAGAGAAACTGTGGTGACAGAAAGAGGAATGGGCAGTTAGGCAGGAAGGTTTTTTTTTTTTAATACAGCTATAACTTTTACTGAGATATGATATATGCACAATTGAGTGTATAAATCTTAACGTACAACATGTTGACTTTTTACACGTGTACTCCAGTATTTCCACCAATTAGATTGAGCAGAGAATGTTTCCAGGGCTCAGAATTGTGCACTGTGCATCATGCCTTTTCAGTCAGTATCCTTCCCCTTAAAAGAGATACCCACTTTTCTCACTTCTGTCCTTTATAGCTGATCTTGAATGCCATGTAAATGTAATAATCCAGTATATATTATTTTATGTATGGCTTCTTTTGCCCCACATTATATCTGGGAAATTTATCTATGTGGTTGCATGTAGCAGTAGTTCTCTTTTCCTGTTTTATTTTATTGTATACCATAATTTTTTAATCTATTATTCCATTGATGGACAATTTGGTTATTTCCAGTTTGAGGCTAATATCAATAAAGCTGTGACAAACATTTTTGTATATATCTTTTGATAGACATATGTGTCATTTTTCTTGGGTATAAAACTAGGGATAAAATTGCCACATTATGAAATAGGCAACCGTTTAGCTTTAATAAATATAGCCAGAGTTGTCTAAAATAGTCCAGTCAGATTATCCACCACTAGCCACGTATGAAAATTCTGTATCCTAGTCAACACTTGATATTGACAGTCTTGTGAACTTTAACAATTCTAGTTGGTGTGTAGTGATATCTCTCATCAGGGTTTTTGTTTGCATTTCCCTGATGAATATTATGTTGAATGCCTTTTCTTATTCTTATTTGCCATTTAGATATCTCATTTTGTATTCTGTCTATTCAAATCTTTCCCCAATTTTTTTAAAAAATTGCTTTGTTTGTCTTTTTATTATTGATTTTGAGATATGTAATCTGGGCAAAATTGCTTGGGTATATATTGCAAATATGTTCTTTCAGGCTGTGGCTTGCCTTTTTTAACTCTCTTAATGGCATCTTTTGAAGAAAAAAATTTCTTCATTTTAATGAAATCCATTGTAATGAGTCCTTTTTTGTTGTTGTTTAAGACCAGAAAAGTCATGGAAATGTTCTCTTTGGTGTTCTTCTGTAAGCGTTATTATTTTATCTTTCACATTTAAGTATATAGTCCATCTTGAATTAATTATTAATTAATTAGTTATGTGAAGTACATATATATGAAGTAGTATATATGAAGTATGGATTATGTTTCATGTTCTCCCGTATGGAAAACCAATTTCTCCAGTGGCATTTATAGAAAAGATTATCATTTTCCCTTTTGTGTCTATTTGACACCCTAGGGAAGAGATAATTAGGGTCTAAACTAAGACAGTGTTGTAAAAATGGAAAGAATGGAACACATTTATTAAGCTAAGGATATGCAATTTGCTGCACTTCATTAGTGTCAGCTTTGAGGGAGAGGAATCAAAGATGACTCAGAGTTTTGCCTTGGGCAGCTGTGTAGACAGTTGTGTCACCTACAAAGATGGAAAATGCTGGAGGGCTGGGCTGGGCAAGGGTGGGTATGCAGAGCAGAAAGGACATCACTTTTAGCGAATTAATTTGAAGTTGTGGATGGGAATGCATGTTCAGATGTCTATCTACCAGGCAAGTTTAACAATGCAGATGAAGGTGACCCAAAATAGGAACTGAAGTCACAGAACTGGTAAGATGACATTGGTCTAGGGAGACAAGGCCCTTATACCCAAAAAGCTTACAGACACTACATGAGGTATGACCACCACACGAAGAACAAATAAAATATTCCAGAAACAGTAGAGACCTTTCTAAGATTATACAACACTATACTCACAAAAATTAAGCTTTATGAAAATTGCCGCCAAAAATGGACATTTAACAAGATTTAATTAGATGTAGAAAATGTGCAAAGTGTGGTAATACAAAAGCACAAAAAAAGTCTGTTGTGTGAATTGAAATTGTGACCTGAGATTGCAAAGTGGACCTCATTTCCACAGTGGACAGTCTTCCTTTTGGCTTCTGTGGGTTTTGGTGGGCCAACCCATGCTCCTCAGCACAGCAAGTGTAGACTGTCGGGCTCCTAGCCTCACTGCACTGCACCCCTTTCACATTCATGTCTGCTCTGAACTGGCATCGTGGTCCTAGTCAAAAAGCGTCTGACCATGGATATGCTATAGGAATACAGAGCACAGGGGTCTCCAGAACTCACAGGAGGTCTTAATACCAGTCATAGTAATTAGCCCACGAAAGTCTAGCAGATTGAATGCATTAACATCTATAGTTCTAAGAAAATAGCACAGTGTTAACAGATTGTGCTTTTTAATTTTTTCCAAAGGAAGTCCAATTCTAATTTCACTGCTCCAATAAATACTTTTTAATTAAGCCTTGATTTTTTTCAATCTTTATCTATACACGAGTTCCATTTGTGTAAAGCATTGTAATCAGAGATGATTTACATAGTGTTTTGCTCTATTTTTTCAATGAATAATTATATAAATATAATATAAATATATAAATAAAACATTGTATTCCTAGTTTTCCTTTAGGGACTGCATAATATTTTCTACAAAAGTTAAATATTTAAATCACTTCCATTTATTGTGCTTATAGAAATGTTTTTATATTTGTAGATCCTTCTATCCTTATATATGAAATTCATATCCATAGAACAGAATATAAATTCTTGGTGGAGAAAATAAACGCATGTGAAGGGAGTGACAACGGCCCAGGTATGGGCATCTGAGTAGTCTTGCCAGGTTACCATCTGCTTACTCACTCAGGGTTCCCACCTGCTCACTCAGGGTCGTCACCTGTTCACTCAGGGTCCCCACTTGCTCACTCAGGTTTCTACTTACTCTTGGTTTGTGCAAAGTCATCAAAGTTTAATTGTTTTTTTGCTTTTGGATTTCCAGCTAATTCTTCCTCTGCATCAATGTATATTCCCTCAGAACCAGTAAAATCATTATTTATTACAAAACTTTTGATGAAAGTAAATGCTTTAAAAATTTATTATTTCGACTTTTAAAATCTTTTCTTAGAGAAAAGGAAAGCTAATTGAAATGCATAAAACAACGACCAATGTTAGTGACAAACCCTGAGCATTTTTTTGGCAGGCACTTGGTTGGTCCGGTTAGTTAGCAGGCCAATCCCAGCTGGCTTGTTTGTGAGACAGCTCCTCCTCCTCCGGTGGAAGGTGTGCCAATTAAAAATACACTGAACATATGAGGTCCTTTGACCTAAGCCTAACATTTTTCTTAAACTGGCGTTCATACTTACTGGAAGAAAAGTAACAAACTAGAAAAAACACCTGCAAATATCATCGCCTTTCAGAGTTAGTAAACACGTGGATTTTACAGGCACATTAACAAATCCCTGTGTGCAAATTGTTGGGAAAAGCTTTAACAAACTGCTTTTTAATCATCTCAGCTGTTTTTGGGATGACTGTATAAAATATTCAATGCCATTTCCTTCTTAAAAAGCAAATTTTTCCTAGGAGGTGTCTCCTATAAGTAAGCATATTTTACATACAATTACTTGAAATAAATGAATTATATTCTCTTTAATTTTTTTTTTTATGAAGATTGGCACCTGGGCTAACAACTGTTGCCAATCTATTTTTCTTTTTTCTTTTTTTTTTTTCTGCTTTATCTCCCCAACCCCCTCCCTGTACACAGTTGTATATCCCAGTTGCAGGTCCTTCTAGTTGTGAGATGTAGGACGCTGCCTCAACGTGGCCTGCCGAGCAGCGCCATGTCCGCGCCCAGGATCGGAACCCTGGAGCCCCGCAGCGGAGAATGCAAACTTAACCACTCGGCCACGGAGCCGGCCCTTCTTTAATTTTTTAACATATTTTCACTGTGGTAAAATATACACAACAAAAAGTTCACCATTTTTAAGTGTTTACACTGGTGGTATTAAGTACATTCACATTGTTGTGAGACCATTACCACCATCCAGCTCCAGACGGTTTTTCATCTTGCAAAACTGAAACTCTCTCCCCATAAAACAATAACTTCCCATTAACCATTCCCCCGGCCCCATTCTTTCTATCTCTCTGAATGTGACCACTCTAGATACCTCATATAAGTGGAATCATACAGTATTTGTCCTTTTTGTGACTGACATTTCACTTAACGTAATGTCTTCAAGGTTCATCCATGTCACACCATGTATCAGAATTTCTCTTTAATATTTTTGAAGAAAAAGAAGATTAGCCCTGAGCTAACTACTGCCAACCCTCCTCTTTTTGCTGAGGAAGACTGGCCCTGAGCCAACATCCATGCCCATCTTCCTCTACTTTGTACACGGGATGCCTACCACAGCATGGCTTTTTGGCAAGCAGTGCCATGTCCGTACCGGGGTTCTGAAATGGCGAACCCGGGCAGAGAAGCGGAATGTGCAAGCTTAACTGCTGCGCCACCGGGCCGGCCCTTCTCTTTAATTTTTAAAAGACATATGCATATTATGAAAATAAGCATTTATAAACCAGGAAAAATATAGTTTGTGGTGTAGCATTGTAAGAAAAATCTCAGAAATAATAAAATAAAAAATAAATTTATACTTCCCAAAAATGCTAAGGAGAGATTTTGAAATTTAGATTACCAGCAAGAAAGTGAAAAACTACAGATTTTCTTAGAGCTGGTGAGAAATATTGAGGGGAAAAGTGTTGGAGTGAAGCCAGTGAAGGATAAACAGACTGAGGCATAGCATACAGCCACTGTTAGGAACTAAATCGCTTGCCTACAGAGGCCCTTCATTTATTTCTCACAATGACCTTGAAAGTTGTGCCTCTTCTATCCTTTCCAAGGATGCGCCAGGGTTGTTTTTGTCTGAGGTCACATAAGGGTCAAGGTGAGGACCAAGAATCATTTGCAAAGGAATAGAGTGAATTTCTGACATATTTTTAAAAGGATAATAGGAAAATTATTTTCAAAGAGAAGAAAGATAATTTGCATAAAATGGTGAGTTGGGAACGTTTTCAACTAGATCAAGAATATATGGTTTAGAATTAAGTACCTAAGAATGGAACTGTAATGACTAGGTCTTCACTTAGGTATTAAACATTTTCGACTCATGAAAAGAAGAAGCTTTTTAATACTTCTAATAACTCTCCAAAGATTCAATGAGTTGCTTTGAAGACAGTGAGTTCCACATTCCTGGAGGTGGTCAGCAAAAGAGAATAGGGATGAATTGTCCTGAATACCCTCCAGCATTGGATGGATACCATCATCCTTAGGCTTTTATGACACTCTAGTCCAGAGATTCTCAAATGTGAGTGTGTATCAGAATCACCTGGATGGTGGTCATCCTACCTGAATGGCATGTAAAAACACACATTACTGTGCCAACCACTTTCTGATTCAGTAGGTCTGTGGTGGGACCTGAGAATTTGCCTTCCCAAAGTCCCAGGTGACTATGCTCCTGGACAAAGGACAGGCTTTGGGAAGTTCTGCTCTATCATGTAACGTTTAGTCAGGCAAAGCTGACAGTTTGAAACAGGGATCTTGTCTTTAAGGAGTTAAAATAGAAGCTAGCATATACTGTTGAATGAAATAGCAATGACAGCTGTGAAAAAACTTCGGTGAAGTTTTGCAATGTTCATTGTTTTATTTTCACTGCACTCCTGGAGCCTAGACAAGAATTTGGAATTTTTGGATTGCTATTAGCAGAATATTCTCTTTTTTTTTTTTTTTTTGGAGGAAGATTAGCCCTGAGCTAGCTACTGCCAATCCTCCTCTTTTTGCTGAGGAAGCCTGGCCCTGAGCCAACATCCATGCCCATTTTCCTCTACTTTATAAATGGGACGCCTACCACAGCATGCCAAGCAGTGCCATGTCTGCCCCCGGGATCCAAACCAGCAAACCCCGGGGTGCCGAGAAGCGGAACGTGTGAACTTAACCACTGCGCCACCAGGCCGGCCCCCAGCAGAATATTCTTAAGAGGCTTTCAGATATTATAGAATTTAATAAAAAGGCAATAAATATATCTGAAAACAGGAAACTTGGAAAACAACTTTTAATAATAAAGACTTACTCTCAATTATAGGTTTTGAAATCTTGTTATTTAGAGAGGCAGTCTCATTGGCAACAGCTCAAACGTCTCAACTTCAGGAATTCTGGTGACAGACGCAGGCCAGTGACACTTTTCAATATTTTGGCTATTATACATTGTGAAAAAACCTGTAAGATTAAAGTATCTTAAAACTTACTAAGCCAGTGATATTTCCAACGGTCAACCTGTCTCTTGAAATCCCCAGTTGTATAACATTAAGTGTTGCGTTATGGTCACAGTTCATTCTCATCAGCCATCAGAAGGATAGGACCTAGATGTGAAGTGACTGCATGCCCAGGGCTGGTCAGAATGCGGGGTTATTGAAATAGCAGTGATTGTAGATTCAATATTAAGTGTGCACGGCATCTAAGATAAAGCTCTTAAATTCTTTATTCTTTAGTCATTTTGTTCTTATCATGTCACACGGAATTAACCCTTAAAATATTCAGAGGCACAATGTTTATTGAATGACATTTTATTTTATCCAGTTCCTCATGTTGTCATGGGAGCAGGGTAGTTTCTCACACGGGAGTGAAATGAGAGGCCGTTTCTGAGGTTATGAAATTTTATGATGTTTGACATCTTGCAGAGAGGGAAGAGGGACATGGATGCAGTCTTCTCTTTCCTGATCTGCTCAGTACAGGATTAAGGTCACCCAAAAATCAGTTAAATTCAGCAAATACAATTCTAATAATAAGATTTGAATTCTCTAGAGAATTGTTTAGAGATTTGCTCCTTTAAATAAAAAATAGCAATATCTTTGATTTTCTCTCTGATTATTTGGTGGAAAACTTAAACATATATCCTGTTTATGAAATATATAATATATTGGTAAAATATATCCTAAGCTATCTTTAACTATCTGGATGCAAAACTACCTCCCAAATCCTGTTGACTTACAGGAATATAGGAAAGGATTTGTATCTTTCCTACATTGGGCCCCTTCCTCAAGGCCTAGGACAACACTATGAAGTAAATAGTTGCTCACTAAAAACTTGCTGAACTGAGTCATTAATTGTATTAATTATACCTGTAAACCTTTAGTAACAAAAATATGGACTTAAAAATAATTTAGTTTGTATTTCTAAACATTACAATATTTTAAAAATTAAGTGATATGAACCATGGTTTTGTCAGTCCAGTCATATAATTTGTGATGTGGTAAATATTTCAAGTATATATAGACTTGTCTTTGCTTTGATCTTTATAACTGAGTTTTAGCTAACATTTTTTCAAACAGTGTGAATCTAACCTGAAAATGTCTTTTTCTTTTGAAGTTCTATGCTATCAAGTTTCCTAATTGGAGTAAATCAGAATTAATTTACACATTAATAAAACATAAATTTACTCTATTTTCCCATCTTATGTCAAAACTACTCACAAGCAACATGTGTTGTACACAATAAGATGAATGATCAAGCTGAGCAAATGCCATTTAAATTCAAATATTCCTTTTAACATTCAATACACTTTTTAAAGATTGGACTTTTAAATTATTGTCATACAATTATAAAAGCCAGAAGTCATGTTAATTTCAACTTTTAATGCTATATATTCTTAAATATTGATGGGAGAGTCAGTTTCAATTCAAGGATAGGTATTTTCCTGGGAAAATCAGGAAGATAGTCTACTATTTTTCCTCCCAATTTGTAGATGTTTGTGTGTGTGTATGTTTACACAAACTGATAAGCTTGGAAAAGGGTTCACCTTTTTATTACAGGATTTTTAACAAATATTTAGCCAAAAGCATCTTTGGAAATCCTTATCACATATATCACACAGTTTTAATCAACACAAGAGGAATTCATCATTCACTTATTTTTGCTTTCAGTAAGTAATTATTTTCTACTTCATTTTACCCACTGTAGTTGATGCAATCAGCATGTTCTGCCAGCTCCTAAAAATCCCAAAGACTCTGTGGGATTATTGTAAACTTGAAGGAAAACTATGGTAAACTTAGTAGTGTACACCAGCCCTTATTTGCCAGCTGGTATTGGAGATCAAGGGAATTGTGCCTCCTTAAGGGTTTTATTGTCTTACAGATATGCGGGAACCACATCAGATTTAGCACAGATAAATATACCATTATAAAGAAATGATGATACACTAAATTCAGACAAGAAAAGGTTAAGGACTTAAAATATTTGAAATAAGATATTAACTTCCTATAAAGTTATACCTAGAATCAGTACCCAGATCTGTGAAAAGGATGGAGTTAGTAATCTAGAATATCATTATCCAGAAGCTGCCCTTGAACACCACAATTTAGTGATGGTAATTTTAAAAGGTAAGAAATTTTGAAAAACCTTCATCTATGTGCTATACCAGCATTTTCCGGTAGAACTTTCTGCGAGGTTGGAAATATTCTGCATAGTATTTGCATTGTCTTAGATGACAGTAACTAGCCACATATGGTTATTGAATGTTTGAAATTCAGCTAGTACAACTCAAGAACTGAATTTTAAATTTTATTTATTTTTTAGGTTAAATTTAAATTAAATAGCCATGTATGGCTAAGTGTCTACTTTACTGCAAGTAGTGAGATAGGCAATTTCCCTACTGACTGATGTGGAGTAGGGAGAAATCCATCAATGACAATCACATGAAAACACAATGTCCATGAAGAAGATAAACTTATGTAAGCTACCAGGGGAACCCAGATTACTCCACTTAGCCAAAGTTGGCTCTTGTCTATGCCATAAACAGTCTGGCAGGATTAAATGAGGGCCCTGAATAGGCTCACATTACACACAATTACCTTAAAGTTTTGGAGAACAGAAGTCTACATTTCCTGAGAACATTCAGGTGACCAATGGACATTCTGGGGACACGCCACACGGTAGGGTTGAGATAATCTCTGCTGAAATGCTCTGCAGGTTAGAAAATTCAGATTTGTGACAGGTAGTTTCCCAAGTTCTCAGTGAGCTTTTGAAACATGCAAAGCCAACTGTTAATATAGCTACTGAAACTTTGCTTTTGGGGTTATTCACACCAATATACTAATAACACTCATGTAACTAACCAGCATCACCATAATCAAGATACAAAACACTTGCATTACACCAGATGTTCCCTTTTGTGTCTTTGAAATCAACCCCCTCCTCCTTGCCCCCCAGAAAACAACGAACAAACTCCTGTCACTATGGATTAGTTTTGCCTGTTCTAGAACATTTATACATGAAATCATAGTTTACGGGCTTTTGGGTCTGACTTTTTTTTAATAAGGATTGTGTTTTGATATCCATCCATGTGCACATGTATTAGTAGTTTATTCCGATTTATCACTGAATAGTATTCCCTTTCATGACGATACCACAGTTTTCTTTATTTGTACTTCTATTGAACATTTGTGTTGTTTCCAGTTCTGACTTACTATGTATAGTACTCCTATAAATACTCATTTACAAGTGGTGTGTGTGTGCATCTGCAAGTAGCTCACACTACCCTGTGTGTTTTCAATTCTCTTGAGTTAATACTTCAGAGTAGAATTTCTGGGTTGTGCAGTAAAATCTTTTTCATGTAGGAAATTGAGTCAATAAATTAGGGAATTTTCTGGTTATTTGGGAGGTAATTTAATCTTATACCCAATACCATAATGCTTCCATTTTAGGAATATATATTTCTCCTTCTTATAGAAGTATTTTTCATGTTCTATTAAGTTTCTAATATAATGGTTTATTTTACCTATGCCTTTTAATGGGTGCTGACTATAATCTATTATGGATGTAGATGCAATATGAAATAATAAAACCGAAACCAAAACCCCAGGCTTGTGCCACTTGCAGTTTTTGTTTCTTTCTATTAGTATGAAAAAATTTTTTTCATTTGTAGGATATATATTTAGGAATTTTTAAAGAATAACATAGTTTTGAAGTATTTACACAGATAGCACATAATTTCTTTGGCATTTAGTGCCACTTTATTCATTTTAGTATATCCATTAGAATAACTGGTTCATCTCTCTACAAAGTATAATAGTGATATTAAATGCTATGCCTTTAATTAACACGATTTGACAAAAACCCTAACAAACATTTTCAACATTAAGACCCTGAACAATGATAGACATTGGCACTGTAAGTTGGCTTCCCCCTTTGCTACAGTGAAGTTGTAGATGGCCACCCTGGATAGTGGGAACTATCTCAAGAGACGCAGGCAAGATGGTTAAATGACTTTTTGAGAAGTCTCCAGGCTGTGCAAGTAACAGCAATCTCAGTTCTTTATTACAAAACCCTCCACTTCCTGGCAGCTGGCTAATTTTTATCCCAAAGATGGCTGTTTTATCTTGGCTCCCATCTTTAAATGACATGATATTCAAATGCTTGGGATTACAGGCAAGAAACAGGAGCTTCAGCTGCCAAAAATTTAAAAACACTTCAAAGACAAACACATTCTGTACAAACTATCATATAAACCAAATTGCTTGCCCTGCTGGACAATCAACACCACATTCATCAACTACCTGTCTTATTCATTTTCACCTACGCATTTACAATTGCGGTTGCTTCTTCAATGCTTCCTTTCTTTGATTTTCATCTGGGCTTTCAGTCAGGCAGTAAGGCAAATGGACTTGTCTTTCTAATTTACTTTTGGGCCTTTTTGCACAAGTACATTTTAAAAGTTTTAAAGTTAACACAGTAATGTTAAAAATGTGAAATTCCAATTTTAGGATATCTTATACAATTGGAAGAAACCCTGATAGATCTTAAAACCTTATATTTCACAACAGCTTTGGCTTGATTTATATAAAACAAGATTAAGCATTTTTATTTTTCTTATTTATTTTCATTTTTATCTTATTATTCTTATTTACAAAGAGCTAGATTTGTAAGGGCCTATAGAAAAGCAGCAGGACCAAGCATGGGAAAGTTAGTCTCTGAGTTAGGTCAGAACCAGAAGAATTTCACAGTCGTTTGACACTCTTACTCTTGGAAGTCTCATCCCTGTGATGTCTAATTACTAAAATTCATGCCATCTCACATTAAGCTATAATTTATATACTGCTATTTAAGAGTTGAATTGAGTTGCAGTGACCTGTTGTCATAATGAGATATTATATAGACATTTAATTAAATATACATATATATATATTTTTTTTTTGCAGTTTTCTACTTGTAATTTGGGAGCCTGATTTTTTTTTTTCCTAGATCTTTAAAAAACTTATTGGTCCTGGGCACTGTGTTACTAAAGGATCTAAGAAAGAGTTCCAGGAACAAGATGGATCTTGATACGCAGTCACATAATCCACCTGAAGGGCTCAGGTGGTGATTCTTTTATCTTTCCAACTTTTATTGTATGTCTCTGGTTTGATTTCCACAAATTTGGGGATTTTCTAGCTTTCCTTCTTTTATTTATTTCTTACACCATCCTATTGTGGTCAAAGAAGGTCCTTTCTATGATATATATCATTTTAAATCTATAGAGACATAATTTTTGGCCTAACATATGGTCTGGAGATCAGGAGAATATCTCACGTGTACTTGAGAATAATGTGTATACTGTTGTTGTTGGTTAGAGTGTCCTGTATGTTTCTGTTAGATCTAGTTGTTTTGATGTGTTATTCCTCCATTAATGAGAGTAGGGTATTAAAATCTCTAACTGTTATTTTAGAAATGTCAATGTCCAGCTTTGATTCTATCAATTTCTACTTCATATATTTTGACAGTCTGTTAAGTGTGCAATTGTATATAATTGTTATACATTCTTGCCCGTTAAACCCTTCATAAACATATAATATTCTTCTTTGTCTTTTGTAAACTTTTTTGATTTAAAGTCTATTCTGTCTTATGTTAGTATAGCCACTCTGCTCTCTTTTGTAACTATTTGCATGGAATATTTTTATCCATCCCTTCACTTTAAATCTATTTGTGTCTCTGGATCTAAAGTGAGTCTCTGGTAGACAGAAATATAGTTAGATCATTTTTAAAAATTTTTTTGTTGGGAAAGATTCACCCTGAACTAACATCCATTGCTGATATTCCTCTTTCTATTTTGCTTGAGAAAGATCATCCCTGAGCTAACACCTGTGCCAATCTTCCTCTATTTTGTATGTGGGATGCTTCCGTAGCATGACTGATGAGTAGAGAAGATCCATGCCCAGGATCTAAACCTGTGAACCTCGGCTCCCTAAGTGGAACACGGAACTTTAACCACTCGGCCTTGGGGCCATCTCCTACAGTTAGATAGTTTCCCTTCCTCACTCTAATTGAAACGTTGTTTCACCAGAAGGCACTCTTTCTTCTTCTGTTTCTCAAATAACTCATGATCTCTACCCAAATATTTTCTCCTGCTATAAGAAATGAGCAATCCCCACTCATAATCATGGCTTATGCACTAGATATTCTGCCAATGTCTGTCTTTTAATTAGAAAGTTTAATACATTTACATTTAAAGTAATTACTGATGAAGAGGAACTTATGCCATTTTGCTATTTGTTTTCTATATGGCTTATAGCTTATTTGTCCCTCATTTCCCGCATTACTACCTTCTTTTGTGCTCAGTTGATTTTTGTAGTGAAGTGTTTTAATTCCTTCTCATTTTCTTTTTTGCTAAATTCTATAGTTATTTTCTTTGTGCGTACCATGGGGATTATATATAATATTCTAAAGTTATAACACTCTAACTTGAATTCGTGCCAACTTAACTTCAATAACCAAATCTCTGCTCCTTTACAGCTCCATCCTCACCTTCCATAAATTATTGATGTTGCAAAATTACAACTTTATACATGATGTGTCTGTAAAGATAAACTAATGATTTCTTATTCATCGTCTCTTCAATTATGTAGAAAAAAATGTGCAGTTATAAACTGAAGTTACCACTTCAAGGCAAATAATTATTTTTTAAAAATACACTAGTCTTGGGATCCAAGTATAGTTCAAGATATGCAGGTCAAAAAATGTGATACATTACATTAATAGAATAAAAGAAAACTCATATCATCTCAATAGATGCAGAAAAAACATTTAACAAATTTCAGCATTCTTTCATGATATAAATGCTCAACAAAATGGGTATAGAAGGAACATACCCCATGATAAGAAAGGCCACAAATGACGAATACACAGCTAACATCGTACTCAATGGTGAAAGGTCGAAATCTTTTCCTCTAAGATTAGGAACAAGACAAGTGTTCCCATTTTCAACACTATTATTCAACATAGTATTGAAAGTCATAGGCAGAGTAATTAGACAACAAAAAAAATATGATGACATGATCTGGTATATAGAAAATCCTAGATTTCAACCAAAGAACTTTTAGAAATAACAAAAAAATTCAGTAAATATTTAGGATACAAAATCAACATACAAAAATCAGTTGTGTATCTAGACACTAACAATGACTATATGAAAAAGAAATAAGCAATCTCATTTACAATAGCAACAAAAACAATACAATACATAGAAGTAAATCTAACTAAAGAAGTGAAAGATCTGTACCCACAAAACTACGATACTTTAATGAAAGAAATTCAAGAAAATACAAACATATGGAAGGATATCCTGTATTCATGGATTGGAACAATTAGTATTGTTAAAATATCCATACTACTCAAAGCCATTTATTGACTCAATACAACCCCTATCAAAATTTCAATGTCTTTTTTCACAGAAATAGAAAAAACAATCTTAAAATTTGTACAGAATCAGAAAAGACTCCAGAAAGCCAAAGAAATCATGAGCAAAAAGAACAAAACTAGAGGCATCACACTTACTAATTTCGAACGCTATTACAAAGCTATAGTAATCAAAATAATATAGTACTGGCATAAAAACAAACACTTAGGCCAGTGGAAGAGGATTGATAACCCAGAAATAAACCCATGCATATATTGTCAGCTAATATTTGACAAGGAAGCCAAGAATACTCAATAGGAAAGAGATAGAAAAAATGGTGTTGAGAAAACTGGATATTCATGTGCAAAAGATTGAAATTGGACTCTTATCTCATGCCACCTACAAAAATTAACTCAAAATGGATTAAAGACTTAAATGTAACACCTGAAACTGTAAAACTCCTAGAAGGAAACATAGGGATAAAATACCTTGTCATTGATCTTGGCAATGATTTTTTGAATGTGACACCAAAAGCATAAGCAACAAATTAAAAATCAATAAGTGGGACTAAATCAACTGAAAAGCTTCTGTACAGCACAAGAAACAACCATAAGAATGAAAAGGCAAATGAAAGAATGGGAGAAAATATTTGCTAACTATATATATGATAAATGGTTAATATCAAAAATACGTAAGGAATTCATACAACTCAATAGTAAAAAAAATCTGACTAAAGAATAGGCAGATGCGGCTGGTCTGGTGGCATAGAGGTTAAGTTTGCACACTCTGCTATGGCAGCCCAGGGTTCAGTTTTGGATCCCGGGTGCAAACCTACACACCATTCATCAAGTCTTGCTATGGCAGCATCCCACATACAAAATAGAGGAAGATGGCCGCAGATGTTAGCTCAGGGGCAATCCTCCTCAAGCAAGAAGAGGAAGATTGGCAGTGGACGTTAGCTCAGGGCCAATCTTCCTGTCAAAAAAAAAGTGTTCAGAGGACTTAAATAGACATTTCTCCAAAGAAGATATGTAAATAGCCAATAGGTACGTGAAAAGGTGCTCAACATCACTAACCATCAGCGAAATGTAAATAAAAACCACAAAAAGCTTTCACTTCACATCCGTTAGAATGGAAACTACCAAAAGACAAGAGATAGCAAATGCTGGTGAGGATGTGGAGAAAAGAGAACTCTGGTTCACTGTTGGTGGGAATGTAAATTTGTACAGCCACTGTGGAAGACAGTGTGGAGTTTCCTCAAAAAGCAAAAAAGGAGAACTATCATATAATCCAGCAATGCCTCTTCTAAGTATATATCCAAAAGAAGTGAAATCACTCTCTTGAAGAGATATCCGCATTCCCATGTTCACTGAAGCATTAGTTACAATAGCCAAGATGTGGAAACAATATAAGTATCCATTGACAGATGAAAGGATAAGGGATATGTGGTAACTATATACAATGGAATATTATTCAGCTATAATAATGAAGGAAATCCTGCCACGTGCAACAATGTGGATGGATCTTAAGGGCATTATGCTAAGTGAAATAAGTCAGACTGAGAAAGACAAATATTGTATAATCCTACTTATATGTAGAATCTAAAAAACTCGAACCCATAGGAACAGAGTGGAATGGTGGTTTTTAGGGACTGAGGGGTGGGGTAAATGGGGAGAGGTTGATCAAAAGGTACAAACTTTCAGTTATAAAAAGAACAAGTTCTGGGGACCTAAAGTACAGCATGATGACTGTAGCTAACAATACTATATTGTATACTCAAAAGTTGATATAAAAGTAATGGTTTAATGTTCTCAGCATAACAACAACAAAAAACGGTAATTATGTGAAGTAAAGGATGTGTTAACTAAAATTACTGTGGTAAACATTTGTAATATACACATTTATCAAATTATCACATTTTTACACCTTAAACTTACATAATCTTATATGTTAATTACATCTCAATAAAGCTGAAAAAATATATTACAAGGATAGTAACTATGTAAAGTAATACTTATGTTGGTTTGCTTGATTGTAGTGATTATTTCACAGTGTATGAGTATATCAAAGCATCAAGTTGTACACTTTGAATACATACATTTTAAAATTGTTGATTATACCCGAATAAACCTAGAAAAAAAATGACACATAAAAAACCATGAAGAAAAAAAGTTGAGGTATAAATGAAAGTTGAAATAATACAACCTTTTATAATTGTCCATGTGTTTACCTTTACTGAGATATTTATTTCTACTTAAGGCTTTGAGTTATTGTTCGGTGTCCCATCATTTCGACTTGCAGGAGATCCTTTTGCATCTCTTGCCAGGCAGGTCTAGCAGTAATGATATCCCACAGATTTTGTTTATCTGCAAATATCTTAATTTCTCCCTCACTTTTGAAGGAGTTCTGCCAGATATAGAATTAGTGGTTGACAGTGTTTTTCTTTCAGCACTTTGAATATATTAGCTCATTGCCTTCTAGCCTTCAAAGTTTCTGGTGAGAAATTGGCTAGTAATCTTATTGAAGGTTTCTTGTATGTGAAGAGTTGCTTCTTTCTTGCTGCTTTCAAGATTGTGTCTTTGTCTTTGGTTTCTGACAGTTTGATTGTAACAGTTCATCCTTCTTGGAGTTTGTTGAGCTTCTTGGATGTTTATTTTTATGTCTTTCATCAAATTTAGGAAGTTTTCATGCATTATTTCTTTGAATAATCTCTTTGTCCCTTTATCTCTCTCTTTTCTGGGACTCCCACAATGTGTATGTTGGTCAGCTTGATGGTATCCCACAGGTCCCTGAGGCTCTGTTCATTTTTCTTTAAGCTTTTTTTCTTTTCTTTTTATTGAGTTTAATAGTTTACATCATTGTATAATTTAAGTTATACATCATTTCTTGTATGTCACAAAAAAAGAACTCCCCTTCAACCGCTGTGCCTACCCCTCTATTCACCTTCCCCTGGTAAGTACTGAACTGTTTTCTTTGTCCATGTATTTGTTTATATTCCACATATGAGTGAAATCATATAATGTTTGTCTTTCTCAGTGTGGCTTATTTCACTTAGCATAATACCCTCCAGGTCCATTTATGTTGTTGCAAATACGATGATTTTGTCCTTTTTTATGGCTGCATAGTATTACATTATGATTTATTTATATACTTTGGAGATCAACCTCTTGTCTGAAAACTGATTGGCAAATATTTTCTCCCAGTTGGTAGGCTGTCTTTCAATTTAGTTCATGGTTTCCTTTGCTTTGCAGAAGCTTTTTAGTCTGATGTAGTCCCATTTGTTAACTTTTTATTTTGTTTCTCTTACCCAAGCAGACATGGTGTTCAAAATATGTGGCTAACATCAGTGTCAAAGAGTGTACTGCCTATATTTTATTCTAGGATCTTTATGGTTTCTGTTCTTACATTCGAATATTTAATTCATTTAGAGTTAATCTTGTGTATAGTGTGAGATAATAGTCTACTTTCTTTCTTTTGCATGTGGCTGTCCAGTTTTCCCAGCAGCATTTGTTGAAGAGACTTTCTCCATTGTATGTTCTTGGCTTCTTTGTCAAAAATTAACTGTACATGGATGTGTGGTGGTTTTATTTCTGGACTTTCAATTCTGATCCATTGATAGTTTGTCTGGTTTGTTGCCAGTATCATGCTATTTTGATTACTATAGTTTTGTAGCACGTTTTGAAGTCAGGGATTGTGATACCTCCAGCTTTGTTCTTTTTTCTCAGGATTGCTTTGGCTGTTCAGGAGCTTTTGTTGTTCAATATAAATTTTTGGATTCTTTGTTCTATTACTGTGAAGAATGTCATTGGGACTTTGATTGGGATTACATTGAATCTGCTTTAGGTAGTGTGGACATTTTAGCTATATTTATTCTTCCAACCCACGAACATAGAATATCTTTCCATTTCTTTATGTTTTCTTCAATTACTTTCAATAATGTCCTGTAGTTTTCAGTGTACAGGTTTTTCACCTATTTAGTTAAGCTTATTCCTAGGTATTTTATTCTTTTCATTGTAATTGTAAATGGGATTGTATTCTCAATTTCTTTTTCTGATAGTTGATTGTTAGTGTATAGGAACGCAACTGACTTTTTTAAAATTGATTTTGTACCCTGCAACATTACTATAGTTGTTGATTATTTCTAATAGTTTTCTGGTGGATTCCTTAGGATTTTGTATATAAAGAATAATATCATATGCAAATAGTAAAAGTTTCACTTCTTCCTTTCCAATTTGGATTCCTTTTATTTTTCTTTCTTGCCTAATTGCTCTGGCCAATACCTCCATTACTATGTTGAATAGGAGTGGTGAGAGTGGGCACCCTGGTCTTGTTCCTGTTCTCAGAGGAATGGCTTTCAGTTTTTCAACATTAAGTATGATGTTGGCTGTGGGTTTGTCATATATGGCCTTTGTTATGTTGAAATACTTTCCTTCAATATCCATTTTATTAAGAGTTTTTATCATAAATGGATGTTGTATCTTGTCAAATGCTTTCTCTGCATCTACTGAGATGATCATGTGATTATTATTCCTCATTCTGTTAATGTGGTGTATCATATTGATTGATTTGTGGATATTGAACCATCCGTGTGTCCCTGGAATAAATCCCACTTGATCATGGTGTATCGGTCTTTTAATGTGTTGCTGTACTCTGTTTGCCAATATTTTGTTGAGGATTTTTGCATCTAAATTCATCAGTGATATTAGCCTGTAGTTTTCCTTCTTTGTGTTGCCCTTGTCTGATTTGGGCATTAGGGTAATGGTGGCCTCATAGAATGTATTAGGAAGCGTTCCATCTTTTTCAAGTCTTTGGAATAATTTGAGAAGGATAGATACTAAATCTTCTTTGAATGTTTGGTAGAATTCTCCTGAGAAGCCATCTGGTCTTGGACTTTTTTTTTTTTTTTGAGAGATTTTTGAGTACTATTTCAATCTCTTTACTTGTGATTGGTCTATTCGGATTCTCTATTTCTTTTCAATTCAGTTTTGAGAGGTTGTATGAGCTAGGAACTCATGTGTTCCTTCTAGGTTATCGAATTTGTGGACATATAGTTTTTTATAGTAATCTCTTATAATCTTTTGTATTTCTTCACTATCTGTTGTAATTTCTCCTCTTTCATTTCCAATCTTATTTATTTGATCCTTCTCTCTTTTTTCCTTGGTGTGTCTGGCTAAAGGTTTGTTAATATTGTTTATCTTCTTAAAGAACCACCTCTTAATTTCATTAATCCTTTCTACTGTTTTTCTAGTCTCTATTTCATTTACTTCTGCTCTAATTTATACTATTTCACTCCTTCTGCTGACTTTGGGCTTTTTCTGTTCTTCTTCTACTACCTCTTTTAGGTGCATTTTAAGATTACTTATTTGAGATGTTTCTTGCCTTTTGAGGTGATCCTCTATTGCTATGAATTTCCCTCTTATGACTGCATCCTGTAGGAGGTGATATGTCCTACTTTTCATTTTTGTTTGTCTCCATGTGTTTTTTAATTTCCCTTTTGATTTACTCAATGATCCAATGGTTGTTCAATAGCACACTGTTTAGTCTCCACATATTTATTACTTTCCCAGTTTTGTTCTTTTGGTTGATTTCTAGCTTCATAGCATTGTGGTCAGAAATGACAGTTGGGATGATTTCAATCTTCTTAAATTTATTGAGGCTTGCCTTCTTATCCGACATATTGTCTATCTTTGAGAATATTCCATGAGCACTTGAGAAAAATGTATATTCTGCTGTTTTTGGATGGAATGCTCTATATATGTCTATTAACTCTATCTGGTCAAGTATTTCATTTAAATCTACTATTCCCTTGTTGACTTCTTGTCAGGATGATCTGTCCATTGAAGTAAGTGGAGTGTTGAGGTCCCCTACTAGTATTATGTTGCTGTTAATTTCTCCCTTTAAGTCTGTCAATAATTTCTTTACATACTTTGGTGCCCCTGTGTTAGGTACATATATATTAATAAGTGTTATGGCTTCTTGGAGGAATGTCACTTTTCTCATTATATACTGTCCCTCTTCGTCTCTCATTGTCTTTTTTAACTTGAAGTATGCTTTGTATGATAAAAGTATGGCAACATCTGCTTTCTTTTCTTGGCCATTAGCTTGGAGTATTGTCTTCCATCCCTTCAATCTAAGGCTATGTTTGCCTTTGGACCTGAGGTGCCTTTCCTGGAGGCAGCATATTGTTGGGTTTTGTTTTTCAATCCATCGAGCTACTCTGTGTCTTTTGGTTGGAGAATCCAATCCATTTACATTTAGAATGATTATTGTTCCATGACGGCTTAATGTTGCCATTTTACCTCTTGTTTTCTGGTTGTTCTATGTTTCCACTGTCTCTCTTCCTTTGTATTTCTGACTGTCATTTGTTTTTGGTGGTTTTCTGAGGGGGAATTATCAGTTTTCTCTCTTTTTGTGAATTGTGGCTCTGCTCTGATTTTTTGTTTAGTGGTTACTGTGAGGATTGTATGAAAGCTCTTGTAGATGAAATAGACCGTTTTCTCATAGCCTCTCATCTCCATTAACCTAAGTAGGTTCCTTTCCTTTCCTCTTCCCTTCTGAATAACTGCTGTTACAAATTGTTCTGTTTTTAATCTTGTGAGTTCATGGCTAAGCTGAAGTATTTATCATTACTTTTGATGCTTTCTTTCCCTTTCTCTTTTAAGTTGCAATTGAGTCTTTGCCTCTCTATTCTGGTAGAGGGCTGCAAGTTTCTGATCATGTCTGTCTACCTATCTCCTTGCTCAGGGCTTTGTAAACCTTTGCTGTTTTGTTGCCAGTGTGAGGGCATCTTTAATTATTTCTTGTAGGGGAGGTCTAGTGGTGATGAATTACCTCAGCTTTTGTTTATCTGGGAAAGCTTCTATTTCTCCATCATATCAGAAGGAAAGTTTCACTGGATGGAGTATTCCCGGCTGAAAGATTTGTCTTTCAGTATTTTGAATATATCATTCATTCTCTCCTAGCCTGCAGGGTTTCTGCAGTGAAATCCACAGAAAGCCTGATAGGGTTTCCTTTGCAGGTTATTTTATTCTGCCTTGCTGCTCCTAATATTCTTTCTTTATCATAAACTTTTGCTATTTCTGCTATTATATGCCTTGGAGAAGATCTTTTAGCATTGATGAAATTGCACATTGAATTAGCTTCATTCATAAGTCTGAAACCATCTCCAGGTTTGGGAAGTTCTCAGGAATTACTTCTCTTAACAAGCTGTCTACTCTTTTCTCCCCTTCTTCTCCCTCTGGAATACCTATAATCCTTATGTTGATTTTCCTAATTGAGTAGGATATTTCTTGAAGAATTCCTTCTTTTTTTAAAATCTTATTTATGTCTCCTCCTCCACCTGTAGAATTTCTACATTTTTATCCTCTAGAAGACTAATTATTTCCTCCATAGATGAGTTTTACTTATTAATGATTCTAGATTACCTTTTCTGTCAACTGTGTTTTTCATATCCAGAACTTCTGCTTGATTTTTTTTTTATAGTTTCAATCTCTTTGGTGAAGAGATTCATTTTATTGCTGAGCTCTTTGAATTGTCTTTCTGTGTTTTCTTGTAAGCTGTTGAGTTTTCTTATGATGGCTATTTTGAATTCTCTGTCATTTAAGTTGCATATTTCTGTGTCGTCAGTGTTCCTTTCTGGAAAATTAGCATTTTTCTTCTCGTCTGAATTGTTACTGCAGTTTCTCATGGTGTTTGACAAACTAATCTTTTGTTGGGCCATTTGTGATGTTCTTAGGATGCATATTCCCCCTGTTACGACCAAGGGTAAACAGGAGCAGCATTTCCAGGCACACTCTATCTGCCGGAAGCTGCGGGTGCTTGCCCCTGCCTGGGGTGCATTCAGGCACTCGTGTGGACTCTCCTTGGTGGGCAGGACTTACTCACTGGGCTAGGGGCACTCTTTGGCACCTAAGGGGTACTCTTAGCTCCCCCTCCCTACCAGAATGTGATCACCAGGAGGTTCAAATCTGACACGCCTCTTCCTGCAACTGCCCAGGACACAGTCCCTCTTTGGTCGATCGGCAGTACTATGAGTGCTCACTCGGCCTGGAGAGTGTTTGCCCCAGCATGTAGATCTGCTGCAGTCTCTGTTTACAGGCCACTGGCTGCTCTGCTTGGTGGGAGGGACTTCCTCACTGGGACCTGAGTTAGGGCTGCTCCTTGGTGGCACAGTGGCATGGGGCTCCCCCTCTCCACTGGGAGAGTGAACACGAGTGCAGGTTAAGGGTTAGCACCACCTCCTCCTACGGTTGCCCCAGTGGGTGCTCCTACTTTGCAGACACTTTCACCAGGTTGGAAAGTGCTCATGTGCATGCACAGGGCTATGGGGGACAGCAGGGCATGCTCACCTCTCTCTGCCACTTCCCGGGGGCTCAGTCCATCCACCCTCAGATGTATAGCTGTGTGTATCTCAGGCATCCTCTTGTGTTGTGTGGTCTTCCTCCATTGGTCAGTGAATGTTCATTTAGTTGTAGCTCAAAAGGGGGAAAGACAAAGGTAACAGCTCACTCTGCCATGTTACTGATGTCACTCCTAATCTTTCTCTTTTTGTTCTTCAGACTTGATGATTTTCATTGTCCTATCTTCAAGTTCACTGAATTTTCTGCTGCTCAAAACTGCCTTTGAATCCCTCTAGTTAATTTTTAATTTCAGTTACTGTATTTTCAGCTCTAAAATTTTTGGTATCGTTTTAGGTTTTCTATCTCTTATTGACATTTGCATTTTGTTCACATATAATTTTCTTGAATTTTTCCACATCTTTTGGTAGCTCTTTCAACATTCTTAAGAGCGTTATTTTAAAGCCTTGTCAATCAGGTGTTCCATCTTGTCTTTCTCATGAACAGTTTATGTTGTTTTATTCTTTTTTCTAGCATAGGCCATACTTTCCTGTGATTTGTGATTTGTTTTGTTGAATACTGGACATTTGAAGCAAATAGTTTGGTAACTTTGGAAATAAAATTATCCCCCTTCCCAAAGTATGCTGAGTTTTGTTTTTGTTTCTGTTTTGTATTGTTGTAGGCTATCTCTGTGCTGGGAATCAGTCTCAGGTGTAAAGTTAAGGTTTCAGGACTTTTATGAGCCTGTGTCTTTCCCTGGGCATGTGCAGTGACTTTCTAAGTTTCCCTGTATATATGGTTGCTTTTCAATACCCTACGCAATTAATATCCGGCTCCCAAAAAGGGAAAAAGAGAAAAAAGAAGAGAAGGGAAAGAAAATAGAAGGAAAAATAGGAGAGGAGAAAGGCACTGGATTTTTAAATCCCTTGGAAGTCACTTCAGCCCATTTGGGAGAGATTTGGCACAGCTGGAAGAGGGGTACAACAATGGTGCAACAATTCGTACTTACCTCTGGGTTTATACTTCTAAGATTAGGAGCAGGAGTCAGCAATCAGAACACAGATCCCTGATATTTTGAGGACAAAGTCTCTATTGCTTACCCTGGCTGCTGCACGTTGTGGGTAAGCTGCTCCAGGAATATGAATGGCTACTTCACATGGAGCTGAGGGAGTAGGGAATGGGTAGCCAATGCTGAAATAAAGTTTAAATTGACTGAAACTAACTGTGATTTACTGGTTAAGTCTTTTCTCAAAAGCTGAAAGCCTTCTAATACACTCTAGTATTCCAAAATAGTTACATCCCACAGGTTCTGCTGGTACAAATTTTCCCACGTGGAGAGACAGATTCCTTGTGCTTCCTACTTCTCCATCTTCCCAGAATCCTTCAACACTTGCTTTCTTTTGGAGGCATCTTCATCTTTTGTTTTCAAACCCCAGTCTAGTATTCATGTATGGACTACATGCTCCATTTGCTTGCTGTCTATGTTTTGGGCTGTGTGCTGATTCAGATTATCTGTCTACAGTGAATCAAGGAGATAAAATACTTATTTTCTGTCATATAGATGATGAACATGGATTATCTTCTCCATGCCTTATTAAAGTTATATTACTTTTGTTTTTGTGTATACTGGTTTCTCAGACATATTTTATGCAGCATATAAAGTCAAATTTAAAAAAACGCATATAGTTATTCCTCAAGTCTCATCTCCAAACAAATGTATTTCAAAGACAGGGCAAACAAATGCAGAAGCAAAACAAGTGAAAAGTAGCAGAGACTAAGGATAAGTTGTAAAGGACTTTGAAGAAAGTAAGTCTAGTTCCTTCAAAACGCTTTCTTTTAACATCCCTTACCATCTCTCTTGTCCCTTTTCCTATACATCTTCTAGAAAGTATCATAGAACACAAATATTATTTCTACTTTTCTTACTTGCTTTACTTTTCCAAGGTCTTGCAGAAGATTCAAGTAAGAAGCAGGTAATTAATTCAACAATATTTATTGCATTCCTAATATGTTCCAATATCTCCGTTACCTGCTGGGAATATAATAATGGCTTATAGATTATATTAGTTAGCATTCTTCAGAGAAACAGAAACAATAGGATATGTATGAATGTGTATGTGTGTGGGTATGTTTGTGGGACAAGAACCCTAATTAATACAATGTGTATATTATATGCTATATATATATATATCTCTCTCAAATGAGTATATATTCTCTCTCTCTCTGCCTCTATAAACTGTCTCACATGTCAACTCAATTGTCTCACATGATTGTGGGGCTGGCAAGTCAAAAATCTGTAGGGAAGGCTGGCAGACTGAATTTTCTGGCAAAAATTGGTGTCAGTTTTTCATTTATTTTAATTTTTTTGCTGAGGAAGATTCACCCTGAGCTTATATTCACTGGCAATCTTCCTCTTTGTCTTTTTTTTTCTGCTTGAGGAAGATTAGCCCTGAGCTGACTTCTGTGCCAGTCTTCCTCTATTCTGTATGTGGGATGCCACCACAGCATGAGAGACCAGTGGTGTAGGTCCACACGTGGGATCTGAACCCATGAACCCGGGTCACCGAAGTGGAGTGTGTGGAACTCCAACCACTCAGCCTTGGGGCCAGCCTCAATGTCACAGCTTTAAGTTTGAATTACATAGTCTGAAAGGATGGAGACTCAAGCAAGATTTCTGTGTTGCAGTCTTGAGTCCTTCTTTCTCAGGGAATCTTAAATTCTGCTCTTGAGGTCTTCAAGTGATTGAATGAAACTCATACATCTTACGGAGGATAATCTGTTTACTCAAAATATACTGACTGAAACATTAATCACATCTAAAAATACACCTTCAAAACAAAATCTTTACTGTGTTTGACCAAACAGCTGGGCCACCCAAGTTAACACATAAAATTAGCTATCACAGGGATCATAAAAAAAAAAATCACAGACATTGGTTTAAGGGATCTGATCATATATTACTGTTTTTATTATATAATAATATTAAGAAACAGGTATGAAGAGGTAAAACAAATATTCAGAATGTTTATAACCTGTGCATCTAGGTGGTCTATATGAGTTTTTGTTGTACAATTCTTACAACTCTTCTCAGAGTAGTTTTGAATTTTTTAACATAATATTTTTGGGGGAAAAGCACTGTAAGGAAATACATTTTAAGCAAATGTAAAGTATTATCTGTATAATGATATTTCTGTACTTGCAAACAATGCTGACGTCCACTTTATTAGAAAAGGGGTATAGAGATCAGGAAACCTTTCCAGAAAAGTTGGGTCTTGCAAGACAATTAGTCTCTGGACAGGTAAATAAGAGTGGCAGAAGGTGTGGAAATGAGCTTCTTTTCCCTATGATCATGCTGAGCAATGATTTGAGAGCCTGAAACTACTTGTCTGTACGAGAAAAAGTGATTAACCTGTGATACTCAAAATGGAAATATTGCTTACTAAGCAAATTTGTTTCATCATCATTGCTTGCATACATATTATATTCCCAGCAGATAAAAAAGGTCTTGGCACATATTAGAGTGCAATAAACATTGTTAAACTAATTAATCAATTTTTACTTGAATCTACTGTAAGATCTGGTGAAAATAAAGTAAATAGAAAGAATAGAAAAAGTAGCTGTGTTCTATATTTTCTGGAAGAATGTATCAAAAGGGGAGCAGAAAGTTGGCAAGCAGTGTTAAAAAAAAGTCTCTTGAAGTAAGTAGACTTACGTTCTTCAAATCCTTTATCATTTAAATTATGAAATTTTGTGTTTCTCTAAATGATCCAAACAAGTTTTCTCATGCAGAGAACCTTCAAGAGTATGGAGATGACACACTCTAGCAATATGTACTTGTAGGTCTTCTTTTAAAAACACGTAAAGTAACATGGAATCTATAGCAAAATTCAATTTAACGGGCCCATGTGGATATCCATGCACATTTTTGATATGCTTTATTCAGTACATTCATATTATTTATTTCCAAACACTAGGTGTTTACTTGAGACTGAGACTTATTGAATAAGGGATAGCAATGGTAACATCTTAAGAGTCAGATAAAAAATGTTTAATGTAGTCCAATGTTTTCAGAAAGTTAATGCCTATTTGGGTTGCTCTCTACTTTCAGACACAGAAAAGAAGTCATATTTGAAATACTGTATTTAATGAAGATATTTATTGAATACAAAGTCAACATCTTCTTAGAATAAAGACTAATCAGTAAACAATTTGCACTGTATAGTAAATCAAACAATATCAGGAATGAAATATAATTTTCTGGACTAAAGGGGAGAATTACATTGCAAGAAGGGAAGTTTTCCCATTTTAAGTTATTAGGGTTTTTTGATAGAACCACACTTAAATGAAATCCACTGTATATTTGAGAAGAAAACTACAGAAATCACAGAAAATATAATAGTTTCAGAAGTGTAATTTTTAAAGAAAACACAACTCAATCACTTTCTCAACTGTAAAGCAGGGCTTTTCTGGAAAATTATCAAGGATCAAACTAATTTTAGGAGTGATAATGTGTTTTGTTTATGTATAAGCTCCGTGTTTTTACATAGTTTCTAGAGGAATAGATTTTGCTTTCCCATCACTCAAGATTTTTATTAAGTTATTCTTTTGTGTCTCAGTGACTGAGTAATTGTTGTTTTCTGTTATCACGTTGCAAATTTCTCATACTTAACTAAAATGCTTTCCTTCATTAAACCATGAAAGATCCTTCATTAAAAAAATATATCAGTTAAAAATGCTTTCCATTTTTGACTTATGTGAGAGAACTTTTTGCTTTAGGAGGATACTTGACACTTTAACAACAGTTTATCATCTCCCCAGTGTCATGATGATTTCCAATTCATTTATAATGTAAGGGATGGACCAAATGAACATGTCTTGAGAAAGGCTTTTGTTTGATGCATATCAGTGTCAATTCTCTCTATACTGGTGGACCACTGTCACTCAACTGGGAGAGATGGCAGTGTTGCTTATTAAACACACACACACACACACACACACACACACACACCCCATAGTCAGTGATGCCTACTTATTACATAGAAATTCAAAAATGTCAAGCCATTTAAATTATTACACTTTTATCCCTCATTTATTTTTTGTGGTACTTACTTATTTTCTCTAGCACCATTTCACTTATAAGTAATTTTACTGGAAAGGATTTTATACTTCCATGAGTTTTACCTCAGGCAATCTAACAGTTGCTTTATAAACTGTTCTTTTCAAGCTTTTTTGAATGTTTGAATGTTGTAAGATATCAAATTCATTGTTAGTCATTTCCTGTTTACAACAAAACTAAAATATGGTTATAAAGCCTAAAGACAAATCTTCTTAAATATAAAATGAGTAGAATCAAAATGTATTTTGTTCTAAATAATAAAAGCACTTTCATAGGGAAAGATGAAAATTCAAGAATTAGACTGGATGAAAGTTTGATATATAAGAGGCACCAATAGTATGGGGTCAAGGATGCAGACTAGACAGTTCAAATCCTGGGTCTCTTGCCTGATCCCTCTAATTCTGTGCAAGTTGCAGAACCTCTCTGAGACTCAGTTTTATCACTGGGTTGTTAAAAGGAATCATCTAGGTAATATTTAGAAATTATATAGAAAACTGACTTGCATTGTGCTATGTTAGTGTTGTTTAAATAAAGTAAACAAAAAGTCATATATATCTATCATTCTTCTTTTTTTTCACCCATACTCAACAGTTTGCTCTATTAGATTTGTCAGGTGCTTTTTAAAGAAATATCATTAAATTAATTTGGCTTACTTTATAATTCAATGGAATTTCATTCAAACTTCAATTTAAAACAGTTCTATTTGGTTAGCCCTGATATTTGCAAATATAGGACTGTTTGTGTTATTTTTTAGAAGTATAAAATAAATTTGTATTTACTATATTTTAGAATAAATATCAGATTGAAAATTAAAAAACTAATTACTGTAATTAGTATAGTATTTCTCATAATGTAAACACAATCAATAAAAAAAGAAAAATCTCTAGACATACCAAAAACTGTGTATCTTTGGTTTCAATTGAATACAGTGAAAAGGAGAAGAAATTAAGAGTGTGAGAAAAGTGGTTGCAAATAATTTGTTGAAGATTAAGCTTCAAATGAGGCATATTTCTGGCAATGTGGGTTCTTCCGGATAGCTAGAAAACTCATAGCAGAAATAACTAAAAATTATACATCAAGTATAAATAAAATGTTCATCATAGCTGAGTTTGAAAGTTAGTGAAGAATTTGCTCGGATATAAAAAATAGAAATGCAATCAGAAGTACAAAGTATGATGCAGCTGGCTATATTCTAATGGCAGCTGCTGGTACTAGGCAAAACAGAGTTTCCTGATGTAATTACCATGACTAGGGCAGAAGACAAGTCTTTAGGCCACGCAACAAAGGAAATCAGACCGGATTTCTCAAGTTTTGGGAGAGACTCTTAAGAAGCCACCCCTTCAGTGAAATGGTGAACTATTGCTATGTGCCTCAACAAAGATTAATCTTACAACAAAATTTTGAACAAAGAAATCAACGCCCAGAAGTGTATGTACAGTACAGTACCATTAAATGTTCAAAACCAATACATGGTTTAGGTAAATTTACACATGTAGGAAAGATGCTAAGAAAAGCAAGAGATTTTATCTCTTTCTTTGAGGAAGATTGGCCCTGAGGCAACATCCGTGCCCATCTGCCTCTATTTTATATGTAGGACGCCTGCCACCAGCATGGCTTGATGAGCCGTCTGTACATCCACGCTTGGGATCTGAACCAGCAAACCCTGGGCCACTGAAGCAGAGCGCACAAATTTAACCACTACACCACTGGGCCAGCCCCAAGAGTTTTTTTTAAGCTAGTACATTTTATTATAAATCTCTTCGAATTCAATGAGTTGCATTAAGTGGAGTATAGGTTTGTAAAATAATGCAATATTTAAGAATATTTTGTATCCTTCATGTTGATATCAAGAGCATGTGTTGTATGGATTGATTGCTTTATTTATAACTGTGGAAAAAACGCATAACATAAAATTTACCATCTCAACCATTTTTTTAGCTGTACAGTTCAGTAATAACTATATTCACATTGCTGTACAAAAGATCTTTAGAGCTTTTCCATCTTGCAAAACTGAAACACTATATCCATTGGACAACTCCTCATTTTCTCACTTGTCTAACCCCTGGCAATGACCATTTTACTTTCTGTATAGTTTCTGAGAGTTTGACTATGTTAGATATCTCACATAAGCAAAATCATACAGTATTTGTCTTTTTGTGTGTGGCTTATTTCACTTAACATAATGTCCTCAAGGTTCATTCATTTAATAACATATGACAGGATTTCCTTCTTTTTTAAGACTGCATAATATTCCATTGTATGTATATACCACATTTTCTTTATCCATTCATCTGTTGATGGATGTTTATGTTGCTTCTACCTCTTAGCTGTTGTGAAAAGTGCTGCAGTAAACATGAGTCTGCAAATATCTCTTTGAGACCCTGCTTTCAATTCTTTTGGGTATATACTCAGAAGTGGGATGGCTTGATCATATGCTAATTCTATTTTTAATTGTTTGAAGAACTTCCATGCTTTCTCTATAGCAGCTGCACAATTTTACATTCACACCAATAATGCACAAGGGTTCCAATTTCTCCACATCCTTACCCATACTTATTTTCTGGTTTTTCTTGCTGTTGTTGGCGGTGGTGGTGTTAGAAGCTGATATCTCATTGTAATTTGAATTTGCATTTCCCTCATTATTAGTGATGATGAGCACATTTTTATATGCTTGTTGACCAGGTATATACAAACTGTCCCCAATTTACGATGGTTCAACTCACACTTCTTGACTTTGCAATGGTGTGAAAGAAAACACATTCAGTAGAAACTGTACTTTGAATTTTGCTCTTTTCCCAAGCTAGTGATATGTGGTAGGATACTCTCTCGTGATGCTCAACAGCAGCAGTGAGCCACAGCTCCCAGTCAGTCACATGATCATGAGGGTAAACAATTGATAACACTTAAAACCATGCTGTACCCATGCAGCCATAGTGTTCTTTTACTATCAGTGCGGTATTCAATAAATTACATGAGATATTCAATACTTTATTTTAAAATAAGCTTTGTGTCAGATAATTTTCCCAACTGCAGGCTAATGGAAGTGTACTCACTGCATTTAAAATAGGCTAGGCTAAGTTATGATGTTCAGTGGGTTAAGTGTATTAAACAAATTTTTTTAATGATATTTTCAACTTACAATGGATTTATCAGGATGTAATTCCACTGTAAGTTGAGAAAGATCTGTATATTCTTTGAAGAAATGTCTATTCAAGACCTTTTCCCATTTAAAAAATGTGGTTGTTTGCTTTTTTAGTTGTTGAATTATAGGAGTTCTTTATATAGTCTGGATATTAACTCTTTACCAGACATATGATTTGCGAATATTTTCTCTCATTTCGTACATTGTCTTTTCACTCTGTTTATTTCTTCCCTTTATGTACAGAAGTTTTTAACTTTGATGAAGTCCCTTTTATCTATTCTTACTTTTGTTGCTTATGCTTGTGGTGCCATAGCCAAGAAATTATTGCCAAATCCAATGTCATGAATCTTTCCCCCATGTTTTCTTCTAGCCAAATTTGTAGCTTTAGGTCTTATGTTTAGGTTTTTATTCCATCTTGAGTTAATTATTTTGTTTAGTGTGAAGAAAATGTGCAACTTCATTCTTTTTCATGTGCATATCCAGTTTTCCCAAAACTGTTTGTGTAAGAGACAGTTTTTTACCATTGTGTAGTCTTGGCACACTAGTTGAAGACCATTTGACCATAAATGTTAGCACATGTTTTTGTTATGCTCACTTTTTTTAAAATAAAATTTTAAAATTTTAGAATAGTTTTAGAATTACAGAAAGCTGTAAGGATAGTACAAAGAGTTCCTGTATATCCCACACCCAATTTCCACTATTGTTAATATTTTATTTTATAGTAGTGCATTTCTCACAACTAATAAACCAATATTGATACATTATTATAAACTAAAGTCCATGCTTTATTCAGATTTCCTTAGTTTTTACCTAATATACTTTTTCTGCTCAGGAGCTCATCTAAGACACATATTTTATTTATTCTTCCTCTCTCTTTAGGCTCCCCTAAACTGTGACAGTTTCTCAGACTTTCTTGGTTTTTGATGACACTGACAATTTTTAGTAGTACCAGTCAGGTATTTCATAGACTGTCCTTCAAAAGAATTGTCTGATGTTTTTCTCATGATTAGACTAAAGTTAGAGATTCTTCAGAGGAAGACCATAGAAGTAAAATGACAATATCATCATATTCCACAAAGGGTACCAATTATCTGTGTGACTTTTCACTGTTGATGTTGACTTGGTCACCTGGCTGAGGTGGTGTTTGTCAGCTTTCTTCACTGTAAATTTGCTCTATTTCACCCTTTCTTTTCAATATTGTGCCCTATTGAATGAAATCATTTTACTCAGCCCACACTTAAAGGATGAGGGATTTTACCTCCTTGAAAGTAGGATGCTTACATTAATTCTTTGGAATTCTGCACAGGAGATTTATCTCTTCCACTTACTTATTTATTCAATAATTTATTTATATCCCTATATACACATAGATAATTATGTTATACTTGGTTATACTAGGTTGTTCATTTTGTTAACTGATTTTTTGCATTTTCTGCCATTGGGAGCTATTTTGGCTCATTTGGCTGTGTTGTCTTTTTGACACACCTCCACCACTTTCTTTTTTGAGCACTTCCTTGCCTTCTGGCATGACAAGATGCCACACAGTCTTGTCCAAATGTGACCACAATGGGATACTTCATTTTTGCCATCTTAGTTGCAGTTGAATATTCTTTAATCTACAGTACATAATCTATTCAATGGGAAAGCATAACAGAATGAAAACTTAAGAGCTTTGGAATCATTCAGAGTGACTGGCCCAAATACTGCTTGTGTAACCTTTGGCAAGTTACCGCTCCTGTCTTAATCTCAAAAATTTCATATATCCTGCCCCAGTTTTGGGATATAAATAAAAATAGCTATGGTGAGATTTTAAATTCAATGTGCAGGTTTCCTAACTTGAAATTTCCTTTGAAGAATAAATTGAAAGATATTCATGCATTTTAACATTATTAGAATATCAATGAGTGCAAAACTTACAATTATTTGTGGAGAAGTATGAATCATCAGTTTTATTTGAAATAATTAAAAAATCTTGACTAAATTCAAATATGTGATTGATCCAACTATATATTAGTTACTGTTTTTGTCAAAACATAAATAAAAATAAATTATTGACTGATAAAATTTACAACAGAGAAAGGATGAGAGCATGTCATTAAGGACAATGTGATAATTCAGAGAAGAGAAGTTGGAACATCTGGTTCCTACTCCAAGTTTAAACATAAATTTTTGTTTGACCTTGACCATGTCATTTCTATTCTTTGTTTTAATTTATTCAATTGTGAAAAGAAGATGATACATCAGCCCTTGATATCTCTTTCAATGGTAATTCAAGAGTATTTACGTGCTAAAGATTTAATGTGATATGAATTACCAAGATGAGGTAATATTCAGAAGTAAATGCATTTCTCATTATATATAAAGAAAAGCACATAATTACCTTATACTTGTAATTCTCTTTGATACAAATTTTACTCTAATTTACATGGCATGCTGCTTTTTAAACTCTCTCTTTTCTAAAAAACTTCCATTGACTGAGGATTTGAAATTTTAAAATATTTTTCTGAAACTAGAATTGAAACACACACAATTATCATTTTCCTTTTGATATACTCGAGTTCTTAATTTACAGATTTTTCAACATAATGATGTATTTCACCTCCATGTACAATTGGCAAAGTTTGTATAGAGGAATCAACATTAGACTAATATTTCATTAGTTTAAAACATATTTGTTGACAGCTTACTAAATATCTACATCGCGCTGTTCTAAGTAGTGAGCATACTGTAGTGAATGAAGATGGGAAAATTTCTGCTTAATAGAGGTACTTTGTTAGAGAAAGTAAACAAATAGAAATAATTGTATCAGTGGTAACAAATGCCGAATGTAGGAAGAATAAAGTAGTATAAAGAGATAGACACTGTCACAGATGTGTGACAGAAATGAGTGAGACTGCCATGCAGATATTTGGGGGGCAACTACTTTCTCCATGAGGAAAGTGTAGGGCGGAGCCCCTGCCGGGGTTCAGCCCCAGCCGGATCCAGGTCTCCTGAGGGAGGGATGGCGTCGGCGAAGGAGGAGGCAGTGAGATAAGGAGTTTGGTGTCCAAGTCTAATTTTATTGTGTGTATGTATGATTTATATAGGGCTCAGGATATGCAAGGATGATTTCATGGAACAGTCCCAGTACATATTTTTGGCTCGCGTAAGCGGGTTTTTACAAGGTGAACAATAGTCAATTGTATCTGGATTGTGTGTAGGCCTGGGAGAGTCAAGCTTCTGCAATCCTTTGCTTCGAGGAGGCCACCCCAGCGGCCTCCCGACTCAACGGGCCGTGGCAACCACCGCCCTCCCAGAGAGATCCGTGGGGGCCACGTGTCCCCAACAGGGCAACCGCTAACAACCCGCTTCCTGGGTGACTTGTCAGGTTCCCTTTTTTCTCTTCCAGGGGCGGGTCAGAACGTTCTTTCCCTAGAAGATGTTGTTCCCCAGAACCTTCCCTAAAATACTGCATTGTATCATTCTCATTTCCAGGGTTGGGCTGACTTCCCCTGAAATAACCCCAGGTGCAGAACAGAGTGAGCAGAAGCAGGAAAGTCAAAAGTACCAGGGAGACTTGTTGCAGGGGCAGCCTGGTAGATTCCCTTGAGGGTCGCCGTGTGTCCCCTCATCTCTCTCCGGGACCGTGTCACAAGGCAGAGGCTTAACTTGTAGGCTGACGGCTCCCAGCAAGCCCCTGACCTGGACGTGTGCTTCACAAATCACACAAGTCATTAAGACTAAAAGTAAATAAGACCTTTTTAAGACGTGAAAAGACAATGACAGCTATTTCTATTTCACTGCCATCTCAGAAGCATTCTACCATTCCCAAAAGCTAATTTAGTTAATACGCTTTCTGTTTTCTAGTGGTACTTATTTCCTGCTTAACAAAATGCCTGGCAAAGGGTAAGATTCATTAATGTGGAATTCTGGAAAAAGAAGTAAAGTAATCTAGAAGAGAATTTCAAGATTCAGGAGGCAGAAATGTATGCCAAATTCTGAGTTTAAAAGATCACTACTGATAATTAGGAAGCACTGATTGATTTAATACCACAATATGGATGGAACACAGCACAGCAGTTTGAAGACTAAATGAGAGCAAGTAGGCACTTAGTGGTAAATAGGAGATAGACTGAGTGATAGCTTGAAAGCAGGGTAAGATTTATGAAAAGAATAAATTTGTACAAACACATAAATATATTATTTAATATATTATATATTTATAAACTTTTATTAAAAGACTTTATTGTAACATTACAGATAGATAATAGATAGACAGACAGATGGATAGATAGGTAAAAGCAAATAGTGTTGTAAGGACAACTTGATAAATTTTACAAAGTTAGCACACCTGATAAAAACTAAAATCACATCAACACTTCAGAAACGCTTCTTGTGCCTCCTTCCAGTCAATATCTGCTCCACAATTAACAGTCTTCTCAAGTTAAAAATTATGGATAAGATTACCTTGTATTTAGAATTTATAAGAATGGAAATATACACTATGTACTCTCTTGTTCAACATTATGTTTAGGATATTCATGCATGTCATTTTATGTAGTTATAGTTACTGCTATGTGAAAAAGTACGTTCCATTGGTGAATATAGCACAGTTTTTTATCTATTGTACTATTGATCAGCATTTGGCTTATTTTTTTGTGTGTATTTATAAATAATAACACTATTTTAATGTCTATTGGGTATATACCTAGGAGTAGATTTCCTGAGATATAGGATTGATGCATGAACAACTCTAGTAGATACTGCCAAAATGTTTTCTAAAATGATTGCATCAATTTATTTTTTCACTTATGGTCTCGAGATTTCCAGTTTCTCTACAAAGTCATTGACACTTAACACTGCTTGTCTTATTCATTTTAGCTTTTAGCGCGGTATGTAGTGCTGTAGGGGGGAAACAGTGATTATTTACTTCCATTATTTTTGTTTTAAAAATTTTTAACTTTTCATTTTGAAAGAATTTTAGACTTACAAAAAAGTAGCAAAAAAAGTACAAGAGTTTCCATATACCCCTCACTTAGCATCCCCAAACTTTCACTTCATGTGTAGCCATAATGAAATTACCAAAATCGGAAAATCAGTATCAATACAATACTATTTACTAATCTACAATCCACATTCAGATTTCTCTTATTGTTCACTTATTTCCTTCTTTTGGGTCAGAATCCAATTCAGAACCAGATATTGCTTTTGATTGTCATGTATCCTTTGTCTCCTCCAAACTGGCACCAGTCCTCAGTCTTTACTTAGGTTTTTGAGGGGTCTTGGCTGCCTATTTTGTAGGTTGTACTTGCATTTGGGTTTGTATGATGTTTCCTCAGAAAAAATTCAGGTTATGAATTTTTAGCCAGAAAACTACAAAAGTAATATTGTGTGTTTTTCTGTGCATGGTATCAGAAAGAACAGGTGCTACTGTGTCTTATGAGTGGTAATGTTAACTTTGATCACTTGGTTAAGGTGATGTCTACCAGTTTTCTTCACTATAAAGTTACTATTTTTCCCTTTGTAATTAATAAGTATCTTCTGGAGAGGCACTTTGAACTGATGCAAATATTTTATTTCTAATCATTCTTTTGCCCACTAATTTTATCATTCGTTAATGATTCTTCCTTGTAACAATTATTTCCGAGGCATTTGTCAGATGTTAATTTTATACTTCCATTATTCCTCTACATTTGTTAATTGGAATTCTACTGTCAAAGAGAATACGTACTTTATCCCCCAGTGATCGATTGATTTTTATCAGAATATGCTCATGAGTATCTATTTTGTTTTATCCATTATAATTCACTACTATAATTATTTGTTTTCTTGTTCAAGCTGTCTCAGATTTTGGCATTGGAAACTCTTTCAAGTTGACTCTATGTCCTTTTGACATGTTCACATCCTTTTTCTGAGGACTTCCTTGCTTTCTAGTACTACAAGAATTTCCAGGCTCATCTTTTATTCCCCATGCTTGCCACAGAATCAACCATTTCTCCAAGGAATTCTGGTTTCTTTTACTAAAGAATGGCATTTAGCAGCTGAGTTCTAATTAATAAATCTGCTCATTGCTACTGGGTTGTTATTGCTGCTGGACCTTCTCAATGACAGAACTAACATATGTGTGTATGTGTGCATCTACACATACATACTCCCCCACAACCCCATATATATATATATATATATATATATATATGGAGTATATACTCATTTAAGCACATGTATAATATATATAATATTATATATAAGTATAAAAATATATATGTGTGTATAAGCTGAGTACATACTGATACTTGTGATGCCAAATCAACAACAGACGGTTCATTCAAGCCTTCCTGTTTTGCTTCTTTGTAACTCTTTTCTTCAACAGGAAGAACCTCGCTCTCATTATTCACTATACGTGGATGTATTTACTCAATTCCAGAACATATAGTTTTAGAGTTGCTAACCCATACTGCTCTGAAAACAAATTTAGTAACTAGTATATTTGTTTTAGATATTTTTTCCTTAGCTTTATAACATTTAGTCAAAATGCTATTTCTGAGAATACTGAGGTTAGATCTTTTCTTGTCCATTCCTTTCAGTGTTAAGTTCTTCTTTGGAATACAGTTATTTGGTATTGTTTATATTTAAATTTGTGTTTCCTCTGCAAAATAGTTGACGTTACAGGCTTGTAGGTTTCATATGCATTTCCCTGAAGAATGATGAAATTGAGTACCTTATAATATGTTTGGACAAACGAAATGTTTTAATCTCTTCACAAGAATTTATTTAAATGATTTAAATCTATTCACAGGAATTCTTTATATATTCTGTGTATAAAATACTTTGTTGGATATATGCCTCAGAAATATTTGCTCCTATACTCCAGCCTGCTATTTATTTCTCTTATTTTTCTCTTTTGATGAACAGAATTCTTACTTTTAATGTAGTCTAATTTACCTTTTACTACCTTTTTTAAAGCTGTTTTGGTGTCTTGTTTAAAAAAGTCTTTGTACAAGAATTATGAAGATATTCTTAAGTTTCTTATCAAATTTTTTAAAGCCAATTTTAAAAGTTTACATTGAGATCAACAAACAACTTCTAACATGTTTTTGGATATGGTGAGAGATGGTGGCTCAGATATATTTTTTATATATTCGAAAGCCAGCTAATCTAGTGCATTTATTAAATGGACCTTCTGCACTAAAATGTTATATTTGTTATAAATCAAGTAACCATATATACATGGGGCTGCTCCTGGGCTCTTATTTTTTTCCATTTCTCTATTTTTCTATCCTTGCATCATTGCCATACTGTTTTAATTACTATTTACTATTTATTAATAACTATCTATTACCCTTTATTAATGAATGTTGTTACTTAATAATTAATGTTGCTTTATAATAATGTAGATATGTAGTAGTATAAATTGACTCACTTCTGAATCTTTTTCAAAATGGTCCTAGATGGTTTTGATCTTTTTTCCTATAAATATTTAAATTTATTTATAATTAATTTATTTTTTGTTATATACATTTTAGGTGTACATCATTATGTTTTTATTTCTGTTTAGACTACATCATGTTCACCATCAAAAGACTAATTACTATTCGTCACCATACACATATACCCGATCACATCTTTCACCCTCCTCCCTCACTGCCCCCCTCTGGTAATCACCTTCCAATCTCTGTATCAGTGTGTTTATTTGTTGTTGTTTTTATCTTCTACTTCTGAGTGAAATCATATGGCATCTGCCTTTCTCTGTCTGACTTGTATTGCTTAGGACAGTACCCTCAAGTTCCATTCATGTTGTTGCAAATGGCAAGATATCATCCTTTTTTTTTATAGTTGAGTAGTACTCCATTGTGTATATATATGACACCTTCTTTATCCGTTCATCCAATGATGGGCACTTGTATTTTTTCCAAGTCTTGATTCTTGTCAATAATACTGCAATGAACATAGGGGTGCAAACATCTTCTCCCATTAGTGTTTGTATGTTCTTTCAATAAATACCCAGAAGTGGAAAAGCTGGGTCATATGGTAGTTCTAGTCTTAAATTTTTGAGGAATCTCCATACTGTTTTCCATAGTGGCTGCACGAGTTTACATTCCCACTAGCAGTGTATGAGAGAGTTTCCTTTTCTCCACATCCTCTCCAATGCTTGTTTCTTGTCTCGTTAGATTATAGCTATTCTCGTGGGCATGAGATGATTTGCATTGTAGTTTTGATTTGCATTTCCCTAATAATTAGGGATGTTGAATATCTTTTCATGTGCCTGTTGTCTTTCTGTGTATCTTCTTTGGAAAAAATGTCTGTTCTTATCCTCTGCCCACTTTTTGATTGAGTTGTTTGTTTATTTGTTGTTGAGTTGCATGAGTTCTTTATATAGTTTGGAGATTAACCCCTTGTTGGATATATGACTTGCAAATATTTTCTCCAAGTTGGTGGGTCGTCTTTTCATTTTGTTCATGGTCTCCTTTGCCTTACAGAAGCTCTTTAGTCTGATGAAGTCTCATTTGTTTATTTTTTCTTTCGTTTCCCTTGCCTGGTGAGATATGATATTCAAAAAGATACTGCTAAGACCAATGTCAAGGAGCATACTGCCTATGTTTTCTCCTAGAACGTTTATGGTTTCAGGTCTTATATTCAAGGCTTTAATCCATTTTGAGTTAACTTTTGTGTATGATGTAAGATAATGGTCTACTTTCATTCTTTTGCATATTGCTGTCCAATTTTCCAAACATCATTTACTGAAGAGATTTTCTTTTCTCGATTGTATGTTCTTGTCTCCCATGTCAAAAATTAGCTGTACATTGATGTGTGGCTTTATTTCTAGGCTCTCAGTTCAGTTCCACCAATCTGTGTGTCTGTTTTTGTGTCAATACCATGCTGTTTTGGTTACTATAACTTTGGAATATATTTTGAAATTAGGGAGTGTGATACTTCCAGCTTTATTCTTTTTTCTCAGGATTGCTTTGGATATTCCATGTCTTTTGTTGTTCCATATAAATTTTAGGATTCTTTGCTCTATTTCTGTGAAAAATATCATTGGGACTTTGACAGGGATTATATTGAACCTAAAGACTGCTCTAGGAGTTACGGACATTTTACCTATATTAATTATTCCAATCCATGAGTACAGAATACCTTTCAATTTCTTTGTGTCTTCTTCAATTTCTTTCAACAATGTTTTATAGTTTTCAGTGTACAGAACTTTCACTTCTTTGGTTAAATTTATTCCTAGGCATTTTATTCTTTTTTTGCAATTGTAAATGGGATAATATTCTTAATTTCTCTTTCTGCCATTTCATTGTTAGTGTATAGAAATGCAATTGATTTTTGCATATTGATTTTATATCTTGCAACATTTTGTATTCATTTATTATTTCTAGTAGTTTTCTGTTGGATTCCTTAGGGTTTTCTATGTATAGAATAATTTCATCTGCAAACAGCAAGAGTATTATTTCTTCCTTTCCAATTTAGATCCCTTTTGTTTCTTTTTCTTGCCTAATTGCTCTACCTACAACTTCCACTACTATCTTAAATAAGAGTGGTGAAAATGGGTGTCTTTCTCTGGTTCCTGTTCTTAAAGGGCTAGCTTTCAGTTTTTCACTGTTGACTATGATATTAACTGTGGGTTTGTCATATATGGTCTTTATTATGTTGAGGTGCTTTCCTTCTATACCCATTTTATTAAGAGTTTTTATCATAAATGGATGTTGTATCTTGTCAAATGGTTTCTCTACATTTATTGAGATGATCTTGTGATTTTTATTCTTCATTTTGTTGGCATGGTATATCATGTTGATTGATTTATGGATGTTGAGCCATCCCTGCATCCCTAGAATAAATCCCACTTGATCGTGGTGTACAGTCTTTTTAATGTATTGTTGTACTTGATTTGCCAGTATTTTGTTGAGGATTTTTGCATTGATGTTCATCAGTGATATTGGCTTGTAATTTTCTTTTTTTGTAATTTTCTTATTTTGTTCTCATCTGGTTTTAGTATTAGGGTGATGTTGGCCTCATAGAATGAGTTAAGAAACTTCCCCTCTCTTCAAATTTTTAGAAGAGCTTGAGAAGGATAGGTATTAAATTTTCTTTGATTCTTTGGTAAAATTCACTGAGGAAGCCATCTGGTCCTGGACTTTTGTTTTTTGGAAGGTTTTTGATTGTTATTTCCGTCTCCTTACTGGTGATTTGTCTATTCAAATTCTCTATTTCTTCTTGATTCAGTTTTGGAAGGTTGTATGATTCTAAGCATTAATTTCTTCCAAATTACCCAATTTGTTCACATGTGGTTTTTCATAGCATTCTCTTATAGTCCTTTGTTTTGCTGAGGTGCCCATTGTAATTTCTCCTCTTTCATTTCTGATTTTATTTATTTGAGCCTTCTCCCTTTTTTTTCTTGGCGAATCTCACTAAAGTTTTGTCAATATCATTTATCTTTTGAGACAACCAGCTCTTACTTTCTTTGATTTTTTTCTATTGTTTCTTAGTCCCTATTTCATTCATTTCCACTCTGATTTTTATTATTTATTTGCTTCTCCTGATTTGGAGCTTTGTTTCTTCTTCTTTTTTCTAGTTCCTTTAGATGCACCGTGAGATTGTTTCTTTGAGATTTTTGTTTGTTTTTTTGAGATAAGCCTGTACTGCTATAAACTTTCCTCTTAGTACTGCTTTTGCTATCTCCCATAAATTTTGGAATGTTGTATTTTCATTTTCATTTGTCTTCACATATTTTTTTATTTCTCCTTCTATTTCTTTCTTGACCCAATGGTTGTTTAGTAGCATTTTGTTTAATCCTCATATATTTGTGACTTTTCCAGTTTTTTCCTTGTAGTTGATTTCTAGTTTCATACTGTTGTGGTCAGAAAATATGCTTGATATTATTTAAATCATCTTAAAGTTTTTGGGACTTGTTTTGTGGTCTAATGTGTGCTCTATCATGGACAATGTTCCATGTGTAGTTGAAAAGAATGTGTATTCTATAGCTTTTGGATGGAACATTCTGCATATATCTACTAAGTCTATCTGATCTAATATGTCATTAATAGCTAATCTTTCCTTGTTGATCTTCTGTTTCAATGAGCTAGCCATTGATAAAAGTTGAGTGTTAAAATATCCTACTATTATTGTGTTATTATTTATTCCTCCTTTTATACATGTTAATAATTGTTTTCTATATTTAAGTGTTCCTATGTTGGGTGCATAGATACTTACAAGTGCTATATCCTTTTGTTGGATTGTTCCCTCTATAATTATGTAGTGCCTTTCTTTGTCTTTTGTTAAAGTTTTTGTTTTAAAGACTATTTTGTTTGATATAAATATTGCTACCCTGCTTTCTTGTCATTGCCATTTGCATAGAGTATCCTTTTCCATCCTTCATTTCCAGTTTGTAAGCATCTTTATGTCTAAAGTATGTCTCTTGTATGCAAGAGGTATATGGGTCTTGTTTTTATCCATTGAGCCACCCTATGTATTTCGATGGGAACATTTAGTACATTGACATCTAAAGTAGCTATTGATAGGGGCTGGCCTGGTGGCACAGCAGTTAAATTCACATGCTCTGCTTCAGTGGCCTCAGATTTGCTAGTTTGGATCCTGGGCTTAGACCTAGCACTGCTCATCAAGCCATGCTGAGGCAGGGATCCCACATGTAAATTAGAGGAAGATGGGCACAGATGTTAGCTCAGGGCCAATCTTCATAAAAAAATAAAAATAAAGCATCTATTGATAAGTATATGCTTATTGCTATTTTGTTACTTTTTTACTGGGTGTTTTAGTATTTCTTCTCTTACTCTCTTCCTTTGTGGTTTGATGTCTTTCTTTAGTATTATGTTTGGGTTCCTATCTCTTAATTTTTTGCATATTTATTATAGGTTTCTGGTTTGTAGTTACCATGAAGTTCATATAATAATAATCTATGCAAATAGAAATCTTATGAAGCTGATGGTCTCTTAAGTTTGGCCTCTTACTGAAAGCCTTACACCTCTACTCTCATCCCCCTACATTTTATGTTTTTTATATCATATTTAACCTCTTTATTTGTGTGTATATCCAGTAACCTCTTATAATTGAAATAGATAACTTTAGTACTCTTGTCTTTTGACCCTCATATTAGGTTCATAGATAGTTGATCTGCTACCTTTAGTGTATATTTGCCTTTACCAATGATTTTTTTATAATATTCTTATTCCTATTTGTAGTCTTTTGTTTTCCACTTAAATAAGTACCTTTAACATTTCTTGTAAGGCTAGTTTAATGGGAATAAAAACCTTTACTTTTTGCTTGTCTTGAAAACTATTTCTCCTTGCATTCTGAATGATAAACTTGCCAGGTGGAGTATTCTTTTTTTAATTGAGGAAGATTAGCCATTAATTAATGTTGTTGCCAATCTTCTTTTTACTGAGAAAGATTGGCCCTGAGCTAACATCTGTGCCCATCTTCCTCTTCTTTATATGTGGGCCACCGGCCACAGCACAGCTTGATAAGTGGTGCATAGGTCCACACCCAGGATCAGAACCGGCTAATTGTGGGCTGCCAAAGCAGAACACACAAGCTTAACCACTATGCCACCAGATCGGGCCCTAAGGTAGAGTATTCTTGGCTATAGGTTTTGTCCTTTCAGCACTTTGAATATATTGTGTCACTCTCTTCTAGACTGTATGTTTCCTATTAAGTCAGCTGATAGTCTTCTGGGGTTTCCTTTGTATGTAACTTGTTGCCTTTCTCTTGTAGCTTTTAGGATTCTCTCATTATTGTTAATGTTTGACATTTTAATTATATGTCTTGGTGTGGGCCTCTTTGTGTTCTCCTTATTTGGTGCCCTCTGTGCTTCCTGTACCCGGATGTCTGTTTCCTTCCTTAGGTTAGGAAAATGCTCAGCTCTTTTATTTTCAAATGGGTTCTTTGCCCCTTTTTCTCTCTCTTCTCCTTCCAGGATAGCTATAATACAGATGTTAGTATGCTTGATATCTTCCAAGAGGTCCCTTAGATTGTCCTCATTCTTCATATTTTGTTTTTCTTTTTTCTGTTCATCTTGGGTGCTTTTCTCTACCCCTTAGTCCAGCTGACTGATCCATTCTTCTGTGTCATCTACTCTGCTGTTTATTCTTTCTAGTGAATTTCTCATTCCTATTATTGTATTCTTCAGTTCTGATTGATTTTTTTAATTTTTTTTTTTTTTTGAGGAAGATTAGCCATGAGCTAACATCTGCCACCAACCCTCCTCTTTTTGCTGAGGAAGACTGGCCATGAGCTAACATCCGTGCCCGTCTTCCTCTACTTTATATGTGGGACACTTACCACAGCATGGCATGCCAATCAGTGCTATGTCTGCACCTGGGATCCAAACCAGCGAACCCTGGGCTACTGAAGCAGAATGTGCATACTTAACCACTGCGCCACCAGGCCAGCCCCTAATTCTTTTTTATATTTTCTAATTCTTTGTTGAAGTCCTCGTGGTGTTCATTTATTCTTTTCCCAAGATCAGTGAGCATCCTTATGACTATTGGTTTATACTCTTTATCAGGTGGATTGATTACTTCCATTTTGTTTATTTCTTTTTCTGAGGATTTATCCTGTTCCTTTATTTGGAACATATTCTTTTGTCTCCTCATTTTGCCTACTTCTTTGTGCTTATATCTATGTATTAGGTAGGTAAACTATGTCTCCCAATCTTGGTGATGTGGTTTTATTTAAAAGATGCCTTTTGGGGTTCAGCAATGTGCTTCCCTCTTTTCGCAAGTTCCAAATGTTCCAGGAGTGCTCCCTGTGTGGGCTACATGTGCTCTTCTGTTGTGCTGGCATTGCTCTCGCTGTGGGCACAAGAGTAAGCTAGGCTGTAACTCAGGCTGGCTTATTATAAGGCTCAGCTTCATCTGGCTGCTAGGGTCATTTTAATCACTTCATTGGGCCGGGACAGTCCCACTACAGCTGGCTGCAAGGTCTAATCACACACACCTGCTGCTGTTTTGCTGTTAAGCAAATCAGGCCCCAGCATAGCTGGTTGGTAGTCTCAGGGGTCATAAATGCTCAAGGCATTTGGCCTGGACGGCTGTTGTCAGCTCTCTCAGGAGCACAGCTGTATGGGGCCAGTCCCACCTGTGGCAGCACACAATTGTTTCAGGTGTTAGAAGGTGGGGTAGATCTCCTGTGTGGCTGCTTGAGATGGCCAGCAGCACAAGTCTCCTGCAGCCAACAAGCCCCTCTTCCTGTGGGCACATACACCCAACCAACACAGTCCTGCCCCACCCACATGCCCTATCTGAGGCTGATCCACTCACCCTGCTGCAGAGGTACACCTCACCTACATGGGCCCACAATTTCCCCACAGGCTTGCTGGTGGGCAGGGTCAGTCCCTAGGGAAGGCTGCCTGGAGAGCTGGATTATATTGGTGCTCTAGCAGGTAGGGCAAACCCCTGTGCTTACAGGCCAGAGGAAGAAATTCAATGGAATCTGCCTGTGTCTGTGTCAGTATGCCTGCACTATGTCACAATAATGGCTGCCACCAGCATCTCAGTCCCTGGGGAGGTAGGCTTAGCCACCTTCTGCCCCTCAGAGAAGCACTCAGCATTTATCAAATGAGTCTCTTTTATCAAAGGACTATGTACCTTTCTCTCTAGTGATTTTGTGTTGCTTTCCAGAAGATGTGAATCTGTGCATATGCCCTTTAAGAGCAGGCTTTTCTTTATGTTCAGTAGATTTTCTGGGGGTATTCTCCATTGGTTTTAATAACCAGCAAAGCCAAGTATTATGGCATTCATCTCAGTTGTGCTGAATTCAAAGACTGCTTTTTGTGGCATAGCTCTCCCAGTCAGATCCCCTGCTCCTCCAGTAAAAGCTTCATACCTTAAGATTTCTCCTGGCCATGAAAGGCCATAGCTAGAATATGGTTTCTTCCTTGATAGAGGAGTATTTCTGCCTCTTCCACCTGTGTCTGTATTGTCCTTTGTTGTGGGGTTTTTTTAATCCAGTTTCCAGTTTCATCTTCAAGATAATTGTTCCACAAGTAGCTATAGATTTGTTGTGTCTGTGGGAGGAGGTGAGTTTAGAGTCCTCCTATGCCACCATCTTCCCAGCAATCCTCTATTTCTATATATATTTTAGAGTTGCTTATCAATTTTCACAAAAAGACTGAGGCTTTTAAATGAGATTGAATTTATTTGGAGGTGTCTTTTTATCATTAAACCCTCTAATCAATGTACATGTTATATGGCTCTTTAATTAAATTTAAAAATATTTTAAATATATTTTTAATTTTTTGTTTTTCACATCTTTTTTATTTTTAGATTCTTCACAGATATTTGATGTTTTCTGACTATTGTAAATAATATAATTTCTTATAATTTTATTTTCTATTTAGTTTTGCTGCTATGTGAAGTACAACTGATTGTTAGCATTTAATGTTATTGACAACGTTGGACTTGTGTCTGATATTTTATTTTAGCTTTTGGGCTTTTTTTTTTTTTGTGCTGAGGAAGATTCTCCCTGAGCTAACATCAGTGCCAATCTTACTCTATTTTGTATGTGGGTCACTGCCACAGCATTGTTGTGATGTAGGTCCATGCCTAGGAACCTAACCTGGGCTGCCCAAGTGGAGTATGCTGAACTTAACCACTTGGCTACAGTGCTAGCCCCAGTTTTTGTTTTATTGTTTTTTTATAGGTCTCTTGTATTTTTTTTGTTCCTCTGTCCCTCCTTTATGTTTTCTTTTATATTAAGCAAATATTTCCTATTGTGATATTTTAATTCATCTAATGATTTATTTTACCGTATTTTTTTCAGTTATTTTTGTAGTTGTGACTCTAGCTATACACCTTAGAATCTGTTTCAGATTTAGTCTAATTTAATTCCAGTAAAATACAGAAACTTTATTCTTACATACAATATTTCTTTATCTTCCTATTTTGTTACATATACTACATTTCTATATATTAGAGACCCAAAAAGTCTTTGTTATAACTACTACTTTATATTAAAAAATGATAAAAGAAAGGAGAAGAAGGATATATTTACAAATTTGTAATATTACCCTTGTTATCTACCTTTTGTGATTCTTTTCATCTGTTCTGTGGATCTGACTTTCCTCTGGTGTCACTTTCCTATTCTAGTACATCTTTATTCCCATCCACAGTGTTTATGCTCCTGTTTAAATCAAGTATACTTAAATTCTATATGTGTAGACTCTATAATATGTGTATTCATATAGTTTTATAAAATTGGTTTGTTGTTGGGTTTTTTAAAATATTTTCTCCTTGTCTTTCACTTTCAGCATTTTTACTGTGTTGTGTAATGTCTGTCTTTAAATTCTGATTTCAGCAATTTTAGTCTTCCCTCTTTTTTTCATGGTCAAATTAGCTAAAAGTTTGCCAATTTTGTTGATCTTCTCAAAGAAGTAGCTTTTGGTTTCATTGGCTTACTCTCTTGTTTTTCTAGTCCCTATTTATTAGTTTCTTCTGTACTCTTTATTTCCATCCTTCTGTTTGCTTTAGGTTAGGTTGCTCTTCTTTCTCCAGTACTTTAAGGTTGAAGTTTAGGTTATTAATTTGAGATCTTTCACCTTTCTTCATATAGGTGTTTATAACTATAAATTTCCATCCAAGCATGGCTTTAGCTTCATCCCATAAATTTTGGTATGTGTACCTTCAGTTTTGTTCATCTCAAAGTATTTTCTAACTTCTCTTTTGAGTTTTCCTTTGGCCCATAATTATTTAGGAGTGCTTTGCTCAATTACCACATATTTGTGATACACTTTGCAGAATTTTTTTCCTGGGCATTTGAATTACCATCTACGCTCACTTGCCTTCAGCCTGAAGAACGTCCCTCTGTTTCTTTTAATGTGAGTGTGCTTGTAAGAAATTCTCTCAGTGTTTGCTTGAGAAATTCTTTCTTTTGCCTTTATTTCACCTTCATTTTTGAAAGATAGCTTCATAGAGTATAGGATTAATAGTTGACAGTTTTAGTTTTTGGAAACTTTGAATATATTGTTTTACTATCTTCTGGCCTACATTGTTTCTGCTGAGAAGTCAGTTATTAATTGCATTGAAGTCCCTTTGTAAATGATAGGTTGTTTTTCTCTTTACTGCTTTCAAGAGTTTCTCCTTGTCTCTGAATTCAGCATTTTTACCATGATGTGTCTGTATGTATGTCTCCTTGTGCTTATCCTAATTGAGTTCTTTGAACTTTCTGAAAATCTATTTTATTGTTTTTCAATAAATTTGGGAAGTTTTCCGTCATTATTTCTTCAAATATTTTTTTCTCCTTTCTCTCTCTTCTCTTTCTAGTACTCCCAGTGTGCATATATTGGTGCACAAAATGTTGTCCCACATTTCTCTGAGGCTCTGTTCATTTTTTTCCATTTTTTCCTCTGTTCTTGTTTCCATAATCTGTATTAGTTTAACTTCAAGTTTAGTTTTTTCTCAAATACTTTTCTGTTCTTTCTCTCCTCTCCTTTTGCTTCTTTCATTTTTTGTACATTGATGTGACTTTGGGGAGGTCAAATTTCCTGAAAGGTCTTTCATTTTTATTAATTATTTTTTTCTATTCATCACTTTGCATAATGTCTATCATGCTACCTTCACATAAGTTGAAGTTTTCTTCTGCTGTTGAATCCCTGATTGTTTAAAAATTTCAGATATATTCTTAAACTACAGAATTTTTATTTGGTTCTTTTTTATGATTTCTGTGTCTTTATTGATTTCTTCTAATGAGCCATTGTCATCATACCTTCCCCTATTTCCATAAGTTATGTTTTCCTTTAGTTCTTTGAACATATTTGTAATGGCTGTTTTGAAGACTTTTAAAAGTCTGACATTCGGGTCCTTTCTAAAACAGTTTTGGTCATGGGCTTTTTTCCTGTTAATAGAGCAAGCTTTCCTGTTTCTTTGCATATCTTTTAATTATTTTGGTTGATGACTGGACATTTTAAATAACATATTATTATATAAATACTGATCTGTGTTGTTATCTGGATACTGAACTGTCTTCTCCAGAGTGTATTTTTGTTGTCATTTGTTTATTTTGTTAGTGACTTGGCCGGCCTGTTTCAGTGCATCTATTTCCTCCACAGTGTGCAGCTCTGATGATGCTCCTCAGTGGATGCAGCCTTGTGTGCGCAGTGCCCTTGGGTTCAGACGGTCGCTTTTCAAGACTCTCTTTGTCTCTCTTTTCCCCTAATCTCTCTGTTAAGCTGTCTGCCTGTTGGTATCACACCAGCTGTTACCCACCACTAATTTTCAGCTGATTGCTTTATTGTTTTCAGTAATTTTCTGGAACATACATTGTTTCACAGTCTGGTACAGTGAAATTTGGGCCTATTTGCATGAGCAATCTTTGAAGTCATGCTTTGAGGTTTGTTCCCACCTCAGGAGAGATATTCTTAGCTGTCTATTTTTCTAGTTCTTTTTGCTAATTTTCTATGTGGTTTATAAAATAGCTTGTTGCTCTTATGGAGCTTCCAACCTCCTCTTAATTCTTTTACACCAAAATTTCCATTTTTCTTGCAAGAGTGCTTTTATATTTCAATTTTCCCACATTCTATTTCAAATAAAGTCAGTTTACTTGAGGAGAGCTGTGGAGCTCTTTTATTTTGGCCTGCTTCTCTCCCGTGCAAAACTTCTGCATCACTGCTTCCAAGCTGGGGGCAGGGATATTGGGCCACTTTTCTCAGTGATATTCTTGCTTTATGAGCTGTTCAGTGTGCTGGGAAGGCTCTCTTCTGACTTGCTTCTCCTTACATGGAAGGTCTACCTTACAAGTAGGGCTGGAGGCTGGAGCAATTACAATTGGGGCCTCTTTGTTTTGGTCTGCCATGGCTACAGTTGACCTTGGCCCTATGGGTGATGATTGGATGAAGGAAGAGAACTCCACAACTTTCATCTGCTCTTGCTTGGAACAGAATGTCTCCAATATAAGCTAAGAGATGAGGAACTTTAGAATCTGCTCCTACTTCAGAGTTACCATAGTCCTCAACAAGAAACTTGGGCAAGTGAGAGCCCTGTGTCCATGGATGTGCCATCCAGAGTGTAGCTTTTGTGATGCTGGACTGGGAGTAGGGCAGGATGGAGCAGATTCTGGATCAAATGGCATAGACTCTTGCAATTTTTATGAGACAGTCGATTTTCTTGAATAAATGTTTCTTTCTTTGCTGTCTGCTGTTAAAACAATGTCTAGAGACTTCAAATGTTTAGTTTATATCTATCATCTGTCTATCTATCACCTATCTATCTATATTTTTTTAACTGGTTATGGTTGTTTTTCTGGGGAGAGTGTCTTTGGTGCAAGTCAGATCTCCATTCCAGAAGACCTCTGTTATATTGCAGATTCCTGATTTGGCTTCTCTAATATGTTTTTGATTGATAAACATTTACCTCTAAACATAGATATTTTCAGCTGCCGCTCATTTACAAATTTTGTTTTATAATGTTACCATTGTCATATAATTCATAACTTCTAAATATCTTTTTGATTTCTTCTTTGATATATAGATTGCTTAGAAACATATTTTTTAAATTTCCAAACAGGTGAGGATTTACTAGTAATACTTAAAAATAGACTTCAGGATTAATTTCCCCGTTAATAGATGAAATGTTGTGTATGATTTCATTCCTTTGAACTTTCTTCAGTCTTTCTTTGTGATGTAGTGTACGGTCATGTTGTGAGTGGTAATTATTTTGCATTGGGAAAGAATGTGCACTGTTTCATTGTTGAGTGCAGTGTTCCACATTTTTCAGTTAGGTATTTGCTAACCTGTGAGTTGTTTGTATGTGTATTTGTACTTCTACTATATTTTGAGTATGTTGTATTGAAGTCTCTCAATATGATTGTGGATTTGTGTAATTTTCCCACTATTTCTGTAAATTTTCATTTCTTAGTTTGAGAGCAATGCTATTGGGTACATTCGTATTTAGAATTGTCATAATTTTTCACCGTATTGATCTCTTTCAGGACCTTAAAGGAATCTTCTGCTTTCCATTGTTTCTTTTGAAAAGCTTGCTCTAAGTCTTACTGTTGCTTCTTTGAAAGTAACATGTATCTCCCCTCTGGATAATTTTAATATTATTTGTTTTTGAATTTTAGCATTTTTAATTTGGTATGCCAAGGTCAGATTTTCTTTGTATTCAATCTACATAAAATTGATTTAAGTAATTATTTGATAAAATTTATAATTTGATATAAATGTTTAATATAAGGTATGGGTACATTTGAACATAAAATGTTTGATGCAACATTTGTTTCAAATGATTATTTAGTTAAATAATACTTAAAATAGCATGAAGTGGGGCCAGCCCAGTGGTGTAGTGGTTACGTTTGTGCACTCCACTTCAGTGGCCTGGGGTTTAAGCCATGCTGTGGTGGCATCTCATACACAACATAGAGCATGATTGGCACAGATGTTAGTTCAGGGCCAATCTTCCTAACCAAAATTAAATAAATATGGATATATATATAAAATAAAATAAAATAGCATGAAGTACATTTTAGTGTGTTTTATATTTTTGAGCTTGGTCCTTGAAAAGTGAAAGAGCTTAAAGTTACAAAGATTTTATCATAGCTTGCATTTAATTTTAAATAGACTTTTTCCACTGTTTCACTTTTTTAAATCTTATTAAATTGTATGGTAGTTTAGGTTTGTACTTAGCTATCATTTACAAATAATTATATAAATCTTTGTTTCAGTTAACAAATTGACTTCCTGATATATTTTGCAATAATTTAAATTAAATGTATCAATTTTGAATGTGGGCTAATGTGCATTTTTAGTTACGAATGTTGGCCCTTGAATTCTCATAAGACCTAGCCACTATGTACATGGTGCTCAATGGATAAAATACCCTAACTAGGCATAATTCTGTTATAACCTTTCTGAGCTGCTCATTTCAGGGGCATCAAAGTCATAGAACTGATTCACTCTGCCTGCAGGCAGCAGAGCCTTTTAGACCCTGATGATACAACGCATGCCATAAATTATGGGACCTACAATGTCTTACACTTTAAATTTATTTTCATGTTTCTTCTTCAGGCCCACTATTTGTAGTGATGATGGTCTTCTTTGTGATCCAATTCATTATGATTAAGATAAACCCTACCTCAGTGTCTTACTCAATTTAACTCCAATATCAAGTAACCTAAAACATACAAAGTGTCAACCACTTCATTTTCCAGGATTTTAATGACAATATCCTCCTTTCTCACCACAAATAGCTATATTTACAAATATCACACCATTTTATTTCTGTTAAAACATCTGTGCCCTCAAAATCCAGCCACCTCTCTACTCAGCTACTACATTTCTATTTATCCTGCTTCCTGTTCCCCGGTGGGTAAGGTATATAAGATTATTCATAAAAGGCTACTATATCAAAATGGTTTAAAGAAATTTATGAGAAAGATATTAGTCATTATTCAATAGGCTATTACCTCCCACTAGTTTTTTTTCTGGATAATATCCTCTCCCATATCTGTATTTTTCATCTCCTCTCTCTTTCAAATCTTTGTCTTTAGTGTAACAACTTGCATTTCCCACCCTTCAATAATCATGTACCAGTCAACATACTCATGATTCAAACTTCACTTCAGACACTAACTTCTCAAAGAAATCCTTTCTGATTTACTTCATTCATTTTAGGTATTGGTTATATTTGCTGGCACAGTATCTTGTGGTTACTTCTAACCTACCTATTATGATTTTGTAGTTTTGCATTCTGATTATTTCTCCCACTAACCTGTGAGTTTCCTAAGGGCAGTGATGAGTCTCCCCATCAGTTCAAAGTATATGTGAGCTCTTAACACAACAGAGACACATGATACATATGCACATGCTTAAACATCTTTTTAAAGTAATTTAGTGTATATATACATACACACAAAACCAATGACTAAATAACTTAAATCCAGTTTACTTGGAAGTGGAAGCTTACCCTTGACCACCCATATTTATCTTTTTTACACAAAAGACTTGTTGGGTTCCAACTTTGGAGAAACCTCACCAGCGATCTACTCTCCCAAATTTCCTACTTTATGACTTTACCTACATTATACGTTTGTCTGAGATGGTAACAGCTTACATTTTGATCCTAACTTGACAGTTACCTACTAAAAATTCTTTATGTCTATTTACTATGTCAGTCAATTATGTTGTGCATAAATGTGTCCCCATTGCTCTTCTCCTGGTTTTGGAAATTCTTGGCCCTTGGTTCAGTTGGCTCTTCAAAATATTATTTTTAATCTTTAAAACAATTCATTATCATTCAATATTTTTATGGTTATTTGTCCATATATATTGCAGGTTTGTTTCTCCAGAAGCAGACACCAATATGGAGTAAGGGTGCAAGATGTATATTAGATGGCAAAGCCTGAGAAAAGCAGGGGAGAAAGGAGACCTGAAGGAAGATTCAATCTGCAAAGCAGAACCAACAGGGCATTGGCTAAACTGGAAGGCCAATCTGTACTGAGTATAGTCCACCAGAATGATGTGATTGGACTAAAATGGCCAGGCTTTTATTCCCTGCCTTGCCAAGTCACCTGACACAGGATGCTCAGGGAAGGACTAGAATTTGGAGAACAGCTCTCTGCCGCAGAGGCAGACCACAAGTAGTGAGAGCTGGAGGCTGTCTACTGAAGGCACTGTCCAAGGTGAGTACCATATCCTTTATTGAGAAGAATCAGAGCAGTGCATCTATCTCTGAGTCTATAACATAACATGTAAGTATGTAATGTGTGTGTATATATGAAAGCCTAACAATTCTATAAACCCAAAGGAAAAAGTATGATGACCTTTGGCCTTGTGAGCAAAGTATTCACAAAGAATAACATCTGTGAGCTATGCTTGCAGTGTGAAGTAGCATATATTTACCTTGTGAGACTCTCTTTCTCTTGCTCTATTATTGGTTATATCAGTGGCTTTGGATCTTACAGATAAATTACTGTGGCTTTTAACATTAACAACTAAAATACAATGTAGAACTCACACTTTTGCCACTGACAACTGATGACCAAGAATCAGAACCTGCTTTGTGTTTCAGACATATATATTAAATTTCAATATTATTGGTACTCTCACAGGAAATTGAATGCCCTGTTTACAGAATTAAAGTAATTGTTTCGAGAGAGAGGTTAACATTATTTTTCAAGGTATTCTTTTGTGTTCTGGGGAAAGAACAGTTTGCCAAAGAGTAATTGTCATTTCATTTCTTTATGGCTTTAGTTCTTGTTAACTCTTTTATTATTTTCCTTTAAGTTCTATGCTTAGTCATTAAAGAGATGTTGAAAACATAACTTCCTCATTTGAAGATGATGTAACTTTTCACCAACATTCGCAAGCATGCACAATATTAAATCCCTCATGCCTAAAGATCGTGACATTTAAATGTCTATAGAAAATGGTATATTCTTGGAATAGTACATTTATAATCTCTTGGTGAGGCAAAGAAAAATTATTTTGCTTTGTTGTCATAGCAGTTAATTCTAATAAACACAGCAGCAAAATTTTTATGATATTTTATCGATATGCCAACCACAACACAATCAAAGTACAAATTCTTATTTTCAGGATGGAGAAGAGAGAAATCCCAAATCACTGGATTCCTTTTTAAGGCATAATTACTAGAAATGGAATAACCACTTGCTGGAAGGCAAAATTAATAGCGAGGAACTGTGTTATGAGCTAAACATTCATAATTCTATACACTGGCATACAGGTCTGAGATATATAAGTTATATCTTATACTATGCTAAAGGCTTAGTGTAAAATGACTTCAACAACATTATCATCCTGTTTTTTTCACATAAAAATGTAACCGGTGGTGGATAATTAGAGGAACATATCCCCTGTAGTAGTGGAAATAACAAAAATAACATTTTGCATTTGGATAATAGTTCCGTATTCCTCTGGGAAACTGAATTCCATAAGCAACAATAACCAAATATCTTTGAGATGATCATATAGCAGCTGTTGTGTTAATTTCTATTCAACTGAAATGGTTATAAGATGTCATACAAATTATCACAGAAAGCTTCCTGGCCAAAACAAAGCTATTAAGTCATGATAAACCTCATATACTTAGGTTTCAGACTATGACACAAAGGAAATCTCATACACAAATAAAAGTACTTAATACCTGAGAGTTCTCGTTAAACTGAAAACTAGGTAGTGGAAGATCAACATTTAACGAATTCAAATCCAATGTTTCTTACTACAGCTTCCTTGAGGTATCCTCTCATCTTCCCACATCCTGCTCAGGTTTTTTTGCATACACTAGCCTTAATGATTCTTTTAATGGCTACCTCTCTTAAACCCGTCCCCAAATCTAATGAATTATCAAGTTACAATAATTAGATATTAAAATAATCTCAAATTCCCCTACCTACACTGTTTTAGCTCCTTGTTGTTTCTGTATTTTGGTTTTGCCTAGATCACACCGTTAGCATATTGGGTTCCTGGTCTCCATTTCATCCTCCACACCACTATGAGGCAATACATTCTGATTGCAAATCAATTCATAGCACTTTCATTTCCCCTCTAATTCTAGTGTCAGGCTGTTTGGGGATAAATTGTGTCCCCTCAAATTTCATATGTTGAAGTATTAACACAAGTACCTCAGAATGTGACTGTACTTCATGGTAGGGAATTTAAAAAGGTAAAATAAGATCATTAGTGTGGGCCCTAATCTAATACGATTGCTTTTAAAAGGTGATTAGGAAGGACACAGATGTACACAGAGGGAAGACCGTGTGCAGACACAGTGAGAATATAGCCTCTGCAAGCCAAGGAGAGAGACCCTCAGAAGAAACCAATCCTGGTGACATCTTGATCTCAGAATTCTAGCCTCCAGAATTGTGAGGAACAATATTTCTGTTGTCTAAGCCACCCACTCCAGTCTGTGGCACTGGTTATGGCAGCTCTGGCACGCTAAAACACAGGCTTGTGTGATTGTTTATGGTCAGGTGTCTCAGCCTCATCCCTGCTACTCCTCCAATTTATTTGTTATATCACACTATTTTTCTTTCTCTTTTTTATTCCTCCACATCCAAAATATAAATTTCTTTTAATGTTTTTCCATTCAGATTAGGCATTGCCTTTTTTTTTTTTTGATAAGTTCTTGAAGCAATATTCACTTTTAGGCAAACATTTGTATACCTTCTCGTGACTCTATTTAAGACACTTATCATGTTTGCATATGGGTATCTTTTCCTAGATTTAGTAATTTTTCATTGATTATTTCCAAGTCCTTATTTGACTCCTGGATTTGCTGATAAGTACAAGTTAAACGAATGATAATTGGAGGCTTTGTCATCATTGACTATTAATCTGTTAGGTTTTAGACTTCAACATGATTCTCAATGTCCCTCCAGATGTAACTAATTAGAAGAGGTAGAACTAATTCACACTACAAACAGATACTTGAACTTTCCATGAAATAGTCATATGATGTAGGACAATGAATTAAGGATATTTTTAATCACTTAAAATTCTCTGTTTGCTAAAAGAGTAGAACTTAAACGTTCTCATTACAAGAAAAAAATGTGTTACTATGTGTTGTGATGGATGTTAACTAAACTTATTGTGGCAATCATTTCACAGTGTATACATACATCAAATCACTATGTTATTTACCTAAAACTAATGTAATGTTATACGTCACATGCTCCAATTAAAAAATAAATTAAAAATAATAATAATAAATAAAAAAAGGAAAAAGGTTAATGTCAATAATTTTAAAAGGTGCCCAGCCCCTGTATTTCCAACTCAACTAGACCCTTGGTTTTCTCCTCCATCAAGATTTGCAGTCCTGTCTGAGAAATTGCAGGGGTCTGTTTACATACTGAAAACAAATAAAACTTCTGGCTAACCTTTAGTCACAGGTCAACTGGAACATTGTAGGTCAAGATCACTTGCTTTAGAAGCTATGGGAAGAGAAAGCATTTCGCTTTTGTACAGAAGTTTCTTTTCCGGGATGTGAAGGTGCAACCACGGTAATAGTCTAAATTAATCTCCATCACTTTGTAGTGGCCCCAAAACATCCTAGAATAAATAAGCTTACCATTCTTGAAAAAATTTGTCTGAAACCTCTTATTAGGGAAAGCATATGAAAAATGTTGAGGAAAGGACTATATGTATAAGAATGGGGAATTTGTTTTGAAACATTACCTTAAAAATTTAAAAAATATTTCCGTTTTCCTTAAGTGGACAAAAATAAAATTAGCCTCTTGTCTAGACCTTAAAATCACTAAAGGAATAGAGTTCCTCAAGTCCACTTGGATTCCTCACTAAATTTATTCAATCACATACCTACTACCACAACAAAAGGCATCAATTTATTATCATTTTAGTCTTTCAAGTTTTTGTGTGGAAAATCACCCACTTTTCCAAATAATCAATTTTCCTTTGAATTAGTTCATAATATTTCTCCAAGAAAAATGAATGCATTAAAAATATTTTTACTTTAAAATAATTTTAGATTTCTAGTAAAATAACAAGGACAGTACAGAGAGTTCCCATATACCCTACATGCAGTTTCCTCAGCTGTTAATATCTTGCATTACTATGGTACATTTGTCTCAAAAAAATGAAGCTATAGATTACTATCAACTAGTGTCCATACTTTATTCAAGTTTCCTTAGTTTTTATCTACTGTCCTTTTTATGTTCCAGGATGTCATCCAAGATACCATATTACATTTATTCACTATGTCTTCTTATGCTCCTCTTGGCTGTGACAGTTTCCCATACTTTCCTTGTTTTTGATGACCTTGATGGGTTTGGAGTCCTCCTCAGGTCTTTTATAGAACAGATTTTGTGAAAAACACAGCATTGTGTCAGCACCAATACAGTATCAAACACTGTATGTCCTAAAAGTCCTAAAAAAAAAATCATCTGCACTTTACGTATCTGACCTTCCTGCATCCCTTAAGCTAAACCTTTGGCAACCTCTGACTTGTTTTTCATCTTTATTGCTTTTTCTTTTCTAGACTATCTCATGAATGGAAACAAAGTATGTAGCCTTCTCAGATTGTCTTCTTTCACCTAGCAATATGCAGAAATACCTTTCTGGAGAGGAAAAAGCCACATTCTAGTCAGGGCACTTCATGGCTGGGAGCAATCTTAAGGAATGAAGCATTCCCTGGAGGATCTTAGTGGGATCTGAGTGGGAGAACTTTGCCATGATAAACTGCTTTTGAACTCAGCACACTGGAGATGACTGTCATATTATCTGGCTTTGTTGGATACTAACAACAATGGGGAAGACCCCTAGGAAAGCTATTGAACATAAGAAAAAGAAAAACTTGATCTTAAAGGGCCAATGCAAAAATTCACCTGTTTCAGACAGCAACACAAAATCATCAGAAAGAAAGGTGCAGCAAGGCCTTGGGCAACTTGTGGGCCTGCATATGAGGAGTGTTTGGGATCACTGCAGTAGGATGATTGGGTCTGCCTCTGTGGGGGCAGGCAAGCACAAGAGTTGGGCCTGCATTGGCAGAGTGTCTGGGGCCTCTGCAGCAGGGTAAGTGGGTCTGCTTTAGTAGGGCAGTGTGTGCACATGGGGCAGGACTGCATTGACAGCATGTGTGGGCCTGTGGGCAATGGAACTTTTCAGCTACAGCAGACTTGTGCTTCTCAACAGACACATAGGGGACCTAAAATATCTTCCAAAGTTTGAAACAATTGTGTGCTGCCATGCCGAGGGCCAGCCTTACAAACATGCACTACTGAGATAGCTGACAACAGCTTTGCAAACTGGAGGCCTACAGCAATTGTGAGCCCCTGAGCCTAGCAACCACTATGTCTCTCTCCAAGCTCGAGAGACATAGCCGATCTACCTAATACATAGTTATAAGCAAGAGAAATAGGTAAAATGAGGAGACAAAAGAATATGTTCCAAATAAGGGAACAGGAGAAATCCTCAGAAAAAGAACTAAATGAAACAGAGTTAAACAATTTACCTGATAAAGAGTACAAACTAATAGTCATAAGGATGCTTACTGAAATTGAGAGAAGAATAGATGAACATAGTGAGAACCTCAAAAAAAATTGGAAAATATAAAAGAACTAATCACAACTGAAGAATACAATAATGGAAATGAAAAATTCACTAGAGGAACCAATACCAGAGAATATGATACAGAAGAACAGAAAAGGGAGCTAGATGAAAGACAAGAGGAACTCACCCAAGCTGAACAGAAAAAATAAAAAAGAATTAAGAAGAATGAAGACATTCTAAGGGCCCTCTAGCACAACATCAAGCACACTAACATCTGTATTATAGGTATCCCAGTAGAAGAAGAGAGAGACAAGGGGGCAGAGAATATATTTGAAGAAATAATAGCTGAAAACTTCCCTAACCTAAAGAAGGAAACAAACATCCAGGTAGAAGAAGGACAGAGAGCACCAAACAAGATGAACCCAAAGATGCCCGCACCAAAGCACTTCATAATTAAAATTTCAAGAACTAAAGATAAAGAGAGAATTCTAAAGCTTCAAGAGAAAGGCAAGAAGTTACATACAAAGGGAACCCCAGAAGGCTATCAGCTGACTTCTCAGCAGAAATCTTATAGGCTAGATGAGAGTGGTACAATATATTTGAAGTGCTGAAAGGAAAAAACCTATAGCCACAAATACTTTACCTGGCAAGGTTATTATTCAGAATGGAAGGAAAGATAAAGAGTTTTCCAGACAAGGAAAAACTAAAGGAGTTTATTACCAATAAACCAGCCTTACAACAAATGCTAAAGGGACTTATTTAAATGGAATATAAAAGAGTACAAATAGGGATAGGAAAACTATCAAAAAAATAATAAAATCATTGGTGAAGGCAAATATATTATACAGGTAGAAGATTGACCACTTATGAGGCTAATATGAAGGTCAAAAGACAAGAGTACTAAAATTGTCTATTTCCAACAAAAGAGGTTATCAGCTACACACACAGAAAAAAGAGGTTAATTATGATATCAAAAATATAAAAATATGGGAGAAATGGAGTAAAAGAGAAGAAATTTTAGCTGAAGGTCAAACTTAAGAAACCATCAACTTAATATAGATTGCTATTTACATAAGTTATTATATATGAACCTCATAGTAATCACAAACCAGAAACCTATAATAAACACACAAAATATTAAGAGAAAGGAGCCTAAACATACTACTAAAGATAGCCATCAAACCACAAGGGAAGAGAGCAAGAGAAGAATAAAGGAAGAGAGAAGAACTACTAAAACACCTGGAAGAAAAGTAAAAAAAAACACAATAAGCACATACTTATCAGTAGCTACTTTAAATATCAATGGACTAAATGCTGCAATCAAAGACATAAGGTGGCTGAATGGATTAAAAAAGCAAGACCCATATACCTCCTGCATACAAGAGACACACTTGAGACCTAAAGACACTCACGAATGGCAAGTGAAGGGATGGAAAAAGATATTCCGTGCCAACAGAAACGAAAAGAAACCTTAGCTATCAATACTTATTTTCAGACACAATAGACTTTAAAACAAAATTGTAGCAAGAGACAAAGAAAGGCACTACATAAAGAAAAGGGAACAATCCAACAAGAGGATATTACACTTGTAAATATCTATGCACCCAACATAGGAACAACTAAATATATAAATCAATTATTAACAGACACCAAAGGAGAAATAGATAGCAACACAATAACAGCAGTGGATTTAACACTCCCTCAATGAATGTCATCAATGAATAGATCATCCAAACAGAAGATCAGTAAAGAAATATGGCCTTAAATGATGCGTTAGATCAGATGGACTTAGATGTATACAAAACATTCCATCCAAAAACCACAGAAAATACATTCTTTTTGAATGCACATAGAAGAGTCTCCAGGATAGAGCACATATCAGGCCACAAAAGAAGTCATACATCTTAACAACAACAAAAAACAAACAACCTATTTAAAAAGTGGGCAGAGGATCTGAACAGACATTTTTGCAAAGATGATATACAGATGGACCACAGGCATATAGAAAGATGTTCAACATCACTAATTATCAGGAAAATTCAAATCAAAACTACAGTGAGATATCACCTCATGCCTCTCAGCATGGTGTAATTAACAAGACAAAAAATAACACGTGTCGGAGAGGATGTGGAGAAAAGGGGACTCTCATACACTGCTGTGGGAATGCAAACTGGTGCAGCCACTAGAGAAAAGAGTATTGAGATTCCTCAAAATATCAAGAATAGAACTACCATATGATCCAGCTATTCCACTGCTAGGTATTTATCCAAAAAGAAGAAAACATGAACGCATAAAGGTGTATGCACTCCTATGTTCATTGTGACATTATTCACAATAGCAGAAACTTGAAACAACCTAAGAGCGCATCAAAGGATGAATGGATAAAGAAGATGTGGTATATATACACAATGGAATACTTCTCAGCTATTAAAAAGATGAAATCTTGCCATTTGGGACAACATGGATGGACCTTGAGGGCATTATGCTAAGTGGAATAAGTCAGATGAAGAAAGTCAAATACTATACGATGTCACTTATAAATAGAAGATAAAAACAACAACAACAACAAACAAACATTTAGATACAGAGATGAGTTTGATGGCTACCAGAGGGGGAACAGTGAGGGGAGAGAGCAAAAGGGGTGACTGGGTACATGTGTATGGTGATGGATGGTAATTACTCTTTGGGTGTAGATCATGATGTTAGACTACACAGAAGTTGAAAATGTAATGATGCACATCTGAAATGTATAGAATGTTATAAACCAATGTTACCTCAATAAAAAAATTTAAAAATTAGAAATAAAAAAGAGAGAAATACTTTTCGTTTGTTCAAAACCTTCAAACAGTATTATCATGGACTATAATGCAATATGTAGAGCATAAACCTGTAATGTTTTTCTCCTCACTAAACACTGACATTTGAGATATATGTAAGTTATTTCTCAGAGCCATGCTATGCATGGAGTGAGCTACATAGTAGTTAAAAAGCAAAACTCAGAAACTGTTTCATGTATTTTGGAGAAAGGATATGTTGAAAAATAACTGCCTCAAATAGGATCTTTGAAATTATAAAAGGCCGCAAAGTAAATACAGGGAAAAATCTTAAAAAGAGAACAAAATCTGTCAGGAAATGAAGAAAGAAGATGTTGTTCAGTTAGCAGAATTTATATGAAATTCTCTCTTGCTGCTGCTGCTTTGAAGTGTTTTAAGGGAAATGGAACTTGATATTTAAGTTTACCAGGGATTTTGGAGAAAATAACTTTACCAATGATAAGTCTTTAGAAGGGTTGGCTGAGGAAAGATTCTTAGTATTACAATATCTCCTCTGTAACTAGTGCTCAGGGATGATATTATGCCACTTTGGTCTGAGGATACTCATTGTGAGTTTGTTGCTAATAAATACTGATGATGAACTGGGAGCTGCTGTAAGCAAAGGTTCTTCACGCATTGTGAGTTCATGGGAAGTGAGGTCATACTTTTTCAGATGCAGCTTCTTTGGCCATTGGCTGTAACTGAGAGTGAAGAGGAATATGGCAAGGAGGCAGTAAGTCCTTAGCATCTCCCAAAAGTGCATTTTCTTTTGCAAGGCACATAGAGGAGAACCAAGATCTAGAAAAGAAAATCATTCCTGGAGAGTGGCTAACACATATATTGGAAAGATTTCTACCTTGATCTAACCAGCTGGATAAAAACAATGTAATACAGTTAAAGTCTGTGCTTTAAAGAACTGTGCTTTGTCTCCTGGTTTCTTTTATTTATCACCTACTTATGAAATGCATATTTAGCCTACAATTAGTGACCATCAAGCAAATGAACATTCAAATCATAGGAGTCCCAGAAGGAGAAGAGAGAGAAAAAAGTGCAGAAAACTACATAAAGAAATAATAGGTGAATTTAAGAAATTATGGAGAGATGTGTTTATCCAGATACAGGAAGCTCACAGATAGCCTCACAAGAACAAGTCAAAGAAGATTTCTCTGAGACTTATTATAATCAAAATGTTAAAAGTCAAAGACCGGGAGAGAATTTTGAAAGCAGCAAGAAAAACACAACTCATCCAAGGAACTCCCATAAGGCTATTGGTGGATTTCTCTTCAGAAACCTTGCAGCCAGGAAGGAGTGGAATGATACATTCAAAGTGCTGAAATTAAAAAAAAAAGCCCTGCCAACCAAATGTATTATACCCATTGAAATGCTCCTTCAGAAATGGAGACATAAAGACATTCCCAGGCAAACAAGCTAAGGGAGTTCATCACCACCAGACCTACCTTACAAGAAATGCTAAAGAAAGTTCTTAAAGTTGAAATAAAAGAACACTAAGTAACTACAGGAAAAAGATATAAAAGCATAAAGCTCACTGGTAAAGGTAAATAGTCAAATTCAGAACACCCTAATACTGTAATGGTGGTGTGTAAATCAATTCCATCTCTAGTATAAAAGTTAAGAAACAATAATATTAAAAATGACTATAGCTACAATAATTTGTTAAGAGATGCACAATATAAAAAGATGTAAAGGGTGACATCAATAGCATAAAATGTGGGAAGAGGAGAAGTAACAGTTTAGTTTTTTCATGCAAATGAAGGTAAGTTATCAGCTTACTGTAGACCATTGTATCTATAAGATATTTGTGTAGGCCTCATGGTAACAACAAAGAAAAGCTTATGGTAATTATACAAAAGATAAAGATAAAGGAATTACAGCATATCACTACAAAAAATAAATCACAAAGGAAGACAGTAACACAGGGATAAATGAACAAAGGAACTAAAAAGCAATCAGAACAATTTAAAAAATGGTAATACTGTCTTTACATATCAATGATTACTTTAAAAGTAAATGGATTATACTTTTCAATCAAAAGAAGCAAGTGGCTGAATGGGTAAAAGAACAAGATCCAAGGATATGCTGCCCACAAGAGACTCACCTTAGCTTTAAGGACATACATAGGTTGAAAATGAAGTTATGGGAAAAAGATATCCAATGATAATGATAGCCAAAAGAGAGCGGAAGTGGCTGTATATATATCAGATGAAATAGACTTTCAGTCAAAATTGGTTACAAGAGAAAAAGATGTTCACTATACAGTGATAAAGTGGTCTATTCATTAAAAGAATATAACAACTGTAAATATATATGCACCCAACATTATAGCACCTTATATTTAAAGTAAATATTAACAGAACTTAACAGAGAAATATAGAGTAATACAATAAAGAAGGGAGCTTCAATATCCCACCTTCAACACTGGATACGTCATCCAGATACATAATAAGGATAATTAATAAGAAAACAGCAAGCATGAATAACACTAGACCAAATGAACCTAAGAAGCATATATGGAACATTATATCCAACAGCACCAGAATATACATCCTTCTCAAGCTCACATAGAACGTTCTCCAAGATAGATAATATGTTGGGTCACAAAACAAGCCTTAACAAATTAAGTAAGACTGAAATTATATCTAGTAACTTTCCTGACTGCAATGGTATGAAACTAGAAATCAATAATAGGAGGAAAACCAAAAAATTCACAAATGCATGGAAATTAAATAACACTCCAGAACAACCAATGAACAAAAGAAGAAATCTAAAAGAAAATCAGAAGGTATCTTGAGACAAAAAAAAAAGGAAAATACACAACATACCAAAACTTACAAGATACAGCAAAAGCAGTTTTAAGATGGAGTTTTTCTTTGAAGGGAAAATGAAGAACAAATTCAGCTTTATTTGTTTTCAGATGACTACCAAGCTGTTCCAACACTATTTATCTTTCCCTTATTTACTTACTGCCATTTTTTCTCAAATGGTCAATATTTTTTTATAAATATATAAAAAATATTTTTTATATTTACCCACATATTTTTTTTTTGTAGTGTTCTTATTTCCTTCCTGCAGATCTGGACTTCCAATGGATTTGTTTCTTTTCAGCCTGAATAATTTCCTTTAGTATTTCTTGTAGTGCGATTCTGGTGAAGACAAATTCAGTTAATATTTATTTATCTGAAAATGTCTTTATTTTTGAAAGATATAGTTATGTAGTATATAATTTTGATTTGATAGGTTATTTATTTCAACATTTTAAATATGCCTTCAATTTTATCAATAGAAGATATGATAATGAGAGGGTAATTTATAGCAATAAATACCTATGTTAAGATAAAAGAAAGATTACATATAAACAACCCAACCTTATACCTAGAAAAAGAAGAACAAACCAAGTCCAAAGTTAGTACAAGGAAGGAAATAATAAAGATTAGACTAGAAATAAATGAAATAGAAACTAGAAAAACAATAGAAAACAATCAATGAAAATAAGAGTTTGTGTTTTGAAAAGATATACAAAATTGACAAATCTTTAGCTAGATAACCAAGAAAAAAGAGAAAGGACTCAAAATTAAAAATGAAAGAGAAGATATTACAACTGACACCACAGAAATGTGAAGGACCATAAAAGGCTACTATAAACAATTATATGCCAACAAATTGGATTGCCTAGATGAAATGGATAAATTCCTAGAAACATGAGACCTACCAAAACTGAAGCATGAAGAAATAGAAAATCTGAACAGACCAATAATGACTACAGGGATGGAAACACTATTCAAAATCCTCCCAACATAGAAAAGCCCAAGACCAGATGGATTCATGAGTGAATTCTACCAAACATTTAAAAAAGAATTAATACCAGTCATTCTCAAATTCTTGCCAAAAAACTGAACAAGAGAGAACACTCCCAAAATCATTGTATGAGGCCAACATAACCTGATACCAAAACCAGATAAGGACACTACAAGAAAAGACAACTACAGGCCAATATTCTTGATGAATGTAGATGCAAAAATTCTCAACAAAATCCTAGCAAACCAAATTCAACAGCAAGTTAAAAGGATCATACACCATGATCAAGCAAAATTAATCCCTGGAATGCCAAAATGTTTCAAATACTCAAATCAATAAATGTGAGTCATCACTTTAATAAGAATGAGCAATAAAAATTATGATCCTTTAATGCATGCAGAAAGGGTATTTGATAAAATTAAACACTCTTTTATGATAAAAAACCTCAACAAATTGAGCATAAAAGGAACATACTTCAACATAATAAAGGCCATATATGACAAACCCACAGCTAATATACTTAACAGTGAAAAGTTGAAAGCTTTTCCTCTAAAATCCTCAATAAAATGCTATCAAATCAAATTCAACAGCACATTAAAAGGATCATACATTATAATCAAGTGTGATTTATTCCTGGGATATAAGGACAGTTCAATACACACAAATTAATAAACATGATACATCACATTAATAGAATGAAAAAAATAAATTGACAATCTCAATAGATGCAGAAACAACATTTGACAATTCAACATCATTTCACAATAAAAACTCTTGAAAAATTGGGTATAGAAGGAACTTCTATAAGCTTCAACCTAATAAAGGGTATTTCTTACAAGCCCACAGCTAACATCACACTTCGCAGCGAAAGGGTGAAAAGATTTCCTCCCAAATCAGGGCCAACACAAGGATGCATTCTCTCATGGGTCTTATTCAACAGTACTGGAAGTCCTAACCAGAGCAATTAGGCAAGAAAAAGAAATAAAGTCATCCAAATACAAAAGGAAAAGGTAAAATTGTCTCTGTTTGCAGATGACATGATCTTATACATAGAAAACCCTAACGACTCTCCCCAAACTGTTAGAACTAATAAATGAATTTGGTAAAGTTGCAGGATACAAAATCAGTTGCATTCCATACAGTAAGAATGAAATATCAGAAAGAGAAATAAAGAAAACAATCCAATTTACAATAGTATCAAAAGGAATAAAGTACTTAGAAATAAAGTTTAACAAAGAAAGTGAAAGATCTGTATACTGAAAACTACAAGACTTTGATGAAAGAAATTGAAGAAGACACAAACATATGGAAAGATATCTCTTGTTCATGGATCAGAAAAATTAATATTGTTAAAATGTCCATACTACCCAAAGGAATCTACAGATTCAGTGCAATCCCTATCAAAATTCAAGTGGTTTTTTCCCAGAAATAGAAAAAACAATCCTAAAATTTGTATGGAATGATAAAAGACCCTGAATAGCCAAGGCAATCTTGAGAAAGCAGAACAAAGCTGTGAGGCATCAAAATTCTCAATTTCAAATTATATGACAAAGCTGTACTTATCAAAATTATATGGTACTGGCATAAAAACTGACATATAGATCAATGGAACAGAATCAACAACCCAAAAATAAACCCATGCATACCCAGTCCAGTAATATTTTATATGGGAAATAATAATACTCAATGGGGAAATGATAGTCTCTTCAATAAATGGTGTCAGGAAAACTGGACAGCCACATACAAAAGAATGAAGTCAGACCCCTATCTTACACCTTTCACAAAAATTAATTTGAAATGAATTAAAGACTTAAGACCTGAAACCATAAAACTCCTAGAAGAAAATAGAGAAAAATCTCCCTGATGTTGTTCTTGGCCACAATTTTTTGGATATGACAACAAAAGCACAAACAAGCAAAAATAAGCAAGTGGAACTATATCAAACTAAAAAGCTTATGCACACCAAAAGAAACAACAGAATAAAGAGGCAATCTACAATATGGAGAATATATTTACAAACCATATATCAGATCAGGAGCTAATATCCAAAATATAAGGGCTGACCATACGGATGGACTTTGAGGGCATCATGTGAAATGAAATCAGGCAGACAGAGAAAGACAAATACTGTGTGATCTCATTTACATGTGGAATCTTAAAAAAGGCCCAATGCATAGAAACAGAAGAATGGTGGTTGACATGAGCTGGGGGGTGGGGGAAAGGGGAGTTGTTATTCAAAGGGTACAAACTTCCAATCATATGATGAATACGTTCTGGGTATCTAAGGTACAGCGTGGTTGCTATTGCTAACAATACTGTGTTATATACTTGAAAGCTGCTGAGAGAGTAGACCTTAAATGTTCTCACCACCAAACACTAAAAACAGTAATTGTGTGAAGGGATGGAGGTGTTAACTAACCTTATTATGGCAATCTTTTTACAATATATAATGCATCAACTCATCATGTGTACACCTAAAACTAACATGTTACATTTCCATAAAGCTAGCAAAAAAAGTATTTATTTGTTATACAAGAAGTATATTTTCTAACTTGAGTTTGTTTCTACATATATTTATATAGGGAACATTTACAAGGATTTGAAGTGAAACATTTGTGACAGTAATTCAATGGAATCGTATGTCTATAAAATATGCAAAAGATTGTCTTAAATGTCCCAGAATATAAAATAGTAATTTTACATATAGTAACGCTCAAATTATATCATCATATTTCTAACGCTTCCTTAATCCTTACATAGTCTTTTTCATTTTGTGCCCCTTGAATGTTTTAGTTATTTTTAACAGATAGGAAGAAGCTCAGTAATATACAGCTCTGTGGGTGAGAACAAAGGCAGTGGAGTCATACAGTCTCCGCTCAGTTCCCAGCTGTGCAATCTCAGGATCATTGCTTAATGCCTTTGCCCCTCAACTTCCTCATCTGGAAAATAGGCATAAAAATAGACCTTCTAAATAGTGGGCATGAAGATCAAATAAGATCATAAGTAGAGTATGGAACATCGATCTTGACAAAAAACAGACATTTATTATCATTATTATTATCAGTGTGATTTCTTTTAGCTTTCATTTCTCATACCAGGATGCCTATGATAGAAGCCATTTTCACCCTGTTCAGTTGAATAGAAGATATTAAGAATTTTGGACTCACTTGACCCCTACGCAAGAGTAAAGGCAGCAGGTTTTGCTCTCTCCTAACCACTTGCCACCTTGGATAAGGACTTGAATGTTCAGGACATTGTATTCATATAGAGATGAGGCTGGGTAATCATGAAGGTCCTTGTCAGATCTAAACATTTAGAATTTTATGAAATAATCAACTAGTAATAAAACTAATAAAGCCTGAGTTCTCAGGAGTCTGTCATCATTCCTACAGGTTACCTATTAAAAGCTCCGTCTCACTAACTCTGGTTTCATCTGTCCTTCTATTTCCCATTTATGGAGGGAAGATAGTACACTCAGCAGGATTCTGTGCTGATCAATAGCCCAACACCATAGTACGTTTATTTAAAGTCATGCTAATAAACGTGAATGTAAAGTGCTACCTTAAAGGGGAAGGGACAGTGCAAACAGAGATGATTCTGAAAACATATGCCTGATGACTTCAGAGTGGTATCTAGAATGTTGCTATATACATTCTGAGAGTCTCTTTTTTCAATAGTCCTTTAAGTGGATTTCCATAAAGTGTTTATAAGTTCATTAACCAACATCCATGTTGTATCTAAGTAAAAAACAAAAAAAATGAATGCCTGTTTTTAGGTCGGGCAAAACATTGAATATTGTAATACCAATTGCCTTAGAAAAAAATCGCATATATCCTAAGAGCATAAACTCGTAGTCCAACATAGATTTAGAGTGAAAGCTGGAAGGGTGGATGTAGAAATTTCAGTATTCTGCTTCAGATTTTACCGCTTCTAATCCATTGCTAGCATCGTTCAATGTTTTGGTATCTTAATAGGGACTCTTACAGTCACTCAAGACTCCCAGACTGGCCTGAAAAGATTGAAAGATTCCCAGATCATTGCCCTGATCAGAAACATCCAGCACCTTGTGGGGGACCCACCTCTTCAAATCACCCTGGCTGAGGGGTTCCCCTCATAAGCACAGCTCCTGGTTTTAGGGCAGATGCTCAGTAAACTTTTAAAAAGTAAATTAAAGGATGAATGAACACAGTGCTCTTCAGTTAGCTTCCGCATCAATGAATGGTAAAAGAAAATAGTTATTTTCTAAAACTTTTCTCTTTACCGAGCCTGTTTCCGAATTGTCAGTCATTAAGTATTGAGAGGTACCATTGTAACTTCCAAAAAAATCATACTCTTTTTGGTGCTTAAATGTTCCAATTCATTTTAGATTTTAAAATTTTAGATGCTTGATATTAATATTCCAAACCATCAAAATATTTCAGGCAGAATCCTTCAGCTACCATTTTGATTTTGATATCAGACTTGGGATTCTGAGTAGACAATTGTTGTTTGTCCCTCAAGGAAAAGAAATAAAATTTTTCTTTTAAGATAAATGATGAATAAAGAAATATCTGTATCTAAGATAATTTGGTCTTTATGAAACAGTTTTGAAGAGTACTCCAGCAGTTTTGGATTGTAGTGATGGCTGACTTAAATGATTCACACTTCCTTGTGGATTTATTCTGGTCTTTAAATAGAAAAAAAAAATGACAGTTTACAAAAGCCTTCACAATTGAAAATATACCAGTACCTACAAATACTTGTCTTTTGGTCAGGTATAAAATACTTTTTTTCAGAATCTAAATAAATTCTTCAAAAATTGTTTATTTATTGTTCAAAAATAAGCGTAATGTTTAAACTGGTTAGGATAATCTAGGTCAATGTTTATCATTCATTTTTATATTTTTATAGACCTATTTGGCTATCTTTTTAGTCACTGACTTTTTTTCAAGGTATTATCTACTGCTTAATTATTGGAATTTATTAGCATCTTATATTATGGTTAGAAGTTCATATACTAGATGGAATAGTAAGAGATTGCCATGGCAATGTGTTGTCCTTACTGAACTTGCTGTTAGGTAGGTAGTGACTGCTATACCTCCGTGTCAGCAGTTCTTCAAATGATTCATTGTGCAGCTTGGGCATATCAAAACGTTGTTTTGAAAATCCTGTTGTAATGCATGTCAACATGTTTTTGAAAGTATAATAAATAACTTCAAAATATTTTTTTAATGCAAGGGTTATTCTAGAGAGCACAATCCTGTGTAAAATATTTGCAAGGGGTGTTTTAGAGGGTTCTATCTCACGCAAAAATCACAGAAGCACTCTTCCACCTCAGAAGTTAGCAAAAAAATCACACTCAGCTAGTGCATAGCACTAGAAATGAAAATTCTCTGGGAAATGTCTATTTCCTTTTGCTAAGTCTGTATGCTATAGACTTTCACAGTCCTGAAACAGGTAAACTAAATTTAACTCTCATATACCACTGATGGAACTGTAAATTGGTAACATACTTTAGAAAACTAGTGGGTAGCATTTACTAAAGCTGAGTCTACTCTATGATCTAACACAGGAAATCCATTCCTGGTAAATAGCCAACAGATACTGATACTTATGTTTACCAAAAGCATGTATAAGAATGTTCACAGTTGCACTATTCATAAATGTCCCAAATTTTAAAGTATCCAAAAGTCCATCAACAGTTAAATGATGAGTAGGGTTGAGGTATTTCCATACAACGGTATACAGCAATGAGAATGATCTACAACTCAAAGCAGAAAATGTGAGTGAATTTCAAAATGTAACACTGAGCAAAATATGCCAGGTATAAACCAAATTTTGCTATGGAATTTATAAAATATAAAAACAGGCAAAATGAATCCATACTGTTAGAAAGCAGGGTGGTGATTGCTATTTGGGATTGAGATTGTGATCAGAAGGCAGTGTGAAGCTTTCAAGGAATTTTTTTCCCTGAATTTGAATCCCCGCTCTTCTATTTACAGGCTATTGACTTGGTGAACTAAGTTAAAACCCCTCTCTACATCATCAGTTTCTTTATCTGTAAAATGGGGATAATAAAAGCATCTACCTCTTAACGTTGTTATAAGAATACCCAACATACAATGAACATTCTATAAAATATATTGAGCTCTACATAACCCACGATGAGTTCTATATGACAGTTATTTTCTCTAGAAAGTTATATTTTCTAAACTAGGAGTGATTGTCAAAGGGGCATTAGATTTAACTGTCATCTAATTTTGAAAACAGAGTGTGTTCATGTATTAATTTTGAATTAAAATATTAGATGCCCTATAAATTCCATATTTAAAATATGAATTTCAAGCAAAAGGCAAACATTGTGCTTTAGTCGTATGTGCATATGAGTCTGAGGTTAAGTTTGGTTATACAAAGATGAACATAAGATAGTCCTTTCCATAGTGAACACCTCTTGCTTATACTCCTTCTGTTGTTACTAGGGGACAACATATAGTTACGTATTTAAAAAGTTAAATGACTTGTACATGGACACCTAGGCAGAAAATTAAACTTAAAATTAGGTTTCTGGTCATAAAGTTGATTATTTTTTCCCTCTAATATATTGAGACACTGAATATACAAGCGGACAATGAACAGATCATGTATAACAATAGGACTCTGACCCACAACTTCTGCAGCAAGGTCAGTGACTGAAACTTCCTTTTTTTTTTTTTTTTTTTGTCCCTGCACTCAACTGAGGACCAGACGGAGAAAACAAGACACTCTCCAAACCAACCACAGAGTGAGCCCCACTTCTAGTTAGCCTGTTAGGCCTCAGATTCTCCACTCTGACAGTTAGAACTTTGGATATTGTAGCCTTCCTTCTTTTTTTTTTCTTTTTTGAGGGAGACTAGCCCTGAGCTAACTACTGCCAATTCTCCTTTTTTTTTTGCTGAGGAGGGCTGGCCCTGAGCTAACATCCATGCCCATCTTCCTCTACTTTATATGTGGGACGCCTACCACAGCATGGCGTGCCAAGCGGTGCCATGTCCGCACCTGGGATCCAAACCGGCTAACCCCAGGCCGCTGAGAAGTGGAACGTGCAAACTTAACTGCTGTGCCACCGGGTCGGCCCCGCCTTTTTCTTTTTGAAGCTTATCCACTCCTCTGTCTGCCTTTGAGTCTGTCAAAACACAAGTGACTGTGGTTGATTCATTTGGTATAGCAAGCTCTGAATAGACCTTTTTTGTTCTCATTTGTTTATTTCTACAGAATTGACCACTATTAAAACCAACCTGTTTAATAAAGAGAAATTTCAGTTAGAGGAGGAAACTGTTCTAGAGAATTCCTTCCATTTCTTATTAAAACTTCTACTTTTGCTGGGGAAATCTCATCCCTCTGTTGCAATTTTGAGTGCAGAGAATTATATTGTTCTTCAGCACTTATTTTTGTAGATAGGCTTTCAGTTTATGGCAGAGTAACTAGTAGCTGAAGGAGATGAGATGAAGCCTTTTGTTTTGCAATATTTGTTTACTTAATGTCTAGGAATTAAATGTAAGAAATCAGGGAAATTCTTTATTCAAGAATTTGTTGGGCTGCAAGGCATCTCATGGGTAAGAGACATTTCCTGTCTTAACAAGAGTTCATAAACCCATTTAAAAACAAATAGGAAACCTGCTATAGAATCCTCAGATTGTATCTGAGACAATGTTAACAATACTTTATGATTTCCAAGCATGCACACTACTTTTTCTCCTAATTTCCCCCCTTGTTCATTGCTTCTGCATGACTTAAAAAAAAAAAACTATTTTATACTTTTGTGTTTTTTTGAGGATCAGCCCTAAGCTAACATCTGCCACCAACCTTCCTCTTTTTGCTGAGGAAGAACGGCCCTGAGCTAACATCTGTGCCCATCTTCCTCTACTTTATATATGGGACACCTGCCACAGCATAGGTTGATGAGTGGTGTGTAGGTCCATGCCCAAGATCTGAATTGGCGAACCCGGAGCCACTGAAGCAGAGTGCGTGAAATTAACCGCTGCACCACCATGCTGGCTCCTATTTTATACTGTTTTTGTTGCTCTCTTTTCTATTTGCTGTATGAAGGTGATGATATTAATTTATTTTGTGGCTATTCTGTGCCAGGCTAATAAACATTGCCATTTAGCAAACTGAAGTTCAATTAGATCTATCATCTCAGTTTGTGATTCAAAACATGATTATATATTGCAGTCAGTGCCAGAATTCAGCCTTCTGATATATTACCGCAGTGTATTATTCGCTAAATTACTTGGCTCTCAAAATGCTGATCACAAAATATTGATGTTTATTTCCACCACTTATAAGTACACCATGTACTAAAAATGTTGAACTTTACCTGATCACTGTGCTTCTGGAAAACAGCAAGAGTTGAGAAATTCCCCCACTCTTTTGTGTTCCAGAAAATGACTGACTACAAAGGACTCCCCTGCCCGTACGTATTCCCAGACAAACCCAGACTCCATCTTTTCTCATGACTCCTATCTGGATGGACTCCCTTGTCCACTTGCCTCTCTAAAAGCCAGGCCCTGTCCTTTTCGTTGATAGTTTCCTCATTAATCAATGTAGGTTGTAAGAGCCTCAGTTTTATCTCCTTACTTGTCCAATGTGCTTTGTCTTTCAGAACAGTCAGCTCTAGTTCAATATAGTTTTGAATATAGTTTTAAGTTGACAATAAATCCTATTTGATCATATATTCTTAATTTGACCATTTGTCTCTTTACTAGCTAATTTGCAATGCTATTTCATTCATATACCATTCCCTGTCAACAGAGTGAATTATTGAAAGGTTGGTGAGTTTAAAAATTCTCACTCATTGTGAAAACTTAACACATGGGAAACCCACTCTATTTATTGGCTGCTCTATATTAGCATGACTTTACTATTCCATTGCCTTCACCACTATAACTTTATTAATCCAGGAAATACTTCCCTAGGAAGATAAACATTGCATAATGTTATTGTCCATTCTAGGAACATTTTAAAGGACCCATCAATTCCTCACTGTATGACTACCAATCCTAACCACACTCCCACATTAGAAGACTCACCTTAAACCACACTGTAAAATCCTAGTAAATGTCTCAAGTTTTCCCTTTCTTCTCTGTGGTGCTACTGGAACTTTATTCCCAGTATTGTCTTTTCACAGGTTACTGTGGTGATATTTTTAGGAGCCAGAATTTTAAAATCATCAAGCAAGAGCCTTTAATTTCTTTTACGTCTTTTTAATTTTTTAGTTTTGTTCTATAGTATTTCTGATAGGCATAACATCTATATTTAACTTTGCCTTTTTAAATAAAAATAATATTCTAAGACTTTTCTGAAATTTACAAATGTAAGTTCACATTTTCCTGTCAGACTCTTAGAAAAGAAGATGAAAAAAAAATCCCTCAATTTATAATATCCATATTTCCCTTAACAGAATAAGCACTTAGTTTCCTTAGTCTAGACATAAGGAGGTTTCCTCAATAACTGATTCCTTAAGCTAAAAATGTTCTTCTCCCTTCTTTATTTTTCTGTATTTTATTTTAATCACCTATTCACTTCCCACCTAGGTGGCCAACTGGTTCTAATGGTCTCATTACATAGTCTCCAGTTCTCCTCATTTACTAGTTAACTGGTTTTATAAAGCACTGATTTAAATATAATAGGCCTATCTATAAATTTAATTTGAATATTTTATGAAGAATTTAGAACAAAGGATAGCAGACAGTTTCAAGGACAGGTAAAACACACTTTTCTCGATTTTCTTTGACAAGAAGAAACGTTTTACATAAAGATCCTAGGACAACTTGTATTTTAAAAAAAGTAGATTTCAAGATAGGATCCATAAGTCTACATCTTTTTTCTAGGCAACTTATGTGATTCTGATGCAATTGAACACACTAATCTACGTGATATTTAAACTCCTTTAAACTATCCATCTCTGAACTTTTAGATTACATACTCTTGAAAATAAAATATTTTTGAGCATATACCCTCCATGAATATATTTATTTAAATAATTATCTTGGCCACAAGATTTTCACTTCCTTTGTTATTTTTCTTTCAGAAAAAAATAGTTTGTTTTTCAGCATAGGAATTTGGAGGGAGTTTAAAAATCTTCCCTTTCATTGATTTAAAATAGAGTCCAATAATTTTTTTTCTTTCATGGCTCCTTTTGTTGATTACTTTTACAGTGATTTGCCACAATTTCACAGTCTCATGTTTCCAAAATTTGCATTGTTTGCCATCTGTTACTCCTAAACTTAATTCATCTTGCACATTGCTACCAGTTAACTTTTTGTTAAAAACAAAACAAAACAAAGAAAAACAAAACAAAACTCTCACCATGTATGGAAATATATTATAGCCTCCTTTTGATCCTAATTGCCCTCTTCCTAATTCCAAGATCTATAGGAAGACACTGTGCGCTGGAGTTTAGCGGGCAAGGTGTTTATTAAGCAGTATCCTTAAACCCATGGATTAGAAACCATGGGAGGGAAGAAAGCACCCAGATTGGGCAGAGGGGAAGTTGAGCTGCAAAGCAGCCCTTAGACAGGCTCAGTCAGCTCCAAGAATTGTGCTGGAGCTGGAGTTGCTCTCCATTGAGCTGGAAGGCCAGGCCTTTGAATGCTGGCATCTATAAGTCATGAGGCTGCTACAAGGATTATGGATGTCCCTGGGCGAGGCAGCTCTCTGCAGCTCATACAAACTTGAAAAGGCTGACACTCAAGACTTCTACTGACGGCTCTCCCAGTAGCTCTGAAAAAAAAGTTCTTCATCAAAGAGGATCCAGGAGACACATCTCCACATATACCACCTCTTTTTCTAAATGTGAAGATCTGTTTTACCTCCTGAAGCAAAGTTAATATCCATGCCCTTGGTACTTTCACAGAACCAACAAGGATCATATACTCAGATAGCTAGATTAGCAATAGATGCTGGGTAGCTTATGGAGAAAATCTCACCATCTGGTAACTCACCTCTAGGCCTACGACGCACGTCCTCTGTCCATATTCAGCCAATAGGTCTTAGCCAAATAGCACTGATCCTACTCTATTTCATTTGTGTTTTGAGAAGATTGTCTTTATCAGCAATGAGTGAACTTACTATATTTTCACCATTGTATGTCTGCTCTTTAGCAGTTAGACTCTGCTAAATAGTTCAATAGTTGGTACTTAAAAACATTGGAATTAATGTATAAATGAAATTTTATGTATTCCTCTAGGATCTGTTCATTCCTACCATACTCCAAAAGACTTTGAACACCTAAATTCACCTTCCTGTGTCCACTTCTTTAATGTGCTTTTCATAAAAATAAAACAAAATTTGTTTTCTAATATGTACCTGAGTATTAGCTTTATCTACATAAACATGTAAAGCTTTTGGGGGTTAGGATGTATTCTTATGATTTAATTCCCATGCAAGCATTTGGAATCATGCTGGACACATGATAGTAGCTAAAGAAATATTTGTTTTAAGGAAAAAAATAGAAATTAGTGCCAAAAAGAAGGGGATGAGAAGTAAAAGAGAAATATAATCATTGTAAATTAATTTTAAAACGTTATAATTTCTCCATTGATATCAAAAGATGTCAAATTCCTTTATTTAGGGTCATCTTAGAAACCTGACCATGATATGCCTTAATAAGTAAAGTATCCTGAAGTCTCTTACTTAAAAATTTGAACTTCCAAATCCAAACAATATCATCCCATTATGCTTATATTTAGGTCAGTGGACTGTCTCATTTCTCTAAACTATAAGAGATAAATAAGATGTAAAAGTAGAGTTAACTACAATTAGTACTTGCAATAATCAGAAGAAGAGAAAAGAAGTTTGGTGAAGTTTCTTAACTTCACCAAAACCCCAAACTCGTAACCTAGTATGAGGCAGTATCTTATGTGGTTAAGAAAATGGATTTCCCTGTATTTAAATCCAGGCTGGAGCACTCCTAGCAGTGTCATAGTACAGAGGTGTAATCGAAAAACAAACTAGCAACCAAGATGTCCTTCAGTAGTTGAATGGGTAAATAATCTATTGTACATCCAGACAATGAAACATTATTCAAAAATAAAAATAAATGAACTATTAAGCCATCAAAAGACACGGAGGAAACCTAAATACATATTACTAAGTGAAACAAGCTAGTCTGAAGGCCACATACTGTATGATTCCAACTATGTGATATTCTGGAAAAGACAAAACTATGGAGACAATAAAAAGATTAGTGGTTGCCAGCAGTTAGAAGAGAAGGAGGATAAATAAACAGAGCACAGAGGATTTTTAGGGCAGTAAAATATTCTGTGTGATATTATAATAATGGATATATTCATTATACATTTTTTCAAATCCATAGAAGGTACAACACCAAGAGTGAACTATAAACTATGGTCTTTGAGTGATTATGCTGTGTTAACGTAGGTTCATCAGTTGTAACAAATGTACCATCTGGTAAGTTATGCTATAATAGGGTAGGCCATGCATGTGTGGGGACAGAAAAAATATGGTAAATCTCTGTATCTTCCTCTCAATTCTGCTGCTAGTCTAAAACTACTCCAAAATATATAGTCTTTAAAAATTAAAAAGAAACAAACAAAAGACCCCCAAATAATGATAAAATTGATATCAAAGTGTTAAGTTCAAAACAACATCTACTCATAAAGCCGCTGCCAATCAACCCTTTCCTAACTTCTCCCTGAATTACTGTGCACACTTAACAAAGATGAAAACTCTTATTTCTGTGAATGGAAAATAAACGAATAGTAATATCTGGGATAAAGAGCTATTAATTATAAGAAAATTATCACTGTTTGGAATAAAATCTTTCCAGGCTCTGACTCATGGCAAACCACCATTTTCAATTTGTGACACAATATTGCCTGAGAAACGTAAAATGGCTAAGATCTTGTTTCTCACAGGCATTTTGCCTTAAAAGCATGTAAGACCCAAGATCTTAAAACAAATTAAAAAATGACAGAGTCTCCTTTAAGGAATTGCTCTATAAAACACAGCACAATTTTTTCACTACATTACTGCTTTCATCTCCTAACACCAAAATACTATCATCAATTTTAAAAATAATTAGTAAAAAGAACCTGGAGAAAAACCAGTCATTAAGTCTGAGAACATTATTTTTAAAGTGCAATAGTTGGGGAGTGAGAGTAAGACCTTTGGTCAGTGAATATTTGCAACAATGATCTCCCTTGTAGTATCTTCAGGAAGAAATACACATAGAAGAACTCATTAAAGAAGGAGACAACACTGGTGAATCTGAGAAATACCAGGAGAAACACAACCAGAACCTAGGAATTGGATGGAAAACTGAGCACCTCAACCTATTCTCAACATTTGGAAAAATAAATAACAGGCTTGTTACTAGAAGACAAGCAGCAACACGTGGTGATTCACTACATCACTGTTGAGTAGAAGTGAGGAAGGAAGGACTCAGAAGTAAAGGAAGCAAGGTAACAGAAAAAGAGGGCTGTGATAAGAAGGCACAAGCTTTAGTTAAAAGGCAGCAGACTAGGATGTAAGAGGATTTGGATGAGTTACGAAAGGATTTCAAGAAACTTAAATACAGAACTCCAAATTAAAATACATATTGAAGACTTCCTGTCTGGACAAGATGACACAGACCTGGCTCTCCCTGTGAAATAAAGCTATAAACCCTGGAAATAACATGGAATGAGACTCTGCAAGTTGGTAGAGGAAGGAAAACTTGTTTGGGAGCCCAAGAAAGGGGTAGTAAAGTAGCAGGGCCTCTTCTACCTCCTGATCCCCAAAAAGAAGGTGACCTACACCAGGGGTTTCCCAACATGTATACTACCAACTGCATACATTCAGTTGGGCTCTACCTCCCAAAGGAATGGGAGTTCCTCTGACAACACTGGTGAGCTAAGACCACTGGCAGGGAGATCTACTAGGAGCCTTTCTAACAGTAAGTGGTCAAGGGAAAACCTTTCTTCTTCCACCAATCTGAGATTTACCACACTCAACCAAGAGATACTGGTGGGCCAGGCAGCACTAGCAAGAAGAACCCCATCACAATGGGCAGCCACCCAGGAAGCTCTCCCAGACTCCCACACACAGAGGAACCACAAACAAATGTCCATGGAAAGAAGACTTCATTTCTCTAGGCCTGAGACTCTCACCCCTCATTGGCAGATATCCAACTACCATCCCTTAGGAAACCCCTTCTGTCTTTCAGGTAGCACCAGCAGGGACCAGTGGAAGGTTGAGCAGTACCAGATGAACCAAGCAGACCAACATAACACCAGAAAGTTTCTGAAAGTTAAATTGTTTGGAGCCACCATCCACAAAAGAAGGCTTGGACCTACATATTAAACTTAAACACGGTGAGTACCTGCTAAAATAAGATGTTCAAATAGGCTCCAGAGTCTCCAAACCTTACAAACAAAGTGATTAGAGTACAATAAAAAATCATGCATCATACCAGGAATCAAGAAAATCAGAACTTAAGTGAAAAAGACTCTCAACTGACGCCACTAGCAAGGTGAATCAGGTGTTGGAATTGTCTCTCAAGAAGTTCAAATCAAATTTCATAAAAACACTTTAACAACCAATTACAAACTTCAAAGAAATGGAAAGATAGAAAATTTCAGTACAGAAATAGAAGTAATTAGAAAAAAAGAACCTAGTGGAAAGTATAGAAGTGAAAAATAAAACAACAGAAATAAAAAACTCACTGGATGGGATCAATTATGAGAAGATGATTGAGGATAGAATCAATAGATTTGAGAGAATATCAGTAGAATTTATCCAATCTGAACAATAAAGAGAAAATATTCCGAAAGGTAAAGGAACACAGCCTCAGGAACCTGTAAAATTCTAATAATATTCATACCATGGGAGTCTCTGAAGAGAGGAGAAAAGAGATTGGAACTGAATGAGTGTTCAGAGAAATAGTGGCTGAAAACTTCTCAAATTAGGTGAAAGATATCAACCTACAGATCCAAGAAGCTGAGTGAACCTCAAACAGAATATTCCATAACAAATCTACTCAAAGATGCATCAAATTAAATTTCCGAAAAACAAGACAAAGGAAAAAATCTTGAAAACAAATAAAAATAAATGATGCATTCACTATAGGGGAACACCAATTTGAATGAGAGAGGATCTTCATCTCATGCCATGGAGGCCACAGGGAAGTGGCTCACTATTTTTAAAGTACTAAATGTAAAAAACATCAACCATGAGTTCTTAGTCTGGTGAAATTATGCTTCAGGAACAAAAAGAGAAGAAAGAAAAATATGGGAATTTGTTACTACTAGAACTACTGTTAAAAATTGCCTAAAGCAAGAACTTTGAACACAAAAGAAACGACAAGAAAAAGTATGGAACATTAAGAAGGAAGACGGAATAATAGTGGTCAGGGTGGACATATGGGAACATGTTACTATGTTACTATCCATTTTCTCTTGACGTCTATAAATCATATTCATTGGCTGAAACAGAAGTTATAACAACATCTGATACTCATAACAATGATATTTAAAAGTAGCAAAGGTAAATGGACCTAAATAAAAGCAAGATTTCAACACAGTACCAAGTAGTATAATGCCTATACCTGTAGTCAGTGATGTCACATACGTATATTGTAATACCCAGAGCAAACACTATAAAAACTATGCAAAGAATATACAAAATATACTTGCAAACAACAGAATCTCAAAATGCAACTGAAAGGGCAGAAAGAATAAATGGCTAAATCTACAATTATAGTCAGGAATTCAACACTCCTCTCACAGCGACTGATAAAAGTACTAGACATAAAATCAGCAAAGATATAACAGATCTTACCATGCAATTAACCAACAGAATGTAATTGACATATATAGAACACTGTACTAAAAATCAGCAGAATACACATTTTTTCCCATGAGCCCATGAAATCTTCACTAACATAGACCATATCCTGGGCCATAAAACAAGCATCAACAAATTTAAAAGAACTGAAATCATAAAGGTATTACCATAATGAAATCAAACAAGAAATCAGTTATAAAAAGGAACGAGGAAAAATCTGTAAACACATAGAGAACACATGAAACACTTTTATCCATGGGGCAAACATAAAGTCTCAAAGGAAATAAAAAAATACATAGAACTGAATGAAAATGAAAATACAACATATCAAACTATGGGATGCAGTTAAAGCAATGCTGACAGGTAAATATATAGCACTAAATGTTTACATTACTAAAAAGGAAAGTCCTCAAATCTAAGTTTCTATTGCAAGAAAGTGGAAAATAACCCAAAGAGAAGGAAAGAAATAATAAAGATAACAGAAACTAACGAACCTGAAATCAAACAAACACAATGATAAATAAAACAAAAATACGTTTTTAAAAAAATCAATAAAACTGATAAACCTCTACCAAGCTTCAAACAACTAGCAAAGACACAAATCACCAATAGTAGAAATGAAACAAGGGATATTTCGCAACATATCCTTCAGCCATTAGAAGAATAAGGGAAAACTCTGAACAACTTTATGCTCATAAATTCAACAATTTAGAAGAAATGGACCAATTCTTTGAAAAAGACAAAATACCAAAACCCAACCTAGATGAAATAGATAATCTGAGTAGTTTTATAACCAGTAAATAATTGAATTCCTAATTAAAAATTTCTCCCCAAATAAATCTTTTAGCCTAGATGATTTCAAAGGAAAATTCTACCAAACACTTAAAGAAGAATTAACATCAATTTTGTACAATCACTTTGAGAAAACTTAGAAAGAAGAAACACTTTTCAACTTTGTGAAGACATACTGTCACCAACAATAAAGATCACAAGAAAAGAAAGTTAATGGATCAATATATCTCATAAACACAGATGTAAAAACCCTCATAAAAATATTAGCAAGCCGAATCCAGCACAGTAGAAAATATATAACATGGTCAAGTGAGATTTATCCTAGATATGGAAAAACTGGTTCAACATTCTTCAATCAAGTAATGTAATCTATCATATCTATCATATAAAAGCTAAAGAGGTATGATTATATTATCATATCAGTTGATGAAGGAAAAGCATTTGACAAAGTCCAACAGGCTTTCATGATCCCAGCAATTTAATAGAGAGAAATTACCTCAATTTGATAAAACACATCTATAAAAAACCCGCAGCTGGGGCTGGCCTGGTGGCTGAGCTGTTAAGTTCTGCGCGCTCTGCTTAGGCAGCCCAGAGTTTCGGTGGTTTGGATTCTGGGCACAGACATGGCACCGCTTGTCAGGCCATGCTGAGGTGGCGTTCCACATAGCATAACTAGAGGCACTGACAACTAGAATATGCAACTATGTACCGGGGGACTTTGGGGAGATGAAGAAGAAAAGAAAAAAAACAAAAACACCCTGCAGCTAACATGATACTTCGTGGTGAAAGACTGAATGATTTTCCCCTAGGAGTGGGAATGAGGCAAGGCTTTCCACTCTCCCCAGTGCTTTCCAACATAGCATTGGAAAATATAGGCACTGATATAGAAAAAACGAGTAAAAGTTAAAAAAGTAAAAGGCATACATATTGGAAAGAAAAAAAGTAAAATGGTCCCTATTTGCGGATGGCATGAATATATACATAGAAATCTCAAGGAATCTGCAAAAACAAAAAAAACAAACAGTGCTAGAATATCAGCAAAGTTACATAATGTAATATCAAGACATAAAAACTACCTCATTTTTACATACAAACCATGAGCATGAGGAAACCAAAATTGAAAACCAGGGGCTGGCCCCATGGCTGAGTGGTAAGTTTGTGCGCTTTGCTTCAGCAACCTGGTGCTTGCTGGTTCCCATCTTGGGTGTGGACCTACACATTGCTCATCAAGCCATGCTGTGGCAGCATCCCACATAGAAGAACTAGAAGGACTTACAACTAGGATATACAACTATGTACTGGGGATTTGGGGAGAAAAAATAAAAATAAAAAAAGAGGAAAATTGGCAACAAATGTTGGCTCAGGGCCAATCTTCTTCACCCCCCCCCCCCAAAAAAACGTAATGGAGGCTGATGCTGTACAGAACCCTACAAAATTTTTAAAAGCAAATAGCATTTAAAGTTGCTCCACAGAAAATTAAATACTTAGGTGTACCTAACGAAATATATACTTAATATTTAAACAATACTTAATCACAAATATATAGTATCTATGTGATGTAAATTATAAAATGCCCATGAAAGAATTCTAAGATCTAAATGAATGCCCCTCCTCACCTCTTCTTCAATTTCAAAATCACATACTGTATTCAAGTATGTATATCTATACATCTGTATAACTACCTATTTTAGTGCCCAAAGTTCATGCATCCAAAATAGAATTTGTGATCTTTCCCAAACTGATCTTCCATTGTTCTTGTGACAAAATTTGGTGGCAACATGCAAACTTTGTTTCACATTAAAACCTGAGAATATTTTTACACTTTAATTTCTGTAACCAAATGTCCAAATACTAAGCCTTATCAATTCTAAAATTCTCAAATCTGACCACTTTCTACAACTCCTATTCTACAAATAACCAGTTTTGCAACTCCCAACCTCACCCAATAGTCTCCTGTCTGGTTTTCCTACATCAAATACTTCCTCCTCAAAGGCATTTACATAGCACTCAGAATGATCAGTATAAAAGCAAATTGAATAATGTGATTCCTCAACTTACAAATCATCCAAGGGCTTCCTACCGCCCAGACTTCTTAACATGACCAAAAATGGATTTTCTGATATACCTTGCTTCACAATGAGGAATCTCCCCTCCTACCACTCAGCCACAAGTTTTCTTAGAATAATCTAGCCCCAAGTATTTCCTTCGATTTCTTAATTTTGAAATATATCCTTCAATATAGCCTTAGCCATATGTTTCCTTCTCCACCTCCTTCCTGTTATTGAATAACCCTGATTTTCCTTCAAGTTCTATATTAAATTTGTTTCCTCAGACTTCCCTTATTATAAAACCAGTTAAGATATCTTTATTTTACACTGCTCAGTACAATCATGCATATTTTTCTATGTGTAAAGACAGTTATTTTATGTAGCTCAGTCTTCCTCACTGGACTGAGGATTATAAATCCCATAGGAGTAGGGATGACACAGTCTACCTTCCAGCTCTATGGTACTCAAAAAACGTGTAACAAGCAGAGGAGTGGCTACATGATTATTTAAAACATGGCACGTTACAGTATTCCAATTCTGAAAGTATAAAACTTTTTAGTAATTGATACTCTTAGTATTTTATTTACTATTATGAGCAGCTATATTTATAAAGATGTTTTATATATATAAAGAATTAATATAGAAAAAGATGTAATATTTTTAATTTTATATATGATATATATAAGAATAGTGTGTTAACTCATAAGTCATTTAAGCATATTATTTGAATATAAAGCTCAATTTTTATTAATTAATAGTTAATTTTTAAATTAAAGCTTACTGTAGGTTTATCACAATTAAGTCATTTTTCTCAGGTAAAAATAGTCCTATATTTCCCTTTTACTGTTTATTTTAATGTGTCATTGATGTGCACATTTCATTCAGAGAATCTGCATCAGAAGCCTGTACTCAGACAACGTACTGCAGTGATTAGAGCACAGGCTGTGTGTCCGAAAGCCTGACTTCCCCGGCTCTGTCACTTTCTATGCTTGTGATCCAGGGCCAATGTCACTTTCTTCATCTGTAAAACTACCTCACAGGATTGTGAAAAGTAAGGACATAATGCATATGAATGGGTGAAACTGGAACACATACCCATAGAAACCACCTAAAAACAAAATATTATTATTAATAATATAAATTTTACTATTGTTTGTACAGTTCTGCCATTGCACGTATGTGAGAGAAAATGACTGAAGACGTTTTTAACAAAAATGTTTATATACTTCAAAAAATACGTATATCTGAATTATCTGTGGATCTATATTATTCTAGAACACTAAGTGTCTAGAATAGACACTTATTGATGACCACTTATTGATAACATGGTATGATGACCACATACCATAATACATTCATGCTTTAAGAGACCAACTTCCTATCAACCATAAAGAAGAACGAATTTTGCTATTTAGTTTTAAAAATAACACTAGTGATGTACTAAGAAATTCATTAATTTTGTGTTACATCCACATTTACATGTCAGTCAATTCAGTGAATTTAGGACTTATATCCTAGTTACTTCTCTTAAAACAGTCAAATGAGCTATGAGTTTAGAATTAAAATTAGTATCTCTACCAATTAAAAATCAGGCAGTCAAATTTAATCAAATAAATATCCTGTATCAATTAGGATATTACAATTCTTTGACTTAAAGGATTTCAAACTATCCCACAGGGATGAATCTGTAGGGAGTGAGTGATATGAAAGGTTATATAATTATAGACAAAGTGACTTTTCCTTATTTTAGAGTTTAGTTATGCGAGGAATAAATGAAACAGGAATAAAATAAATAAATAGGCAATAATAGTATTGATTAATAAGTGAATTACAGCAAATGAAACAAATACAGTACTGTATCCAAGTGCGATTCTTCATGGTCCTATCATATTCCTGAATGAATCTTTTCTAAGTCCATAAAGTACCATTTTTCATCACCTGGAGCACCATATATAAATAATGGCTCTCAAGCTGTGGTGCATCTCAGGATTACTTCAGGAGCTTGGAAATTACAAACACAGAGGTCCCATTCTTCTTCCACAAGCCTGGGTCTCTGTGTTCTTATTTGCTCTCCAGGAGATGCTGATACATATCAACATCTGAGAACCTTATAAAGGCTGTGAGATAGAGAGCTCTATAGAATTCTCTAAAACATTCTCTCTTGCTCTCTCTCTTTAAATTATTTTTATATAATTCCTCATGATTTTCTCTTTTGAATCACTGTTTCTTTCTTTGCACTTTTAAAAGGTTTAATTTGCTGATGTTTTCAAAAGTCCAGGTGTTTGGCATCTTATATAATAATATATAGACACTTGACAGAAACCAGGCATTGCACAATCTACCCTGATGCATTTTGCAATTTTAATGTCTCAGAAGTCCCTCTTAGCATATAATTGTTTACAAAGGTTCAGCTCTAAAGAATCCCTGGTAGGTAAAGAAGAGACAAATTCAAAAAGATGAACAGCATATTTTTGCTCTGTTGGAAGGATAAGATTCTTTTGTCTTTTAATAGAAGACAGAACTCATGTTAATAACATGAAAAAAATATCCAACATCAATTCAATGTAGTATGTGGTCTCTTGCTACTATGTAATTATCTGAACAAATACGGAATATCTAAATAGGTTCTGACATTGCAAATATTCAGCCTGTTCCTTCCCTCTTGGTAAACACAGGGGTAAAAAATGAACACGGTGGGGTATCAAATGATTGTTTCAGTTCTTCCTGACTTCCATCTACTGGAAGAAATTGATACTCAAGAGAGGTAATAAACATTTGGTTTACAACACAAAAATCTCATATGGAGCACTCAACAGAGATTTAAGAATTAAAAGTATGTGTTCTTACATTCATGGGGCTAAAATATTTTGAGCAATGAGAGATATAAAGAAAAGATCATGCCGGGGCTGGCCCCGTGGCCGAGCAGTTAAGTTCGCGCGCTCCGCTGCAGGCGGCCCAGTGTTTCGTTGGTTCAAATCCTGGGCGCGGACATGACACTGCTCGTCTAACCACGCTGAGGCAGCGTCCCACATGCCACAACTAGAAGAACCCACAACAAAGAATATACAACTATGTACCGGGGGGCTTTGGGGAGAAAAAGGAAAAAATAAAATCTTTAAAAAAAAAAAAAAAGAAAAGATCATGCCAAAAATAACTTCATATTTGATAGGGAAAAATTTAAAAAATTCGAAATTAGACCTTTTTAAAATCCTGAATGCAAGACTAATATGCATACTGCAAACATTAAAATGCCCACACATTTTAAATGTTTTAATACGCAAAATATTCTAGCTATTAACAAACATAATTTATTACTTTGCATATTTTAATTGAAAATATAAAGATGCAGTGCCCAACCTGGTGGTGCAACAGTTCAGTTTGCATCTTCAGCTTCAATGGCTCTGGGTTTGCCGGTTTGGATCCCGGGTGCTGACGTGGCACCGCTTGGCAAGCCATGCTGTGGTTGGTGTACCACATATAAAGTGGAGGAAGATGGGCAAGGATGTTAGCTCAGGGCCAGTCTTCTTCAAAATAAAAAAAAAAAGAGGATTGGCAGCACATGGTAGCTCATGGCTAATCTTCCTAAAAAAAAAAAAATATATATATATATATATATATATATATATATAAAGATGCATAAGTTGTAAATAGTGGATAGATAAACTTTTATTCTGTTGGAAAATATTTTGAATAAAGCCAATTTCAATTGCATTAATTATTATGACTAAAGGGTAAGAATTAATTTAAGAAATATATATGTACAAACTATTTATTTTTATTTTTTTCATTTTTCAAAGATTGGCACCTGGGCTAACAATTGCTGCCAACCTTTTTTTTTTTTTCCTGCTTTATCTCCCCAAACCCTCCCTGTACACAGGTGTATATCTTAATTGCAGGTCCTTCTAGTAGTGGGATGTGGGATGCTGCCTCAAGGTGGCCTGATAAGCAGTGACATGTCCGCACCCAGGATCCGAACCCTGGGCCGCGGCAGCGCAGCGCGCGAACTTAAACGCTGGGCCACGGAGCCGGACCCTTTAAAAACTATTTTAAACAAATATTTCATCACAGAATAAAATGGATCATACAATTGTGGACGGTATATGTTATTGAATCATCTAAATATAAAGTGTCAAATTATAACTATTTCTGAAAAATGCATGCTGATTATGTTAAATTATGCATGCAACATTAAAATTAAGACTAAAATAAAAGCAAAAAGAAAGCCCTTAAATTCGATCTTATTCATAGTTATTCATTTGTTCTAAGAATGATCTCTCAATAAATCGTACAGTTGTAACTTTAAAACTACAAAGCCTTTTTATTTCTAAGAAAGCCCTCAGGTTTTGAAATCAATTAAATAAACAAGTCAAACTAAAATTACTTTTTTTCTTTTCCTTTTTATCTTATATTTACATGTGGATACATTCCATACATATATATTACATACATACATATATATATTACAGATATATGTATGGAATGTGTGTATATAGATATGACACAAATATGATATATAATTTACACACACACACATATATACAACTAAAAATAGATTACTCTTTCAAATGTCACCTTGTGAAGAAAATCCCTTTGTTAAGAAAATAACACAGGAAAAATAAATATTTATGTCATGAAAATATCTTATTGCTAGTTGTATATCCAGCCAAATGGAAAAATTAAGCTCAATGTTTTCCAGATTGGCTACTGCAGCAGGAGCATTTCCTTCTGTTTTTTTATATTTCAGATTGTTTTACATTTGGGTTCAGGCCTTGGGGCAATAGCATATGAGCAGAAGGGATGTGTGCTACTTTCAGAATAAGCCCGTTTGAAGTGGATGTATATTCACATGCACTCTATTTTAGGTCTGCATAGCTGGAACCAAAGCACTTCAAGATGAAGAGTTTGCCAAAAAGAAGTAGTCACTGGTAGAGGACAACTGTCTCTGACTCATGTCAGATTGTGATTTGAATTAGAAATAAACCTTTGCTATATTAAGCCATTGATGTCTGAGTTTCATTTATTACTGTAGTATAGCCTGGTCTAATCTAAGACAGCTACCCACAGTGATAAAACTGAGATTACCCCCACCTTGTTTTATATGTTTGTTCTTTTGAAAGTTATAGAAAAATAATTTTCTCATAACTAATTGTTTTGCATATTACATTGCTATTAAATCAAGAACAAAATTTCCCTACTTAAAATTAGATTAAACAATTCTAATTTACCTAGGCTATGCATGAGAATCTATTTTGTTTAGTCATTTAATGAACACTCACTACTTTATCCATAATAACTAAATATGGTGGAACAATCTTACATAAGATAAGAGAGCATAGATGTGCTAAAATAAAAAGAAAAATAAATTCCTAGTTCTTCTTGTGTGGGTGTGTCACGTTATCAAAGACTACAACCATATGCATTACTGCCGTCTCCTATTAAGATTTTGATTTACTGTTTCTATTTGACAATTTTATTGTTTGTTTGGATTTGGTTTTGAGTGATTTTCTTTTAAATTTATTTTTCTTCGAAAGAGGAGGATCTGATGATGTTTTCTTCTGAGTATAGTCCTAATGGTAAGGTCATGTATGTGTCGATTATTAATTTGATTTACAGGTTCACCTTCTGGCAATGTTTGCATTTATTAACTCAATGAGAGTATCTATAGAACATACAGTTATTGAGCACATCCTGTGGGCTGAACACTGTTCTCAGCACTGGTCATTCAAGGATGAGTCAGACAATGTCCTAGCTTTATCTCTGCCTAGAGCTATCTTCAGAAAAGTATCCAGACTGCCTCAATGCCTATATGTCATTAGTCAGACTCCCCTTTATTTTGGCACCAGTAGACATCCAGTGATTTGTACACACACACACATGTACTCAAAGTCTTCCTCTACGGTTCCTCTCTCATTCCATTCACCATATCTTTTTCTTTGTTTTTTCCTGCCATGAAACCTTATCTTTAGGGAAACCATCCTTCCCTCACCTTATAGTTATCATTTCAGTCCTCTAAATCTGTGGAAATTGCATGTTTCCTCATGACTTAAGGTGGTGTAATCAGAGGACCTACTCCAATTCTCACAGTATTCTGTTCAGGAATGAGCTTGGATTCAATCTGGGATGCACAGCCTTTGCCTGCACTTTTGGGATCTGGAGGATAAGGGACAGATGAAGAGATCCCACCTGAAAATGGAGCCAATATGAAGAAAAGTACCTGTATCTTCTTGTGCCTTCACCCATTGACCCACACTAGACATGATCCAAGCTGGTCTCCTTTTTCCTTAAACTAAATTACATTGAATTTTTGTCACCTGTAACCTGACCAAAACAAATAGATCATTCCAGGCCTTACTCCTTACTCAACGGTTCACTCTCCCTATCATTTCTAGTGAGGCCAGTCCATCCCATTTATATTTGTGTTAAGGTCTTCGTTATTACTTGTGGATGAGCCCTAGGAGTCTCTAGGCTTTCTGTGAGAGTATCTGCATGTCTATATGTACTGCAGGGAGTGGGGTTAACACCAGGATGCCCTACTCAAGAGAACCTGCCATGTGAAGGAGCGCCCTCCACTGGCACCCATGCTTCACCCTCCGTTCTCTCTGCTGTTCAGACTGAGGCCACTCTTCTGGCTACTCCCAGGCAGTGACCCAGCAGGCATGATGGCAGAAACAGGCCATTCTGCCCAGCATGGGGGCTCCAGAGCAGTCCTGAGGGCTACTCCCTACTGGCCTAGGGAATTGTCTCAGAACAGCATCTCAACTGGAAGATATCTATCCAACCTTCTGTCTTTTGCGGGTGTTAACACTCACACTGAGGTCTCTAGCCCCCTGTCTACTCCTGTTCCCATTCACTTTAACTATCCTAGGCATTTCCCAATAAATCTCTTGCACATGAAATATCTTCTTAGTTCCTAATTCTTAGAGGTTCTGAATGGACACACGGAGACCATTAATTTAAAATGTCACTTCATTGGGAATTCCAAAATGATGACAGGGAAGATCAGTTCGTCTAAAATGACGTAGTGGCACCTGTTTGATAACATTCTAATGGCAGCTTCATCAAGTTGTCCAAAAGCCTTGCTCTAGTCTTCAGAGCACGTTTAGCGCATTGCTCAGAAAGCTTTTCCACGGATCACTTTGTTCTCTAATATTTCATAACTTTTCCTCTAGCACTTGTTAGACCTTATTAGAAATAAATTTATTTTTTTCTTCTCTTAATTTCGTTAAATTTCCTCATTCTAAAGTTTTTCTAATTATGTATCCAATTCTGTCATTCATCTTTCAGAACCCAAAGGCATCATCTGTCTAGAAGGTTATAAGTACTAATGTCAAGACAGCTAGGACTGTATATTAGGCTTAGAATCTCAGCTGAGCCATTTGTATATATTTTCATTGCACACATGTCTAATGGTATAAATAAAGATCCCCTGGATCCATTCACATTATTTACTTACTCTCATTGACATTTTCTAAAGTGGAGGATCACTAAAACTGTTACAGTGTAGGTTGATCTGAATTTAGCTGATTGCTCACTATTCTGCACATCAACTAATTTACTGCATCTACGCATGCATTGCATCCACACTATTTTCTCAAACTTCTTGCTGAATATTCTTCTTATTTATACTTTAGTTACCATATAGTCAAAATACACTTATATAACTTAAATTTCTTTATAATTTCAGAAGAAATTTTCTATTCAACTTTATGTCAATTCTGTTTTTAAATTAAACCCGCATGGGGCCGCCCGGTGGCGCAGCAGTTAAGTTTGCACGTTCTGCTTCGGCGGTCTGGGGTTCGCCATTCAGATCCGGGTGTGGACTTGGCACTGCATGGCACGCCATGCTGTGGTAGGCATCCCGCATATAAAGTAGAGGAAGATGGGCATGGATGTTAGCTCAGGGCCAGTCTTCCTCAGCAAAAAGAGGAGGATTGGCAGGAGTTAGCTCAGGGCTAATCTTCCTCAAAAAAATTAAATAAATAAACCTGCAGTATACCATCAACCCGGTTATAATTTTACCCCATTTAATCCTCCAGAATTGTGACCTGTCACCTGTCATTCTGGCACTGAGAAAACCACTGCATCAGGAATGGCTTTGATGATACGTGGCCTCAAGCTGCTTTGTTTCTTAGAGGTTTGGAACCATTGCTGTCTTTGAGTGTGCTTCACTTCTGCTGCAAACCTCCACCCTTTGCAGGCTTTCCTACCAGGAATCATCTTCCCACACATCCTAGTTAACTCTCTCATCTGGGATACTCCCGGTAGGCCCCACAAGCTGCAGGGAAAACTAACAGACTCAGGGAGGAGTGTCTGCCAGGGTCTGTCTCTCAGACTTTTCTTCTCTCAGACCAGACAAAGAAAAATAAATGACAACCATGAATGAAAGCTACACCTGATCTATCTTGATGGGCTGCTTCTTTTCAATTGGAATAACAGTTTATCTTAAAGCTCTGGTTACCTGCTGTTGTTACAGTGCTTTCAGAAGTCCCTCTTCTGTTTCCTTCTATTTTTAGAAAGGCAATCTGCTTAAAAAAATCCTTCTCTGTAAAATCATTTTACTAAACTGATACATAGAAACAAATTTTATACCTGGTATTTTCCTCCATAACATGCACACACACACACAATGTGTAATACCTTTCCATCCATCTATCTATCTCTCGATCATCATGTATCTGTTAGTGAAATGAGCCTGTATTGACTTGCTACCAATTGAAGAAATAGAATGTTACCATTTGCCTAAGCCTTTTCTATTTCAGGTCTCAATCTTTTCTTCAGAGGCACTCTATCTTGATCTTATGTTTATCATCCCCTTGCTTGTTAAAAAATATTTCAATCACGTATCTATATATTCTAAAGAATGTATTGTTCAATTTAACTTGTATTTAAGCATTATAAAAATCTTATATTGGATGTAGCTTTCATTTTTGTTTAAATATTATGATGTTTAAAATTTATCTATGTGGTTATTTTGTACTTGTACTTTATTTACTTTTCTTCTCTGTAATGTTTGCTTTTCTGCACTATTCCATTTTGTAACAGTATCATAAATTATATGTATACCGGACTAGGAGTTAACATTTGAGTTGTTCTCCATTTTTGGTGTTTATGAAGAATGCTGTTAAGAATATTTTTGTACATGCTTTACTAAGTGGGCCAAATTGCTTTCCAAATTGAGTTTTATACTTCTACTTCTACCATACTTTCTAATTTTTGCCAATATATTGGTCGGAAAGTAATATCTTACTCTAGTCATGATTTCACTTCCCTGAATACAATTGGGGTTGAACATTACCTTCATATGTTTATATGATGATACTATTTCTTTTGTTGAAAGATGTTAGACTCATGTATTTTACTCACATTTATAGTGGTTATTTTTCTTTTCCTTATGCTTTTTTAGAATTTTCATTAAATTAATTGTTTGTAATATGTATTACAAATATCTTTTGCCATTTTGTCACATATTGTAGCTACCCTTCCCTGAGATTATAAAGAGACTTTACATATTTTCTTCTAAATGTTTAAAGCTTTGACTTTCATATTTAAGTGCTTGATTTTATGTAAACTGTGAGGTAACACATTTTGCTTGTTTTTCCATTTGGAAGATATAACATTTGTTATTTCTCTGTTCTTTAAAAAAATGTTTGTTGTACCTTAATATACTTATAGTAACGTACACTAAGTACTGCTTGCTGATTTTTTTTATATGTGGATAAACTTGTGTAATCATTACTAAGTTACACAGGTGTAGTATTCTAAGATAGAAAACATTCTAGCACCCGAGCAGGTTTTCTCACCTTCATTCTGAAGGCAATAAACATCCTTGTTCTATGAATTAATCACTGTTATATCCCAATCAATTACACATGCATATTTTTAAACTTTTTATCAGTGGAACCATAAAATATATATTCTTTCCTGTCTTATCCTCTAGAGAAGAATTTGTGCTTCTGGTGGGTACAAGAGAGACCTCTGACTTATTCACAACTTTAGTTTCTTTCGAGGAACTTAGTTGAATATATTCTCAAATCATTGGTTTCCTTGTTTCAGGGGAAAGGCACATATTGGAATCCTATGCTGAATTTTTCAGCAACCTATCCCAACTCTTGTAACAATCTGACCTACCACCATAAGGAAAATGTGCCTTATGAGTCCCTCATTCACTCCTGTTTTATTGAAAGAGGAATATAGTATACCTGATATTTGGAGCGGGAAAATGTGAAGAAATATTTCAGTGATGGAAGTGAAAATAGACATATGAATACATTAATTTTTATACACACTCTATACGCTAAATTACTTTTTATATATCCAAAAGTTCTGCAGTTATAACCTTATAAACAACAACTATCCTTGTTATACATTTGAAATACTTATTGATTTATAGAGTCATCTCTGTTGCTGGACTTTATCCCATTACTTCAAGTTCTATTCTTTCCTATGGGGATTGTTGCTTCATACACCTGTTATCATTTACCCCAAACTATAGTTAGGTCCCACCCACCAAGACATCAGCCTCCTCCTTGATCCCTACATTCCTCCCTGGAGGAGAGGCAGAAAAATTAAAATGAAAAAGATCAACATCATAAATTTAAACTTCCAGGGAATGTATAAGTTTCTCCTCATCTATATAAAAATATAATATCTACTTCAGGTCTTCTCAAAAATTATTAATAGTCTATTATTTTTTTTTTAAAGATTTTATTATTTCCTTTTTCTCCCCAAAGCCCCCCGATACATAGTTGTATATTCTTCGTTGTGGGTCCTTCTAGTTGTGGCATGTGGGACGCTGCCTCAGCGTGGTCTGACGAGCAGTGCCATGTCTGCGCCCAGGATTCGAACCAACGAAACACTGGGCTGCTTGCATCAGAGCGCGCGAACTTAACCACTCGGCCACGGGGCCAGCCCCATTAATAGTCTATTATTAATTAAATGTTCATTATTAAAAAGTGCAAAGTGAAGTTAAAGGTGAATTAAAACAAACGAGTCTTATATTTACAGTTTCCACCACATGGAATTTGTTGTAACGTTCATATCTTTGCTAATGGAAGAAAATTTTGTTTGTACTCCTAGTTCTAGTCTAGAAATATTTTCTGTAATTAGGAAGTCAGATTTTAATATGATGTAGACCATGCTGACATTCCAGACAGAGAGACAGAGAAACAGATAGGATGGCCAGATTTAGTACCTACACCCATGTTGATAAGTAAATACTGTCATGATGTATTATGATGATATTTATTTGCTAATTAAGGTACTTTGAGCAGTTGCAGATGCAAGTATAATAAACTTTCTGGGAGAAATCAATGAGAAATGCAACAAATCCAAAAACTGAATAGTATGGGACAAAAACAGCCTAGGGTATACAAAAGAGATCAGATTACTTTAGTCTTGAATTTGTCAAAATTCTTTCTGCTTGGCTACACACCTATAGGATTTCTGAATTTCACTGCATATAAACTACATCTCAATTTAAATTGTTTAAGGAAAAAGAGACGATTGTTTTCTCTCTGTCTTTTACAGGGAGTCCAGAGGAAATAGAACGTAGCAGTTTGCTTTCTCCAGAAGGCAATCTTAGCAAACCCTGCCAACACCCTCATATTGATTCCTGAGCTCAGAGTGGAAAAAGACAGGTTAGAAACCTATGTGCCCACTCTTGGATTTTTAAATGCCTAGTTTGTCAGGATTTAATTTGTATTATGAAATCACATGATCAGTGTAATTAGAATTTTCTATGTAACATAAAATATCTCATATTAAATTATTGAATACTATTTAAACAATCACTGAGTTAGCTAATCATTAAAGCATACTGTATCTGCTATATTCGGTATGCACAACTTGAGAAATGTAATTAGAAATTAATTTTATTTTTGTCTTCATTTAACCTGCTCCAGGGGGTGGCATAAATTACTTTTCTGCTCACTTTCAAGTAATAAAAGCCCTACTGAACCTTAAAGGTACAGACAGTGTCTCAATGGACTCTTTCTCCATGTTGGAGCTCATCGTGAGTGGGAACACATAATTCCAGAAGCAAACATTATCACTTATTTTCAGGTTCTCCTGTAGCTCCATCCCAAATGAATGTTTGACTTTGGACAAGAGGGTCAGAATATTCTGTCTTGACTCGTCCTGTTATAAGATGACTTCTTACACTCCCATCCTGCAGAAGTTTAAAGCCAATTCTTTTCCTTATGGATAAAAGAATGGGTTTTTTTCCTGAGCCTCCTTTGCCGGATACCACTCACTGCCCTTTTTATGAATTCTATTCTTCTAGTGCCACATTTCCCTCAGTTGGAGTCCCATCACCCTTCCAGGCAGTTTCCTGTACAAACTTCCACATGGCTGTCTACAGGCTCTGTCCCACACACACACACCACTTATACCCATGCACGCTTGGCCCCTTGATCTTTGGAGTGCAAGAAGATCTCAATTAAAACATCGCTCTCTTACCCTGATGTTAGACAAAGGGCCAGCCCTGATCTCTTGGATTTGTCATGATTGGGTCAGACACTAGTCCACTACATCCCCAAACTTCAGAGCTAAGCTTCCAGTGGTCTCCGTGAAGCTCCTCTCTCCAGACTTAAAGTGAAAAAAACAGAACCCCTCATTCCTCCCTGTAATGGGTAGCAGAAACTTGGGTATGGAACATCTCTTTCTCCAAAAAGTGTCTTCAAAAATCGACCTTCAATTTCTACTCTATCACTTTATATCTTCCTTTTGCATTTTATAGTCCTTAAATTGGTTCTTGTACAATTACTTTGAAATTTATGCATAGAGGTCTTAAATCTCCCTTTGAACTTCCACATTCTTTTAAATTTGAGTATTTCCGTCTAAACTTTCCAATATTACCCTCTTATAATGCATTTCTATTGAGAAATTTCTCTGAAAAAAAACTATGTTTCTTCTAGTATGTTCTCACATTTGATTTCAAAAGTGATTATTTTTCATTTAACATCAAAAGAAAGAAATCCATTCTTTACAACTTTTCTGAGGGTCAATAAGCTTTCAGATATGTGTAGGGCTATTAGGCTCAGTCTCTGAAAATTTAGGTCTTAGAAACAACTTTGTAGTTCAGCTTTTTATGCATCCTAATTGCAGATCCCAAGGGAACACATTTTGCTTATCTTTCTTCAGTTCTATTTATTTTTCTAGCAGGTTTTCTAATATCCAAACCATTTCCAGTTCTGTGCTTTTCTATTTTATGCAGCATAACACAAACCAGAAGTGAGATCCTGGGGTGTAAATGTGGACCTACTATTCATCTTGTGATTGGAACTTTCTATTCAGGAAATTTTCTTGTAGCTAACTTACGTCATTTTCACTTCCAGTAGGAAGCTGAGAGATGACTACATGTGTGGGCTTTGCAGTGTTACAGTCAGGTCTTTGCTTGAAATAAGAGACACAAAGTGCTTCCTAACTGGTTTCTTCATCACACAGTTTTTGAGAACCAAGTGCCAGCAATGTAGCAACACAGTACTAGGATTTGCTTTATTTTTGTTTTTTAAATTGAAATCCAGTACCTAAATTTGAAGAAGTTTACACTCTAGTGATGGAGAGAGAAATATAAACAGATAAGTTGCAATAAAATGTGCTAAGTACTATAACAGGGATATGACCAGAACACTATGGAAGTGAAAAATGTAGAGGAACTCAGAGTGTCTGTTACAGAGAAAGCAGTGTGTTGACTGAAGAAGGAATAGAAAAATCCTTCCAGTCAGATAGGGAAAAAAATTATCTAATTCCGTAATCATTTTAAATGCATTTGAAACAGTGACTGCATCCAAAATCATTATCAGAGGTCATCAATGCATTCTATTTAAAAGTATAAAGCATATGTCATGTCATTGAACATAATCTAGGAAAATAATATCAATTGATTCAACAAACACAGGCCTTTTCATATTGCTATTTCTCTTGAAGTATCTGATTGTCTTTGAATTGCTTTGTGGTTTTATATCTTTAACTAAATGCAGTCTTTTCTTGCATCCTAACTTTCTGTTACCTTGTAATTTTCCATATTTACTTCTGAAATCACTGAAGGACGTTGGATTTGTTATCCTCAACTCTGACTCATTTGTCAGCTCTCCTTCCTTGATAATTAGGTATCAACACTTGCCATCTACCCCAAAGCGTCTTCCTGCTCTCAAAATGATGGAATTGTAATCATAATTTCCCCAGAAACAAATAATAAATTTTTGTTCTGAAATAATTGAACTATCATGTAAGTTAATATAGGAAGTGACCTTAAATGAACACCAAAACATTTTTTGTGTGTGTATCCATGATCAAGTTTAAATTTTCAAAGAAAGGAAATGATTAGATCATAAAAGTTTGATTGGTAGGGATAGTTGTTCATTCATAAAAGACCTAAGACTGGTTATAGCTAGTGTATTTCTAATAATAATCTTCTAAAAACACAACGTATATTTTTCCTCCTCAAAGTTGTTGCGTTCAATTTGAATTCTGGCTCAGTAAGGATAAATACTAAAAATATATAAAGTTGGAGACTATGGTCTGATATATTACATGAGTTTCAGAGGACTAATAAGATTTACAGAGCATATGATTGCATATCACTGAATTGCAATATAGATGAAAGAAAGCAAAGATATCAGTTGTAGAAGTTGTAAATAATAAGCCCTAGTAGGAAGCCACCATTTCTTGGCCTTGGATTCATTGCTATAGGTCAACTTTACACATTGTTTTAAAGAAAAACTTATAGGTTGTGTCAACAGCCAGGCATATTCAATATTCATTCACTCATTTACCAAATATTTATTGAGTAGTATGCCTGGATGATAGGAATAAAATATGAATAGACATGACCTACCCTTTGATAATGTTTAGCACAGAGGTATTCAAATACTCAATTTATTAAACATTAAAATTGTTCCTACACATTAACTGTAAAGAATTGGGGAGCACAAAGGAAGAGCTGGCTCTTTGCTCTAGTGTAAACTAGAGGAGAAGTAATTTTAACCATTTCCTCTTGGAAATGCCTTGCATAGAATGATATTTGGTCACAGAGGAATGAGTTTTACAAGACTAGAAAGATTAAGAAGAATATGGGCATACTTTAGGTAAAAACACATCGATATCGATGAGAGCTCTTTTTCCTTTTTTTTTTTTTCCCAGAAAAGTGAGTGGTAATTCTGTATAAGTGGAGCGTAGAATTACATGATTGAGAACTTAGAAGAAAAACTGAGAAGGAAATTTAGGACCAGATTATTAAGACCTTTTCTACAATGATTAGCTGTTTAATCTACACATTTTAGACAATAGGTATTCCTTAAGAATTTTAAATGAGATAACAACATGAAATTAACTTGCATCCCTCTAGTATACTTGTGGAAGATGAAGTCAGCAGGGGTGGGAAGTGGAGTAAGAAGGTAAGATCAGAGATAGGAAAATAAATTAGGGTGCTGACTTCATGATTTCATGAGGTGCTCCAACCTGTACAATGGTAGGGAGTAGTGGAGAGGAGGAGCCATTTGTATTAAACATAAAATGAACCACATAAAATATAAGTGATCCTCATATATGACCTTGAATCTTGGTTGCAAATATTTATTTATGTATGCTTATGTACTCTCTATGTGCCAACTCTAGTTTCAAGTTTTCTTATGGATTGGCATTGCTCAGAGTCACTGACTCAAGTTTTCTACTCTAAATATTTAATAAATGTTTGGTCTCCTGAGAATTATAGCATTTCTGATGAGGGTCCTTTCAACCGCACTAGCTTTAGGAGCTATATTTTATCATCCTGGAGGACAAGCGGTGGGGGTGGGTTTACCTGTCTGTCATTTACTCCTTGTGATCATATACACTATAATGTGGATATAACACATTTACAGAGGACTTTGGGCTTTTCCCTATTCGGTTCAAAGTAGTGTACAATTTTCAACTTTTTTATGTTCTACACAGAATAGAGACATAAACTGAAAGTCAGTCAGTGAGTGTAGGCCCGACAAATGAAAGCATGGACAATTGTAAGGATGGAAGATATTGTCGACCTACATCATTCTGTTCTCTTTATCAACACAAAATGCATTTCACGTAAGTCCAACTGCAGGCTGTGCTGGGGCTGCCACTGGAGGAAGAGAAGGGATTGCTTACTAAACAGTTAATAATTTGAAATGGGTCATTGTGAGAATATTTATGCAATGGAAATCTGCAAGCATTACTCACTAAAGCTTTTTTATTGGAGAGCCAATTTACGAGCTCACCACTGTCTGAATTCATCAGCTGCTACAGCATAAATATAATCATGAAGTCATACTATGACAGTAGATGTATTTTTATTTCCTTTTAAATAACTTTGGACATTTTCCATTAGTCATGAAGACAATTTTAATAGAGAGAAAAAACATGGAAAGAAATTGTGATTAGTGTCTAATAGCAAGAATTTTTTGGGGGGTCATCCACAGTAAGTTTTGGTTAAAAACATAGTGAAACAGATCTTGCAAATTGAACACATTGCATGGCCAGTAGGAAAGATCTAGGTTTTATGGTTTATGCAATTTGCAGAGACTTCACTAAGAAAAATAAAACAAAATTAAGGTTATAAAAGTAAATCCAAAAGTGAACATTTACTTAGAATTAAAAGGAAATCATAAAAAATTATAAATGTTAAAAAGCTAACAAATACAAATGTTAAAAAGTCCAGAAAAATAGAATAAGTATTTATTCACTAATAGTCTGATATAGCTCTATATCATCCTACAATTTTTTATTACATACACTTCCATTGTTTTTTCATTAGAATGACTTTGCACTATTGTTTCATATAGAAGGAATGGAAGGATAATTCAGTTTTCTTCTAGCGTGGTTGATTGCAATTTCTCTTTTATTATTTACACTTGGGATGCATGAAACGGATCATCACACACTTCATACTCTCCAATTGCAGGCAGAGTCAATTCAAAGACTATAAATAGAAGTGACTGTGAATCACATAAATATATCCTATTAAGCCCAAACTCTGATTCCTCAGGTCCCCAAAAAGCCCTTGGCCTCTCCAACATCACTCTACATACAAAAGAAAGTGTGACAGAGGAGAAGAGAATGGAAAAAGACAGCTGTCTGAAACAATTACAGTTAAAATATCTTACTTTTGCAAAATGTTCAGAGATGTGATTGTATATGCACTTTGCTAGACCACTAAAGGCCTTCGAAAGGCCCTGGCTGGAGAAAGATCTGTAGCTTGTTCTTCATTGCTTAATAGATAAGGGCTATCCTCCATATAACCTGCTAATTGGTTGGTTGGCTGTGAAGGGGAGTCCAGAAAAGGTTCTAAGACCATATCCTGGTACAGCAGGTGTAAGAGGGTTATGACACATTAGTGATGGGCATGGGACTCAGGAATGTTATGTAGAAGTTAAGTACTTATTATTCTTTCTGAAGAAATATAGCTCTTATTAATCATAAATAAAATGTTTGCCAAGGGAAGGTAGCCATGTTTACGGGAAATCCAAACCTGCTCTGTGCAATGTGGTAACAACTAACCACACATCTGAACGCTTCAAATGTGGCTAATCTGAACTGAGATGTGTTGTAAATAAAAGGTACACATTTAATATCAAAGATTTCGGTAGCTTTTATTGTAGGTCTAATTATATATCTGTTGTTCATCACTACTCTAAGTAGTTACTTCACGTAGGATTTTTACTAAAACAGTATTTTTTAGCCAATAGAATTTTTCAGTGTTTAACCTTGAACACTCCATTTATTTGTGGAATCACAGAATGAAGCAGAGAACAAATATGATGATAGATATCAGCATTATACAGATACCAGAAGATATTAAAAAGGCTTAATTTTCTACATTGAGTATGCAAAAGCTATTATCTATGATAAAATAAAAACTACGGCAACTTGTAGATTAGCTTATTTTTTAATGTTTTTATTTTGAAATACAGATTCACAAAAGTTGCAATCATAATGCAGAGAGGTCTTATATATCCTTTACCCAGTTCTTCCCAATGGTTGCATGTTACATAATTATAGTACAATATCAAAACCTGGAAGTAGACATTGGCAGAATACACATGTACAGTTCGACACCATTTTATCACATATATAGATTTATGTAACTGCCACCACAATCAACATATAGAACTTTTTCATTTAGGTGGTTGGAAAAATTAAGTTCTAGTCCCTTAGCAAGTTTGATGATTCCAATGCAATATTGTTGAGTATATTCATTTTACTGTGCAATAGACGTCTAGGACTTATTTATTACTCATTTCAAGTTTGTACACTTAAACAACGTCTGTCCTATCACCCATCACCCGGTAACTATGACTTTACTCTCTGTTTTTACAAGTTTGGCTTTATCAGATTCCACATATAAATGATATCATACAGTATTTAACTTTGTCTGACTTATCTCACTTAGCATAATGTACTTAAGGTCCATCCATGTTATTGTAAATGGCAGAATATCTTTCTTTCTCATGGCTTAATAATAACCCATGTTATATATGTCCATTACATATATATTATATATCACATCTTCTTTATCCATTCATCCATTGATGGACACTTAGGTTATTTTGATGTCTTGGTTATCACTAATAATGCTGCAATAAACATGGGAGTGCATATATCTCTTTGATATCCTGCTTTCATTTCCTTTAGGTATATAGCCAGAAGTGGAATTGCTGGTATGATGTATCTATTTTTCATTTTTCTAGGAACTTCCATATTGTTTTCCATAGTGGCTGAACCAATTTATAATCCTACCAACAGTGTAAAAGTGTTCCCTTTTAACTCTGAATTCTTGCCAATGCTTGTTATCTTGCCTTTCTAATGATAGCCACTCTAATAGGTATAAGGTGATATCTGATTATAGTTTTGATTTGCATTTCCCTGATGATTAGTGATGTGGAGTATGTTTTCTTGTACATGTTGGCCATTTGGGTGCCTTCTTTGGAAAAATGTCTATTTAGTTCCTCTATCTGTTTTTTATTTGCACTGTTTGGTTTTTTGATATTGAGTTGTATGAGTTCTTCATATATTTTGGATATTAACTCTTTATCCAACATATAGTTTGAAAATATTTTCTCCCATCTGTAGGTTGCCTTTTCATTTTGTTGATTGTTTGTTTTGCTGTGAAGATATTTTAAGTTTCATATAGTTTCTCTTATTGATTTTTGCTTTTGTTATTTGTGCTTTTGGCAGCGCATCCAAGAAATTTTTGCCAAGACCAATGTCGAGGAGCTTCTTCCCCATATTTACTTCTAGAAGTTTTATAATATCATGTCTTATCTTTGATCCATTTTGAATTAATTTTTGTGAGTGGTGTAAGACAAAGATCCAATTTCATTTCTGCATGTTTATCCAGTTTTACAAGCAACATTTGTTGAAGAAACTGTCTTTTCCCTTTTGGGTGTTCTTGGCTCCCTTGCCAAAATATTAGTTGACTGTATATGAAGGGGTTTGATTCTGGGCTCTCTATTCTGGTTCATTGATCTTTGTGACTATTTTTATGCCACTGCTCTACTGTTTTAATTACTATAGCTTTGTAGTATAGTTTGAAATCAGAAAGTATGATGCCTCTTACTTTGTTCTTCTTTCTCAGGATTGCTTTGTCTATTCCATACAAATTTTAGGATTATTTGCTCTATTTCTTTGAAAAATTCCATTGGGATTTTGATAGGGATAGCATTGAATCTATAGATAACTTAGAGTAATATGGACATTTTAACAAAATTATTTCTTCTGATCCATGAACAGGGGATGCTTCATTTGTTTGTGTCTTCTTTAATTTCTTTCAATAAAGTTTTGTGGGTTTTGTTGTACATATCTTTCACTTTCTTAGTTAAATTTATCCCTATGTATTTTATTATTTTCATTGCTATTATGAATGAGATAGGTTTTTTTATCTTGTTTCAGATGTTTGATTATTAGTGTGTAGGAATACGAATGATTTCTGTACGTTGATTTTATATCCTGCAACTTTATCAAATCTGTTAATTATTTCCCAGAATTTTTGGTTGAGTCTTGGGATTTTCTATATGCAAAATAATATCATCTGCAAATGATGACAATTTTACTTCTTCCTTTCCAATTTAAGTGCAATTTTATTTCTTTATTTTGCCTAATTGTTCTAGCTGGGACTTCCAGTACTCTATTGAATAATATTGGTGAGAATGGGCATCCTCACCTTGTTCCTGTTTTCAATTTTTCACCCTTGAGTATTATTCGCTGTGGGTTTGCTATTATGGGCCTTTATTATATTGAGATATATTCCTTCCATACCTAATTTGTTGAGTGTTTTTTCATGAAAGTATGTTCTATTTTGTCAATTCATTTTTCTTAATCTATTGCAATGATCAATATTTATCTTTAATTCTATTAATGTGAAGTATTACCTTCATTGATTTGCATATATTGAATCATCCCTGCATTCCAGGGATAAATCCCACTTAGTTATTATGCACAATCCTTTTAATGTGTTCTTGAAGTTGATTCGCTAATATTTTGTGGAGAATTTTTCATCTACATTCATCAGGGATATTGGTCTACGGTTTTCTTGTAGGTCCTTACCTGGCTTTGGTATCAGGGTGATGCTAGATAGGAATTTACTCATTTCCTCTAGGTTATCTAATTTGTTGGGATATAATTGTTCGTAGTCATCTCTTATGATCTTATGTACTTCTGAAGCATTTGTTGTAATGTCTCCTCTCTTATTTCTAATTTTATGTGTTTGAGTCTTCTATCTTTTATTCTTAGTCTGGCTAAAGGTTTGTCAATTTTGTTTATCTTTTTGAAAAGCCAACTCTTCATTTTGTTGATCATTTCTATTGTTTTTCTGGTCTCTATTTCATTTATTTCTGATCTGATCTTTATTATTTCTTTTCCTCTGCTAGTTTTGGGCTTAATTTTTCTCTTTTTCTCCCTAGTTCCTTGAGGTGTAAAATTAGGTTGTTTACTTGGGATTTTTCTAATTTCTTAATATATGGATTTATGCCTATGAACTTTCCTCTCACAACTGCTTTTGCAGCATCCTTTGGACTTGATATGTTGTGTTTCCATTGTGATGTATTTCAAGATTTTTTTTTCCCTGAGGAAGCTTAGCCCTGAGTTAACATCTGTTGTCAATCTTCCTCTTTGTTCACTTCAGGAAAATTAGCTCTGAGCTGTCATTTGTGCCAATCTTCCTCCACTTTATATGTGGGTTGCTGCCACAGCATGGCTGACAAGCAATTAAGGTCCATGCCCAGGATCTGAACCTGCAAACCTGGGTCACCAAAGTGCAGTGCACCAAATTTAACCACTGTGCCATAAGGCCCACCCCTCAAGATAATTTTTTATTTCTTCTTTGACCAATTGGTTGTTCAGAATTGTGTTGTTTACTTTCCACATATTTGCAGATTTTCTGTCTTTCCTCCTGTTGTTGTTTCTAATTTCATATTATTGTGGTCATAGAAGATAGTTGGTATGATTTCAATCTTCTTATATTTGCTAGGACATATTTTTTGTTCTATCGTATAATCTATCCTGAAGAATATTCCATGTGTTCTTGAGAAGGACATGTATTCTGCTGCTGTTGGATGCAATGTCCTATGTATGTCTGTTAAGTTCCTTTGATTTAACATATGGTTCAATTCTGATGTTTCCTTGTTGATTTTCCATCTGGGTGATCTATCCATTGTTGACAGTGGAGCACTGAAATTCTCTATTGTTATTGCATTATTGTCTATTTCTCCTTTCAGCTCTGTTAGTATTTGCTTAATATATTTAGGGCCTCTCTTGGTGGGTGCTCTAACTTCGTGACTGTTATGTCTTCTTGATGGATTGACCCCTTTGACATTATACAAGGACCTTTTTTATCTCTTGTTACCATTTTGGGCTTAAAGTTGATTTTGTCTGATACAAATATGGCTAATCTCACTTTCTTTTGGTCTCTATTTGCATGAAATATTTCTTCCATCTCTTCTCTTTGAGCCTATGTGTGTCTTTAAAGCTGAAATAGTCTCCTGTAGGCAATGTGCAGTTGGGGCTCTTTTTAATCCATCCAGCCACTCTGTGCATTGTGATTGGTGAATTCAATCCATTTACTACTAGAGTGATTATTGATATGAAAGGACTTATTACTACCATCTTATTGTTTCCTTTCTGGTTGTTTTGTATTTCCCTCTTTTCCTCCTTTTCTCCTCTGTTTCTGCCTAACTTTGTAAATTAGTGGTTTCAATGGTAGTATGCTCTGGTCTGGTTTTTTATATTTTGTGAATCTGCTCTAGATTTTTGATTTGCGGTTATCATAAGCTTACATAAAATATCTCATAGATAAAACAGTCCATTTTATACTGATAGCAACTTATCTTCATTTGCCCACAAATGTTTCACCTTTTCCCTCCTCTCCTTTTATAGTTTTGATATCATAATTTACCTGTTTTTATGCTGTGTATTTGTTAACAAATTATAGCAGCTATAGTTATTTTAATACTCTTTTTCTTTAACTTTTATGCTACAGTTAAGTGATTAACACACCATTTTAATGTACAGTTCCAGTTTTCTAATTCTGACTATTTTTCACCTTACTATAGTGTTTTGTACTTTCATAAATTTTCTTGTCTCTGATTATTGTTGTTTCAGCTTGAAGAACTCCTTTCAGCATTTCTTGTAAGGCACATCCGATGGTGGTGAACTCCTCAGCTTTTATTTGTCTAGTAAAGCCTTTATTTCTCCCTCATATTGGAAGGATAACATTGCTGAACAAAGTATTATTAATTGGAAATATTTTATCTTTCAACACTTTGAATATGTGATTCCACTCTCTCCTGGCCTGTAGAGTTTCTGCTGAGAAATTCACCGATAGCCTAATGAGGGTTCCCTTGTAGTTTACTTTCTTTCTTCCCCTGGGTTCCTTTAAGATACTTTGTTGATCATTAATTTTTGACAGATTCATTATAATGTGTCTTGGAAAACGTCTTTTGCATTGACGTGTTAGGATTTTCTTTTGACTTCACGGACTTCTATGTCCAATTTCTTCTTTAGGTTTGGGAAGGTCTCAAATATTTCTTTTATAAATAAACTTTCTGGCCCTTTCTCCCTCTCTTCTCTTTCTAGTATACCAATTATTCTTACATTTACATTTCTCATTGAATTCAATAACTCTTGTTTGGTTTCTTCACTTACTGAAATTTTAGTTCTTTCTCCTCTTCTGATTGAATTATTTGTGTATTCTTATTCACCAAGTCACTGATTTTTTTCTTCCACTTGTTAATTATGATCTCTATTGCATTTTTCATCTCATTTATTGAATTTTTCAAATCCAGAAGACTGTTTTATTTGTTTGGTTTTTAATAATTTTAATCTCTTTGGTAAAGAATTCCTTGTGTGCATTATGGTCATGCATCACTTAGCAGGGATACATTCTGAGAGATGTGTCATTAGCTGATTTTGTCATTGTGCAAACATCATAGAGTATACTTACACAAACTTACATGGTATAGACCACTATACATCTAGGCTATAAAGTATAGCCTATTGCTCCTATGGATGTTTTAATCCTTCCGGAATTGCATCACTGTCTTGTCAGTGTCTTCCTCAGTTGCAACAATAGCCTCAGTAATAGCAAGGGCCCTCCTCGATTAGAAGGCCTTAATACCTGCTATAACTCCTTGATCCATTGGTTGGATCAAAAAAAAATGATGTTTAGAGGGAGAAACACTGCTTTGCTATTGGGATAAATATTACCAATAAAAGGAGGATGTCTAGGAGCATTATCAGCAATAAGCAAAATCTTGAAAGGTATGTTATTCTCCAAAGAGTACTTCTCCATTTCACTGGCATAGCAATTCAGGAGGGCATCTTGGAAGAGGATCTGGGTCATCTGTGACATTTTATTGCTTCTGTAGGACACTGGCATTGTGTGATTATTGATACAATTGAAGGCTTTGGAGTTCTCACTGTGCCAGATCAAAAAGGGCTTCAATTTGTAGTCTGCAACATTGTCCCCAAGGAAGACTATTATTCTTCCTTAAAAGCCTGACAACCTGGCATTAATTTGGCCTTCTTATGGATGAAAGTGCTTTCAGGCATTGTTTCCAGTATAGGGAGTTTCATCCATATTAAATATTTGCTCTAGAAAGTAATTTTCCTCCGCAACCAGCTTATCTAGAGTTTCCAAAAATTCTTCAGCTGCTTTCACATCAGTACTCACAAACTCACCTTCACTTTCACTTTATGTAATGAATAAGGACTCTTGAATCATTTAAACCACCCAGAACTAGCATTACATTCGACATTGTAGTTGGGTCCAGTCTTTTCTTTCAATATTGCAAACAAACTTTGTGCTTTGGCCATGATTATCATGGTGCTCAGAGGGATACTTTTCTATATCTGGTCTTCAATTCAGTTCATTAGAAATTTCTCCATGTCTGACATAAGCCCTTCTCAAATTTTTGTTATTCTCATTGCCTTCAATCAAGTAAATCCTCTAAGGGCTTCCATCACTTTGTTCTTGTTCTTCAAGATCATAGCTATTGTGGAAGCAGCCATGCCTGACTGGCAAGCAATAACCATCACTGATTTTCCAATTTCATATCCATCAATCATTTTTAATTTTGTTTCCAGGTCAGTCACTTGTGGCCTCTTACTGGCAACCTTTGATCAATTTTATATTCTTTGGGGTAATGATAAACAAAACAACATGAGATTAAATCAAACACGAGAGAAAATTATGCAATCAAGACGCATGGTAAGCATGAGATGTATGAGGCTACTGCCAGTGTAATGCAGCATACTTTTTTACAGTAAATTTTATAAGTAGAAGGAGTATACACTAAAATAACAATAAAAAGTGTAGTATAGCAAGTACATAAACCAGTAACATAGTTGTTTATCATCTTTATCAAGTATTGTGTACTGTACATAATCATATGTGCTATGCTTTTCTATGACTGGAAGTGCAGTAGATTTGTTTACATCAGCATCACCACAAACACGTAAGTAATGGGTTGTGCTGTGATGTTATGATGGCTACAACATCAGTAGGTAATAGGAATTTTTCAGCTCCATTATAATCTTGTGAGACCACCATTGTATATGCAGTCAATTGTAATGCAGCGCAGGACTGTAATTTTCTTACTGAGTTCACTGAATTGTCTTTTTGAGTTGTCTTGTAGTTTGTTGAATTTCTTCATAAAGCTATTTTGCAATCTTTATTAGTTAGACTGCAATATCCCATGCCTTTGTGCTCAGATGCTTGAGAGCTATCATTTTCTTTTTGTGATACCAAATTTCTTTGATTATTCATAGTGTTTGTAGATATACACTTCTGCTTTTATATTTGAAGTAGCAGATACATGCTCAACTAAGTTTTGTGTCTTTGGTCCCTATAATTTAAGAGGCTGGATATTAGAAACCTTTTTTTTGTATTCCAGAAGATGGTGCAGTAGCTCAAGTTTGTGGTTTCTCTCTTGCCAGCCCAGCTTGGCTTATTATATGAGCACCTTCTGTGTTTACCCAAGCTGGCTTCATGGATCCATTAGGGAGCATGCACAAGGAGCCAGCAGTAGAGTGGGGAGGGGTTTGGGTTTAGCACTTAGGGCTTTGTGGGTGTCCATGGCCCAGTGGGGGATCTTCAAATGAGGTGCTGCCAGAGGTTTGTGGGTTGACTTTCTGCTGAAGTCCTGAAGCAGACAACAGGAAATGTGTTACGTTTAATGCCCTTAGATATTCTTTTCCTTTTTTTTAAGATTGGCAACTGTGCTAACATCTGTTGCCAATCTTCTTTTTTTGTTTCGTCTCCCCAAAGCCCTTCTGCCCTACCCCACCGCCAGGTACATAGTTGTATATTCTAGTTGTGAGTGCCTCTGGTTGTGCTATATGGAACGCTGCCTCAGCATGGCCTGCTGAGCAGTGCCACATCCTGGCCCAGGATCCGAACCAGCAAAACCCTGGGCGCCGAAGCAGAGAGCAGGAACTTAACCACTCAGCCATGGGGTGGCCCTCCCTCAGATATTCTTATCTGCTTCCTTTCCTTTCTCCTCTCTTCTGCCTGTCATGGGGATCCCGCCTCAGACATCCAGTGCTGTTGGAGAGAAATGTGTCTCTCAGACTGCAAGTGGCACAACCAGGGTAGCCAGGAAGTCACTCATCATTTTGCTTTCCACTTCCTCTGCAAGAAGAGGTTGCTGCTGCTGACACCAAAATGCCAGCCCCTTTCAGTCTTGCTCTGGGGAGAGGAGATTCTCGACTGAGTTTCCCACTCTTGTCTATGTCCAAACTGATATCTACCGCATTCTGATGACTTGCTGGAATCTACCTCAGGCAGCCTCAACTTCCACAAATTCTCTTTTGCCCATGGGTATCTGCCCAGTTTTGAACTCTCCAGGCTCTTTATTTCCAGATTGTGGAGAGTGGAGGTGGAGTAAATTCATTTAATCCTGTGGAACCACAGCCTGTTCAGAGGATTTGTTTATTTTCAGACAGAGAAGGTGGCTGGAAACCTCCCAGGCCCTTTGGTGTAATGTGCGGAGGAACTTTTGCTCAGTTAGGGATGTCCAATTAGTCCTTAAAAACAAAAGGGAGAGAATAGAGCAACAACTTACACTGCCATGATGTTGACATCACTCCTACCTGTAGGTTTTTTGTCCATGTTCTTAAACAAGTTTAGGATGTTCCTTTCTATTGCTAGTTTCCTGAGAGTTTTCTCATGAAATGATGTTGCATTTTGTCAAATGATTTTTCTGCACCAATTGATATGATGATGTAATTTTTATCTTTAGCATATCAATATAGTGGATTACGTTGATTTCATTTTGGACTTTGAACCAGCCTTGCATCCATGGAATAAACCTCCCTTGGACATGGTGTATAATCATTTTTATATATTATTGAATACTAATTGCTATTTCTTCATTGAGAGTTTTGCAACCACACTTATGAGGATTCTAGACTGTAGACTTTTTATTTTTGTATTGTCATTGTTGGGTTTTTAAAACAGAGTAATACTGGCTTTATAAAATGAGTCAAGAAGAGTGCCTTCATTTCTTTTACTTGTTTTCTGGAAGGGGTTGTGCTATCACGGTATTAATTCTTTTCTAAATGTTTGGTAGAATTCTTCAATAAAATTGTCTCGATTTGCAGTTTTCTTTCTTTGTTTCAAACATAGTTAAAAAATTTTTCTCTTGTGATGAGAACTTTCAAGATTTACTCTCTTAGCAACTTTCAAATATGCAATACAGTATTATTAACTATAGTCATCACACTGTATATTACATCCCAGTGACATTTATTTTATAACTGGAAGTTTGTAACTTTTGACTCCCTTCACCCATTTTGCCCACTCCCATCCCCACATCTCGTAACCACCCATCTATTCTCTGTATCTATGAGACCTATGAGCTTTCATAGGTTCCACATATAAGTGATATCATGTGATATTTTTCTTTCTCTGTCTGACTTACTTCATTTAACATGATGCCCTCAAGGTCCATCCATGTTGTTGCAGATGGCAAGACTTCATTTTCTTTTTGTGGCTGAATAATATTTCATTATATATATACATACATTTATTCATTGATGGACATGTTGTCTTATGAGTGTTCTTTTTGAAAAAAAAATATTGCCAATTCAACTACTTTAATAGTTCTAGGACCATTCAAATGATTTATTTTATATTGGGTGAGTTGTGCCAATATGTTTACTTTGAGGGATTGGTCCATTTCACCTAAGTTGTCAAATTTACGGGTGTGGAGTGATTTGTATATTTCCTTATTATCCTTTTGACAGCTACAGGGGCTGTAGTGATAACTATCATTCCATTCCTGCAATTAACAATTTATGTCTTTTTTTTAATTGATCATATTGCTAGAGGTTTGTCAATTTTATTGACCTTTTGGGGGGATATTGTTTTATTGACATCTTCTATTGTTCTATATTCAATTTCATTAATTTATAGTCTTATTTTTATTGTTTATTTCTTTTAATTTTTTTGCTTGTTTTGCTTTTATTTTACTGGTTCTTTTTTCAAATTTTTTGAGGGTTTTTATAGATTATTGATTTTCTTAAGGTAACCATTTAATGCTGTACATTTCCCTCTCAGCACCTCTTTAGTTGCATATCAACAATTTTTATATGTTGCATTTTTAATTTCATTCAATTCTCTGGTTTTTAAAAAATTTTACTTTGAAATTTATAGGTGTATTGTTTCTATTTAGTTCTAGCAAATATTGGGAAATGAGTGTTGAATCCTTCAAGTCTATTTCTGAATTTGTCTATTTCTCCTTTCAACTCTGTCACTTTTTATTAAATGTATTTTCAAAAGTGGTGTGTGGTGGATATGCTTTTAGGATCATTATGTTGTTCTTAGATAATTCTTTTATCACTATGTAATGCCTTTCTTTGTTTTGGTAATATAATTTGCTTTGAATCTATTTCATTAGATGATAATATAGGCGGATCACACTTTCTAGATTGTGGCAAAATACACCCAACACAAAATTTACCATTTTAAGTGCACAGTCTAGTGGCATTAAATATTATTTTGCAACCATCCATCTTGAGAATTTTTTTCCACTTCCCAAACTGAATATGAGTACCTTTTGAACAGCTTCCCATTTTCACTTCTGCCCAGCCACTGGCAACCACCATTTTACTCTCTATCTCTGTGAATTTTACTACTCTAGAACACTTATACAAGTGTAATCACAAAATATTTGTCATTTTGTGACTGGCTTATTTCACTTAGCATAATGTCTTCAGAGCTCATCACTTTGTAGCATGTGTTAAAATTTCCTTTCCTTTTCATGCTAAATAATATTTCACTGTATGAATATACCACACTTTGTTCCATTCATCCATTGATGGAAATTTGCATTGCTTCCACCTTTTGGCTATTGTGAATAATGTTAATATAAACATAGGTGTAAAAAATATATGTTTAGTCTCCCTAATTTAAATTCTTTTCGGTATAGACCAAGAAGTAGAATTGCCAAATCATATGGTAACTCTATGTTTGTTTGTTTGTTTTGAAGGAATCACCACACCATTTTCCATAGCAGCTGCACTATTTTATGTTTCTATCAGGAATACACAATAGTTCTAATTTCTCCATATTCTAGTAAAAACTTATTACTTTCTGGTTTGTTTATTTGATTATTTGTAATAGCCATCCTAATGTGTGTGAAGTAGTTTTCATCATGGTTTTGCTTTTCATTTCCCTAATGATTAGTGATGTTGAGCATCTTTTCATATACTTATTATCCATTTGTATATCTTCTCTGGAGAAATGGTTATTGAAGTTTTCTGCCCATTTTTCATCATGATTTTTGTTTTTGTTGTCGTACAGTTGTAGGAGTTCTTCATATAGTCTGGATATCAAGCTGTCATATCAGAAAACATTTCCTCTATGTTTTATTACAAGATATTTATAGTTTTAGGGACTTTCTTTGAAGTCTCCATCAATTTTGAGTTAATTTTTATATAAGGTTCAAGGCAAAGATCCAACTTCACTCCTTTGCATGTGGATATCTAGTTTTCCCAGTATCATTTGCTGAAAAGACTGTTGTTTCCCCACTCAATGTTGTTGAAAATTAGTTTAACCACATATGAAAGTGTTTATATCTGGGCTCACTATTCTATTCCTTTGGTCTGTCTATGTGTCTTGATTTATGCCAATACAATCTCGTCTTGATTACCATAGTTTTGTAGTATGTTTTGAAGTCAGGAACTTTGTTATTTTTCAAGATAGTTTTGGCTATTCAGGGTCTTTGACAGTCCACGTGAATTTTACAATGGATTTTCCATTTTTTATTAAAAGTCCATGATATTTAGTAGGAATTATATAGCTTGTTTTATAGTATTGCTATCTTAACCACATTTATTAAGTCTTCCAATTCGTGAACACAGAAAATTTTTGCATTTATTGGTGTCTTTATTTTTAGCAATATTTTTTATTTTTCAATATACAAATCTTTTGTCTCCTTGGTCAAGTTTATTATTTTTCACGTTATTGTAAATGGGTTTGTTTTCTTAACTTCCTTTTCAGATTGTTCACTGTTAGCATATGGAAACACAACTGATGTTTGCAGACTGATTTTCTATCTGCAACTTTGCTGAATTCATTTATTATTTCAAACAGTTTTCTTGTGGAATCTTAAAGGAATTTTTAATGTGAGATTATGTTGTCTCTAAACATGAAATTAGAGATAATTTTATTCTAATTTGGATGTCTTTTATTTATTTTTGTTGCCTAGTGTCTCTGACTAGGAATTCTAGTACAATGTTGAGTAGAAGTGGCCAAAGTGGGCATTCTTGTCTTATTCCTGATGATAGATGAAAAGCTTTCAATCTTTCACCATTGAGTATGATGTTAACTGAGTTTTTTACACACGGTCTTTATTCCGTTAAGGTAGTTTATTTCTGCTCTTAGTCTCTTGAATATGTTTTTGTTATGAAAGTGTTAAATTTTGTCAAGTGCTTTTTCTGCATTTATTAAGATGTCATGTGGCTTTTTTTTTCATTCTGTTAAGGTGATGTATTACATGGATTGATTTTCATATGTTGAACCATCTTTACAATCCAGGAATAAGTTCCATTTGGTCATTTTGTACAATTCTTTCAATATGCTGTTGGGTTCAGTTTGCTAACATTTTGTTGAGGATTTTTGCATCAATATTTATAAGGGATATTGGTCTATAGTTTTCTTGTGTTTTCTTTGTCTGACTTTGGATTTGGGTACTGTTGGCCTCATAGAATGAATTAGAAAATGTTACCTTCCTTTTAAGTTTTTGTAAATGTTTGATGTTAATTATTCTTTAATGTTTGGAAGAATTCACCAGTGAAGCCATCTGCTCCTGGGTTTTTCTTAGTTGTGAGATTTTTGATACTTATTCACTTTTCTTACTTGTTACAGGTCTATTCAGATTTTCTTTTTCTTTGTGATTCAGTCTTGGTAGACTGTGCATTTCAAGAATTTGCTCATTTCATGTAGGTTCTCCATTTTGTTGGTGTACAATTGTTCATAGTGTTCATTTATAATCCTTTTTGTTCCCCTGCAAAACTAGTTGTAATTTTACCAACTCATTTCTTATTTTAGCTATTTTTGTCTTCTCTCTTTTTTTCTAAGCTATCTAGGCAAAGCTTTGTCAGTTTTACTGATGTTTTCAAAGAACCAACTCTTGGTTGCATTGGTTTGCTCTGTTGTTTTTCTATCCTTTGATTTATTTATCTCTACTAGAATATTTTTTATTTCCTTCATTCTGCTAGCTTTGGGTTCTGTTCTTTTTATTTATATAGTTCCGTAAGTGTAAAGTTAGCTTGTTGATTTGAGATCTTTGTTCTTTTTTAATTTAAGAATTCACAGTCTAAATTTCCCTCTTGGTACTACTTTCTTTGCATTCCTTAGGTGTTGGTGCGTTGTGTTTTTATTTTCATTTGTATCAATGGATTTTACAAATTCTCTTTTCATTTTTTACATATTTATTGTTTATAGTCTAATATTAATTATTAATTGTTTCACAAATTTTACTTTGTTTTCTGTTTCTTTTCTATCTCTTTTTCTAATTTCTCTGTCTCTTTTTTCTGCCTTCCTCTGGGTTATTGAACATATTTTTAGAATTCCACTTTGATTTATCTATAGTGATTTTGAGTATATCTCTTTAAGATATTTTAGTTGTTGCTCTAAGTATTATATTATACATATCTAACTTATCACAGTCTGCTAGTGTCAAGATTTTATCAATTTCAGTGAAGTATAAAAATTTTACTTCACATTATATCCTTTTTTCCTTTTACCATTTAGACTTGTTTCATATGTTTATCTGTATATATTAAAAATTACAGACAATGTTGTAAGCTTTTGCACCTGTCAAACATAATTTTGAAAACTCAAAGTAGGGAAAATTTATTGTATTTACCCATATTTTTGTTCTTTAACATGTAGTTTCTTCCTTCTGTATATTCCAAAAGTTTCTTTTTCATTGTTTCCTTTCTATTCTGAAAGTGTCCTTTACTCATGCTTTTTGCATAAGTCTTTTGGTGAGAAATTCTTTTAGTTTTCCTTTATATGAGAATGTCTTGATTCCTTCTTTATTTGTGAAGTTTGTTTTCACTAGATATAAAATTCTAGATTGATGGTCCTTTCCTTCAGCATTTGTAAAAATCTGTGCCATTTCCTTCTTACCATGGAAGATTTCAGGTGAAAAATTCATTGTTAGTCAAATTGTTTTTTACCTTTTGCTGAGGCAACATTTTCTGTGGTTGCTTTTATAATTTCATTTTTTTTCTTTTTTAAATTTTTAGGTGTTTGACTATGATGTATCTTGGCATGAATTTCCTTGTGTTTGTCTTGCTCGTGGTTTGCTCATCGTGAATCTGTAAGTTTAGATTTTTTGACAAATTTGGGAAATTTCTGACCATTATTTCTTCAAATAGTTTTTCAAACCCACTCACTTTTTCTTCTCCTGGGACTTTGAAGACACAATGTTACCTATTTTATTTTACTCTCACAATTCCATAAACCTCTGGGTTTTTTCTAGTTTATTTTCTCTGTTTTCTTTTGATTGTGTAATGTATATTGTGTTATCTTCAAGTTTACTGATTATCTCCTCCATCCTCTTTATTCTGCTGTTGAGCCAATCTATTTTTTTCTTTCTATCATTATATTTTTCAGCTCTAAAATTTCAATTTGATTTTTCTTTATATCTTTTATGTTTTCCAGTGAGACATGATTTCTTTGCTGAAACTTTTTAACTTTTTTATTTGATTTGGCATATTTACTCATTGAAGCATGAAAGATGCAGTTTTAAAATTTTTGCCACATATTTTTAAGATTTGCATTATCTTGGTGTTGGCATCTGTTAATTTTTTTACTCTCAATCCTTTTGAGGATTTCCTGGTTCTTATTATGAAGAGTGATTTTCCACTGAAATATAGATTTTTAAATTTTTTATGAGGCTTTGGCATTATTTAAATCTTGTGTTTTAGCAGGCCGTCTTACACCACTCCAGAGAAGGGGAAGAGCTGTCACCTCATTACTGCAAGGTGTGTCTGTAAGCCCAGGTTTTCCATTTGGCCTCACTGAAACCTGGGGTGGGGGAGGTAAAAGAACCTGCTCTTTGCTGAATGAGTTTGGTACTACAAGTCTCCACCGAACTTCTTCTGATACCACCCCCAGCGAGAAGAGGAAGAGGTGTCTCTTTAACAGTGGGTTGTGTGGAGGTCTCAGGTTCCCATGTGGTCTCTACTGATCACGGTAGAAGGAGGTTTCTTATCCCTCAGCAGGGATAAAAGTCCCAGCCTCTCACTTGGCCTTTCAGGCATCTCCTTAACAGCTGAACAAGGGTGAAATCTAGGCTCCTCTTTCAACCTTTGCTGGTATGGGTAGAGTGGGGGTGCAGTTTTTCCATGGTGCTTGGCTGAGGTGGAGTCATTATTGTCTAAAAGTTTTCTGCTTTGCTAGGCTGTCCCTTTCCTGGTCTTTTGGCTGAAGACAGTAAGCTTCTATGGGCATTTTTTGGTCTGTGCTGTTGATGTTTCCTCCTTGTTGGCTTCTCTGCACTCAGAATGGAAAATATAAAGCAAAGAGAAAACCAGGAAACTCTCTACTATGCATTCTCCAAATCCCTTATTTTATCTACTTTTCAGAGTATTTTGATGTTTGTTTTATACAGAATGTCCAGGGATTTTAGGTGTATTAGCAGGAGGTATATGGAAAGTATTTTTATTCCATCTTTCCAGAAGTTTGCTTTTTGGAATAGATTTGAAAAGCAAGATATTTAATGAGTTCTTAATCTGAATGACTTTGTTAGTACTATTATTTCAGAACTGCTTTTATTTTCTAACGTGTATTACCAACTTTAATTTTTAATGATGACTGATTTTGTAGTCTTTAAAATTTGGTTATAAAGTCACTTCTATGGAGACCATGATTCTCAAAAATATTGGTTATTCTATGAAAAGGTTTTTAGGCTCCAACCAAGGTCTTATAGACATGCCAATAATAAGCTTAATTTTATAGAATTATTTTGTATGCAGATGTATTGGTTTATACATTAGCATTTTATTCTATTATCTGGAAGTTTCAAATCATAAGACTAAATTCTTAAGCCTATTTCTAATATTATGTTCAAAATTTCTCCCTCTGCTTCAATTTTATTAACTACTTATAAACTCCCATAAGAGTAATCTGAAAGCAAGAGCTGTGCTATGATTTAAAGAAAGTCAAGAGGCCAGGCCGGTGGCATAGTAGTTAAGTTCAAGTACTCTGCTTCAGCAGCCTGGGGTTCATAGGTTCAAATGCCAGGTGTGAACTTAGCACTGCTTGTCAAACCATGCTGTGGTGGCACCCCACATAAAATAGAGGAAGATTGGCACAGATGTTAGCTCAGGGCCAATCTTTCTCACATACACACACACACACACACCAAGAAAGTTAATATCAAGTCCTTTCATATTTTGTAACTATAAATGCAAATTAAATACACTGGGCAGAATGAAAAATTTAGCCAGATAATTACATTTTTAATTATTACAAAAGTAATACCTTTGTAAGGAAAAAAAATACTTGCCCACTATTCCTATTTTCACACACCAGGACTGTTAAGTTCCAGGAATTAACTGGATTTTGTATTGTGCTCCTTATGAATGCATCACTCATGTAAGTGCACACTTTTTTCATCTTAAGACAACAGAGAAGCAGAATTTGTTATCAGATCCTGTTGCAAATGGGCATTATGTAATGATATTCTAGCAGCCTCAATAAAGCACTATTACTCTATTCAATTTTTTTTGTTTCTCACTAAGATACTTTTGAAGAGTATTGGTAAAATAATTTGAATACATCCCTTAATTTGAATTTGTCTGATGATTTTTGCATGGATGGGTTATACAATTAGAGAAGCATACCACAAAGGTGAAGCATCCTTTTATTACATCCTTTCAGGTGCATGATACCAATATAACTTAATTTGGTTATGTTAAATATGATCAGTTGGATGACAGGGTGTCTTCCTGGTTTTTCCATTGTAAAGTCAGTATTTTTTCCTTTTTCCAAAGATTATTCCTTAGAAATGAGTCACCTATCTCCAGCGACACCCAAAGTGGATTATGGCCCACCTCCTGAGGGCAGTAATATCTAAGAATTTGTGGACCTATGCTAAAAAAATCACAATATGTAATACATATTTGTGGTACTCACCTTGGTGCTACTTAGCTATCCTTTTTCTCCTTAAAGATTTGTCCACTAACTTTAGCATTTATTAGTGGATCTTGGTTGCAGCTACTATTATGATGGTCTTCCAATAGTGATTTTCTACTTCTCTCATTCTTTTCAAGTTAATATTCATAATTCTCCTGTAAGAATGACTTTTCCTTTCTCCTTCATTTATTTACGTAATCATTTATTTACATCAGTATGGACTCATGAATATTTATTTTACTCTTTAGGTTATAATTTAATACTATCATCATTTATATTTTTGCTCAAATTCTTACAACTTTGGCCATTAAGTGCTCTTTCAGATTGAGTCCTGTGTCCTTTTGACATGACCCCATTACCTGCCTGTCTTTTATTCTTTTTATTATCTCCTTAATTTCTTGTACTATAAGATGTTCCAGGGTCATCTTATATTTTTCTTGCCATAGCCTTAGAGTTAGCATTTCTCCAAAGATTCCTCTTTGCCTTAGTTGAAAAATGGCATTAGAAACCAGTGTCTGGGCTCCAGGTGTTTTCATTGTTACTGGAGTGTCACCTCTTCTAGGACTACACAGTGACAGAGCTAAAAATATAAGTGTGTATACTAACCCATATCTGTCTATAATTATTTTTGCATTCTCTCTGTCTTTTTATACATTAAGATACACAAGAGTTCATACTAATATGACTGACTCTAACCCAGTTCCACAGGATTCCTTCTAGCATCTCATTCCCCCTTGTTCTTTCATTACTTCTTTCTCTGACAGTAAAAAACTGGGCTCCCATATTCTACTGTATTTACTTATTTTTTCAACACTGTAAAGTAGTGTAGTAATCTACCAAGTAAAGTAGAGTGCACTGTTTATGCATACCTTTTTCTTTTTCTTTAGTCTTAGATGTGTAGTCGATATCCCAATATTCTGGTTGATTTTTAAAATTTACGTACAGTAATATTTTCTGTTTGTGATACACAATGGTATGGAAATTAACACATGAATAATCATATATGCCTCACCTCAGTACCAGTCAGTTTCATCATCCTAAAAAGTCCCCTGTATATCTTTGTTGTAAAGTGCTCCAATCTTTCTGAACCTCTAGCAACTACTGAACCATTTACACCCCTATTTCATATTGCTTTTCTTAAAGAAATTTCCTTAACTCTCTTTATAGAATGTATTTTGGTAATTAATTTGCTCGTTTTGTTTGTCTGACAAAGTCTTTATTTCTTCACATGGTTTTCTGAAGAGATGCCTTGTGTAATTCTTATCTTCCTTCCTCCGTAGGTAATAATTATGGTTGTAATGCCTGCCTCCCCCGACTGCCCAGTTCCCCTTCAAGATTTTCTCTTCATTATTATATTTATTCTTTAGAAGGAGTGTTTCTTTCGTAGTTACCCTTCTTGATGTTTTCTGAGCTTCTGTACTTTGGTCTCTGCCACTAATTTGCAATTCCTGAGCCAATTTTTCTTAATATAGTTCTTAGGTTTTGTTCGCTTCCTCTTCTCCAGGTAGGAATCCAATTTGTTAAACTGTTGATATTGTTCCATAGCTGTTGAGTTCTCTGTTTATTTTTTTCACTTCTTTTTTTCTTTTGCATTTTATTTTGTAAAATTTCTATTAACCTACCTTCTGCTTCACTGATTATTTCTTCAACTGTGTAGAGTCTCTTGATAGGCTTATCAAAAGCATTCTCTATTTGTATTTCTGTGTTTTTTAAATTTCTAACATTTACATTTCAATTATTCTTATAGTTTACATATCTCTGCTGAAATTACTTATATTAAATCTTGCATACTCTCTACTTTTTCCATTAGAGATTATTGTATATTAATCATAATTATTTTAAATTCACTTTTTGTTAGTTTCACGATGAGCATTTTATTCGACTCTGATTTTCAAAATTGCTTTGTCTTCAGAGTGTTTATTTTTCTTGCCTTTTGATATGCAATATTATTTTTGGTTGAAAACTTTTTGAGTTATATAGGACAGTAGATATTGAGGGTTTTTTTAATGCTTGAAGATGAGTGTGTCTTTCCTTTTGTTAGGACTCTAGTGTTGGGATTTGTGTTAATGTAGTCGGTTTTGGGGTTCAGTCAGATGTTTGCTATTGCTATAGCTACCCTCACTGCACCAGAGGTTTCAAATTGCTCCATCGATATCTTGTGTTCATTAATTGAACTAATTTGCCAGAGGGTTTTGTTTAATATTTGCTCCTTGCTTTTCTTTGGGTCTCTCCACCAGGTTGTGTGTCTTCCTCTTGCACTGCTCCTCAGGGAGGATCTGTCTTTAGCAACCAATACAGCTCTCTCAGCTGCTCCCTTTACTCCATATTTATTGGTGTAGTGGTAGAGGTAGAGAAAGAGTTGTTTTCCAGTGCCTGTGTCTTAGCAGACACTATGAAACTGGATGTGGTCTTCACAAATGTCCCTGTCCCTTCTCTAGATATAATGCTGAGGCTGATAACTGTTTCTGTTACTTTCCCTTCTCCTTTTGGCAGTGGGTTTTTACCAGTGCTCTCCCAGCTATGGTTTTTCTTGTCCATCCCCTGCATATTAACGGTTTCATTACTTGGTGAAGGTGGAGAGCTGTGTCTGGGTAGAGATGCAACAATAGTTGCTCTATCCCTCCTCTGCAGCACCATGGGTGAAGCCTCTTGAGATTCTCTCTGATCTTCCAGGGAGCAACTCCTCCAAGGATTCCTGGAGAAAAACCCTGTAAGAGATATGATCTGTCAAATGTATACAGCCATGGGGGTTTAATATGCTCACTATAGTCCTTACTAATTCTTAGGCAATTTATTAAAAATATCTAGATCAATTTTTTTATTAACTTATATGGTATTCAGCAGCATCTCCACAAAATGTGTTGAGTTGTATTTCCCCTCCAGGTGCTCTTACTAAGTTTGTATATCTCTGAGCTGAAACTTTAAGTCCACGAAAGCATTCAGTTTTATAATGTCAAATATTGAGCATGTTTTCTTTTGCCAAAGATGCATCTTCTCTCATTTTATTGGTCTTAGTCAGTGATATTGATATAGAGTCAATCATTTTAGCCTGGAAACCTAAAGTTGCATTTAACTACTTTCTGTCCACATCTTTCATCCTTACATTCAAAGTCTTGCTAGTTTTTGACAATGAATTTTGTTAAAATATATTTCTACTTTCTTTCTCTCTATTTCCAGTTTCTTAAGTTAGACTCGTATAATCTCATTCCCAAATTTCTGTAGTGTCTGCTTTTCCTTGCAGTGGTCTCTCCACAAAACAAGCCATTATCCACCAAATTACTAGTGAAGCTCTTCAAAATCAAAATTTGATTACACTGCACTCCTACTCAATGTTTCTCAGGGATTTTTGTGTGTGTGTCAGGAAGATTCTCCCTGAGGTAACATCCGTTGCCTATCTTCCTCTTTAGTTTTTATTTTGCTTGAGGAAGATCTTCCCTGAGCTAAGATCTGTGCCAATCTTCCTATATTTTATATGTGGGATGCCTCTACAACATGGCTGGTGAGTGAAATAGGTCTGTGCCTGAGATCCAAACCTGTGAATGCAGCTTGCTGAAGCAGAGTGTGGAACTTTACTCGGCCATAAGGCTGAGTAATGTCGATTTTTTAAATATAAGTATAACATTTAATGTTTCTAAGTGGTATGTAAATTCATTGTAGCTACTGATTAGAGTGGCTTCTTAATATCCAAAGACTTATCCATGGACTAAATTTCTGCTCTCTGATCTTGTTTTTCTGACAATTGATGATCTAGATATCTGAACAGCCTGGACAAATGACAGTCTCTCTAGTGATAATAGAAAACATTAATAGAGAAATAGTTTCCGGCAATCAATCATTTTAATATAAAGAGACACTTTTGAGAGTGAAAGAGATCACTATTATTATGTTATCACAAATTACAAACTGAGTAGATTGAGAAAGTCCCAGGCTAACCCTACTTAATCTAGTATCAGTATAGTTGAGAGGGGTCCACAAATCCATATTAGTGATGCAAAGCATCTCTTACTCTGCCCTTCTTAATACTTATATATTCAGTCTCTCTGCAATTTTCTGCACTACTCAAATGTGCTTTCAATGAATTAAGTTTTATTTTTGTTTATCTGTTTGTTGTTGCTTTTTCTTTATCTAGCCAAGTTGTTCAGTTTTATTCCATATTTTCAGTTTTTTGTTTTGATAATATAAGTGATATCCTGGTCCTCTGTTAGATTTCGAACTAAGCCTTGGTGTTACTAGCTGTTCCTCATGAAGACTGGAGATTTTACTATACCTAAAGGTAATCATTGATACCCTGCTACTTATGAATATCCTCTTATACAGATTGGATCCATGACCATAATACTTTGTTACTTTGTAGAATTCTGGGAAATTGTTGAAGGTTATTCTACTTGCTTATTGTTGGATTTTTGTCTGGCATGATCTGTTAGGGCCCCAAGTAGGATAAAAAAGGCACCCTCAGCTGGGGTTTAAAGAGAATTTAATGAAGTTCCTATTATAAGAGTGTACGAAAAGTTTAGAGAACCAATAAGTCGTCTAAGGGCTAACTACAGCATCAATCCACTTTTTCCCTGGGCCTGAAAGGGAAAGGGTAGGAAATGATGTTATCGGTGCCTTATGAGAGCTGGAATTATGGAAGCAGAGCAACTTCAAAAGGCAGTAACATTGCATGATGGATTTGAAACAATATATCTTCCTCTTCTCCTGTTTTGCAGTTGCCTCCTTGTCTCTCTCCTTGGTAGAACTAAAGGAGAACAGGAGGTGTGTGAAGTAGTATGCCATTGTCAGATTTCCAGGGCACGGAAGGTGTGATAAGGTAGAAAATAGATATGGAGGTGGAGCAAATGGAGAATAACTGCCATACCTATAAATTACTCTCATAGCCTTGGATATCATGGGTTTTAATATAGTCAGCATCAAAAGTAGGTCAAATTTCCCTTGAAATTTTCATATCGCAGGGGATGCGTTTATTTCTAAGACCTGTGTCCCTTTTGTTTATCCTTTATTAGGGTGGTTTAACTGGAGAATTGAAAAAAAAAACCAGACTGGGCAGTGTGATCTTCTGTAGCAAATTTCAGTAGCCTAGAGGTTCTTGGAGAGATGATATGCTAGAAGCACATAAAGTAAAGGTAGAGGAAAAATAAAGAATGTGTTTATAACAAATTGTAGGAGTGTATGGGTAACAGGGGGACACTGGTATATTTTAAATATTGGAAGAGGGCAAGGAACTGAAGTCCCTGATATTGGTGTAAAGCAGCTTCAGTGAGGCTTGGTGACTAGATTGGTAGTTAAAAGAAAAAGGGTTGTAGTTAGAGAGAACACGAAGTTCAGTCTATTGGAAGTTAAGTACTTCAAATAATATGTTTCATAAATCTCTATGAGGTTTAGTTTACTCATTTTTAAAATGGGCATAATACTATATCCCTCTGTTTCACAAATCTCTGAATGTAGTTATGATATTTAAATAAATATAATATAACATGATCATGCATAGATGTAAACAGAGTAATAAAGAGTGAAGGCTCTGGAGTCAGAATGCTTTGGATCAAATCCTGGGTTTATTACTTTTCTTATCACACAATCCAGAGAAAATGCACTTAGTATCTATATGCTTAAATTTTGTCATTTTATTTGGAAATTGGAGAAAATAATATGAAATAACTTTAAAACATATAAAACACAGAACATTGCCTGATTGAGAGTAAATGTTAAATAAGTATTCTCTTTACTTTGACATCAGGGAATAAAGCAAATAAAAAGAGAACAATTTGTTTCTGTCTGTGAAGGAGTAAACATTTTGACTTGCCGTCTCAAAAGGTAGAAAATTAGACAAATTATATGAAATTACTGTTTCTGGATATTGGGACCACAAGCAGTACAGATCTGTGCTTCCAAAGAGAAAGGAACTAATCATCACAAGGACAAATTTTGTCTAGACACAATTTACAGACAGAGACTTCAAAGAACGGAAGATCTGAACAGAGACCAGTACTTTTTCTGAATTTAGGAGTAGAAACAACATTCTGGGGAGCCCAGCTATCTAGATTTTGGGGGATAAAATAACGGAGAGACAGAAGCTCTGCAGAAAAAGCTCCAGAAGCCTGCATGGGGTTCCCTTAAGTCTCTGGCTGAACACCAATTTGCAAATGTGTAAACTACAGATCTTCACAGAGAAAATCTATCAAGTAAAGAATAATTACCAAGGATCTATTAGATAAACATTTGCAGAGTTCACGAAAGGCTGAAAATTTTTGAATTCCCACTTGCCAGAGAGGAGTGATCTCATTGAATACACAGAATATTTAGTAGATATACCAGAAGGCTTACACTTAGTATAGTGCTTAGCAAGGCTGAAAGACTATTTTAGATTTGCCATAGAAAAAGCTTGATAGCTAGCCAAAAAAACATGTAGCTGTTATACAAGTAACCTAAATGTAGGCTAGAGCATCTTAAACACTCTGTAATGAAATACAACAAACAGAAGGCTCAAACTTAAAAAAAAAATTCTCACATCCAATCAAAAATTACTAGACATGCCAAGAGGCAGAAAATATAAATATAAATAATATTAGAAGCAGGAGAAAAAGTAGTTAGTAGGAACAAAAAATAAATAACTAAATAAAGGACAAGCATGATGGAATTAGAAGACAAGAATTTTAAAAGAGCTATTATAAATATTGTTTAAATGCTCAAAAGTTTAAAGGAAAATATGAACATAATGAGAATAGAAATCGAAGATGTAGCAAAGAGTTGAATAAAATGTCTACAGATAAAAAAATACAATATTTGAAGCAAAAATTTCACTTTAAACTATTAATAGCAGATTAGATAGTGCAAAAGAAAAGATTAGAAGATGAGTAAACTCAAAAATGAACAGGGACTCAATGACATGTGGGACAATATCAGCTGGTCTAGTATATGTGTAATTGGAGTCCCAAGAAAGGGTAGGGAGTGCTGAAAAAAAAATTTGGAGATAAAATGGTAGAAACTTTTCCAAATTTTATGAAAACTATGAAAGCAGAGCTCATCAAAATTCAAACAACAACAAAGGAACACAAAGAAAAAATACATCAAAAACACACCATAATTAATCTTCTGAAGGCCAATAATGAGAAGAAAAAAGATTAAAGACAACTAGAAGAAAAATAGCCATTATATATAGAAAGACAAATGTAACCATATTTACAAACTTCTCAGCAGAACAACAGAAGCTCTATGACAATGGAAATGGCGGCTTTAAAGTGCTACAAGGAAAAAGGTCTGTCAGTATAGCTCTCCACCACATGAAAATATCTTTAAAAAAGTATTAAAACATTTTCATACTAACAAGAGCTGAGAGAATGCCTCACTAGGAGACTGGCACTACAGGAAAACCTTCAAGCAGAAGAAAATGCTTAATATATAAAACCTTAAATGTATAGTAAAAAATCCTAAAAGAATTGGAAACATTGAATATATAAGTAAATATATAGATAAATTTTTTTCATATTTTAAAATTTCTAAAGGCATGTCAAATGTTTAAAGAAAAAACAAATGAAATTTATTGTGGGCTTTAAAATATCTGAAAAGTAAAATGTATGATAGCAGTAGTACAAAGAATGGGGGTGAGAAATTGAAATATACTGTTGAAAGTTTCTTACATCACACATTAACTTTTCACAATATCATAAAATATTATATGAAACTAAATTGTGATAAGCTAAAATACCACAGAGAACATACAACAAATAGGTATAGTTAAAATTCCAGTAGTGGAGATGAAACTTATTATTCCAAAGAGTAAAATAAGAGCAAAGTGCACATGGGGAAAATACAACAAAAATGTCAAAATGGTTGACATAAATCCAATAATAGCAATAACTATTCTAAATGTAGACAGTCTAAACACCACAATGAAAAGGCAAGATTGGCAGATTGGATTAAAATGTGGTAAAGAAAACTTCATTTTGCGTATAAAGGCATAGATATGTTAAAAAACAAAAGAATGAAAAAAGGCATACCATGTAAACATTGATAATAATGCTATAGTAGCTACATATTATTATCAAAGTAGACTCTACAGCAAGGTATATTTCCATGGATAAAGGAAACATTTTATAATGATAAATGGGCATTTGACTAATTACAGAGTTTCAAAATACACGAACGAAAGGTGATAGAGCTGAAAAGAAAAATAGACAAATCAACAATTATAGATCTTTAAACAATCCTCTCTCAGTGTATCATAGGACAAGTGGAAAGAAAATCCTTACAGATACAGAAAATTTGAACCAAATTAGTAAAAAAGAACAACCTGACATTTATAAAAGGCCCAATTCAATAACAGCTTAATGCAGATTATTTTAAAGATCACATAGAACTTTCACTAAATTAAATGATATACTGGGGCAAAAAATAAATATCAAAGATTTTTGAAGGATCAATCATAGAAAGTATATTCTTTGACTTTAATGGAATTAATATAGGAATTGATGTTAGAAATGCACCTGGAAAGTTTTTAAATATTTGGAAATGAAAAATCACACTTCTTAATAACTCAATACTGGAAGAACAAATCATAAGAAAATATTGTGAATTGAATGAAAGTAAAGACATAACATATGATTCGTGAGATGCAGCTAAGGCTGTGCATAGAGAGAGATGGTAGCTTTAAATGCTTATATTAGTAAAGAAGAAATGTCTAGAATAAATGATCTTCCAACTTGAGTAGCTAAAGGAGAATATTTCAAATCAAAAGTAAGGAGCTAATAAAAACAATAGAAATTAATTAAATGAAGTACAAACAATAACAAAACTGATAAATCTCAAAGCTAACCAGAACTCTAAAATTACAAAACATTGGTGATGTGAAGAATACTTAAATAAGAGACATCCTTTGTCCCTGATTTAACAAGCTCAATATTGTTAAGATGCCAACTTTCCCTAAATTATCTACAACTCAATGCAATTCCAAAAAAAATTGGGCAGCTTGTTTTTTTTGTAGAAATGGAAAAGCTTATTCAAAATTTATGTAAAAATGTAGTGTGCCTAGAAAAGCCAAAGCGATTCTGAAAAGGACAAAATTATAAGATATTACCCAGTTTTAAGACAACAGAACTATAGTAACCAAGATATAATGTTATTGATAAAAGAATAGCTATATAGATCAATAGAATAGTGAGTCTAGATACAGCTCCACACATATTTGCCAATTAGTTTTTCCTTAAAGATCCCAAGGAAATTCCAAATAAAAAGGATAGTCTCTTCAAAAAATGATACACAGGTGGGGCTGGCCCCGTGGCCGAGCGGTTAAGTTCGCGCGCTCCGCTGCAGGCGGCCCAGTGTTTCATTGGTTCGAATCCTGGGAGCGGACATGGCGCTGCTCATCAAACCACGCTGAGGCAGCGTCCCACATACCACAACTAGAAGAACCCACAACGAAGAATATACAACTATGTACTGGGGGCTTTGGGGAGAAAAAGGAAAAAATAAAATATTTAAAAAAAAAAAAATGATACACAGGTACGATAAGTCAACATATTCACAAAAGCTATGCACATACTTACAAATTTATGCATAGATATAAGTAAATAAATATTATTTATGTTAAATAATATCAAATAAAATATTCATTAATATATTTTCCTAAGTAATTTTTATTCTAACATATTATATAGTAAAATATATATTACAGATTATGAAGTATATTATATGTACTTTATATTATTTTATGTAATTAGCATAGAAGCTGAATACCAGATAAATTCAGCTGCTGAAAGTTACTTTTTGAGGTATAATTGCCATACTACATAATACCAATTTCAGATGTACAAAATAATGATTTAATATTTGTATACATTGCAAAATGATCAACACAATGTCTTGTTAACATCCATCACCATGCATAGTTACAAAGTTATTTCCTGTGATGAGAACTTTTAAGATCTACTCTCTTAACTTTCAAATATGCAATACAATGTTATTAACTATAGCCACCATGCAGTACATTACACCCCCATGACTTATTCATTTTACGGCTGGAAGTTTGTATCTTTTGACTCCCCTTACCCATTTTTCCCACCCCCCCAGGCCCTGCCTCTGGCAACCACAAATCTGTTCTCAGTATCTATGAAGTAGTTTGAATTTTTTGTTTTATTTTTTGTCTTCTTAGATTCCACATATAAGTGATATCATATGGTATTTGTTTTCTCTGTCTAACTTGTCTCACTTAGCATAATGCCCTCAATGTTCATCTGTGTTTTTGCAAATGGCAAGATTTCATTCTTGTTTTATGGTTGAATAATATTACATTGCATAGATAAATCACATTTTTTAAAATCCATTCATCCTTTGCTGGACTCTTAAGTTGTTTCTACATTTTTGCTATTGTAAATAATGCTTCAATAAACATGGGACACATTTTTCGAATTAGTGTTTTTATTATCTTCACATAAATACCAAGAAATGGAATTTCTGCATCATATCCTACTTCTATTTATAATTTTCTGAGGAACATCCATACTGTTTTTCATAGTGGTGGCACCAACTTACATTCCCACCAACAGTATACAAGTATTCCCTTCTCTTCACATCCTTGCCAAAACTTGTTATTTCTTGCCTTTTTGATAACAGCCATTCTAAACAGGTGTGAGGTGATATTTAATTGTGGTTTTGATTTGCATTTCCCTGATAGTGATATTCAGTATCTTTTCATGTACTTGTTGGCCCGCTGTATATCTTCTTTGGAAAAACGTCTATTCAGATCCTCTGCCTATTTTTGAATTGGATAGTTTGTTTGTATGTTTTTGCTACTGAGTTGTAGTAGCTCTTTATATATTTTGGATATTAACCCATTATCAGATATACAACCTGCAAATATTTTCTCCCATTCAGTAAGTTGGCTTTTTCATTTTGTTGATGGTTACCTTTGCAGTGCATTGTAGCTTTTTAGTTTGATGTAGTCCCACTCATTTACTTTAGCTTTTGTTGCCTTTACTTTTGGTGTCAAATCCAAAAATTATCACTGAAACCTATGTCAAGGAGCTTATCACTTATGTTTTCTTCTACGAGTTTTATGGTTTCAGGTTTTACATTTCTGAAGCTATCAAATTTAATCCACTTTGAGTTAACTTCTGTGTATGCTGTAACATAGTGGTCCCGTCTCATTCTTTTGCACATGACTGTCCAGTTTTCCCAACACCATTTATTGTAGAGACCATCTTTTCCCCATTGTATATTCTTGGCTCCTTTGTCATAAATTACTTGGCCACATATGCATAATTGTATTTCTGGACTCTCTATTCTTTTCCAGTGATCTATGTGTTTGTTTTTATGCCAGTACTATACTATCTGATTACTGTATCTTTGTAATATGGTTTGAAATCAGGAAGTAGAAGACTCTGTTACCACAAGTTCTGTCTCTGATCCCCATGTCAATCCAAATAACAAGAACAGAGTCTTGGGAGAAAAAGTAAAGCTTTACTTTGCCAGGAAGAGGGAGCAAAGCAAGGGCCAGTGCCCCCAAAATTACTTGCTCCCCTTTAAGAAATGGGTAGGGGTTTTTATTTGGGGTTGTAGGTAGAGGAGTGGGGCTGTGGACTTCTTGGTCAGCATTTTCCCATTGGCCTGTGTCTGGGGCTGCTACCAGTGGAGAAGACAAAGGATTTCTCAGATGAATATCCTTGGCTGTTTATCTCCATGGTGGAAGGTAGACCCTGATGTCAGGAAGCCGAGGAGTTGGGCCTGGGAAGCTTTGGTTTCTTGATATTCTCTGGACATTAGCTTCTCTGTGAAAGAACTTCAAGATCCTGGGATTAGCCACAACTTTAGTGGGAGCCCATCTTGAGGTCATTTGGGTTTAACAATATGTAGCTTCTATTTGGTTGTAAAGCTCAGGGAGTTAGAGGTTAAAGACACAAACATTTACATATGAGTGTAACTAAAGAACCAGGGAACTAGGAATGCAGGTTTTTATTTTTAACCCCATACATGCCAGGTTCACTGTAGGAGAACCAAAATCAGGGCTGATATTAACTAAGAGCTGGTAACACCTCCATCTTTGTTCTTCCTTCTTAAGATTGCTTTAGCTAGTCAGAGTCTTCTGTGGTTCCATACAAATTTTAGGATTTTTTTTTCTATTTCTGTGAAAAAAGCCACTGGAATTTTGATAGGGATTCATTGAATCTGCTTTGGGTAGTATGGACGTTTTAATAATATTACTTCTTGCCATCTATGAGCATGGGATATCTTTCATTTATTTGTGTCTTCTTCAATTTCTTTCATCTATGTCTTATAGCTTTTGGTGTACAAGTCTTTCATGGTTTTGGTTAAATTTATTCCTAGGTATTTAATCTTTTTGAAGCAATTGCAAATGGGATTGTTTTCTTACTTTCTCCTTCTGATAGTTCATTATTAAAGTGTAGAAATTGAACAGATTTCCGCACATTGATTTTGTATTCTACAACTTCATTGAATTCATTTTTTACTTCTAACAGTCTTTTGGTTGTCTTTAGGATGTTCTATATATAATACATTGTCTGTAAATAGTAACAGTTTTGCTTCTTCCTTTCCAATTTGAATGCTTTTTAAATCCTTTGCTTTTCTAATCACTCTACTTACATCTTCCCAAATTAAGTTGCATGAAAGTGACAAGAATGGGCATCCTTGTCTTGTTCCTGATATTAGAGGACAATCATCCAGGTTTCACCATTCAGTATGAAGTTAGCTGTGGGCTTGTCATATATGGACTATATTATGTTGATGTACGTTCCTTCTATATCCACTTTGTTGAGAGTTTTTATCAAAAATAAAGGTTGAATTTTTCCAAATGCTTTTTCATCTGTTTCAATGATCATATGATTTTAGCTTTCATTTTGTTAATGTGTTATAGCACATTGGTTGATTTCGGGTGTTGAACCATTCTTGTAACCCTATAATAAATCCCAGTCAATCATGGTGTTTGATGTTTTTAATGGATTGTTGAAATCAGTTTGCTAATATTTTGTTGAGGATTTTTGCACCTATGTTCATCAGGGGTATTGGCCTATAATTTTTGTGTGCGTGAGATGTCCTTGTCTGGTTTTGGTATCAGGGTAATGCTGGTTTCATAAAATGAGTTTGAAAGTGTTCCCTCCTCTTTTTTGGGAAGAGTTAGGGAAGGATTGGTATTACTTCTTTGAATGTTTGGTAGAATTCACCCATGAAGGCATCGGGTACTGGATTTTTGTTTGTTGGGAGGTTTTTAATTACTGATTCAATCTCCTTACTAGTAATCAGTCTCTTCAGATTTTCCCTTTCTTCATGATTCATTCTCGGAAGGTTGTATGTTTTTAGGAATTTATACATTTCTTCTAGATTGTCCAATTTGTCCACATATTATTTGCAGCAGTCTCTCGTGATTCTTTGTATTTCTGTAGTATTGAGTGTAGCATCTTCTCTTTCATTTCTGATTTCATTTATTTGAGTGCTCTCTCTTTTTTTCTTGGTAGTCTAGATAAAGGTCTGTCAACTTTGTTTATCTTTTCAAAGAACCAGCTCTTGGTTTCATTAATCTTTTCTATTGTTTTTTAACTCTCTATTTTATTTAGTTTTGCTCTGATCTTTGTTATTTCTTCCCTTTGCTAACTTTGGGCTTTATTATTCTTTTTTAGTTCCTTAAAGAGTAAAGTTAGGTTGGTTATTTGAGATTTCTTTTTGTCTCTTGAAATAGCCATTTTTCACTATGAACTTCACTCTTAAAACTGCTTTTGCTGTATCCTATAAATTTGGTGTATTGTAATTACCTTTTGATTTGTCTCAGGTATTTTTTGATTTTACTTTTGATTTCTTTATTGACCCATTGGTTGTTTAGTAGCATGTTGTTTAATCTCCACATATTTGTGAATTTTCCAGTGTTCTTTTTGCAATTGATTTCTTATTTTATTCCATTGTTGTTGGAAAAGATGCTTGGTATGATTTCAATCTTCTTAAATTTGTTAAAACTTGATTTGTTACCTCATATATGATCTATCCTGAAGAATGTTCCAGGTGCACTTGAGAAGAATGTGTATTCTGTTGCTTTAGGATAGAATATTCTGTATATATCTGTTAAGTCCCTCTGATCTAACATGTTGTTTAAGGCCAATGTTTTCTTATTGATTTTATGTCTTGAAGATCTATCCATTGATGTAAGTGGGATATTAAAGTTCCCTACTATTATTTTATTGCTGTCTATTTCTCCTTTTAGATCTATTAATATCACCTTTATATATTTAGGTGCTCTTGTGTCAGATGCATAAATATTTACAGGTGCTATATCCTCTTGTTGGATTGACGCCTTTATCATTAAGTAATGTCCTTCTTAATCTCTTATTAAAGTCTTTGTTTTAAAGTCTGTTTTGTCTCATATAAGTATAGCTAAAACAGTTTTCTTTTGGTTTCCATTTACATGGAACACCTTTTTCCACTACTTCCATTTTAGTCTGTGTATGCCTTTACATCTAAAGTGAGTATCTTATAGGCAGCATATAGATGGATCTTGTTTTTTTCATCCATTCAGCCACTTTACATCTTTTCATTGGAGAATTTAGTCCATTTACATTTAAAGTAATTATTAATAGGTATGTACTTATTGACATTTTGTTAATTGTTTTCTGGCTGTTTTGTAATTCCTATCTTTCTTCTTTTACTCCTGCTTTCTTCCTTTGTGGTTTGATGAATTTCTTTGTTTGCATGCTTAGATTTTTTTCTCATTATCTTTTGTGTATTTACTATAATTTTTGCTTTGTGGTTACCATGAGGTTTACGATAACTTATATTAATAATATCCTATTTTAAGTTGATAGCTACTTAAGTTTGAATGCATTCTAAAGCTCTACATTTTTACTCTTCCCTCACCATGTTCTATACTTTTAATGTCATATTTTACATCTTTTTATCTTGTGTATCCCTTAACTGATTATTGCAATTAGAGTTACTTTTACTACTTTTGTCTTTTCACCTTTATAATAGCTTTATAAGTGATTAATCCACTACCTTTACTGCACATTTACCTTTACATTGAGATTTATACTTTCATATGTTTTCTTTTCCTTCTTTAAAAAATGAGGTTTTTTTTTTTTAAAACATTGGCACCTAAGCTAACATCTCTTGCCAATCTTCTTTTTTTTCTTCTTCTCCCCAAAGCCCCCCAGTACATAGTTGTATATTCTAGTTGTAGGCCCTTCTGGTTGTGCTATGTGGGATGCCACCTCAGCATGGACTGATGAGCAGTGCCATATCTGCACCCAGGATCTGAACCGGTGAAACCCTGGGCTGCCAAAGCAGAGAATGTGAACTTAGCCACTGAGCCATGGGGCTGGCCCTCTCATATGTTTTTATGTTACTAATTAATACCTTTTCTTTTCAGCTTAAAGGGGTCTCTTTAATATTTCTTATAAGGCCAGTTTAGTGGTGATGAACTCCTTTAGCTTTTGCTCATCTGAAAAACACTTTATCTCTCCTTCAATTCTGGATAACTTTGTCGGGTAGCATATTCTTGGTTGGAAACTTTTTCTTTCAGTACTTTGAATATATTGTGCCCTTCCCTTCTGACCTGCAAAGTTGTGCTACAAAAATCTGATGATAGTCTTATGGAGGTTCCTTTGTATGTGAGAAGTTGATTTTTTCTTGCTCCTTTTAAGATTTTCCTTTTGTCTTTAACTTCTGACACTTTAATTATAATGTGTCTTGATGTGGAGCTCCCTGGGTTCACTTTATTTGTATTTCTCTGTGACCCCTGGCCCTGGATATCTGTTTCTTTCCCTGGTTTAAGGAACTTTTCAGTAATTATGTCTTCAACTATGTTTCCTCCCCTTTCTCTCCCTTGCTCCTTCTGGGACTCCTAGAATGTGGATGTTAGTATGCTTGATGTTGTTTCAAAAGTCCCTTAAGCTATATTATTTTTTTAAATTCTTTTTCCTTTTTGCTGTTCTGATTTGGTGAGTGTCTCTGTCCTGTCTTCAAGTTCACTGATTTTTTCTTCTACTTCATTTGTCTGCAGTTGAAACTCTCTAGTTTATTTTTCAGTTCAGTAATTGTATTCCTCAGCTCTGAGTCTTCTGTTTGGAGCTTTCTGGACATACAAATTGACTTTTTTTTCTGAGAAAGACTGGTGATGTGTTTCAGTTTGCTATCTGTGCAGTGCCCTGGAAGTGACAGTCAGCCAGAGCTGAATCTCCGAATCTAACAGTCCCATGGGACCTCCAGAGTAAGGAAATCAAAGGGCATCCCCTCGGGTGGCAGCTGCAAAAACCAGGTCACCAAATGTAAAACCTAGGGCACCAGAGGTGTCTAGAAGCTCCCCTCTGGGACACACTGGTGCTCTGGAGTGTGGAAGAGGGAGAGGGTGAAGATGGTGCCCACTGGCTGAAGTGAGGTAGAGCGCAAAGATAGCACTTGCTGAAAAAAGAAAAAGAAAAAGGGAAAGAGAAACAAAACAAAACAAAGAGATGGCACACACCTGCTTTAGCAGAGGGAGAGCCATAAAATGGTGCCTGTCAGTTGGAGCATAAAGATGGTCTTCACCATAAACGAAAAAAAATGAAAAGAAAAGATGGCACCCACAGAATCTAGCAAGGCAGAGGGAGAGCAAGAAGATGGTGCCCACCAGTCATCGTACCTGCCAAGTAATCCAGCAGGATCCTCCTTCTCATGCTGATGCTTTAAAATTAGCAAGTGAGTCTTTTTCACATAGAGTCTAGCCACTTTTCAAAGGGTTGCTTCTGTACTGTATGCTGTAGTGGGTGAATCTGTGCAGGAGCCCCATTGGTCTTCAAAGCTAGATGATTTGAGGGCTCATCTTTCAAGTTCTAGTCTTAATAGTTGGGGTGCCTCTTGTGAAGCAGGAACCCTTTGCTCCTCAGGGAGAAGCTTGGGGTTTTGAGTTCCCTCCTGATTGTGGGGCACTGGGCCTAGGGTGGGGTTTATGGCAAGATCATGTCTCAACCTTTCTCACCCATTTCAATGTGGTTTCCCTCTTGTTTGCCTGTTGTGAAGGGGTTGTTCAGCCAATTTTTAGTGTTTTTTTTCAGATAAAACTCTTTCATATATATAGCTGTAGATTCAGTGGGTCCACGGGAGGAGGTGAATTCAAGATCTACCATCTTAAACTGGAACTCTGCTGCTGAAAGTTACTTTTAGGTAAAACGAAATATTACACTGGCTGCTCAGGAGGCATCAAATTTCTTCACCTGTTATTTTGTTTTTCTTACTGATTTTCAATATGATTATTTTTGGGTTTGTCTTTCTGATTTAACTTCTAGGAAAATCTGCACTGGAATTAATCTGAGCTTGTCAATTAAAAATTTCTTGTATATTCTAACAACCTGACAGTGATATCAATGGATTGAATGGTAATAAATATGTCTTTAGATGATAAGCTAAAACATTCAAAAATAATTTTTTAAAGGCTCAAAATATAAGAATTTTCAACTTAACAGACCTTGACATTATGATTTCCTGAGTTAGAGTTAAGATAATGACTTTCATTTATTGACCTGAAGAATGAAGAGAAGCAGATGACACACTGTTCACTCAATCTTCTTTTTGGATCCCAATTAGGCCTTCCACTCAGATTTGTGGCACTAGCAAATTTGATAAGCATGCAATTAGCTTCTTGAAATCCTCCATAAGATTAGCGCATAGAATAGAGCTAAAGGCAAAGTCTTGGCTCTTGCTTCATCTTTTATCTAACTATATAACAATGGTTAACATATTTCAACTATTTATACAGGGTCACAAAACCCTAAGTATATGAATACTTTGAGGCTTATGAGAAAGCATTTTGAAATACAATACACCATCCATGTTACTCTCCTAATTTATTGGCCTTATAAATCTGATTAAAAGTGATCATATGAGATCAGTTTGCTGTGGTCTTTTTCTATGAACCCACACTGGATAATTGTTGTTGTTTGTTCTTTCTAAGACCAGAATGGCACATTAGCCTAATTTAAGAATATGGGATACAAACAAAAAAAAATATGACTTCCTTTTTCTGTTGCTCACAGACTATCCATTTAATAATGTGTCCCAGATTTGGCCTAGGATCTATGTTGTGGCTTCTTGAATAGTTAATGGAGTTTACCTTATGTAAGGGCAACAGTTATTTACCTTCATTCTTTTTGTTCCTCTCTTGTTCTAAATCACTCTTCAAAGTTTACACAGAGAAACTCAACCATCATTTGTAGGAGGTCTTGGAGCCTTGGACCAACAGGAATTTCTCTGGACGGAGGGACAAAATCAATCAGAAAAGATAAGTTCTCTCTTCCTGTTCCTCACCTTCCCCAGCTTGATTTCTCCCTCAGCAAGGTCATCTTTCTGTATTTAGGCTAAAAACCGAAATCCAAGAGTAACACATACCTCTCAGTCGGTAAGCCTATACATTCTTTGTTTTATTTTCTATGTGTATAGTTTAAATATGCTCAGACCTCAAAGCTGTCTGTGTTGTTCTTTCTTACACATCCTTGTTTGTATCCACATGCTTTCATGATTCTTTATAAATACTTATAGAAGATTTTTTCCTCAAATTTCCAAAATTTAGAAAATACCTTTCACATATTTGAAGAATATGAGATTAAAAAAACAAGGAACATAAACCTCAGATGATCCAATAATGTAGATGTGTCCATTGCATATTTGAATGTCCATATGTAAAATATATTTTATTTGTTTATACATTGTTTATATATATGCACAAATAATGTATACTCAGAAAAATTTTGTGGCAATAAAGAATAAAGAATTTTAATTTACCTTTTTCACTTTTCATTCAATATGTGATAAATGTTTCAATAAATGTTTTTAAACATAAGAAAGACTTATTTCTATAAGATGTACATACACATAAAAAATTATGACTCACATTTTACACTTTAATAATTCTTTGTACTTTTGAAAGATTATGTTTTCTCTGGTTGCAGATCTAACTGAGGGGTCTTGTGGTCAGCAGTAAGCCTGGGTGAAGGAAGGCAGGAAGTCATGTTCATAGTCATTTGGGAAAAAGAGGGAGAAATTTTTATAGGTGGGTGTCTTTTAAGACTTCATTACCAGAACTGGCTCATGGAATTGTGGAGGCTGGCAAGTTCAAAATCTGCAGGATGTACCGGCAGGCTGGAGAACCAGGGAAGAGTTGCAGTTCAAGTCCCAAAGACAGTCTACTGGCAGAACTTCATCTAACTTGGGGGATGTCAGTCATTGAGCTTTTAAGGGCTTCAACTGATTGGATGAGGCCCACTCACATTAGAGAAGGTGATATGCTTTACTCAAAGTCCACTGATTTGAATGTTAATCTCATCCAAAAAAATCCTTCACAGAAACAACTAGAATAATGTTTGATCAAATATCTGGCCATTGTAGCCCAACCAAGTTGACAGATTTAATTAACTATCACAATATAAATTCAGCTACTGGTAATTGTGTTCAGGGCAAAAGCTTAATTTAAAAAGAATGAACAGGATCCCAGGTAAGCAACAGCTGGGTTGTATGAAGCATCATCAGATCTAACAAACTCCTTAGCTGCTTGCCTATGGGTTCAGTATGACAACTGGTATATGCTAGGTGGTTCCCTCTATAGGAACTAAGTTGACTACAGTGTTGGATAGTATTGTAGGCAAAAGAAGCTATCAGGTCTGTAAAACTTGCTGCCAGTGGTAAAACTAGATGTAACCTAGATAACTGAGGCAGCATGGATGCAGACATTTCTTCTGGATGTTTCTGTCTCTGTGTTCATCTTAAAGAAAAAAAAATAAACTAATTTCACATAAAACTGTCTATAAAAAACCAAGATAAATACACACATATACAAAGATACACAAAGATATATACATGCACCACTGTTGAAACAGAAGTACAGATTGACTGTATGTCATAATACTGGAAAATTTTCTCTAACTTTTGTTTTCTAAGGGGCATAAGTTCAAATTAGTTGGTAGCTTAAGAGATAATCACCATCTTTAGCAGAAGGACAGAGGCTGGGAAACAAAAGACAAAGCTCACTCTCATTGGTGTCACAGTTAGTGATTAAAACCTATAACAATAAAAATTTTTGTGAGGCCTGCCCAGTGGTGCGGCAGTTAAGTGTGCACATTCTGCTTCTCAGTGGCTGGGGGTTCGCCGGTTCGGATCCCGGGTGCAGACATGGCATAGCTTGGCACACCATGCTGTGGTAGCCATCCCACAAATAAAGTAGAGGAAGATGGTCATGGATGTTAGCTCAGGGACAGTCTTCCTCAGCAGAAAAAACAGATGAGGATTGGCAGCAGTTAGTTCAGGGCTAATCTTCTTCAAAAAGAAATTTTGGCAACTGGCCTCCTTCACCCCTAATCATGACAATTACATGCTGGGCAATCTGAGTTAATTACTGCTGCTTTCTAGTTCCATTTGAAAACTACATTTTTCAGTATTTAGGTATGGATGAGTACAGTTAAGGACTGAAGAATATAGAAGGAATCCTCAGTTACAATGGTAGAGACAAAGTATATTCATGTCTATTGCTGCATAACAAATCACCACAAACTTAGTATCTTAAAACACATGAATGTACTATCTCATAGTTTCCAAAGGTCAGGAGTCTGAGCATGGCTTAGCTAAGGACTCTATTTAGGATTTTAACTGAAATCAAGTTGTTGGCTGGAGCTGCAATCTCATTCATGACTTATAGTGTTCTTCAAAGCTCACTAGTTGTTGGCAGTACTTATTTTTTTGCAGTTATATGAGTGACATCTTGTTTTCACGCTACTGTAGTCCCCCTCATCTACAGACTGCCCTCAGATCCTGCCCACATGGCCCTCTCTTTGCAAAACATGGTTATTTGTTTCTTCTAAACCAACAGGAGAGTCTGTTTCGCTTCAAATCCTCTAACCTCTTTTAAGGGCTCATTTGACTCGGTTAGGATAGGATAATCTCCTCTTTGATTACCTCAAAGTCAACTGATTAGGAGCCTTAATTATATCTGCAAAATCCCTTCTGCCAATAATGTAACATAACCATGGGGTAGTATTCCCTATCATTTACAAGTCCTGCTTAGACAAAAATGGTAGGAAACTAACAAGGCGTGAATACTAGAGGACAGTTAACTTGGGGAGCATCTCAGAATTCTGACCACCACAGCACGGAGGGAGGAATGAGGAACTCTGAAACTCTGAGAATGGGATATTCAGAAGCAGTACTAGCACCATAAACTGAGGCAGTGGGTGGCAATAACAAGCAGCCCGGATTCTCCAGAACAGATATAATCTTCCTCGTGTCGAAAAACCTGGAAGTTAGGGCAGAAAATCTGTCTTAAATCCATGAATGTCCTGCAAATTAAAGCCTTTGGTGCACATTTTGGTGCTGCCCCAAAATGGGCCGCTCATCTCTACACAGAAATCAATCTGAGAAGGCAAAGCTACCAAGTTCAATTGTGAACTTTTTAGTGACTTCTTCAGTTCTACACTTGTTCTTCTTTTGGAGTGCATTTATTTTGTTTGTTAGTTCTTCTCATGACGCATGACTCATTAGAAGAAATAGCCAATCACCAAAGAATAAGAATCTGAAACCTGAAGAGATTCATAGCTGATCAAAGTGATAGGAAAATTACTTTAAACTGAAAACATCTGCACAATCAGCAGCCACAGAGAGAAATATTATCTACACTTACACAGAAACTCCTGAAGATACGGCTGCCCTTGACCCCCTCTGAAGGAGTTTCCTGATTTGGGAAAAGACTGATCATTAGCACCTGTATCTGTGAAGCCAGCTGGCCATTAGTATCAAAGAGGACAGTAGAATCTTTCATACTATTCCACTGAAGTCTTGACCGCCCCCCCCCCCCCCACCCCGCGCCACCTTCTAAGTTAATATATAAACGGTTAACTCTGGCTATTCAGCAAGTGAGTTACTCATTACTTAGCAACTTGCACATGCACATGTAAATAAATTTTCTCTTTTCTCCTGTTAATCTGTCTATTGTCAGTTAACTTGCAGGCCCCAGTCACACAGGCAAGTTGGAAGAAGAAAAAGTATTTCCTCTTAAGAAAACTGACAAAAAATAAAGAAATTCAGTGCAAGAAAGGTTGTAATAAGGTTACAGTTATAGAAAGGAATTCTCCTATATTCAGTCTTGCTGAAAATAATTTTCAAATATAAAATTCTGAAAATAAAAATAAAACATAAAATAATTACAATTAAAATCAACAAAAGTTAAGAATTCAATAATGGGAACTCGGCTGAAAAAAACTATAGGAAAAAAAATAGCTAAGTACCAACATCAAATGCTTCTATTTTAATTATTTTTAAGTGGATTCCACAGAATATTGGTCTTTAGAGATATTCCATGAAAAGAAAAAGAAAAAGAGTATATCCTAATAGATTTAGGAAATGCTACTGATGTCTCTGATGTTGAAGAGTCACACTGGTACATAAAATGTTTAAGAGGTTCTGGGCTAAAGAATCCTGCATAGCTTTGCTTCATCTAGTGTTTCCCAGAATCCTTGATCCAAGAACCCCTTTTCGGTTTTCACATACCTCCTACACTATTTGTCAGTTTATAAATTCCACTCAATTGTGCAAAAATGCTTACCCCTTGTGGTGAACCAAGCAACACAAAATGTCATAGTAATGATGAATATCATTTATTATTAAGTAGTTTTGTAAAATTGGGATAAGAGGCATTTATTTTGGATTATCTTACATTCTGACAATTGTGATATATTGTGAAAATTGCTTCTGTTAACACATTTGGAAGACATTGAACACATAATTTTAGCTATGAAGGAACATTTGGGTGTAAAAATCAAAGTTAAATCTGAAAAGTGCATCTTCAGAATGAGAGAGAAAGGACAGAGAGAGAGTGAGAGAATGCTCTAAAATTTCGGCTAATAAAAAGTGAAATTGACAGAATTTAGGGGATGGAGAGGAGCCTGAAATTATTTCTTGTATCTCAAAGTGGAAGAGATTTTGGTTCATACATGAATAACTCTAATAAATTTTTTAAAATACATGTAAATATGTATATGTCTGCATACTAAAGATTTAAATAATATTAGAATTGAGAATTATCAGAAGTATGTAACATTTAAAACCATCACAGATGAGAGGAAAGCAATAAAATGTAGTCAACATTGTCAATGACAGTAATAAATGGTGATAAATCAAGAAGACATCAAATAAGTTAAGAAATCTTTTATATACTTTGATTAAAAAATGTTAATGATTTCAACTTTCCACTAACAAACTAGATTGATAAAATAATGTTTAAATATTCATACACAAAGGAATATTGTTCTCAAGTTGAAAAATTAATAGGCAGGAAATGTTATATGACATCAATAAATCAAAGGATTAAAAATCTGTGGATATCTTAAAAGCTCCTGAAAGAATTTAATAAAGATTGAAACTCATGTTGACAAAAAAAAGCATTATTACTAAGAATAGAATGATACTTCCTCAACCTGATACTTAAAATTTACTGAAGTAATGGAAACGTTCTAATAATTATCAGGAATAAGCATATATACTCCATCAAAATGATTATTTAATATTGGCCTTGAATTTCAGGCAATACAATAGAACATTACACAGAAATAAAAGATATATCTATCAGAAAGGAGGGACAATTATAATTTTCAGATGTATACTATTATCTCAGCTTAAAAGAATTGTTTAAAAATGACAAAATTAATCAATATAATTTGATCTGATATATGTATACTAAATGAAAAGTTTTCTCATATATCAAAATTGCCAGAAAGAAAATATAATAAAATGATTTTATTGACAATAGAAAAAGAGCTGATAAACACAATTGCAACAAGTTTTCTAAATATTGTGGAAGCAGACATGAAGAGGACTTTAAAAAGTAAATGAGAGAAACTGAACAAATAATCAGAGAATACTGTGCCCCTTAAAGGCAAGTCTGAATGTTGTAAAGCCTGTTCAATATTTCACAAATCGGTTTATATTTCTTATAAATCACAATTCCTAGTCTTCTTTTTCTTCTATTTTCCTGAGTGGCTCTTTAAAAATGTCATATAATGTTTAGATTTGCAATCTTCTTTGCCTTATTCTCAATGAACTTCTATCTTACAGAGAAGTATACACTATAAACTAACCCTTGCCTTAATTTTCTGCCACCAGATCTGTTCTTTCTTCCAGATCTATCTGGTTTAGCAAACAAGGTTATTTTCATCTCAGCCTGGCCAGTGTCCAGGAATGTAATCCCAAGTCCATCAGCCTTCTCACGGAGAGTTCTCCGCAGACACTCATGTCCCTATTGTCTTCAGTGATTTCTCTGTCACTCAATCCAATGCACATCTTTAAGAACACATCTTACTCAATATCTGTGTCAGATCTTGTGTTTTTTGCTATAAGTTTCTCTTTCAAACCATCCCCTTCCAGACACATGGTTAAAATTGGCTATAGACCCCTGTGGTTGGGTGGGGTTTTGTGCCTTGTTATGACCATTGAGTTGTTTGCTAAAGAAACATTGTATTTCTGGGCCTAATATACATTTACAGGTGTACAAATCTGAAAACATTTGTCTCTCTTTGGTGTGGCAACAGTTAACATTCAAGAAGTGAGTGTTCCATAGGCCTGGGTTACCAAGAAAGTATGCTGAGAGTCTGGGAAGAATAACTAGCACACATGGAAGGCACCTTTGTTGCTTATGTCACTGAGATTCAGGGGCTGTTTGTTACCACAGCATAACCTGGCCTATCCTCACTGATACAACTCTTCAGCAAAACTCAACACTGCAGACCAGTCTTTTTTATGGAAAACTCTAATTTTTCATTGCTTCTTATGATATCATATTTTTCCCTCATATATATTTCTGTTCATCCATCTCATAAATTCTTGCCAAGGTCTGTGCCAAGTCTTTCTCTCATATCAATGGCTTCAATGATCATTTACAAGGAAATAACTTTCCAATGTCTGCCTCTAGATTTGAAAATAAACAAATACAAACGTACACACAGTCTCCCTTTCTCTCCCTCTCACACACACACAGGAAATTTTATATCTAATTGCCTAACAAGAAAATTCTACTATTCCACTTAGACATCTGATGGGCATTCCTGTTCTAAACTAAATTTATGACCTTACCTCATCCAAAATTTTTAGACCATTCTCCCATGTGATTCAAGTTTAAATAAATTAGATAATCCAACATTTACGTGCCAAACACTATGCATGTGTATGGCTTATAGTCTACTGAGAAGGGCAAACTAATCACAATAACAGATTTTCAAGCTTTAATAGTCGCACCCCTCATATGTGAACAGGATAAGGTCATTTCAGTTTTACAGATGAAAATAAGTAAAGTCTACAGGTGCTAAGAAACTTACTCAAAAGACATATGGTAGCAAATGCTAACATCAAGAATAAAATAGGAATCTAGTAATGCACGGCACACACATTTGCTATTTTCTGTTATGCAAGGGAGCAATGTAATTCCTGCCCAGGTGTGTTTCCCGGCTCTGCAGGTTCTACCCCTTCTTTCCTATCCCTGGATTTGGGGGCCTATGACAATATAGAGCAGAGTTAAAGACTCCAGTTTTGTGATCCTGACAAGCCTAAACAGTACGTGAGAAGATGAAATACTGATTTTCATAGAATGGCCAGTGCTGGGACACATTTCTTCTAACTGATAAGAAGTCCCCTTTTAAAAAGAGAACGAAAATTAATTATGACTAAATTTGAGTTTCTTGCTATTTCTCACAACCAGGAGTTAAGTGGTTCCTCTATAGAGATTAAAATAAAAAAATAAGTGAATCAAAAATAAGATGCACTTATTTTACAAATCTGCTATTTAATTGTATTTTCATTGGAATAATATTTTTTGTACATAAAGCATTGGTGCTAGATTCTTTACTATTTTGCTTGAAAATCAAATATACATGAAAACATGATGTAAATGGATGAATGTTTTCTGAAATTACTAAGTATAGTAAAAAATGTAAATATAGAGGAAATACAAGTGTGTTAATCATAAATCACGTAGAAATAACAGTATCAGTCTGATGATTTGACTATTTTAATACTTGAAATATATATATACTTTGTCTTTTCAAAGACTTTTAATTTCTTTGTGGTTTAATACTCGTGTGTGTGTGCACAAACATATGTGTGTGTAAATACTACCCACTTAAATCTAATACTATCTTCAATCTGTATCAGTTGTATAAGACATTCTTGTCTCATTAATTGAAAACACAAATTACAACAATTTACAGCATAACAGACTACTGTACTAAAGCAAGTAACTATTACTCATAACTAGTTCAGGCAGTGAACTGCTAATTGTTTGCTGGATTTCAATTTGAATTAAGGGGGACATTTTATCTCTTTTTCTTGCAGAGATAGACACAATCCACATTTTGTGATAACAATGCCTACGCTAAAAAAGACCTGCTTCTTTGGTAGCTATCAGAGTCTCAAAAATTAAGGGTCAGCGGTAGTAGACCAGCGTGTCAGATACAAATATTTTTGTGTGCCTATTAATTGGTTAAAAAGACAATTGTAGCTGTACTTTATATGAATAGTAATATTCCACTCCAATTTTGACCTTGGTACATTCAAATCTTTTAATTTAATTTTTCAAAACATATAGTATTGACTTTAGGAGATATTCATCAAAGAAAATAATGGGTTTTTTTTCCTATTTAACTAGTGTGTGTATATAAATTATCTACAGAAATGTAATGACTGTGCCACTGCTAAAACATCAAACAATGTATCTACCTTTATTTATATTGATAAAATTGGAGAAAATTAGCTTTATGTTCATTTATCATTATTGTGTGTTGTTTATTTGATTTTCTCTCGTTTGCAGAGATTATGAGTTCAGACTCACAGCTCTTGAATCACTAGACCAGAAGGGTAAGTTAAGCAAATTTCTATTTCGTTTTCCCCACACAATCATACAAAACAGTCTCACAAGTCTCCACAGCACAGGAGCATTTGGGATGTAATTGGAAGTGCTTTCTGACAACCACATCTGCTCCCATTACCACACGCAGGCTGTGATTTCTGGAGCACTGTTTGGAGGGTACAGAATATTTAGTGTCCTGCTAGGAAAAGCAGTATTTGTCTTTTCGTGGTAGTTTTGTGTTCTATCTTGAGAAGGTATCCAGAGGTAATCTGATCTGACTAGCCAATGTCATACTCAGCATCCAAGTCCACTTCTCTTACTCTCTAGCTCTTTCATCTAGTTAGCTTTCTTAACTTCTCCTCCTAGTTGGTTTTTCTTTTATGCAAAACCTATCATAATTGCACCATTTTCACTTAGTCCAAAATGTTCCCAGTACTTGTACTGATGACCTTAGATATGAAGCTAGTTCCTTAAATGTAGGAATGGTTTATCAGTCAGTCTGTATAATGCAAAAAGTAAAGGGTCAATGGAATATATTTGAAAAATTTCATGACTAGAAAGTTTCTTGAAGAAAAGGGATTCGTGAAAGAATGTAACATGTAAGAACAGCACCAAAATTTATCCTCCCAGACTGCTAAGTTTACTTTTTGCCCTCTGATACTCAGAGATCATTGTTCTTTTCTGGATCTCAATTTTCTTTACAGAATCGAGAACATTTTGCTAGTTACCTTAAAAGCATGTTCTGCTTCAATAACAACAACAATAACCCTAAACCGAGCATTACCCAGCACTAAGTGCCAAGTACTCTTCTCAGTGCTTTGCGTATACTACCTTATTTAAACCTGAAAGCTAATATTGTTATATCATCCCATAAGATGAGGAAGTAGAACACACGACAGTGAAGAGCTGCTCCAGTTCCTATATCTAGTGCTGGGTAGAGCAGGGACATGAGTCAAAGAGCTATGCCTCCAGGTCCTTTACTCAGAGTCCCTGTGCTATACAGTGATTATATGAATTGATTTATTTACATGTTTGTGCCTTTTATAATTCTGGCTTCATTTTCTCAATAAAAACATATCATATTTTTATTATATTTTCTTATCTGTTATATTGGGGAAAAAATGACATTCCTAAATTTATTATTTAAGAATTCTCATTAAAATTATATTTTTAGTTAACGATATTAACTGGTTTCAAATTATAAAAGAATATGCCATATTTCATCTGTAGTTTTATATTAACAATGTTTTCTATTAAATAAATTATTATTCTATAATTAACCACTATTTTATCATTGTTAGCTTTTCCTTTCATGTATATATTTTCCAGAATAATGTTTTATAGTTAGATAATGTTTTAATTGTATAATTTCAGTACATCTAGTCTAATTCTGTGCAAAACGTATAAACTTTCTAATGGTTTATATGGTTTGTGTTGATTTTATTAACAAACCCGACATAAGAAGAATATTGTGGTGAATTCTTAATTAGCAGACTGAGGGCAGTGTATATGGATGTTTTCTATCCTGAACTGTGAAATAAAAGACAAGTGAGACAGGGTTGATGAATATGTAAACTGACAGAGTAGAACATAACAATCAGTAATGCTTTGAATCTAGGATCCTTCATGACCAACTGATTTGAAAGAAATAAAATTGAAAGAAAGAAACCAGAGAGGGTGTTCATTGCGAAAGCAGTAGGTGGCATATAGTGTACAACAAACATTCTCTTAATGTTTTAGTAATTTTCCAGATAAGGTTTTTTAGCTGTAGTATTTGAATTGCTGTAACATTTCCTGGGAATATTTACCTATTTCGTTACTCAACACAAAATTTCTTAATGGCCTGGTTTATACTATGGCATGCCATTTACCAAAAGGACAAGTGTTGTCTAGTTGCATTTGTAAGAGATAATTTTACTATTCTTTGTTTCTTCTAAAGCTGACACAGAATATAGAGTTTTCTTTTCTTTTTTTTTGTATTGAGTTAATGATAGGTTACAATCTTGTGTGATTTCAGTTGTACATTAATGTTTGTCATTCGTGCTGTAGGTGTACCATTTCACCCTTTTTGCCCACCCCCACCCCACCTTTCCCCTGGTAGCCACTAATCTGTTCTCTTTGTTCACATTTTTAAATTCCTCATATGAGTGGAGTCATACAGACATTATCCTTCTCTAACTGGTTTATTTCACTTAACATAATTCCCTCAAGGTCCATCCATGTTGTTGCAAATGGGATGATTTTGTTCTGATTTGCAGCTGAGTAGTATTCCATTGTATATATATACCACAATTTCTTTATCCATTCATCTGTTGATGGGCACATAGGTTGCTTCCACGTCTTGGCTGTTGTAAATAATGCTGCAATGAACATTGGGGTGCATAAGACATTTGGAATTGCTGACTTCAAGCTCTTTGGATAGATACCCAGTAGTGGAATGGCTGGATTGTATGGTAGTTCTATTTTTAATTTTTTGAGGAATCTCCATACTGTTTTCCATAGTGGCTGCACTAGTTTGCATTCCCACCAGCAGTGTATGAGGGTTCCATTCTCTCCACAACCTCTCCAACATTTGTTACTATTAGATTTAGATATTTTTGTCATTCTTATTGGTGTAAGGTGATATCTTAGTGTAGTTTTGATTTGCATTTCCCTGATGATCAGCGATGGTGAGCATCTTTTCATGTGCCTATTGGCCATGCGTATATCTTCTTTGGAGAAATGTCTGTTCATGTTTCCGGCCCATTCTTTTATCAGGTTGTTTGATTTTTTGTTGTTGAGTTGTGAGAATTCTTTATATACTATGGATATTAAGCCTTTCTCAGATATATGACTTGCAAATATTTTTTCCCAGTTAGTGGCTTGTTTGTTTGTTTCAATCCTGTTTTCATTTGCCTTGAAGAAGCTCTTTAGTCTGAGGAAGTCCCATTTGTTTATTCTTTCTATTGTTTGCTTTCTCTGAGAAGACATGGTGTCCAAAAAGGTCCTTTTAATACTGATGTCAAAGAGTGTACTGCCTACGTTTTCTTCTGGAAGCCTTATGGTTTCAGGTCTCACCTTTAGGTCGTTGATCCATTTTGAGTTTATTTTGGTGAATGGTGAAAAAGAATGGTCAATTTTCATTTTTACATATGGCTTTCCAGGTTTCCCATCACCATTTGTTGAAAAGACTTTCTTTTCTCAATTGTATGCCCTCAGCTCCTTTGTCTAAGATAAGCTGTCCATAGATGTGTGGTTTTATTTCTGGGCTTTCAATTCTGTTCCATTGATTTGTGCACCTGTTTTTGTACCAGTACCATGCTGTTTTGATTTCTGTAGCTTTGTAGTAAGTTTTGAAGTCAGGAATTGTGATGCCTCCAGTTTTGTTCTTTTTTCTCAGGATTGCTTTAGCAATCCGGGGTCTTTTGTTGTGCCATATAAATTTTAGGATTCTTTGTTCTAATTCTATAAGGAATGACATTGGGATTCTGATTGAAATAGCATTGAATCTGTAGATTGCTTTGGGTAGAACGGACATTTTAACTATGTTTATTCTTCCAATCCATGTACATGGAATGTCTTTCCATCTCCTTATGATGTCATGCAATTCTCTCAGAAGGGCCTTGTAATTTTCATTATATAGGTCCTTCACTTCCTTAGTTAAATTTACCCCAAGGTATTTTATTCTTTTTGTTGCGATTGTGAATGGTATTGTGATCTTGAGTTCTTTTTCTGTTAGTTAGTTATCAGAGAATAGAAATGCTACTGATTTATGCAAATTGGTTTTATACCCTGCAACTTTGCTGTAGTTGTTGATTACTTCTAACAGGTTTACAATGGATTCTTTTGGGTTTTCTATGTATAAGATCATGTTGTCTGCAAACAGCGAGAGTTTCACTTCTTCCCTCCCTATTTGGATTCCTTTTATTCCTTTTTCTTGCCTGATTGCTCAGGCCAGGAACTCCAGTACTATGTTAAATAAGAGTGGTGATAGAGGGCATCCTTGTATCATTCCTATTTTCAAGGGACTGGCACTCAGTTTTTGCCAATTGAGTATGATGTTGGCTGTGGGTTTGTCATATACGGCCTTTACTATGTTGAGGTAGTTCCCTCGTATGCCCATTTTGTTCAGAGTTTTTATCATAAATGGCTGTTGGATCTTGTCAAATGCTTTCTCTGCATCTATTGAGAGATCATGTGGTTTTTATTCCTCAGTTTGTTGATGTGGTGTATCACGTTGATTGATTTGTGGATGTTGAACCATCCCTGTGTCCTTGGTATGAATCCCACTTGATCATGATGTATGATCCTTTTGATGAATTTCTGAATTCTGGTGGCCAAAATTTTGTTGATAATTTTTGCATCTATGTTCATCAGTGATATTGGCCTGTAGTTCTCTTTTTTTGTGGTGTCCTTGTCAGGCTTTGGTACCAGCGTGATGTTGGCCTCATAGAATGTGTTAGGAAGTGTTCCATCCTCCCTAATTTTCTGGAATAGCTTGAAAAGGATAGGTATTAAATCCTCTCTGAACGTTTCGTAGAATTCCCCAGGGAAGCCATCTGTTCCTGGGGTTTTATTCTTTGGGATGCTTTTGATGGCTGTTTCAATCTCTTTCCTTGTATTAGTCTGTTCAAATTGTCTGCTTCTTCTTGAGTGAGCTTTGGGAGATTGTAGGAGTCCAAGAATTTATCCATTTCCTCTAGGCTATCCATTATGTTAGCATAGAGATTTTCGTAGTATTCTCTTATAATCTGTTGTATTTCTGCAGAGTCTGTTGTTATTTCTCCTCTTTCATTTCTGATTTTGTTTATTTGAGCTTTCTCCCTTTTTTTCTTTGTAAGTCTGGCTAGGGGTTTGTCAATTTTATTTATCTTCTCAAAGAACCAACTCTTTGTTTCATTGATCCTTTCTACCACCCTTTTCATTTCAATAGTATTTATTTCTGCTCTGATTTTTATTATTTCTCTCCTTCTGCTGACTTTGGGCTTTATTTGTTCTGCTTTCTCTAGTTCAGTTAGGTGCAGTTTAAGATTGCTTATTTGGGATTTTTCTTGTTTGTTAAGATCTGCCTGTATTGCAATGAAGTTTCCTCTTAATACAGCTTTTGCTGTATCCCATATGAGTTGGTATGACATGTTATCATTTTCATTAGTTTCCAAGTTTTTTTATTTCTTCTTTAATTTCTTCAATGATCCATTGCTTGTTCAGTAGTGTATTGTTTAGTCTCCACATCTTTCTGCCTTTCTCAGCTTTATTCTTGTAATTAATTTCTAGCCTTATAACATTATGATTGGAGAAGATGCTTGTTATTATTTCATTTTTTTTTAAATTTGTAGAGGCTTGCCTTGTTTTCCCAACATATGGACTATCCTTGGGAACGTTCCATGTGCACTTGAGAAGAATGTGTAATCTTCTATTTTAGGATGAAGTGATCTATATATGTCTATTAAGTCCAATTGTTTTAGTTTTTCGTTTAGCTGCACTATTTCTTTGTTGATTTTCTGTCTGGATGATCTGTCCATTGATGTGAGTGGGGTGTTGAGGTCCCCTACTATTATTCTGTTGTTTTTAACATCTTCCTTTAGGTCTGTTAATAGTTGCTTTATGAACCTTGGTGCTCCTATGTTGGGTTCATAGATATTTATAAGCGTTATTTCTTCTTGATGAAGTGTCCCTTTGATCATTATATATTGTCCTCATGTGTCTCTCTTTACGTGTCTTATTTTGAAATCCACTTTGTCTGATATAAGAATTGCAACACCTGCTTTTTTTTCCTAGCTATTAGCTTGAAGTATTGTCCTCCACCCCTTCACTCTGAGCCTGTGTTTGTCCTTGGGGCTGAGGTGTGTTTCCTTGATGCAACAAATTGTTGGATCTTGTTCTTTATTCAATTTTGCCACTCTGTGTCTTTTTATTGGAGAGTTTAATCCGTTTACATTGAGAGTGATTATAGATGCATGTGGACTTAAAGCTGTCAATCTGTTGCTCATTATCTGGCTTTCCTGCTTTACTCTTCCTGTGTGCTTTATCCTACCCATTTCATACTGCAATTTCTTATGCTGGGTTTCTTAGATTTTTGCTTATTTATGTTTTGAGTCTCTGTTCTGTTTTTTAGTTTAGTGTCTACCCTGATATTTGTATTTAGAATCTCATGTATAATATAGTCTATTCTCTGGTGGTCTCTTACTTACTTGGCCTAGACTAATTTAGTCCCTTTGCTCTTCCCTTCCTAAATTATTATTTTCACTTCTTGTTCCAACTTGTGTTATGAGTTTGTAGTTAGAGTGATAAGATGGAGCTATGTTGTCTCCTATCCGGTTCCAGCTCCTCCGAGGTGGGCAGCAGGGGCTCCTTCCTCTGTCTTTTGATACTGTAGGTCTCTGAGTCCTGGCATTAGGTTCATTAGCTGAAATTCAGGGTCTTTTTTCAGTCCTTTGCTGTACTTTGGAGGGGAGAGACTCCTGGGTCAGCTCACCCCACCATTTTGCTCCGCATCCCCTTCAAATATAGAGTTTTCTTATGTGTAATTTGTGAAGAGAAAATTATTTGTGAGGTCAGAAAAAAAGGTTTATCTCTTGAACAAAAACTGAACGTTTTTGGAAATAAATATCACTGGAGGTGGTGGTTGTAGCCTGGTCACCTTTACCCCTTCGCTGATGGTTGTGTAGGCAAGGCTACGTTCATAAGGTTGGGACCAAGATTTGAGTACTAAGCATTTCAAATAAGGCCAAGCATCCTACTTGTGGCAAATAAGTTCCCATAGAAAGATTCAAAGCATTAGTTGGAGCCGAGGCTTTCAGAGACAAGGAAAAATCCTAGGTTTGTTTAGAAAATTCAAAGGCAGTGGCAAGACTAAAGAAGAAATAAACTCAAGGTCCCAAATGGAACATGAGCAAGGAAGGATGCTATTGGAAGTGACTGTTGCTACAGGTGAAGAAATGTCCACAGCTTACCTTTGTGGATGGGAAGGACTACCTCAGAGGTTTGCTTTCTGAGTCAACCTAGGAAGTTCCTCTGGTTTACTCAAGATGCTTAACATTGATCTTAATGCTTTTTAGTTGTCTGGGACACCCTACTCCTAGAGCTCTGTGCTGATACAACCTGTGATATTGTTCAATTTATTCATGCATACATCTAACAGATGAGAACCCCAGTGATCAAAGAAATTTCATAGCATCTATTATATAATGATGACTATACTTTTATTATAATAATAAAACAAAAATAATAATAACAGCTAATATTTATGGAATCTTTCATTTGTTCCAGACACTGCAATAAGAATACCTTATGCATTGTCCCTTTTAGTTTTCCTAATACTCTTATGAGGTTGTCATTTTTTTTATCATCATCCAGTAGGGTAGATATTATTGAGGCTTATGAAATGGGAATAACCTACTCAAGGTCACACAGCTTGTTAGTGGGGGATCCAGCTTTTGACCTAAATTTTATGACTCTAACATATGTAACAAGTTCTTCTCTTTAGATGTTGATCATCATTTGGAAGATTGTTACCACAGTACTGTCCCATGGTAGGCACAATAAATTAGTGAATAAATGAATGAATGAATGAAGAACCATTAAATTTGTTTTCTCTTCTCTGGAAAAATAGATTCTATTACCTCTGCCACTCCTTCATGCGAATACTTTAGTAAAGTTTTAAAAATAGTTACTTGTTGCCAGATATGCATTAATTGTGATATGAAGAAGGCACACATGGGGACTCAGGGCTCAGGATAGACTCCCAGCAGTATGAAATGGTAGCATAGAGAGAACGAGCTGACTACAGGGAAATCCAGACAAAGAGTACCACAAAGAGCTGGAGATCATGATTGGAACAGAAGCTCCCTTACTGGTCTGCTCTATAGGAAAATTCAAAAGTATTCCAGGAGAAACTGAACTTGAATTTCCTGCTGTTGAATGTGGACAAAGAACTCAAGTCATTACATTTATAATAAAGGAAATGTCAACACCAATGATCGAGATATGGGGACATCTATGTACAAAAGTATTTACCACTTATTCAGTTTCTTTTATGAAGATGCAGTGTCAACATTTTCTTAGGCTAAAACAAGGAAATCAAACCCTTTCTTGTGTGTTTGAAAAATAATGTTATAATGCTTGCAAGTATTAAATTTTCCAGAATTAGATTGATGAGATAATGCTTGAATTTTTATTTATCATTTAAACCTAAGGATATAATTAAGCTTTGATAAATTTTAGCTAATTTTTTAACCCCAAGGAAAGCTTACAAAACAACCCAAAATGCCTTTTTCTAACTAATATGTAGTGTAGGTAATAAATTTTTATTTAAACATTCATATGGTTTATTAATATTTAAGACTACTCTTATAGCTGCCAGCTCTCTTTTAATCAAACATAGTGTTTCAAATATATCAAATAAAATTAGAACTTTATTAAATGTTTCTAATATTTGATTGCACTATAAAATTCCCCCACTGAAACATAGCCAGTTTATTCTTAGGCTCTTGAAATTGAGGAGACAATATTTCTTGTCTTCTTACAACTTCATTATTAAGCTATATTATTAAGCTATACTTCACTAATATACATCCATTTCAATGGTTCTATTTAATTCTAGTCTTAGTTGTTGTTTCTTTATTATTGTCCCAAGGATCTTTGGACCACTCATAGCATTATGATCATTGTAGATGCTCAGTGAATGCCAGAATCAAAGAATTTAACTATCTCATGAGATGTTAAACATTACCTCGTTCAATGACCCACACAATGTTTGAAACCCACTTAGTTAATTTTGACTCAGTGAAACACTGAAATAGTGCCCACAACAAAAGAACAACTCAATAAATCTCTGTAATATACCAACTTTACTAGGCAGTTTAAACTGGCCAAACTAACTTGATCATTTTCTTTGTTCCTATAAAAGTTTAAAAGGCTTCCAGTTTTAATCTATTGCTGAAAATGGCTGAAACAATTAACAGTTTGAGTGAGTTGATAATTATTTAAAATCTAGAAAATTCAGAGGTGTAAGACAGATTCCTGAGAGTGTGATAGGGACTGAATGTTTGTGTCCCTCCGAAATTCCTATCTTGAAGACATGACCCCTAATGTGATGGTATTTGGAGGCAGAGCAGTTGGGAAGTCATTCGGTTTAGATAAGGTCATGAAGGTGGAGCCTCCGTGATAGGATTAGTGTCCTTACAAGAGGAAGAAGCCAGTGCTCTCTCTGAATCTCTCTAAGTAAGCACAAAGAAGAGGTCATGTGAGCATGCAGAGAGATGGTGGCCACCTTCAATCCAAGTGAAGAGGCCTCAGAAAAAATCTACTTCTTTGGTACCTTGTTGTTGGATTTCCAGTCTCCAGAACTGTGGGAAATAATTGCTTGCTGTTTAAACAACAATTGACTAAGACACAACCTGAGCTGACCGGGACTGAGGGATAAGAATGAAAACTCAGAAGGCAGAATTTGATTAAAAAATGATACACAAACTTCTGAACCATAAGTTGAACAGAAACTGAAAGTAAAACAGGCTACAAAGAGAACAAGAAGAATTCTGAGAAACAAATAAAGCAGCTTATTCAAATAGAGCTCAAGTAGCTGAGTAGTTCAGATTAACATAAAGGTAAATAACTGAATTAGTTCAATTCAAAGAAGTCTCAGAGAAAAACATGAATTAAATTATTAAATGGAGTAGTTGATAGAAATAACGCTTGACCCTGAAAAACTTTCTTTTTTTTATATGGACATGTGGCCAAACTTGAATTAGTTGTTTTAACTAGTATGTCAGGATACGGTGATATATACTTTACATGTTTTTGTTCTTTTTGGTCTGAAATTATTGCTTAAAATAGTAAAGATATATTCTGCATATAGCTATGCATTCAAATTATTTTTTAGAATTATTCATAACTACTATTGTCTAAAAAGAATTTGGGATGATTCGAAAGAGAGCGATATAAGGATACATATGAATAATTTAGAAGCAAGTAAAATATATAAATGCATAATTTTTCTTAAATTGCATTTACTGTGTTGGTAATAACTGAAGAAATCTAATAGATTTCATTGGAAACATGTTTACTACCTACTTCCAATTCATTAATTTTCTCCCCTACTGTGTCTATTTTGTTGTGAAATCCATCCTTTGAGTCCTTAATTATTACATTCTTCACATTGTAATCTCTCTTCTAGAATGTGTTAATCACAGCTATTTATAAGTTTGCTCTCAATATCTCTGATAAGTGAGTCATAATTATTATTTTCTTTGCATTTTATCTGACTTTTCTAGTTATTTTTAGTGAGAGTACTTTGCTGCTACCTCTTCCAACAGAGCAAGGCGCACATGTCTTTCCTTACTAACACTCTCTAGAGTGAATCTTAGTTTGGTTTTGATTGTCATGCAGGTATTAGTTGAGATTTTACTATTCTCACAGCTCTAAAATTCAGATTCTTTGAAAGACAACTATCTTCAGTTACTTTGAAATATTTCCATTGTTTTAAAATACCTACAAAACTAGAATAATTCCAGATCAAGTAATGGCTTCTAGTCAATGCTTTCACTTGGTAAATTCCTGTATGAATTATATGAAAAGGCAACCCATGGTTTTTCTATATAATAACGCTATTTTCCCCTTGAAACAAATCTCTGTGGGCAGATATTTCAAGTTGTTGATGTGTGAATTCCACCTTCTTAGTCATTTAGTGTACTTGCCATAGATTCTATATCTTTCTTAAGTCTGAAATCAATATGAGATCACGGTGGATTTGTTAGTAATTTACAGATTGAGTTTCTAGCCCCAAATTTTCCAAGTGAAGCAGCTGAGTATAATGCAAGATTGGAGTTGCATCTCAGGCAAAATATACGAGTTTACAGCCATAAGTAATTAGAAAAACATATTATGATTATGTCTTTGAGATATACCAAGGACAGTTTTATTTGTACTTCATTCGGCCTTCCCAGAATCATCTTCCCTCATGATTACACTTAGTAGCTTACAAATAGTCATCATTTTGGCAACCTATTCTTCTACGTCTCATACCTGTCCAAACTTTCATCAATCTTCTTGTGCCTTCTCTCTATTCCTTTAGCTGAATTGCTGAGTACAATGTCATCAAGACACAAAGAAATCTTTGTATTGGTGGACGCTGCAGGTTTATGTACTCAAATTTCAATTGCATCCTCAACTCCATTCAAAAAATCATCCCAGATAGTTTCTAAAAAGTTCCTTTCTTTTCCCTTTGAAAAATAGTCTTTTAAAAGAATACACTTTTTTTAAATGGAAGAACATATCATTCTGAAGCAAAGTTGTGAACTAATTAGAGAATCAATAGCAGTGATAAGTAGGTGTTCTCAATAGTCACTACTGGACTGTAATGAGCCTGAGCCTGAATTAACTATACCAAGTGTTTTACAATCATTTGGGTGGAAAAGAAGATATCTGAGTGGAAAAGAAAATATCTAGGTGAAGGAAGAAGAAAAAAATAGAAGGCATTAACAGAATATATCTTTATGCCCCTTCTTGCAAATGGTGCTATAGACTAAATGTTTGTGTCCCCCCAAAACCATATTTTGAAACCTAATCCTCAATGTGATTGTATTTGGACATGGGGTGCTTGGGAGATGATTAGGTCATGAAGATGGAGTGCTCATGAATGGAATTAGTGTCCTTATAAAAGAGACCCCAGAGAGCTCCCTTGTTCTTTCTGCCTTGTGAGGACACAGCCAGAAGACAGCCATCTATGAACCAGGAAGCAGCTTCTCACCAGACACGAAATCTGCAAATCTGCCAGCACCTTGATTTTGAACACCCCAGCCTCCAGAACTGTGAGAAATAAATTTCTGCTGCTTATAAGCCATCCAGTCTGTGGTATTCTGTTATAGCAGACCTAGCTGGAAAAGACAGACAGCAACATTTTTAACTAGAAAACGACAATAACAACAACAAACCGTCCTTTCTTCCTGAAGATAGCTGGCCACTCACTGGATAGTGTTTCTGAGTTCTAGGACCACAAAACCCAATTGGTAAGGCCAGATTGTCAACTCCTAGATGTGAACGATCACAGTGCCTAAACCTTGGAGTCTGTGCTCTGACTAGATTGGTGAACCACTAGGTGCAAGTGTGTTCCTGAGGGAAGAAACCCTCTTCTAGGGAAGAAATGTATGAATATTGTTCAGAACATAATTTAAAGTCCTCTGTTCTTGGTTTATAACAAGTTTGAGAAATAATGGAGCTCTTGCAAAACTGCAGTGGTTCCGTCATTAATTTGGCTATGACTTTAGCCCAGTGACTGAATACTTTCAAATAAGCCCTTGGGGACACCGAAAGCCTAAGTAATTGCAAGACAAATTCCTAAAACATCCACCAGGAGGTTGTGGAAACATTGCTTGATTTATACAGTGCTACCCACAAGACTGGGAAGATTTAGACTCAGAGAGTGGGTCTGGTTTAAGATCATGGTTGACTGGCACACAATTTTTCATTCCAGATCCAGTCAAGGCAGTCCTTAGAAATATTCCCAAAACTGAGATGATTTCAGTCCAGGCTGTTTTACTCCTTTTGTTAGTCACCCTAGCCCTTCCCCTTGGAAGTCTTGAACCTTAACCCAAGGTCCCCAGAGCTCTGCTGTGCTTTTCAGAAATGCATGCTTAGCTTTATCCTCCCTCCTGTTTGGATTGAGAATATGGCCAATGTCTTTGAGCAACTGTCTCAAGTCTTCATCTTTGTCTCTTCAGCTTTGAGAGATGGTCAGAATCTTTGCTTATTTCTTGTCCCCAGCAGTGATGGTCTCCTGGTACAAATCTGTGCAAATTTGGATAGTCAAATGAGTAATTGTGATCAATATTAGCAAACGTCCTTGGGAAAAACCAGGGCAGGACTGTGATCTCAACTTGGTAGCTTGATCCCTCCCAGGTTCTTGCCCTTTAACATTTGTTGCTTCAGAAGATCTGGAACATTTACAAAAATGTTTGTATGTGGTCTATTCTATTTTCTTCATTATTCTTGTCAAGAAGGGTAGTGCACCACAAGCTTCTCCCTCCAACTCCAGTTAAAGTATTCTGCATATATGTTTTTGAGATATACTACATCATGAGTTCATAATGATACTTGTAGTTCAAATGTAGGACAAGAATTTTTACATAATTCCACTCACCTTACATTGACATCTTTCTTTCCTCCTTTGTAGAAAATTATGGTTCTTAGTTATAATAACATAATTACTAAGTTTGCTTTATCCTCCAAATTCATAAATTGAGGAATGAGATTAAAATGCCAATGTCACCACTAACAATATAATTACTGTAAGGAATTATTATTATTATTGCTATTATTATTATTGTTATTATTATTATTTTGCAGTTCTAGTTTTTCTTAGCGTTGATCCCACTAGGATTATGCAGTCAAATATTCCATAGGGATAAGCTGAATTGAAAGTGAAATAAATACAGGTATGGTGAGTGATTTAAAAACCCTATCTGCTGCTACAGGAATTAGAATATATTTAAACAAATAGAATTATTAGGTCCTCCAATAAGTCATTTGGGAACAATTGAATTTTTTACTTATAAAACTGCGTTGGAAAAGGTTAAATATACTATATATACTAAATATATCCTAGACACACATACAAACATGCAATAAAGACAAATGAACAAAACAAAACGGTAGCATAAACACTTCAAAATAATTATAAATTTGTCTTATAGCATTTCAAGCTAATTAAAAGCAATCAAATAAAAATAAGTTGAAAAGTGGGTGTTATGAAGAGGAAATTCACAAAGAAGAGCTCTCAAATGGCTGATACAATAATAAAAAGTTGCTCAATTTCATTATACACAAGAATATTAGACATTAAAATTGTAATGAGCTAACTTTTTCCCTCAATTGTTGACATAAATGAACCCTTTTAACAATATTAAGTGTTGATGATGGAGTAGAGAGAGGAAATGGGTACTTTTTGCCTTTAAAGTAAATCCCTACATTACTTTGAAGAATAATTTAAAAGAAGACAGAAAAACTGAAACTGGGCATACCCTATATTCCACGTTATAATCCTAGTATCTACCCTAGAGAAGCACTAAGGGCACATGAGTGTGAGGAGCATGTATAAAGCTATTCATTGGAGCAATAAGAAAAAGAAGAAAAAGTAAACAATTGTCGGGTAAACTGTTGACTAGTAGGTAAAAGGATGAATAAAATGTGGTACATTGATTAAATGTATAGTAAAGAAGAACAAGCTAGTATATATAAATTATGCTAATATATAATGCATATGCAGTTTTCTGGAGTTTTTAATAAGGAAAACAGCAGAATAAAAACAGCTAAGGTAATATAGCCATAATTTATTGACATTTATTTGTTTGGGTTATTGGACTTGATTTTTGTATTCTTCAATTCAACAAAAAGGTATTTTACTGAATATCTTTTAGAAACATGCTTTTAAACATATGGCTTTGGTATTAAAAATATAGGTAAATATATTGTCTCCCCATTAATTTCATCATCTATGCTCAAAATAAAGGAATATTTATAAAAATAATAATTCCTCCCCCCCAAAATTTCTTTTTTGGATGTATCTTTAAACTCATCCGTTTCCAATAAGACTATATCTCATGTAACAATATCACATGTAAAGATAATGGATACATTCAGTTATAACATTTCAGGCTGCCTCTCCTCGGTTTAATGCCTAAAAGATTTGCTTAAAAAAGAGAAGACTGGGGCGAGCCTGGTGGTGTAGTGGTTAAGTTCACAGGCTCCACTTCAGGGGTCAGGGGTTCACAGGTTCGGATCCTTGGTGAGGACCTAGCACCATTCATCAAGCCATGCTATGGTGGCAGCCCACACAAAATAGAGGAAGATTGGCATTGATGTTAGCTCAGCGACAATCCTTCTTGAGCAAAAAGAGGAATATTAGCAACAGGTGTTAGCTCAGAGCCACTCTTCGTCACAGGGAAAAAAGAAAGAGAGAGAGAGAAGGTGAAGAGAAAGAGACAAGGTTTGAAATCTTGAAATAGTGTAGGATATTAAATAATGACATAGTAATTTTTAATAATCAAAATTGATTAAAAATTCATGGATTCTAGAAATTCACTTTTAAGTGAGCTACTACTCAACAGGAGAAAATTTAGATTTACATATAACATTTTGATGTTGTAGTTATTGAAAAAAAGGTTAATATTCTTTTTATAACCCAATAAATTGTGATATATTAATATGCCAGTTACATGAATATTGTAGCTTCTTATTCATAAGAACATCTTGTTTGGACTTTTATATCCTAGTAATTATCCAATAGCACAATAGAGAATTTGTGTAATTTATATTGCTTAATATACCCAAATATTAGAAACTCATATGTGCTTGATGATCAACCTATTATATTCTGCATCAGCATTGCTCACACCTCTTCCCACTGTTGAACTTGTTCCACTCGTTTGTAATCATTGGTTCTCTTTTTGAAAACTACCTTATCACTTTTCATTTCAAGCAGGCTGCTCTTCTGGCTGCCTTTTTGCCAAGAATCCCTGGATTTTATCAACAACCTAGGTCAATAGTTCACACTGATGTTTGGAACTCAACTCTGCAGTTGTTTAAATGTGTTGTTATGTTAGATCTTAGTAATCAATTATTTTCCTTTCTCATTTCAGTATTCTATTTTTCCAGTAACTTCTATTTATTGCACTACATACTGCTATGCCAAATCAAGTATTTCAATTACAATGCTGCCTATGAAAATCTTCATTTTGTCTTTCTTCTGTATAATCTTTGGCCCAACTCTCTTGGAACTACCTGCAAAATATGCAAGTCCATTTTACTGTCTCAATAACTGAGCACTAAAGAGGAAAATAGCTGACTCTGGAGGTCTAGTAGTTAAGATTCAGTGCTGTCACTGCCGCAGCCTGGGATCGTTTCTGGTCTGGGAACAGCTACCCACCTGTCAGTAATCGTACTGTGGTGGCTGCATGTTGCCATGATGCTGAAAGCTATGCCACTCAAATTTCAAATACCAGCAGGGTCATTCATGGTGGACAGGTTTCAGTGGAGCTTCTAGATTAAAACAGACTAGGAAGAGGGACCTGGCCACACACTTCTGAAATAATTGTCCATGAAGACCCTGTGAATAGCAGCTGAGCATTGTCTGATATAGGGCAGAAGGTCAGAGGCTGGCTCAGAAAGACTTGACAAGGTTCAGCTCTACTGCACACAGGTTGCTATCAGTTGGAATTGACTCAACAGGATTAACAATAAAAAGAGGAAAAATATTCCAAGAACTGTAGAATATAGCATGTATAACATTACAAATAAAATCCCTGGACACTTCATAAAAGATAATTAAGGATGTAAATAGACAACTTGTTCTCAATATTTTATTTAACATGCTTTTCTTGATTTGACACAGATCTACGTGCATAATTTCCTTTTTCCCATGCCATTGTTCATTTTTAAAAATTATAAGTAGCATTATTGTATATTCTTTTCTTTCTGCTATTTAGGATCCTTTAACACTTTCTTTTACTAACTTTATTTCAATTTTCCATTCTTCAGTTATATTTTTCAACATATGAATGCATCAAATAAAATCGTATTACTTTGTTCTGGGTTTGAGCCTAGTCATCCTGAAAAGCTAATGAATGAAGCAGATACTCTCCTGTTTGTTTTGTATAATTAAACAGCCTAAAGTATAGCAATGGCATATTTTTAGAGTATTGACATTTTTCTGAAAAAAATGTTGATTTAGCTTCATTTATAGAGAAGCCCTAGGACACATAGAAATATCCATTGTGTCCATGGTGCAATACACTTAAAATTCCTCAAATCAAACTATTGATAAGTTAACCTAAATTAATGCTGAAAAATATCAAAACAATCATGCAAATACAAAAATTAATACTGAAATTCACAAAGTTTACTTTTTAAAGTTTTGTTACTTCCAAAATAAGAACTATGCTCCACAAGGACCAACTCATCAAAAGCACAAGCACAGCTCCAATTACAACCCCATGGTCACATTACTTTAGAAACTCTATGTCATCATTATTAGTAATTCCAAGATATCATTGGTACGTCTAAGAGCCTTTAGAAAGTAACTGAGATGGCAGGCAATGAAAGGAAGCATATAAACAGATATTTTCTCAGATGTTTGTTGAGAAAATATGTAAAATTGTGCATAGATCAAAATATACCATGGCTGCACCTCATAAATTACATTCTGTGGTAAGCCAAGGGCACCAAAGCAGTAAAACACAGTGTAACATTTAATAAGTAAACCCCACAAAAATAAATTAACAATGAACATATTTTTTCTATCAGGGAAAAGTCAGAAGTCAAGAATTTGGGCCCTTGTCTCCCCACCACTCAGCAGTGGCTATGGGACCGACTGAGATGGTGACACTCTTGGGCCTTCCTACAAAGTCACCACATGTGACCTTCTTACTCTTTCTCCATCTGACTTCTGGATATCAATGTCCAGGATAACCCTGAATACTTCCAGGGAAATATGGACACATTCCATGAGCCTGGTCATACCTCCAGTTCATCATCCAGTCCAATAGATTTGTATTGCTCTGTCATATGAACAAGAAATAAATGTTTACTCCCTTGAACTGCTGAAATGCTGATGTTTACTTGATATAACAGTTGGTCTGCGTTAACTAATACAGAAACTTATATCAGGAAAGGCATGTTTCTATAACAAAAATCTAAAATATGTGTCACTGGCTCATGATTGTTCAGTTGATACAAAAGGAATAGAAAATAGATTGGAAAGCAGCAGATCCATATTATATAGTTTGAAACACTGAATAATCTGCTGCTTGAAATAATTATAAGTAACAACATACAACTACTGAGACTATATTTTTAGTATGGTCTAGAAAAGTGGTTAGGAGAATGAGAGTCTTAGCATGTGTGGCAACCACTGGCCATTTTTAAAAACATATTGCAAAAAAGGGCAAGAATTGGGCAGCTTTCATAGACAGATAGATAAGAATAGAGAATAGAAAGAGTAGGATCATGTACTGTTCTAGATCCCAAATGGAAAGAAATAATTCTGGAAAGATCCCTCAGTGACAAAGGTCAGTGTCTGAGTTAGATACATTGACAGTCTTGCCAGAAATATAAGACAAATATGCTTCTGCAATGATGGTGCTTACATTCTTATGGGAAAGAGAGACAGAGTCAAGTAAAGAAGGCAGCTAATAATAAATATGCTTAAGTAATTTTAAATGGGAATGCAGTTTGAGCATCTTTGGCTAGCTCATCTAGACACCTCTGAGATAACAGTTAAAATGATATCTGAATTGAAAATGAGGATACACATATGACAAATAAAGAGAAATATTTTCCAGGAAGAAAGAAGATTAAGTGCAAATGTAGAAGTTTGACTTTTCAAGGAAAAGGCAGACATCACAGCCTGAGAGAAGTGAACCAAGGGGAGAGCAGTGTAAGATGAGACCTCGAGTCACCTTTTGGAGAGTGATTTTCACTGCTGGATGAAATTTGTTTGTGATACATAAAGAGCAGCATGTCCCGTCAGCATACGAGACATAGACAGCCCTGTGATCTCAGACAAAATATGCCAAAGACATTCTCAGTAACAGTTACTGAGAATGTTACCCAGTTGTAACAGAATTTGTACTTTCTAAATTTGTTTTTTTATTGACAATGACATATCTCATATCTGGAAGTTTGTTAATGAACATTTTAGAAGAACTCATGGGAGAATAGATCACTTATAGATCTTTTAATTTATTTCACGTGGAATATGACTGAACATCAGATTATTATTATATTCAGTCACATTTGGCCTGATTTATAATCATTTTACATTCAGATCTCATCTGTAGATACAGGTGAAGTAAACTAAAGATGTAAATTTGCTCAAGAAAATCAATAAGATATTTACTTTTACAAGTAAAAGATACTGTTATTAGAGTGTAAAATTAAGTGTTGAGGCAATAAACTTTATTTAAAACCTCCTTGAGTCCATTTGCTTGGGTGGCTGAGTCAAGTTGAAATTAAGTAGGTGCTTAGGGAAGCATATTACTTCAATTGAGTGGGGAACAAGGGGCAGTAAGACTTTAATTCCCTGCTTTGCTTCCAAATACATGCAAGCTCTTTTGGAGCACTCTAGGGGCCCCACACTTTCTCTGCCTCTCACCTCCAGCCTATTTCCTTCTCCTTCCTTCTCTGCCTCTTCACAGCACAACCAATGGGGCAGATCAGTAGGAAGAAAGGCATGATTATATTTGGTGAACTGAAAGCAATTTTGGCTCCTTTTTGCCCCTTTGAACCACAAGTTCTACTTTCCACGAGGCCCCAAAGTGTCAAAACTATGTAAGATGTGTTCCTGGGTGCCTTCCTCATTTCCTGCACAGACGATTTCCTGTGTCTGAGGATGAGCAGAGTTAGCCTGAAGGATGACAGCACAGTAGTAATGGGACAGTTCACAGCATGGTGATTACTTCCTCATCCTAAACACTGTGGAAGGCTGTTACCAGAACTTTCCTTTGTGAAAATCATAAGCCATAGCAGTGATATGCCTTTGAGGAGACACATATCTTCACTTTCACAGCTAGTAGTCTTAATGCCACCCCTAAATTTTGATGCTGACAGTAGATGCCATTTCTTTTTAATAATCTACACTTTTTAACCACAGATAATCAATCCTCCTTTAAAGATACATTTACAAGTTTTCAGGGAAAAAATACTTAAGTGGTTTAACTTCTATGGAAATATTTTTAAGCATCAAGAGTCATTTATGATTGCACCTACCTTCTAATCATAATTATCAGAGTGGTTACATGCAACTGTTATGAATAATAAATGCACAGTGGGATAAATGGATACTCCTTTTAAACTGTAAGTGATATACTTCTGGAGGCATAAATTTATTTTTGAAACAGCTTTTTAGATAAATGCTGTGAATACATGATATTAGAATATCAAATATTTATCATACAGTAGTTATCATTGTTTTTAAATGTAACCCAGCACATGCCAGGGAAAATGCCATGCTGATGATGTTAGGAAATAAAGTGAGTGATGTGTTCTGAATAAAACAATAGCAATTAGAAGTGAAGACACTGAAATATATGACCAACAGTAAACAATGGTAGAATAAAAAGAAACTCATGTTACATTCTTGTTTGGCGGTGAATTAAAGAGTTTAACTGATTTATTCACTACAATTTTGCAAAATTGAAGGCATTTGCTAAAAATTTAGGATTTTAATGGAACCTTTAATCTAACACAAGAAATTATGTGTGGACATTTGAATATATTTGGAGAAATCAAACAGTATAAAATTGAGAGGAAAATCTTCTTCTTCTCGAAACATCATCTAAGCCTCTTAAATCAGAATAATCTAAATCCTGAAAAATAGACTATATTGCTCATTCTAATTCTTTTGCCTTTGAAGGGGAATTCTTGAAATTTGGAGAGCAGTTTTCAAGTGAGAAGAGTATATGGTCCCTATCCTATACAGTGTTTAGTTTTTTAAACAATTATTTAATATGCAGTCCTAGCTTTGGGGAACATTTGCTGTGGAAATTTTTTGTGTAAATTTCACTTAATCTCTCAGGTGCAGAGCTGTGCTTGTATGTAGAATTGTCATATGAAGAAGGTCACCACACCCTCTTGGTCTTCTCCATAGGCTTACTATGGGGGAACACATGAGCTAAGCTGTGTACAGTTCTTGAGCACTTTATAAATAGTTCCTTGATGGAGAGTGAAAGGAACTGTTTTCCCTTGCTTCTCTATAAAAATGAGATTTAAATAAATTTGTTATCAATTCAAAATGATGGATTAAAAAAACCCAACCTTGTTTTTGGATTGTCGTTAAGTAGAAAGTGTGAAATCCAAGAAGAATGAACAAGTAAACAGTCATACTTATATCTGATATTGATTGACAAAATAGTGTGACTAGTTCAAAAGTTAAGAATTTATTAAACCAAATATTTCATTTAAACAGCAGTCTAAACACACAAAAACTCTAAAAATATTAAAGAGTCCCCTCCCTAAAAGAATTCTCATATATAGCTGATAATGCCTTTCTTCAATAAGTACTTGAGTGACATTCAAAGTGTGAAATAAACCTCAGGATCCAAAAATCAGGGCCAAAGAGAAAAAGTACAGTTGTAAAGTATGGATTACAAAGGAGAGAGAAGAAATGGTTGCTGAATGAAACACTACAGACCAACAAAACAAATCAATGAATAAATGTGCAAAGTTAAAGGGAGAGGAAAGCAGTTATCTGGTGAGTCTTGTGAAATTGGCTAGGAGTTCAGAGAATAAGTCCCCACAGGAAACCGTATGTGATAAGTGTGATCAGGAATAAGTAAAGAAGCAAGTGTGTGCACAGCTTCTAGGTGTGTATTAAGCAATCTGTATCAATAATATGCCCTGATATGTGTCTTGCTCTAGGGGTTTGTTCCCTGTGTGGCATTGATGACATGGTACATAGAAGTCACTATGTCTGTAGGTCTAAGTCAAAAGCGAAAGTTACTGAGAGAATTAAGATCTTCTGTATAAGGAAATAACCTAATTGAAGAATTAGGGGATTTAATATACTCTGAAATAATGAATATAAAGGAATAATAAAGGGATAAATTTGGGAACCATTTACTCTTACACTCAGCCTGGACACTGAGTATCAAAACCACATTTTACTGTCTACATTAACATTGCTTTGCTATAAGACTGTCTTCAACAGCACCTATTTTCAGACACTGTGTCAATCAAGCAAATGGTTTGATTTTTCATTCCAGGAACTTCAGAAATGATCCACAAACTCTCAGTGGAAGGCATCAATAGAAAATTTGTTTCAAAAGACTGTATGAATTCCTCATTCCAAAGTCCTTGCCTTACTGTTTCCACCAGTACAGGACTGTTGCATCATGATCCTTACACAATCCTAATCAAGCCCCCACAATGAAAGGCATGCTTTAAATCAAACTTTCAATTCTCAAAAATTCGTACCTTACCTTCACCCTCTAAAGGTCTGACAACACTTTGTGGGGTGGAATTCTCCCTTAATGAGTAAATAATATGCTCAGTTTTGGCTTATCAATAGGATAAGCTGGTGATATTTAGGGAATTAGGTTTGACAAATGACTAGAAGTCTCACAAAAGCCTCCATAACAATACTTTATTGTAGAACAAAGTTTATTGAATCTAATTTCACAATACTCATTTTATTTCCTCTTCCTGGAAATAAAACATTTGTAGAAACATAGGAGTTTTATTGGTTTATTTATTTATGTCAGTAGAAAAATATTTGGTGAATCTTTTATTAAGTCAAAAGCTTGTCAGAACATCAGTCATCTCACATTTTTAAATATCTGGCAGTGAAAATTTTATTAGTCAAGAACTACTAAAAATATAAAACCCTACTTATGGCTATAGTGGTACAAATGGAAACTGGCTTTTAAAATTTGCCATTAAGAGACACTGAGTTCTTCAACATGGCACGTGTAAGAAAGTTTTTGCATATATGGTGCCAGGTTCTTCCTAGTGCCCTATACAATCTAAATCTTTAAAACAATGAAACGATTTCTATATGATTCTTGTCATTAGAAATAAAGATAGAGATATGTGAGTGTGTGTGTGTGTGTATGTGTATTAAATCACAGGTGGCCTATCTTAAACATATATCCATCTAAAAATATAGCCTCAAAATATACCAAGCACCAACTAAAAGAAATATAGGAAGGAAAAGATAAATAAAAATTCATGATGATGTTAATACATCTCTACCAGAAAGAGATCAATTGGGCAAACAACAATCAGAGCTTTTGGAGATAAAAATAATACAAATATTATGTTCAAGTTATTAGATTTTGGAGAATACACATTCTTTTTGAGAAGAAAGGGAATATTTATAAAAATATTTCCACATCTGTTACAGAACTTAGGAACCCTTAACAAATTCCAAAGTATTGATGTTCAGGGCCATAATGCTGCACACATTTCAGTGGGTGCCATTCACATAAAATATGGTTGAGGCTACTTAGAGTTAAACAAGGTTGTAGTTCTCAGTGTCATAGAGTATATGTTCTCTAACCAAAAATCAATAAGACAATGGAAAGATCTTCTGTGCTCATGGATTAATATTGTTAAAATGTCCCTATTCCCTGAAGCAATCTCCATCAAACTTCTAATGGCACTTTTAACAGAAATGGAACAAACAATCATAAAATTTGTGTGTAACCAGAAAAGATCCCAAATACCCAAAGCAATCTTGAGAAAGAAGAAGAAAGCTAGAGACATCACACTTCCTGATTTAAAACTATATTACAAAGCCACAGTAAACAAAACAGTACAATATTGGCATAAAACGGAGACAAAGATCAAAGGAACAAAATACAGAGCTCAGAAATAAAATCATGCATATATGGTCAAGGAATTTATGACAGAGGAGCCAAGAATATACAATGGAGAAAGGATAGTCTCTTCAACAAATGATGTTGGGAAAACTGAACAGCTGCATGCTAAAGAATGAAACTAGACTATTTTACACCACACACAAAAATCAACTTAAAAATGGATTAAGGACTGAAACCATAAAACACCTGGAAGATGACATAGGTGATAAACTCCTTGATGTTGGTCTTGGCAATGATATTTTGGATTTGACACTAAGAGCAAAAGCGACAAAAGCATAAATTAAAAAAAAAAATTAGACTACATCAAACTTGAAATCTCTGCACAGAAAACAAAACTGTCAGCAAAATGAAAAGGGAACCTATGGAATAGGAGAAAATATTTGCAAATTATATATCTGATAAGGGATTAACATTCAAAATACATAAAGAACTCATATAATTCAATAGCAAAAAAATAAAAAATCTGAGTAAAAATAGGCAAAGGAACTGAATAGATATTTTTCCAAAGAAGACATAGAGATGGCCAATAGGTATATGAAAATGTGATCATCATTAATCATCAGGGAAATGCAAATCAAAACCACAATGAGATATTGCCTAATACCTGTTAGAATATCTCTTATCAAAAATATAAGAGATAAGAAATGTTAGTGAGGATATGGAGAAAAGGAAATCCTTGTGCAATTTTGGTGGGAATGTAAATTGGTTCAGTCACTATGGAAAACACTAGGGAGTTTCCTCAAAAAATTAAAAATAGAACTACCATATGATCTAGCAATTCCACTTTGGATGTAGGAAATGAAATCACTATTTCAGAGAGATATCTGCACCTTTTTGTTTATCACAGCATTATTTACAATAGCCAGGATATGGAAACAACCTAAGTCCATCAACAGATGAATAAAGAAAGTGTGATACACACACACACGGGATATTATTCAGTCATAAAAAAGAAAGAAATCCTGCCATTTGAGACAACATGGATGGACCTTGAGAACATTATGCTCAGTGAAATAAGTCAGAAAGAGAAAGACAAATACTGTAAGATCTCACTTATATGTGGAAACTGAAAAACTGAACTCATAGAAACAAAGAATAGATTGTTGGTTGTCAGAAGTGGAGAGTGGGAGATGGAGGAATTGGATGAAAAAGGTCAAAAGATAAAAAAGAAAAAAGCAATAAAATTAGAAACTAATAAGGAAGTATAGCTGAACAAATTCAAAAGGTTTGAACCTAAATACCATTTTATTAAGCAAACTTTGAGTTAACAAGAGCAGAAAATACATTTGAAACATAAGCACAAAATAATAATGAAAATGCTACAAGTTAAAGTGTAACTTAGAACAAAATAATTTTGAATAAAATTGTCAAGAAACTTAAAAATGATAGAGCTAAACAAAACTGTAAGGACTGAAAAGAAGAAGAACTGACAACACTTAAGAAACAAATGAAGAAAAATAACAAAGACCAACATCAATAAATAGGAAAACAAGAAAAAAATAGATGAGATGAGCAGAACCAAAGTCAAATTATCTGGAAAGTCTAGTAATATGGATAAATATCTGACAAGGTTGATCAGTAAATAAGAGAAAAGATGGAAAGAAATCAAGTAGAAACATTTAAAACTATTAAAAATTCAATCACATATAAAATTGAAAATTAGGTAAAATTGGAAAATTATAAAACCAAAAGAAAATTGTAAAACACCAAATTGATGTGGGAAGAAAACTTAAGTAGACTGATAACTAAGCTATTAAAAATGAAATAATAAAGCTCAAAATGTTTCCTTCCAAAAAACTCATATAAATGAGTTTTATTAAACTTTTAAAAAATGATTATTTCCTATCCTTTGTGAGTTTTGTCCTAGATAATGGAAATAAAAATAAAAAGCTACTCAAATTATTTTAAGAAGCTACTATATTCTTGATTCCAAATCCATATAAAGATATAAGGATATGCAAGAAAGTAGAACTATAGACTAATTTTTAAGTGCAAAATGCCTAAACATTAGCTGAGCAAGCCCAGATATATACTTGAAACAATAATGCATTTTGATCATTTAGGCATGATTTCAATAAAAGCATTATTCAAAGAAGAGAAAAAAAAGTCATTGTATTCACCACTGTAATACATTAAAGAAGAAAATATAAAATAGATGCTGAGAAAGTATTTGATTAAATTCAATAAATACAATAAAAATTCTTAGTAAATTAAGAAAAGAGAGGGAATGTGCTAATACTGTAACAACTATTTCCCAAATCCTATATCAAAAACTTTAGCTGAGGAAGAAACTTTAGCAGCACCCCCTAAGATCAGCCACAGGAAAAGTATGCCCATCATCAAAACGATTATTTACTGTGGTCTGAGTGTCTTTGCCAATGCTATAAGAAAATTACAAAAATCAGTCATGAGAGTTACAAGGAAGAGCTGTTGTGCAACGGTGACAATCTATGAAACACTGTCCTTGTGGGTTTAATATTCCACAAAAGAAATGTTGAATTACTTAGAGTTGAGTTTTTAGTTTTGATAGAGTGAAGACTATGTGGTTAAAACAGAAAATAAAATAATAATTGCAGATGCTTGGGATGAGGTACTTGTGCACATCACTGTTTAGTAGCAATTCAATTCTCCTTCGAAAAAAATCATGGGCAAACATTTTACCTGAAATCCACTTTTATACTGCAGACTACTAATGAGAACTACCACAGCTGAATTTGTTACAGTATCTGTCTATATCTATCTATCTGTCTATCTATCTATCTGTCTGTCTATCTTTGTAGCTATCATCTACCTACAGCTATGTATTCTTTACTTGTGTAGCTTATATAACTTATTAGGAAATTCAGAATGGTTTTATTCAGAACCTCGTGTGAATTTCAGCTGTACCACCAATTTCCTGCATGACTTTGCACTGATTGTTAATCCTTTCAATTCAGATTTCCCATCTGCATCTCAAATGAAGATTTCAGCTTAATTTATCATTTACTGAGATGCTAAGAGTAGTAATTAAGTACTAGGTTTGATTTGTCTTTCTATCTGGTCTCAGGCACCTACTTCTCTTTCATTAAAAACAATTCATACATCAATGTCAGAGGTCACCATGGATTTTAATATTTATCCTTTTTACAAAAACACAGCCAGAAATGATTTGCAGGAAGAGCCATAAAATATGAATAGGCACTTAAGTAACATCTTATTATGTATAAGAATTGTTATGTACTAAAACTAGAAAATAGAGAGAATCTGGTATAAGCAATTGATTGGAAACAGCCATAAACAATATAGAAACGTAGTGCTGGATTGTGATGCTGAAAAAGCCAGTCCACACCACCATTGAGAGTTTAAAAGTAAAAAACTGTCAAAGATGTCTAAACGTATTTATACATTTACTTGGTTCCACTTCTCATGTATTTCAGCTAAGACATGCTCAATTGTGGAATGGCTGAATCTTCCCAGCAATGTTGTCATCAACTCCATTTCTCCCCTCTGAGTAGCTGTTGTCTTTGACGTAGGAATTGTCCCATTCCCACTCCTCCAGTGAATTTCTTTTTCCCAAGATCCCTCGAGGAAAGACCTTTATAGACGATACTCTCTCCCATCCAAATGCATGGAGGGGTCATTTTTGATTGGTGCCAGGAGAGGCCTTCTATGAACTTTTCTGTTTGGGTTATATTCTTTCTATGGGAGATTTTGAATTGACTGTGAAAAACAATTACTTGTAGGTAATTGAGTGAAGATTCAAATTATGGGCTATAAAAATAAACCAAACAGAACAAGGAAAAGCATTATAAGTATGAGCATGCAAGTTATAAAGTTACTATGGTGCCAGAAAAGATTTGTAGAGACTTTACAAAAGGAGTCCTATATATCTCTAAGTAGAGAGAGAAAATCACCTGAGAAGTCTCCCTCCCTCCTTACTTCCCTCCTTCCTTCCTTCTCCTCCTCCTTATACTTCTCTTTCTCTCTCTGCGTTTCTCTTTTTTCCTTAATTTCTTTATTTCCAAAAAGAGTCACATTTGTGCGTCCACCTTCAAGTTTGCAAATTTGAGTGGGCATTCATTGTTATAGGATGCCACAGGTCTTCACACCTGATCATAGCTGCTTTTCCTAAGAGCTCTTATAATGCGAGTAGGGATTGTGGAAATAACACACCTGAAGATGGTCCTAGGAACCTTTGGGTAGGAAAGAGGTTGGGAATCTGACACTTTCCATTTTGAGGTTCAATATTATCGGTACTGACTCTGAGTTTTTCTAGCAGACACAAGTCTTAAGGTTCAATTCATCATGATGCAAAGAGGTGTCAGGCTTGAAACTAAAACACCTGTAGATTAAATTTATTTCCATGATAGTATCTGTCTGTATTTAGCAACCACAGACGTATCCATCCTTGCAGAGCAGCTATGTTTTGAAATCATTATGGGAACAATGGTTGAACACTGGAGGGTAAAATAAACAAATCATGAGGCATCACTACCACCTATGAATAGATAAGAACATAACCCCTACAGTGGTCATTTAAGACATGCCATATGGTATAGGTGCATTTTCAACAACTAGACATGGAAACTCAAAAGCAGGGCAAGTTAGTGGCCTCATCATACTTCCTAGAACTCTTGTCAACTGCTGTTTGTAACCTCAGTTGACAAACCATCTCAAGGTGGAGATGTTGGACTTTGTCTTATATTATAGAAATGTGGAGGCCTGAACAATTAATTGAGGTTGAAAGAAATAGAAATTTTGGAGAAATGATTATCTTAAAAATTGTATGTCTAAAAGTACTTATTCTATTAATGTATCCAGGATCTATGTGATTAAAATTTTTCATTGTGAGTAGACATCAATTACCCTAACACTGTCCTTCTAAAATCATACACCATAAATTTATTTATCAAATGAGTTAATCACAACTTAGCAAATATGCTTAAATTTTTAGATATGATAAACTTGTAATACAAACTTTAATTGAAAATGTGTACTCATTTCCTATGATGTCTTATGAAATTCTTAGATTATTTACTATTTTAATATTTTATAAAGCTTCATCACAATTACATAAAATTTCCCTTTGAAGCTAGGCAGGCTTTAGCCCTACTCTCTAGCAAAGCAGAAGGCAGCAGCCTAGAGCTTAAGAACGAAGAGTTCTTTTAGTCAAACTGCCTAGGAATCCTTACCAGTTATGTAACTTTGGGCAAGTTTTCTAACTCCAGTTATTCATGGAATGTGTTGTGAAGATTGAATAAATTAATTCTTATACAGCTGTATCCTGGCAAACAGTAGACAATTAATGAGTGGTGACTGTTACTAACAGGCAGGCCTGGATCAAGATGTAAGGCAGTAAAAAAATTATTCTTTCTGAACAAATACTTTTGGCAACTTCACTTTATATTTGTTGGATAGCCTACTACAGGCTGTGAGGGATGAACAAGGAAGGCTGTGCTTTAACTGTGTTTTCTCATTGCCTTCTCTCCTCTTCCAAGACTAACTCTGCTTGAAGAGTAGTATATTACAACAACCACAGGAGTCTGAATATTTAGATGATTAGTGGTAGTGTGAAGCATCATAGTTTGGTGTGAAAACAAACAAAACTAACGTGAGATTTTGGAGAATTTAGTTCTAGTTTACCTTTGCCATTGTCTTTGTGGCATTCTATATATTTAATTTTTCTAATTTCTATTTTTCTCATATTTAAAATTAAGGATGTTTATCATTGTTGTTATATGTAATATTTTAGGAGGTATTATTCACTATTATTGTGAGACAGAAATAAAAGGTAATGTTCAGGAAAAAATAAATTTATAATTCTTTCCTGATGATATGATTACTTTTAGTATCTTGAATCAAGTGAAGATGATGAAAAATATGCCCATCAAATTGTTATTCTTTGTATGTAAATTGTTCTTTCTTTCTAAATGGCTTTTGAAATTTCTCTTTGTGTTTGGTATTTTGAAAGTTTATTGTAATGTGTTTAAGGTGGATTTTTCTTTTGGCACTCTATGGATCATTTTAGGGAGATAAGGGTAAACTGTGATAATTACTGCTGAGTCAAGAGGCAACAGAAAAGTGATTAGACAGACAGAGAAGTGACCTTTAGATTTTGTTCCATTGAGGTCACTGGTAACCCTGACAAGGACTATTTCAGTGGGAGAAAAGGAGTTCAAAACCTGGTATAGGACAGAATGAGTGGGGAGGACAAGTAAGCCCGTAGAACATAATCAGCTTGACATCAGAGTTATTTTGTTTTATTACATTCTTTTGTTTTTCATCCAGAATCCCAAGGCCTAGAATAATGCCTACTCAGAGCACTGAATAAATGAATGGAGACAAAGACTTCTATTTCAAAAAGCTTGGGTGAGAAAAAGTAGAGAACTGGAACTGCACTCTGGTTAGAAGAGAATGTTAATTCAAAGGACAAATATTTTTGGTTGTTTTTGTTTTATTCTGTGTGCTGAAGTAACTGCTCTTACTAGGAGGAGTTGATGAAAGTGAGAGAGTATAATCATGAGAGTAAAACTTTGAGAAACTGCGAAAGAGTGGGATCCAGAGGCAAAGTGGAATGGTTGGCCATCTTGGATGAGAATATATTATAAGAGGAAGTAGTTAGAGAATATAGATTCAGGTAAATGCTTATGGATAAATTCTGCGACGCAAAGATGAAAGAGCTCCAATTTGGTTGCTTTCATTGTTTCTTTTTTATATTTTTAGTTGTATATGTATCAAGATCATATGGCCCAGGGATGGATAGTGAGTATGGAAATGTGGAGCAGGAGGATACTAGCAGTTTGAGATGGAGGAGGTCTTTTCTTTTCTATTTCCAGAAAATGTATGCCCTTATTCTTTAACAATATTTTCCACCTAATTTTGATTGCTCTGTTTTTCTAGGATTTTTATTACTAAATCTTAGAACTTCTATTTCTATCTTCCATACCTCTTAATATTCTCTCTCATTATTATCTTTCTCTCACTCTCTTTCTAGTTATCTGCTTTTTTCTGGGAACTTATCTCAATCTGGTCTTCTAATTGTCTAATTAGTTCCTCTTCTGTATCCATTTACTCAGCTTTTTAATTTCACCATTATATTTTTCATGACTACTATATCTGCTTTGTTCTTTAGCGTGTTTTCTTGTTTTATATTGCTAACATCTTCCTTTACCTTTTAAATATCAGGTAATTTTTCTTGACCTATGTATTATACCATTTCTTCTAGAATATACTATCCTGTATAGTGTTAGGTCTGGTTCCTAAGGCAATACACCTTGAGTCCCTGAGACTTGAATATCAAAGGTTTATTGAAGAGTGCTCTTGAGAACACCTGAAGGTGTAAGGAAAACAGAACTGAGTAGAAGAAGAGGTTGAATTGTGATGCTGTTGCTGGGTGGCCCTTCTGATGTGTCTTGATTTGAGGCAAGAGGGCTGGGACATCATGAACTCCTCAAAGAACAGGCACTGGGGAGTGGTTGAAACCTCAGCTGAGGTGACTCCCTATGGCCAAGAGTAAGTTCTTCAGGACTACATAAAGAGCAATTGGTGTCCAACCCTCCCAGCAGCTGGGGAAATGACCACCTCAGTCTTGCAGGGGTACATGGGGGTGCACCCACAACATCCAACACAGTATTGTTATTTTCTTTTTATCCTATGTTTTCTTTCAAAATCTTTCTATTTTTGCCTGCAAGCTCTTAACCATTGGAATTATCAGCTACTTTGTTGGAAAATGAGTTAGGAAAAACCAGACAACCTCCATTTGAGTCAGCTCAATAGAGACTCTAGATAATTTGGCCCACCACATACATACAACCACTCCTCAGACTTTCTTCATCTTACCATCCTCTGCACCTAGTGTCCCAGTGAGAGCCAGTATTAGAAGTGGACTCTTCTCAGACTACCATTTTCTTGTCCTGGGTGTATGTCAGTCTTGATCTGAGCATTTATTAGTTGGTTGCATCCTGGATATTTATTGTTGAGTTTTACTTGGATATCTCTGAGTTAATCCAGCATTGGGCATTTGCCAGTAGGTCTTAGGCTGTTTTTCCCAGTTCTTCTGAATTCCAGATGTGTCCTGATGTTACTTGCGGGGGCATACAGACTCAGACCTACGTTTCCAGCAGGTGTGGAGAAAGGCACAGCTTGTCCCCAGGCCCTGCAATGGGAAGGGCCATCAGGACTCCCACAAGCTTGTTCATGTTTGATCCTCTGCCCGCTGCACTGGGCTGCCTTTTCTTTCTGGCCAAAGACACATTCGTCTTTTCAAAACATCTCTAGTTTTCCTATATATTTCTCATTTTACTCCTTGTTCTGCTCTACTGTCTTGGGTGTTAATCATAGTCATCATAATTCAAGACAGACAATCTAGCAGAACTTCTCCTAGGTATTTATATGACAGAAATGCTGACACTGATAGGAAAAGCACATATACACAGGAGTATGCCTGGCAGCATTGCTTGTACTAGCAAATTATTTGGAACAAAATAAATACCCATCGATCAGGGACTAATTAAATAAATTATGTTACAATCCATATATTGCCTCTTAAAATGAATGAGACAGTTCCATATATACTGCATATACTGAATAAGGAAAGGCATATAGGATACATTGGTAGGGATACAGCCAAAGTTGAGAACAAAGTTTTCAGCAAATAACCACTTGTGTGGAGAATCACAGAAGAAAGGAACCAGTGATTAGGGAAGAAGGAATAGAAAGAGGTCTATTTTCAGTATATTGTAGCTTTTGAATATTATACAACACACACACATGTCCATCCATTTACTTTTTAAAGTAATGAATGAAACATCATAAAAAACAAGTAATTCTATAAAAATAACATCAAGGAAATAGCTTGTAATTAGCAAAGTCTAAATTCCTCCCTAACCACTGAAATAAATGATATCACAGGATAAAATAATAAATCAAAATGCTGCAAATGTCTAGTTCTGCAGTCTTAGATGGTGCATTAATTGTTTTGACTTTATAGAGCACAAATAAGTAAGTTTGTTTTCCAACATGCTGAATGATACATTTATAGCTTGTAGGAATTAATAATTTCCAAAGCAGCCTCATTAGCTAACACTGAATGCTTTAGGCACTGGAAGAATTGGGTTAATGCACTCACTTTCTACTCTTAGGCATATTTTCAGATTCAATTAACGTTGAAAATGTGCATTGAATTTCTATGTTGAGACTTTTTTAAAATGCAAAGAATTACTAAAATTTGCTTTAAAATTACGAAATACTCAAGAAAATTAGCATTTACATGATATTTTCTGCCATAGAGGAGATTTGCAAGTATCAACATCTTAATCTTTTCAGAAGATCTTTCTAATTCCAATTACAGAGAATAGCAGCAAGATGAGTTTATGAAAACAGGAAAGCAAGCAGAAATTTATGTGATCATACATACCGCTTTAAGCATGGATAATTATTGAAGGTTCTTCATACAAAAATTGTTTTCCTGTTTAATTTTGTCTTTTTTTGTTTTGTGCACTATGGGATAGATTAGTTTTATGTTTTTATGAATATTTTACTCAGTTATACACCAGGATCCTTAGTTTGAAGAAGTTTATCATTATCAAACCGAGATATCTTTTCTTTTCCATTGTAAATACTCATTATAAGTATGATTCAGTGGATGAGTAGCATTCTAGCAACAATACAAACATTTGAGAAATGTTTTGCTTTATTCATTTCTTTATCAGTGGACCTGAATTTGTCCTACTTAAAGTTCAGGAGTCTGTCACTTCTTTACTGCCTATAATAGAAATTAGAGATAAGCTAGGCAGGAATCAAAGTGTAATGACTTAGTGGGAGGACATTATAGGGGCCTGGAATTGGCCACCCCAAGATATGTCTCTTTGGCATGATGATTATTTGAGGCTGGTTACTTTGCAGACAGGAAAGAAACTGAAAAGTAGAATTTACTTACCCTTTGTAAGAGACATTTACATTGTAAAGGAAATCTCCATCTGTAAAGATATCTCCCTCTCTACCAGGAAGAAGGGGGGATGGCCTTATCTCTAGAAACTTTTAATCAATGGGGAAGGCAAGGACTTAAATCTGCATTTTTTTATTGTGCTTGTCTGGTAACCTCCTATAACTGACTCCCCCCAACCCCCAACATCCTCCTTTGTCTTTAGCTGGATATGATATTTAAGTGGGGACTTCAGCCATTTTGGTGAGTTGCTCAGCTTGCCTGAGCCTCCCATGTATACATGTTGTAAAGCTTTGTTTAATTTTCTCCTGCTATTCTGTCTCATGTGAATTTAATTCATTCTCTGGCCAGATGAACCCAGAGAGGGTAGAGGAAATGTCTTCCTCCCCTACAACATCAAAGATTCCTTCACCCCAAACTGGAACATATATTTCTAAAGAACTGAATGTACTAATTGGTTAAAACAGAAAATTTTAGACTATATATTATTATCAAATCTAGGACACATACCCCATTACTTAACTCTCTCTTCTCTGTAATTTATTCACAAAATTAAGAAGTTGTATTTTCAGGTTTTAAAAGGTATTTTGTAAACAGCTTTATTCAGATATTTTAACGTGATAAACAGACAATTTCATAAATTTTCACATAAGAAAACACCATGAATCCATCATCACAATCAAGATGACAAACATACTCATTACTTCCAAAATATTTTGTGTCATGATTGCATTAAATAAAGCTGCTATGAACATTCACATATAAGACTTTACCTACATTTCTCTTGGGACAATACCCTGGAGGAGAATGGCTGAGTCGTATGGTAGATGTAGTACTTTCCCAGAGCAGCTGCAACACATTACCATAGACTTGGTGCCCCAAAACAACAAAAATTTATTCTTTCACAGTCCTCAGGCCAGAAGTCTAAAGTCAAGGTATGAGAAGAGCTGGACTCACTCTGGAGGCTCTGGGGAAGAAATCTTCCTGGCTTCTTCCAGCTTCTGGTGTCTGTCGGCATTCCTTGATCTGTGTCCACATCACTTTAATCTCTCATCTGTGTTCACATTGACTCCTCTTCTCAGTGTGTTTTCTATGTGACTCTCTTATAAAGATATGTGTGATAGCATTTAAGACCAATCTGAGTTATCCAGGATGTGTTCCATTTCTCAAGATCTTTAATTACATATTTTTTCACAAAAAGTAATATTTACAGGTTCACAGGATTAGGATGTGGACATATATTTTGGGGGGCTATCATCCAATCCACTACAATAGTTGTATATTTAATATTTTAAGAAATTGCTAAACTGCCTTCCAAAATGATTGTGTTATTTAATTCCCCAACAGCAGTGTATGAGAATTCCAGTTGCTCCACAACCTCGTTAGACTTGGTATGGTCAGTCATTTTAATCTTAATACATTCTAAATACTGTGCAGTGATGTTTCAATGTCATTTTAATTCACATTTCCCTCATGACCAATAATATCCAGCATCTTTTCAGGTGCTTATTTACCATTCATATATCTTTTATTTATCAAGTGCCTTTTCACATCTTCTGCCTATTATTTTTAAATTGTGTTTTGGCTTATTATTGAGTTTTGAGAGATCTTTGTATATTCTGGATACAATTTCTTTAGCAGATATATAGTTTGAAGATATTTTATTAGTCTGTGGGTTGTCTTTTCTTTGTCTTAACAGTGCATTTTGAATAGCAGAAGTTTTTGGTTTTTGAAAAGTTTATCATTTTTTTCTTATATGGATTGTGTTTCAGTATCATAACTAAGAAATCTTTGCTTAACTCAAGTTCACAAAGGTTGTTTTTATATTTTCTCATAGGTTTTACATTTAGCCTGTGATTTATTTGACAATTGTTGATTATAATGCAATATATGAATTAAAATTCATATTGTTTGCACAAGGATAGCTGATGTTTTTAGCACATTTGTGGAGAATTGTGCTAGAGTTATCTTCACAACTTTTCTGAAAACTGATCGAACACGCATATGTGTTTATTTCTGAACTCTATTCTGTTTTATTGAATTACTAGTCAATCTTATTCCACACCACATTGTCTTGATTATTGTAGATTTATAATTCGTACAATCATTTAATTAGCATAATTTCTCCAATTATGTTCTTTTTCATTCAAAGTTGTTACGGCTAGTCTAAGTCTTCTGCATTTCCATATGAATTTTAGAATCAGCTTCTCAACTTCTACAAAACATGCCTGTTGAAACTTTGACTGGGGTGGCATTAAATACATATCAATTTGGGAAGAATTGACATCTTACCAATGTTGAGTCTTTTCATCTATGTACAAAGTATCTCTCTCTATTATTTAGATCCCCTTTACTTTCTCTTAGCAGTGTTTTAAATTTGTCATTCTACAGGTCTTGCACTTTTGTCAGATTTAGTCTAAATATTTGGTATTTTTTATACTATTATAACTAGTATTATTTTAAAATTTCTATTTATTCTGTTTTTTTTTTTTTTTGCTAATATATAGAAATACAATTGAGTTTTGGACAGTTGTTTTGTAGACTGCAGACTTCCTAAAGACATATTAGTTTCTGGGGTAGCTTTTTCATAGAATCCAAAAATGTGCCTTCTTGTTTTTGACTTCTAATTTTATTCCATTACAATCAGAGAACATAATTTGTATTACTTGAATCTGTTTAAATTAAGATTTGTTTTATGGCCAAGAATATTGTCTTTCTTGGAAAAATTTCTTGTGCACTTGAAAGGAATGTGCATTCTGCTGCTGTTGACTGTTCCATAATTGCCAACTAATTCTAGTTGGTGAGTAATGCTGTTCAAGTCTTCTATATTGCTACAGATTTTTTGTCTGTTTTTTCCATCAACTGTTGGAAAAGGTTGTTGAAAACTATAACTGAAACTTTCTCTGTTCTTGAAGCTCTATTAGATTTTGCTTCACAATTTTTAAAGCTCTGTCATTAAGAACATGGATCTTATGTTTCCTCTTTCATTATGAAATGACCACCAATATCCTTGGCAACATTTTTTGTTCTGAAATCAACTGTATTTAATAATAATATAGGACGTCTGCCTTTATTTTCATTATTAGTAGCAATGGTATATATTTCATCCTTCACTTTAATGTATCTTTGTCTTAATATTTAAAATGGATTTCATGTAGAAAGCAAATTGTTGTTTTTTTTTTATCCAATCTATCTGTTACTTAAATGGAATACTTAAAGAATTTAAATTTAATGTCATTGACAACTTAGTGTTTAAATCTTTCTTTTCTCCTATTTTTCTATTTGTTTAATTTGTCCTGCTTCCTTTTTTGTTGGTTTTCTGCTTTGTTTTGGATTAAGTATCTATGAAAAGTCCCTTTATGTCCTTTTTTGGGGGGTTTATTTGCTACAACTCTTTCTGTGTTATTTTAATGTATTTTTAGGGTTTACTTTATACAGATTTAACTACTACCATCTATAGTCATGTAATATTATATCACTTCACATATAATGGCTTACAAAAGCATGCTTCCATTTCTCCACTCTTAGCCTTTGTGTTTTTACTGTCATAGATTTTACTTTTACCTGTATTATAAACCCCACACTATAATGTTACCATATTTTTCTTTAAGTAGTCAGTTATCTTTTAAACAGTTTTAAATAATAATTTTTATGCACCTTTGGATTACCAATGGGGTAATCAACATTTGGTTGCTCATCATCCCTTTGGGTAAAACCAGATTTCCGTAAAGTAACATTTTCTTCTGCCTGAATGGCTTCCTTTAATACTCATTGACAGGTCATTCTGTGATGAAGTCTTTCAGATTTTGGATGTCTGAAAAGTCTCTAATTCATATTCTTGAGGATTTTTGGGGGGTATAAAATTCTAAGTTGACCACTTTTGTCTATCATTGCTTTAAAAATATGATCCAGGGGCTATCCCGGTGGTGTAGTCATTAAGTTCATGTGCTCTGCTGTGGCAGCATCCCATATAAAATAGAGGAAGATTAGCACAGACATTAGCTCAGCGACAATCTTCCTCAAGCAAAAAGGGGAAGATTGGCAACAGATGTTGTCTCAGGGCCAATCTTCCTCACAAAAAAGAACAAAAAAGCTCCAAGGCCTTCTGGCTTATGCTTCTTTTGATGATAATTTATTGTTATTCTTACCTATGTTCTTCTGTATATTTTTTTCTAGCCACTTTAAGATTTTTATTTATTGCTGGTTTTAAGCAATGTGATCATTTTTCTTGATATTTAGTTTTTCTCTGCGTTTCTTGTGCTTAGATTGCATTGAGTTTCTTGAATTTGTGAGTTTATAGCTTTCATTAAATTTGGAAAACTTTTGGTCATTAGTTTTTCAAATGTCTTTTCTGTCTCTCCCTTTCTTTCCTCCTTTGGAAACTCCATTTACACAAATATTAGTCTGCTTGATCTTCCAACAGCACACTGATGCTCTGTTTATTTTTTCAGAATTTTTCTTTCATTTTGGATAGATTCTATTACTATGTCTTCAAGTTCACTACTCTTATTCTGCAATGACTAATATTTTTAATTTTTTTTTTATCTCAGACATGTTTGTTTTATCTCAGACATGTTTTATCTCAAGAAGTTTATTTAATTTGGTTCTTTTATGTATCTTCCATGTGTGTACTTAGCATGTCAATATTTCCTCTAACTTCTTGAGTATATAAAATAGTTATAATAATTCTTTTAATGACCTTTGAAATTATTTCTATCATGTATACTTTTTCTTAGTAATTTTCTATTGATTGATTTTCCTTTCCATTATTGATTTTAATTCCCAGCTTCTTTGCATGCCTATTAATTTTTGTTTGGATCCTAGATATTGTTGATTTAAGTTTTAGGCTATTTAGTATTTTTATATTCCTATAAATGTTCTTGATGATTTGACTGGTAGCCTTTGTTTGTACAGCTTATAAGTTAAAAATGGTTTTTACATTTTTAAGAGTTGATATAAAATAAAATTTTGCATGTGGTCCTCAAAATATACAATATTTACTCCCTGGCCCTTTGGAAAACAGGTTTGCTGAACCCTTCTCTGCCTGATGCACTATGAATTATGTGGTTTTCCGTTATGGCTGGTAGGAACAGGAACTATTCACAGTTCTATTTGGGCCTCTTATTGTTCCTTCTAGTCCTTTCGAGTGGTTCTTTCTCTGGCTTCAGGTGGTTTCCTCATATTGATGCATTAATCATTCCCCAACCAAAGTCTCAGAAAAGACCCTCTGCACATCTCTAGAGCTCACTCTTTTGCAGCTGTCTCTTCTCTCGTGCTTGGCCCAGAAATCCAGCAGCTTTAGCTTTCCAGAACTCCCACTTTCACCTGGGTTTCCACTTCTTGCTTTAGGCTGTAATAGTAGACCTCTCCACTTGGATTCTCATATCTCAGGGGGCACTATCCTTTACTTCCAACATCTCAAAAACTGTTATTTCATATATTGTGTTTTTTTTCAGTTGTTTCAGGTAGAAGGGTACGTCAGTCCCTGTTACTTCATCTTGATGAGAAGCAACAGTCTCCAGGTTTGGTTTAGTAATTTGGACTCTCAACATTTCCCATTTTATAAGCAATTTCACTACGGTTATAAAAACCAAAATTTTCACCATGTAGTATGGTGTTCATCTAAGGCAGGAATCAGCAAACCAGCGCTTGCACACCAAATCCAGTTCATGACCCTTTTTTGTATGACTCACAAGTCAGGAATGATTTTACAGTTTAAAAAGTTGTTTATAAAACAAAAAAAAAAACACAGAAAATTATATAACAAAGGCTGATATTGTCCAAAAAGCACAAAGTGTTAATTATTTGGCCTTTTAGAGGAAATATTCTTATCTATAGATGAATGGACCTTTAAATTAGAAAAATTCTTAGAGATTATTACAAGAGAAAGTATTGTGGTTCAGCTTTGCTTCATGTATTATGCTTATTTGCTGCATACATCAATTAACCACATTAAACATCAACTACCTTATCTGTAAAAAAGATATGAGTGATACCAATTTCATAAGACTTTTGAAGAATTAAATAAAGTAACCCATATGAGTACTTATTATTGTCTGAAGTGGTAAAGGCTCAATACTATTAAATATTTGGTATTATGAGTATTTGAGCATTTTTATAAATGTAACAGAGCCAAAAATACTGCATAAAAATATGTCTGGTACTTATATCAGAGTCTCCTCATTATCATATTGTGATGTCCATTGTGCTTTCCAGTAGCACATAGTAATATACCAATTAATTATTGCAGGTGCATTTTACATATTTTATCTTAAATTTATAGCTATCTATAAAAGTTAATATGATTGATTCAGATTCTTAACAGTTTTGGAAACATTGTTAATACTTCCTATGACTTCATTCATTCATATTAATAGCAAAGGCTTAATAAGATTATTTATTTGCTCCTTTAAGAAAATGCTATCTTTCAACTTACAGATTCACCAGAATAATGAAAATAATACCAGGAGGAAATAAGCCCCCTTAAAAGTTCTTACACCTGAAATCCAAATGTTGTCAGCCATAACTAATACTACAACATGCCATTCAGTGACTTTGATGGTTATTTACTGCCACACGCTATACTTATTTACTTAAGTACTTGTTGCCATCCAATATAAGCATACATATAATTTTTTTTGTTTCATTAAAAAAATACTTACCCTAATATAATGAAATTTACTCTAGTTTATGTTTCATCTTTCTTTTTATCATAAAAAGAAACTTTGTTGTTGTTTTTGCAACCAGCAAATGAAGTCCATGATCCACTAATGAGATATGAGATGCAGTTTGAAACACATTGTGTTAAACTATTTAGATTGACTCACTTGGATTCTTTAATGATAATGAGTTTTTATTGCTGTTTTTTGCATTACTAACTGTTAGCTTATATAACACACACACATACACATACCACCCACCAAAAACACAGCCTGATAATACATTTAGTGGACTTCTGTGCCCAGATGATAAATTTAACATTAGTCCCATGAGAGACATTGTTCTTGGTGGAGTTTTGGTGTTCAATAGATTTTGGTAGAATAAATAAAGCTCAGAAAAGAACCCTAAATCCGTGACATTACATACTTGGTCATTTTTCTTCTCTCTCTCTCTCTTTCTTCAACAGTCAAGTAGTTTATGCCTCTCTCCTCATGCATGCCTTTCTCATATAACCACAGAGTATCCCTCATATACCTTTAAAGTGGAAAACTCACCCAGGCCTGGTAGATGTACCAAGAAAGACAAACAGATGGCCAAGTCCTGAAAATTAAATATCTCATATTTAGAAAACCTGAAGAGAGGAATCAGTTAAGGGAACAAAATAAAAAGACTTTAGCATAATCATGATAGAATAATTTTTATAACAGTATTGTCACAAAAATCACAAGAATATTTTGATTTTCCATTTAACATTTTCTCATGCTTTCTTAAAAGCATGCTTGTGCATTGAAGAAAAATTGCTTCAGGGATTTTAGACCATGATCTTGGCTTCAGACTGACCAGGTGTTGCCCCTGTTGAGACTGAAAGATTTGGTTTATTCAAGATAGCAAACCATCTAGAAACATGAGAAAGAAAATACACTCGGAAATGCCGTGTAGCATATATTTTCTATCATCATTTAATGCCCACATCACATTTACAGATAATCAGATTTAGAAGTTCTATTTTATCTTATTTATTTTGTGTGGCAATAACTCAGATATGAAGGAATATATTGTGTAAGTGCACAGAATAAGAATTTTATTATTCCAGTGATAACTGTTATCAACACAGTTGAGCAAGAAAGGGTAAATACTGATATTTACAGATAAGATAATTCTCTTACATTTCAACTGTACAAAGTCTTTACTCCTTATAAATAGTATGGAAATTTTATCTTATAATATACCTTGGTCTTTTTAGCTAACCTGATTAACTTCTGAACAAAGAAAACAATATGAAGGTTAAGATTTTAATGCCAGAAATGGCCTTTGGATATGTTCTTCCCAACTTTCTTCTCACCAAACCAATCAAATTGAGCACTAGGTAGACAGGCTCACATACCAGCTTAGGTGACTAATGCCTTGAGGAACATACTCCCTAAGAGAAAAATAATGTGTCATCTTAGGAGTGTAACCTCTTTCACGTGAAGCAGATTGAAGAGAACTAAAGAATATATCAAAGAACTGAGAAGTCAGGTCAAAGTATTAAACTAAAAGTTATCAGGAAAGAATAAAATAAGAAATGGCAAGAAATATGGATAGAAGCAGAATGTCAACTTTTTTTTAATAGTAGTCCCATAAAGATATAAACATAAATCTAGAAAATATTTGAAAAATAACTGAGAATGAAGTGATGTTTTCAATTGAAGGAAAACAACTTCAAATATACATTTTTATCTTGAGCTAACATAGAATTTAAATATGAAGGCAAGGTCAAAATATTCTCAGGCGTATAAGGCATTAAAAGTTTTACCTTCCCAAAACTCTGTCTTTTCAAAAGCAAGTCAACAAGGGGAGAAGCAAATCTAGATGGAGCTTGCAAGATAAGGGAAATAGACTAAGTTAAAAAAAAAAAAAAGCCTTAGGAAAACTTACTATTGTATAAATACACAAGATGTAAAACAAAATTAATAAAGAATATTCATGATTAGAATAAAGGACTATGAAGTTCTGAACGGTATCAACATAGTTACAGTTAGGGTAGAGGTCTAATGTGAGATGGAGACCTAAGGAAGTGAAAGTATGCCCAATCCCTGTGTAGTACAAGTTACAACACTAGTTAGGAACTTTAGGCGAAGCAGTGTCGTGACGGTAACATAAAGTTTGAAATCTCTATAAATTCTCTCAGAAATGCAAACGGAACAACAAGAATAACAAATAAATATGTCATTGACCTCCTCAGGAAAACTAGGTGGAGTGGTGTCCACACAAACCCCAGACTACAATTGGTTGGGGAAAAATTAGTAATAAAAGCAGGACTTATATGGGTTTAATGTCTGTACAAATTAAGCAAAGGAAGAGAATGAGCTGTTTCTTATTACTAAAAGTTTTATTTTGAGATCATTGTAAATTCAAATACAATTGGAAGAAATAATGAGAGATTCCTAGATACACTTTACCCAATTTCCCCCAATACTAACATCTCACAAAACTATAATACAATATCATGAGCAGGATACTGACTTGATACAAAGTACAGAACATTTCTATCACACAAGAATCCTGCATGTTGCTCTTTTATAGGCACTCTCGCTTCCTACCTACACCATACTCCACCCATCAAGCCTCTCAACCCCTAATCTATTTTCTGTTTCTATAATTTTTTCATTTCAAGAATGTTATATAAAATGAATCATATAGTACGTGATGTTTTAAGGTTGCCTTTTTTTCTCTCAGCACAATTTCCTGGAGATTCATCCAGGTTTGGAGTGTATTAATAATCGGTTTCTTTTTATTTCTGAGTAGCATTCCAAAGTATTAGTATACCACAGTTTATTTAAGCATCCACTCATTAAAAGGCTTTTAAGTTGTTTTCAATTTTTGCCTTTTACAAATAAAGCTAATAGGGACATTAACATAAAAGTTGTGTGTGAACTAAAGTATTAATTTCTCTGAGATAAATGCCCAAGAGTGCAATTGCTAGAAGGGCTAGTAATTGCATATTTAGTTTTATAAGAAAGTGCCGAATTGTTTTCCAAAGTACAGTACCGTTTTACTTTCCTATTGACAGTGTATATGAATGATCCAGTTTCTTAGCATTGTCATAAGTATGTAGTATTGTCACTATTTTTTTTTAATCCATTCTGATAGGTGACATTTCATTGTGGTTTTAATTTAGTCAATTTCTAATTGGAATTTTTCAATTGTTGAATTTCAAGAGTTATTTATATATTCTGAATATAAGTCCTAATTTTTTCCCCCAGTCTGTAGCTTAACTTTTAACACCTTCACAGGGGCTTTTGGAGAACAAAAGTTTTTAATTTTGTTGAACTCCTATATATCAACTTTTTCTTTTATGGGTCATCCTTTTGATGTAAAATCTAAGAACTCTTCAAATAGTTCTAGATCCTGAAGATTGTCTCTTGTGATTTTTCTAGATGCTATAGATATTTACATTTTACGTTGTTTGTAATTCATTTTGAGTTTATTTTGTATGAAGTGATAGTTTCAGGTTGAGGTTCATTTTTTTTGCCCAAGGATGTCCAAGTGCTCTAGCAAAATTTGATGAAAGGATTATCCTTCCTTTACTGGTTGTTTTGCACCATTGTCAAAAATCTGTTGGTCATTCGTGTGTTGAGCTATTTCTAAGTTCTGTGCTTTATTACATTGATGTGGGTCTATCCCTCTGAAATATTATATGATCTTGATCACCGTAGCTACATGGTAGGACTGAGTTTGGGTATATTGACACCTTCCACTGTATTTTTCTTTTTCAATATTGTTTTTAGCTATTCCAGGGCTATTCCTTAGCTATTTCTATATAGATTTTTTAATAAACCTATCTATATTCAAAAAATAATGTGCTGTGATTTTGATAGGAATTGTATTAAACCTGTGTATCAATTTGGGGAGAATTGACATCTTTTCTAGGTTGAGTCTTCTAGTCCATTAACACTCTATTTATCTCAGATTTTTAAAAGTTTCTTTCATAAGTATTTTGTAATTTTTTGATATAGATCCTGAACATGTTTTATTAAGTTTATACCTAAGTACTTAATTTTCTTTGGAGGAATTATAAATACATGTTTAATTTTGATTTTCACATGCTTATTGTTTGTGTACAGAAATGCTTTGGATTTATTTTATTCTTCCTTTTCTAGTTTCTTAAGATAAGAGCATATAGATCATACGTATTTTGATATCTTATATTTTCATTTTCAAAATTTCCTTTAAGACTTCATTTGTAGCCAATGGGTATTTAGAAGGCTGTTGTTTAATTTCAAACTGTTTGGAGATGTTTCTGTTGTCATTATTTTATTGATTTTTAGTCTGATTCCATTATGGTCACAGATACAATTGGTACATTTTCAATTATTTTAAATTTGTTAAGGATGTTTTATGACCTAGAATATAGTCTCTCTTGGTGAATTATCTATGAGTGCTTGCAAAAAATGTGAATTCTTATGTTGGTGGAGTGGATGAAGAGTGTTCTGCATATGTTGATTAGGTCACGTGGGCTGATCCTTGATCATGATGCTCAGTTCTTAAATCCCCTCACTGATTTTCTGTCTAGTAGTTTTTTCTAGTCCTGAGAGCAGGGTATTGAATTTCCAACTATAATTGTGGATTTATATTTCCTTCAGCTCTATCAACTTTTACTTCATTTATTTTAGTTCTGTTGTTTTGAATGTACATGAGTAGAATCATTATGTGCTCCTGGTGGATTGACTGTTTCATTATTATGCAATTATTTACTTCTAGTAATTATCTTTGTTCTGAAATCTACTTTATCTTGTATTAGTATAACCACACGAGTTCTTTCTGAATTAATGCTTGTGTAGTATATCTTTTCCTATTCTTTCACTTTCAACCTACTTTCTTGTTATATTTCAGGTCAGTTTCCTAAAGACAGCATATTGATAGATCCTGATTTTTATACACATTGCCAATCTTTGGCTTTTAATTTGTGTGTTTTGATCCTTTAAATTTAAGGTAATTATTGATACACTAGAGCTTAAATTTGTTATATTATTTGTTTTCTGTTTGGTTACACTGTTGCTCTTCTTACTATCCTTTGGTATATTTGAATATTTTTTAGGATTCTATCTTGATTTATTCATGGTGTGTTTGAGTATATTACTTTGTTTTATTTTTTCAGTGTTTGCGCAAGGTATTAAAATTTAGTCATGTGACTTATCACAGACTACTGTATTGACATTTTAAAGCCTTGAGTTACAAATTTTATTTCCATTTTGATTTCTTCACTCCTCCACAATTACACTTTTTAAACATGCTTGTCTTAAATATTTCCTCTGTGTAAATTGAGCACTACTTGCAATGTGTTATAATTTTTGCTTCCATGGTCAAATATCATTTAAATAACTCCTGGGAGAAAGTTTTTCAATTTAACCTTAGTTTTTAATCATTCTGATGTCCTTTATTCCTGCATGAAGTTCCAAGTCGTCTTCTATTATTATTCCCTTTCTGGTTAGAAAATTTCCTTTAACCGATCTTTTAAGGATTGGATTGCTTGCAACAAATTTTCTTAGTTTTTACTTGTTTGAGAATGTCTTTATTCTTCTTTTATTCTGAAGGATAATTTTTGCAGCTGTTGAATTCATGATTGAAAGTTATTTTTTGTTTTGTATTGTTTTTGAGTATTTGAAAACATTGTACCCCTTCCATGGTTTCAGATGAAAAATCCAGTATAATTCAAATTGTCATTCCCCTATAAGTAATGTGTTGGGTTTTTCTGGCTATTTTCCAGGTTTTTTTCTTTGTTTTAGTTTTCAGAACCTTAATTATGAGGTGTCTTCAGGTGGATTTCTTTGAGTTTACTTAGGATTTACTCAGCTTCATGAATCTGTAGGTATATGTTCACCAAAATCTAAAAGTTTTCCACTATTATTTCTTCAAATGTTTTTTAGTCCTACTCTTTTGCTTTCCTCTCCTTCTGGGACACCAATGATAAAAATATGTTAGTTCTTTTTCTATTGTCTCCAAGGTATCTAACGCTCTTGTTATTTATCTTTTTATTTCCAATCTATTTTCTATCTCTTGATCTCAATGAGTAAATAGATCTGTCCTCGCACTCACTGATTTTAGTTTCTTTAATCTCCACTCTACTCTTAAGTTCATGAAGTGAGATTTCTATTTTATTTATTGGCTTTTTCAATTCTATAATTTATATCTGTATTTTTCACAGCTTTATTGAAGTATAATTCAAATACCATAAAATTAACCCATTTAAAATACAGAATTAAATGATTTTAATATATCCCCAGAGCTTTGCAACCATGACCAAAATCTAATTTTAGAACATTTTCATAACCCTGAAAAAAATGTCATTCCCATTAAGAGTGACTCATCAATTGTCTTCCCTACCTCCAACCCCCTAGGCAGCTGCTAATCTGCTTTCTGTCTCTTATTCTGGATATGCATCATAATAGAATCAAACAATAGTTTTTGTTGAAATCTGAACATTTTGTATCATGACCACCTCTCCTCTGGACATCAGATCACCTTTCCTCTCCAGGGTTTGTTACTGTTTCTCTTTTCTTTTGCTGTAGTTATCATTTGTTTATTAACTTTCTGTGACAAGTTCTCTAAAGTCTATATTCCCTGCCTTGTTGGTAATTTGTGGCCACAAATGTCATGCACCAATGTATGAAGGTTCCTATTTTTCAGCATCTTCACCAATACTTGTTATTGCCTGTCTCTTGATATTGGACTCCCTGCTGTGTATGAAGTGAAATATCATTGTGCTTTTGATTTGCATTTCTCTAGTAACTAATGATATTGAGCATCTTTTCATGTGCTTGATGATCATTTTCATGTCTTCTTTTGAGAAGTGTATATTCAAATCCTGGCTCACTCTTAATCCTGTTATTTATCTTATTAAAGTTGAGCTGGAAGAATTCTTTATTCAGGATATTCTGAATACAAGTCTCTTCTTAGGTATATTATTTGCAATTTGTTCTTCAATTTTGTGCATTATCTTTTCACTTTCTTGATGGTGTCCTTTGAAACACAAAGGCTTTCCATTTTGATGAAGTCTATTTTTTCTTCTGTTACTTATGCTTGTGGCGTCATACCTTACTCAAAGTTGTGAAGATTTGCTCTTCATTTTCTGCAAGTTTCATAGTTTTAGCTATTACATGGATAGTCCATGTTAATCAAATGGTCTGCAATCCATTTGGAATAAATTTTTGTGTATGGTGTGAAGTGCATTCTTTTCATGTACATACCCTTTTATCCCAGAACCGTTTGCTAAAAAGTCTATTCTTTCTCCCATTGCATTGTATTTCTACCTTTGGCTGTTTTAACATCTTTGTCAGATATTTTCAACATCTGATTCATCTCTGTGTTGGTTCGTAGTCGTTGTCTTTTATCAGTCATGTTGCAATTATTCTAGTTCTTGGTATTATAAGTGATTTTTGATGAAATCTTGGGCATTTTGGATACTATGTTATGAGACTATGAGTCCTATTTAATCTTATTATTTTTAGCAAGCATTCCCCTGTTGAGGTATGGCACCAGGGCCAAATGGTGTGTATGTTCACCTTCCCACAGGGCCATGCTGCACCATCCCAAAACATGTGGAGCACTGAGTCACATCCTTCATTGCTGACAAGTAAAGAGGCAACAGGTTGAAGTTGGGATTGTTGTCAGACCTCAATGAAAGTCTGGCCCCAAGTGAAGGAGAGAGGGAGGAAGGTTGAGTAGAAGCATCTTTAGTCTGAAGTACAGTTCTAAGACAGTTTGGGCCAGCATCAGGGAGCCCTCTTCCAGTCACTTGTCAGAGAATTTCTGCATCCACCAGGGCCTGCCTCAATCACCTGCTCATCGTGTCCCTGGCTAGGACAGAATGCGCATAGATGTTGGGCCTCAGTCAGCGTACTCCTTCCAGCAGGAGGTCAGAGAGCACATGCTCATGGTCACCACAGGCCACCCCTGGCACTGCAATATGGATCTAATTTTAACACTAGCCCAAGCAGAATCTCCTCCATAGATGTTGTGAACTTCTTCCTGAGGAAAATGGCTGAAGGAGGTTAAGGGACATACTGTGCCCTGTGACTGAAATTGATACTGAGGCTGCTACTGGCTGTCATGCTTTCACCTTCCACTTTCATCCCAAGTTCCCTTCAACTTCATTTATGATCATGGCTGGTTTTGGAGGCTGAACCCTTGATAGTTATATGTGTTTGAGTCCAGGGTAGGTGTATATGTCAGTTCACAGTTGAAATTAGTGAAGGGATTATTGGGAGGCACCTACTGGAACACGTGGGCTCCATGATACTCCTCTTTGCCCCATATTATGAGAGCAGCTCTATTTCCTTCTATTGATCAGGCCAATTGCCCCTGTCAGGATGAGTTACTCAATTTTTGCCTGCTAGGTCTTTGTCACGAGCATTCCAAAATGCCCTGGCAGCAACTACATCTTTTAGCTCAATGGAAACCTTACTATATCTACTAGCAAGACTGCATCCCCTTTGGTACCAGACCTCCAACCTTGAAGAACTAAGATTTGCAGACATTGGAAGCACAAAATTGTGGGTCATTGGAAGTAATGGTAATTGGGTACACTACCGCTTCAATTTCCTGGCTTCCATACCCATTACTCTTCCTATTGGGACACAACATATATAGAAGTCTCCAACTTTCCACATGTTCTGAGGGATAGCGCCTTCAGCTCTGAAGGATTGCCCTCCCAGAGTCTTGCATCTAAAGCAATGTCTTTAGAGGGTCAGCCTTTGGTTCAATGAGGCAGACATCCTATGGATGGCAGCATGTTATATGATTAGGGAATCTTATGGGCACTCATCCCCTCTGGCTGGAGGCTATGCTGTTTGGATTCTTGGTCTGAGGAATAGGCATCTTGTAAGCCCCAGGACACGGGCACTGGCTAAGGCTCTGTGGACAGTAAAGCAAAGCTATATCCTTAATAGGCATCTATCTCTTTATGGAGGAATCTGATCTTAGCACAATTTAGTTAACTTGTCATCAAGGAGCTAGTTGGGGTCTTCGGGGAACCATGTCAACTAGAGGCCCAGTGTTGGTCTCTGTCATGAATATGTTAATGTTTAGAGGCAGCAGTATGTTGAGAATATATGTTGCTCCATCCTTTTGCCTATTGTGCCAGATCTGGGGAAGGTGACAACAAAGGCTGGCTGACCTCAGCTGAATGTGCTATTTTATCCATTTGATTGTTCGTAGGCTCTTTCATGGTGGATAATTTCTGATGGACATTAATGTATAATGCAAACATTTTGACACTGTGTCCCCCACCTCCCACCTTACATCCCTCCATGTAGGGATGTACCTCAGACCTCTGATCTCTAGTAACTTTCCTCTGAATGCCCCAATCAGATAGCCAAGTTATTGGCTATGCCCAGAAATCTCCATGGAGTTTCACCTCTAGCCACTTTTCCTCCCAGGAAAGTGGGTAACCAGGTGCACTACTCAAGCACTGCCCTCGAGAAGATTTCCCATTCAGTGTCTTTCAGGGTCACCTCTGCATGTGGCTGCAATGCGGCCCCCGTGTCCATTCCAGCATTCACTCACAGACAGGTCATCAACCCATTTGTAAACCAATACAGACTTTTCCCCTTCTCTTTTGGACTGTCTGACTCTATAAGAACCACACCCTAAACGGCCACAAGTGTCAGCTGGGTTAGGGACACTGGAGAAGGAGATCTGGAGCACATATACGTGGAGTGTATTTGTGCCCTCTGCCCAGCTTCCACCTGGGCTGTGCCATTTTCCAGTTACAATGGAGTGCTTCTGGGCCTGACAACAATTTACCAGATCTGGCAGGATCCAGTTCAAAATCGTCAGTTCTAGATATATGGATACATAGTATGTATTACATGCTCAAGTGATTTATTTCCACCAGAGCCCAGGAACACACCAGAAGATTCTTTTCAAAGGGTATATAGTTCTCTGCCACAGATGAGAATTCTGCCTAGATATCATCCTGTGCTGTGACTCTCACTGGAGCTTGTGCACCTTCCATGAGGTTCTTCTCCTACACATTGATACCTCCAGTGTCATGGGACCAGTGAGATCTCATGGCCCAAGGAGAAGGCTACATAAATAATGCCATTCCCTCATCCAGGCCCCACTTGGGGCTGGCAGTATTCTATGGCCAGAGCAATAATCCTAGAGACAGAATGTGTTGCCCTCAGAACCCGCAAAGACTACTAAGCGCTGTGCTTTCTTTTTCTATATAAGGGTGAAAGATGCAACATTTAGTCTTCTATTTTGGAAAAGCTATCCTGACATGTCCCTGACCACTGGTTCCCTAAATCTTCTCTGAAGAGGTGAGCCCTCAAATCCTTGCAGGGTCTTTCTCCCATCCTGTGTGGCACATGTGTTTTACCAGGGCCTCCAGAGGTCTGTTCAGTTCTTTCTCATCCTATACAATTGGCACAATATTGTCAATGTAATGGATCTGACATATATCCTTTGGGATGACCAGATGGTTGTAATTCTTCTGACTATATTATGATGGGAGAAGAAGAGTAAACATAACCCTGAGATAAACTTAAAAGAACAATGCTATCCATCCAATAGGAATAATTACTGTATCTAATCCATTTTTCTAATTGGAATTGAAAGAAGCACATTTGCAAAATCAATAGCCACAGACCAAGCACCTGGCCTTATTAAAATACTCTAGTAAGGAGAATCCATCTGGCACAGTAGACTTTTTGGTAAAGTCTGCCAGAATCTACAGCAGGGCCAAATCTGGCCCACCACCTGCTTTTATATGACCTGTAAGCTAAAAATGGCACATACATTTTTTAAAATTAATAGACTATTTGTCAGAGAAGTATTAGGTTTACAGAAAAGTGAGCAGAAAGGACAGAGAACTCCACTATACCCTCTCATGCCCACCTAGTTTCCCCTGTATTAACATTTTGCATTAGTATGCTATACTAGTTACAATCAATGAGACGATATTGATAGATTTATTAAATAAAATCCATAGTTTAAATTAGGGTTCACTCTTAGTGTTGTACATTCTATGGGTTTTGACAAATGTATGATGCCATGTATTAACCATTACAGTATCACACAGAATAACTTCACTGCTGCAAAAATGATCTATACTCTACCTCTTCATTTCTCTCTCCTTTTTAATCCCTGGCAACCACTGTTCCTTTTACTGTCTCCATAGTTTTACCTTTTCCAAAATGTCGAACGGTAGAAATCATACATCATATAGCCTTTTTGGGTTGGCTTTTTACATCTAATAATATGCATTTAAGGTCCTACTATGTCTTTTCATGGCTTTATAGATCATTCCTTTTTAGCGCTGAATGATATTCCATTGTATGGATGTATCACAGCTTATTTATTCATTCACCTACTAATAGACATCTTGGTTGCTTCTAAGTTATAGCAATTATGAATAAAGCTCCTATAAACATCCTTGTGCAGGTTTTTGTGTGGATGTAAATTTTCAACTTCTTTGGGTAAACACCAAGGAGCATGATTCCTGGGTCATATGGTAAGGGTGTTTTTAGTTTTGTAAGAAATTGCCAAACTGTATTCCAAAGTGGCTGTACTGTTTTGCATTCCCACTAGCAATGAATGAGAGTTGCTGCTCCACATCCAATGCCAGCCTTTGGTATTTTCAGTGTTCTGGGGTTTTGGGGGTTCTAATACCTGTATAGTGGTATCTCATTGTTTTAATTTGGAATTCCCTAATGAAGTATGTTATGGACTGAATGTTTGTATCCCCCCCAAAATTCATATGTTGAAATCCTAACCCCCAATGTGATGGTATCAGGAGGTGGCAGGGGGAAGGTTAGGAGGTAAATAGGTCATGAGGATAGAATCCTCATGAATTCTGGATTAGTGCTCTTATAAGAAAAGACATAGGAGAAATTTATTTCTCTCTGCTCACTGCCATGCGGGGATACAAGAGAAAAGAGTCATCTCCAACCCAGGAAGCAGTTCCCCCCAAGACACCACATCTACCAGCACCTTGATTTTGGACTTCCTAGGCTCCAAAACTATAAGAAATAAATGTTTCTTGTTTAAGCCACGCAATCTGTGGAAATTTGTTATAGCAGTCTCAACCAACTAAGACAACATGTGATGTTGAATAGATGTTTATATGTTTCATATTCTTTTTCTTTTCTTCCTGAGGAAAATTCGCCATGAGTTAACACCCATTGCCAATCCTCCTCGCTTTTTACTTGAGGAAGATTAGCCCTGAGCTAACATCTGTGCCAATCTTCCTCTATTTTTTTGTTTGTGGGACACTGCCACTATACGGCTGGTGAGTGGACTATGTCTGCACTTGGGATCCAAACCTGTGAACCCTGGGTTGCTGAAGTGGAGGGCATGGAACTTGAACCACTTGGCCACGGGCCAGGCCATATGTTTCATATTCTTATCAGTCATGTGTGTCTTCTTTGATGAGGTATCTGCTCATATCTTTACCTCATTTTTAAAAATCTACTTCTTATTGTTGAGTTTTAAGAGTTTTTTGTATATGTTAGATAACATCTGTTCACCAGATATATCTTTAACAAATATTTTCTCCCAGTCTGTGGTTTGTCTACATTTTCTCTTGACATTGTCTTTCACAAAGAAGTTTTTAATTTTAACAAAGTACAGCTTATCAATTATTTCTTTCACAGATCATGCCTTTAGTATTATATCTAAAAAGTCATCCTCATACACAATGCCAGCTACAATTTCTCCTATATTTTCTTCTAAGAGTTTTATAGTTTTTCACTTTACATTTAGGTCTATGATGCATTTTGAGTTAACTTTTGTGAAGGGTGTAAAGTCTGTCATTAGTGTCATATTTTTGCATAAGGGTGTCCAATAGTTCCAGCACCATTTGTTGAAAAGTCTATTTTGAATTCTTTTTGTTCCCTTGTCAAATATCAATTGACTATATTTGTGTGGGTCTATTTTTGGGCTTTCTATTCTATCTTCACTGACCTATGTGTCTATTTTTTTCAATATCAAACTCTTAATAATGATAGCTTTAAGTTATTAAGACTTAAGATGCTATAAGTCTTGAAGTTAAGTAGTGTTAGTCCTTTAACTTTGTTCTTTTCCTTCAATATTGTGTTGGCTATTGTAGATCTTTTGTCTTTTCTTATGAAATTTAGAATGAGTTTGTCATTATTTATCAAATTACTTTCTGAACATTGAGATTGCATTAACTCTGTAGATCAGTTTGGGAAGAACTGATATCTTGACAATTTTGAGTCTTCCTAACCATGCATGTAGAATATCTATCCATTTATTTAGATCTTCATAGATTCCTTTCAGAGTTGTTTTACTATGTTCGTATACATCTTGTACATATTTTGTCAGATTTATACCTAAGAATTTTAATTTTTGTGCTAATGTAACTGGTATTGCATTTTTAATTTTAAATTCCAATTGTTCTCTGCTGGTATATAAGAAAACAATTAACTTTTCTTTATTAACCTTATTTCTTGTAACTTTGCTATGTATTTTTATTAGTTACAGGAAGATTTTTTCATTGTTGACTCTTTGGGATTTTCTTCATAGACAGTCATGTCATCTGTGAACAAACATGGTTTTATTTCTTCTTCCATGTAACTATGGCTTTTATTTCCTTTTCTTGTCTTATTGCACTAGCTAAGACTTCCACTATGATGATTAATAGGAGTGGGGAAAGCAGATATTATTGTGTTGTTCCTGATTTTGCCAGGAAACCATACGGTTTTTCACCATTAAGTATGATGTTAGATGAAGGGTTTTTTTTTTCCTGATATTCTTTGTAAAGTTAAGGAAGTTCCCCTGTATTCTTAGCTTTCTAGGAGTATTTATTCTAAGTGAGTTTTGGATATTATCAAATGTTTTTTCTACTTCTATTAATATGACCATGTAATTTTTCTTCTTTAGTTTGTTCATGTGATGAGTTATGTGAATTGATTTTCAAATGTTGAACTAGCCTTGCATACCTGAGATAAATCCAACTTGGTTGTGGTGTATAATTATTTTTAATATTTTGTTGGATTTGATTTGCTATTTTTTTAATATTTTTGCATTTATATAATGAGAGATCATGGTCTGTAGTTTTCCTATCTTATGATGTCTGATTTTGGTATAGGATGATTCTGGCTTCATAGAAATAGTTAAGTATCTCCTCTACCTCTATTTTGTGGAAGAGATTGGTTGATAATTGTTATAAATACTTCCTTAATTGTTTGGTAGAATTCACTAGTGAACCCATTAGACTTGGTGCTTTCTGTTTTGGAAGACTATTAATTATTGATTCAATTTGTTTAATAGATACCAATCTATTCAGATTATCTATATATCCTTATGTGAGTTTTGGTGGATAGTTTCTTTCAAGAAATTGATTTATTTCATCTAGCTTATTAAATCTGTGGGCATAGTGTTTTTCATAATATCCCTTTATTATCCTCTGTTTTTTAGGAAGATTAGCCCTGAGCTAACATCTGCTGCCATCCTCCTCTTTTTGCTGAGGAAGATTGGCCCTGAAATAACATGCATGCCCATCTTCCTCTACTTTATATGTGGGACACTTGCTGCAGCATGGCTTGATAAGTGGTGCATGGGCCCATGCCTAGGATAACAATTGGCAAACCCTGGGCCACTGAAGTGGAGCATCCAAACTTAACCTCTGTGCCACTAGGCCAGCCGGCCCCCCTTTATTATCCTTTTAATGTCCATGGGATTAGTAGTGAATTTTTATTTCTGATATTAGTAATTTGTGCCTTCTACCTCTTTTTCTTTGTTAACCTGGCTAGAGTTTTATTAATTTAATTAATCTTTTGAAAGAACCAGCTTATGATTTTCTTGTTTCTCTATTGATTTTCTGTTTTCAATTTCATTTAGTTTTGCTCTAATTTTTATATTTCTTATTCTTCTGATTACTGTGTATTTAATTTGCTTTTCCTTTTCTAATTGCCTCAGATGTAAGCTTAGATTATTGATTTTAGAACTTAACTTTTTTATAATATATGCATTCAATGCTGTAAATTTCTGTCAGTTAAAGATTTGCTACCTCCCAGAAATTTTCATTTCCATTTATTTTGATACATTTTTAAATTAATCTTCAGACTTCTTCTTTGAACCATATGCTATTTAGAACATTTTGTTGATTAATCTCCAACTATATTTCCAGCTATCTTTCTGTTATTTATTTTGAGTTTAATTCCTTTTGGTCTGTCATTATACTTTGTACGATTTCTATTATTTAAATTTCTTAAATTCTTTGTGATAGCCCAGAATATGGCTTATCTTAGTGAATGTTCCATGTGAGCTTGAGAAGAATGTGTATTCTGCTGTTGTTGTATGAAATATTCTATAGATACCAATTAGATCCAATTGATTAATGGTGCTGTTCATTCAACTATGTCCTTATTTATTTATTTTTAGCTTGCTGGATTTGTCAATCACTTATGAAGGGGTGTTTAAACCTTTAACTATAATAGTGGATTCATTTACTTCTCCTTACAGTTTTATTAAGTTTTTTCTCATGCGTTTTTATGCTCTGTTCTTAGGCACATATATGTTAAGGGTTGTTTTGTCTTCTTGAAAAATTGACCTTTTAATTCTTTTGTAATACCTTCCTTAACCCTTCATAATTATCCTTGCTCTGAAGTCTAATTTGTCTAAAATTAATGTGTCAAGTCCAGTTTTCTTTGATTATTGTTAGCATGATATATCTTCCTCCATTCCTTTATGTGTAATCCATCTGTATCTTTATATTTAAAGTGAATTTCCTCTACACAACATATAGTTGGCTCTTGTTTTCTGTCCACTCTGACAGTCTCTATTTCTTAATTAGTATATTTAGACTATTGACTTTTAAAGTGATTATTGATATAATTTGATGAATATTTATTGTATTTGTTATTCTATTCTATTGCCTGCTTTTGTTCTTTCTTTTTTTGGTCTTCAACTCTTTTTCTAACTTCTCTAGTTTCACTGGAGCATTTTACAGGATTCAATTTTTTCTCCTCTCTTTGTATATCAACTATAGTTCTTATTTTATATTTTACCAGTTGTCATTTAGTTTTTAATATACATGTACAACCAATCCAAGTGCTCTTGCAAACAATATTATACCGATACATAGATAGTGCTAAATACATTATAATGAAGTAGTCTCAGTGTTTCTCTTATAGCCCTTATAACATTGTGGTTATCCATTTAACTTACCTGTGTTATAATCACCAAGGACTTTGCTTATATTATTATTTTGAACAAACTGTTATCTATTTGATTAATTTACAATAAGAAAAATAAGAGTTTGTGTTCATTTATTCCTTGTCTAATTATCTTTCTTTTTTTATGTAGATCCTAGCAATAAATTTTTGTTTGTCCGAAAACGTCTTTATTTTTCTTGTGCTCTTGGACTATAGTTTCACTGGATATGTGATTCTAGGTAGATGGCTTTTCTTTTTCAATGCTTTAAATATTTCAATCCACTCTCTTCCTGTTTGTATGATTTCTGATGAAATATCCTTATCATACTCCTCATTAGGTAAGGTGCCCCGCCACTTGACTTATTCAAACGTTTTCTAGAGTTTGAATATCATTTGTCTTCATGTAGATTTTTTTTAGCCTTTATCCTATTTGGTTTTCTATGAGCTTCTTGTGTCTGTGGTTTGAAATCTGTCACTGACTTTAGGAAGTTCTTTACCATTATTACCTCAAATATTTCTTCTGTTTCTTTCTTTCTTTTCATTCTGATATTCTCATTTCATGTATGTTGTATTTTTAGTAATTGTTCCACAGTTCTTGGATATTCCGTTCTGTCTTTTTCTTTTTCTTTTTTTTTTTTTAAAGATTTTATTATTTCCTTTTTCTCCCCAAAGCCCCCCCGTACATAGTTGTATATTCTTCGTTGTGGGTTCTTCTAGTTGTGGTATGTGGGACGCTGCCTCAGCGTGGTCTGATGAGCAGTGCCATGTCCGCGCCCAGGATTTGAACCAACGAAACACTGGGCCACCTGCAGCGGAGCGCGCGAACTTAACCACTCGGCCACGGGGCCAGCCCCTTGTCTTTTTCTTTTTATATTTCCATTTCAGTTTTGTAAGTTTCTGTTGACTTATAAGTTTCTTCAAGCTCACTGATAAATTCTTTGGCTATGTCCACTTTATTGAGGAGACCATGAAAGGCATTCATCATTTGTGTAGCAACGTTTCTGATCTCTAGCATTTCCTTTTGATTCTTTCTTGTAGTTTTCATCTCTCTGATTACATTGCCCTTTGTTTTTACTTGTTGTCTACTTTTTCCAGTTCTTTTAGAGTCATTGGCATATTAATCACAGTTATTTTTAATATCCAGTCTGAAAATACCAACATCTCTGCCATATTTGAGTCTGGTTTTAATGCTGGGTCTGTCTCTTCAAATAGTGTTTTTGGTCTTTTAGTTTTAGTATGCCTTATCACTTTTTATTGAAAGCTGAAAATGATGTACTGGGTACTAGCAACTGAAGTAAACAAATCTTTTGTGAGATTTTATGTTTATCTGGCTTGGAGTTAAGCTGTATTTACTCTTTGCTGTAGCTGTAGGCATCAGAGGCTAAAGTTTTCTCTGTTGTACCTTGTTTTTGTTCTCCTCAAATGTCTTTTGTGTTCTCTACAGGTTTTTTCTAAGGTAAGGTCTGAGATGCACAGTTCTTTCAGTTGCAACTGAAACTATTATTATACAGGCCCCCTATTGATATAGTGGTAAGGTTGGGGAGGGAGGTACATTCTATAGTCCTATGATTAGGTTTCACTCTTTTAGTGAGCCTATATCCCTGTTCTGTGACCTTCATAGGTGCTTTTCAGTCCCCCGTTTTTTAGATGAGACAGGAAGTCTAGAAGAGGTTGGTTTTTTATTTTTGGGTTTTTTTGTCCCTTATGTGGAGGGCTAGATGATGGCTGGTGTTGGATGTTTTCCTCCCCTACTGGCTTGTTAGACTGTGGTAAAACCCTAGTTATTCAGGCTCTGGTGAGGTAGTTTCTTTTGAAGGCATGCCTTGCTAAAAAGTTTAGAATTCTCTAAGTGTGTTTCCCTTTCCCCTATTAGAAATATGCAGGGATTGTTCTCTTATCTTCACTGTGAAGACGGGTAGGTCTTCTAGAGTTAAAACTCACAAGAGTTTAGGAATTCCCTTAAGACTGGAGCCCCTGGAGTTTGTAACTCTCATACACGTCCACACTGAGCATCCAGCAACTTGTCAATTAGAGTTTAGTTTTTCCTGTTCCAAGACTGCTTCTCATGGAGGTTTCTGCTCATGGTTTTCTGTAAGTTCTGACTTTCTATATCTACCAGTCTATCTCTAATTTTCTGGACAGTGGTTTGCCCCATGATTTCACTTCTCTGATGTATATGAATAATAGTTAATTTTCTAATCTATCGGTTTTGTTGTTGTTGTTCTGTAGACAGAAGTGACATTTCAAAGCTCCTTAAATACTGGACCAGAAACTTGACGACTCATTTTTTATGTTTTTAAAGCATTGTAGAAGCCACAAAAGAAAAAAATATAGAAAAATAATATATGACAAAGACCATTCTTGGCTAAAAGAGACCCAAATATTTATTATACAGACCTTTAGACAAAACAGTTGGATGACCCTTGGCCTACAATAATTCTTCAGAATCCTTCTGGCTTTTGCATGATAAACAGTGGTAACTTAAACAGAGATATCAGAGGGGACATTACCCCTGAATCCTCTTGGTCTTTGTTTATGACAGTAATGTCCACCTCTCTCCTGCTTATTGTTTTTGAAGTACTAGTTCTGCCCTTTGACTAGAAGAGATGGAAAAGGAGTGTAGTGTTTGAAGCTTTCACCTGGCATACCTTCTGTGATAGCCTTTGCTCTATGGGACCAGGGACCCAAAATGAGGATCACTAATACTACATCCATCAATTCCAATTACATACTTTGGAATCAGGTAAATGAGTACTGGTGTGTCAATGAACACAGGGGGCCTACTATGAGCCAGACATTAGCCAGAACTCCGTGTGTTACCTGACATCCAAAATCCCCCCTCTAATAGGGAAGCCATACTGATCCTTTGAGTTCCTTGGTAACAATGTCAATTCAGACTATGTGGCCCAAAGTCTTTGATGTGTCTACTTATGACCTTTTTCTCAGTGTAGATTCCATCTAGTAAATGATCTTAGGTCCTGTGGTTGAGGAACCAGGGCCACCATCATGACACATGCTTATCTTGGTGTTGCAGAGTCCTAGATGACTGCTATGGGTTAAACTGGCACTTCCTAAATTCATATGTTGAAGTCCAAACCCCTAGAACCTCAAATGTGACCATATTTGGAGATAGGGTCTTGAAAGAGGTAATCAAGTTAAAATAAAATGGGCTTTAATCCAATATAATTGGTGTCCTCATAAAAAGGGAAAATTTTGTCACAGACACACATAGAGGGAAGATTATGAAGAAAACCAGGGAGAAGACAACCATCTACAAGCCAAGGAGAGAGGCCTGGAACAGATTCTTCCCTCACAATCCTTGGAAGGAACTAACTCTGTCCACAAGTCAACTCTTTCAGGGGTATCCATCTAAGTGCTCCTGTCCCAAGTTTCAGGGTCTCCGATTTTTACCACCAGGGCCCTGATCTATTCATAACACATCCATGTTGGCTAAGCATTTAAATACCTCTGAAGCCCTGAGCCTCTAACAGGGAGGTGACCAGTATGCTGTTCAGCTGTCTCTGTCCATCCTCTACAAGAGACATGAGTTCTTTTTGAGCTGTCACTGATGCCCTGTGGCTTTCAAACTTAGCTGTTAATGCTTTTAGCAGCCTTTAGTCTTTCCTTGTTTTTCTTCAGGGAATAAGTGCAACTTAGCAATGGCTACCCAATTCTGCTCTTTATATCCATGTTCTTCCCATAATTTTTCAAATAAAAAATTATCTCACCTGCTACAGCATTCTTCTCTACTAGGATATTTTCCCAGTTAATCTCGAGTGAAATCTTTAGCTGTTAAGCCACCAAATTGTTCTGTGGACTATCTCTGCCCCATGTACCTAACAAAGCAATGCCCTCTTTGCTCACTGGACAATTGGTGAGCCAGTCACATATCTATACAACCACTTGTTTTCTCAGACCACTCCTAATGCCATCCATTGTATCCAAGACATTTAGTAACTTTGAGGCAAGGAGCAGAAAGGATTAAACACACAAGTAGTTTATTAGAGGAAATGTCTGTGAGAGAAAATGATGAAGGAGCTACAAGACAGTGGGAGAGCAATCAGACTACATAATATGTCTAATTTTGGGTGAAAAGCGGAAAGAATTTTGAGGGGAAGCATCCTACACTACAGTGAAATTCTCAGGAAAGCTCAGCAAGGCCAGTGGGGAGTCCTTAAGCCATCAGAGAATTCCAGAGTCTCCTAGCAACAAGTATCCCTTAGTAACTTACCACATTCAGTCACAGCCTGACTGGTTTGGAAAAGCCCATGAGACCAAGCCTCATGCAAATACAGCAATCAATCTCATAGTGTGGCAACTGAGGTCCTCTTACATTACCTGCATTCAGAAATCTGGAAAGCACAATTTCATGAACACATCTATTCTGACAGAGTTTGTATAAAATTTTTTTTTTTTTTGAAAACGTTTGATTGCATTCACAGTGTGTCTGGACCAAGGCTTTTTTGTGGGAAGATTTTAAATTATAAATTCACTTTATTTACTACATAAAGAGCTATTAAGATTTCTCATTTCAAAAACTGTTTCAATTTTATCTACATTATCAAAGGTGTTGATATATAATTGTTCTAATATTTCCTTATTATCCTTCTAGTATCTGTCGGAACTTTTGCACTACTGCCTCTTTCATTCTTGATTTTGGATATTTGTGTTTTATCTCTTTGAGTTCTCATTATTCTTGCTAGGTGTTTACTAATTTGATGTTTCCAAATAACTAACTTTTGCTTTTTTAGATTTTCTCAATATTTTCCTGTTTTATTTTTCTATTTCTGTTCTAATTTTTATTACTTTACTGTGATATTTTCTTGAATATATATGAAATGGAATATAGAATATGGAAAAAGATTATATATATATGACATATATATCAATTTATTATACATATGTATAGTCAATTTATTTTCAACAAAGGCACAAGGGAATTCATTGGAGAAATGATAGTCTTTTCAACAAATAGTACTGGAACAATTGGATATTTACATGCAAAAAGAAAAAAGATTCATTTGTCACACCAATTACAAAGATAACTCAAAACGGCTCTCATAAACCTAAAGGCAAGATCTAAAACCACTTGAATAAAACATTGGAGAAAATCCTTGTGACTTGGAGTTAACCAAATAGCTGTATGTTATATCAAAAGCGCAATCTATACAATAAAACAATTGATGAATTGAACTTTATTAGAATGTAAAATTTCTTGTTGTTTGAAAAATACTGTTTAAAGAATGAAGGACAAGCCATACCCAAGGAAAATATACTTGCAATTCATATATGTAATAGACAACACTATCAGAATGTAAAAAAAATCCAAAAAGAAAACCCCTCAATCTTAATAAAATAGCAAGCAACCCAAAAAAAATTGAACAAAGTATTTGAACAGACATTTCACAAAAGAAAATAGTTGTGTGGCAAACAAATACATAAAAAGACGTGCAACATAATTAGGTATTAGGGAAATGCAAGTTAAAATCACAATGGGATATCCTTATTCACATAATAGAAAGTCTAAATTTAAAAGACTGACCATACCACGTGCTCTCAAGGCTATGAAACATGTGAAGCCTCTGAAATTCTCACACATGTAAAACCACTTTGTGAAACCATCTGACCATTTCTTAAAATGATATTATACACTTACCCTATGATCCATCATCCAGCTCCTAATTAGTTAGCTAAGAGAAAATCATATGTCCCTATATGTCTTGGAGTAAATGTTCACATCCCCAAACTGGAAACACCTCAAATGCCAATCAATATATAAATGGACAAACAAATTGTGGTACATCAAACAATGGAATAGTACTCTCCAATAAAAAAGAATAAAGTATTGACACACGCAACATCATGGAGGTATAGTTGTATATAATAAATTCTGGAAGATGCAAACTAATCTGTAGTGGCTACAGCAAATCACTTGATTGCCTGGGACTGAGCTTGAAGGGACAAGGAGAGTTGGGAGAGAAGAATTGCAAAGGGGTACAGAGAAAGTTTTGAGAGAGATGGTTATTTTCATTGTCTTTGTTATTGGAATTATTTTATGGGTATACACATATGTTAAAACATCAAGCTGTATACTTTAAATATGGACAGTATAATGTATGTCAATTATACCTCAATAAAATTGTTTAAAAAACTATTATAAACGGTGTCTCAAAAATTTGAAAGTTACACAGGTTTATTTATAGGCAGGAATTTTACTTCTGTTGATGAATGTCCCATGAGCACTTCAAACTAATGTGCATCTCAAGTTCTTGGATAAGGTGCTTTATAAATTCAAATTGGGTCAAGATGATTGATAGTGTTCTTCAATTCTGCTGTAACTTCAGTTATATTTTGACTACTTTTCCCAACACCTACTGATAGAGATTTGTTAAAATCCTTAATAATGATTGAATATTTCTCTAGTTTACTTTTTCTTCAATTTCCAACATCTTTATTTTTCCTAGAAACCAGATATAGTTAACTTTTAAAAGTAGGCCACTTGTCAATACTCCAAACTTAAGGCTTCAGGTTCTTTTAACAAACTACAGTGCATCATTTGTACCTGTTAAGATGGATTCAAGAACTGGCTAACTAAGTTGAAGTAGTTATACCAACAAATTACTCAATACTGATAGGACTACACAAAATAAAATTTTATAGGCAACACATGGCCTTTATCATTACAGAACGTCAGTAAGCCCTCATATAATAGTTTACATAAAATTACAAGTAGCTCTTGCTTTTCTATCCTAAGCAATATGAAGTTATTAAAAGTGACAGACCACTCCCATAGCTTTTCACCAAATATTTAAAGCAATACTTAGAGAGTATCCCTCCACTTCACATAAACATAGGTGAAAATACCTCGATTTCTGCCCTGAAAATTCAGTTAACCCTGAAATATCAAATCCTCGTCACCACGTTTCAAGACAGTATACCAGAAATAGACTGGAAAACTCTTGCACTTAAATCTTTTGTCTAGGCAATTCTCTGGGAAGTTTCAGTGCCCAAAACACAAAAAGTTAACTCCACTCAGCCTGTAGTCTAGCGCCATCAGCTCGGTAGACATCCAAACAGGCTGATTCAAGGGCTTGCAGTTGGATTAACTGGTGGCAGGATGCAATACAAAGCTACAAGCAGGGTGAGTCCACTGGCATTGCCCTTTTTATGGATGAATTTCCATTCCTTGAACGAAGGCGTGTTAACTTTGACATTACTGTGTTTTTACTATTTTAATGAGAAAGTGGCTACTGTGTTGAGGGTGTGACCAATTTTCTTAATGTAGATTTAGACTTCCAAAACAATTTCCTTGGATCTTTATGACTCTAGAGTGACTCAATGGAATCCATTTTGTTAACACCAACAACTAGTTTTTTCACATCCACTGTGGAATCCAGAAGGGCATCCTCATAGTTCAGCCTACTCTTGGAAAGATTAGCTTCAAATTCACCAACACCAACAGCAACAATCAGCCTGAGACAGCAGAGTCAACCAGAGATGTGTCTGTATTCAAGTTTGCGACAAAGTCTCTGTGTCCTAGGGCATCAACGATAATCAAAAAACACTTTTTTGATCTGAAATTCCAGTAGAGAGCTATCAATGTTGACCCCAAACTCACACTCAGCAGTCAGTTTACCCAAGATGTAGGCATATTTGAAAGAGAACTTTCTCACCTTAGTGGCATTTGTATTTTGTCAATTCTGCGACATTAGAGATCAGGTGGGTAGCAGCTGTTGCTCTAGAGACTGACCTAGTGAAAGCTGTGTGCATCCTTACCTTATCACAGTCTATCTTGTGTTACTATTTCACTCCCCAAATTTCATATCTGATACTCCCAATTTCCCAACAGCATAGTTCCATTTACCCATTCTTCATACTTTATGCTATTTGTCATATCTTTACTTCTGCATACATTGTAACTAGAAGCATATAATGCTATTGTTTTATGCTTTAAATACTCAGATATCTTTTAGGGAAATTACAAAAAGAGCAAAAACCCACATCCTTTTATCATTTTTTAATGATTTCCAGTGATCTTTTGTCTTCCTGTAAATGTATTTTCTTCAACCCTAAAAACGTGTTTTAGCAATTTTTTGTAGTGTAGATTCACTGAAAAGATCTCAGTTTTTGCTTATCAGAAAAATATCTTTAATCTTCTTCTTTTTTCTTTTGCTGAGGAAGATTCATCCTGTGCTGTCATCTGTGCCAATCTTTCTCTATTTTGTACATAGGTTGCTGCTACAGCATGGCTGATGAGTGGTGTAGGTCTTCAGCTAGGGTCTGAACCCACAAACCTGAGCCTCAGATATGGAGCATGCTGAATCTAACCACTGCGCTGTGGAGCCAGTCCCTGGCCTTCACTTTTGAAGTATGTTTTCACTGGATATGGAATCAGATGTTTTTTTTCTCTAGTACTTTAGAGATGTCATTCCATTGTCTGGCCTTTATAGTTTCTGCTGAGAATTCAACTAAAACATGTGTCACTGTTGTCTGAATATAATGTATGTTTTTTTCTCTGACTGATGTTAACATTTTTTCTTTATATTTGTTTTCAGCAATTCTACTCTTATTTTCCTAAATTTGATCTTTCCTGTCTGTTTCTCTTCCTTCTTTCCATCCTTTCTCCCTCCCTCCATTCCTTTTTCCTTCCTTCTACCCTTTCTCCTTCACACTTTCCTTTCTTCCCTCCTCCTCTCTATCTCTTTTTATTTTACTTTTTTGCTTGGGTTTTGGTGAGGCTCCTGGAGCTGTAAGTCAATGTTTTTCATCGAATTTTGGAAATTTTCTGCCATTATATCTTCTATTTGTTTTCTCCCTCCTTTCATTAAGGAACTCCCTACACTATTTGATATTGTCCCAAACATTCCTGAAGCTCTCCTCATTTTTATTTTGGATCTTTTTCTTTGCTTTTCAGATTGCATAATTTCTATTAATCTATTTTCAGACACTTTCTTCTGCCATCCAAAAGCTCCTGTTAACTCTATCCTGTCAAATGTTTAAAGTATTGCTCTCTTCTAAATTCCCATATAGTTCGTTCCTACACCTTCTATGCTGTTATTTTCTATCTGTTCACTCATTAAGATTATATTTATATTTATGTATCAAACATATATATAATAGCTGCTTTAAAATCTTTTGGTGCTTATTTCAAGTTTTGGGTCTCTCAATCCATTTCATTTGACATTTTTATTTCTTGATTATCAATTCTTTTTTGCTGTTGTTTCTTTGTATCTATAGTAAAGTTTGTTTTATAATAGACATTTTGGACAATACATATTCTTCCACTGAACAGTGTTTATGTTTCATTAGTAGGCAGGTCAGTTGCTGGCTAATCATTTCAATTTGTATGGGGTTGATTTTATACTTTGTTAGATGAGATCTGTGAAAAGTGTGATGTCTGTGCTACAATGTATCTTTGGTAGGACTCAAAACTCTGTAACCACCGTGGGTCTTGTTAAAGCTTAATATTAGCCCTTGTTAAGGTAAATCGAAGGCATTCCCCCCTTAATCTGGGGTATTTTCCGTAGTCCTAAACTATGACCTTTCTGGTGTCTCAGATGCAGCATGGAAGTGTTTAAAGGGGTTTCTCTACTCCACAGAGGCTGTAATGTTAACAATCCTTGTGAATGCTTGATCTCTAACATCTGCTTTCTCGTCTGAACTCTGTTGTAACCACTGTTTTCTTCAAAAAGCATTATTGCTTTACCTTTCACATTTAAATATCCAATATATGAAGAATTAATTTTCTTTAGCACAAAATAAGAATCAACACATATATATATTTTTTTCTATAAGGTTGTCCCATTGACTTAGCACAATTTGTTTTAAGGACAATTTGTTACTCACTGTACTCCTATACCATGTTTTTTGCCCCATAAATTAGATTTCTTTAAATGTATGATTCTGTTTCTTAGCCAATATTTCATTGTCTTATTATTGTTTTATAATAGTTCTTAATATCTGCTAGTGTGAAAAGATTTGCTTTCTTTTTCTTTTTAAATTTGTTTTCTTTGATTTTGAACTCTTCTCATTTCCATATGAATTTGGAATCAGTTTATCAATCCTTCAGAAACATATGCTGTCAATTCTAATAGTCTGTGGTGGGATATTTTAAATTGTCTTCAAAGGAAATCATGTCATATATGAGTAAAAAAATTATTATTTTTTCTTTGCAATGCTTGTGCTTTATTTTTTCTGCACTTGACAAGATCTGTTATTAGAAATAAAGCTTTTAAAATGTCCCAATTAATCTTTTTTTTCTGCTGATCTTTTCTGTGTATAGTGGTAAATTCTGGTTCTTTTATGGGAGCCACTGCTGTAGCATGTCTACTGACAGACAACTGGTGTGATTCCATGCCCGGGAACCAAACCCTGGCTGCTGAAGCAGAACACATCGAACTTTAACTGCTGGGCCATCAGGGCTGGCTCTCCATCTTTTGACTCTGCTAATCAATGGTGCAATAAATATTGGCATACTAGTATCTGTTTGAGTCCCAATTTTCCATTCTTTTGGATATATACCTAGGAGTGGAATTTCTGGGTCATATGGTAATTTTATGTTTAGCTTTTTTGTACAACTGCTAAACTGTTTTCCACAACTATACTATTTTGCATGACTACCAGAAATATATGAAATTTTCAGTTTTTCCACATTTGCCAACACTTATTTTCTTTTTCTTCTTTTTTTTTAGTGATATCTATCCTAGTAGGTATGGAATGACATCTCATTGTGGTTTTGATGTGCATTTCTTTACTGACTAAGGATGTTGAGCATGTTTTCATCTCCTCATTGCCCTTTTATATACCCTCTTTGGAGAAATATTTATTCAGTCCTTTGCCCATTTTTTAGTTGAGCAGTTTGTCTCTTTTGTTGCTGACTTGTAGAAGTTCTCCACATATTTTAGTATTCAGCTCTTATCAGATATGTGATTAACAAATATTTTCTCCCATTCTGTAGGTTGTCTTTCACTTTTTTGATAATGACTTTTGATGCACTAATGTTTTCATTTTTATTAAGTCCAATTTATTTGCTTTTTGTTTTATTGCTTGGGCTTTTGGTATCATATCTAAGAATCCATTGGCAAATCCAAAGTCGTGAAGATTTACCTTATATTTTCACCTGAACATTGTATGGTTTTAGCTCTTACATTTAGGTAATTTATAAATTTTGAGTTAATTGTTATAAATGATATGAGCTGGGAATCTGACTCCATTCAGTTGCATGTGAAATCCAGTGGTGCCAGCACCATTTTTTGAAGAGTATTTTTTCCACATTGAATAGACATGACACTTTTCTCAAAAATCATTTAGCCATAAAGGTATGGGTTTATTTCTGACTCTCAATTCTATCCTGTTGGTCTGTGTCTATTCTTATGCCAGTACCATATTCTTATAATTAGTAACTTTGTAGTAAGTTTTTAAATCAAGAATTGTGAGTCCTTCCACTTTGTTCTTCTTTTCAAGTGTCACATAAAAACTTGAGAAATGACTTTTCCATTTCTGCAAAAAGGCTTAGGAAATGGGTAGCTTACAAACAACACAAATTTATTTCTCATAGTTCTGGAGGCTGAATGTCCAAGATCAAGGCATCAGCAAACTCACTTCTAGTGAGGATCCTGTTTCTGGTTTACAGATGGTACCTTCTCACTGGGTCCTCACATAGTGGAAATAGTTAAAGATCTCTCTAGAGCCTCTTTTATAAGGCATTAATATTATTCATGAGAGTTTTACCCTCAGGACTTAAGCACTTCCCAAAGGCACAACCTACTGACACTATCACCTTTGGGGGTTTGGATTTCAACATAAGAATTTGGGGGTAATACAAACATTCAGACCACAGCAATTCCCTTTTTCATGTTGAGATATGCCTTCTAGTTTTTGTTTTTTGACTGTTTATATCACGAAATACTGTTGGATTTTGTCAAATGACTTTTCTGCATCAATTTAAATGATCTTGTGCTTTTTTCTTTCGTTTTACAAATGTTTGATTACATTGATTGATTTTCTTATATTGAACAATTCCTACACTCCTGTGATAAATCCCACCTGATCATGGTGTATAATCCTTTTAATGTGCTATTTCATTGGTTTTCTAATATTTCGTTAAGGATTTTTGCGTTTATATTCATCAGGGATATTGGTTTTCTTTTTTTCTGATGTCTTTGTCTGGCTTGAAAACAGGGTATTGTTGGCTTCCTTATTAAGACATGTTCTCTCCTGTAACATTTTTTGGAAGAATGTGAGAAGGATTCGTATTAATTCTTCTTTAAATGTGTGGTGGAATTCACCAGTGAAAACATCTGGTCCTGGACTTTTCTTTGTTGAGTGACTTTTATTACTGATTCAATCTCCTTACTAATTATAGGTCCATTTAGATTTTCTACTTCTTCTTGTGTCACTTTGGTAATTTCGTGTGTTTCTAGGAATTTGTCCATCTCCTCTTGGCTATCTATTTTGTTATGTACAAATGTTTATAGGATTCTCTTATAATCCCTTTCAGTTATGATGTCTCGCTTCTACTTCTGATTTTAGATTTTGTATGTTCTTTTTTTTTTCAGTCTAGCTAAAGGTTGGCAATTTTGTTGATATTTCCAAGTAGCCAACTCTTGGTTTCATTGATTCTCACTACTGCTTTTATTCTCCATTTTGTTTATATCTGTTGTAATCTTTATTATGTCCTCCCTTCTGCCAGTTTTAAATTTAGTTCACTTTTGTCTCCTAGTTCCTTAAGTAGTAAAGTTAGGTTATTGATTTGAGATCTTTCTTTTTTTTTTTTTAATGTAGCTATTTATTGTTATAAATTTCTCTGAGTACTAAATTTCCCTGGGTACTTTTTTTCACCCATAAGTTTTGGTTTGTTGTGTTTCCTTTTTCATTCATTGCTAACTATTTGCTAGTTTCCATCGTAATTTTTTCTTTGAATCATTAGTTGTTTAATTTCCAAATATTTGTGAATTTTCCAATATTCCTTATGCTGCTGATTTCTAATTTCATTCCACATTGGTCAGATAAGATGCTTTGTAGTATTTCAGCCTTTTAAAATTTATTGAGACTTTTTTGTGGCATAACAATGGTCTGTCTCGGACAACGTCAATTTTACTACTCTTTTCAAGGAAACTATTTTAACTTTGTTCTTTTCATCTATTATGTCTATCTATCTATATTATATATTATAATACATATCTATTTTAATGTATTTCATTGAATTCTCTTCTCAAAATTAAATATTTCCTTGAATTTCCTTAGTTTTTATTTTCTGTGCTTTTATTATTTTCTTCAGCTGGAATTTTAATTAAATAAGCTATTCAAATTTTCTTTTCTAAAGTCAATGGTTTGAATTATAGGAAATATTAAAAACTTAATGTCATTATAATTCTGAAAATAGATTTTATAATTTCTTTCTTGATTTTATATTTGAATTATGACTTGTTCAGATATGCATTATTTAAATCCTTGTCCTTCTCTTTCTTCTATTGATTTCTGTCATAATTTAATTGTGCTAAAATTGATAACTTAAATGTCCCCAATTTTGAATGTCTTCCAATTTTATGAAATTTCAGATTTTTTTAATGTGGTAAATTTCTCATTTGCACTTTAAAAATGTGAATTCATTTCCATCAAGTATTCAATATATGTCAATTAAATTCTTTATTTATTGTGTTACTCATATCTTCTATTTCCTTACTTACATTTTTCTGTTTATTCTATTAGTTATGTAAAGCCACCGTGATTGTAGATTTTTTCTTCTTTGTGAATTCTTTAACATAATTTTAAAGTCAATTTATTGAGTGAATATTATTTAAGGTTGTAATGACTTTCTGTTAAATTAATCTTTCTACTAATATTAAATGCCTCTATTTATTAACTTTAGCTTTACTATTTGCTTTATACTTGACAAATCTATTTTATTTTCCACTTTTGTTCATTCTTTGGCTTCTTTTGCACTGATGATACATTGTTTTTAGTACTCCATTCTTATTCTCTATTACCTTTTCAGTTTTACATTCCTTTACTCTTCTTTTAGTGGATAGCCTAAAGATAAAAATTGCGACTTAACGTATGCTTTCTTCTACTAATTTTTGGCTTCAATTACATTTACACTTTCTCTCTTTTCATGTTATTATTGCCATGCATTTTAATTGTGCATCTATATTAGCCTACATAAAACATTAGTATTTTTGTTTTGTAGAAGTGAGTATTCATTTATATTTACTCACATTCTTAGTCTTTCTTTGTATACTTCATTAATTCCTTCCTTTCCAGGTTTTTATCTGGGGCATTTTTCTCTTGCCTCATAAGCTCTCATTTTTGTTATTTAGTGAAAAACCACTGATAAGAAATTGCTTCAGTTTTCTTTTCTGAAATCAACTTTATGTTGAAGGATACTTTTGTAGGTATCAAATTGTAAGGTAACAATTATTTTTTCCAGCTCTTTATATTCTTCATTCCATATCTGTCACCTTTAAGCTTTATTGATGTTCCTTTGAAGATAAAGGGGAAAACATGCTGATTTGCTCTGTAAGCTTTTAAGCTTTTTCTCTTAGTCTTTGCTTAGCAACAGTGTAATTTTCTTTATATTTACTTTGATTGTGATTGTTGAGGTTCCTGAATCTGTAAGTTAATATCTTTCATTTGGGAAAATTATCAGCCACAATTTCAAATGTTATTTCTATCACATACTATTTCACACCTTTTGGAATTCCAGTTACACATATGTTTTGCCCCTTGAGCATGATCTTAATGTTTCTTACAATATTTTTTATTACATCTTCATCTTAAGATTCAGGACAGTATGTTCTATTAACCTATCTTCCAGGTAAATTCTTTGGGGTCTGGTATGTTCAATCTGTTGTTAAGCCCATCCATTAGCAAAATAAATTTCAAATATTTTTTTTTATTTCTGGATTTTTTTAAAGATTCAAATGTTGTGGTTAAGTTCTTCATTATTTTATCTATATTATCTTTTTAATTTTCTTGAAGATATTAATTATAGTTTAAATTCTTGTTTGCTAACTTTAATATCTGGATCATTTGTGGCTCTGCCCTATTTTCTGTTTTGTTTCTCTTACTGTCAATTATATAATTTTGCTTCTTTTAATGTCTATCACTTCTTTTTTATTGTGTACTAGGCAGTGTGTAAAATTTGTAGATGCTTTATTGGCTGACATCTTCTTCTTCTTCCATAGGCATAGATTGGATTTATTCGACTCAATCAGATTAGGAACATGGCAGAAACAGAACAGTAGTGTAGTCTTACTAAAACTCAATCAGCCTTTAATAATTCTTGATTCTAGAGTATAGCCTTCCAGGTCTTTCAACTGCCAGCTTGTCATGTTTTTGTCTCTCAAGACTTAAACAACTATAGAAGAAACAGTTCCCCTTTGCAGAGAAATTTAATGTAGCTCTTAATGCTTCTACTCCATAAAGCTGATGATTTTCCAAATGTTTTGAGTAGAAAAGTGATTACTTTAGAGTTTCCTTAGGTCTCTAACATTCTCACCCTGGCCCAGATGAATATCAGCGCCTTTGCTCTTTTTCTGTCCTGCAGTAGTGTCTTTTTTTCAGCAGCTGAGAACCCAGTTTTGTATTTTCTAGCAGCAATGAGAATTAAGTTCCTCTAGGTAAAAGTAACTATAGATCCTGTGTACAGTTCACCACTTTTTCTATGATTTGGCTATTTTGCTTCAGGACAATGCTTGCATTAAGTCTTTGTTTCCTAACAATCAAGAGAACATGGAGTCTCCCCTCTAATTCTTGGAAGTTTTCAGGCCAGCAGTGATGCCTCCTATGCAGTTTCAGAGTGCAATAGTATTTTGTGGGGAGACCCATTTCTGTGATGGAGGTCCCTCACCTCTCCATGCTCAGCCATATATCCCCAAAAAGTTTGGTGTTTTTTCTTTTCCCTAGTAGTTGTCTCTTTCTAGACTAACTAGTGATCCTTGTAAGTTAGCCCAGGAATATAACCCAGGCCCTGGTATTGGTAAAAATGCTGTACCCTTGGCTTATCTTGGAACAGTTCTCCTTTTTCCATAATTTAGTCTATTAGTTTTCCTAATTACTACAGCTCTTTCAAGCCTTCAAATACATGATTTTTAAGTTTGTATTGCTAATCTCTTTGTTGTTTGTAGAAACATTGACCTTATTACATCTCACCCAAAAGCAAAAATCACTGATCTGGACTATATTTTAATTTGAAATTAGCATTGATACTGATTTTTTCATGATCAGCTGCACTTAGAGGGAAAAATGCAACTTGTAAAAATTTTCTTTGGTCCATCATTGTAATACACCTCCTTTAATCCTTATGAAGAGGAACTATGAGAGGGTACAACTAATTCCCATTAATTTGTAAAAGACTATGAGGCCCATTTCAACAATTTTTTGTCATACTTGATTATATCACTATGAAGGTTCTTGTCTTTCCTGGTTGCTATATTTAAACAGAATATCAATAGGACATCTTTCCCTAGGGATAGCCTATCCCAAAATTAAAATCTCAAGAGCAAGATCAGTTCTTTAAAACTTCTGAAGGTTTCTGCATGAAGGTGTTGAAACACAAAGGAAGTTCCATCTTGATGAGTTTGCATTACATGGAAAATTACATTATTTTAAGAAACAAATATCAATAGTTTTCTAAAACCTAAACAGACTGAGGCTGAGAAAATGTTAATAATATCTGTTCCTAATTCAGCTTTATATCCTTCTTAATTTTCCTATAAAATTGTTCTCCAATAATTACTTATAAAATGTTTAAGTATTTCAGTAAATATTTCCTTATCTATCTAGAAATTATGTTAATTGGATGTGATCTAAAGTATGACATTTAAAAAATATTTTGTGATATTTAATAATATTAGATGATGAAACTCTCATAGGGTGAACTGTACCATATAAAACTACCACACTCGAGACGAAGATATTTTAGAGACAGAAGATGATTTATTGTTTAAAGGTAGCAGAATGCATCATCCCCAAATATGCCTATTTGGCATGAGAATTATCTTGAGCTGATTATTTTTAAGAAACTGCAGGTTCAAGAGAAGCTCTGAAAACAGAGTAGAAATTATCCTTTTAGTAAGGGAAATCTACAATTACAAAGGAAATTTACATCAGAAAGCAGCCTGTACCAAGAGGAAAGCACTTACCAGAGATAAATTTTCCGCCTGAGAGACTGATCTGCAAGGCAGGGCAACCTTTGTTTAGCAAACATTTCCCTTTCTCACCCTTCCATGAATTGCCTTCCCCTTTTGAAGCCCCTAACCCTTATTTATTTTCTTAGTTCAGAATGTTATATATAAACCCCAAGCATTTGGCTGTTCTCTGAGTCTCATATCATTGTGAGGTTTTCATACAGACATACATAATTAATGTTTTCTCCTGTTAACCTATCTTTTATTACAGGAAGTTTTCAGTCAAGAACTCAGAGGGGTAGAGGAAAAATTATTTTTCCTTTACACTTTGCATGTCCTAAATCAGTTGTCAATATGAATATCTAACTCAATGAGCCTTTCAATTTGCCTTCCATGAAGACAAATATTTGGGTGTGTCAGTCCTTATGATAGGAAGCATTTCACCAGCATATACGGGTCTAAAATAAAGCGTGTGATAATCTGAAAATAGGTAAAATTAAAATAACTTTCCATCTTACAGAACAATATAATAGACTTTATGGAAATTAATTATATTGTATAAATTGATATTTTAATGTAGTAAAATATGAAACTATCTATAAATAAACAAAAATCATATTAGAATTTCAAAAGTAGAGTGAATAAAAATGTATTGAATGTTATTGTTAGCAAATTAGTGCTACAAATTTATGAGTGTAATTTAAATTTCATTTTATTGCAGTCTTTTGAGAATGTACAGTACTATGATTTTATCTACAGTTACAAGGTGTCTTGCTAAACATTGTAACCATTGTCACTTATCCTATAGAAGACAAAGTAATTTAAACTGAGAGACAGATTTCTAATCACCAATTCAGCAGGTTCTGGAGCCATAGTAAACACATATGACAAATTTTTGGAAAAGACTGAATCCTACTTCTTCCATGTTGCTGGTTAATTTCTCCCCTAACAAGCTGCATGAAGAATTTTAGAGATTTACTCTCCTATATTTTAATAAAATGCTCAGAAATTCACTATTTCTACCCTTTAATTTCCTGTACCTGTGGTGATAATGTTGAGTTTAAGAAAAATGCATTTATGAAAAAGGAAGACTCTATTTACTAAGATAAATAGAAAAATAGAGTAGAAAATGAAAAACAGAGTTTTGTATCCCCAGTCTAATCTGTCTCAGGGAAATAAACATGGCTGACCCCATCAAAGGCCTGAGCAATATGTGGATACCAAGTACCTACTGCCCATATTTAGGCCACTCCTTGGGAGGGGGGCACAGCATAGTCACATATCTCTTTTCTCTCTTAGGTACACAGCACCTACCTCTACTCTGGCTAGTTCTGATGGAAAAATGTCTTTCCTGAAGATCATTTTTCTTTCGATTTCTACATATACAATATGAAGGACTATTATCTAATCCATTATCTCTGGTATAAACCTCTCTCTAAACTCCCTACCAGAATGGTCACATATTTAGAGTAGAAAGAAGTTTTCCTTTACTTCTCTGAGTTTTTCTTACTGGTCTAAAAATTAAATTGACATGAGACAGAATAAGAGGAGAAAATCAAATAAAGTTTGATAACATGCACACATGGGAGAAACCCAGGTAAACTGAGTAACTCATGAAAATGGTAGAAGCCACAAGCTTAAAGCTTAAATATCATCTTCAGCCAAAGATAAAAGAGAATATTGGGGGTAGTGGCTTGGAACTTCAAAGGAGAGAAAGGCAATTCACATGGAGATAGAAAAGCAAAATATTTGGTTAACAAAAAAGTGGTAAACAAACATTTGTCATGCCTGCCAAGACAATGGGATACAAAGAGAGCTTTGATCAAATAGGCCTTGCTGGGTTCCTCTCTGTCTACCACACCTAGTTTATACCATACTGTAGCTATCTATGGTGATAGCTCTTAGAACAAATCTTCTATCTTAAATTCTTTCAGATAGTCATGGGAAAGGTCAAAGTTTCTTCCTGGATCTTTTGTTTTCAAATAAAACCAATGAAAGACATTTCATGAAGGCAAATTCTGCCTCCCTGCAGTCCTAGCTTTGAAATTCCTCCAAGAAATTTCACAGTTCAGAAGCTGAATTGATATGTTTTTCCATCTCATTGAACTAGTCTCTTAACCCTGTCAATAGTTCAGTCCAGTTAAATTCATTTCAGGAGGTGGTCATGCAGGTGGGCTTCCAAAGTTAGGCCTATATTGTGTAAGCAAGAAATCAGATATTTAACAAGAGGCATTTCTAAGGAAAAATAGAAAAATGAAGGTTAATGGTTGGAACAAATTATAAACCAGTTTCTGAGTCCAGGGGACAGCCAACCTAAAAGATTTATGCATGTCAGTATCAAAGCATCTTTTGCAGTTTTAAATGTCTCTGATGATGTTATCATGTGTTCAGGTAACTTTCTGAGTGGCTTGCACAGCAACAGGCCAAAGATTATCTAAACGTGGGCTATTGTGGTGATCTCTCTTAAGTTTATTTTAAATTGTTCAGTTTCGGTTTGTAGGGCTTCAGGAAAAAGGGTGATTTTAGGTCTCAATGATTCCAAATTAAAAGAATGGGAGAAAATTTAAAACATTACTTTGGAGACTTGTAGCCAGATATTTGATGAAGAAACTAAAAGAATTTAGGATCTAGTCCAGTTTACAGGTGGAAAGCAAAAACCTCAAAAACAATTAACAGAACTAGAATTTAATATCCACAAACATGTGCTACTGAACCATAATTTGTCTATCTAAAGTCACCCTCATTTCTACCAAAGATAACCAAATTAAGACTAATTTGTTTGCAAAATGTCTGGTTTCAATAAACTTGGTCTGTTTATTTACATAAGTACAGCAAGAATAGTGATTGATCACATAGGTTCTTTTAAACCTGCTTGCTGAAACTTTTCAAAAGAAATCACAGATTAAAGTTTTAAAGACTTCTTGAGGCCAAGAAAGAGAAGCCAAGGACTTGCCATCAGACTGTGTCTGCAATACCTATTGATTTAGGTGAATTTCTGTTTTCTTGAGTTCCCCAAAATAGCCTTGAGGTTATTGTACCTGCCAGAAAGTGACCTTCTTTACTTACCTGGTAAGATTATTGGGAACCGTGGAAGCAAGATCCAGCCTGATATTTCCAAAGAGCTTTATTTTGTTCAATTAAGTTAGTCTTTGTTCCTTAAAGCTCACTGGTCAAATCCAAGTCTATGCATGTCTCTCTCAAATGTGAAATTTATTGGTAATATAACCAACGTTCTCAATTATCTCCTATTATAAGGAGAGCAGATTTTTATTGAACTTATATAAATAACTATATTGCTATGAAAATAAGAACACTCACTGAGAGTTTCCAAATTGTGGAGGGATCAGGTAGGGAGAAAAATAGAAATGTTTCAATTCTGCTTGCAGAGGCATAATTTACCAAATTTCTGTCACTGTTAAAGTCATAAGTAGCTTAAGAGAAAAAAGTTTTTCTTAAATCTGGAAAAACAAAGCATTAAAAGATCAGCAATATTTCAAACAAAAAGTCATAAAAATTATAATCATCTTCATCAGTTCATTCAGTCCTGTAAAATCAATTATTGACCTTGATCTTTTGTTAGTAGTTTTATGATGTCATCGGTTTCTGCATTAGAGTTCTGTAAGTTCTTACCCAGTTCAGCCTTATGATCTGAAAGTTGATTAAAAACCTGTATTCTAGATTAAGTGTCAGAGTCCTTTCCATAAATCCCTCTGAAGATGAAACTTATTTGCAAAAGCATCAAAGTAAAACAACTGTATGGAAATGACAAAACTTAATAAATGGTTAACCATGATTAAAGATTTGACTACAATGCAATTGACAAGAAAATTTCATTATTTCAGAGAAATAAAACATTTTAAGATAATAATTAGTATTACTGAGTAAATTATATCATATTTTTAAAAAGTCAATGTTTTAAAAAATCACAGTTTTAAGAAAAATATCAGATTTAAAAAAAATTCATTCAACATCTTAGGACACATATTAATAACATACATGCATATAAGAATATCCATGAAGGAGTTCTAGCATCATTTATTTGACAATGTTTCCCATGTAATTTAACATACCAAATAATTCTAAATAGTTAAACAAAATTTTAGTATGTTCCAGTGGCCCTCCAGATAAACCTCAAAGTTTCTTATAGTTAAAAAAATTTTTATTTTTAGAATTTGATTTTGGGATGTTTCTTAAAGATATCAAAGATTTAGACACTTGACTAAATAGACATACAGATTAATATGAAACAATACTTACCTATTTAACCAGAAGGACAATAAAAGAGTCTAAAAGCAAAAACAGAAGGTTACATAGCTGTAAGTAAATTTTGCTCTTTTAATATTGAGAAGACTCAGTTTTCATAAGTAATCAAAGACCTGATAAAGACAGCAAACACAAGAAATTATTTTCATAAAACATAGAATCTTCATTTTCTAGGCAGATAGCTTAAAAAGGTAGAGGACAGCCCTGTGGCATACTGGTTAAATTCACATGCTCAGCTTTGGTGGTCTGGGTTTGCAGGTTAGGATCCTGGGCATGGACCTACACACCACTTATCAAACCAAACATATACGGACAGCTAATCTTCGACAAAGTAGCTGAGGGAATACAATGGAGAAAAGAAAGTCTTTTCAACAAATGATGCTGGGAAAACTGGGAAGACACATGTAAAAGAATGAAAATTGACCATTCGTTTTCACCATTCACAAAAAAGAACTCAAAGTGGATCAAAGACCATTTAGGTAATGGTAAAGGTAAGACCTGAAACCATAAGGCTTCTAGAAGAAAATATAGGCAGTACACTCTTTGACATCAGTATTAAAAGGATCTTTTTGGACACCATATCTTCTCAGACAAGGGAAAACAATAGAAAGAATAAACAAATGGGACTTCATCAGACTAAAGAGCTTCTTCAAGGCAAGGGAAAATATGATTGAAACAATAAAACAGCACACTAATTGGGAAAATGTATTGGCAAGTCATATACCCAACAAAGGGTTAATCTCCATACTATATAAAGAACTCACACAACTCAACAAGAAAAACTCAAACAACCTGATCAAGAAATGGGCAGGGAACATGAACAGTCATTTCTCCAAAGAAGATACATGGATGGCCTATAGGCACATGAAAAGATGTTCATCGTCACTGATCATCAGGGAAATGCAAATCACAGATATGCTAAGATATCACCTTACACCCATTAGAATGGCAAAAATAACCAAATCAAAATGTATTAAATGTTGGAGAGGTTGTGGAGAAAAAGGAACCCTCCTACCCTGCTGGTGGGAAAGCAAACTGTTGCAGCCACTATGGAAAACAGTATGGAGATTTCTCAAAAAATTAAAAATAGAAATACCATATGACCCAGCTATCCCACTACTGGTTATCTATCCAAAGAGCTTGAAGTCAGCAATTCCAAAAGTCCTATGCACCCCAATGTTCATTGCAGCATTATTTACAACAGCCAAGACATGGAAGCAACCTAAGTGCCCATCAACTGATGACTGGATAAAGAAGATATGGTATATATATATTCAATGAATATTATTCAGCCTTAAAAAGGAATAAAATCATCCCATTCTCAACAACATGGATGGACCTTGATGGAATTATGTTAAGTAAAATAATCCAGATAGAGAAGGACAATCTCTGCATGACTCCACTCATATGAGGACTTTGAACATGCAGGCAAAGAGAACAGGTTAATGGCTACCAGGGGAAAGGGGTGTGGGGGGTGGGCACAAAGGGTGAAGGAATGCACCTGCAACACGACTGACAAACAATAATGTACAACTGAAACTTCACAAGATTGTAAACTATCATAAACTCAATTAAAAAATCGTAGACATTAATGTTCATACATTTTGCTGTAAATTTCTATGGGTTTTGAAAAATGCGATGCTGTGTATCCATAATTACCTCCGTTGAATGTTTTATCCTTCTTTATGCAGAAGCAGAGTGTGCCTTTCAATAATTCATGTACCTTGCATTCCTATCAGTCATCTCAGCAGTGAAAGCTCAATCTATAACACTCATCATGAGAGTGAACACACCACTGAGTTTATTGATGAAGATCTATTGCATTCAGTTTGCAATTTAGCAAAGTATAATGTTGATTGAAATATGGACAAGTGTAGATTCTATGCTAGTATTGTCTAAAATGTGCACTTTACGATGAATACTAGCTGACCATCCTTGCACTGTGAATTTTTGATTGGCAGGATTGACTTACCTTAGCTTGACACCAATTAATTGATAAACTCATAATATCACAGAATATTATTGCAGAAGTATTTTAAATGTGAATTAGAGGCTACATATTTATACAGACTTTCTTCCAAACTAGACATTTTAAGGATGCAAAGATTTACTGTCTGACAAAAGTAACCAATGAACATTATAGTCCATAAAATATTTTAGAACACATAAGTTTATTTAAAATTGATGGTCTTAACAAAATTCAACATCAGAATTGCTCACCAGTAGCTTGTTCTAGTTCAATAGGGGCTGGTGCTCAGTAACTATAGCGTATTTACTGTCATAGGAACCTGAAGTGTTGTTTTAAAAAAGAATAAATATATTCAACAATTCACTATACATTGAAAATTCCCACCATCTAAATATACTGTTCCCTTTCTGAGTTTTATGAAAGACAAACCATTAGATACTTTGCATTCTCTGACATACTAGTGAGGAAAAGATTCTTATTGTTTTCTCCTTTAATTACTGTAGGATAATATTACAGGAGTTTAAGTGAGATGTTGAATTCTGGATTTATTGAAGATTATTTAATTTTTAGTTGAAAATTTTGAGGAATATAGAAATATGTATCAACTAGGTTTGGAGCATGTACTGCATGTAGAAAGAACTTGATGTATTTTAAGGGACTCTGAAATAAGAGCCATCATTCTTTAAATCATTCTTCTTTATAATTTTCATTAAATTTTCTATTGATATCCAAAGATCACCATGTTTTTTACATACTGATAACCTACAGGTGGTAAGAAAGTTGGGAATATTTAATTAGGCTTATTTCTCAGTTTATATTTCTTTATTACCATCCTCCTTTGCCCACCAATCATAGGAGTCCATAGTACAAGGACCAATCATGAGCTTCCCTCACTCAGCTGAGAGAGTATTATCAAGTGTAGTTTAGAACATATGTAGAATGTGGACCAGGAACACAAAAGGTGAGTCACTTTTTGTTTCATTACCAAGTGTTGTTTGATACGTATTAGTATGCATCTTTTCAAGAAACGGCAATGAAATCAATGTTTGTTTGTTGCCTTTTGGAATCAGTAAATGGGTGAAAGAGTTACTGCCTGTGAGAGCTCGTGTAAGTTCTATTTGGGGACTTTCTGTGAGGCTGATACTGGTCTGCGGCTTATCCTGTCTACAATGAACGCATAATCATAATTGAGTTTGCATAGCACTATACTCTGGATTCTTTAAAATATGGAAATATATTACATAGTCCTATTAAGAGAAAAATAGAAAAATTAACATGTGCTGAAATTGTCACACATAGCTTTTGAATGTCAGCCTAGAATTAGAATTGCAAAATTTGGCAAATTTAAATAATAAGCAAGGAACCATCTTAGGAACAGTTTTTGAATTGTTTTGTCGCTAACAATACATTCTGCATGTACACTGTAGTTTAAAAAATTTCAAGTCCCCATTACTAAAATGAAATTAGTAATGTGAACATCTTTTATGAGGCATTTTAACCCTTGGTTTCAGAAAGATAAACAATAGATAATTATCTTAGAGGCCAGATTATAAAGTGTACAGGCTGAAAATTGGAAGACACAATATAAATATTTAAATAGACGTCTCATTTTTAAGGTAGCTGAGACTTGAAAGTGTAAATTATAAGAATATTTCCTCCCACACTTTAATCAAAATATTGCTATGAAGAAACAATTCATAGCATAGGAAAACCTTAGAATGGAATGTGGTGTTACTGAATTATCTTACTACTTAAAAATCAATATGAAGTAATGTAGGAATCAGCAAGAAAAAAGTAGATGGCATAATTTCAAGGTGGTGAGGTAGATTCAAAAAGCTGTGACAATCCAGAAAGATAGAAAGAGTCTCAGAAAAAGGTATAAATTCTGTGTTCAAAGTTGGGGAAAGTAGAGAGCAGATGGTTCTTTAGTCAGTCGGTGAATTTTGAGCATCATGCTTTTTGTTGTGTGATCTTGTTGTGTAGAATTAAGTGAAGGCCAGTGATTCTAAATGCAGGACATGTAGCAACCCCAGTGCTGGCCCATCAATGGTCAATAGGTCTCCCAATCTTAGTGACAAAAATCCTCCCTAAATATGGGTACACAAACAGGTATGAGGCCTTAGTTAGGAAGGAGCACACAGTGCTGATCTGAAGAGGCTGTGATGTGGAGAACTAACAATATCTAGAAACAACAGTGTCTAGATGTCTAGTACATCTGAGAGTTCATGGTCACACAAATGTCATATTTTACAATAACTAATACTGATAAGTTAAATACTAATACTCTATAATAAGCTTAGACATCAAATGCTAATATTAAATATACAAATTTCAGCCAAATTAAATTAAGCAGGTAGAGAACCTTGAACAACAAGAAGGGAAATGACATTCAAGAAAACCAAAATGTTGGACTGAAAAATCAATATATTTGCCTCTATATTGTTTAACTTTTTGTTTTTAAATAATGTTGATGCATAGGAAGTTGCAAAATAGTACAAAGATGTCTCATACATCCTTGACCCAGTTTCCCAAATGGTTACATTATACATAATTATATTAGAGCCAAGAATTTTAAATTGGTACAATGTGTGTGTTTAGTTCTATGTCATTCTATCACTTGTGTAGAAGTGTGGAACCACCACTGCAATCAAGATACAGAGCTATTCTATCACCACAAAGATTTTCCTAGAGTTACCCCTTTATAGTCACACATGACTCTCTCCCACAAAATTCCTAAGCATTGGCAACCTCTGATTAGTTTCCCATCACTATAATTTTGTCCTTGCAAGAATGTTTAATATAAATAAAAATACACATGTGACATTTTCATATTGGCTTTTTTCACTCTGCCTAAATGTCCTTGAACTCCACTCAAGTTTGCATGTACTGCTATCTTGGTACTTTTCATTGCTCAGTAGATTCCATGATATGGTTGTACCACAGCTTGCTTGTTCAATCACCCATTAGAGAAATTTTGGTTGTTTCCACTTTTGGCTATTAAAGATAAAGCTGATATGAATAATCATGTGAAGGTTTTTGTGTGAAAATAAGTTTTCATTTATCTGGGCTAATACCCAGCAGTGTGACTGCTGTGTCATATGGCAAGTATAGTTTCTTAAGAAATCACCAGGGGCTGGCCCGTGGCTGAGTGGTTAAGTTTACACCCTCCACTTCAGCGGCCCAGGGTTTCACCAGTTCGAATCCTGGGCATGGACGTTGCGCTGCTCGTCAGGCCATGCTGAGGTAGCATCCCACATACCACAACTAGAAGGACCCACAACTAAAAAACACAGCTGTGTACCAGGGGGCTTTGGGAGAAAAAGGAAAAATGACAAAAAAATCTGAAAAAAAAAGAAATCACCAAACTATCTTCCAGTTTGGCTTTATCATTTTACATCACCATCATTTGATGTTGGTACTATTTTTTTTGTTTTAGGTATTTTAATGAGCAATATCTCATTGCAGTGTTAATCTGTATTTCCTTAATGGCTAATGATTTTGAACATCTTTTCAAGTGCTTATCTGCCTCTATAAATCGTTTTTGGTAAATGTCTGTTCATGCCTTTTGTCCATTTTGTAATTAGACTACGCTTTTTTCAATATTGAGTTCTGAGAGTTCTTTATAAATTTCAGATATGAATGCTTTGCTAGATACGCTGTTTGCAAATATTTTCCCCCAATATTTATCCTGAATTTTCAACCTCATATGCTATTTTTGAGGACAAAAGTTGTTAATTTTTGTGCAGTCCAATTTTTCTATTTTTTTTCTTTTATGCATTGTGCTTTTAGTGTCACGTTTAAGAACTCTTCACCAAACACTAGGTTCTGAAGACTTTCTCCTATGTTATCTCCTAAAAGTGTTAGAGTTTTTCACTTCACAGGTAAATTCATGATTTATTTGTGAGGTTTAGGTTGAGGAATTTTTTGCCTATGTATATCCAGTTGTTCCACCACTATTTAAATTCAAATTTACTTGAGAAATGCAAACACAAGTCACTCAAAAAAGCAGGTCATATTATGTGTGAGAATAAAAATGTAATTTGTTACATGTTATGTTCTTAAATGTTTTTCCAGTTGTGATAATCAATTGTATACATTACCTAAACATAAAGTCCCACATCTAAATGTCTGTTTTAAAAGTGTTTCTTTTTTTCTTTTGAGGAGAATTAGCCCTGAGCTAACATCTGCTGCCAACTCTCTTCTTTTTGCTGAGGAAGACTGGCCCTGAGCTAACATCTGTGCTTATCTTCCTCTACTTTATATGTGGCACACCTGCCAGGGCATGGCTTGACAAGCAGTGCACCGGATCTAAACCGGTGAACCCTGGGTAGCCCAAGCAAAATCTGCAAACTTACCTTCTGTGCCACCAGGCCAGCCCCTGTTTTAAAAGTTTTTGATTGAATTTTATTACTTAAAATTTCTAACATTTGCCACTTAATATGATCCTTTCCCACTGTAAATGCATACAGCATGTTTGCAAATTTTTTTATATAGAGATTTTAACAAAAGCTCTTTTATGGGAACTGACCACTAGTTAAAATCATAACACTTATCTCAGGGAGTGAACAGAAAATTCATGCTATTACTATTAAATAACTATTTAAAAATGATAATTCTAAGAACTTATTATTATAAGCTGTTCATAAGGAACAGTATATCATGAATTTTTAGGAGTATTTCTCTAAATAGAGCTCACCAATTCTATCAAAATAGTAACTTCACTCATTAAAACCTATTTTTCAAACTTTCACTGATAACTAGTACTATAAACCTATTATAGTTCTTAGATATTCAAAGAGAAGTGAAATTCAGTCTAGCCCTATTCCACTTAGTAATAAAGCTGTCATTATACAACACAAGAAGCAAAATAAGACATTCTCTACTTTTACCAGTCTTAGGTTAGGTAAAGAATTTTGACTTTGGGAGAAGGGGGTGGAGCAAAATGGTGGGGTGAGCTGACCCGGGGTTCTCTCCCCTCCAAAATACAACAAAAGATTGGAAGAACTGAATTTCAGAGAATAAACATAATGCCAGTTTGTTAGAGACCTACAATACCAAGAAGGCGGAGATCATAAACCTTGCTTACACTCTCGGAGGCATTGGAATGGTAGAAGAGAACATCGCTCCCTCCCCTAGAGTTTGCCATCACTGTGGCACGGGTCGGGAAGCAGCGGGGGAGGGGCCACGCGACCTGGGGTTCATCCAGGACTCCTGCAGCTGATTCAGTGGAGACCTGCTGAGGGAGGGAAAGCTTCCGTCTGTGGGGACCCTATAAATCAAGGGCCTTGGGAGACCAGAGAACAGAACTGATCTGAACCCAGACTGGTGCGTGTGAGTAACAGCCCCTATGCAACGGCAGAGCCAGTGGGCGCAGCCATCTTGCCCCAAGGCAGAGAGCTCATAACACGCGGCTCTTGACTCCTCCATCTAATGGCGACAGACTGTAACTGCAAGTGAATTCTAACACTATGTGAAAAAAACACTCCTCTACCATCCAGCAATTTATAAAAGCCCCAGACCAGAAGGAAAACAATAAAAACATAGAATTAAGTCCTGAGGACTTGGAAGTAGGTAAACTAAGTGATAATGAGTTCAGAGCAGCTATAATCAAAAAACTCAATGAGGTAGAGAGAAAGATAGAGAAACAAGCCGAGTTCTGGAGTTACTTCACAAAAGAGATTGAAATCATAAAGAAGAATCAAACAGAATTACTTGAGATGAAAAACACAATGGACCAGATAAAACAGAATATGGATTCCCTGAATGCCCGTGTAGACAACATAGAGGAGAATATTAGCATAATCGAAGATAGACAGGCTGAATGGCACCAGACAGAGGAAGAAAGAGAACTAAGAATTAAGAAAAATGAGGAAAATCTCTGAGAGATAATGGATTCAATGAGGAGTAAGAACATAAGGATCATAGGAATTCCCGAGAATATGGAAAAGGAAAATGGAGCAGAAAGTGTGCTTAACGAAATTATTGAAGAGAACTTCCCAAATCTAGGGATCGACGGAGAAATGTGTGTAGAGGAAGATTTCAAATCTCCTAGATTTGTCAATGTAAAAAGAGCTACCCCACGGCACATAGTAGTAAAGTTGGCAAAAAGAAAAGATAAGGATAGAATACTCAGGGAAGTAAGAAAAAAAAAGAGAATAATCTATAAAGCAGCCCATATCAGACTGTCAGCGGATTTCTCTACAGAAACCCTACAAGCTAGGAGAGAATGGAGTGACATATTCAAAGCTTTAAAGGATAAAAATCTTCAGCCAAGAATACTCTATCCAGCAAGAATTTCCTTCAGATATGAGGGAGAAATTAAATCTTTTCCAGACAAACAAAAGTTAAGGGAATTTGTAACTAAAATCCCTCCATTACAAGAAATCCTCAAGAAGGCTCTCATACCTGAAAAAAGAAAAAAGGGAGAAAGGGGACACAAGCCACAGACTAGGGGGACCGATGGATAGAACCAGAACAGGATAGCAAATATTCGATTATAGCATTAGGGTAAAGGTAAGGAAACTACCAAGACAAAGACGATCTTAGCACTCTAACTACCAATTAATAAGACGAGTTGGAATAAAAATGAAAATAATTATTTAGGAGGGGAAGAGCAATGGGTCTACATCAGTATTGGTCAAGTAAGTAAGAGACTACCAGAGAATAGACTATATTATACACGAGATTCTAAATACAAACTTCAAGGTAGACACTAAAATAAAGTACAGAACAGAGTCACAAATCATAAATAAGGAAAAATCTAAGAAACCCAGCATAAGAAATTGCAGTATTAAATGGGTAGTCTAAAGCAAACAAGAAAAGAAACGCAGGAAAACAAGATAATCAGCGACAGATTAACAGCACTAAGTCCACATGCATCAATAATCACTCTCAATGTGAACGGATTGAACTCTCCAATAAAAAGACACAGAGTGGTAAAATGGATTAAAGAACACGATCCAACAATTTGTTGCCTCCAGGAAACACACCTCAGCCCCAAGGACAAACACAGACTCAGGGTGAAGGGGTGGAGGACAATACTTCAAGCAAATAGCAAGGAAAAAAAGGCAGGTGTTGCAATTCTCATATCAGACCAAGTGGATTTCAAAATAAGACAGGTAAAGAGAAACACAGAGGGACAATATATAATGATCAAAGGGACACTTCATCAAGAAGAAATAACGCTTATAAATATCTATGCACCCAACACAGGAACACCAAGATTCATAAAGCAACTATTAACAGACCTAAAGGAAGATGTTAAAAACAACACAATAATAGTAGGGGACCTCAACACCCCACTCACATCAATGGACAGATCATCCAGACAGAAAATCAACAAGGAAATAGTGGAGCTGAATGAAAAACTAAAACAATTGGACTTAATAGACATATATAGATCACTCCACCCCGAAGGAGCTGAATACACATTCTTCTCAAGTGCACATGGAACATTCTCTAGGATAGACCATATGTTGGGAAACAAGGCAAGCCTCTACAAATTTAAAAAAATTGAAATACTAACAAGCGTCTTCTCAGATCATAGTGCTATAAGGCTAGAAATTAATTACAAGAAAAAAGTTGAGAAAGGCACAAAGATGTGGAGACTAAACAACACACTACTGAACAAGCAATGGATCATTGAAGAAATTAAAGATGAAATAAAAAAATACCTGGAAACAAATGAAAATGATAGCATGCCATACCAACTCATATGGGATACAGCAAAAGCTGTATTAAGAGGAAAATTCATCTCAATACAGGCACATCTTAACAAACAAGAAAAATCCCAAATAAGCAACCTTAAAGCACACCTAACTGAACTAGAGAAAACAGAACAAATGAAACCCAAAGCCAGCAAAAGGAGAGAAATAATAAAAATCAGAGCAGAAATAAATACTATTGAAACGAAAAAGGCAGTAAAAAGGATCAATGAGACAAAGAGCTGGTTTTTTGAGAAGATAAATAAAATTGACAAACCACTAGCCAGACTCACAAAGAAAAAAAGGGAGAAAGCTCAAATAAACAAAATCAGAAATGAGCGAGGAGAAATAACAACAGACTCTGCAGAAATACAACAGATTATAAGAGAATACTACAAAAAACTATATGCCAACAGAGTGGATAACCTAGAGGAAATGGATAAATTCTTGGACTCCTACGATCTCCCAAAGCTCACTCAAGAAGAGGCAGACAATTTGAACCGACCAATCACAAGGAAAGAGATTGAAACAGCAATCAAAAACATCCCAAAGAATAAAACCCCAGGACCAGATGGCTTTCCTGGGGAATTCTAACAAACTTTTAGAGAGGATTTAATACCTATCCTTTTCAAGCTATTCCAAAAAATTAGGGAAGATGGAACACTTCCTAACACATTCTATGAGGCCAACATCATGCTGATACCAAAACCTGACAAGGACACCACGAAAAAAGAGAACTACAGGCCAATATCACTGATGAACATAGATGCAAAAATTCTAAACAAAGTTTTGGCAACCAGAATTCAGCAATTCATCAAAAGAATCATACATCATGATCAGGTGGGATTCATACCAGAGACAGAGGGATGGTTCAACATCCGCAAATCAATCAACATGATACACCTCATCAACAAACTAAGGAATAAAAACCACATGATCATCTCAATAGATGCAGAGAAGGCATTTGACAACATCCAACAGCCATTTATGATAAAAACTCTGCACAAAATGTGCATAGAATGAAACTACCTCAACATAATAAAGGCCATATACGACAAACCCACAGCCAACATCATACTCAATGGGCAAAAACTGAACGCCATCCCCCTGAAAACAGGAATGAGACAAGGATGCCCTCTATCACAACTCTTTTTTAACATAGTACTGGAGGTCCTGGCCAGAGCAATCAGGCAAGAAAAAGGAGTAAAAGGAATCCAAATAGGGAGAGAAGTGAAACTCTCGCTGTTTGCAGACGACATGATCTTATATATAGAAAACCCCAAAGAATCCATTGGAAAACTGTTAGAAGTAATCAACAACTACAGCAAAGTTGCAGGGTATAAAATCAATTTGCATAAATCAGTAGCATTTCTATACTTCAGTAATGAACCAACAGAAAAAGAACTCAAGAATACAAGACCATTCACAATCGCAACAAAAAGAATAAAATACCTTGGGGTAAATTTAACTAAGGAAGTGAAGGACCTATATAATGAAAATTACAAGGACTTTCTGAGAGAATTGGATGACGACATAAGGAGATGGAAAGACATTCCATGTACATGGATTGGAAGAATAAACATAGTTAAAATGTCCGTTCTACCTGAAGCAATCTACAGATTCAACGCCATCCCAATCAGAATCCCAAAGACATGCTTTACAGAATTAGAATGAAGAATCCTAAAATTCATATGGGGCAACAAAAGACCCCGAATTTCTAAAGCAATCCTGAGAAAAAAGAACGAAACGGGAGGCATCACAATCCCTGACGTCAAAACATACTACAAAGTTGCAGTAATCAAAACAGAATGGTACTGATACAAAAATAGGTGCACAAATCAATGGAACAGAATTGAAAGCCCAGAAATAAGACCACACATCTATGGGCAGCTTATCTTTGACAAAGGAGCTGAGGGCATACAATTGAGAAAAGAAAGTCTTTTCAACAAATGGTGCTGGGAAAACTGGAAAGCCATATGTAAAAGAATGAAAATTGACCATTCTTTTTCACCACTCACCAAAATAAACTCAAAATGGATCAAAGACCTAAAGGTGAGACCTGAAACCATAAGGCTTCTGGAAGAAAACGTAGGCAGTACACTCTTTGACATCAGTATTAAAAGAATCTTTTCAGACACCATGCCTTCTCAGAGAAGGGAAACAATAGAAAGAATAAACAAATGGGGCTTCATCAGATTAAAGAGCTTCTTCAAGGCAAATGAAAACAGGATTGAAACAAACAAACAAGCCACTAACTGGGAAAAAATATTTGCAAGTCATATATCTGACAAAGGCTTAATATCCATAACATATAAAGAACTCTCTCAACTCAACAATAAAACATCAAACAACTCAATCAAAAAATGGGCTGGAGACATGAACAGACATTTCTCCAAAGAAGATATACTGATGGCCAATAGGCACATGAAAAGATGCTTATCATCGCTGATCATCAGGGAAATGAAAATCAAAACTACACTAAGATATCACCTTACACCCGTTAGAATGACAAAACTATCTAAAACTAATGGCAACACATGTTGGAGAGGTTGCAGAGAAAAAGGAACCCTCATACACTGCTGGTGTGAATGCAAACTGGTGCAGCCACTATGGAAAACAGTATGGAGATTCCTCAAAAAATTAAAAATAGAACTACCACACGATCCAGCCATCCCACTACTGGGTATTTATCCAAAGAGCTTGAAGTCAGCATTCCCAAAAGTCCTATGCACCCCAATGTTTATTGCAGCACTGTTTACAATAGCCAAGACGTGGAAGCAATCTAAGTGCCCATCAACAGACGAATGGATAAAGAAGATGTGGTACATATATACAATGGAATACTACTCAGCTGCAAAACAGAACAAAATCATTCCATTTGCAATAACATGGATGGATCTTGAGAGAATCATGTTAAGTGAAATAAGCCAGTGAGAGAAGGATAATCTGTGTATGACTCTACTTATATGAGGAATTTAAAATTATGGACTAAGAACAGTTTAGTGGATACCAGGGGAAAGGTGGGGTGGGGGGTGGGCACAAAGGGTGAAGTGGTGCACCTACAACATGACTGACAAACATTAATGTACAACTGAAATTTCACAAGATTGTAACCTATCAACTCAATAAAAAAAAAAAGAATTTTGACTTTGGATTCAGAATACCTTAGTTTAAATTTCAATACAGTTCATTTTCAATTTATGTGTTGTTTGTTAAATTATATAATCAGTCAGAACTTCCATTACAGCTCTATAAAATGGGGAATTGAATGCTTAGTACAAACAGTGAATAACAAATGACAATATCTTAAGTTCATAGCCCCTGATAGGCAGTTAAGTAACAGAGAGGATAGTTAGGAGAACGTGCTTGGGTTCAAGCCCTGACTCTGCCTCATTAACTGTGTGACCTTAGGAATTACTTAATATCACACTTTACTTACCTGTGAAGTTGATTAAAATGACAGCACTTTTCTCACTATATTTTTGTGAGAAATTACTGAAGACATTATACATAAAACACTTTTAGGTTGTTTGCCAGACAAGCGATCTATAAACATGAGCCATCATTGGACTTTGAGCTAAATAAAAGTGAGTGTAATTTTATTTTTCTTATCAGATCAATGTGCAATGTATCTGTCACATACTATAAAGAATAACAAGGTAAAATAAGACTTTTTTTCGTCAAAATATGAGCAATATTTTAAACACATTTTCTTAAATATCACTTGACCTTATCCAGGTATTACATTAGTCTGTGTTAGAAAAAAACATTAGTTCTAAAACTGTAAGTATGAAGTTAAAAAACATGATAATTAAAGTTTATAAACTGGAGTTCAGCAAGAAGTTGGCTAAATATTTTAACATACAATTTAAGAAATATATACATGATTTTTTGTTTGTTTTTTTCTGAGGAAGATTTACCCTGAGCTAACATCTGTTGCCAACCTTCTTCTTTTTGTATGTGGGCTGCCACCACAGGATGGCCACTGATGAGTGGTGTAGGTCCCCACCCATGTACCGAATCCTGTCTGCCAAAGCAGAGTGTGCCGAACCTAACCACTAGGCCACCAAACCTGGCCCTAGATGATTCTTTTTTCCAAGTGTACATCATTGCATTTCAACTTCTATACAGACTGCATTATGTTCACCACTGAAGGTCTAGTTTCCATGCGTCACTGAACAGTTGTTTCCCTTTATCCCTTTTAGTATCCCCCTCCTTGCCCTCTGATAGTCACCAGCCTGCTGTCTGTAACTATATGTTTATTTGTTCTGGTTGTCTTGTTTATTTGTTTTTGATATTTTTTCTCTTCTACATTGAAGTGAAATCATAAGGTGTTTGTCTTTCTTTGCCTGACTTACTTCGCTTAGCATAATACTCTAAAGGTCCATCCATGTTTTCACAAATAGCAAGATTTCATTTATTTTTATGGCTGAGTAGTATTCTACTGTGTATATATCCACCTCTTTATCCTTTCATCCATCCATGTGCACTTGGGTTATTTCCAAGTTTTGACCATTGTAAATAATGCTGTTATGAACATAGGGGTGCCTATGGCTTTTCAAATTAGTGTTTTTTCAATAAACACCCAGAAGTGGACAATCCACACTGTTTTACATAATCACTGAGCCAAGTTACATTCTCATCAGCAGTGTAAGAGGGTTCCGTTTTCTCCACATCCTCTCCATAGAAACTTATTTCTTGTCTTTTTAATATTGCCATTCTGACAGGCATGAGGTGATATCTCAATGTGGTTTTGATTTGCATTTTCCTAACTATTAGTGATGTTGAACATCTTTTCATGTACCTGTTGGCCATCTGTATATCTCCTTTGGATAAATGCCTATTTAGATCCTTAGCCTATGTTTTGACCAAATTCTTTGTGTTTTTTTTGGTTGTTGAGTTGTAGGAGTTCCTTATCCATTTTGGATATTAACCCTTTATCAGATCTATGATTTGTAAATATCTCTTCCCAATCAGTAGGTTGACTTTTAATTTTTGTAGATGGTTTTCTTTGCTGTGCAGAAGTTTTTTAGTTTAATATAGTCCCATTTGTGTATTTTTTATTTTGTTTCCCATAACTGAAGAAACATATCTAAAAAGATATCTATAAGATCAGTGTCAAAGATTATACTTCGTAAGTTTTCTTCTAGAAGATTTATGGATTCAGATCTTACATTTAAGTCTTTAATATATTTTAAGTCAATTTTTGTGTATGCTGTAAGATGGTGGTCTACTTTTATTGTCTTACATATGGCTATCCAGATTTCCCAACACAAATTATTGAAGAGACTTCCCTTTCTCCATTGTATGTTCTTGGCTCCATCATCAAAAATTAGCTATCCATAAATCTTTGGGTTTAATTCTGAGCTCTCAGTTCTGTTCCATTGATCTGTGTGTCTGTTTTTCACTAAAACCATGCTGTTTTGACTACTGTAGCTTGGTAGTATATTTTGAAATCAAGGACTGTGATACCTCCAGCTTTGTTCTTTTATCTCAGGATTGCTTTGGCTATTCAGGGTGTTTTATTGTTCCATATGAATTTTAGGACTTTTTGTTCTATTTTCATGAAAAATTTCACTGGTACTTTGATAAGGTTTGCCTTGAATCTGTAGATTGCTTTAGGCAATTTGGACATTTTAATTATGCTATGTCTTCCAGTCCATGAACACAGAATATGTTTCCATTATTTTGTGTCTTATTAAATTTCTTTTAACAATGTCTTATAGTTTTCAGTGTACAGGTTTTCACCTTCTTGGTTAAATTTATTCCTAGATATTTTATTCTTTTTGTTGCAATTGTAAATGGGATTGTATTCTTGATTTCTGTTTCTGATTGTTTGTTGTTACTATATAGAAATGCAAATCAGTTTTGTATGTTGATTTTGTTCCCTGCAAGTTTACTTCATGCATTTATTGTTTATACTAGTTTTTTAGTGGACTCTAGGGTTTTCTATGTATAAAGTTACGTCACCCACAAAAAATGTTAGTTTTATTTCTTCCTTTCTAATTTGGATACTTTTAATTTTTTTTTTTTTTCCTAATTGCTCTGGCTATGATTTCCAATTACTGTGTTGAATAAGAGTGATGAGAATGGGCATCTTTATCTTGTTCTTGTTCTTAATGGGATAGTTTTCAGGTTTTCATAATTGAGTATTACATTAGCTGTGGGTTTGGTATATGTGACTTTTATTATGTTGAGGTACTTTCCTTCCATCCCCTTTTTATTGATAAATTTTATCATAAATTGTTGCTGAATCTTGTCAAATGTTTTATCTCCTTCTATTGAGATGATGATGTGACTTTTATTCTTCACTTTGTTAATGTGGTGTTTTATGTCAAAATTGTAAACCTTTAGCCAGGATCACTAAGAAAAAAAGAGAGAAGACTGAAATAAATAAAATCAGAAATAAAGAGGAGAAATCACAACAGATACCACAGAAATACAAAAGATTATAAGAGAATACTATGAAAAATTATATGCCAACAAATTGAACAACCTAGAAGAAATGGATAAATTCTTAGACTCCTGCAACCTCCCAAAATTGAATCAGGAAGAAATAGAGAATCTGAATAGACCAATAACAAGTAAAGAGATTAAAACAGTAATCAAAAACTTCCACAAAAATAAAAGTCTAGAACCAGACGGGTTCTCAGGAGAATTCTACCAAACATTCAAAGAAGATTTTATATCTATCCTTCTCAAAATATTCCAGAAAATTGAGGAACATGGAGCACTTCCTAACGCATTCTATGAAGCCAACCTTACACTGACCCCAAAACAAAATAAGGACAACACAAAGAAGGAAAACCACAGCCCCATATCACTGATGAACATCATTGCAAAAATTCTCAACAAAATATTGGCAAACTGAATAAAGCAATACATTAGGAAGATCATACACCATGATCAAGTGGGATTTATACCATGGACACACAGATGGCTCAATATCTGCAAGTTAATCAACATGCTACACCACATTAACAAAAATAACATAATCTTATCAACAGATGTAGAGAAAGCCTTCAAGAAGATTCAACATCCATTTATGATAAAAAAAATTCATTAAAATGAGGATAGAAGGAAAGTACATTAAAATAATGAAGACTGTATATGACAAGCCCACAGCCAACATCATACTCAATGGGCAAAAACGGAAATCCATACCTCTGACAACAGGAACAAGACAAGCATGCCCTCTCTCACCACTCTTATACAACATAGTACTGGAGGTTTCGCCCTGAGCAATTAGGCAAGAAAATGAAATAAAAGGAATCCAAATAGATAATGAAGAAGTGAAACTCATGCTGTTGGCAGACGACATGATCCTATATGTAGAAAACCCTAAAAAATCTATTGCAAACTACTAGAAGTAATCAACAACTACAGCAAAGTTGCAGGGTACAAAATCAACCTACTTAAATCAGTAGCATTTCGGTATTCTAGTAACGAACTGACAGAAAGTGAAATCAAGAACACAATCCCATTCACAATCACAACCAAAAGAATAAATATCTTGGAATAAATTTAACAAAGGAATTAAAAGATCCATACAATGAAAACTACAAGACTTTCCTGAGGGAAACTGATGACGACATACAGAGATGGAAAGACATTCCATGCACTTGGATTGGAAGAATAAATATAGTTATAATGTCCATGTTACCTAAAACAATCTACAGATTCAACACAATCCCAATAAGAATCCCAATGACATTCTTTACAGAAATAGAACAAAGAATCCTAAAATTCATATGGGCCAACAAAAGACACCGAATTGTTAAAACAATCCTCAGAAAAAAAGAACAAAGGTGGAGGCATCACAATCCCTGACTTCAAAATATGCTACAAAGCTATCGTAAGCAAAACAGCATGGTACTCATACAAAAACAGGTGTACAGATCAATGGAACAGAATTGAAAGTCCAGAAATAAAACTGCACATCAATGGACAGCTAATCTTTGACAAAGGAGCTGAGAAAATACAATGGAGAAAAGAAACTCTCTTTAGCAAATGGTGTTGGGAAAACTGGACAGCCACATGTAAAAGAATGAAAATTGACCATTCTTTTACACCATTCACAAAAATAAACTCAAAATGGATCAAAGACTTAAAGGTAAGATCTGAAACCATAATACTTCTAGAATCAAATATAAGCAGTAGACTCTTTGACATCAGTCTTAAAAGGATCTTTTTGGACACAATGTCTTCTCAGACAAGGGAAACAATTGAAAGAATAAGCAAAGGGACTTCACCAGACTAAAGAGCTTCTATAAGACAAGGAAAAACAAGATTGCAAGAAAAACACAACCCACCAATTGGGAAAAAATATTGGCAAATCATATATTAAACAAAAGATTAATCTCAATAATATATGAAGAACTCACACAACTCACCAAGAAAAAATCAAACGACCCAATCAAAAAATAGGCAAGGGAGATGAACAGACATTTCTGCAAAGAAGATTTATGAATGGCCAATAGGCACATGAAAAGATGTTCATCATCACTGATCATGAGGGAAATGCAAATCAAAACTACACTAAGATATCACCTTACACCCATTAGAATGGCTAAAATAACCCAAAGAGTAACAAGTGTTGGATAGGTTGTGGAGAAAAAGGAACATTCATACACTGCTGGGGGGAATGCAAGCTGTTGCAGCCACTATGGAAAACAGTGTGTAGATTTCTCAAAAAATTAAAAATAGAAATACCATATGACCCAGCCATCCCACTACTGGGGATCTAGCCAAAGAACTTGAAATAGGCAATTCAAAGAGACCCACACACCCCTATGTTCATTGCAGCATTATTCACAATAAACAAGACGTGGAAGCAACCTAAGTGCCCATCAACTGATGATTGGATAAAGAAGATATGGTATATATATATATATACAATGGAATGCTACTCAGCCATAAAAAGGATAAAATTCTCCCATTCACAACAACATGGATGGGCATTGAGGTATTATGTTAAGTGAAATAAGCCAGATAGAGAAAGACAACCTCTGTATGACTCCACTCATATGTGGAAGTTAAACATGTATACAAAGATAACAGATTAGTGGTTACCAGAGGAAAGGGCGTTGGGGGTTGGGCCCAAAGGGCGAAGTAGTGGACCTACAATATGACTGACAAATAATAATGTACAAGTGAAATTTCACAAGGTTGTAAACTATCATAAACTCAATAAAAAATAAAAAACATCGCATAGCTAAGATACTCCTTGGTCTGTTGATAGCCTCTTATCTTCACTTGCCTATGCAGGTTCCATTCTTTTCCTCCTCTCCTTCTATATTTTTGTTGTCACCTTATATCCTTTTTGGTATTGTGAGTTTGTTACCAAATCGAAGTGATTACAGTTATTTTTAAGGCTTCCTTTCCCTTTAACCTTTATGTTATAATTGAGAATGTTTATTTTATAATAGATATATATCTATTCTGATATAGAGTGCAGTTTTCTAATTCTATTTATCATCTTGTGCAAATCTTCGTACACCTTCGCCTTTTCATTTTAGGTAGGAGGATTCCTTTCAACATTTCTTGTAAACCAGTTCCTTTTGTGATAAACTCCCTCAGTTTCTGTTTTTCTGGGAAAGCCTTTGCTTCTCCTTCATATCTGAAAGATAGGTTTGCCAGATAGAGTATTCTTGGATGACAGTTTTTATCTTTCAAGATTTTGAATATATCATTCCACTTTCTTTTGGTCTATAGAGTTACTGTGGAGAAATCTGCTGATGGCCTAAATGGGCTTTCTTCATAGGTTATTGTTGTTTTTACCCCTGGCTGCCTTTAACATTCTTTCTTTGTCATTGACTTTTGACAGTTTATTATCATTCGTCTTGGAGAAGGTCTTTTTCATTAAGATAATTGGGTGCTCTATTAGCTTCTTTTAATTGTATGTTCAGTTACTTCCCCAGGTTTGGGAAATTCTCAGCTATTATTTCTTTAAATAAGCTCTCTACTCCCTTCTCTCTCTCTCTTCTCCTTCTGGCATACCCATTATCTCTATACTGCCCTGTCTAATGGAGTTGACTATTGAAGAATTTCTCCAGTTTTGAAAAATCTTATTTCTCTCTCTTCTTTTATCTGCATTATTTCTGGGTTTCTATCTTCAAGCTCACTAATTCTGTCTTTGATTTTGTATGTTTGATTTCCAATGCTTTCTAATACTTAATCTTATTTATTGAGTTCTTCAGCTCTAGTTTCTTTTTTGTCTTTTTTAGAGTTTCAATCTCTCTGATAAATTATTTCTTCTGCTCATTGATTTTATTTCTGAGACATTGAAGTGCCTTTCTGAGTTTTCTTGTAGTTTGTTGACTTTCTTCATGATAACTATTTTCAGTTCTTCGTCAGTTAGATCAGTTCCAGAACTTTATATTTAGTTTCTGGAGAATTATTTTCTTTTGTGATGTCATGTTACCATTATTCCTCTGCCGGGACATTTGTTGTAGTCAACATTTTCCTTATTTAGGTATAGTTTTGTTCGTTATGATTCAAACTTTTTGACCAATTGGGGATTAGAGGCCTTTCTTTTGCTTTTCAATAGGTGACACTATAGCTCTAGTTTTTAGTTTCTCTTGCTTGTGCTGTCTCTGGTTATGTTTGAGGATCTGAACATTTCACCTTCTACTGCCTCTATTCAAAGTATTTTTAGTACTCTTGTCATCATTGTCTGCACCTCTGGGGGTCACTGATACCTTGCTATTGCTGGTTGTTGCTGTGGTTGCTAGCTTTTCTGCCAGGAGCACAGGGACGGCTGATGCCTCAGCCGTGTCTGGGATCACCTGTTTTGGAAGCTCCAGTGCTTTAGTAGGGGGATAGAAAGAGTGGCAAGGAAGCTGGTTTGGCACTGCCTCTGCTGTTGCCTCTTACTTTGTTGCTGTAGGCACCACTACAGTTGTGATGTTGTGTTTTGTGCCTACCTCTGCTGCTGCTACTAAACTCTGAGTCGATACTAAGTGCCAGGATCGTGTAGCTCCTCCTCTGGTCCTGCTTCACTCTCGATGGATGCAGGTGCTGTCGTGGTTGGTCGGCCAGGGTTGCACCTGCACCTTTTCTGCTGCTCACCAGGTTCTCTGGGGTAAAGGGTGGCTAACTTAGCCACTGTGGCCACGGTTCTAGGGTGCTGGGCTCTGCCTCTTCTTTCCCCCTATTTTGCCACCTCTATTATTCCAATCCATCCAACTTAGTGTGTAGCAATGGATGGATCTCTGCAACACTTGTTGGGCAATGTAGCCTTGTTGGGTTATACATGTTTTACTTGCTGTAGATTGAAGGGGAGAGGGAAAGGGATCTTCTTAAGCCACCATGATTATCTAGATAATTTTCTTAATTATAGTTATGGGGCAGGATTAATTGCCAAAAGCAAAAGATTTTACTCAATTGGCTTGTATTCACAAATAACATAAGTAGTCATACAGTTATCTTAATATCATAATAACCTAGAGAAAAATGAATCTAAGGTGACTATCTTGAAAGGCAATTTAAAATGATAAAATTTACTGGATTTCTTGGTAATTTAAAAATAATATATGGTTTGATTCAAGTAACACTATTATGAAGCTATTTTCTTTATTATGTGTATCATCATTTTGGAGTATATTTCTGAAAGTAGAAACCAGAAACATTAAATTGCAACAGTGATAGTGACATTCCAACTAAAATCATCAGTATTTAAAGATTTGGATGATGCTAGCAATTATACATAAATTTCTCTCTCATATTTAAAGCTAGTCTTAGGAAATGACCTTTTGACTTGGAAAAACCAAAAGGATATTTCAGAGTTTAAAAATAAACATCGCTCAAGCAACAATAAACCATGAGTCCACATAATGAGTTAGATAGCTTCTTTTACCAGACAATGAAATAGAAGTATTAATAGCCTATGTAGGCTAAACAAGGTTACAAATAAAAAAATTATAAAGTAATACAAATATTCCAAGAAATAATGTACAAATTAGAGCTCTGTCCTTCAATATGGTCACATTAGAAGACATGTACTATGACACTTTCTCAAACAAAACTGCATGTACCCAAACATGATTGAATCTTCCTTTAGGAAATTATCTTCAGAGCCTATGGAAAATTATGTGAATATTCTAAATAGGAATAACTTTTCATATTTTGTGGCTTATTCCATTTTTAGAAACAAATATTTCAGAAAAAATTGATGTCAGCTAAATTATCAAGATGAATGGATATGAGCATCAAATGTCATACTGTGTCATTTATGTAACATATTAGAGACTGAAGAAAGGTTCAAATGTGGAATTAACAGATTTATTTTACTCATTGTTTCCTCAAGAAAATACACATTTACTGACTACAATATGCCAGATAGAATTTGGTGCTGAAGGGGCAGTGAAGAATAAATCAGGCACATCCAATCCCTTACTGAGCTCATAGCCGAGTGTGGGCATGAGCTATTTAACAAATTAACCATGCAGCAACAAACATATGTTTACAAAATGGAATCATTGTGATGAAATCCAATTTATATTGGAAAATCAGTAAGATGGTCTTTGAAGATATGACATATAATTTGAAAGAATTAAAATAAACGAACTTAGTGTTTTGAGAATATGGAAAATGCTGCTACAGGAAAAAACAACAGCATATGTGGAATCTCAAAGGGAAGAAATAGCTTTATGTATTCCCTGAAGTACACAGCAGCCTCTGAGATGTAATTAAGAAACTGATGATAGACAGCAGATCAATCACAACTTCAGCATCAAGATAGGAATCATGAACATTAACTCAATTCCCTGACAAATCAACATTTTTAAAAATATCCATTCTCCAGCAGGCACAAATTTAAAGAAACATTTAACTTAGATATGTGTTTAGACATGTATATTTTTCTTGTACAATTTATACAACTTGCAAAACTATGATTCTACTATACACACACAAGTATATACATATTTTATAGAACAAGTTGGACTCCAAACAGGAAACACTTTGAAAAATTATAAATAATCCCTTGCTCAAGAGGGCCACTCTCTCTTTCTCTCAAAATATTTGTTTGTTTATGTATATGTGTAGAGTTACACCATAGAGTATGAGTATAAATAAGTGTTTTGATTTTAGCCTGTTTGAATTTTTAGCAACATATAATAAACAGTTTAAGATAATATGTGTGTGTAAATATTTTAATTTAGTGATTGCAAGTTAACCTACTATATAGGAACACTTATTGTGTAGGTGTTCACTTAACCAATCCTCTACTTTGGAGATTAAGTTGTTTTTAATTTGCACTTTATAAAGACACGATTGTGATAAACATCTCTCTTTCTGTCTCTGTGAATCTAGCTATATATCAATGAATCAATCTGTCTACCCACACTTGGCTAAGATTTCTGAATGATGACTGTTAAACTGGAATTGGTTGATTGAAGCTTATGTTCATTTTTTCTTTTAACTTTTTATTGAGATTGTGATAGTTTACAACCCTGTGAAATTTCAGTTATACATTATTGTTTGTCAGTCGTGTTGTAGGTGCACCACTTCACCCTTTGTGACCACCCCCAACCTTCCCTTTCCCCTGGTAGACACTAATCTGTTCTCTTTGTCTACATGTTTAACTTCCACATATGAGTGGAGTCATATAGAGATTGTCTTTCTCTATCTGGCTTATTTCACTTAACATAATACCCTCAAGGTCAATCCATATTTTGTAAATGGAATTATTTTATCCTTTTTATGGCTGAGTAGTATTCTATTGTATATACATAGACCATATCTTCTTTATCCAATCATCAGTTGATGGGCACTTAGGTTGCTTCCATGTCTTGGCTATTGTAAATAATGCTGCAGTAAACATCAGAGTGCATAGGACTTTTTGACTTGCTGATATCAAGTTATTTGGATAGATATCCAGCAGTGGGAGGGCTGAGTCCTGGGGTATTTCTATATTTAACTTTTTGAGAAATCTACACACTGTTTTCCATAGTGGCTGCAACAGCTTTCATTCCCACCAGCAGTGTATGAGGGTTCCTTTTTCTCCACAACCTCTCCAACGTTTGTTACATTTTATTTTGGTTATTTTTGCCATTCTAACAGGTGTAAGGTGATACCTTAGTGTAGTTTTGATTTGCATTTCCCTGGTGATCAGCAATGATGAACATCTTTTCATGTGCCTATTGGCCATCCATATATCTTGTTTGGAGAAATGTCTGTTCATGTCCCCTGCCCATTTTTTGATAGGGTCGTTTGATTTTTTGTTGTTGAGTTGTGTGAGTTCTTCATATTTTATGGAGATTAACACTTTGTCGGATATACGACTTGCAAATATTTTTTCCCAATTAGAGGGTTGTTTTTGTTTCAATCCTGTTTTCCCTTGCCTTGAAGAAGCTCTTTAGTCTGATGAAGCCCCATTTGTTTATTCTTTCTAATGTTTCCCTTCTCTGAGAAAACATGGTGTCTGAAAAGATACTTTTAATACTGATGACAAAGAGGGTTTTGCCTGTGGTTTCTTCTAGATGCCTTATGGTTTCAGGTCTTACCTTTAGGTCTTTGATCAATTTTGAGTTCTTTTTTGTGAATGGTGTAAAGGAATGGTCAATTTTCATCCTTTTACATGTGGTTGTCCAGTTTTCCCAGCACCATTTGTTGAAAAGACTTTCTTTTCTCCATTGTATGCCCTCAGCTCCTTTGTTGAAGACTTGCTGTCCATAGATGTGTGGTTTTGTTTCTGAGTTTTCAATTCTGTTCCATTGATCTGTGCACTTGTTTTTGTACCAGTACCATGTTGTTTTGATTACTGTAGCTTTGTAGTATGTTTTGAAGTTAGGGATTGTGATGTCTCCACCTTTGTTCTTTTTTCTGAGGATTGCTTTAGTAATTTGGGGTCTTTTCTTGCCCCATATGAATTTTAGGATTCTTTGTTCTATTTCTGTAAAGAACATCATTGGAATTCTGACTGGGATTGCATTGAATCTGTAGATTGCTTTAGGTAGTATGGACATTTTGGCTATGTTTATTCCTCCAATCTGGGTGCTTGGAATGTCTCCCCATCTCAGTAAGTTGTCATCAACTTTGCTCAGGAAATTCTCGCAGTTTTCATTGTATAGGTCTTTCACTTCCTTGGTTAAATTCACCCCAAGCTATTTTATTCCTTTGGTTGTGATTGTGAATTGTATTATGTTCTTGAGTTCTTTTTCTGTTAGTTTGTTATTACAGTATAGAAATATTACTGATTTATGCAAGTTGATTTTATACCCTGCAACTTTGCCGTAGTTGTTGATTATTTCTAAAAGCTTTCCAATGAATTATTTGAGGTATTCTATATATAAGATCATGTTGTCTGCAAACAGCGACAGTTTGCCTTCTTCACTCCCTATTTGGATTCCCTTTATTCCTTTCTCTTGTCTAATTTCTCTTGCCAAAACCTCCAGTACTATGTTGAATAAAGGGGTGATAGACGACATCCTTGTCTTGTTCGTGTTTTCAGAGGGATGGTGCTCATATTTTGCCCATTGAGTATGATGTTGGCTGTGGATTTGTCATATATAGCCTTTATTATGTTGAGGTAATTTCCTTCTATCCCCATTTATTCAGAGTTTATTATCATAAATGGCTGTTGGACCTTGTCAAAAGCATCCTTTGCATCTATTGAGATGATCATGCGTTTTTTATTCCTCAATTTGTTGATGTGGTGTATCACATTGATTGATTTGCAGATGTTGAACCAACCCTGTGTTCTTGATATGAATCCCACTTGATCGTGAAGTATGATCCTTTTGATGTATTGCTGAATTTTGCTTGCCAAAATTTTGCTGACAATTTTTGCATCTACGTTCAGCAGCGATATTGTCCTGTAGTTCCCCTTTTCTGTGCTGTCCTTTTCAGGCTTTGGTATCCAAGTGATGTTGGTCTCATAGCATGTGTTAGGAAGTGTTCCATCCTTCCTAATTTTTTGGAATAGCTTGAAAAGGATAGGTATTAAATATTCTCTGAAAGTTTGTTAGAATTCCCCAGGAAAGCCATCTGGTCCTGGGATTTTATTCTTTGGGATGCTTTGGATTGCTGTTTCAATCTCTTTCCTTGTGATTGGTTTGTTCAAATTGTCTGCTTCTTCTTGACTGAGCTTGGGGAGATTGTAGGATTCCAAGAATTTGTCCATTTCCTCTAGGTTATCCATTTTTATGGCATATAGTTTTTCATAGTATTCTCCTATAATTCATTGTGTTTCTGTGGAGTCTGTTGTTATTTCTCCTGTTTCATTTCTGATTTTGTTCATATGAGCTTTTCCCCTTCTTTTCTTTGTGAGTCTGGCTAGGGGTTTTTCAGTTTTATTTATCTTCTCAAAGGACCAGCTCTTTGTTTCATTGATCCTTTCTACTGCCTTTTTCATTTCAATAGCCTTTATCTCTGCTGATTTTTATTATGTCTCTCCTTTTGCTGACTTTGGGCTTTGTTTTTTCTTCTTTCTCTAATTCAGTTAGGTGTAATTTGAGATTGCTTATTTGGGATTTTTCTTGTTTGTTAAGGTGTGCCCGTATGGCAATGAATTTCCCTCTTAATACAGCTTTTGCTGTATCCCATATAAGTTGGTTTAGCATGTTATCATTTTCATTTGTGTCGAGATGATTTTGTATTTCTTCTTTAATTTCTTCAATGATCCATTGTTTGTTCAATAGCATATTGTTTAGTCTTCACATCTTTGTCCCTTTCTCAGCTTTTTTCTTTTAATTAATTTCTAGTTTTATAGCATTAAGATAAGAGGAGATGTTTGTTATTATTTCAATTTCTTTAAATTTATAAAGGTTTGACTTTTTTACCAACATGTGGTCTACCCTTGAGAATGTTCGATGCACCCTTGAGAAGAATGTGCATTCTACTATTTTTGGATGGATTGTTCTACATATGTCTTTTAAGTCCAACTGTTTTAGCTTTTCATTTAATTCCACTGTTTCCTTGTCTATTTTCTCTCTGGATGATCTGTCCAATGATGTGAGTGGGGTGTTGAGGTCCTCTACTATTATTGTGTTATTTTTGATATCTTCTTTTAGGTTTGTTAATAGTTGCTTTATGAACTTTAGTGCTCCTGTGCTTGATGCGTAGATATTTATAAGTGCTAATTCTTCTTGATGTAGTGTCCCTTTGATCATTATGTATTGCCCCTCTTTCTATCTCTTTACCTGCATTGTCTTGGAATCTCCTTTGTATGATATAAGTATTGAGGCACCTGCTTTCTCTTGTTTGCCATTAGCTTGGAGTATTGTCTTCCACCCCTTCACTCTGAGCCTGTATTTGTCATCAGAGCTGAGATGTGTTTCCTGGAGGCAACAAATTGTTGGATCTTGTTCTTTAATCCATCTTGCCACTCTGTGTCTTTTTATTGGAGAGTTCAATCTGTTTACATTGACAGTGATTATTGATGTATGAGGGCTTAATGCTGTCATTCTGTCACTCGTTATCCAGTTTTCCTGCATTTCATTTGTTTCTTGTCCTGTGTGTTTTGGTTTACCCATTGACTTCTGTGGTTTCCAATACTGGGTTTCTTAGTTTTTCCCTTATTTATTTTTTTCTCTGTTCTGCTTTTTAGTTTAGTGGCTACCCTGAAGTTTGTATTAATAATCTTGTGCATAACATAGTCCATTTTCTGATGGCTTCTTATTTCCTTAGTCTAAACTGGTTTAGTCCCTTTCCTTCTCCCCTAGTAAGTTATTTTTCTCATATCTTATTCCAACTTGTGTTGTGAGTTTGTGGTTAAAGTGACAAGATTATCTTTACTTGTGGTGTTTTTCTTCCCTTTATCCTAAAGCTATAGTTGAATATTTGCTATCCTATTCTGATTCTACCTGTTTGTCTCCTTACTCTGTGTTTTGTGACTCCTTTCTCCCTTTTTTTCTTTTTTCAGGTATGAGGGCCTTCTTGAGGATTTCTTCAGGGTGGATCTCATGGCTATGAAGTCCTTTAGCTCTTGTTTGTCTGGGAAAGATTTAATTTCTCCCTCATATATGAAGGATATTTTTGCTGAATAGAGTATTCTTGCCTGAAGATTTCATCTTTTAAAGTTTTGAATATGTCATGCCTATCTTTCCTAGCTTGTAAAGTTTCTGCAGAGAAATGCACTGAAAGTGTGGCAGGGGTTCCTTTGTAGGTTATTTTCTTCTGTCTTGCTGCCCTGAGCATTCTTCTTTGTTATTCATTTTTGCCAGTTTTACTACTTTATGCCTTTATGTCTTTTTACATTGACCAACGTAGCATATCTGAAAGCTTCCTCCATGCACATTTCCCTCTCATTCCCCAGATTTGTGAATTTCTCTGCTATTATTTCTTTGAGCACCCTTTCTGCTCCATTCTCCTTCTCTTCACCTTCTTGGATCCCTATAATTATTATGTTGCATTTCCCCATTGATTTGTATATTTCTTGGAGACTTTCTTCATTTCTATTTAGTCTCAGTTCTCTCTCCTCCTCTGTCTGGAGCAATGCAACATGTCTATCTTTGATTATGCTGATTCACTCCTCTATCGTGTCCACACGATCATTCAGCGAATCCATATTTTATCTCTTCCATTGTGTCTTTCATCTTTGGTATTTCTGATTGATTCTTCTTTATAGTTTCAATCTCTTTTGTGAAGTAGCTCCTGAACTCCTTGAATTGTTTCTCTATATTCTCTTTTACCTCATTGAGTTTTTTGACAAGAGCTATTCTGAATTCATTTGTTTACTCACTACTTAGTCCTCAGGACAGAATTCCACGTATTTGTTTTCTCTCTGGTCTGGAGTTTTAATGAACTGTTTGATGCTGGAAGCATGAGTTTACCCCATTGTGATGTTATTTGGCTGCAGTTACAGCCTACCATCACTAGATGGGGTACAAGAGCTGTGTATTCTGAGCCCTACACCCTCAGTTGAGATGGCATGGCACAGCGTGGGTGGGGGCAGGCATTTTCTTTTGCACACCAACCCCAGTTTCCTGATCAGCTCTTGCTGTCTGGTATCCTGGGGTCTTGGCTTGATGAGGTCACCCCACATGCAAGATTTTGCCCTGGTAGATGGCTTCCCTGTAGGCTTAAGGGCGCTAGGATCCTGGGTGATCCTGTGGACACACGATCCCTCCCCAACTCCTTCCCTCATGGAACCTCCCACAGCAGTGATCCCAGTCTTTTGGGGGAGGGAGCAAAGTTATCTCTTACCACATTCCAGCTCCACTGAGGGGGCTCCAACCTCTCCAATATCTGTCATTTGGCTGCCATGACTCTCCAAGGATTCCTGTGCTATTAGGATATTTTCCGTTGGAATATAGTTGCTCCTTTTTGCTGTATGTTGGAGGGCAGAGAGTCCTGGACAAGCTCACTCCACCATGACACTGTCATCACCCCCCTTATGTTCATTTTTAAAGTTTTTATAAATATTATCAATTTGCCCACAGAGATTTTGATGATGTATGCTTTTTTCCTCAGTGCATGGAAACACCCATTTTTTTACTCCTTCACAGAGAACACTTACTCTTTTCAATATATGACAATTTAACTTTAAAAGGAACAAAAAATAGTTTAATATATATGATAGTTATACATGAACTTTATACTATTTGATATTAACACCAAGATGTATGTATATATTAAAAGCTGTAACTATTTGTGGAGATAATTCCATACTAGAATTTGACAAATTATATAGCCCCACAACTGGTTGAAAGGAGAAAGCACTAAGATAGTTGTCCAGATCCCTTTGTCTCTGGTATTACAAAGTGTTTTATTTTAAAAAATATGTTGTTATTATTGTAAACTTTAAGCCTCAGTCATCAAGTATATTTTCTTGAGAGAAATATTGACCCAAATCCTGATAAAGACTTCAATATTAATTATAATCTGCTATATTTATAATTGTTTTAATTTATCTTGTCAGAATTTTAAGTCCATAAGCAGAATAAGATCAATTAATTTAAAATAAATGTCTAGCCATCTACACCACTATTTGCATATGAGGATGAAAATTTTACATTCTGCCTTCTAGCTATGTCTAAATTCTTTTATGACATTCTCAGTCCTGTAACGGCTGTCCAATTAATTGACTTCAGTTCAGTTTTTATGTATCTGTATATAATATACATTCATTCACACAAGATCTTATGTTATATCTGTGCATGTATAATTCATACTTTTAAAATTTTACTTTAAAATATGCACAGATCAGGTTATAAGCTAAATTGTGTACTTCCAAAATTAATACATTGAAGTCCTAAGCCCTAGTACCTCAGAATATGATTATATTTAAAGACAGAGTCTTTAAACTGGTAGTAAGTTAAAATAAGGACATTATGGTGATTGCTAATCTGATATGGCTGGTGTTATAAGAAGAGATTAGGATATAGACAAAGAGGGGAGACTATGTGAAAACAAGGGAGAAGATGGCCATCTACAAGCCAAGGAAGGAGATAGAAAAAATCAATCTTGCTAAAACTTTGATCTTGGACTTCTAGCCTCAAGATTTGTGAGAAAATAAATTTCTGTAGTTTAAGCCACCAAGTCTGTGGTACTTTGTTATGGCATCCTTAGCAAACTAACATGTATTTCATTTTTTGTGTTTTTAAAAATTATTTAAAAAAAATTAAAAACTGAAGAATCTATAAAGACAACTGAAGTAACTAGACAGAAAGTTATTTGAGAGTTATTGTCAACAAAACATAGTATTTATGCAGCAGTTCTATTTAAATCACCAAAATTTGCATACAAATTTTAGATATTTATACCCTGTACATAAAATTTTCCAGTGGTGTTAGATTTTTACTGTTCCTAGCCAGTTTCAATTTGTTTTATGGCTAAACTCAAAACTGAATTAAATAATAGACTCTGACAATTACTGGTCTGGATATTCATTTCCAAATCCATTTGTTTATTAAGATATCCTCAAAAAGAACTGATTTGTCTAATCTGATATGAATATATTGGTGAGCTCAGATTACATTGCAATGCAAACGTACTAAACCAATGATTTTGGATCATTATTCCATCTTACATTGGTAGATCACTGGGTTCCTCTATAAGATGAATATTTAACAATTGCATTATTGATAATACTATTCTGAACAAACAGACTACAGGTTGGGAATACAAGTTGGAAGAATATAACACAATACAGGGATAACATGGTTGGTTTCCACATAGATGCTAATAAATCTCAAGGAGTATTACTGCTTTCAAATGTGTCTTAGTGTGAATCCCTTTGATTTATCCTAGTTGGAGTTCATGGAGCTTCTTGAATCTATATGTTCATTTCCTTACTCAAGGTTGGGAAGCTTTCAGCCATTATTTCTTCAAATAGGCTCTCTTCCCCTTTATCTTACTCTTCTCCTTCTGCAACTCCCATAATGCATATAATGATTTGCTTGATAGTGATTCATAAGTCCTTTAGGCTCTCTTCAATTTCTTCACTCTTTTTACTCTTCTTAATCAATAATTTCAAATGATCTGTTTTCAAGTTTGCTGACTCATATCTGCTTGATTAAGTCTGCTATTGAATCCCTTTGGTGAATTTTTCAATTCAGTTATTGTATTTTGCAGTTCCAGAATTTCTGTTTGGCTCTTTTTTATAGTTTGTATCTATCTGTTTGTTGATATTTTACTATTGTTGATGCATCACTTTCCTAATTTTATTTAGTAGTCTACCTGTGTGCTCTTTTAGCTTGCTGAGCATCTTTAAGATAGTTATTTTGATTTTTTTTGTTAGGTAATTTATAAATTTCCATTTCATAAGACCATTTTCTGGAGATTTATTTGTTACTTTGATTGGGTCACTTTTATTTTATTTTATACCATGTAATTTTTGTTAAGATTTTGACATTTAAAAAAACAGCCAGCCTTTACAATGTTTATGGACTGGCTTCATGTAGAGGATAGGAGATTACCTTTATCAGTTAGACTGGCTAGAGATTGTGTAGGCCTCTCAACCCTTTTCTGTGCGTATATCTTCCCTGAGCTTATGTGTGTAATTTCCCAGTTAAAGAGTTGCCTTTGTTCTCAAGTACCCATTATGTCTTGTTCATTCTGGTATCTGTCTGAGGCACTGTAGACTTGCTGGTGCTATAACAAGCTGTGACACTCACCTTTGTTCTCATTGGCCTCAACCTGGAAACCAATATACACCACTATTCCCTTCAGTGCTCTGAGTCAGGCAAGACAGAAACAAGTCCCTCAGGCAGCCCCTCTAAAAATCAGTAAATTAGATGCACATTCAACCCCTCTTTCCTTTCTGAAATATAAGCTAAGAATTGGGAGTTTTCTCCCAATCAAACCATGCTGTTGTGAGGGAGAGATTACAGCTGGCAAATACACCAAACTTTCTTACCTACTTTGATATGGATTCTCTTGGTTTTGTGTTTGCCTGAGTTCCTGTAACCGCTAAACTGATTTTCAGGTTCTCACAAAGGAAATTTGGCCCATATATTGTTATTAAGTCAGTTTATTCATTGGGGAATGAGGGCCTGGGATTTCTAATCCATCATCTTGCTGATGTCTCTCTCAGGCTGTTTTGCTTTTTTAGCTATAATGGTATTTAAGCTCATTGTTCATAAATGGGTCTAAATGTTGTGTGTGAAGCATTCAACATTAAATAATGATCACTTTCTTTATTTTTGCAAGTGCATTTTAAATCAGATTGCAGAGTGGTTTATGAAGAAAAAATAAGGACACATTCAACTAACTGTAAATATATTTGAGGGTGTTTATCAATAAGAATCCAAGAAGAATGGAAGGACTAAGGAGGAAATGTCATAGGCAATGAAGTTGAAGATGATAATTCAAAAACTTGTTCAACCTAGTGGAACTTACTTGTCCTTTTCTTCTGAAGACTCATGTTTGGAAATTGGCATATGTTTGTTGTGTATGGTTGAGGATGATTAAAAGATATCATACATTATGTTGTAAAGACTTGTGGATTATGAAAAGTGAGTAGATGTGGTTTAAGGTTGACATAGCTCTGAGGACCATATGAACAGAGATGTTCTAACATGAACAAAACAATTGCTGGACTCTCTTCTCAGCATCCAGGGTCCAGCAGAGGACAAATCTCTGAAATTTTCAAAAATACTAAATTAATGTTTGTACTTTTGACCCTACTTGTATTCAGTAGTCTGGTTATGAGATTAAATAATGTGAATTCCAAATGAATTTAGCATTAGTGGGTGTATGGCAAATGCAGTGGATGAAAGCAGGGAAATGGAATGTGTAGAAAATAGAAAAGATAGTCTCATACCATAAGGTTCATGAAGACTTGAAAATAAACTAAAGCCAAAGTGACCTTGGCAAAGAGAGGTGAAGTGAAAGTATTAAAAGATTAGATGTTTCCATTAAGTAAAATAGTGTATATTTGGGGAAGCCAATATTGACAGACAGAATTGCAATAAAAGACAGAAAGCTATGATTTCAAATTTTGAAGGTAGAGCAGTTCTGGGTGATAAGATTGAGAGTTAGAGGATGACAACAAGACTCTGAAGTGGAATAAAGACCCCTCTGGTGGAGAAAATAATAAACTGCTCTAGTTGGGAGGTGCATGAATGTCTACACAGGCACAAACTCAGAACGATAAAGTGAAGCTTTCTATTTTCAGACTTGGCCTTTATATCATTTTCATATTAAGCTTTGTTCTGATTAAACATTTGATTTTTCATTTCAAATCTCATCACTTCTTAATTAACTGATCATACTGTAGAAGTTCTCATTCAGGTGAAGTAAAAAATATATATTGAACAATTATATGTAGAAAATGAACAATACTTCATCTTGAGGTACTGAAAGTGCCATATGATATACAAGTTTGAAAAATATTAAAACTGTCACCTCTTCTTGAGACTCAGATATAATAATAAGCAAAACTTGAGGTTCCAAATAATACCATTGTGAAAGTTCATTCTTCCATGAAAATAATGACATCTTAGTTGTAAAAATCGGTGGTTATGTCTAAAGAAACAAAGCAATGAACTTTACATTGTAGATCTGAAAAAGTAGAAAAAAAGAAACAAAAATATATGTCTGTTATAATTTGGGTGTAAAACTATTTTGAGAAGTTTTGTTATATTCACTTTGCCTACAAAAAATTACAGAAAAGCAGAGACAGATGAAAAAAGATAAACATAAAACATGAACTTCTGGTAAACATCGTCATAATATTAACTACGTAATCAGTATTTTCTAACATTAATGAATTTAATGAATGTGGATTATAAGTCACAGAAACAAGGAGAATCACATAATCTTAGAAGCAGAAGAAAGCTTAGGGGACATCAAGTGTAACCTTCTTTCTTTAAGGATGGAAAAATCCTTCCCAAAGAACAGAGGTAAAAGTGTCAGATGTAAAAGGCTAGTACTCTTTTGACAATTTCACAAATTTCCCATTCCAGCATCGCAAAACTGTCAACTTTTCCTCCTCCTTTTTTGCTTGAGGAAGATTAGCACTGACCTAATATCTGTGCCAATCTTCCTGTTTTGTATGTGGGATGCCTCTACAGCGTGGCTGATGAGTGGAGTGGGTTGTGCCCAGGATCCAAACTTGTAAACACAGACTGCTGCAGTGGAGTGCAGGGAACTTTAACCACCTTGCCACAGGGCCAGCCCTAAAACACATGGATTATCTTGCTTTTCTATTCAAATGATGTTTACATGAAGTTATATCTGTGGTTAACTAAAGTGTAGAGATTAAGGAAAACTCCCTTTAAAGCTTCATATTTGAAGAATTACAATTTTAATAGGTGGCATTTGGTAATTGTAGAAGTTATCTTCTGTAAGGCCTTTTGAGTTGTCTCTTTAATTAATGATTTTTAAAATATATATTGCTTGTTCTAGTTCAGAAATACCAAGTCATTCAGGTGGGAAGGAGTGAGTTTAGAATTTTATGGTCTAAAAAAGATCTAATTAATAATCAGGTTTTTATTATATGATCATTATTTTTAAATGATGGTATGCGATAGAAAAATTAGCAGCTTAATTTTAACATACCTGCTTCATTTTTTATTCTGACAGAAAACAAATCTCAAAACACATGGCTAGTTAAGAACCATTTGATAATCATAAGATAGAAAACTTAGTAACATCAAGTTAATTTCTGATAAGGTCCAAGTTTACATTCTTTTGGAAATGTTGAGCTGAAATATTTTGGGGACAGTAAATTTTGGGAATATTTACTTACTAAAAAGTTTTATTATGCATAAAAAGGGTAGACAAAGAATTGAGATGGAGGTGGTTTGCAAGCTGTTAAAACTGAATAAAGAATTACTGCATGAATTATCTAACTTGGTAAATAGCTATTAACAATAGTCCACCAACAATATTATGTTGTGGTGTTCGTGTGAGAGAATTATGAAAGTTAAATGTATGAACATACATTTGAATTATTCAATAGACTATGAAAAACTGTATTGATATTTTTTTAAATGTTTAGGGTCATATAATTGCTAATTACTTTACTGCTAATGCACTAAAAAGTGGCATTTTTATCTCAGAACTTTGTTTGAAATAACATGAGACAAAATTCCTAATCAAGTATTTTGGGTTAATCAGAGAATAGTATACTTACATGATATTTAAAATTTTATGCTTAAAAGCATCAGATTAATGGCAGTTTTGTTCCCCTGCTGGTCCCCAGTCTTACTGAAAATAATTTTTAAAAGTATGATCACATTTTCAGGGAAGCCAGAAAAAAGTCATCCTCAAACCACAAACTATGGATATTGTACAGAACATAGAACAAAAGTGGAACAAATTATGAGAAGATGACAAGAGCTGGCAGTGCACAAAGTTCACTAAAGGTAAATAGGAAAGCTTTGAAGATTTTACTGTGGCCAATCTCATCTCAGAGAATAATTCATGAAACTGTTTATTTCAAAAGATTGTTCCAATACGCTATTTCAGTTGTTCATTTCCAAATGGGAAGTGGAAATGAAAAACTTCATTTCTTTAATGAAGTCTATTTCTAGATCAGGCAATTTTAGACACATTTGTTAATGTATATTAATTTCTAACTTGAGTACACAAATGCAAATTTTCTCAAATGAATAAATATGACTATGCCATAAGCATTCTTTTTTTATATAAAAGCTCATGTGCTCTTTTTGTTGTTTGCATCCTTTTTCTTCACCATTGCATTCTTTCCATTACATTATTACTCCCACTAGTGACAATCGTTGACTGCCTTTCACTTAGCTTTCTATATTTTATTTATTGCTCACATAATGAAACATTTATTCACTTGTGAATATATGATTTACATCATTATCCTTGAAATACATCCTCTAATATTGGATTGGAAGGAAGAAATGGAAAACATCTTATTTGTTTTACTTTTTATGGTGACGTTGAAGCCTCTCCTTGTGTAGGGTCATAGCTTTTGACCTAGTAATCTAAGGCAGTGCTCTCAATTTTTTTGTTATCCACACAAGGAGCTCTTTTAGACATTTCTCCTATTATCCCAACTCTCATAAATTAAATACTAAGGTACATGATTTTGTTGTGTAGGGAGTTTTGGAGGGCTACAAACCATTGCAATAGCTAAAATTCTTTCACCCCTGAAGAGCCTTCAAAAATTCTGGAAAATCTGTAGCCACTAAACTTTCAAACACTGTCTTTTGCTCATCTACCATTTGCTTGTTTTGGGGGGGACTTTCTTAAGACATATTAGGCTTATTTGCCTTATCCTGCACAAAAGTTATGCTGTGTATCATGTGTTGTATGATCTCCCCATGGAAAGCAGGGTCAACCCCTACTCCCATCCACTCAAAATTGGTTCAGATGTCAAGACTGATGATGTCACGCCTATGCCAGAGGATATGAAAAGATTTATTACTCACATTATGAGGCACTCTGTAGATAGCACAGTGGCACTCAAGCTGGCCAAAAATGTCTTGAGTGAGGGAGGTGCCAGTAGCTCTCTTCTTCTTGTGGTGGGGGCTGGACTGAGGTTAGTGTTCCCAAGCAATTTGCATTATTTGTAGTTCCCCTCCAGCATCAAGAGAAAGATCTCCTGGGTTTTCTAATCAGCTTAATGAGTTATGGGAAAAAGTGAATTGGGGGAAGTGGATCTTGAAAGTATCAGGAGTCAAACATCAAAAATAGAGTCAAATTCTTTCTTATATCTTGCATTCTATAGATTTTACTCTCTGCTAATTAAAGGCTTTTGTTCTATCTTATAATCCAGTGATTTTTCTCTTCACCAGAGTAATTTCTTTTTAATTACTTGAAAATTCAGTTCAGCAATGACTTACAATTTAAAATCTTTTTCTAAAATCTTTAGTGCTTTCAGTAGAAGGTTAGTTCAAGGTATCTCATTCATAACACTTCTGTAGTTGGAAGGTCTTGTGATATTTATGTAGGGGCTTCTCCCCTAAGAAAAGACATATGGTTGGCCCACTTTGCTGTAACTAGTGTGCTAGGCTTTCCTAATTCTGGGGCATTTATTAGAAATCCTCATTGACTAATGGACTTAAATCTATATTCCCCAGTGTAGATGTCATCAGTTATAAAAGTGATGTTTTGTTCTCCATCTGTTTTATTTCTTTGTCTCTCTGTGTATTCAAGTTCCAGGAAGGAGAAAGTGACTATATATAGAGACCCCCAAATCTTGTGTGTGGGCTGGTAATGCTAAATGAAAGAAAAATAGTTTCAGTTGGAAACATAATGCATGTAGATAGAAGTTTCAATTCAGCCAGAGTTGGTAACAATCTTTTCTCTTGATGTATTGTGAGAAGATCATGTATAAATGTATTATTCCAATCAATTTTCTAGTTAGCAAAATAACTACATTGAAAAAAATTGTTGTGGATGCCTCAAAACAAAATAGAAAACGTAAATGAAATGTTAATAAACAGAAAATAGGAGAAGTCAATTTGCCTTTGAGTGCATTTATCCATTTGTCAACTGGAAAAATATCTATAAAGTTTAGCCAACGGTTGATAGAATTATATCAAAGGCAGTTTCCTGATTTTGATAATTATACTGTTTTATGTTAAAAAAAAGAGCTTTTTAGGGAACACATGCTGAAATATTTAAGGTAAAGGGAAAGCAGGTCTGCAACATATTTTCAGATGGTTTAGAAAAAATAGAAAAATAAATTATAGATGATTGTTATATAGATAAAATGATAAAAGACTTAGTAAAATGTTAACACGTGGGGGACCTGAGTAAAAGAGACATGGAAATTCTTGATGTTATTTTTGCAACTTTTTATAAATATGAATTATTTTAAAATAAAAAGTTTAAAGCAAGAGTAATGTCAGAGGAGCTGCTGACTTTTTTTTAACTACTCATTTTAAAGCTTATTCTGATACAATATTTAAATGAAGCAGGTAATTCTTTTATTGGAGTATTTCTCATCACAGTTATTATACTCCAAGAATCATCTGATTTAGTGCAAAAGCAAAAAATATAAAAAACATAAAATAAACCAAACATAAATTTTCTGTGATCTTTTTCTCCCTTGAGTTAATAATATTCCAACTATTTTTAGACACTTTCATCTGTAAAAACACCCCTATTGATCTTCACTTGCAGATATTTTATTTGTATATCCAGCTATTAAAAACATCATTTTATGTCAATTCCCATGTAGTCTCCATTCTCAAGGTAACCAAGATTTATTGTGTGCAGCATTTTTGGGGGGAAAGTGTTTGTGTTACTGTGCTTTGGTTTTTCAAAAGATTGTTTTTCATTTCTAGCATTATTAATTTATACAATGATATAAAATACAATCAGGGATTTAACTTAAACAGATATGATTAAATGTTGCCTCTCTTGTTATATCTCTAAGTTTAATGTTATCCATTTTACTTTATTTTTTTCCTATTTTCATGTGCAATAAGCCATTGGCACTTCTCTTGGGGAAAAAAGAATTTAACTATGTAAATTCTAAGGAATTAGCACTTATAGATCATTAATTAAGCTTACATTTTCTGTATTTTAAACTTAGTGTTAAATCATCTATAATTTGAAATCTAATATACACTTGATGTTTTTATAATTATCAGAAAACTACCATATATCTGTCCCTGAAATTCTCTTCCCTGTGTCTATCTTACACTTCTTAAAGGTAACAATAAGTAGCTTTCTGAAGGAAAGCTCTAGTGATCATTCTCATCCTTGTTTTAGAAATTAGGCTGTAGTTAACCATATATAAACCTTCATTATGTATTATGTAACTTAGAATAGTTTTATAATATAAAGAAAACCATAGATTAATTAATAAAACAAATTTTTTCATTAATAACTGACCTTGATACCAAACCTGAAGTGAGTTAGCTCACCCGCTGTGCAGCAAGCCAATCTCTGACACTGGATGTGGTGGAAGAAAGTAGGAATTTTATTTTTGCACAGTGTTGAGCAAGGAGAGAGGGCAGCTAACGCTGAAATCCCAAACTTCCCGAAAAGCTAAAAGGAAGGGTTTTTATTTGGGGTTTTAGGTAGGGGAGGGGGAGCATATGGCCTTCCTGGTCGGAGCTTTCCCACCAACCTGTCTTTGGCCTTGAGACTACTTGCAGAGAGGAGGGAGCCCATGACCTTGCTGGTCAGCAGCTTTCCCACCAACCTGTATCTCTTTGCAGGGAGGAGATAATCCAGGTGCTTGTCTTTGGCGTTGTCTGTCTCCATGGAGGATAGTGGATTCTGGATCCAAGAGGCCAGAGAGTAAGCAGGGAAACAGTGTTTTGGTTTTAACCCCATATATGCTGGGTTTAATGTGGGAAAACTGATATCAGGGTCGATATCAACCTTGCCTTAAACAAGATATTTGACTATTAGTATTTGCTCTTCATACAGAAAGAGCATGGGCTATAGCTTCATGTATGCCTATTCACATATTCATATTTTTATTTTGAAATAAGTTGTGATCCCCCTTGCTGAAATCTGAGAGAAATAAACCAATTATAAAGCTCAGAAGTTAAATGTAGATGTTGTATCTCCATAAGACTTCTCGCTGTGGTATTTTGTCACTAGAATTAAGCAATCTGTCATTTTCCTTGATCATTAATATCCCATCTGCAGCTGACAGTTTCTGTTATAAAAGGCTAGAAACAGCTGCTTACTAATTATGAGGAATAGGAAGAGAGAGATGTAAAGTCTAAGCTGAATAATTCCTGGGGCTACTAAAATCTGATTGCTATGACAGAATGCAATAGCCAAGTAAATTCTGTACAAGTATTTCAACCACAGATGAAGAATCTGCATCAGTGTCTATTATAAAGATGTATTTAGACATTCTTCCAAATGTCAAGTAAACACAACCAGGTTATAAAGCTTTTATTTATGAATTTTTGTTTAACTAGAAATGCATGGTCTCTAAGCAAAAAATTTCAAAAAATGTTCTCTTTCAGAATTGTTTTTATTTATTCTGTTTAAAAACAATGGATTGAACATACTTTATTTCAACAAGACAATGGCTATCATTGCTTGTAACAAATGAAAGAAGAATTTTGTCAAGGCGATTACCTCTTATTCTGTAATTTATTTTTACTTGGCTGTTCACTATCTCTTTTGAAATATAAATGAGCTTTAACTAGGTATGTTCAACTCTTACATATTACTAATGGGAATGTAACATGGAACTCGTATGACTAATGAAGAAGAATTTGACATATCTAATAAAATTATGCACGTATTTACTCTTTGGCCCAGAATTCTCACTTCTAGGAAGCTAAATCAAAGATAAGATGCCAAAAGATGAATAAACAAAAGTGTGTATAATACATTTCATGTAACACTATTTTTAAATGCTAAAGATCAGAACTAATTCAGATGTCCACCTATAGAATACTGGCTTAGTAAATTATGATATATGCATACACGGTAGTAGACAAAACTGTAACAAGTATAAAAATATCTCTATAGACTATTATGGCAAAACCTCCATGAGATATCATTAGGTTATAAAAAATTTGAAGATATCAAATTGAAGATATCCACATAATTTGAGTATTATTGTTTTGAATATCTAAAAACTGGGCAATTTAATTATAAGTATGTATTCATTTTAATTTTTTTAATGGTACTTAGACCTCCTGCCATGACAGAATAACTGTACTAGAATTTCCCCACGACTGTAAACGATTTGACAAAATATATAAAACAGTTATTTTTGGACATTAAAAAATTAGAAGCACAAGATGATGACTTCTCAGAGAAGGAAAATCTATGAGGTGAGACACATATACTCTTTGGATCTCTGCAGAGGTAAAATTTCCTGGAATTGAAGCAATGTATAGGCAGGGAACAAAAGGAGAGTGTGATAATCCATTTTTACTGAGGATATACTAATCATAAGTAGGGGCCCTGAAACATCTGGATATAGTGGGATAGTTTACTCATGAAGGACCAGAGCAAGGAGAAGGGAAATAAAGAAATCTGTATCAGCACTCCTCAAGGATACTTTGCTGAGTCATATTGGCTGTACAGGTGCAGCTACTATTGGATTGACAATAGAAGGGAAATAGTAAAGGTTGTGCACAATGGGAAACATTGGCGTTTCAGACCACCCAGAGTGGAAAGACTTCATTACGTATTTGCTGTATTCAAATAAGACAGTAGAATAACCACACTTAAGAATAAGAAATCATATGAAAATAAGGGCTTCTGAAGTACCCAAGAAATCTTAAAATGAAGGATCAACAAGATAAGTAAACTAACTGTCTACAAGAACAAAATTCAACATCTCTCAAGACAAGATAATTCAGAGTCTTTACAAGAGATCCTGCACAAGACTGATCATAGAACAGAAACTATTCAGACACAGGAAAAGCAGAAAAATATGGCCCATATCCAAGAATGAAGTGGTCAATAGAAATGAACATTGAGATGACTCAGTGTTTGAAATTAGCAGACAAGGACTTCAAAGCAGCTGTTATAAATATGTCAAAGTCTTAAAGTCTTAAATGGAGCATCTCAGCAAAGAAATAAATCTATAAAAGAGAATCAAGTGAAAATTGTAAAATAGAGAATTACAATATCTGAAACTGAAAAAATAAAGTTTGATGGGTTTAACAGTAGACTGAGACCACCAAAGAAAGAGTTAGTAAATATCAAGAGAGATTAATAGAAATTATCCAGTACAAAATAGAAAAAACATGATTTTACTAAATGGAACATAGACTTACTGATATGAGATAATATCAACACACGTGGCATATATGTAATTGGAGGCCCAGAAGAATGGGAAGAAGATGGATCACATCAAACTATAGGGTGAAATAAGATAAAAATTTCCTAAATTTGACAAAGAACATTTACCTATAAACCTAAGACACTCTGTGAATCCAAATCAAAATATATACAAAACAAATAAAAGCACAACTCAGCATATCAGTGTCAAACTGCTGAAAACAAAGGTAAGAAAAAAAATCCTAAAATTTTTAGAAAAAAGTTATATTACATATAGTGAAACAATTGTTTGAATACATCTGACATTCACAAGTAACAAGAGGAAGCTAGATATAAAAAAAAAAATAACATTTTCAAAGTACTGAAAAAAAATGCTAGCACAGAATTCTATACCCAGGGAAAAACATCCTTGAAAAATGAAGATGAAGTCAAGATAAGTCAGATAAATAAATTCCTCAAATCCATGCATCACAGAGAACTTACAAGTGTAATTCAAATATATTTCTAACTGAATGAAAATAAAATAAATAGAAATTTGTGGGAAATCAGAAGTGTCATGCTAAGCTTTTCATGGACACACAAAAGACACACTGCAGCAAGGACTTAGAGATCTGAAAAGAGCATCTCTTGGCTCTAACTACAAGAAAAGTTGGATAATCAACAGAATGAAACCTTCACGTGAATGCATCAGAGATTTGAAAACACAGTGCAATTATCTAGATGAAAACCTAAGAAAAGACAAGAACTTCAAAGAGAAACAAAACACAAATGGGGAGAAAGTAGGGATGCTTTGCAATAGGAAGAAGGCAACTAAAATTTTTAATGAATTTTGAAAGGCCAAGTCTTGGATAGCAAGAGAATATAGAGCCTTTAAGGCTATACACAAATAGAATTTGCACCACTAGCAGACTTCTCTCCACTGAACCAAAATGTACTGATGGGAAAGGTTAGTGTCAGGGCAAAAGGCCAGAGAAAACTCCTGTTTGTGATTCAGACCTAGAGGAAGGGATCTGCCACTACAATGGGAAAGGCATACAGCCTCACTGGACCTTTCTGCTCTATCTCCCTTAAGAATAAAAAGTCTTAAGGCATTGGGGAAAAGGCAGCAAACATTATCATCCTAAGGCACAGGTGGAGACTAATACTGGGAGAAAAGAACAAAAATAACATTCTACCTCCAATAAATGGGGAAATAACCCACCAGAAACCCCATACCACCAGAGATTCATTACTGCTAAGAGGGCAGAAAACTCTCCTGTGAAAGACTCACCAAAGATACAAAGAAGATATTCATTACTATTTGGAGGAAAGGAAGTATCCCTGAGAAATCCTCACCCCCATGGGCCAGGATCTCATGATCTGTCTAAGACTGAAACTGAATTAGAACAACATGAACACCCTCTCTCTACCCTCTACCACTTGAAGAGTACACATTGGGTAACAAAGAGCAGGAGTCTACCTCTGAGGATATGGCAAGAGGATAGATAAAGACATCTTTTTTGAAGTGCAGTTTTGTAAAGAAAAACTAAAGTAGAGGGTGAAACAGCAACATAAAACCTTTAATCAACCCCTTAGTGCATGACTACAGTAGACGAATCTGAAGCCTTGCACACACATCTTTCAGAAAAAGAGAAGAAATTCCTGGAAGATCACTTATGAGACAAGTCTAACCCTTATAAAAAAACTGACTGATGGGAGTTACATTAGCATCATGGCATAGTGAGGTCTCTCAGAAATCCCTCCCATCCAATATACAACAAAAGGAACATCCATACCAACAGAGGACATCCAAACACAACACAAAAAAATGTCATAGAGACCCACACAGCCATATGATGGACAGAGAGGCTGGAGGTCCCCTCAGAGGATGTGGAATAGGGTAAGAGAAATCTTTGCTCCCTCCCCTAAAGACTGTGATCTGGGACAGTGGGGGCCACTGAGAAGGAAGGAAAGGGGAAGGGGATATTCATTCATGGGAATATCAAGGACTCCCAAGGGCCCTTGCAGCCTAGAGGACCTTCACCTCTACCAGGGTGAAAGCTTTTACAGGGGGTGACCTTATCAAGCCAACATCCCAGGAAGCAGATAGTGACAGTAGAGGGAGAAAACCCCACGAGCACACAGGAGAAAGCTCCCCTACCCCCACACGCTCAGTGTGGCTCTAGTGCCTGGGATTTCAGCTGAAGGCAGAGGGATCAGAATACATGACTCTTGACCCCCACCCAGTGGCAATAGGTAGTAACTGGGACCAAATAATGCCAGGATGTGAAAGAACAGAGCCACTCCCTATAGCAATATCAAACATTCTATTCAATCTCCAGACCAGAGAGAAAATGACAAGTACCAAGAAATCAGCCCTGAGAATGCAGAAATATGTAATGTAAATGACAACGAATTCAAAACAGCTATCAGCAAAAAACCCAATGAGGTAAAAGAGAATGTGCAGAAACAATTCAATGAGTTCAGGAGCTACTTCACAAAAAAAAATTGAAACTATGAAGAAGAATCAATCAGAAATATTAGAGTTGAAAGACACAATAGAAGAAATAAAACAAAATGTGGATTCTCTGAACACTTGAGTGGACACCATAGAGGAGCATATCAGCATAATTGAAGATAGACATGTTGAAATGCTCCCGATAGAGGAGGACAGAGAACTAAGACTAAAATGAAATGAAGAAATTACACAAATAATATCCAATTCAATTAGGAAATGCAACATAAGAATGAAAGCTATTCCAGAAGAAGAGAAGGAAAATGGAGTAGAAAGCTTGTTCAAAGAAATAATAGCAGAGAAATTCCCAAACCTAGGGAAGGAAATCCATATGGAAGAAGCTGCCAGATCTCCTAAATATGTCAATGTTAAAAGACCTATGCAAGGCCTATAGTAGCGAAACTGGCAAAACTGAAAGACAAAGAAAGAATACTAAGGGCACCAAGGCAGAAGAAAAAAACCTACAAAGAAACCTCCATTAGGCTTTCAGTGGATTTCTCTGCAGCAAACTTACAGGCTAGGAGAGACTGGAATGACATATTCAAATCATTGAAGGATAAAAAGTTTCAACCAAGAATACTCTATCCAGTCAAAATATCTTTCAGATATGATGGAGAAATAAAAGCTTTCCCAGACAAACATAAACTAAGGGAGTTTGTAGCCATGAGATCCCCCTACAAGAAATCCTCAAGAAGGAGAAACTTATGTACAGCCTGCAAAACTTGCTGACTTGAGGAGTCAGAGCTGAAAGTCTGAGGATATCAAGATGGCAAGAAATTGCAGGAAAGAATTCTAGAGCAGAGAGAGATGCACAGATAGAGGACCATGGAGATCTGCAGAAGCTTCCCCTAAAGTATTTAGCAAAGAACTGATCAGTAAATGTATATGAGAAAACTACTTGAGATCTGGGAAAGAATCAACCAGAAGAATAAAAGGGAACAGTGTCTGCCACCCACACAGGCCAGCAATAGTGCTTATTGCCACCAGCTATACTAACTTACAGGAGATCTGGTGGGTGCAGTACTAAGGGAAGTCTTGTTTAAGCAGGGAGGAATAATCAGTACTAGACTGAGACATGCTGCAGACAAGTGGAACAGATTATGAAAACCAAGAGCCAAAAGGATCATACTATTTTCAATAAGTTAACAACTATTAAACATATATGCATATAAACTATATGAAGCACACAAAATATATCAATTAAAAATGACAAAATTAAAAGTAGAAATAGGCAATTCAACAATTGTTTTGAAGATTATACCTGTTTTTCAGCAAGTGACAGTATAAGTAGACAAAAACAAAGTATGCATATTGAAGACTTGAACAATGTAATCAAACTTGATCCAATTGTCTTTATAGAGCACTACACAAAAAACACAGCAGAATAAACAATATTTTTAAGTGATAACACAGCATAAACGCTGTTAAAACAAGATAGACTATATTCTTGGCCATAAAATACATTTCAATAAATTCAAGAGGAATCAAATCATGCAAATTATATTCTCTGTCTACAGTGAAATTAAATTAGAAATCAACAAAATATCCCAGAAAAATCTTCAAAAATTTGGAAACTACTATCTGACTTTTAATAACCAATGGGTTAAAGAAAAAAATAAAAAGGGAAGCAGAAAGTATTTTGAACTCAGTGAAAATAAAAATGAAACATTTTAAGAGTCAATGGATGCTATTAAAACAGTATATAGAGGAAATTTATAGCACTTAACATTTATATTAGGGAGGAAAAAGTGTCTAAAGTAAATGACATCAGCTCCCTCTTTCAAAAGTTCAATCAAGAGCAAATTAAACCCAGAGAAAGTACAAGAGAGGAAGTAATAGAGACCAAAGCAGAAAAATACATCACATGCAAAAGGCAAAATAGATAAAATCAAAGTAACTAAGAACTGGTTCTTTGAGATCAATAAAACCCATAGACTTCAAGCCAGACTGAGCAGGAATAAAAATAAAATACACAAATTGCCAGTCTCAAGGGCAAGAGGAGACATCACAGTAGATCCTACAGATATTAAAAATGCAAGAATATATTATGAAGAACTACTTGCCTACAAATTGGATAATTCAGATGAATAGTACAGATGCACTAAAGACATAAACTATCAAAGATAACTCAACAAGAAATAATCTGACTAGTGCAATGTCTCTTAAAGAAACTGTAGTGAAACATGACAAAGAAAATTTTAGTCCCAGATGGTTTCACTGGTGAATTATTCCTAACAATAGTACCTTTTCTATGTTAACCTTTCCAGAAAACGGAAGAGAATGGAAAACATCCCAACTCATTCTTTGAGGCCAATATACCCTAAGAGCAAAATGACACAAATACATTACAAAAGAAGAAAACTTCAGAACAATATTCCTCATAACCATAAATGCAAAAATACCAAACCAGTTCTTATCAATGTGAATCCAACAATTATATAAAAAGTATAATATATTGAAAGTAAGCAGTGTTTATCTTAAGAAACCTAGAGTAATTTAAAAGTGAAAAATCAATTAATACAATATATCACATTAATAAACTAAAAAACAAGACTAAAACTATGTTCGTCCTGGTAGATGCAGAAAAATTATCTGACAAAATGCATTATCCTTTCATGAAAAAAACTCTCAACAAAGTAGGAATATGTGAAAACTTCCTCAAACTTACAAAGGGTATCTTCAAAGAACTTGCAGCTAACATTGTCCTTAATGGTAAAAGAATGAATGCTTAATTCTTAAAATCAGGGGGAAAAAAACAGAAAAGTCTTCTCTCACCACTCTATTGAACAAAGTATTGAAGGTTTCAATCAGTGCAATCAGACAAGAAAAAATAATAGACATTATCCAAATTAAAAAGAAGTAAAACTGTTTTTCTTTGCAGATTATTTGCATACTTATGTAGAAAGTCTGATGGAAAAGATTTTTTGTTGAAAAAACTACAAGAAAGTTTATTAGAAAAGCTATTAGAATTAATAAATGATATTCACAAGGTTGAAAGATAATACCTGGACTCAAGTCCTTTAAAAAATCTGTACTAATGAAGACAGAATGATCTTAGCACAAAATCAGAAAAATAGAAGAAAGAAAATGAATATAAAATCCAGGAGCAGACCCGGATGTATGTGTGAAACTGATTCTCGATGATGATGCAAAGGCAATCATTAAAGAAAGGGTATTCTTTTTAACAAATGGTGCAGAAAAAATTATATAGCTGTATACAATCCATATTTTAAACCATCTGCAAAATTAACTCAAAAAATTTCATAGACCACAATGAAACATCTAAAACTAAAATTGTAGTAGGAAACATAGGGGAAAACACTAGCGACCTATGGTTAAACAAAATATATTTGACAAAATATTAAGCATGATATATAAAAGAGCAAATAGATAAATTAGACTTCATTAAAATAAAACGCTTTTCCTCAAAAATCACTGTAAAGACAAAAAGAAAAAACAAAGTGCATAGACTATGAGAAACATCTGCAAATCTTCTACCTGATAAAGGACCGGCAGCGGAATATCTAAAGTGCTGTCAGTGCTCAATAATAAAAAACAATAAAATAAAATAAATGGTTAAAGAACTTCAGCAGACATTTTACCTACCATATGACCCATTCAACAGTAGATATTTATGCATGATAATAACCACTGAGTGAAAAAACACAAGTTTCAAATGTCACTTAATTAAGGTTTCCACTTATACTACCTACTTGAAATAACAAAGTATAGGTATGGAGAACAAATTAATGGTTGCTAGGGGTTAGAGAGAGTTGAGGAGAGCTGGCTATCCTTGGAGTAAGCCACCTTAGAGTAGCACAAAAGAGATATTTTTTACACTCATTTTTATTTATCTTTTAATTGTGGTAAGAATGGTTTATAACATTATATAAATTGTAGGTGTACATCATTATGTTTAGACTTCTGTATAAACTACATCATGTTCACGACCAAAAGTCTAGTTGCTATCTACCAATGTGCACATGTGTCTCTTTACCCCTTTGCTCTCTTCTCAATGCTCTTCCCTCTGGTAACCACAAATCTGTTCTCTGTATTTATGCATTTGTTTGTTGATCTACATGTGAGTGAAATCATATAGTGTTTGTCTTTCTACATCAGATTTACTTTGCTTAGCACAATACCCTCAAGGTCCATCCATGTTGTTGCAAATGGCAAGATTTCACCTTTTTTATGGCTGAGTAGCATTCAGCTGTACTTATATACCACATCTTCTTTATCCATTCATCCAGGACTTAGGTTGTTTCCAAGTCTTGGTTATTGTGAAAAACACTGCAATGAAATTAGGGGGTGGTCATATATCTTTTCTAATTAGTGTTTTTGTGTTCTTTGGATAAATACCCAGAAGTGAAATAGCTGGATCATATGGTAGTTCTATTTTTAATATTTTGAGAAATCTCCATACAGTTTTTCTTAGTGGCTGCCTCAGTTTACATTGCCATCACAAGTGTATAAAGGTTCTGTCTTCACCACATCCTCTCCAACACTTGTTATTTGTCATCTTTTTAATAATAGCCATTCTGACAGATGTGAATTGATTGTACTTTTGGCTTGTATTTCTCTAATAATTAGTGATTTTGACCATTTTTTCATGTGTGTGTTGGCCACCTGTATATTTCTTTGGAAAAGTGTTCTGATCCTCTGACCACTTTTTGATTGGGTTTTTTGTTTTTCTACTGTTAACCTGTATGAGATCTTTACATATTTTGGATATTAACCTCTTACTGGATACATGATTTGCAAATATCATCTCCCAATTGGTAGATCGTCCTTTTGTTTTGTTGATGAATCTTTTGCCAGGAGGAGATTTTTAGTTTGATGTAGTCCCGTTTGTTTACTTTTTCTTTTGTTTCCCTGGCCTGAGGAGACATATTTTAAAAATATACTGCTAAGACCAATGTCAAAGAGTGTAATGCCTACATTTTCTTCTAAGAGTTTTATGGTTTCAGGTCTTACATTCAAGTCTTTTATCCATTTTGAGTTACTTTTTCTGTATAGAGTAAGATAATGGTCTACTTTCATTCTTTTACATGTAGCTGCCCAGTTTTCCCAACACCATTTATTGAGGAGACTTTCCTTTCTCCATCAGATGTCTTGGCTCCTTTGTCAAAAAATAGCTATCAATAAAAGTGTGTTTTATTTCTGGGCTTTCAGTTCTGTTCCACTTATCTGTGTGCCTGTTTTTCTGCCAGTAGCATGCTGTTTTGCTTACTATAGCTTTGTAGTATACTTTGAAATCAGGGAGTGTGATATCTCCAGCTTTGTTCTTTTTTCTCAGTATTCATTTGGTAATTTGTAATCTTTTGTTCCATATAGATTTTAGGATTTTTTGTTCTATTTATGTGAAAAATTTTGTTGCAATTCTGATAGAGATCCCTTAAATCTGCAGATTGCTTTAGGTAATATGGACATTTTAACTAAGCTAATTCTTCCAATCCATGAGCATAAAATTTCTTTGTGTCTTTGATTTCTTCAACAACGTCTTATTGCTTTCAGTGTGCAGGTCTTTCACCACCTTAGGTAAATTTACTTCTGGGTATTTTACTCTTTTTATTGTGATTGTAAACTGGATTTATTCTTGATTTCTCTTTCTGTTAGTTCATAAAAATGTAACTGATTTTTCTTGGTTAGTTTTTGTATCACGCAACTTTACTGTATTTGTTAATTATTTCTAATAGCTTATTGGTAGTTTCTTTAGGGTTTCTATATGTAAAATCATGTCATCCATGAATAGTAACAATTTTACTTCTTCCTTTCCAATTTGAAGATTTTTTTTCCTTGCCTTATTACTCTGAGTAGAACTTACAGTACTATGTTGAATAAGAATGGTGAGAGTTGGCAGCTTGTTTTTAGAGGGAGAGCTTTCAGGTTTTCACCATTGAGTATGATGTTAGCTGTGAGTTTGTCTTATATGGCCTTGATTACGTTGAGTTTCTTCCTGTCTATACCTATTTTACTGAGAGTTTGTATTACAAATGATGCTGAAACTTGTCAAATTCTTTCTGTGCATCTATTGAGATGATCATGTAATTTTTCTTTTTTTGAGGAAGATTAGCCCTGAACTAACATCTGCCATCAATCCTCTTCTTTTTGCTGAGGAAGACTGGCCCTGAGCTAACATCGGTGCCCATCTTCCTCTATTTTATGTAGGATGGCTGCCACAGCATGACTTGACAAGCAGTGCATAGGTCTGCACCCAGGATCTGAATGAGTGAACCCCAAGCCACTGAAGCAGAATGTGTGAACTTAACAGCTGTGCCACCAGGCTGGCCTCAATCATGTGAATTTATTCTTCATTTTGTTAATGTGGTGTATTACATTGATTGATTTGCAGATGTTGAATCATCCTTGTGTTCCTGTAGTTAATCCTACTTGATTGTACTGTATGATCATTTTAATGTATTGTTGTAGTCGAGTTGCTAATATTTTGTTGCAGATTTTTGCATCTATGTTCATCAATGAAATTGGCATGTAATTTTCTTTTTTTATGTTGTCCTTATCTGGTCTGAGTATCAGGGTAATGTTGGCCTCATAGATTGAGTTAGGAAGTCTCCCTTCCTTTTTGGTTTTTTTGGAAGAATTTGAGGATAGTTGTTAAATCTTTGAATGTTTAGCAGAATTCACCAGAGAAACTGTCTGGTCATGGACTTTTTTGAGGGGGAGGGTTTGATTACTCTTTCAATCTCTTTACTAGTTATTGCTCTATTCGGAGTCTCTATTTCTTTTTGATTCAGTTTTGGGAGGTTGTATGATTCTAAGGATTTGTCCATTTCTTTTAGGTTATCCAGTTTGTTGGTGTAAGGCTTTCATAATGTTCTCTCATAATCCTTGGTATTTCTGTGGAATTTTTTTAAAATTTCTCCTGTTTCATTTCTGATTTTGATTACTTGAGTCTTCTCTCTTTTCTTCTCAGTGAATCTAGCTAAGGGTTTGTCAACTTCTTTAATATTTTCAGAGAACCAGGTATCAGTTTCATTAATCTTTTCTATTGTCTTTTTAGTCTCTATTTAATTTATTTCCACTCTGATTTTTATTATTTGTTTCCTTCTACTGACTTTGGACTTCATTTGTTCTTCTTTTCTTAGTTCTTTCGGGTGTAGTGTTAGATTGCTTATTTGAGATTTTTCTTGTTATTTGAGGTAGGCTTGTATTGCTGTAAACTTCCCTATTGGTATCACTTTTGCTGCATCCCATAGATTTTGGTATATTTTGTTTTCATTTTTCTCCATTTTTTTTACTTCTCCTTTGATTTCTCCATTGATCCAACAGTTGTTCAGTAGCATATTGTTTAGTCTCCACATATTTATGACTTGTCCAGCTTTCTTCTTGTAGTTGATTCCTAGTTTCATACTATTATGGTTGAAAAAGATGCTTGACATGATTTCAATTGTTTTTAATTTATTGAGACTATTTTTGTTTCACCAAATATGGTCTATTTTTGAGAATGTTCTATGTGCACTTGAGAAGAATGTATATCTGCAACTTTTGGATGGCATGTTCTATGTATATTATTAAGTCAGTCTGATCTAGTATTTCATTTAAAGCCAATGTTTCCTTGTTGACTTTCTGCCTGGATGATCCATCCATTAATTTAAGTGTGATATTTAACTTCCTTTAATTTTATTGATTTATATACTTTGGTGCTCCTATGTGCTTATATATTAATTAGTATTATGTCTTCTTGGTGGATAGTCCTGTTTATTACTATATAATGTCCATCTCTTGTTATCTTTTTTAGTTTGAAGTTTATTTTGTCTGATAGAAGTATGGCTACATCTGCTATCTTTTGGTTGCCATTTCCTTGGGATATTATCATCCATCCCTTCACTTTGAGCCTGATTGTCTTTAGAGCTGAGATGGGTCTTCTGGAAGCACCATATTAGTCCTTTAGTTTATTTTTATTCCTCTCAGCCACTCTGTGTCTTTTGATTGAGTAATTCAATTCATTTATATTTAGGGTGATTATTGATAAATGAGGGCTTAATACTGCCATTTTATCTTTTGCTTTCTGGTTGTTCTATAATTCCATTGTATCTTTTTCCTTGTGTTTTTATCTGCCATTTAAGTTTGGTGGTTTTACGTGTTTCTCAGTTTCTTCTTTTTATACATTTTGTGACTCTGCTCTGAATTTTTGTTTGTGGTTACCATGAGATTTGTATAAAAGATCTCATAAATAAGATAGTCCTTTTTCTACTGATAGCATTTTGTCTTCATTTCACTAGGGAAGTTCAATCTTTTTCCTCTTCCCCTTCCATGTTTTTGTTTTCACACATTAGCCCTTTTTGTGTTGTAACTTCATTACCAAATTGGAATAGTTATAGTTATTTTTAATGTATTCTTTCCCTGTAGCCTTTATGTTACAATTGTTTACTAACCTATTGTGATAAAGAATTTCAATTTCCTGATTCTATCTTCCTATTTATCACTTTGCTCAAAGGTTTGTATAAATTTACCTTTTTGTGTCAGGTAGGAGAGCTCTTCTCAACATTCTTTGTAAGGCAGGTCAACATTCCTTGTAGTGGCAATGATCTCCCTCAACTTTTGTTTCTCTGGGAAAGCATTTATTTCTCGTTCATATTTGAAAGATAATTTTGTTGGATAGAATATTTTGGTGATAGTTTTTATCTTTCAATATTTTGAATATATCATTTCACTGTTTTCTGGCCTGTAGTTTCTGCTCAGAAATCTGCTGATAGGCTAACAGGGTTACTTTGGAAAGTTATTGGTTTTTTCTCTCTTGCCACCCTTAATAGTCTTTCTTTGTCATTTATTATTGACAGTTTTAATATAATTTACCTTGGGGAAAGTCTTTTTACATTGAGATAGTTGGATGTTCTATTAGCTTCATGTATTTGTATATTCTCTTCCTTCCTTAGGTTTGGGAAGTTCTCAGGGATGATTTCTTTAAATAAACTCTCTGCCCCTTTCTTCCTCTCTTCTTTTTATGGGATACCCCCTTATCCTGTGTTACTTTTCCTAACTGAGTTAAATATTTCTCATAAAATTTCTCCATTTTTTTAATCTACCTGAATCATTTCAGATTCCTATCTTTGAGCTCACTAATTCTCTCTTCCATATGGTCTGCTCTATTTCCAATGCTTTATACTGAATTCTTCATACCCTTCATTGAATTCTAAAGCTCTAGAATTTCTATTTGATTTGTTTTTACAGTTTCAATCCTTTTGGTGAAGTATCCTTTCTGCTCATTAATTTTACTCCTGAGCTCATTGCACTGTCTTTCTGAGTTCTCTTGTAATTCATTGAGTTCCTTCATGATAGCTATTTTGAATTCTCTGTCAGTTAGGTCACAATCTACCATGACTTCAAGTTTGGTTTCTGGAGGGTTGTAATTTTCTTTTTGTAATACCATGTTAGTGTAATTTTTCATGGTGCTCAATGAGTTGTTCCTCTCCTGGCATATTTGTGGTAGCAAATAATTTTCTTATTTGCCTAAGGCTTTGCTTACTTTAATTCTGAGCTGCTTTTGGTTGTCTTTGAGAACCTGCACTTTCTACCCTCCACTGTCTCTGTCAGAGGTGTAATCAATGCCTTTGTTGTGTTGATTGTGACTCTGAGGTTGCTGGTGACTTGCTGCTCATGGTGTCACTGCAGTTGCAAGCATCACCACTGGGGTCACTGGGCTGGCAAGCACCTCTGCTACTTCTTGTGTCATCTGGGTCATGGGCTTCCTGACTTTAGTGGGAGGAGGGATAGATTGGGGAAGGAGCTTGGTTCATGGACACTTCTGCCATGCCCAGGTTTGTTGATTGTGCAGGCACTGCTTCTGTGGGTTGGAGAAGCCTGAAACTGGCCAAAGTTGTGTCCTTTGCTGTCACTGTTACTGTGCCCTCTGTGGCCTCAAGTGCTGCTGCCACATGTGCTGCCTATGCTGATGCTTCTGAGTGTTCTGGAGGTGCTGGTGCTGACACTGCCAGAGACTGGGTTTGTGAGTGCCACTGCCACTGCTTGGTGGGCCAGGGTTGGTGTAGTTACCACCACTGCCATGGGAGAGGGGTACATGGGTCTTCCTCACTGCTGTGGCTCCTAAAGGCTCTGGTCTCAGGCACCAACACACTTCCTGAAATTTCAGGTCACAGGCACTACCACTGTTGCTGGGGGAACTTGAGTCTTGGCTGAAGCCCCCACTGCTGTGTGGGTCAATGTCAGAGACACTGCTGCTGGAAGAGGGGGAGTGAGCTGAGTCTCAGGCATCACCATGGTTCCTGGAGCCTCTGGTCTTGGATACTGTAGCAGTTCCTGGGGCCTCAGGTCACAGTGCCTCTGGTCTTGGGTGCTGGTGTGATCCTTGGAACCTCTAATCATGGACACTGTTGCCATTGCTGAGGGTACTTGCGTCTTTGATGCAGCCCCACTGCTGGATCAAAGTTACTGCCTTTGGGGGAGGGATAGAGGGTGGAGGCTGGGTCATAGTTACTGTGAGCCATCAGGAGGGGTGCCTAAGGTCCTAGGACCTCTGTTTGGGGTCATTACCACACTTCTTGGATCCTCTGATTGCAGGCACAGACTCAGTTTCTGGAGCCTCTGGTCTCAGGATCTGCCATCACTGCTCCCCTGTTTCCACTGCCTCCATGAGGCCCAGGCTACCAACCCTCATATGTATAGATGTATGAATCTCTCTGGGGTTCTGGGGTTCTGTGCAGAAAATCCTTTATTGGTCTGTGAATATCCTACTCATTGTAATTTAGAGGGGAAAGACAAAGGGAGCAACTCACACGGCCATAATGTTGATGTCACTAAAAGAGATCTTTGGGACAATTTAAATGTTCTGTATCTTGACTGTGGCTGTGGATATGCAAAGCTACACATGTGATAAAATTGCATAGGACTAAATGCACACACAGAAACACACAAACACAAGTAGAAGTAAAACCTGAAAGCTGAAGAACATCAATGGGTTATATTAATGTTAATATACTGGCTTCAATATGGTTCAACGTTTTTGTAAGATGCTACAATTGGAGGCAAGTAAATAAAGGATACATAGGATCTCTGTTTTATTTCTCACAACTGCGTGGGAATCTACAATCTCAGAATAAAAGTTTTAATTGTAATATCATAAAATTATTCACTTTAAATGTGTGAAGTTTTTTGTGTGTTGATTATACCTTGATAAAGTTGGGACCATTCAGTATGTGTTTGAAAAAAAGTACACCTGATCTGCATCTCATGCCACATATAAAAGTTTTATCAAACTGAAGCCTATGCAAAATTGCCAAAGTTACAACTTAGAAAAAATTAGGAAAGTATTTTTGTTACCTTTGAGTTGATAGGACACAATACCCATGAACAATAAAAAATATATATACCTACACATATAGACATATGTACATTAGACTTGATAAAACTTCAAACTTCTGTTCTCCAAATGACACTTTAATAAAAATGAAAGGCAAACCAAAAATTTGGAGAAAATATTAACAATGAGTGTATCTGACATATAACCTGTATTCAAAATACCGATTTTCAACAATATTTAGAAAACAAATTAAATTTAAAAATGTTCAAAACCACCCCAATTAAAATGTGCAAACATATGAAGAGAAGTCTCATAGAAGAAGATATACAAACAGCCAAAATAAACATGACAAGATGCTCACCTTCTTTGGAGATCAGAAGAGTGCAAAATAAACCCAAAATTGATACCACGTCACTTTCACTAAAATGGCTAACATTAAAAATTTGGATGACGAAAAGTTTTTTTGAGGACTTTTAACAAGTGGCCATATCAAAATTGTTAATGAAAGTGTAAAATGGTACTGTGGAAAGCAATTTGGCAGGTTTATTATTATTATTATTATTATAAGCATACACTATCTGAGCAACTAGCATTTCTTTTTCTCATATGAATTGAAAAGCAATGAAAGCATGTGTCCTCAAAAAGATTTGTAGAAGATTGCTCATAGCATGTCTATCAGAATCCCTCCAAACTGGAAATCACATAAATGTTGGTCAATATGTGTTATGGACTGAATTGTGTCCCCCCAAATTTGTATGTCGAAGGCCTAATGCCCAGTGTATTTGGAGATAGGGCCAATAAGGAGATAATTAAGGTTAAGTGAGGTCATAAGTGTGGGGCCTTAATCTAATATAATCAATGTCCTTATAATGAGAGACACCAGAGATCTCAGTCTCTCTTTGCTGTGTGAGCAAACAGTGAGAAGGCAACTATCTGAAAGCCAGAAAGAGAGTCTCACCATGGACTGACCATGCTTGCACTCTGATCTTGGACTTCCAGCCTTAGACATAATCTGGCCAACCCCTTATTTTAATGAAGCAAAAACAATAAGTTCCCCTTATTATTTACTGCCTGAAACAAGACGGTGATCAAATTCTCTTGATTGCAGGGCAGTATTATTTCTTTTTCATTTCTTTTTTATTTGTTATTCATTTTGTTTGTCTTTGAGAAGAGTGCCTTTTACATATTTTTAATAGTATCTGACACACTATAAATAAAATAGTAAAATTTCTGGTTATTAGAAAGTCAGAGAATAAGAAGAAAATAATTTTATTTACTCTTGGTAGCTTAGCAATATTGTTCAGAGTATGCTCTATTATCTACTGTCTGTATGAGCTTGAACAGGTTGTGTTACTTCTCAGTGACTAAGTATTTTTTATTTAGTTTTTAATTGTTTTCATGTGTAAAATGAAGAGAATGACACTATATACTTTTTTGAATACATTCAGCCTATTGATGCCAAAATTCTAGGACAATTCAATTATTAAATGAGAAAACATTTTGAAATGCTTAAAATATTAGTCAATCCACAAATAATAGGTTCCTTCTCATTCTTTTGGTTTTTTCAAACACAAACAAATGAAAGATACTGCTTAAATAGTAACATAAATATGCCTTCAGAAAAACATCTGAAAAAAATATGTGTTGCTGGATAATACAAACTGAGGCTACCTCTAAAAGAAATCTCCTCAACTGCAGGTGAAAGGATAAGGGTGAAGAAGTGACCCTATCTCATTCTGCCTCCTCTTCCTCATCCAATTTTATAGGGTTCTTAAGGGCAACGATCTATACCTGTAATAGTCTATGAAACGTGTTCAGTAGATCAGTGATGAAAGGCTCAGAAGGCAAAGGAATAATTGAATTAAAAATTGATGTAAATTATGAAAAATATTAATTTTAGCATAATATGAAAACATTAATTTCAAAGTGATGTCAATTTTTGCTTAATTGTATACATAACTGATATTTATCGAATGTCTAAAAACACTGGAAAGTAAATATTTATAGATGAGGATATTGAAGTCCAGAAAAGCTTAGCAAATTGCTTCAAATGACACACCCGCTATTTACAAAGCCAGGACTGTAATTCAACTTCCTAACATCAAAAATAGTGGTTAATAATGATAGTCAGTAAAATCCAGGTGCATAAATGATCATTATAACATCATTGTTAAATAGAGATGTAAAAGCAATGAAATACACACAAACACACCCTAAATATAGTCAGTTTCACTTACATTAATAACAGTTGACTGAAGCTTATCTTACTGATTTAGTCAATATTGATGTCCTTTCATTATTTACCATGATAACTGCTTTTATTTTGTGTAATTATTGCTGAGGGCTACAGTCAATTGTTTTTTTTGTTTAAAGCTAGAATCCAATACACATTTCTTAATGGCTTTACAGTTAGGCAATAACTAAACTGTTTTGAAGAAAGAGAACTCCTTTCATCAAATATGAAGTTTGCAAATAAATCAAATAATTTAAAGACTTGTAGAGATATATTAGTTTGATCATTGAAAAATATCTCCCATCAGGTAGAATATTCTCTTACAAATTTTCATTTGAATGAGAGGTCAGCCATAAAGACAATAGAAAAGGCTATATTTATTTATTATGGGTGGTAGTGATGGAAATGTACACAGATATATAATTTATATCGCAGGAGTGCACTTCTGTACTCCCTGTAGCTCCAAATCTTGATCCTACTGACTGTGCCTGGAGTTCTAGCAGAGAAAGGACCTTTTTTAATTTATGGAGAATGGACCATAGAGCACCAAATGTGGAGACATGTTAGAGAGGCCGCCAACAGACCTGGTTCAAGATGCTCTTTAATGAGGAGTGGTTGCATAGAGAGATAACCATAGACTGGAGCTAGAGCTGTGTGTGTGTGTGTGTGTGTGTGTGCTTACAATCATATGCGAGTATTGATGCAAAGGTAAAAAAGTGTCTTGGGGGTTTTTTGCAATTGGCAATTAGGTATATTGTATTGACATTAACTGAGATAAACTTAAGATTGCCTATTATTTGACTGTCTTGATGTTGTCTTCTCAATGCCCAAATCCCTTGCTTGATAAGCACCTTAACTATTGGCCAGGTCTCTTCCTCCATAACACAGCTAACACTGTTCCAAGAGGCTACTTTTACTTCTGGCTGTTAGATGTAGCCCAGGCCTACCCTACTCAGAAAATTCCATTTCTTGCTGCAGTTTATTCTTTCAGTGTTGGATGTTTGACCCATTTTTGGCCAATGAGCCTGGAGAAAACTTTTAATGAAGGTCTTATGGGGAATGAAACTCCTGTTTGTCTGAAAAAGTTTCCAAAAACAATTCTAAATGTCTCTAGACCAAGAAAAGTGTCACAAGAACTACTTGCGTTATTCAGTTAAATTCTGTCAGAGGAGATTTTTCACATTGAAGCTTTACTATTACATGAATTGTTAGCAAAGAGTAAAGAGCAGTCTCAATGCTTCTCATTCAAACTACTTGAAACTAGCATCAGGAATGAGTGTCTACTGAAGGCATCTCCTTCTCAGAAATACAAAGCTCTCATTTGTCCAAGAAACAAGGTTGCTGGCAGACTGGAAACCTGTCCAAGATTCATTGAAATAGGGCAAGATAAAGTTGAGTTGCAAAGATCTTAGCACTTTTACACTGCTGTGCAAGAAAATTAACTCAAATTTTTCTCCCCAAAGACAGTATAGAAAGCCAAAGTGATTGCTCACATTCATCTTGTGATCATAAGAGGAAGCCAGTCTTAAGAAGAAAAGTTGAGTGAGAGATAGAAAGAAACTAGGTCCCTATGGCACATCAAACTGCTGAATCAAACTAACTCTGAAGCTGTTGCTAACTCTTGATTTGCAGTCCTTTATTGTTTAAGCCATTTGGAGTTGAATTTTCTGCAATTTACAGGAAAATAAAGCCTAATTGAGGCAATATACACAAGAAGATATCATGCAGACCATTGGAGATATACGTCTCCAATATACATACATCTTAGAACCACTCAGGGGACAGGTATATTATAGTTATCCATTGTGAACTTACAGCAGTATTAAAGGTCTTGGAGGAGAGCACCAAGAGATAATATATCAACATGAAAGAGCGGAATGCTGTTCTACAAGCAGTATGTTATAGTCCTTCAGCTACTTCCAAAGGCCGCGCAATCCCCAAACCACTGCCAAGTTAGAAGACAGAGCAATTAGTTTTGGATTGGAAGTCTTTCTAGAAATGAATGTCATGAAGACATTCTTAATTTTCCTTTTTCATTGGAAAATATAGTATGCTGACATTCTTCTTGCCTGAGGAGGTTATTATGATTCTTGCGGACATATTTTTATGTTTATTATTATTATGTGACAGTTAAGCCAAGAGTTATACAAGCACTTCATATTTTATATAATCTGAATGAAACCTACTGTCTTATACTATATACTTTTTCCTCTACCATACTTTGTCTTGATTAAAAGTACTAACTGCTTAAACTACAAAAATAATAATCTTCATGTTAATTTAGCCATCAAGCCCTGTCCTCTTTCCTTCTTGTGTTTTCCAGGAGCTCTATCTCCTGATCTCCATGTTCCTTATCACTGTCCATCTTCCTAACAGATGCTATTTCTGGTGCTTCTATTTCTCATTCAACTTTTTAAAGGATTATTTTTCTAATTCATGTAATTCCCTTGACTTAAAATATTGGTTTTTAAATCTCTTGTAATACGAAATCTGAATTTCTCAGAGTTAAAAAAATAAAGCAATCATGCACTCATCGCAGCTTAATATGGATTGGGCCAGGTCATGAAACTACATTTTAGCCATAGGAATATATTCTGAGTGACAGAAGCCTTGTACGTGAAATGGCTACAGCTCTCATTACCAGCCCTTCCCCTGTCCTTTTCTTGCTGAATAATCTTAGTTACTCTGCAAGACCTTCCTAGGAGTGCTGTCCTCTGTGCAGGTTTCCCTCATTCTGCTCCCTACAAGCAGAGTTATACCAACGCTGTACTCTCACTATTCAGAGCACACAAGTTTGCTTAACCTCTTATCTATTGCATTGTAATTATCTGACCCTACCTCCCCAAAGTGTCCTTCATGGAGGGTACGGTGAACTGCAAGTCATTGTGGCCCCAAGAATCTGCTTTTTCTTTTTTTTTCATTCAGCAGACTCTCAATAACTGTTGGGTTTTTTTAATGGCCAAAAGTACATGAATGAATGGGAGGTGGTTAGTGAACTATAAAAACCTAAGTGGATTGACATTATTTATAAAATCTTTCATTTAAAGATAGCTCATTTCAAACACTAATTTTCTCTAAAGGAAGAAAAATTCATAAAGAAATAAAGTTCCTTCAAAGTTTCTGAGAATAATTTATTCTCTGTTGCAAAGATAATTTATTTAAAGATTGGCAAGTTAAAAATGCTTGTTATTTTGAAAGTCCACCTGAACAGTGAGCATATATTATTAATATTGTGTGCAGCCCTTGTATAGACTCACCATAAATTCAGACTAATTAGGGAACAATGTAGTTAAATTTTATAAAAACTCTAATTTAAAGAATATTATAAAAAAGATTTATTATAGCAAATTAATAAACACAAAGGAAGTACTGAGGAGGTAATCTACCAAATAGATATATTCCCTTAAATGCAAAAGAATGATATACAATTAAGTATTAAATTATATATGAATGTTGTTTAAAGTAAATAAGGTAATTCTTACAAAATTTAAGCACAAATAAGTAGAATTTTTGAGCTGAATATAATCTTAAAGCAATAAAGTTAAAACCTCATTTTTTAGGTAGGGAAATAGTCATAGATAAGGCAAATGAAGTGAATAATTAAAACACTTTTAAAAATATTCATGTAAACTAAAAAAATATTTTGGCAATCTAGTGGCATAAGATAGAGTGTCTAGCTTTAAGCATTAAATGGCTGTAGAGATCCTATCTTAGCATATGCTAAATTAGACAAGCCTATGTCAATGGGGAAAATTATAAAAATAATGTCATAAATACATCACTTTATCCTGTGGTCTTCTTCCCTAAAACCCATAAATCCAACCTAATAGTTCTCTCAAAAAAATTAGACAAATTCCAAGTGAGGAATATTCTATAAAATATCTAATCGCTACTTCTTAAAATTGTCCGGATCATCAAAAACAAGGAAAATCAGAAACTGTCACACCAAGAGGAGTTGAAGAGCCATGAGGAAATGTAATGTGGTGTCCTCTATGGGATACTGGGACAGAAAAGGAACAGTCAGATTTAAGAAAATCTGAAAAAAAAAAAGGATTTTAGTTAATAATAATGCATCAATGATTATTCATTAATTGTAACATATTACATACTAATGTAAGATATAGTGGGTGCAAGGTATATGGGACCTCTCTGTACTATCTATGCATTTTTTTCTGTCAAAAAATCAAAAACTGTTCTCAAATAAAAGTTTATTTAAAAAGTTTTCTTTTAGTATTATAGGTTAGTTATTAAGAAAATTACATATATACATGTAAAACCTCACCTTGAATCACACATTAACTATTATTTTGTGTTCAAAAGGTAAATCCAAAGAATTGTAGTCAATCAGCATCTCCACTTGAAACCATAAGTAAGTTAGAATAAATAAAATTTATCACATGACTGGAAAGAGAATTTTCTATCTTTAGCAGTAATAAATTACAGGATTGGTTGCCTTTAAAGATGGCAATGCAAGAGGCTTCTATAACTCCCTTCCTTCCAGAGACACATCAAATGAACAGCTACACACAGACCAATTCCCACTGAAAGAGATCCAGAAACCACCTGAGAAACTCCTACACATTGAATGAATGAGAAATTACCCACATCAAAATAGGTAGAAAAGGCTGAGATGCACTCTTACCATAAACCTCACCCTTGGCATAGTGCCATACAATTGAGAGGGAACGCCCCAGCTCCCAGGTTCTCGTTGAGGAGTGAAGTGTTTGGACTCCACATATAGTGTCCAAATATTTAAGACTCCTACTTGAAGGATGGGCCCCCCAAACACCTAGCTTTGAAAGCCAATGACATTTGTGTCCACAAGACCCACAAAACTATAACAAACAAACAAACAGATGTTAATGAGTGCTGGAGCACTGACACTAGCTATCATCTCAGGAATCAGTGGAAATGGAGCAGGCAAATCACACTCATATCTAAGTCTTTCTCTGAAATGAGTCTATTTGCATACTTCAAAAGCTGCTGCCTGAGGATCAAGCTTCTAATTTAGCATGCTTCTAGAAGTTGACTATGATCCTCCTCAGAGATCAAGGTAGCCAACAGACGCACGCACTTTCCTCTCCCTCCTGTCACCAGTAGTTTTATGGAAGGAGATTGTACACATATCTGAGCTCCAGCTTTTGTAACTACCACCTGAGATGGATCCCCAGATCAATGTTTCTCATAGCTAATGGGTCTTCCATTCGGGAATCCAACAGGACTGTAGCAAACAAAGAAGTTCTGAATGGGATCAGGAGCACACCCCCTGACCCCACTGCACACACACAGCTATAGACCTGGGCCCAGAAGAGAGGGAGCAGGCCAAAAAACCCATCTCCAAGCTCCTACTATGAGGAGACCTCATTGCATACTTTCCCAGCTTCTGCCTGAGGTCTGGCTTTCAACCAGCCTGTAGATAGGTGCTGAACAGTGATCATCCCTTTGAGACACTACTGAGTCTTGGCCCATTCTCCACTATTAGCAGCCACTAAAAAACAAAAATGCTGGCTTGGACATTTAGAAAGGTTTGAGAGACAATCAAGAGCATGAGCTAGGCTTATTAATTAAGTTCATCTCCTATACAAGACAACTCTGTTAAGACTGGGAGAGGTGGATGTTTTATCTATTGAACAGAAGCCAGCACAAAGAATCAAGGAAAATGAAGAAACAGAGGAACATGTTCCAAACAAAAGAATAAGATAAAACTCCAAAAATAGATAATAAAACAGAGATAAGAGATTTACATGATAGAGAGTTCAAAATAATGGTCATAAAGATACTTACTTGAGGTCAGGAGAACAATACAGGAACAAAGGAAGAATGTCAACAAAGAGATAGAAAATATTAAAAAAATACCAAACAGAAATTATAGAGCAGAAGAATACAATAACTGAGCTGAAAAATTCAATAGAAGGTGTGAAATCAGACTAGATCAAGCAGAAGAAAGGTATCAGCAAGCTGAAGACAGAGTGGTGGAATTCAACCAGTCAGAGGAGTAAAAGGAAAAGAGAATAAAAAAGAATTAAGATAGCTTAAGGGTCTATGGTACATCATCAAATGAATATGCATTATAGGGGTCCCAGAAGGAGAAGGTAGAGAGAAAGAGACAGTAACTTATTCAAAGGAATAATGGCTGAATACTTTCCTAAGGAAAATACCTTATAACTTACAAGGGATCCCTTTTAAGATTGTAAGCAGGGGCCGGCCCAGTGGTGCAGCAGTTAAGTTCACACATTCTACTTCTCAGCAGCCCAGGGTTTGCTGGTTTGGATCCCTGGTGCAGACATGGCACCACTTGGCAAAAGCCATGCTGTGGTAGGCGTCCCATGTATAAAGTAGAGGAAGATGGGCATGGATGTTAGGTCAGGGCCAGTCTTCCTCAGCAAAAAGAGGAGGATTGGCAGTAGTTAGCTCAGGGCTAATCTTCCTCAAAAAAAAAAAAAAATACTGCCAGAAGTGTTTTCAGCAGAAAATTTGCAACCTAGAAAGGAGTGGTATAATATACAGAAAATGCTAAAAAAAAAAACCAAAATCTGCGAACCAAGAATACTCTACCTGACAAAGTTGTCCTTCAGAACTGAAGGAGAGATTAAAAAGTTTTCCAGATAAGCAAAAGCTGAAAGACTTCATTACCACAAGATGGGTATTACAAACAATACTAAAGGGAGTTCTTCAAACTGAAACAAAAAAAACACAAATTAGAAATTCATATGAAAGTGTAAATATATAAATTAAATTCTAAATGATGTTGTAATGGAGTCAGTAAATCATTCATAACTCTAGTATAAATGTTAAAAAACAAAAATTTTGGGGCCAGTCAAGTGGCGTAGTGGTTAAATTTACATGCTCCACTTCAGTGGCCTGGGGTTCACAGGTTTGGATCCTCAGTGCAGACCTAGCACCTCTTGTCAAGCCACGCTGTGGTGGCATCCCACATAAAATGAAGGAAGATTGGCACAGATGTTAGCTCAGCAACAATCTTCCTCAAGCAAAAAAAAGGAAGAGTGGCAACAGATGTTAGCTCAGGGCCAATTTTCCTCACACACAAAAATATATTAAAAAATAAGTACAACTACCAATAATTTGTTAATGGATAAATAATTAAAAAGATGTAAATTGTGATATCAAAAACATAAAATGTAGGTGGGAGGGTAAAAATGTACAGCTTTTGTATGTGTTTGAAGTTAAGTCATCAGTTTAAAATGGACTGTTATAAATATGTTTTATATAAGTCTCAGGGTAACCACAAAGCAAAAGCCTATAGTAAATACACAAAAGATAAAGACAAAAGAATCAATACATAACACTACAGAAAATCACCAAATCACAAAGGAAGAGAGCAGGAGTGGTACAAAGGAACAAAGGGATTATAAAACAAACAAACAAAACCCAGAAAATAATTAACGGAATGGCAATAGCAAGTCCAGACCTATCGATAATTACTTTAAATGTGAATGGACTAAGTACTCTAATTAAAACATGTAAAATGGCTGAATGGATAAAAAACCAAGACCTATCTCTCTGCTGCCTAAACGAGACTCACTTCATCTTTAAGGACAAACATAGACTAAAAGTAAAGAGAGGGAAAAGACACTCATGCATAGGGAAAGCAAAAGAAAGCAGGGGTAGCTATATTTATATCAGACAAAATAGACTGTAAGCCAAAGACTGTAATAAGAGACACAATTTATTACAGAATGGTAAAAGAGTCAATTCATCAAGAGGATATAATATTAGCAAATATTCATGCATCCAACGTAAGAACACAAATATATAAAGCAAATATTAACAGATCTGAAGTGTGGAAATTAATAAAAGACACCTTAACTAAACTGGAGTCAGGAAGGCCTATAGGGGGAGTTCTCACACTCTATCGTATATCATCCATTACTCCAAACAGGAAGAGACATGTGCCTGCATCTGCCGCTTGTATGTCCAACAGGAAGTACAATTACTTTACTACTGAAGGAAGATTTGTCTCTCCATTTGGCAAAAGCTTAGACAATAAGAAATGCTGCAGTTCAACCAATGAAAAGTGGTTGCTACCCTGAACTGTTGATTTCCCCCAGTGGACTTTCCTTTGGAACAGTTCTTCCCTACTACTCCCTTTTCTCTAAAAAGCAACTGCTCTCCTTTCTTCTCTGGATTTGTCTATAGTTTGCCAAAACATGCACATCCCAAACTGCAATTCTTTAGGCTATTCCCAAATAAACTCATTTTGAGGGTAAAATAACAAGCAAATTTGCTTTTTAAGTTGACATATATAGTGTCAGAAAAGTGGGATTCAAAGGCGGCTACCCCTGAGAGACAGCAATACCTGGAATCCAGTAAAGTACCCACACGGAGTCCCTTGCATTCATCTCTTTTGTGATTTGCTGCCTACTTTCAGTTTGGTAAATCTTCTCTCAGATTCCAAGCTCTGCTCACCTTGAATTTTGAGCTCTCCAACTTTATTGGGGATTAGGAGAGGCTTTGCCCTCTTATGGGCAAGGACTTTGTTCTTCCTGGTTCAAGGCTCTGTCGTTGGGTTCAAGTTATCATCCTTGCTGAATATTCAGTTATTTTCTGAAGGTAGCATCATTCTTTTTGGGGCTAAGTCTTGTGGAATATCCAGGAATTTTTCTTTGTTTTTCAGTTTTCTTGTGGAATCAGGGCTAGGAATCTAGCAACTTTCTTTTGTTTTTAGAGTCCTTTGGGGATTAGGCTAGAACTCTAGCATCTTTCTTGGGTTTTCAGAGGAAATTTTGGAAATGAGATCCCAGTAATCTAAATGTTCCTAGGGAAACCCTCTTTCAGGGACTCTGGGTTATGTTTAAGAACTTCGGGCCACCAACATGTGCATTTTTAATTAAATGGGTCAAACTGACCAGGAATAGACCAGAATTACATTCGCCATAATGGGGAATTTTGATCTCTCTAAACTCACTTTTCTTAAAACTAAATTGGGAGACAGTGACTCTAAAATTAACCAAAAGGAATGGTCTGTGTAATTTCATTGTTACCTGGAGGCTTCTGGCATGTATTAAGCTCTAAATTTGCCTCACTAAAAGATAGCTTGACAAAAATTAGCCGAAACAATAAAAAGCAGAGTGGGAACAAAATGGCTTCTGAAGCCTAGTGTTCTCCTCCCCCTTCTTCTCTGTCTCAGGCACCATCTTGTTTGTCTTCCCAGACTCCACCCCTGATGCCGTCTTCCTCTCTTCCCTCAGGAAAACTTGACAGTTTAAAATTAGACTCTCTGAAGATTCAAATGCTGGGCCCCTAATTATTATTTCTAAGTTAACTAGAGCAAATAAAGAACTAGAAGGTAAAAACGAATAGCAACTGCCTTAGACTTTTGATAATAAACAAAATTACTCCAAAAACTGCTCTAAAAGTATCCTTACAACATGCAAATAAAAGTCTTTAGTAAAAGGCTTTGGACATCTGAACAATAAACTTAACTTATCCCATCTGTCTGAAATACAATTCGAATCCAATTATTCTTCTGAGTTTTATATTATTGTACCTGAGACATAACTAAAGTTTTAAAGTGAAAGCTATAAGATCCTTGATTATGTCTGTGAATGTGTCTATGGATGTATGTTATAGAGATGTGATAGTTTTCTACCTCTGGATGCTATTGCTAAAATTACTTTGTAAAGAGTTCCATTAATTGGTTAGAAATTAATCACTTATAAATTAAATATTTTTAAATTTCAGGAATATAGTAGAAACTAACTCAAACTATTTTCAAGTTTACATGATCTAGGATCAATCTTTAGTAAAGAAAAGTAGCTTAAGATTGTTGGTATAAATAAAAAACAGGCATGTCTTCAAACTTGTTAGTATTGGGTGTAATGCAAATGTGCAACTTTTTTCTCTGCCTAGGTTTGCTAGTCAAGTAGGCTCCTGCAGTCTCTGTTTCAGAATTGGTCAGCAAGAAAGTAACTTAAGATAATGGTTAGCTATTTAATGTCCAATCCAAGCATTATTATTGAAAGCAAGTAATTAAAATAAATGTAAATAAGATCAAAGTATATATTTAACAATTAAATAATGGATAGTCATTTAATACCTAAAGCATTTTCCAAACAAGATAAAATACTGAAACATTGATTACTGAACATAGGTTTATCTACTTTTGGCTTCCTATTGCAAAGAAACTGAAGATAAATTTTGTTCTATTGGTAACCATGTCTTGCGCCACTTCTAAAGATTGTACTACTCAAAAGGGCATATACCCCTAGAAACTATGAAATGCATCTATAAATCAGCCATTCCACAATTTCTTATACTTAGTATTGACCTAGGAATTGGGAACTCTGAGCATTAAGACTTCTAATATATGTAACTAAAGCTACTAGAAATAAAAAGGGATACATCTCTGTGTGGAAGAAAAGTAGAATGCATGTTTTTGTAAAAGAAGGTATGAGGAATAGAAATACAATTTGTTGAGAAAAAACAATTTTTCCCTAAATAGAGGCTGGTTATTTCAAAGTAGGAAAAAGAACATAGGACAAAATCTGAATGTAAAAAGAAAGTTGTAGAAAGTTTACGGAAAGAAATTTTGGCAAAAGAATTTTATGAGCAGTCAGCATTCTCTAAGATTGGAATGACAAAATTTTAATATCAAAATAAGCTGATGCAAACTTCAAATTTGGCTTTCTTTTCTGTTAAAAGGACAAAGTTTGCTTGGGCTATTAGTCTGCTCTAGATAACAGATTGCAAAAACTTCTTTAACTTTAAGCAATATGCTTAAAATACAGAGATTCTGTGTTTTGTCAAAATAATTTCCTGTATTGTTTCTTTCAGATCTTTAATTACTTAAGAAAAATGAGTCTTCTTAGCATTGAAGGAGTTAAGTTTTATTTACATCAGGTAACCTTTTGTATTTGCCTTTGAAATCTTTTATTGTTACTTTGGTTAAATAGATACCTAAGTATTCTTTTGTAATGATCCATGATCCTATTTATTGTGTCCAAAATTTTTCATATATTTGACAAGATTCCCAAAATATTCAAATTCCAAATGAATTCTTTTTGACATAGATATAACTTTCCACTTTTCCGAAGGACACCTAGGACATCTCAAAATATTTGTTCCCTCTCCTTATAAAAAGACAAATTACACTAATTGGGCTTATTTGGTAGGTCAAATTACATGAGAAGCATGGTAAAAGAAGCAATAACAAACCTTTTTAGGCTATACTGTATGGGTGAATGTTAATAAAAAGTGTTCTAAAAATTGTATAAAATTCCTAAAATATCTGATGTTCTAATATGATGTTATTATCTATAATTCTAGCTGCTATTTAAAATATATATGCAAATATTCTTGTCAATTGCATTTACCCATTGCCTTTTTTTTAAAGACTCTTCTCTGTTATAGACAGCCATTGTTTTACTCTGATGCTTTTACAAACATGTTTCATTTTCAAAGAGATTCATGGAAATGACTTTGACAAGTACTCTGGAAGACAGGTTTGATAACCTTAAGATCATAACACTGATTTGGGTGGGAGTTTTTGGAACTTGAGTGGAGGGAAGATTGCTTTGAAGTCTTCTTATCCAGATGTGAAGGATCCCTTTACTCCTCTGCTTTAAGCTATCCATAACCTATAGCAATTTGGTAAAGTCTATCTTTGCAACAAGAGTTGAAACATTTATCTTTTACTTCCTACCTAATGCCTCCAGAATTCAGAAACTGTTAAGTTTTTTTACGTCAGCATATGTATTTGCATGGGATCAGCGAAGGTCTGTTTTCCTTGTAACAGAACACAATTAGAAATATTGATGGGGCCAGCCTGGTGGCGCAGCAGTTAAGTTCACACGTTCCGCTTCTCCGAGGCCTGGGGTTCACTGGTTCGGATCCCAGGTGCAGGCATTGGCACCACTTGGCAAAAGCCATGCCATGCTGTAGTAGGCATCCCAGATATAAAGTAGAGGAAGATGGGCATGGATGTTAGGTTGGGGCCAGTCTTCCTCAGCAAAAAGAGGAGGATTGGCAGTAGTTAGCTCAGGGCTAATCTTCCTCAAAAGGAAAGAAAAATTGGCTACATTTCTAGGCATTGCCTAGAATGTCATATTCAAGAAAGATGTACATAGACTCAGAAATGACCAGACAGTTTTAAGGAAAGGCTCAAAAAAATTAATCTAGTACCTTGTTTACAAGGTTTCAGCAAAACAATCTTAAAAAAGAGTGTATATGATTAATCATTAATTTTGCTTCATTTGGATGAATAAAAATCAGGCCAAATTTAATACAAATTAGATTTACTATGATTATCTTTAATAAAATTGGTGTAAATGTGGAGGGAGAAATTATGCTTGTACTTTTCTAAATATTAAATTTTAGTCCTATTAATTGTCTTTAAGATTTTGTTATATACCTGTAAGCTGGACTGAATCTTAAATTCTTCTAGATTCCTTAAATGTCTGTTGGATTTGTTTTTTAAGTTGACAGAATGTAGAAATAGACTGCAATCCAGTAATAGTAAAGGAATTTAACGTCCCACTTTCAACAATGGATAGACAATTCAGTCAGAAAATTCAGCAGGAAAATTGGACTTAAACTATAACCAGATGGACTTAGTCTAGATGATCTTAGATGAGATGGACATAAGGGATATTTACAAAATATTCCATCCAACAGTAACAGAATATGCATTCTTCTCAAACATATTTAGGACATGCTTCAGGATAGATCATATGGTAGACCACAAAAAAAGTCTAAGAAATTTAAGAAAATTTAAATCATATCAAATATTTTTTCCAACCACAAAGGTCTGAAAATAAAATCACTTACAAGAAGAAACTGGAAAATTCACAAATATGTGGAGATTAAAAAACATGCTTTTGAACAACCAATGGCTCAAAAAAGAATTCAAAAGAGAAATCAAAAAATATCTTGAGCAAGATGGTGGAGTGAGCTCACCTGGGACTCTCTCTCCTCCAAACTACAACCAAAAGGAACAACTGAATTTCAACCAAAAATTCTAATAACACAGAGATCGTCAGAGACCCACAGCAGCCAAACAACAGAGGACAGAGAAGCTGGAGCCTCCCTCAGAGGAGCTGGAATGGGGTAAGAGAGATCTTCATTCCCTCCTCTAGAGACTGGGATTGCTGACGCAGGTGAGGGAAGGAGCAGGGGAGGGGCCATGCATCTGTGGGATCATCCAGGACTCCCACTGCCTGTGCAGTGGAAACCCACTAATGGTGGAAAGCTTTCACATGTGGAGACCCCATCAAGCCAAGGCCCCAGGAAACCAGAGAGCGAGAGCTGATCAGAATCCAGGTCTGCATGTGAGAGAAAGTGCCCCTCCTCCCCCAACCCACACTGGGTGCTGCCATTGCAGCTGAAGGCAGAGGGTTCAAAACGCACAGCTCTCAACCCTCATCTAGTGGCAACAGGCTGTAACTGCAACCGAATAATAGCATCATGTGCAAAAACCACTCCTCTAGCATCCAGCAAATTATAAAAGCTCCAGACCAGAAGGAAAACAATAAAAACACAGAATTACATCGTGAGGACTCGGAAATAGGTAAACTAAGTGAAAATGAGTTCAGAGTAGCTGAAATAAAAAAACTCAATGCGGTAAAGGGAAATATAGAGAAACAAGTCAACAAGTTCTGGAGTTAATTCACAAAAGACATCGAAACTATAGAGAAGAATCAATCAGAAATAGTAGAGATGAAAAATACAATGGATCAGATAAAACAGAATACAGATTCCCTGAATGCACGTGTAGATACCATAGAGGTGAAAATTAGCATAATCGAAGATAGAAAGGCTGAATGTCTCCAGACAGAGGAAGAAAGACAACTAAGAATTAAGAAAAATGAAGAAAATCTCCAAGAAATAGCAGACTCAATGAGGAAATCCAATTTAAGAATTATCGGAATCTCTGAGGGCATGGAAAAGGAAAATGGAACAGAAAGTGTGCTCAATGACATAATAGCAGAGAATTTCCCAAATCTAGGGATTGAGGGAGAAATGTGTGTGGAAGAAGCTTTCAGATCTCCTAGATTTGTCAATGTAAAAAGACCCACTGCAAGACATATAGTAGTAAAAATGGCAAAAATGAATGACAAAGAAAGAATACTCAGGGAAGCAACGCAGAAGAAAATAACCTACAAAGGAACTCCTATCAGACTTTCAATGGATTTCTCTACAGAAACCTTACAAGCTAGGAGAGAATGGAATGACATATTCAAAACTTTAAGGGATGAAAATCTTCAGCCAAGAATACTTTATCCAGCAAAAACATCCTTCAGATATGAGGGAGAAATTAAGTCTTTTCCAGACAAACAAAAGCTAAGGGACTTTGTAGCAAAAAGACCTCCACTACAAGAAATCCTCAAGAAGGCTCTCATACCTGAAAAAAGAAAAAAAGGGAGAAAGGGGTCACAAATCACAGAGTAGGGAGACAGATAGAATCAGAAAAGGATAGCAAATATTCAACTATAGCATTAGGATAAAAGGAAGGAAACCACCAAAGCAAAGATGATCCTATCACTCTAACGACAAACTCACAACACGAGTTGGAATAAGAGATGAAAATAATAATTTAGGAGGGGAAGAGCAAAGGGACTAAATTAGTCTAGGCCAAGTAAGTAAGAGACCACCAGTAAATGGACTATATTATACACGAGATTCTGAATACAAACTTCAGGGTAGCCAGTAAACTAAAAAACAGAACAGAGACACACAACATAAATAAGGAAAAATCTAAGAAACCCAGCATAATAAATTGCAGAAGTCAATGGGTAGGCTAAAACAAGACAAGAAACAAAGGTAATGCAGGAAAACTAGATAAGGAGCAACAGAATGACAGCATTAAACCCTCATGCATCAATAATCACCCTCAATGTAAATGGATTGAACTCTCCAATAAAAAGACACAGAATGGCAAGATGGATTAAGGAACAAGATCCAACAATTTGTTGCCTCCAGGAAACACATCTCAGGCCCAAGGACAAACACAGGCTCAGAGTGAAGGCGTGGAAGACAATACTGCAAGCTAATAGCAGACAAAAGAAAGCAGGTGTCACAATACTTCTATCAGACAAAACAGATTTCAAAATAAGGCAGGTAAAGAGAGACATAGAGGGGCAATGTATAATGATCAAAGGGACACTTCATCAAGAAGAAATAACACTTATAAATATCTATGCACCCAACACAGGAGCACCAAAGTTCGTAAAGCAACTATTAACAAACCTAAAAGAAGATATCAAAAATAATGCAATAATAGTAGGGGACCTCAACACCCCACTCACATCAAAGGACAGATCATCCAGACAGAAAATCAGCAAGGAAACAGTGGAGCTAAATGAAAAGCTAAAACAATTGGACTTAATAGACATATATAGAACACTTCATCCACAAACAGCAAAACAACATTCTTCTCAAGTGCACATGGAACATTCTGAAGGATAGACCATATGTTGGTAAACAAGGCAAGTCTCTACAAATTTTAAAAAATTGAAATAATAACAAGCATCTTCTCTGATCATAATGCTATAAAACTAGAAATTAATTACAAGAAAAAAGCTGAAAAAGGTACAAGGATGTGGAGACTAAACAATATGCTATTGAACAAGAAATAGATCATTCAGGAAATTAAAGAATAAATAAAAAAATACCTGTAGACAAATCAAAATGATAACATGCCATATCAACTCACATGGGATACAACAATAGCTGTACTAAGAGGAAAATTCATCGCAATTCAGGCAGATCTTAACAAACAAGAAAAATCCCAAATAAGCAATCTCAAATTACACCTAACTGAATTAGAGAAACAAGAACAAAGCCCAAAGTCACCAGAAGGAGAGAAATAATAAAAATCACAGCAGAAATAAATGTTATTGAAACAAAAAAGGCAGTAGAAAGGAGCAGTGAAACAAAGAGCTGGTTCTTTGAGAAGATAAATAAAATTGACAAACCCCTAGCCAGACTTACAAAGAAAAAAAAGGAGAAAGCTCAAATAAACAAAATCAGAAAAGGAAGAGGAGAAATAACAACAGACTCCGCAGAAATACAACAGATTATAAGAGAATACTATGAAAAACTGTATGACAACAAAATGGATAACCTAGAGGAAATGGAGAAATTCTTGGAATCCTACAATCTCCCAAAACTCAGCCAAGAAGAAGCAGACAGTTTGAACAAACCAATCACAAGGAAAGAGATTGAAACAGCAATCCAAAGCATCCCAAAGAATAAAATCCCAGGACCAGATGGCTTTCCTGGGGAATTCTACCAAACTTTCAGAGAATATATAATACTTATCCTTTTCAAGCTATTCCAAAAAATTAGGGAGGATGGAACACTTCCTAACACATTCTACAAGGCCAACATCATGGTGATACCAAAGCCTGAAAAGGACATCACGAAAAAAGAGAACTACAGGCCAATATCACTGACGAACATAGATGCAAACATTCTAAACAAAATTTTGGCAACCTGAATTCAGCAATTCATCAAAAGGATCATACATCATGATCAAGTGGGAATCATACCAGGTACACAGGGATGGTTCAACATCTGCAAATCAATCAACATGATACACCACCACAACAAATTGAGGAAGAAAAACCACATGATCATGTCAATAGATGCAGAGAAAGCATTTGACAAGATCCAACAGCCATTTATGATAAAAACTCTGAACAAAATGGGGATAGAAGGGAACTACCTCAACATAATAAAAGCCATATGTGACAAACCCACAGCCGACATCATACTCAATGGGCAGAAACTGAGCACCATCCCCCTGAAAACAGGAAGGAGACAAGGATGCCCTCTATCACCACTCTTATTTAACATAGTACTGGAGTTCCTGGCCAGAGCAATTAGGCAAGAAAAAGGAACAGAAGGAATCCAAATAGGTAGGGAAGAAGTGAAACTCTCACTGTTTGCAGATGACATGATCTTATACATAGAAAAGCCCAAAGAATCCATTGGAAAACTTTTAGAAATAATCAACAACTACAGCAAAGTTGCAGAGTATAAAATCAATTTTCATAAATCAGTAGCATTTCTATACTCTAATAACTAACTAACAGAAAAAGAACTCAAGAACACAATAGCATTCACAATTGTTACAAAAAGAATAAAATACCTCAGGGTGAATTTAACTAAGGAATTGAAAGACCTATACAATGAAAATTACAACGCTTTTCTGAAAGAAATGGATGATGACATAAAGAGATGGAAAGACATTCCATGCACATGGATTGGAAGAATAAACATAGTTAAAATGTCCATTCTACCTAAAGCAATCTACAGATTCAATGCCATCCCAGTCATAATCCCAATGACATTCTTTGCAGAATTAGGACAAAGAATCCTAAAATTCATATAGGGCAACAAAAGATCCCGAATTTCTAAAGCAATCCTGAGAAAAAAGAACAAAACGGGAGGCATCACAATATTTGACTTCAAAACATACTACAAAGCTACAGTAATCAAAACAGCATGGTACTGGTATAAAAACCGGTGCACAGATCAATGGAACAGAATTGAAAGCCCAGGAACAAAACCACATATTGTGGACAGCTAATCTTTGACAAAGGAGCTGAGGGCATACAATGGAGAAAAGAAAGTCTTTTCAACAAATGGTGCTGGGAAAACTGCACAGCCACATGTAAAAGAATGAAAATTGACCATTCTTTCTCACCATTCACTAAAATAAACTCAAAATTGATCATAGACCTAACGGTGATACCTGAAACCACAAGGCTTATAGAAGAAAATGTAGGCAGTATACTCTTTGACATCAGTATTAAAAGGATCTTTTCGGACACCATGTCTTCTCAGAGAAGGGGAACAATAGAAAGAATGAACAAATGGGACTTCATCAGACTAAAGAGCTTCTTCAAGGTAAATGAAAACAGGATTGAAACAAAAACACAACCCCCTAACGGGGAAAAAAATATTTGCAAGTCATACATCTGACAAAGGCTTAATATCCATAATATATAAAGAAATGACACAACTCAACAACAAAAAATCAAACAACCTGATCAAAAAATGGGCAGGAGACATGAACAGACATTTCTCCAAAGAAGGTATATGGATGGCCAATAGGCACATGAAAAGATGTTCATCATCACTGATCATCAGGGAAGTGCAAATCCAAACTACACTAAGATATCACCTTACACCCATTAGAATGGCAAAAGTAACTAAAACTAGTAGTAACAAATGTTGAAGAGGTTGTGGAGAAAAAGGAACCCTCATACACTGCTTGTGGGAATGCAAAGTGTTGCAGCCACTATGGAAAACAGTAATGAGATTCCTCAAAAAATTAAAAATAGAACTACCATATGACCTAGCCATCCCATTGCTGGGTCCAAAGAGCTTGAAGTCAGCAATTCCAAAAGTCCCATGCACCCCAATGTTCATTGCAGCATTATTTATAATAGCCAAGATGTGGAAGCAAGCTAAATGCCCATCAACAGATATTTGGATAAAGAAGATGTGATATATATATATACACAATGGAATACTACTCAGCCATAAAAAAGAACAAAATCATCCCATTTGCAACAACATGGATGGACCTTGAGGCGATTGGGTTAAGTGTCATAAGCCAGATAGAGAAGGACAATGTCTGTATGAGTCCACTCATATGAGGAATTTAAAAATGTAGACAAAGAGAACAGATTAGTGGCTACCAGGGGAGAGGTGAGGTGGGAGATGGGCACAGAGGTTGAAGGGGTGCACCTACAACACGACTGACAAATAATAATGTACAACTGAAATTTCACAAGATCACAACCTATCATTAACTCATTAAAAATTAAAAAAATCTTGAGATGAATATGCAATACCAAAATTTATCAGATGCAGCAAAATGAGTTCTAATAAGGAAGTTTATAGAAATAAATGCCTATATTTATAGAAAATAAACATCTCAAATAAACAACCTAATTTATTCCACAAACATGTAGAAAATAAGAAAAAAAGAAGCCCAAAGTTAGTAGAATGAAGGAAATAAAGAGGAGAGCAGAAATAGTGAAATAGAGACGAGAAAAACAATAGAAAAAAATCAAAGAAATTAACAGCTGGTTTTTGAAAAGATAAGTTAAATAAACAAACTTTTAGCTAGACAAACCAAGAAAAAAAGAGAGGATTCAAATAGATCAGAAATGAAGGAGACAAAACATCTGATACTACACAAATAGAAAGGATAAAAAGAGACTATTATAAACACTTATGTGCCAACAAAATAGACAACCCAGAAGAGATAGATAAATTCCTAAAAGCATAAAATCTACCAAGATTGAATCATGATGAAATATAAGATCTGAACAGACCAGTTACCAATAAGAAGATTGAAACAGTAATCAAAAACCTTCCAACAAACAAAAGTTCAAGATCAGATAGTTTCAACACAGGAATTCCAGTAATCGTTTAAAGAATTAATACCATTCCTTCTCTAACTTTTCCAAAAAATAGAAGAGGTGGGAACACTTCCAAACACATCTTTTGGAGGCCAAATTTAAATTCCTAAACTTTTAGGAAGAAATTTAACCAAGGAGGTAAAAGATCTGTACACTGAGAACTGTAAGATATTGAAGAGAGAAATTGAAATACACATAAATAAATGGAAATATATTTCATGCTCATGAGTTGGAAGAATTAGTATTGTTAAAATGTCTATAAGTGAACTTAACTGAGGCCATTTTGTTACACTAAATCACCCCAGCCTCCTCTCTGTGTGACTATTTGCTGCTCTGCAGGTACTCTAAAAAAATTTACATGTTCTCCTGATTTATGCCTCCATTTATGTAAGTACTTCACCATAGCTTGATAAATTAAAACTTTGTTCTATGAGTTTATCTCCAGGAACAAGCTGACAACAGGTGGGAAGCACACCTACAAGATATTCATCATCACTGACAGATATAAAAAACAATAAAAGATCTTGGAGTTCATCAGGCCTGAAGGCCAACATTTCTAAACCAGCTCTTCACTGCTCATTTTCCGTATATAACTGCCTCAACATTCTGTAATCTTTGCAGATGGGCTTTTAGAGACATTAGTCATCCGTCTTTCAATTTGCTGGCTAATCTAATTAAAACTTCCTTTCTCGATTGTTAACTCCTTCTGATTAATTGGCTCAGATCTCAGTGGAAGAGCGAACCTATTGCTCAGTATCATGTCCATTATTACCCAAAGTGATCTACAGATTTGATGCAATCGCTATAAAAATTCTAATAGCATTTCTCAAAGAAAAATAAAAAAAGTTCTAAAATTCACATGGAAGCACAAAAGAACCTGAATAGCCAAAGCAATCTTAAGAAAGAAAGACAAAGTTGGAGAAATAACACTCTCTGACTTCAAACTATATTACAAAGCAATAGTAATCAAATAGTGTGGTATTGGCATAAAAACAGGCACGGAGATTAATGGAACAGAACAGAGAGCCCAGAAATAAACCCGTGCATGTATAATCAATTAATTTATGACAAAGGAGCTAAGAATATATAATGAAGAAATGACAGTATTTTTAATAAAGTGTGCTTGGAAAACTGGACAGCCACATGCAAAATGAATTAAACTAGATGTCTATCTTGCACCAAACACAAAAATCACCTTTAAATGGATCAAACACTGAGCATGACACTTGAAACCATAAAACTTCTAGAAGAAAACATAGGGAAAAAGCTCATCGGCATTGGACTTGACAATGACTTTTTTGGATTTGATACCAAAAGCAAAGCAACAAAAGCAAAAATAAACAAGTAGGACTATATCAAACTAAAAAGCTTCTGCGCAGCAAAGAAAACTATCAACAAAATGAAAAGGCAACCTTTGGAATGGGGTAAACTATGTACAAATCACATATCTGATAAGGGGTTAATATCTGAAATATATAAAGAACACACACAGCTCAAAAAGTTGCAAGAAAACAAATCATATCGTTAAAAAATGGACAAAGGAACTGAATAGATATTTTTCCAAAGAAGACATAAAAATGGCTAACAGGTACATGAAAAGGTGCTCAACATCACTAATCATCAGGGAAATGCAAAGCAAAAATACAATATCACCTCACGACTGTTTGAGTGTTTATCATTTAAAAGACAAGAGATAGCAAGTATTGGTGAGGATGTGGAGAAAAGAGAACCCTTATGCACTGTTAGTGAGGATGTAAATTGGTACAGCCACTGTAGAAAAGAGTATGGATGTTTCTCCAAATATTAAAAATAGAACTACCATATGATCCAGCAACTCCATTTCTTGGTACATATCCAAAAGAAATGAAAGCAGAATCTTGAAGAGATATCTACACTGCCATGTTCATTGCAGCATTATTCATAATAGTCAACACACAGAAACAACCCAAGTGTCTGTCAATAGATGAATGGATAAAGAAGATGTGAAAAACACACACATATATAATAAATAGACATATATTATATTTATATATATTTTATAACATATATACGTATATAATGTGCTATCATATACACATTTGATATGCTATATGTGTATCAAATGAACACACTGTACACTTTAAACCAACACAATATTACATGTCACACATATCTCAATGAAGCTGGAAAAAAAGAGAAGTAATAAATTACAAAGTAAAACATCAATCTCTCTTTGTTTACAAAAATAAAATCAATTAATTAATTTTAAAAATCGTTATTTTACTGGAATTAGAGAGGAGTAAATTAAAACAATGAGCTATTTTTAAAGGAATAAAATTATTATAAAAACTATGAAGGAATAACAAAGTCTGTGAAGACAAGGGTCATACCTATTTTATTTGTTGCTATATCCTGAGAGTTTTGCAAATAATAAAGCTTTACTTAATAATAATTAGAACAAATCAATTGATGAATAAAAGGGGACATAATATCTCTACCTAATTAGTGTATATTAGTCAGTATCCTCTAGGCTTCACAGAGATGATTTGAAAATTTTCATTCATTCAATAATCCTTTACAAGCATCTCCCTTTATTTATTGAAATATAACTGACATATAACATTGTGTAAGTTTAAGGGTATAACATGTTGATCTGATACACATATACTGCAATATGATTACCACCATGATATTAGCTAACACCTCCATCATGGTACATAATTACTATCTCTTTTTTCTGGTTAGAACACTTGAGATTTACTTTCTTTGCAACTTTCAAGTATATAATACAGTATTATTAGCTATAACCACAATGTTGTGCATTAGCTCCCCAGAGCTTATTCATCTTCTAAGTTTGTACCATTTGAGCAACATCTCCCCAATTCCTTCACCACCCAGTCTCCAATAACCACCATTCTACTGTGTGTTTCCATATGTTTGACGTTTTTAGATTCCACATATAGATAACATTATGTAGCATTTGTCTTTCTCTGCCTGACATATCACTTAGCATAATGTCATCAAGGTTCATTCCTGCTGTTGCTAATGACAGGATTTTCTTTCTTCTCATGGGCGAACAGTATTCCAATGTGTATATATGTATATATACCACAAGCATCCCTTTTTTTTTCTGCCTAAGGACAGGTGAGATTTTAATAGATTTAGCATAGCGTGGAGAAAGTCAAAGACTGCGAAAAGAAAACTAGCATCTTCCAGGGATAAAGAAGACAATGGTTTGATTGAAATGGCATGCTGGTTTTGTGGAGTCATATCAGATAAGAATGATATGTAAATTGAATACAGATAGTAATAAGGGCCTTAAAGTTTAGCCTCATAATCTTGAGAAAATCATCAAAACAATGGGAAATCACAGAAAAATGTTGTGCAGGAGAAAAGAGCCTCAGCTACCCAATTCAGCAAATGAAAATAATTGGTTCCACCATATGATAATTTCTGTTTTAGGTGTTGCAGTGAAACGTCAAGAAGCAGTTTCTAAATGAGATTGTTAAGACAACTTTCAACTCCAGAGTTCTACGATAAAATTATCCTTATTGGAAAATTATTCTGCATGCTAATGTTGGATGGATTAGATGTGAATAGAATGGAAGTGGAAATGACAACTATAAATGTACAAAAATGAGACAATAAAGTATGGTTGGCAGTAAAACTGTAGGTATATAATAGAAATAAGACATGTTTTGAAAGAAGATATTTTAACTTTCCACACAATGAATTTTTCACTTATAGTTTATGAGTTGAACATTAGTTTCTTCTCATGCACTTTTCCTTAATTTTCCTCACTAGACTACAAGACTATCTGAAGAATGGACACCATATATCAAACTCAGCATCCCTTACAATGCCTACCACAGTATCTTGTAAATGGTAGGTATTGAAAAGCATTGCTTGATTAATTTATAAAAAATATTTTAAGGGCAGGCCCAGTGGCACAGCAAAGTGCGCACATTCTGCTTCAGCATGCTGGGGTTCGTCAGTTCGGATCCGGGTGTGGACATGGCACCACTTGGCAAGCCATGTTGTGGTAGGCATCCCACATATAAAGCAGAGGAAGATGGGCACGGATGTTAGCTCGCGGCCAGTCTTCCTCAGTGAAAAGAGGAGGATTGGCAGCAGTTAGCTCAGGGCTTATCTTCCTCAAAAAAATAATTTAGTCCTTTGATTGATCAGGTTGGGATAAATATAGACAGAAAGAGTGATTTTTATGGGAAGAAATATTTAGACATTTGTCTATTTGGTTAGATTTCAGAAACTCTTCATTTATTGAAAAGATAAACATAAAGATAGAGAAAAGTTTTTTATATCTAATTTTTTATATCTAATATATAATTTTGATACATTAAAATCTGATTATATAACCAATAGAAGAATTAACCTCTTTCTTGATTATTGGTAATTTTATTTGATGAGCTGTGTTGAAAGAAAGAACAAAGTCCTTCCATATAGCATACTGAAAATTTGTACAGTTCAAATGCTAAATGACAATAATAATTCATGTAAAATCTTTCAAAATATACACAAATTAAAATAATATTAACAGTTAAGGCAATTTAATCAGGCTAGGACAGAGAAATACATAAAATTTCAGTAGCTTGTATACATAGGTCAAACTTTTGTTTCTTCAGGTCTTCAGGTATTTTTTCTTTCCTGAAGGTGGAGCTTCCCCTTAGGATTTATGGCAGAGGCACTAGCCCCCTGAAGTCACTTATCTCCATCACACACACTGTGAATTTGTAGATAGAAGAAGATACAATGTAAACGGGTTTAAGGAGAAGAGCTGACAAGATCAGAGTATGAAGTATACATATAAACAGACACATAGGGATGAGGGCTAAAATACATACATTGTTTATCCTCCTTGATTAAATAGTATTTACCAAATCTCCTACATCATTTTGTTTAGAGGTGAAGCCTTCAATTAATCGTGCACAGATACACACACATTGTGCTGATAAAATATTTATATTGCTCTATCTACAGTTCCAGAAAGACAGCTATTTCATCTTTCAAATAAATAGCTTTACTGAGAGTAAGAATAAGCAGAGGGAGTAGATGGGAAAACTAAAGGAAAGTAAACCTGTTAGAGCAATTTTCCCCTTCTTTAACTAAGCTACATTTCTTTTCAAACAGGTTATCTTTAGAAGGTATAAAATTCACTCTAGAGTGAATGTGCAAACATAAAAACAAATAAATTTGGCTTTTCCAGAGTGACGTTTAGCCTTGAGGATAAAGTAAGCTTTCAGCTGCCAAGATTCAGCTCATTTCCAAATTTGACCAAGGGTTTCAGAGCAAACTGCTTGTCTTACATTGAAGTTACAAGATCTTAAATGTTTGCAGGGAAGACAGAATTACGGATTTCAAATGTTTCCAAAAGTATATAGTAAACTATTCTATTTATGTTTATCTCAACAAGATAAGGAAATTAATTGCCCTTGACAGGATTAAAACCTCCAATGGTAGGCTGGTTAAACTAATCTTCCACTTCTACATATTCGCCTTTGTTAAAATTAAAGATATTACTTATTATTATGAAGATCAAATTTGTAATTCTTTTCAGCTTAACACTCCCACAGCTATCCTTAAATCTTTGTCTATTATTCTAAGTTCCTGTAGTGATGATTGCATTGTGGTTAAAACAAGGCTCCAAAATCAGACACAATTAGATTCAAATACTTGCTCTGTGACATACAAACCAAGACTGATGAGGTTCGAGAAGACACTTAACTTCTTTGTTTTTTAATTTCCTTATATTTAAAATTTAATAATAAATAGGCACTAATAATTTTGTGAAGTATTACATAAATAATATGACTGATAACCCCAAAAAGTAATATGGCTATTATTATCCAATGGAAGTTCACACATTTTTTTATTACTATGGAGTCGTTATAGAAATACATCTCATATATTTTTTATACTCTAAAGAACCGAGATCTATTGTACTTGTGATTGGAACAATCCTTGGAATGCTACAAGCTGCCGAAATTACACCAGGACACTCTCTTACAAGGAAGAAAATATGTTGGAAATAATGTGGCATTTCATTATTTATTCTTTTATATTATGCTTTCACACAAATAAATTATTATTGAAACAACTGTGAATTAGTTTTATCATGTCTCTTTTTTCTGCCGTGAGAAACATGGTCATGTGTTAGAAGTGGTGCACATGATAAAAGATACTGATCAAGGAAGTAGAAATCAGAGGAAACAAGGTGAAAATCAACTAAACATAGATTCTCAGACACTTCCTTTGTAGCCATGCTAAAGCCATCCTCAAGTCTAAGAGAACCTCTGGGGGCTCTGGGAGTATAGCCAGATGAAGTTGGCCACAAGTGCAAATGTCTGTTAAGTATCCCTCCATTGTGTCTTTAACATGATGCAAATTTTACATTTGTTTTTTTTGTCCATGTTTATTTTAAGAAAATAACTTTTAATTATATGGCAGTTCATGTTCTTCAGCATGTTTTTAAGAGTCAGAAACCACTATTGATACTGTAGAAGCTACTCAAAATTTAGGCACAGGGAAGGAAAGATCCTGTGCAAGATTGCCCTTTCCAGCTCAAACTTGCAAAGTGACAGCAACATCACAGTAGCATAAATGCAGTAATTCTGATATGATGAGAAGGTTCAAGATGGTCAGCCCACATATCCAAGGCCAAGATGATTTGGATATAGGCAAATTATTTCAGTCCATTGATTTCCATGTGGCTCTTCTAAAAATACAGTACAGAATGTGATGGTGTTTCTAAAGCTACCTCTATGAAGCCAACTTTGAAGAAGCTCAGTGATCAGATAGAGGAGAGGTTCACATGCTGTGCAAGGGATTTCATAAAATTCTTTTTATGATTATCTCAGCTTGGTGGTTGTTGTCAACCTTAGGCTGCTGGTCAGTCTTTGTATGGAAACATAAAAGTATTATACTTTTATAAAATATTTTTATTTTAGAAAAAAAGGGACAAAAACACATTTATGATTTTTTTAGATATTTGAATTTGTTGTTTAAAATATGCTGTGAAAGCTAGTTTATTTTGTACATGTGAAAATATATGACCCAAGTAATAGGATTTAATTTAGTAAATCTGTTTTCTTTAGCAAAAGTAGTAGAGCTAACAGTAAATATAGCCCTGCTCCTCTCTCTGTCTCTTAGGGGTAAATGAGCTAACTGTATTTATCTACATTCTTCTAAAATAACTGTCTTGATGGAGGTGAAACAATCAGAAATATGTCAACAAATGGAAGAGCCCTCCCAGTTCCCTCCTCCTCTTTCTTTTATTTATGATGTTTGTTCAATTTACCTGATCAGCATAAGTTGGTTAAAAGAACTAAAAGGACTAAAGAGCTTAAAGATGACAGAGGCCTTTATTTCTAGGATGGAACTGCAAACCTCTCTGCCACAGATACCTCATTTAACCATTTTCACAATTAGAATAACTGACTTTTTAGGAGTTCATCCCTACTATTGTTTTTGCAATTTTCAAACTCTAAATTGTTCTTTTTTTAAAATTAATTCCAGAGTTCCAAAATACATTTTCTCCAATCCAATCCAATCCTGAAAAATATCTTCCTTTCAGTAAAACATTTATACTACACAATTCCTAGAAGATAAAAATTTCAATTTTCTCTGATTTATATGACAGTCTATAAAATACACTTCTTCTTATTTAGTTAGTAAAACTTTGATTATTGTATCTAGTCCATATTTTATTCTAATAACAAAATCATTTGCTCATTACTGATGATATTTTCTCTTGCATAAGTTCTCATGTACAATATATGAGAATTCATATACAATTCTTTTATTATTTTCTCTATATATGTATTTCATACACAGTTGATGGGTAAACTTAATGGGAAAATAATTTTAACAAAAATTTTGAGTTATAATAATATTTAAGAAATTTATCATCAATCTTGATTCCCTACTCCAAATTATTGTGTCATGTAAAATATGTTACCGAAGCACTAGTAATTTAAACTTTTGCTTGGGTGAAAGAAAGTACACTGGAGATAGGCCAGGTTTCTATTTATCTGTGTTGTTTTAATTTCTTTTTCATTGGAAAGTCTAGAATTAAATATGCTTTCAATGGTAGAATTAGAGACAACAGTAAGACACACTTCACATAGAGGCTAACATTGCTTGCTCTGGAGTTCAATAACCTGTGCATTAAATTAAGGCTTCACTATGTGTACCTGTGTCTGCTCACGGCACAGAAACTAGCCAGAGTTCTTCAATAAATGATGGCTGCTACTACTGCAGCTATCACTCATGCAACAAGTATTCCTGTTACCTCTACTACCACTCCCACCAACTCCTTAGTAAATTAAGTGTTTGTTTACTTTTGAAAATATATTCAGTCTTAAAGAAAAACAAATATTTTGTTAAGTCTAAATGGAAATTTTAACAGTCATATTTCTGAGACAGAATATTAGAAAGTTTATAGTAAAGATGTCTGCAATATTTAAATATTAAAGTTGTTTTGTTTTTTATTGTTTATTGATTTCTAAGTTTACATTTTGTGTAGCTTTTGTTTCCTGAAATACGTCATTATTGATACTATATTATTTCTGTTATTTAAATTTCTCATGCTACTTCAAATTGCTTTAAAGCACTAGTATACTATTATCAATATTCTGTTTCCAATACAGACTAAATATATTCCACCTGTGTATAGGAAAACTGATGCAAGAATAAAGCTGGTTTCCATCAGTTACCAGGATAACATAAATGACTCTTTTGTGTGTCTTTTTGAATAATTTTAGAGAAAAACTTTGGCAATAATAAGGAAGATGGTTGTACCATTATAATAAGGAAGATGTTTGTACCTTTATGTATTGGAGTTCTCAGTACTTCTTACCATATTATACAGTTTATAATGCCACCTCCCTTCCATCTCTCTTTCAATGTCTATAATTACATGAACGGATACATGTGGTAGCACTTTGACTGTATACTAGCTCTAGCCTTCTGTCAGTTTAAAACATATATTTTGCCAGAGTGAGATATGGTTGTCAGGAGACAGAGAAAACTCTGGGCTTATACAGAGCATCTCTGGATATATAATTTAAAATATTTTTAACATACCTTGACGTGACTTTGGTTGTGGTGAGTTATAGATCCAATCATTAGGAGCCAATACTTGCTTTTTCCTTGGAAACAGGGTCTTTACTCCCATTTCCTAATATCTCATTCACCCTAACTCAGCTTCTTAGATTTTATGTCTTCTACTTATATACTTACAGTACTTAGTTTGTAATTGCAAAGTTCATATAAGCTAGTTCACATATATTCTAGTATATGATGTGATGTATCATACTGGAGATTCATAATCATATTTAAGTTTGTCAGACTGATAGCAAAATTCTATAACTACCATTTTTTGGAGAGTATTTAGTCAGTTTTAATTCCACTTAGAATGATATACAAATAAATTTCTTCCACTGTAGGAGACAGTATATCTGTGGTCCATCTAGGCTAGAAGAAGATATTTATGATAAAAATAGACAACAAAGGTCTCATACTTAGAATATGATTCCTTTACAAGAACTTCTAAAAATAAATAAGGAAAAAGGAAACTCACTTTAAAAGTGGCAAAAATCTTGATTAGGCATGTCAAAAATAACATAAAAATGGCCATTTAATGTGCAAAAAGGTGTTCAATGTTATTATACATTGGAGAAATGCAAATCAAAACCATAATGATTTACCACTCTGAACCCATAAGAATGGGTAAAAGTAAAAAGAGTAAAAGCACTTTGCCTGTGAGAGAATAACTTAAGAAAAACCAACAGTTACCATTCAATAAATACACTCAACAAAAATACATAAATATGCACAGTAATTATCATTGCATTATTTGTATAAGCCCAAATTCAAGAGACAAACCGAGTGCCAACTAAGCGTAGAATTCCTCTGTACATTGTGGTACTTACATAAATTGGAATACCCTGTCACTATGAAAATGGAAACACTGCCCTTATATGCACCTAAATAGAAGCACTCACAAACATGATACTGAGGGAGAAAAGGCAGACACAAAAACATACACATTGCATAATTCCATTCACCTAACTTTCAAAATAAGCACAATCAGCCTAAGCTACTGCAAGTCAGGAAGGAAGGTGTTTTCTGTGAGAAGTGAGGGGTTGATGATTGGGAGGGAACATGAGTTGCGATTCCAGGGAGTGAACAATGTTCCACCCAGCTTCACAGGTGGAAATTATTCACTTCCGAAAATTCATTGAGCTGGACATTCATGTTTTGTGCACTTTTCTGTGTCATCTTATAGTTTAATTTAATGAAGCCAAAAATGAAGTTTATTTTTGCAACATTGTATAGATTTTCTTGAATCTCAATTTAAATACACCCCAGTATTCTTATATGAAATGCTTTCAGGGACAGTTTTCTCTTTCCTAACTCATCTCTTTTTTCAGACATTTGGAACATATCTGAAACAAAAGTAAAGATCAAAATCTAATTGGAATAATACTCCAGAAATTTCTGTACATCAAAGAGGGAACAAATAAATCTGTTGCTAATCTTTCTTTTTTTGCCTGAGGAAGATTCACCCTGAGCTAACATCTGTGCCAATTGTCCTCTATTTTGTATGTAGGTTGCGGCCACAGCATGGCCTGAGGAGTGGGCTAGGTCTGTGCCCAGGAACCAAGCAGAGTGTGCTGACCATAGCCACTAGTCCACGGGGCTGGCCCCATAATGATGTTTTTAAAACTTTCTTTCACACCTTCTTATCATATTGTTCCACTGTGATATTTTCATTTTCCCAACTTACAGCTTTTGCTAGGGATATTATCTTCTCCTAAAATGTGGACTTATGTCTAAGTGCTTTGTAAAATTGTTAGGGAATATGGTTCAATTTGAGGAAGAGACTCATAGAGCTCTCTGCCTAAATACCACTTCTTAATAAAATAATTAAATTAAATAATAATAAGCGAAATAAAATAAGAATAACTGAAAGCATGAAGTCATCAAGAGGACTGACATTTAAAGTATCTACACATCCATTATACTCTGCCAGACCTTTGAAGTATACATCCAACTGTTTACCTAAGAATGAATGGATAGTGTGAACAACAGTAGTTTTGTTTATTGTACTTACAGGATTCTTCATCATTAGGCTAAATAAACTTTTGAAGGAAGTTGGGGAGAAATGACTGACAATGTACAAGCTTTTAGGGGGAGGATATTGTACTTTTTTGTATATAGTACATAAGGGATATTCAGTAGGTATTTAAAAAGAGCAAACCCTTTGTGTTCTCCTGCAATAAACCCTATGTTTTTTTATATATTTCTAATTCCTATGACCCTTTTTCTTCCTATAAAAACATTGAAATCTAGAGTGCTTTATAAAAGGGTGTTAAGAGAAACCATTTGGAGAACTAATTTTATAGCATCTAAAAATACAGCAATAGTTTAGCATTTCATAGATGGCCCACTCTTTTGTTCCAATCAAATTCTATTGAATCTTATATAAAATATCTTTCAAATATTTTCTAAAGTGGAGCATGGGGAAAATAAATTAGACAATTCATGAATCTTCATTCACTTTCCAATGAAGATGTTAGATAAATGATCCAAAGAGACTACGGTGAGTTTCTCTGTTACTTGAAAAAATAAAAGCTTGGCTCCAGTTGTGGAAACATGGCACTGAGGGTCACTTCCCTGTAGCTTCCTCATCCTTTCCTTTCTCTGATGCCTTTTTGGCACCACGATTGTGAGCAACATAACAATTATTGTTTAGTCAGGACTAGACTTAGATGGGCCTGGGCCTGCAGGGTGGATAATGTGATTGGGACAGTGCACACTTAGAAGATATTGGGCTCCCCTAGCAGCAGACTAGGGGCTAGCAAGTTTCTCTAGAAGTGTTGTAATGGAGAGGAGCACAAAAATACTCCTGCAAAACACAGAACAGAGAATTTGAAAAGAACTCATATGATCTTCACAGGAGGCAGATAGTAATGAGCCTCTCACCATTTTAGATAGGCCTTGGGGGCCTTAGAAACTTTTCTCTTTTGCTGGGAATCCTGTTATATCTCTGCTCTGAGAGGTCACATGCAATATATTACTATTTGCCTGCAGTAAACTAACATATATCCTTTATCTGTGTCTCTCAATCATATCACAATCATACTTGTGAAAATCTTGAATTCAGCCAAGAACCAATTTTTGATACATTATAACAGGTTTTCAATATGGATCATATTTATTTATATATATTAATGAGATGGTATGTATAATATATCAGAAGCACTCATCTAATAGTAATTAAATTTCCAAGTATACTACATATATGCCTTGATCTGGTTTTGCTCGAGATTGTATTCCTTAAGATGTACTTTATGTTACAAACTTTCAGATTTTGTCATAGAAAGAGTGTAGGAATATTAAGCATATTAAGATTTGGATTGCATCTATTTTAAAACTGGGTAAAATTTTACTATATATTATCATTAGGGCATTTTTCCTCAGCAATTAAAATAAGAAAAGGCTGAGGATAACATTGACTACTCATTGAACAACATTCTAATTGCATGCCATGAAATTTGAAAGATATGGGGGACCCAAGTATGGCAACCATGGCCTAAGCAACTAAATAATCATCAGAAAAAAATAAATAATAAAGTGCTTTCTGAAGTAGTTTTTAGTCATGTTTCTTCTGGGAAGTCCATCAGGAGAGAATTAGTATTCACATGGCACTTTGGCCTTGATCTGGCTCCCTGAGAGAGTTGTACATGTTTTGCTGGAAGAACTCTGTTCCCTGCTGGGGAAGGTCAAATGGCTCTACCACATGGTGCTACATGAGCAAGTTGGCCTCTCTCTGGAATATCAGAAGAAAAATATGACTGCTGTTGTCATAAGGAAGGATCACCTGAGGCTTCCTATGAGGTTGTCTCACACATCTGTTTTTCACAATTTCAGGAAAATACATTTTCCTTTGTTGTTAATATTGACTAAACACTCTACCTTTGCCTGAATGTGAGCCATCATATAACCTGGACCATATATACATCACACATTCTCTGGAGATGAAAATTCCAACAAGAAAGACATATTAAAAAAGAAAAAGTAAAGCTTTTCTAATTTATAAAATGTTACTTCAAAAAGAAAAATTTGTCAAAGATGATTTCTTTATGGTACCCTGTAGATTCCCATCCTTTGCTACCCAAAGCCTGCACGTAATATGAATAGTATGGTAATTATGTATAGAACTAAGGCACATTTTATAGAAGAAAATTCTGTTGAAAATCTCTAATAAAAGTCAGTGTATACTTTTTACAGGGACAATTGGATTATCTCCAGTGTCTACACGTGATTTTGTGTAATTTAATTTCCAGAGACACTTCTATCAATTAACAACAGCTGAGAGCCTTCAAGCTTTACTAGTTTCAAGTACACTTAAAATTTCTAACATGGGGCTGGCCCAGTTGAGTAGTGGTTAAATCTGCATGCTCAACTTCCGTGGATCGGGGTTCACAAGTTCAGATCACAGGTGTGTACCTAGCACTGCTGCTCATCAAGCTACACTGTTGCAGCATCCCACATAAAGTATAGGAAGATAGGCATAGATGTTAGCTCAGCGACAATCTTCCTAGAGCAAAAAGAGGAATATTGGCAACAGATGTTGGCTCAGAGCCAATTTTCCTCAACCAAAAAAGAAAAGTTCTAACATTGTCCCTTATACAAGTATTTGAAGGTATGAATACTCCACAGAAAATGTGCGGTGGCAAAGGGGCACATTTTGTGCTACAGAATAAAGTAAGCTACCTTTTTATAAGTTATAAGAAGATAATTTCCCCTCCAAAAAGAAAGCATTTTCACTTTTCCTTCATATAAAACTTGGCTCACCTTAATCATTTCCTTTGTTTAATTAAACAACAATCAAATTTTCTATTTGAGTCTACTAGCTTATTACTTTAAGTAGTAGTTGGAGATTTCAGAGTCTATTAATAAAGGACTTTCTTTTATTTATTGCTATAGGAAGTAATAGAAAATTTTTTAAATACCTGATAAACTTGAAATAGTATTATATGTTTATTTATTTTTTTTGTTTCAAATCCTGACCTCCAGGATTACAACAACTCACTGTAATGTTACATCATTTGCCAAAGCTGTGTTTCAAGCTAAGGTATTATTTAGTGAGCCTTAAAACTGCACATGTATCCAACTCTTCCCATAATTTTTCAATAATTCCTCATAGGATCGTTGTTAAAGCATTCTGCAATGTCTTCAGAATTAGACAACGATATCCATTCAAGAAATATTTATTGATTTGGCAACTGTAAGTGCTGCTTCTACTTTTACAGACTTCTAAATGCTACTGCTTTTCAATCAGTCTTGAATATTATGTTTTTAGGATTACATTTCCACTCTTTATAACAATTTGTTTAATATTTGACTTATAATCATAAGCTTGTATTATTTTATTATTCTGGAAAAATGTTGAAGAAGATAGCAAATTATTTTTAATAAATTTTAAAATATTAGTTAATCCTAGTTGAAGAATACTCTGAGTTACAGGACTTGGGAGATTTGAGAAGAAATCCGATGTGAAACATCCATAGTATAAATCTTCTTTAATTTAGGTGGGCATACTCTTTTATAGAAGAGCACTGGAAAGAAATAGAGGAGTTAAAAAACAACTATAGAAACAACTGTTTCAAGAGAAAAAGAAAATATGGAAGTGCATATAAGAGAGAGGGCAGAAGAAGCTCTCAGATATACACAATTGGAGTCTTACAAGTGGGAGATAGAATGGGGCCAAAAAAATAACAATTGAAGATATAAAGGAGTAAAATCTTCCAAAACTATACACATCCAACAAATTTAAAAAGACATATGAAGCAAGGAAAATACATTCAAGGAAAACCACACGTAGGCACATCATAGTTAAATTGCTAAAAAAAATAGAGAGAAATTGTTAAGAAAGGCAAGAGGAAAGAAAGTTATATTCAAAAGAGAAAATTAGACTATTTGCTGAATTAGCAAAAATAATAATATAAGCCAGAAGAGAACAAAACTAAATCTCAAAGTACTAAGGGGAAAATAGAATTAACTAGAATTTAAAACAAGAAAATATTCTTCAACAATGAAGATGAAATAAAGACATTTTAAAATGAAAGAAACTGGTAGAAGTGGTTATTAGCAATATGAAAATAATAAGCTATAATCAATTTTGAGAGAAATTAAGAAAATCCTAAATAAATTGTTTGTTATACCATGTTTATGGATTGGAAAATTTATTATGCTAATTATTTCCAATTGGATCCACAGAGCCAATGCAATTCTCATCAAAATTTCAACAGAAAATATAATTTCAAATTTATATAGATATAAAAATGGTCCAAGAGAAGTAAAGACATTTGTATTAGTTCTCTATTGTCACTTGACAAATTAACACATATCATGGATTAAAACAACATAAATTTATTAACTTAAAGTTCTAGAAGCAAGAAGTCCTAAAATCAGGGTGTCACTAGAGTTCCATTGCTTCTGGAAGCTCCAAGAGAAAATTTATTTCCTTGCTTTTTTCCAGCTTCTAGAGGCTTTCCACACTCCTTGACTCATCGTTCCACATTACTCCAATATCTTCTTTCATCATCACATTTTCTTCTACAAACTGATTTTCCTATCTTCCTCTTATCTTCCTATCTTCCTTGTGATTACACTGGACCAATCTATATAATCCATGATATTGTCTCTCTCTTTTTTTTTTTTTTGCTGAGGATGATTTGCCCTGAGCTAATGTCTGTGCCAATCTTCCTCTATTTTGTGTGTCGGTTGCTGCCACAGAATGGCTACTGATGAGTGGTGTAGGACCATGCCTGGGAACTGAACCTGGGCCACTGAAGTGGAGCACACCAATCTTAACCACCAGGCCACGGGGCCAGCCCCTAATCTCTTTTTTTAGATCGTTAACTTAATTGCATCTGAAAGTCCCTTTTTGCCATGTAAAATAACATTTATAGGTTCTGGGAATTAGGATGTGGCCATATTTGGTGGAGACCATTATTCTGTGCACCCCAATTCTATTAAGAGTGAAATAAACTAGGGAGGGTTTGCTTTCTACATACTAAGACTTTATGATAAATTCTAGACACTATGGAATTGGTGCAACGATTAAAATAATACAAAACCAACAGTTACCATTCAATAAATACACTCAACAAAAATACATAAATATGCACAGTAATTATCATTGCATTATTTGTATAAGCCCAAATTCAAGAGACAAACCGAGTGCCAACTAAGCGTAGAATTCCTCTGTACATTGTGGTACTTACATAAATTGGAATACCCTGTCACTATGAAAATGGAAACACTGCCCTTATATGCACCTAAATAGAAGCACTCACAAACATGATACTGAGGGAGAAAAGGCAGACACAAAAACATACACATTGCATAATTCCATTCACCTAACTTTCAAAATAAGCACAATCAGCCTAAGCTACTGCAAGTCAGGAAGGAAGGTGTTTTCTGTGAGAAGTGAGGGGTTGATGATTGGGAGGGAACATGAGTTGCGATTCCAGGGAGTGAACAATGTTCCACCCAGCTTCACAGGTGGAAATTATTCACTTCCGAAAATTCATTGAGCTGGACATTCATGTTTTGTGCACTTTTCTGTGTCATCTTATAGTTTAATTTAATGAAGCCAAAAATGAAGTTTATTTTTGCAACATTGTATAGATTTTCTTGAATCTCAATTTAAATACACCCCAGTATTCTTATATGAAATGCTTTCAGGGACAGTTTTCTCTTTCCTAACTCATCTCTTTTTTCAGACATTTGGAACATATCTGAAACAAAAGTAAAGATCAAAATCTAATTGGAATAATACTCCAGAAATTTCTGTACATCAAAGAGGGAACAAATAAATCTGTTGCTAATCTTTCTTTTTTTGCCTGAGGAAGATTCACCCTGAGCTAACATCTGTGCCAATTGTCCTCTATTTTGTATGTAGGTTGCGGCCACAGCATGGCCTGAGGAGTGGGCTAGGTCTGTGCCCAGGAACCAAGCAGAGTGTGCTGACCATAGCCACTAGTCCACGGGGCTGGCCCCATAATGATGTTTTTAAAACTTTCTTTCACACCTTCTTATCATATTGTTCCACTGTGATATTTTCATTTTCCCAACTTACAGCTTTTGCTAGGGATATTATCTTCTCCTAAAATGTGGACTTATGTCTAAGTGCTTTGTAAAATTGTTAGGGAATATGGTTCAATTTGAGGAAGAGACTCATAGAGCTCTCTGCCTAAATACCACTTCTTAATAAAATAATTAAATTAAATAATAATAAGCGAAATAAAATAAGAATAACTGAAAGCATGAAGTCATCAAGAGGACTGACATTTAAAGTATCTACACATCCATTATACTCTGCCAGACCTTTGAAGTATACATCCAACTGTTTACCTAAGAATGAATGGATAGTGTGAACAACAGTAGTTTTGTTTATTGTACTTACAGGATTCTTCATCATTAGGCTAAATAAACTTTTGAAGGAAGTTGGGGAGAAATGACTGACAATGTACAAGCTTTTAGGGGGAGGATATTGTACTTTTTTGTATATAGTACATAAGGGATATTCAGTAGGTATTTAAAAAGAGCAAACCCTTTGTGTTCTCCTGCAATAAACCCTATGTTTTTTTATATATTTCTAATTCCTATGACCCTTTTTCTTCCTATAAAAACATTGAAATCTAGAGTGCTTTATAAAAGGGTGTTAAGAGAAACCATTTGGAGAACTAATTTTATAGCATCTAAAAATACAGCAATAGTTTAGCATTTCATAGATGGCCCACTCTTTTGTTCCAATCAAATTCTATTGAATCTTATATAAAATATCTTTCAAATATTTTCTAAAGTGGAGCATGGGGAAAATAAATTAGACAATTCATGAATCTTCATTCACTTTCCAATGAAGATGTTAGATAAATGATCCAAAGAGACTACGGTGAGTTTCTCTGTTACTTGAAAAAATAAAAGCTTGGCTCCAGTTGTGGAAACATGGCACTGAGGGTCACTTCCCTGTAGCTTCCTCATCCTTTCCTTTCTCTGATGCCTTTTTGGCACCACGATTGTGAGCAACATAACAATTATTGTTTAGTCAGGACTAGACTTAGATGGGCCTGGGCCTGCAGGGTGGATAATGTGATTGGGACAGTGCACACTTAGAAGATATTGGGCTCCCCTAGCAGCAGACTAGGGGCTAGCAAGTTTCTCTAGAAGTGTTGTAATGGAGAGGAGCACAAAAATACTCCTGCAAAACACAGAACAGAGAATTTGAAAAGAACTCATATGATCTTCACAGGAGGCAGATAGTAATGAGCCTCTCACCATTTTAGATAGGCCTTGGGGGCCTTAGAAACTTTTCTCTTTTGCTGGGAATCCTGTTATATCTCTGCTCTGAGAGGTCACATGCAATATATTACTATTTGCCTGCAGTAAACTAACATATATCCTTTATCTGTGTCTCTCAATCATATCACAATCATACTTGTGAAAATCTTGAATTCAGCCAAGAACCAATTTTTGATACATTATAACAGGTTTTCAATATGGATCATATTTATTTATATATATTAATGAGATGGTATGTATAATATATCAGAAGCACTCATCTAATAGTAATTAAATTTCCAAGTATACTACATATATGCCTTGATCTGGTTTTGCTCGAGATTGTATTCCTTAAGATGTACTTTATGTTACAAACTTTCAGATTTTGTCATAGAAAGAGTGTAGGAATATTAAGCATATTAAGATTTGGATTGCATCTATTTTAAAACTGGGTAAAATTTTACTATATATTATCATTAGGGCATTTTTCCTCAGCAATTAAAATAAGAAAAGGCTGAGGATAACATTGACTACTCATTGAACAACATTCTAATTGCATGCCATGAAATTTGAAAGATATGGGGGACCCAAGTATGGCAACCATGGCCTAAGCAACTAAATAATCATCAGAAAAAAATAAATAATAAAGTGCTTTCTGAAGTAGTTTTTAGTCATGTTTCTTCTGGGAAGTCCATCAGGAGAGAATTAGTATTCACATGGCACTTTGGCCTTGATCTGGCTCCCTGAGAGAGTTGTACATGTTTTGCTGGAAGAACTCTGTTCCCTGCTGGGGAAGGTCAAATGGCTCTACCACATGGTGCTACATGAGCAAGTTGGCCTCTCTCTGGAATATCAGAAGAAAAATATGACTGCTGTTGTCATAAGGAAGGATCACCTGAGGCTTCCTATGAGGTTGTCTCACACATCTGTTTTTCACAATTTCAGGAAAATACATTTTCCTTTGTTGTTAATATTGACTAAACACTCTACCTTTGCCTGAATGTGAGCCATCATATAACCTGGACCATATATACATCACACATTCTCTGGAGATGAAAATTCCAACAAGAAAGACATATTAAAAAAGAAAAAGTAAAGCTTTTCTAATTTATAAAATGTTACTTCAAAAAGAAAAATTTGTCAAAGATGATTTCTTTATGGTACCCTGTAGATTCCCATCCTTTGCTACCCAAAGCCTGCACGTAATATGAATAGTATGGTAATTATGTATAGAACTAAGGCACATTTTATAGAAGAAAATTCTGTTGAAAATCTCTAATAAAAGTCAGTGTATACTTTTTACAGGGACAATTGGATTATCTCCAGTGTCTACACGTGATTTTGTGTAATTTAATTTCCAGAGACACTTCTATCAATTAACAACAGCTGAGAGCCTTCAAGCTTTACTAGTTTCAAGTACACTTAAAATTTCTAACATGGGGCTGGCCCAGTTGAGTAGTGGTTAAATCTGCATGCTCAACTTCCGTGGATCGGGGTTCACAAGTTCAGATCACAGGTGTGTACCTAGCACTGCTGCTCATCAAGCTACACTGTTGCAGCATCCCACATAAAGTATAGGAAGATAGGCATAGATGTTAGCTCAGCGACAATCTTCCTAGAGCAAAAAGAGGAATATTGGCAACAGATGTTGGCTCAGAGCCAATTTTCCTCAACCAAAAAAGAAAAGTTCTAACATTGTCCCTTATACAAGTATTTGAAGGTATGAATACTCCACAGAAAATGTGCGGTGGCAAAGGGGCACATTTTGTGCTACAGAATAAAGTAAGCTACCTTTTTATAAGTTATAAGAAGATAATTTCCCCTCCAAAAAGAAAGCATTTTCACTTTTCCTTCATATAAAACTTGGCTCACCTTAATCATTTCCTTTGTTTAATTAAACAACAATCAAATTTTCTATTTGAGTCTACTAGCTTATTACTTTAAGTAGTAGTTGGAGATTTCAGAGTCTATTAATAAAGGACTTTCTTTTATTTATTGCTATAGGAAGTAATAGAAAATTTTTTAAATACCTGATAAACTTGAAATAGTATTATATGTTTATTTATTTTTTTTGTTTCAAATCCTGACCTCCAGGATTACAACAACTCACTGTAATGTTACATCATTTGCCAAAGCTGTGTTTCAAGCTAAGGTATTATTTAGTGAGCCTTAAAACTGCACATGTATCCAACTCTTCCCATAATTTTTCAATAATTCCTCATAGGATCGTTGTTAAAGCATTCTGCAATGTCTTCAGAATTAGACAACGATATCCATTCAAGAAATATTTATTGATTTGGCAACTGTAAGTGCTGCTTCTACTTTTACAGACTTCTAAATGCTACTGCTTTTCAATCAGTCTTGAATATTATGTTTTTAGGATTACATTTCCACTCTTTATAACAATTTGTTTAATATTTGACTTATAATCATAAGCTTGTATTATTTTATTATTCTGGAAAAATGTTGAAGAAGATAGCAAATTATTTTTAATAAATTTTAAAATATTAGTTAATCCTAGTTGAAGAATACTCTGAGTTACAGGACTTGGGAGATTTGAGAAGAAATCCGATGTGAAACATCCATAGTATAAATCTTCTTTAATTTAGGTGGGCATACTCTTTTATAGAAGAGCACTGGAAAGAAATAGAGGAGTTAAAAAACAACTATAGAAACAACTGTTTCAAGAGAAAAAGAAAATATGGAAGTGCATATAAGAGAGAGGGCAGAAGAAGCTCTCAGATATACACAATTGGAGTCTTACAAGTGGGAGATAGAATGGGGCCAAAAAAATAACAATTGAAGATATAAAGGAGTAAAATCTTCCAAAACTATACACATCCAACAAATTTAAAAAGACATATGAAGCAAGGAAAATACATTCAAGGAAAACCACACGTAGGCACATCATAGTTAAATTGCTAAAAAAAATAGAGAGAAATTGTTAAGAAAGGCAAGAGGAAAGAAAGTTATATTCAAAAGAGAAAATTAGACTATTTGCTGAATTAGCAAAAATAATAATATAAGCCAGAAGAGAACAAAACTAAATCTCAAAGTACTAAGGGGAAAATAGAATTAACTAGAATTTAAAACAAGAAAATATTCTTCAACAATGAAGATGAAATAAAGACATTTTAAAATGAAAGAAACTGGTAGAAGTGGTTATTAGCAATATGAAAATAATAAGCTATAATCAATTTTGAGAGAAATTAAGAAAATCCTAAATAAATTGTTTGTTATACCATGTTTATGGATTGGAAAATTTATTATGCTAATTATTTCCAATTGGATCCACAGAGCCAATGCAATTCTCATCAAAATTTCAACAGAAAATATAATTTCAAATTTATATAGATATAAAAATGGTCCAAGAGAAGTAAAGACATTTGTATTAGTTCTCTATTGTCACTTGACAAATTAACACATATCATGGATTAAAACAACATAAATTTATTAACTTAAAGTTCTAGAAGCAAGAAGTCCTAAAATCAGGGTGTCACTAGAGTTCCATTGCTTCTGGAAGCTCCAAGAGAAAATTTATTTCCTTGCTTTTTTCCAGCTTCTAGAGGCTTTCCACACTCCTTGACTCATCGTTCCACATTACTCCAATATCTTCTTTCATCATCACATTTTCTTCTACAAACTGATTTTCCTATCTTCCTCTTATCTTCCTATCTTCCTTGTGATTACACTGGACCAATCTATATAATCCATGATATTGTCTCTCTCTTTTTTTTTTTTTTGCTGAGGATGATTTGCCCTGAGCTAATGTCTGTGCCAATCTTCCTCTATTTTGTGTGTCGGTTGCTGCCACAGAATGGCTACTGATGAGTGGTGTAGGACCATGCCTGGGAACTGAACCTGGGCCACTGAAGTGGAGCACACCAATCTTAACCACCAGGCCACGGGGCCAGCCCCTAATCTCTTTTTTTAGATCGTTAACTTAATTGCATCTGAAAGTCCCTTTTTGCCATGTAAAATAACATTTATAGGTTCTGGGAATTAGGATGTGGCCATATTTGGTGGAGACCATTATTCTGTGCACCCCAATTCTATTAAGAGTGAAATAAACTAGGGAGGGTTTGCTTTCTACATACTAAGACTTTATGATAAATTCTAGACACTATGGAATTGGTGCAACGATTAAAATAATACAAAACAATGAGACTGAGCAGCAATTCCCACAACAGACACACACATATTTGAACACTTAATTTGTGACAAAGGTAGCTGTACTGAGTAGTGTTGCAAAGGCTGCCTTTTATAAAAAAGTGTGGTATCAATAGACTACCTTTATGAAAAGAACTGAAATAAACCCAACTTCACAGACTGCTAAGAATCAAGTGCGGTAGATTGAAGATCTAATTTTGAAATGCAAAATAGTAAAATTTCTAGAAAACAATACAGCAAATCTTTCTCATGATCTTAAGTTAGAAGAGTTTTTCTTAACTTAGGAATAAAAAGCACTATCAATATAGGAAAATATTGATTAATTAATATTAAGAACTTAAAAGTATCTCTTTAGTAATCATGTCAATTAAAACTACAAGGAGATATCATACTACATCGTCAAAATGGATAAATTAAATAGCAAGGCTGTTCATTAATTAGAAGTACTCATATAATACTCGTAGAAGTGTAAATCAGTATAGATTCTCTGCAATTATGTCCTAAATTAGAATATATGCACAGCAAATGATCCAGCAATCCTTTTCTTAGCTTTATAGGCAAGAAAAATGCATAAATAAGTTCCCTAACTGATGTCAGTAAGATGTTCCTATGAGCATTTTTTCTATCAGCTGAAATGAAAAATAATCCAAATATCTATCAACTATACATAAGTTGAGTAAATTGTGGTAAAATCATATAATTGAATACTATACAGCAATGGAAATGAATGAACTCCAGCTACACATACAGTGTGCCTGATTCTCAAGAAATATACTACTGAGTAAAAGAAGCCAGAAACAAAAGAATACATGTCTGCAGTACGGTATATGGTCTCATTTATATAAAGTTCAAAACTTGTAGAATAGAAGTGTGTAAATTATACTAGTAGGTACTTTCAGGGAGTACAAATGCATAGTATCTTGGACGATGATTTCTTGAGTGCTATCGTACACAATTTACTGGGCTAGATTCTGGTTTCTTGAAGTGACAGTTCATTAAAGTGTGCATTTATATTTTGTGCTGTTTTTGGGTACATCTTATATATTTTGGTAGAAAATATTTTTAAAACAATTATTAAGATGGTGAAATCATGAGTAATTTATTTTCATTTTTTTCTATTTTGAAGTAGAGAGCTATATCCATTGTGCACTTAAGTTTAGAGAAAGGTGGATAGCATGGATATTAATACATACTCAATTCTGTGCACATAATACTCAATATATTTCAGATGAAGCATAATCATAGCATGGTAGAAATCTATCTCTCACTTGGGAAATGTTACACACAGGAAAACAATATTTTCCATAATTATATTGTTTCTCAGGTAATAAGACAAGGAAAAACACTGTGTGTGTAATGATTATACCAGCTATTTTTAGTACTAAGGCAAGAATTCATATATCATGCTGAGGTTCATGTCCCTTGTGAAATACAATGGAAAGGCAGTATTTTGATCAAGATTATTCTAAAAATAATCCGATTCATTGAGTTTTATTACAATATGTATTCATAATAACAATATATAATTTATTATTATAAATTAATGTGGCTTCATTAAGGAAAACAAAACTACTTTACTCAGGTGTCAAAAATGAGAAGTAAATTAAATAAAACAGGGGCAAAGATACAGGGTATTTTTAACTTAAAAAGTCTGTGGAGAGGCAAAATGAAAATAGGATTACTTTAGCATAGTTCAGAGAAAGAAATCTGGCTAGACAGTACGATAACATTAAGTATAAAAATTTGAGATACTAAAAAAGATATAATTACCAAAAACCTATTATAAATTGCAAATAATTGTAACATGGAATTTACATTGTGGAGTTTGACTTAAGAAAGTCAGAGTAAACTGACTAAAGAAGTTCAAGCATTGTTCTTCAGTTCAGTTTTGGGAGGATAAGTTTCACCCTACTGCTACCATTCTGGGAAGTCTGCTGAATGCCCTGGGAGTTTAACAAGGAATCTTAACCTTGCTGACCAAAACACAAACTTCTCTCAGGCCATGTGAACTCATAGAATTATTATAGTTCCTGGACTATTGTTTGCATGTCACGTGATGTTTCACTCTATGCATGAGGGACTTAGTATTATGCCACAAACTTTAGGGGTCCCTCATGCAGATTTCTGGACTTCCTTATTTGCAGGGTTCCTTCCACTTTATTATTCTGTCACTCAAATCCCATTCACCTCCTCCTCCACTGACTCTGCCCCTAACCCTTTGGACTCAAAGAGACCTTGGCTGTCTGCTTGGAGTCCGCCTTCCTGTACCATGGCCAAAGCACGCCTCGGAGAGTGAGCAAGCACTGCTGTGGGCTCATCTCATTTCTTTCTCTTCTTTATAGGTCACAGTTTTGTCTGATGCCTGAAAAAATTTTTGTCATATATTTTGTCCAGTGCTGTGGTTGTTTACAGTGGGACGAAAGTTAACGCCGGCCTGGCTAGGACCATCTTATTAAGATGTGAAAACTGAAACTAGATGTGTACGTTAATTTAACATGAGGTATGTTATGGCAAAATGGGCTTAAATTCTCTTACCATCTATGTGCATTGTATGTTCATTTTATTTTGCTCTAATCAAAGTAAAATAACTAAATTATTTTTACTGCATTTATGTAGTGTTAGTGTATATACGTTGTTAGTAATTGAACACTACAGTAGACCCCTACCAATAACTTGGAACTAAATTTGCCCTCTGAAAGTTACATTTTAAAAATAAAAGAAATGCTGTAATATGTTAAAACTATAGAAGAAGTTGCTGGCCTGATAATCTTGACTGTATTCTGATTAAAATTATGGACATTTCCAAAAGAAGAACAAGATAATCTGAAGGGGATTGATTTTTGTAAAAAAAAAAAAAAAGAAGAAGAAGAAGAAGAAAGAAAAAGTATATACAAAACAAAGGCAGGGGCCAGACCCATGGCCAAGTGGTAAATTCACATACTCTGCTTCAGTGGCCCAGGGTTTCGCCGGTTCAGATCCTGGGTGAGGACATGGTACCACTCATCAGGCCATGCTGAGGTGGTGTCCCATATGCCACAGCCAAAAGGACCTACAGCTAGAATGTACAACTATGTACTGGGGGGCTTCGGGGAGAAAGAAAAGAAGAAAAAAGATGAAGATAGGCAACAGATGCTAGCTCAGGTGCCAATCTTTAAAGAAAAAAAAAGACAAAGGAAAACTTTTCCATTATTTATGCACACTTTTTCAGGAGTGGGAAAACCTTGACAACTAGCTTTTTAGTGTTCTTTCCTTATGGGAAAAATCATCCTTCCTGTAAACACTGATGTACCAGGCTCATACTCTGGTAACATGAAATGATCAGTCTGTAAGTAAACTATTCTGTACTAGTTCCATTTCACAAACAACTGTAGAATCATAATTAAGCTTCCCATACATGTCTACGTGGCCAACCATTCTGGTGCCCTGCCCAGATACCCTTGGGTTCCTTTTAATTACTTTGTGCACCCCCAAAGCTTCTATGTGGTTTTACTTCCAACAGCCAGCACCTGCAACTTGTTCTCCTTGGAAGACCGCCCAAGGGTCACTGGAACCCTTTTTGTTTGCATGCATGGAGAGCAAAATTGCCTGGGTCTTTGTACCCCTACAGGTGTGAGGCTTACCTAGTGATTGACAGATGCAATGACAGGTGCCACAGATACCTTGCTTCTGGGTGTGATAATTCTGAGGTTTAGCTTACACTCCAAATTTCCTCAGAGGCACTGGAGACTGTCAGTAGTTCCCCTCACTTCCCTGTTCCACTTTCTCCATCCCTGAATCATTTCCTCTGGGATACTTTCTTTCTTTTTTTTTTCTGTAGATTGGCACCTGAGCTAACACCTGTTGCCTGTTCTCTTTTTTCCTTCTTTCTTCTTCTCCCCCAAATCCCCCAATACCTAGTTGTATATTCTAGTTGCATGTCCTTCTGGCTTTGCTATGTGGGATGCTACCTCAGCATGGTTTGATGAGCAATGCTAACTCCCAGCCCAGGATCCCAACCAGTGAAACCCTGGGCCGCTGAAGAAGAGTGCGCAAACTCAACCACTCGGCTACAGGGCCGGCCCTGGTATACTTTCTTAATCAATCACTTGTATATAGATCCTTATTTTGGGGTCTAATTCTGAGGAATCAAGCTAACATATTCTTTTTTTTGAGAAAAAATAGACTATATCATCATGAGCATTTTAGTCCGTGCTACAGTAATGCAACTCATATTAAATCAATAATAAACATGTTGCTTTACTGTATCAGATTCAAAAATTAGATTAACATTGGCCCTAACCTAAAATGTTTTTTTATAAAATCAGGTTTATAAGCCTCACAACTAAATAAAGGTAAGGTCCTGGACAATTTTACATTCTCAAAGGTAATAAATTCTTATGTGTGTTTTGGAGAAAATTACTTGATCACCTAAGGATCCCCTAAACCCTTCTGATTGTGTATAAGCCTTTTTTGTTCTTTCGTTTTCTACCCCACATTATTTTTGGGGGGCTTATATTCTATTCTATAAGCTTTATATGATTAAATTGCTACATGTTTTTAGAAAACTAAATACAAACTATCTGCTTAATAAGATTCAAGGACTTTATTCCTGTATTATTATTCTTGCAATTTTACATTAAAGTGCAATAGTGATTTGCACATTGTCAAAGTAAATCCTACGTCTGTAAATCACGAAAAATATCATGATCATCATCATCATTATTATTACCACCACCAGTGCTGTGATCATAAATGGCCAAATCAAACAATATGGGAAAGAAAAAGTGGGAAAAACCCAGATATAGCTAAGTCAGTGTTTGCACATGTAACTCAGGTTTAATCTGAATATATTAATACTTAAATTCCTTCTTGATTCTTTCTGGAAAGAGTCAAATTCTGATATTCCTAATTTTGGTCTCACATCCAAGATGCAGCTCCATCAGTTCTTCCAAGGCACATCTCAGAAATTTCTATCACATGATTTTGGAACATTAACTCAATTAGTAACCTAGAATACTCAAAAGAATATTTTGAAATCTGCCAATTCTTGCTCATCATATATTTATAAATGGATTCTAATTTCTGATTGGCCAATGCCTGTTATTCTGATGGAGATATGTCTAACAGAACATTAACTTATTTATTCACTCAATGAACACTGATTGAGTGTCCTTATTTGTCAGATATTGCACAACGAGATATGGCAAAAAATAAAAGTAAAAAAGACCATGCAGAACTTGTCCTCAAATAGCTCAAAATCCTGTGAAGGATACAGAAATGTAAAACTAAACTGCAAAAAGGTGAATGCTATGGTAGTACTAAGGAAAGAAATAATTTTTTATTTTCAGTTTGATATTTTAACTTTATGTCACCCAGTAAGTCTGTTTAGGGAGCCATTAGAAGTCTTTCTTCATTATTCTCATTTTGACAGAGCCTTCTGATCACATTGTCACATTCTTCATGTTCCCAGAAGTCCTGCTTAACTTTATTGTCCTGATTTTTAAAGATCTCATATTGTTCCTGAAGGAGCCTTAAAGATTCTATATTTTGCAGCAGACTGTGACTAACTAAAAGAACAGTAATATAAAGGTAATAAGATACATGAATATGCAGATGCTACAAATAAGTGTCACCTTTGTTATAAAAGTCTGTAATCCTACAAACTTTTTGTCTCAAACAACTTTGAGATAGTTTGCAAAGAAATGTTTGCATTATCTCTAAACTTGTTTTATATATTGAGGGAACATGAGGGGTCAAATTCATATATGTCTCATTTATTTCTATGTTATGAGTTTGGCAAATATAATATTTAGTTAATTACAAGCACTAGATATTATCTGCAGACGTATACACATAACTAGGACATTTGAACGGTGAGATTACAGAACTTTAACTGAAGGATGTACATGCTCAATTAAAAGTACCATTTTAACAACAGTAGTGCCTAACGCATTACCAGAGAACTAAAAACAATATCTCACTTTGAAAACCTATTTTATCAACAATCACAGTAGCAAATATTCTAATCATGTGGTCTTCTCAAATATTCACATTAATGAATATAATACAAATTGTTAGTTGTGTTTTTAAGGCTTTATTAACTGTATCACATTTGCCATATATCAGTTATTTCATAATGTTTTAGTGAGATTCCATGAACCTGGTATTAACGTTAGTTGGGCTATACATGTTTTAAACTCCATAATCAAAATCAATCTTAATCATAATCATGAAGTTCTTGAGTGTCAGGGCTTATTTATTGGCAAATATTTCATTGTGTTTACCTTTATTCCTCTTTGTTCCATTTTAACACCTTTAACCACCTACAGTTGCTACTTTGTGTGATACTTTAAGATAGAATAAAAACCCCAAAAATATATTTAAGTAAGTTGTGGAAATTAAATCAGACGGAAAGGTTTTATATGATAACAGTAATAAAATCCTAGCTTCCATGGACCAAGTCAGAAAAGGCTCTGACTCAGTCCCAATCTACCTACTATGGTGACTCTAACATGAAGACAATTTATCAGAAATAACAGAGTCGAGCTTTATTGATTTGTGTAAGTGCCGTGAAAAGTAATAACACTCTAAATTTTCCAAGTAAGATAATTATAATCAGAGTACATTTTGCATTATTCTAGCTTATGTTCAGCAGTGAATTGTGCTAATCATTGTTCCTGATATTCTCAAGGTCAGGAAATTTTACATACATATTATTAATCTATTATATTTTTAGTCATCAAAAGTTTTCATACCACAATATTTGAAGTTCATAAATATTTTAGTAGATTTATGCTATGTCAACACCTACTGAATATAATAAATAAAAAGGATCTTCAGAATTCAGTGAGTTTAAACATCACTGAGATTGTAAAACTTTGAATAACATAATTTGAGGGAGAAGACTAATATTTTTCTTGCCCTTGCCTTATCCTATTCCTGGTGCAGGATTGTTCAGTTGGGAGAAAGCTACCTAATTCCAAGTTCCTCCCTCAGGATGGAAGAAAAAAAGTAAAACTTGCAATATTTTGGCTTATCTAAGGGCTGCCAAGGAACTGGTTTCTGTCTTCTCTGACTTGGAGATCTGAGGGTAACAGTACTATAGTTTCAAGTTAAAGGCTGCTGAAAACAGTGATGAGTGCTGTAATGCAAGATTGCTGCACAGGTACTGCAGACATGCAGGTGACTGAAAACAAGAGATTATGGGAAGAGGAATACAATAAAATGATTAAGGATCCAAGAAGAATCAAAGTGATATTCTTAGGGAAATTAAAACACTTAAAAGCAGCTTTGTAAATGGATGAACTGGGAAAAAAGTACACACACAGGCCCAGAGAAGATGCATCTCTAGAAAGCGTTTGGGAGGACCCTGGGCATTTATACAAGGATAATTAGCGAAGATCTCCTCCTGCATGAAACTAGCCTTCAAAAGCTGGGAGAAGTGGCTGTTTTCTCAAATGCCCAATTTTGAACAGAAAATCACAAGGCATACAAAGAAGCAGAAAATATGACCTATTCAAAGGGATAAAATGAATCTCTAGAAACTGACCTTAAAAAAATACTTGGCAAAGACTTTTAAAACATTTGTTTTAAATAGCTCAATGAGCTAAAAGATAGCACAGAGAGATATCTTATGAAATCAAGAAAACAATATATGAACAAAATGAAAATATCAACAAAGATATAGAACTTATAAAAATGAAGCAAATAGAAATTCTGGAGCTGAAAAAATATAACTGAATTGAAAAATTTAATAGAATGGTTCAACACCAGACTTGAACAGGCAGAAGACAGAGTCATGAAATTAAAGACAGATCATTTGAAATCATGGAGTCTGAGATCAAAAAGAGAAAAGAATGAAGAAAAGTAAACAGAGCCAAAGAGACTTGTCAGATACTATCAAGTTGACCAATGTATGCATTATGGGAGACTTAGAAAGAGAAAAGAGAGAAAAAGGAGCAAAGAGCTCATTTGAAGAAATTTGGCCAAATTTGAGGAATAGCAAATATCCAAATTTGAGGAAAGAAATGGATATACAAGAATCTCAATGACTTCTAAGTAAGATAAACTCAAAGAAACACACCCTGAGACACATTATAATCAAACTGTCAAAAGTCAAGACAAAGAAAGAATCTTGAAAAAAGCAATAAAAAAAGCAACTTATCATGTATATGGAAGTTCCTATAAAATTATCACCTGATATCCCAGCAGAAACTTTGCAAGTCAGAAGGCAATGGGAGGATATATTTAAAAGACTTAAAGAGGGGATGTCATCAAGATGACAGCATAAGCAGACTCTGAACTCATCCCCTCCCATGAACACAACCAGGTTACAACTACTTTTGGAAAAATTACCCTGGAGAGAAAATTGAAAACTGGATAAAAAGAACCCCCACAACAAGGGACAGTCCTGACTAAGGCAAAAGAGGCAGAAATTCATGCTGGAGAGGAAAAAAAGCCACGTTTGGGAGCAGTGGAGTTTTTCAGCTGGCCAGGCAGGAGACACCCTAAAGTATGAAGCCCTCCCTGGAGAAGTGACGTCTGGAGTGGAGGCCGATACTGATGTAAGCACCCTTCAAACTCAGCCCAACTGAGACAGGGGTCTTACTGTCTGGCTTTGCTGGCTATTAAGTGCAGCGAGGCTACCACCAGAAAAGCTGTTGGTCAAAAGCCAAAAAGACCAGGGTCTTAAGTGGCCCACACACAAACTCACTCATTGCAGCAAACTACAATCACAAGAGAGAAGGCTGACAGGCTTTTGGTGAAACGAGACTCATCTGGTGGGCTCTGGGGGCATCTTGGTGGGAGGAACGAACTCTCTGGAGACTGAGACATTGTTAGGGGCTGTTGTTTGGAACTGGTCCAGGAGTGCTGACACAGACCCCAGTGGGCTCCATGGAGGTTCATCCTTGGCCTGTTAGCCCCGGGGTCTGTCACACCCACTAGAGCACAGATTTAATCCAGTTCAGCCAGGGCAGGCAACCTGCCCTAGGGACTGGCCCCACCTAACAGCAAGCCCTCAGGCTACTTTTCAGCCTGTATTGACTGGGTGCCTTGATCCTCTACAGGCAGGCATGGGTGTCTGTCTCTGTGGGGCAGGGCCTGTGTGAGGACCAGGTGAACTGTGGGGGGCATTGGTGGTGAGGTGGGGGCCTCTGCAGTGTGGCATTGAGGTAGGCTGCAGGGGGTTGAGAAGAGTGCATGGACCAGGAATGTGTTGATGGTGTGTGTGTGGTGCTGTGTGTGGGGGGGGGGGGTGAGGCTTATCAGCAGCAGAAGACCTGTGCTTCACAAATAGCCATAAAAAGGATCAGCCCCCACCTTCCAAAGCCTGAAACAATTGAGTGTCCCCTGCCTAGGGCCAGCCCCACTCAACTGCACTCCTAAGAGAACTGACAACAGCCTTGTAGCCCTGATGCCTATCCCAACTGTAGGTCCCTGAGCCTAGCAACCAGCTACATTGGGTACCAACCCAATTAAGAGGAAAACTGCCATAGGAGCATGCTGATAGGCTTTGTAGCCAATGGTGCTGAGGCTCCCCAAGCCAGATTTACAAACAGATGGCCAGGGAAGGAAAGACTAGACTCCCTGGGTACCTGCAGTGGGAGCAACCCTGTCACAGCAGAAGGACACAAGTAGCCCACAAAGGGGTCACTGCTGGATCTTCTGGACTGGTGATGAAAGGGAAGCACACACTGCTGGGCCTCATAGGGCATCTCATACATCAGGCAACTTCTCCAAGATCAGGAGACATAGCTAACTCACCTAATACATAGAAATAAGCACAGAGAAAAGGCATAATGGGGAGACAAACGAATATTTTCCAAGCAAGGGAACAGGACAAAACACCAGAAAAGGAATAAATGAAACAGAAACAAGCAACCTACTCAACAAAGAGTTCAAATAAAATATCATAAGGATGCTCACAGATATTGGGAGAACACTGGATGGACACAGTGAGCTCATCAGCAAAGAATTGGAAGATATAAAAAAGAAACAATTGGAAATGAAGAATACAATACTGGAAATGAAAAATTCACTAGAGGGACTCAATAGCAGAGTACAGGATGCAGAAGAATGGACTAGCGAGCTAGACAAAAGACTAGAGGAAATTATCTAAGCTGAACAGAAAAAAGAAAAAAAGAATTAGGCAGAATGAGAACAGTCTAAGGGAACTCTGGGACAATATCAAGTGTGCCAGCATTTGGATTATATGTGTCTCAGAAGGAGAAGAGAGAGATGAAGGGGCAGAAAATTTATTTGTAGAAATAATAGATGAAAATTTTCCTAACCTAAGGAGGGAAAAACAGACATCCAAGTACAGGAAGCACAGAGAGCTCCAAACAAGATAAGTCCAAAGAGGCCCACACCAAGACATATTGTAATTAAAATGTCCAAAATTAAAGATGAAGGGAGAATCCTAAAAGCAGCAAGAGAAAGGCCACAAGTGACATACAAAGGAAAGCCCATCAGGCTATCAATGGACTTCTCAGCCAAGACCCTACAGGTGAGAAGAGAATGGCATGATGTACTTAAAGTGCTAAAAGGAAAAGACCTACAGCCAAGAATACTCTATTCATCAAGGTTGTCATTCAGAATGGAAAGAGAGATAAAGAGCTTCCCAGACAAGCAAAAATTAAAGGAGTTTCTCCCCAAGAAACCAGTTCTACAAGAAATACTGAAGGGACTTATTTAAGTGGGAATGGGATGAAAACAAATAGAGATAAAAAAATTATCAATAAAACAAACAAGAAAAAACCCCACCAGGCAATAATATTACTTGCAAAGTTAAAAATATAGTAAAGGTAGCAGATCAACAACCTGTGAAGATAATATGAAGGTTAAAAGACAAATGTATTAAAATCACCTATTTCAATGATAAGCGGGTAATGGATACACTAAACAAGAGACTATACAGGATTTCAAAAACATAAAATGTGGGAGGAAGGGAGTGAAATAGTAGAGGTTTTAGAAAGAGCTCAACCTAAAGAGACTATCAACTCGATATAGACTATTATATACATAGAATATTATATACAGTCCTCATGCTAATCACAAATGAGAATATAATAAGTAAGCAAAAAAGTAAGATAAAAGAAATCAAACATATTACTAAAGATAGCCATCAAACCACAAGGGAAGACAGCAAGAGAAAAAGAAAAGATCAGAGAAAAACTACTAAAACACCCAGAAAAAAAGGTAACAAAATGGCAATAAATACATATTTATCAATAGCTACTTTAAACGTCAATGGACTAAATGCTCCAATCAAATGCCATAGGGTGGCCAATTGGATACAAAACGAGACCCATGTATATGATGCATACAAGAGACACACTTCAGACCTAAAAACACTCAAAAACTGAAAATGAAAGGATGGAAAAAGATATTCCATGCAAGTGGCAAAGAAAAGAAAGTGGGGGTAGCACCACTTATATCAGACAAAATAGACTTTAAAACAAAAACTGTAACAAGAGACAAAGACGGGCACTACATAATGATAAAGGGACCACTCCAACAAGAAAATATAACACTTGTAAATAACTATGCACCCAACGTAGGAGCACCTAAATACATAAAGCAGTTATTAATAGACATAAAAGGAGAAATAGACAGTAACACAATAATAGTAGGGGACTTTAACACTCCACTTGTACCAATGGATAGATCATCCAAACAGATCAATAAGGAAACACTGGCCTTAAAGGACAAGTTAGACCAGATGGACTTAGTACATATATACAGAACATTCCATTCAAAATCACAGAACACACATTCTTTTCAAATGCCCATGGAACATTCTCCAGGATTGATCACATATTACACCACAAAGCAAGTCTCAATAAATTTAAGATTGAAATAATACCATGCATCTTTTCTGACCACAAAGGTATGATACTAGAAATCAACTACAGGAAGGAAACCAGAAAAGTCACAAAAATGTGGAGATTAAACAAAATGCTACTGAATGATTGGGTCAAAGAAGAAGTCAAAGTAGAAATCAAAACATGCCTGGAGACAGATGAAAATGAAAATACGACATGCCCAAATCTGTCCAATACATCAAAAGCGGTTCTAAGAGGGAAGTTTATAGCAATTCAGGACTACCTCAAGAAAGAAGAAAAATCCCAAATAGACAAAGTAAAAGTGCATCCAAAGGTACTGTAAAAATAATAACAAACAAGGCCCAAAATCAGCAGAAGGAGGAAATAATAAAAAATCAGAGCAAAAATAAATGAAATAGAGACTAAAAAAACAATAGAAAAAATAATGAAAACAAGATTTGGTTCTTTGAAAAGATAAACAAAATTGACAAACCCTTAGCTAGACTCACCAAGAAAAAAAGAGAGAAGGCTCAAATAAATAAAATCAGAAATTAAAGAGGAGGGATTACAAAGGACACTGCAGAAATATGAAAGAGAATACTATGAAAAGATATATACCAAGAAATTAGATAATCTAGAAGAGATGGCCAAATTCTTAGAAACATACAACCGTCCAAAACTGGACCAAGAAGTAGAAAATTTGAATAGACCGATCACCAGTAAGGAGATTGAAACAGCAATCAAAAACCTTCCCAAAAATAAAAGTCCAGTACCAGATGGCTTCCCTAGTGAATTCTACCAAACATTCAAAGAAGACTTAATACCTATCCTTCTCATAATCTTCCAAAAAATTGAACAGGAGAGGAGGCTTCCTAGCTCATTCTATTAAGGCAACATGATCTTGATACCAAAAACAGACAAGGGCAACACAAAAAAAGAAAATTACAGGCCAATATCACTGATGAACATCGATGCAAAAATCCTCAACAAAATACCAGTGAATCGAATACAACAATACATTAAAAAGATCATATATCATGATCAAATGGGTGTCATTCCAGGGATGCAGGGATGGTTCAACATCTGCAAATCTATCAACGTGATACACCACATTAACAAAATGAAGAATAAAAATTACATGATCATCTCAATAGATGCAGAGAAAGCATTTGACAAGATACAGCATCCATTTATGATAAAAACTCTAAATAAAATGGGCATAGAAGGAGAACACCTGAACATAATAAAGCCCATATTTGACAAACCCACAGCAAATATCACTCTCAATGGAGAAAAACTGAAAGCTATCCCTCTAAGAACAGGAACCAGACAAGGATGCCCACTGTCACCACTCTTATTTAACATAGTATTGGAAGTCCTAGCCAGAGCAATCTGTCAAGAAAAAGAAATAAAAGGGATTCACATTGGAAAAGAAGAATTGAAACTGTCACTCTTTGCAGATGACATGATTTTATATCTAGAAAACGCTACAGAAACCACTAAAAAACTTTTAGAAACAATAAAGGATTACAGTCAAGTTGCAGGATATAAAATCAATGTACAAAAATCAGTTGTGATTCTATACATTAACAACAAAGTAGCAGAAAGAGAAATTAAGAATACAATCCCATTTACAATTTCAAAAACAAGAATAAAATACCTAGGAATAGACTTAACCAAAGAGGTGAAAGATCTGTACATCAAAAACTATAAAATATTGTTGAAAGAAATTGAAGAAGACACAAAGAAATGGAAAGATATTTCATGCTCTTGGATCGAAAGAATTAACATTGTTAAAATGTCCATACTTCTTAAATCAATCTATAGATTCAATGCAATCCCCATCAAGTTCCAACAACAGTTTTGACAGAAATAGAACAAAGAATCCTAAAATTTATATGGAACAACAAAATACCCCGGATAGCCAAAGGATTCCCGAGAAAAAAGAAGAAAGCTGGAGGTATCACACTCCCTGACTTCAAAATATACTACAAAGCCATAGTAACCAAAACAGCATGATACTGGCACAAAAACAGACACACAGATCAATGGAACAAAATTGAGAGCCTAGAATTAAACCCACACATTTACGGACAGCTAATATTCGGCAAGGGAGCCAAGAGCATATGATTGAGAAAGGAGAGTCTCTTCAATAAATGATGTTGGGAAAACTGGACAGCCACATGCAAAAGAGTGAAAGTAGACCATTCCCTTACACCATGCACAAAAATCAACTCAAAATGGATTCAAGACTTGAATGTAAGACCTGAAACCATGAATCTTCTAGCAGGAAACATAGGCAATACACTCTTTGACATCTGTCTGAGCAGCATATTTTTAAGTACCATGTCTGACTGGGCAAGAGAAACAAAAGAAAAAATGAAAAATTGGGACTACATGAAGCTAAAAAGCTTCTGCACAGCAAAGAAAAGCATCAACCAAACGAAGAGACAACCTAACAATTGGGAGAAGATATTTGCAAATCATTTATCAGATAAGGGGTTAATATCCATAATATACAAAGAACTCATACTGCTCAACAACAAAATAACCAATGACCCAATTAATAAATGGGCAAAAGATCTGAACAGAGATTTCTCCAAAGAAGATATTCAGTTGGACAACAGGCAAATTAAAAGATGCTCAACATGGTTAACTATCAGGGAAATGCAAATGAAAACTACAATGAGGTATCACCTCACTCCAGTCAGAATGGCTATAATTAATAAGACAGGAAACAACAAATGTTGGAGAGGATGTGGAAAGAAGGGAACCCTTGTTCACTGCTGGTGGGAGTGCAAACTGGTGTAGCCACTATGGAAAGCAGTATGTACTATCCTCAGAAAATTAAGAATAAATCTTAATTTTCCATGTGATCCAGCTATCCCACTGCTGGGTATTTATCAAAAGAACTTGAAAATGCAAAGGCATAAAGATACTTGCACCGCTATGTTCATTGCAGCATTATACACAATAGCCAAGACTTGGAAGCAACACAGATGTCCATCAAGGGACTAATGAATAAAGAAGATATGCTATTTATACACAATGGAATACTACTCAGACAAAAGAAATGATGAAAACCAGTCATTTGTGACAACATGGATGGATCTTTAGGTATTATGCTGAGTGAAATAAGTCAGAGGGAGAAAGCCAAATCCCATATGATCTCACTCATAAGTAGAAGATAAAAACAACGACAAACAAACCCATAGCAATGGAGATTGGATTGGCGGTTACCATAGGGAAACGGGGGAGGGTAAAAGGAGTGATTAGGCTCACATGTGAGGGGATGGACTATAATTAGTTTTGGGGTGGTGAACATGATGTAATCTACACACAATTCAAAATATATTACAATGTACATCTGAAAAAAACTAAAATGAAAAAGAAAAGACTGAAAGGAAAAAACTTCAACCAAGTATACTACGTCTGGAAAAATTGCTCTTCAAGATTAAGTGACATCAGGAACATGGCAGAATAAGTGGTTTTCTTTGTTTTCCCCCTTCCAACTACAATTAAATGGACATTCGTTGATCAATGGAGGGTACTCACACAGTACCCCAGGATGACTGAGACACCCATGCTGCTGTACATCAGAAGGTGGATGGACTACCCCTGGGGAGGAGGTGGAGATAGGTGAAAATTCCCCGGCCCCCAGACAGCCTAGTACTTGCAAGCAACTCTCTCCTGACTGACATGCTCATAGGATCACCACTGCCTCGTGGGTGGGCATGCACTTTGGTGCAACTGTGGAAATAGGTGACTACAGCCCTAAGCCCCCTGTGATTTCTCTGTGGACTAGTGGGAAAATCCATGGTCCCACAGTGGTCCCAGAGAGAGTCTCTGCTCGGCTATAGTGGAGGGGCCCCATCCACCAAGTATAAAGGCTGGATGACCTCGGATCAGAAGCGGCACAGCTGAGTGAGCTACCCACTGGATGCATTAAACACCCACAGCTCTGCTGCAGCCTAAGGGGGCAAGTGAGATCCAGTGGGACCACATGAGTGGGCAGGGACAAGCCAGAGCCTCAGAGTGATTGCTCCATGGTCCCAGAGGATAGTCCATGGTCCCACAGTGGCCCCAGGGAGAGTCTCTGCTCAACCCTAGTGGAGAGGCCCCACTCACCAAGCACCAAACCTGGGTCACCTAGGAGCAGAAGTGGCACAGCTGGGTGAGCTAGCTGCTGGCTGCATTTGATGCCCATATCTCTGCTACAGCCCAGAGGGGAAAAGTGATATCCAGCAGGACCAGACTGCAGCAGAGCTGTGAGTCTGGTTGAACCAGCTCATGGTTGCCATGAAAATGAATTTTTCCACTGAAATCCCCAAGGAGGAAACGTGTCTAGGAAGGTCTGTGGGAGCAGGCAGCAGCAGCCTGAAGTCCCATATGTGATTGTTCCCAGAGTCTATGGGAGACCCCATAGATCCACAGAGATCCAAAGGAGTGGCCCAGGCTTGGTCAGGAACAGCTGATAGGGATACTGGTGGGTTCAGATTACACAGCTCCTTCCCCCTTACCCCCAGTGACAGCAGGTGGAAGGAGCAACCAAACTCTATCTCTATGCAGAGGCACAAATTCAAGCAATCAAACAGTATGAAAGAATATATTAAATCTCCAGAATGAAAGGAAAATAATAAGTGCCTAGAAAACAATCTTGAAGACACAGAAATCTATAACCTAAATGACAAATAATTCAAAAGAGCTATCATTAAAAAACTCAGTGAGTCAATACAGATAGACAACTCAATGAGTTCAGGAGCTACGTCAAAAAAGAATTTGATGCTATAAAGAATAACCAATCAGAAATGTTGGAGATGAAAAGCACAATGGAGGAGATTAAGAAAAACCTGGAGTCCCTGAACAGTAGGGTTGATAATATGGAGCACAGAATTAGCAGTCTGGAGGATAGGAATATAGAAATAATTATGATAGAGGAGGAGATAGATCTAAGACTAAAGAGAAATGAGGAAACTCTGTGAGAAATATCCAACTCAAATAGGAAATGCAACATAAAGATTATAGCTATCCAAAAGGGAGAAGAGAAGGAGAATGGAGCAGAAAACTTGTTTAAAGAAATAATGGCTGAGAACTGCCCAATCCTGTGGGGGGAACTGGCAACCCATGTGACAGAAGCCAATATACCTCCAAATTTTATCATTGTAAAAAGACTGATGCCAAGGCATATAGTAGTGAAGCTTGCAAAAGCTTACAAAAGGACAAAGAAAATATTAAGGGCAGCAAGGCAGAAGAAAATAACCTACAAAGGAACCCCTATCAGGCTGTGAGCAGATTTCTCAGCAGAAAACTTACAGTTAGGAGAGAGTGGGATGATATGTTCAAAATTCTGAAAGACAAAAACTTACAGCCAAGAATACTGTATGCAGTGAAAATACCCTTCAAATATGATGAAAAAATAGAAACCTTCCCAGATAAACAAAAGTTAAGGGAGTTCCTCACCACAAGACCCTGCCCCCCACAAGAAATAATCAGGAAGGTCCTCATACCTGAAGGTAAAAAACAGAGGTTACAAACCCTGAGCAAAGGAGATAGGTAGAAAGACAAAATCAGAAAATTGCAGCTCTACATCAGAACAGGTTAGCAAATGCTTAAGTACAACATTAAAGGTAAAGGAAAGGGAAACACCAAGAATAGATATAATCTTGTCATCTTAAGCACAACTCACAACACAAGAAGAAAAAAAGATGTGACAATGACAACTTAGAAGGGAAAGAGGAAGGGGAAGGAACCAGCTTCGTCTAAGGAAATAAGAGGATATCAGAAAATGAACTATCTCATCTATCAGATATTTTATACAAACCACATAGTAACCACTAAACAAATAGTTAGAATGGTGACACAAATTGAAAATAAGGAGAAAACTAAGAAAGCCAACATAGAAAACTACCTATCTGAACTTGTAGTCCAAAACTAATGGAATGAGAAACAAAGGAAATGCAGGAGAACTAGAAAACAAGCAATAAAATGGCAGAATTAGGCCTTCACATTTCAATAATCATTCTAACTGTAAATGGATTGACTTCTCCAATCAAAAGACACATAGTGGCAGGGTGGATTAAAAAATAAGACCCAACAATATGCTGCCTCCAGGAAGCACAGCTCAGCCCCAAAGACAAACACAGACTCCCAGTGAAGGGATGGAAGACAATACTCCAGGCTAATAGTAAACATAAGAAAGCAGGTGTTGCCATATTTATATCAGACAAAGTAGACTTCAAGGAAAAAAAGGTAAAGAGAGACAAAGAGGGGCAGTATATAATGATAAAAGGGACACTCCACAAAGAAGACATAACATAAATATATATGCACCCAACCCAGAAGCACCAAAGTACATAAAGCAACTATTAACAAAACTAAAAGGAGATATCAACAACAATATAATAATAGTGGGGGACTTCAATATCCCACTAACATCAATGGATAGAGGATCCATACAGAAAGTCAATAAGGAAATTGTAAAATTAAATGAAAAACTTGACCAGATGTACTTAGTAGATATATATAGCACACTCCATCCAAAAACAGCAGGTTACACATTCTTCTCAAGTGCACATGGAACATTCTCAAGGATAGACCATATTTTTGGAAACAAAGCAATCCTCAACAAATTCAGGAGGAGTGAAAAAAATATCAAGCTTCATTTCTGACCATAATTCTATGTAATTAGAAATCAATTACAAGAATAAAGCTGGGAAAGGGGCAAAGATGTGGAGATTACACAACATGTTACAGAACAACCAATGGATCATTGCAGAAATCAAAGGAGAAATCAAATATTATCTGGAGACAAGTGAAAATAAAAACCCACCATACTACCTTCATTGCAATACAGGCTCATCTCAATAAACAAGAAGAATCTCAAATAAGCAATCTGAAACTACACCTAACAGAATTAGAAAAAGAAGAACAAAGAAAGCTCGAAGTCAGTAGAAGCCAGGAAATAATAAAAATTAGAGCAGAAATAAATGAAATTGAAACAAAAGAGACAGTAGAATGGATCAATGAAACAAGAGCTTTGAGAAAATAAACAAAATTGAAAAGCTTTAGCCAAGCTAAGAAAAAAAGAGACAAGACTGAAATAAATAAAATCAGAAATAAAGAGGAGAAATCACAATGGATACCACAGAAATACAAAAGATTATAAGAGAATACTATAAAAAACTATATGCCAACAAATTGGACAACCTAGAAGAAATGCATAAATACCTAGACTCCTACAACCTCCCAAAATTGAATCAAAAAGAAATAGAGAATCTGAATAGGCCAATTACAAGTAAAGAGATTGAAACAGTAATCAAAAACCTCCTCAAAAATAAAAGTCCAGGACGAGAGGGCTTCTAATGAGAATTCTACAAAACATTCAAAGAAGACTTACTACCTATCCTTCTTACACTTTTCCAGAAAGTTGAGGAAAATGGAGCACTTCCTAACACATTTTATGAGGCCAACATCACCCTGACCCCAAAACCAGACAACAACAACACAAGGAAAGGAGACTACAGGCCAGTATCACTGATAAACGTAGTTGCAAAAATCCTCAACAAAATATTGGCAAACTGAATACAGCAATACATTAAAAAGATCATACACCATGATCAAGTGGGATTTATACCAGGGAGACAGGGATGGTTCAATATCTTCAGTTCAGGTGATGTGATATGCCACATTAACAAAATGAAGAACAAAAACCATATGATCATCTCAATAGATGCAGAGAAAGCATTCGACAAGATCCAACACAGATTTATGATAAAAACACTCTCAATAAAATGGGTATAGAAGGAAAGTAAGTCAACATAATGAAGGCCGTATATAACAAACCCATAATCAATATCATACTCAATGGGAAAAACTGAAAACAATCCCTCTGAGAAGAGGAACAAGGCAATGGTGCCCACTCTCACCACTCTTATTCAACATAGTACTGGAGGTTTTGGCCAGAGCAAATAGGCAGGAAAAAGAAATAAAAGGAATCCACATAGGCAATGAAGAAGTGAAACTCTTGCTGTTTGCAGATGACATCATCTTATATAGAAAACCCTAAAAAATCCATCGGAGAGCCACTAGAAGTAATCAACAATTACAGCAAAGTTGCAGGGTAGACATCAACTTACATAGCATTTCTATACTCTAATAACAAACTAACAGAAAAAGAACTCAAGGAGACAATCTCATTCAGAATCACAACCAAAAGAATAAAACATATTGAAATAAATTTTACCAAGGAAGTGAAAGATGTATACAATGGAAACTACAAGACATTCCTGAAAGAAATTGATGACGACATAAAGAGATAGAAAGATATTCATGCACATGGATTGGAAAAATTTGCATAGTTAAAATGTCCATACTACCTAAAGCAATCTAAAGATTCAATGCAATCCCAATCAGAATCCCAATGACACTCTTCACAGAAATAGAACAAAGAATCCTAAAATTCATCTGAGGCAACAAAAGACTCCAAATTGCTAAAGCAATCCTCAGAAAAAAGAATAAAGCTGGAGGCATCTCAATCCCTGACTTCAAAATATGCCACAAAGCTATCGTAATCAAAACAACATAGTGCTGGTACAAAAACAGGCACACAGATCAGTGGAGCAGTATTGAAATCCCAGAAATAAAACCACATGTCTATGGATAGCCAATCTTCGATGAAGTAGCTGAGAACATAAACTGTCTTTAACAAATGGTGTTGGGAAAACTGGACAGCCACATGTAAAAGAATGAAAATCAAGCATTCTTTTACACCATTCACAAAAATAAATTCAAAATGGATCAAAGATTTAAAGGTAAGGTCTGAAACCATTAGACTTCCAGAAGAAAATAGAGAGAGAACACTCTTTGACTCAGTCTTAAAAGGATATTTATGGACAACATATCTTCTCAGACAAAGGAAACAATAGAAAGAATAAACAAATGGGACTTCATCAGACTAAAGAGCTTCTACAAGGCAAGGGAAAACAGGATTGAAACAACAACACAACCCAACAATTGGGAAAAAATATTTGCAAATCACATATCCAACAAAGGCTTAATCTCCATAATATATACAGAACTCGCACTACTCAACAACAAAAAATCAAACGACTCGGGCCTGGCTCTGTAGCCGAGTGGTTAAGTTCACATGCTCCACTGTGGCGGCCCAGGGTTTGGATCCTGGGTGCAGACATGGCACCGCTCGTCAGACCATGTTGAGGTGGCGTTCCACATCCCACAACTAGAAGGACCTGCAGTTAAGATATACAACTATGTTCCGGGGGGGGGGGGGGGTGGTTGAGGAGACAAAACAGAAAAAAAAAAGTTAAAAAAATCAAATGACTCAATCAGAAAATGGTCAGGGGAGATGAACAGACATTTCTCCAAAGAAGATTTACCAATGACCAAGAGGCACTGGAAAAGATACTCATCATGACTGATCATCAGTGAAATGCAAATCACAGCTACACTAAGATGTCACGTTATAGCTCCTGGGATGGTTAAAATAACCAAAACAAAAAATGACAAATGTTGGAGAGGTTGTTTAGAAAAAAGAACCCTTGGGCCAGCCCTGTGGCACCGTGGTTAAGTTCACAGATTCTGCTTCTTGGTGGCCTGGGATTCACCAGTTTGGATCCTGGGTGCAGACATGGCACTGCTTGGCAAATCTGTGTTCTGGTAGGCATCCCACATATAAAGTAGAGGAAGATGGGCATGGATGTTAGCTCAGGGCCAGTCTTCCTCAGCAAAAAGAGGAGGATTGGCAATAGTTAGCTCAGGGCTAATCTTCCTCAAAAAAAGAAAGAAAGAAAGAAAAATGAACCCTCATACACTGCTGGTGGGAATGCAAATTGGTGCAGCTACTATGAAAAACAGTATAGATATTTCTCAAAAAGTAAAAATAAAAATACCATATGACCCAGCCATCCCACTACTGGGGATCTATCCAAAGAACTTGAAATCTTCAATTCAAAGAAACTCATGCACCCCTATGTTCATTGCAGCATTATTTACAATAGCCAAGACATGGAAGCAACCTAAGTGCCCATTAAACTGATGACTGGATAAAGAAGATATGGTATTTATATATATGCATAATGGAATACTATTCAGACATAAAAAAGGATAAAATCGTCCCATTCACAACAACATGGATGGACCTTGAGGGTATTATGTTAAGTGAAATAGGCCAGATAGAGAAAGACAAACTGTATGACTCCACTCATATGTGGAAGATAAATGAACACATGGACAAGGAGAACAGATTAGTGGTAACCAGGGTGAAGCAGGGAGGGAGGTGGGCACAAAGGGTGACGTGGTGCACTCATAATATGACTTACAAACAATAATGTACACCTGAAATTTCACAAGGTTGTAAACTATCATAACCTCAATAAAATAAATTACTCAAAAGTGAGAGAGGGGCTGGTCCCTTGGCCAAGTGGTTAAGTTTGCATGCTCTGCGTTGGTGGTCCAGGGTTTCACTGGCTCAGATCCTAGGTGTGGACATGGCACCACTGATCAGACCACATTGAGGCAGCGTCCCACATGCCACAACTAGAAGGACCCACAACTAAAAAAATATACAACTATGTACTGTGGGGATTTGGGGAGAAGAAGCAGAAAAAACAATATTGGCAATAGTTGTTAGCTCAGGTGTCAATCTTTAAAAAAATGAGAGAAAAATGAGAAAGAGGTTAAGACATTCCCAAATATATAAATGCTAAGTGTTCATTTCTACTAGATCTACACTAAAAGAAATCCTAAAAGAAGTTTTAAAGTTGAAATGAGACAATGATACAGAGGTACTTGTAGCAATTAGAAAATATAAAGCTCTCAGGTAAAAGTAACATATCAACAAAAAAAAAGACTGTTATTTTAATTTGGATTTCTAATTTCAGTTTTAATTCTTTCATAGGATTTAAAAGACAAAAAAAAACATAATTATAAATCTATGCTAATGGATATACAATATATAAAAATTTAATTTTTGACAAAAACAACAAAAACTGAGAGGCAAAGATGCAAAGAAGCAGAGTTTTTTTATGTGATTAAAGTTAAGTTGTTATCAGATTAAAATAGTATTACAGTTTTATAATGCTTTATGTAATTCCCATGATAGCTACAAAGAAGTGTTTATAGAACATACAAGAAGGAAATGAGAAGGGAATCAAAATGTGCCACTACAAAACATAAACTAAACATAAAGGAAGGCAACAAGCAAGCAAGTAAGAGACAAAAAGCTGAAGACATACAGAAAAATAATTAACAGAATGTCAAAAGTAAGTTCTTCCCTATCAGTAATTATGTTAAACGTAAAAGGATTAAACTCCCAAATCAGAAGATATACAGTTGCAGAATGGATAAAAAAAATAGTAGGTTTCAACTATGCCATTTCACCTTGTATTAAAGACATACATAGGTTAAAAGTAAACGGATGAGAGAAGATATTCTATGCAAACAACCACCAAAAGAGAGCATGAGTCCTTATTCCAATATCATACAAAATAAACCTCAAGTTAAAAACTTATGAGGCAAAGAAGAGCATTAAATAATGATAAAAGACTCAATCAAGATAATATAACAATTATAAATATATATGAATCAAACATCAAAGCAAACATAGACAATATGAAAGAGAAAAATAGACAGCTCTGCAATAATAAGAAAATTTAATACCTCACTTTCAATAATGAGAGAACAACCAGAGAAATCAATACAGTAACAGAGGAATTGAAAACACTATAAATAATTGGACCTAATATACATGTACAGAACACTTAACAACAGAATACACATTTTTCTCAAATGCATATAGAACATTCTCTTGGATAGACTAAATGTTATTCCACAAAATAAATCTTAATAAACTTAAAAATATTGAAATCATACAAAATGTCTTTTATGATCACAATGGAATGAAACTAGTAATAAATAGCAAAAGGAAAACTGGAAAATGCACTAACACATGGAAATAAAATGACGCACATTTAACCAACCAACGAATCAAAGAAAAATCACATGGAAAATTATAAAAATCTTAAGACAAAGGAAAATGAACAAACAAATTGATTTCAAATTAGAAACCTATCTCTATACCTCAAGGAATCAGAAAAAGAAGAAGAAACTAAACTTAAACTGAAAGCTAGAAGAAGGAAGGACATAATAAAGATTAGAGTAGAGATAAATGAAATAGAGAAAAAAAATTATAGAGAACATCAATGAAACCAAGGCTTGGTTACTTGAAAGCTTAACAAAATTAGCAAGTCTTTAGCTGACTTGATTATGGAAAAAAAGGGAAGCCTCAATTAAAATCATTAATAAAGAGGAAGTAGTATAACTGATTTTATAGAAATAAAAAGGATTACACTAGACTACGAGGAACAATTCAATGCCAACAAATTGGAAAACCTAGATGAAATGAATAAATTCCTAGAAACAGACAACTCACCAAGACTGAATCATAAAAAAAATAAAATAAAATCTCAACAGACCTATAACTGGTAAGGTGATTGAATCTATAATCACAAACCCAACAAAGAAAAGTTCAGGACTAGATGGCTTCACTTGTGAAAGCTATCAAACATTTAATGAAAAATTAACACCTATCTTCCTCAAACTCTTCCAAAATATTGAAGAGAAAGAAATACTTCCAAACTCCTTCTAAGAGGCCAACATTATCCTGATACTAAAGCCAGACAAAGACACTGTAAGAAAAGAAAACTACAGACCAATATCCCAGATAAATATTGATGCAAAAATCCTCAAGAAAATACTAGCAAACAGAACTCAACAACACATTAAAGGGATTATACACTATGACCAATTGGGTTTATTTCTAGAATTCATGGGTGGTTCAACATATAAATATCAGTAAATGGAACACATCACATTAACAGAATGGAGAAAAAATGTGTAATTACCTCAATTGATACAGAGAAAACATTTGACAATTCAACACTTTCATAATACAAACAATAAAAAAAAAAAAACAGGAATAGAAGTAAATTAACTCAACATGATGAAGGCCACTTGTGAAAAGCCCACAGCTAACATCACACTCAATGATGAAAGACTGAGTCTTTCTTTTAAGATCAGGAAGAAACAAGGATGCCTACTATTAACAGTTCTATTTAATATGGTACTGGAAGTCGTAGCCAGAACAATTAGGCAAGAAAAAAATAAAAGACATCCGAATTGGAAAGGAAAGGGAAAACATTCTCTCTATGCAGACAACGTATTCTTATATGTAGAAAATCTTAAAGATTCTACCAAAAGTTGTTAAAACTAATAAAGGAATTCAGCAACTATTCAGGGCACAAACTCAACATGTAAAGATCAGTTGTGTTTCTATTTACTAACAATGAACATTCTGAAAAGGGAATTAAGAAACAATTTCATTTACAAGAGCATCAAAAAGAATAAAATACTTAGGGATAAACTTAACCAAAGAGGCAAAAACCTTGTACAGGGAAAACTAGAAGAAAGATTGGTTAGGAGACAACCTGAGGTCAAATACAATTAGTTATTCAGCCACTTAATAGTCTAAATGAGAGATTAAAAGAAAACAAACAAAAACTAGGACAATAGCATTGGGCAGCAGAGATAGAACTGATTTAGAAATCATTAGAAATGATATAATCCTAAAGCTTGCCTCATTCAGGATATTAGTTTCTTATAGTTGCTGCAGATTGACCCTCTAAATTAGATTTTCATATGTAAAAAGGGGGGACTAAAGGTGAGCTAGATCAATGTATTAATTTAAGAGGTTACTGAATCATTAGTTGTTTAATGGCATGCTGTAAAAAATATTTTTAAAATGCCTGTTGTTACCACATGCTGCTATTAGGACCGAGGACTATAGAAGATAAGATCATAATTGATGTTTAGAAATGTGTGGATTCCAGGAAACCTAATAAATAATTCTACTTCAGACACATTCCGTAACAACTGAGAGACAGGCATGGAAATTGAGCAAGCAGAGATTTAAATGTCACCTTTATTAATCATAGAGCTGTTTATAAATATCTGTTTATGTAATTATAGACAGAGCTGCTTGTGTCCCTCACAAAACCTATAACATGAAGAAACAGATTTTTTTCGCTGTTTCTTTGTTTCTAGTTATTAAAAAATAATAAAATAATTATAAAAGTATTTGCATAACTGAAATCTGATACATATTTGTTAAATTTTAATGTTTATGTGGAAGATAGATAAGGATAATAAGAATTTTGCTTTACTTATGTCCTTTTCTGTTTAAAAAATTTATTTTAGTATAGTTTTATATTTAGATTATATAGAATAGTTTATATTTACAGAAAAGTTGCAAAGTCAGTAGAATTCCCATTATACCTTGTGTTCAGTTTCCCTGATTGTTAACATCTTATATTACCGTGTTCCATTTGTTGAAACTAAAAAACTAATATGTGTACACTACTATTTATAAACTCCATAATTTATTCACATTTCCTTAATATTTAGCTAGTGTCTTGCTTCTGTCTCAGGATTCCATCTAGTATCCTACATTAAGTTAGTCATCATATCTCCTTAGGATCCTCTTGGCTGTGTTTTCTTGGACTCTCCTGGTTTTTTGAAGACCTTAAGAGTTTTGAGAAGTACTGGTAGGTATGTTGTAGAATGCCCCTGTGTTGTGGTTTGTCTGATGTTTTTCTCATGTTTAGACTGGGGATATACATTTTTTAATAAGAAGAAGTCAGAAGTAATCAGTCATTTTCAGCACATCATATCAAGGGCACAGCCTGTCTATGTGATTTATCACTGTTGATGTTACTCTTGATCACATGGCTGAGGGAGTATTTGCCAGGTTCCACCTCAAATTTACTCTATCTCCTTTTCATACTATACTGTTTGGAATGAAGTCACAAGTGTAAGCCATACTTAGGGAGTCATGCTGCTTCTTCTTGATGGGGAGAATCTACATAAATTATTTGGGGTCCTTCTGCATCAAAGAATTGTGTCTCTTCTCCACTAATTTGTCATTCATTCAACCATTTATTTATATCAGTGTGTATCTTAGCTAGGGCTGTCATAATAAAATTCCATATACTGGGTGGATTAAACAAGAAAAATTTATTTCTTACAGTTGTGGAGGCTGGGAAGTCCAAGACCAAACTGAAAGAAGATTCAGTTCTCTTCTGGGAAGTCTTCCTGGATTGCAGATGGCTGCTTTCTCTCTCAGTGTCCTAACATGGCAGAGAGAGAGATGGGAAAAACCTCAGTAGTAAGAGCACTAATCTCTTCATAAGGACCTTACCCTCATGACCTCATCTAAACCTAAATACTTACCAAAAGCCTCATCTCCAAATACTATTACATTGGGGGTTAGGGCTTCAAAATATGAATTTTGTGGGAACACAACTCTTTCCATAGCAGTATAGTTATAATCCATTACTACGTCATTTACTTTCTTTCTCTAATTGTTCCACCTTTGGCCATTGGGAGCTTTTCATTTGGTACCTGCGTCCCTTTGACATACCCTGTAATTTTGGACTTTTAACATTTCCTTAATTTCTGACACCACAAGATGCTCCAGGTGCTCCAGATGCTTTTATATCTCCTGCCCTGGCTTTAGAACTAGTCATTTCCCAAAAGATCAATTTCTTGGAGATTGGTATTAGAAATTGAAATCTAGACACTGGATGTGCTCATTGTTACTTAGGTATTACGACTTCCTGGCCTTATTGGTCAGCGAACAGATGTAGGAAATACATGTATGCATACTAACTTGTGTATTCACTCATATTTATATTTTTGATATATATACACAGTTGTATCTATATTAAGCTAAATATGAATTATAATGACTCAAGTTCATTGTCATAGGATTCATTCTAGCTTTCCTCTCTTGCTTATGTTTAACATCCTACTCCAATAGCAAAAAGTCCCGCTCCCATCATATGCCATCCATTTACTTATTGTTCATTCCCGGCATACATGCATAATGGATTCAGAATTATTAACTCGCATCCCCATGGGACAAAACTTTACCAACTAGAGTACAGTGCTTATATGCATCTCTTTTTTCTTTTGTCTTATGGTCTCCACTTATTTATAAAGTTATTTATGTGAGCACAGTTTTCCTCCACATCCTTCAGTGACATTATGTCATATACAGACATACCTCATTTTATCACACTTCCCTTTATTTCACTTCGCAGATACTGAGTTTTTTACAAGACCCTCCAAAAGCAAAAGGATTATGACTCCCTGAAGGTTCAGATAATGGTTAGCCTTTTTTTTTAGCAATAAAGCATTTTTAATTAAGGTATATATGCTGTTGTTTTTAGACGTAATGCTATTGCACACTAGACTACAGTATAGTGTATATATAACTTTTATATGCATTAGGAAACTGTAGGGGAGGAAGACATTTCCTTTACCCACTCTGGGTCCTTCTGGACTGACAATGAATTAAATTCACATGAGACAGAATAACAGAAGAAAATTAAGCAAGCTTTATAACATGTATACATGAGAGACACCCAGAAAGACTGAGTAACTCACCAAAATGGCAGAAGCTCTCACTTTAAATACCATCCTCAGCCAAAGACAAAGGAGGATATTGGGGGTGGGGAGAGTCAGTTATGGGAGATTTCCATAAAAGCACAGTAAACAAGGATGAGGTTGTTATGCAGATTTAAGTCCTTGTCTTCCACATTGATTAAGAGTTTCTAGAGATAAAGTCATCCCTTCTTCTTCCTGGTACAGAGAGGGAGACACCTTTACAGATGGAGACTGCCTTTAAAAATGCGAATGTCTCTTAACAAAAGGTAAGTAAATTGTACTTTTCAGAGTTCTCTAAAGTCTGCAGTTTTTAAAAGTAACCAGCCCAAACTAATCCTCATGCCAAAGAGACATATCTTGGGGTGGCCAATTCCAGTCCCCCACCAGACCAATAAATTTTTGTGATTCACTTTATTGTTGTGATCAGAACCTAACTTGCAGTATCTCCAAGGCATGCTTGTATTTGCAATAGAGATAGATTCTCTGCCACAGTCTGCATTCCATACTGGCATAATCCCTTCTTCTAATTAATGTATTTTCAAAATTTTTGTATGTTAAGATTCACTCTTTTATGCTGTAAAATTATATGAGTTTTGACAAATACATAGGATCAAGTACCTACCACGACAGTATTATACAAAATAGTCTTACCATCATAAAACATTGCAGGTGCTTCACCTGTCTGACTCTCTTCCCTACTCAAACTGCTGTGAACCCCTAATCTGTTGTCCATCTCTATAGTTTTTCTTTGTACAGAATATCATATAAATAAGATCATATAGTATGTTGTCTTTGTAGACTAGATTCTTTCACTTAGCAATATGCCTTTAAGATTTACCCATGTTGTTTCTTGGATTGATAGTAAATTCTCTTATATCACTGAATAGTATGCCATTGAAGAGATGCAGCACAATTCGTTACCCATTTAACTATTGGAGGAGATCTTTGTTGTGTAAAATTTTTGGCAGTTATGAATAAATTAAATAAAAATCATTAATAAAACTGTTCAAACACTTATGTGGAGAAGTTTGTATTGGCATAAATCAACTGGATAAGTAACTAGGAGTTCAAATACTGAATCATATGGTGAGACTATGCTTAGTTTTTTAAGAAATTGTCAAAGTCACACAGTCATCTCTAATGTAGTGTTATCCTATACATAGAGAGTTTGAAGCTACTGAAAATAGTAATCTCTTTACTTTGGTTATTTCAAGGATTTCAAGAAAATTCACTTCAGGAAGGTTAGATTAACTGTATACAATTAATTCGGCTTTCACATGTTTGGTCCTAAACAGTGATAAGCTTCTATGGTTAGGAACCCCTTTGAGAGTCTGAAGAAATCTGTCTAGAGCTTCAGGTTGGTGAACATGTGGAGGTGCTGAAAGAGTGGCATACTCAGAGAAAGCATGGAAGCTCAGAGCCCCTTCCCAAATACCTTGCCCTAAGCACATCTTCCATCTGGCTATTCCTGAGTTAGAAAATAAATCTGATAACTTCAAGAAAATCATTTTTGGAGAATGATCTCATCAAGATGGCAAAATAGTTCCTGACCTTAGGTCTCCTCCCCAGAAGACTGACTGGCAACTATTCATAGACAAGACATAATTGCGACAATCCCAGAACCTGGAGTTGAGGCTAAAGCACCCTCCCAGACTACAGAGACTGAGAAGGACTGCATTTGAAGGAGGAAAAAATACACTCTGACCTCATAGTCACCCCACCCAGGCCAGCACAGTATTGCACTGAGAGAACTGAGGACCACCGCCCTGGCCTACAATTTTTCCAGTGATAAAAAGAAATCCTAAGGTGAACATCAAGCTGTCCTGCATTGTAGGACATTTCCTGGGAATCTAACTAAGGGAAAACTGATGACTCTGTGGGGCTCAACCACTGAGGATCAGATAAAGACAGAGAAGGTGGGGTCTGTAGGAAACAGTGCTCAGATCTTGGAATGTTGCATTCCTGCTTACAGGAACCCAAGCAGAACTCCAAACTAGCAGATCTGCCCATCTCTAGCACCAAATTCATGTTCTCATCTGGCCAGGGAGCTCAGGTGACTCCTCTGGCTGATTTGGGCCCCCAGCTAACAAGTCCTATCAGCCATGGAGCCTGTTCTATGGCCCTGCCTAGGCAGGAAAACAAGTTTACAGCCTTGCCCAATTGCTAAGAAGATCCTCCAGTCTTACTCAAACAGAAAGTCTGGCCAGAGAACTTAGACTGCCACAGAGTCCACCCTACAGACCTACTTGGGCAGGGAGCCAAGAAGCAGCCCTGTCTAACCATTAAGTACAGCCTCTGGCCCCACATAACCAGGGAGCCTGAGGAATGACTTTGGGCAGCCAAAGATCCCAGCCTGTGGTACCACGCAGTCACAGAGCCCAACCTAGAGGCCCACCCCATAGCAGAGCTAAGCCTACAGCCCTCAACAGTTGCTTAACACAACCTGTGCCCTTGCCCAGGCAGAAAGCACAATCAGTGATCCTGTCTGACCATGGAGTATAGTCTCTAACCCTACCAAACTGTAGGATATAGGAGGAGGACTCTCCCAACTAGGGAGACCAGCCAGAAATCCTGCACAATACAGCACAGCCAGTGGGCTGAGTGCAAAGCCCTGCCTCCAGACCCCCTTTAACATGAAGTCCAGCCAGCAGCACCAGCCAATTGGGTAGTACAGTCTGAGACCCCCTCCAACTAGGAGTTATTGCAGAGCCCAGCCAATAGCCCTGCCCAATTTCTATGTCCAACCATTGACAGCAACCTGCCAGGGAACATGGCCAGCAGCCTCACTTGACTGGAATTGATACCAGAGCCTGTCTAGTGGCCCCACCTGACCATAGAACACAACAAGCTACCACACCGAGCAGGTAGCCCGGCCAGCACCCTCCCACCTCAGAGAGCAGGAATTGGCCTCACCCAAATAGAAACCCAAATAGCAAGCCATGACCTCCCATGGATGCTTCCAGCTGACCCATCTAATATACCAAGTTGAGCTGACTGGTAAAGGACTTTCACTGCTGAAGTGTACCTTTAAAACCTGGAAAAGGAGGGAGTGGGCGGAGCAAAATGGCGGAGTGAGCTGACCCGGGATTCTCTCCCCTCCAAAATACAACAAAAGATTGGAAGAACTGAATTTCAGAGAATAAACATAATGCCAGCTCGTTAGAGACCTACAATACCAAGAAGGCGGAGATCATAAACCTAGCTTTACACCTTCGGAGGCACTGAAACGGTAGGAGAGAACATCACTCCCTCCCCTAGAGTCTGCGATGGCTGCGGCACGGGTCGGGAATGAGTGGGGGAGGGGCCGCGCAACTGGGGGAACATCCAGGACTCCTGCCGCTGATTCAGTGGAGACCCGCTGATGGGGGGAAAGCTTCTGTCCGCGGGGACCCTATAAATCAAGGGCCTTGGGAGACCAGAGAACAGAACTGATCTGAACCCAGACTGGCACGTGTGAGTAACAGCCCCTCCCCCCCAGCAAAGCCAGTGGGCACAGCCATCTTGCCCCAAGGCAGAGAGCTAACATGCCGCTCTCGACCCCCATCTAGTGGCGACAGGCTGTAACTGCAACTGAATTCTACCACCATGAGAAAAAACCACTCCTCTACCATCCAGCAATTTATAAAAGCCCCAGACCAGAAGGAAAACAATAAAAACATAGAATTAAGTCCTGGGGACTTGGAATTAGGTAAACTAAGTGATAATGAATTCAGAGCAGCTATAATCAAAAAACTCAATGAGGTAGAGAGAAAGATAGAGAAACAAGCCGAGTTCTGGAGTTACTTCACAAAAGAGATTTAAATCATAAAGAAGAATCAAACAGAATTACTTGAGATGAAAAACACAATGGACCAGATAAAACAGAATACAGATTCCCTGAATGCCCGTGTAGACAACCTAGAGGAGCAAATCAGCATAATCGAGGACAGACAGGCTGAATGGCGCCAGACAGAGGAAGAAAGAGAACTAAGAATTAAGAAAAATGAGGAAAATCTCCGGGAGATAATGGATTCAATAAGGAGTAAGAACATAAGGATCATAGGAATTCCCGAGAATATGGAAAAGGAAAATGGAGCAGAAAGTGTGCTTAACGAAATTATTGAAGAGAACTTCCAACATCTAGGGATCAACGGAGAAATGTGTGTAGAGGAGGGTTTTAGATCTCCTAGATTTGTCAATGTAAAAAGACCCACCACAAGGCACATAATAGTAAAGTTGGCAAATAGGAATGACAAGGAAAGAATACTCAGGGAAGTAAGAAAAAAAAAGAGAATAACCTATAAAGGAGCCCCTATCAGACTGTCAGTGGATTTCTCTACAAAAACCCTACGAGCTAGGAGAGAATGGAGTGATATATTCAAAGCTTTAAAGGATAAAAACCTTCAGCCAAGAATACTCTATCCAGCAAGAATTTCCTTCAGTTATGAGGGAGAAATTAAATCTTTTCCAGACAAACAAAAGTTAAGGGAATTTGTAACTAAAATCCCTCCATTACAAGAAATCCTCAAGAAGGCTCTCATACTTGAAAAAAGAAAAAAGGGAGAAAGGGGACACAATCCACAGACTAGGGAGACTGATAGATAGAACCAGAACAGGATAGCAAATATTCAACTATAGCATTAGGGTAAAAATAAGGAAACTACCAAAACAAGGACGATCTTAGCACTCTAACTACAAATGAATAAGACGAGTTGGAATAAAAAATGAAAATAATTATTTAGGAGGGGAGAGCAAAGGGTCTAAATCAGTATTGGTCAAGTAAGTAAGAGACCACCAGAGAATAGACTATATTATACATGAGATTCTAAATACAAACTTCAAGGTAGACACTAAAATAAAGTACAGAACAGAGTCACAAATCATAAATAAGTAAAAATCTAAGAAACTCAGCATAAGAAATTGCAGTATTAAATGGATAGTCTAAAGCACACAGGAAAAGAAACACAGGAAAACAAGATAATGAGTGACAGATTGACAGCATTAAGTCCACATACATCAATAATCACTCTCAATGTGAACGGATTGAACTCTCCAATAAAAAGACACAGAGTGTCAAAATGGATTAAAGAACAAGAACCAACAATTTGCTGCCTCCAGGAAACACACCTCAGCCCCAAGGACAAACACAGACTCAGGGTGAAGGGGTGGAGGACAATACTTCAAGCAAATAGCAAGGAAAAAAAGGCAGGTGTTGCAATTCTCATATCAGACCAAGTGGATTTCAAAATAAGACAGGTAAAGAGAAACACAGAGGGACAATATATAATGATCAAAGGGACACTTCATCAAGAAGAAATAACACTTATAAATATCTATGCACCCAACACAGGAGCACCAAGATTTATAAAGCAATTATTAACAGACCTAAAGGAAGATGTTAAAAACAACATAATAATAGTAGGGGACCTCAACACCCCACTCACATCAATGGACAGATCATCCAGACAGAAAATCAACAAGGAAATAGTGGAGCTGAATGAAAAACTAAAACAATTGGACTTAATAGACATATATAGATCACTCCACCCCGAAGGAGCTGAATACACATTCTTCTCAAGTGCACATGGAACATTCTCTAGGATAGACCATATGTTGGGAAACAAGGCAAGCCTCTACAAATTTAAAAAAATTGAAATACTAACAAGCGTCTTCTCAGATCATAGTGCTATAAGGCTAGAAATTAATTACAAGAAAAAAGTTGAGAAAGGCACAAAGATGTGGAGACTAAACAACACACTACTGAACAAGCAATGGATCATTGAAGAAATTAAAGATGAAATAAAAAAATACCTGGAAACAAATGAAAATGATAGCATGCCATACCAACTCATATGGGATACAGCAAAAGCTGTATTAAGAGGAAAATCCATCGCAATACAGGCACATCTTAACAAACAAGAAAAATCCCAAATAAGCAACCTTAAAGCACACCTAACTGAACTAGAGAAAAAAGAACAAATGAAGCCCAAAGTCAGCAGAAGGAGAGAAATAATAAAAATCAGAGCAGAAATAAATACTATTGAAATGAAAAAGGCAGAAGAAAGGATCAATGTGACAAAGAGCTGGTTTTTTGAGAAGATAAATAAAATTGACAAACCACTAGCCAGACTTACAGAGAAAAAAAGGGAGAAAGCTCAAATAAAAACAATCAGAATGAGCGAGGAGAAATAACAACAGACTCTGCAGAAATACAACAGATTATAAGAGAACACTACAAAAATCTATATGCCCACAGAATGGATAACCTAGAGGAAATGGATAAATTCTTGGACTCCTACGATCTCCCAAAGCTCACTCAAGAAGAGACAGACAATTTGAACAAACCAATCACAAGGAAAGAGATTGAAACAGCAATCAAAAACATCCCAAAGGATAAAACCCCAGGACCAGATGGCTTTCCTGGGGAATTCTAACAAACTTTCAGAGAGGATTTAATACCTATCCTTTTCAAGCTATTCCAAAAAATTAGGGAAGATGGAACACTTCCTAACACATTCTATGAGGCCAACATCACGCTGATACCAAAACCTGACAAGGACACAACGAAAAAAGAGAACTACAGGCCAATATCACTGATGAACATAGATGCAAAAATTCTAAACAAAATTTTGGCAACCAGAATTCAGCAATTCATCAAAAGAATCATACATCAGGATCAGGTGGGATTCATACCAAGGACACAGGGATGGTTCAACATCCACAAATCAATCAACGTGATACACCACATCAACAAACTGAGGAATAAAAACCACATGATCATCTCAATAGATGCAGAGAAAGCATTTGACAAGATCCAACAGCCATTTATGATAAAAACTGAACAAAATGGGCATAGAAGGAAACTACCTCAACATAATAAAGTCCATATACGACAAACCCATAGCCAACATCATACTCAATGGGCAAAAACTGAACGCCATCCCCCTGAAAACATGAATGAGACAAGGATGCCCTCTATCACCTCTCTTATTTAACATAGTACTGGAGGTCCTGGCCAGAGCAATCAGGCAAGAAAAAGGAGTAAAAGGAATCCAAATAGGGAGGGAAGAAGTGAAACTCTCGCTGTTTGCAGACGACATGATCTTATATATAGAAAAACCCAAAGAATCCATTGTAAACCTGTTAGAAGTAATCAACAACTACAGCAAAGTTGCAGGGTATAAAATCAATTTGCATAAATCAGTAGCATTTCTATACTCCAGTAATGAACCAACAGAAAAAGAACTCAAGAATACAATACCATCCACAATCACAACAAAAAGAATGAAATACCTTGGGGTAAGTTTAACTAAGGAAGTGAAGGACCTATATAATGAAAATTACAAGGCCTTTCTGAGAGAACTGGATGATGACATAAGGAGATGGAAAGACATTCCATGTACATGGATTGGAAGAATAAACAGAGCTAAAATGTCCATTCTACCTAAAGCAATCTACAGATTCAACGCCATCCCAATCAGAATCCCAATGACATTCTTTACAGAATTGGAACAAAGAATCCTAAAATTCATATGGGGCAACAAAAGACCCCGAATTTCTAAAGCAATCCTGAGAAAAAAGAACAAAACGGGAGGCATCACAATCCCTGACTTCAAAACATACTACAAAGCTACAGTAATCAAAACAGCATGGTACTGGTATAAAAACAGGTGCACAGATCAATGGAACAGAATTGAAAGCCCAGAAATAAAACCACACATCTACAGACAGCTTATCTTTGACAAAGGAGCTGAGGGCATACAATGGAGAAAAGAAAGTCTTTTCAACAAATGGTGCTGGGAAAACTGGAAAGCCACATGTAAAAGAATGAAAATTGACCATTCTTTTTCACCATTCACCAAAATAAACTCAAAATGGATTAATGACCTAAAGGTGAGACCTGAAACCATAAGGCTTCTGGAAGAAAACTTAGGCAGTACACTCTTTGACATGAGTATTAAAAGGATCTTTTCGGACACCATGCCTTCTCAGAGAAGGGAAACAATAGAAAGAATAAACAAATGGGACTTCATCAGATTAAAGAATTTCTTCAAGGCAATTGAAAACAGGATTGAAACCAAAAAACAACCCACTAACTGGGAAAAAATATTTGCAAGTCATATATCTGACAAAGGCTTAATATCCTTAATATATAAAGAACTCTCGCAACTCAACCACAAAACATCAAACAACCCAATCAAAAAATGGGCTGGAGACATGAACAGACATTTCTCCAAAGAAGATATACTGATGGCCAATAGGCACATGAAAAGATGTTCATTATCGCTGATCATCAGGGAAATGCAAATCAAAACTACACTAAGATATCACCTTACACCCGTTAGAATGACAAAAATATCTAAAACTAATAGCAACAAATGTTGGAGAGGTTGCAGAGAAAAAGGAACCCTCATACACTGCTGGTGTGAATGCAAACTGGTGCAGCCACTATGGAAAACAGTATGGAGATTCCTCAAAAAACTAAAAATAGAACTACCATACGATCCAGCCATCCCACTACTGGGTATTTATCCAAAGAGCCTGAAGTCAGCAACCCCAAAAGTCCTGTGCACCCCAATGTTTATTGCAGTACTGTTTACAATAGCCAAGACGTGGAAGCAACCTAAGTGCCCATCAACAGATGAATGGATAAAGAAGATGTGGTACATATATACAATGGACTAGTACTCAGCTGCAAAACAGAACAAAATCATTCCATTTGCAATAACATGGATGGACCTTGAGAGAATTATGTTAAGTGAAATAAGACAGTGAGAGAAAGATAATCTGTGTATGACTCCACTCATATGAGGAATTTAAAACTATGGACCAAGAACAGTTTAGTGGATACCAGGGGAAAGGTGGGGTGGGGGGTGGGCACAAAGGGTGAAGTGGTGCACCTACAACATGACTGACAAACATTAATGTACAATTGAAATTTCACAAGATTGTAACCTATCAATAACTCAATAAAAAAAAAAACCTGGAAAAGGAAACCACTTATTCAAATGTACAGATATCAATACAAGGAATCAAGAATTATGAAGAATTAGGTAAACATGACACCACCAAAGGAAACTAATGAAGCTCCAATAACTGACCCTAAAAAATTGTAGATCTATGAACTGACAAAGAATTCAGAATAATCCCTTAAGGAAGTTCAGTGAACTACAAGAACACACAAACAGCCAACCAAACTAAATTAGGAAAACAATGAGTGAACAAAAAGAAAGAGAAACCATAAAAAAAGATTGAAAACACAAATACTAGAGTTGATGAATACAAAGACTGAAGTACAGAATCCAAAAGAGTGTTTCAACAGCAGGCTCAAACAAGCAGAACAAAGAATTAGTGAATTAGAGATATACCATTTGAAAGTATCCAGCCAGAAGAACAAAATGAATGAAATAGAGTGAGGAAAGCCTATGAGATATATGGTATACCAGCAGAAGAAGCTATAAATGCTTTATGGAGATCCCAGATAAAGAAGTGAAAAAGAAAGAGATAGCAAGTCTACTTAAAGCAATAATGGCTGTAAACATTCCAAACATGGAAAGAGAAGTGGATAGACAGATTCTTGAGAGTCAAAGGCCACCAAATATCTTGAATCCAAAAAGGGATATACCAAGTTGCATTATAATTAAATTGTCAAAAGGCAAAGACAAAGAGAGAATTTTAAAAGCAGCAAGAGAAAAATGACTCATCCCACACAAGGGAGCCCCCACAAGATAATCAGTCGACTTCTCAACAGAAATTTTGTAGGTCAGGAGATAGTGGGATGTATGTTCAAAATATTGAGAGAAAAAAAAAAAGCAACAAATAATACTATACCCAGCAAAGCTGTCCTTCATAAATGAAGGAGAGAGAATGGCTTTCCAAGACAAACAAACGCTGAGGGTGTTCATCACTAGTAGACCTGCCTTTGAAGAAATGCTAAAGGATGTTCTTCAAGCTAAAAAGAAAGGATGTTAATCAACATTATAAAAACATATGTATGTGTATAACTCACTGATAATGGTAAACATATAGTCAAAGTCAAATTCTCTAATATTGTAATGATGGTATTTAATTCACTTACAACTCTAGTTTAAAAGTTAAAAACACAAATGTTTTTAAAATAACCATAGCTACAACAACTTGTTATTGGATACACAATAAAAAATGATGTAAATTGTAACATGAATAACCTAAAACATGAGGGAGGGAGAGGAAAAAGTACAAAGTTTCTGTAGGCTATCAAAGTTAAGTTGTTATCAGCTTAAAATAGAATGTTACAAATATAAGATATTTTATGTAGGCCTCATGGTAACCACAAAGGAAAAACATGTGGTATATACAAAAGGATCATGTTAAGGAGTCAAAGTACACCATTACAAAAAGTCATGAAATCATCAAGGGAGACAACACGTGAGGAAACAAGAAACAATTGATCTCCAAAATCTCAGAAAACAATTTAAAAAATGACAATAGGAAGTCCTGCCTATCAATAATTAATTTAAATATAAATGCATTGATTTCTCCAATCAAAAAAGATAGAATGGCTGAATGGGTACAAAAACAAGATTCAATGATATTCTGCCAAAAAGAGACTAGCTTTAGCTTTATGGGCACACATAGATGGAGAATGAGCAGATGGAAAAAGACACTTCAAGCAAATGATGACCAAAAGAAAGCAGATGTAGTTATACTTATAATAGAAAAAGTAGACTTTAATTCAGAAAAGTTCAAAAGAGACAATGAAGATTATTATATAGTGATAAAGGGGTCAATCCATCAAGAAGATATAACATTAGTAAATACATATGCACTCAACTTTGAACCATTTAAATATATTAAGCAAGTAGTAAGAGAACTAATAGGAGAAATAAACAGCAATATAATAATAGGTAAAGACTTTAACATCCTATTCTCAACAATAGATAGATTATCCAGATAGAGAATTAAAAATGAAATAGTAAAGTTGAATAACACTATAGACTAAATTGACCTAACAGACATATACAAAACATCGCATCCCACATCAGAAGAACATACATTCTTCTCAAGTGCACATGGAACATTTTCTCAAATAGAGTATACTTTGGCAACAAGACAAGTCTCAATAAATTTAAGAAGATAGAAATTGCATCAAGTATCCTTTTTGACCACCATAGTATGAAATTAGAAATCAATAACAGGAGAAAAGGTGAAAAATTCACAAATAATGGCAATTAAACAGCAAGTTCCTGAACAACCAGTGGATTAAAGGAGAAATAAAAAGGAAAATAAAAAAAAAATCTTCAGATAAGAGACAATAAACACAATATAGCAAACTTACAGGATGCAGCAAAAGCAATTCTAAGAGGGAAATTTATAGATAAATGCTCACATCAACAAAAGGAAACATCTAAAATAAACAACATAACTTTATACCTCAAGGAATTAGAACATAGCAAAGCAATCCCAAAGTTAGCAGAAGAAAGGAAATAATAGAGATTATAGTTAAAATAAATGAAATAGGTAATAGAAAAATAGAAAAGAGTAATAAAACAGTTGATTCTTTGAAAAGATAAACAAAATTGATAAAGCTTTAGCTCTGCTAACCATGGAACAAAGAAAGAGGAGCCAAGTAAATAAATTATGAATGAAAGAAGAGAGACATTGGAACTGATATGACAGAAATGCAAGGAATCTTAAAAGACTACTATGAATAATAATAGAAAGAAGTAAATTTTTCTCTATCATCAGATACTCTGACCTTAGAAAATCCTGGGCTCCAACAAAAAACTGTAAAAACTAATAAATAAGGTCACAAAATGTAAAATCAGCATGTAAAATGTTGAATGAAAACAAATTCAATAAGGTCACAAAATACAAAATCAATATGCAAAAATCAGTTGTGTTTCTACACATTAACAACTGACTAGAGGCATACCTTGGAGATATTATGAGTTCAGTTTCAGACAACTGCAATAAAGCAAATTTTGCAATAAAGTGAGTCATATGAACTTTTCGTTTCTGCAGTGCATATAATTTATGTTTATAATATAATGTAGTCTATTAAATGTGCAATAGCATTATGTCTAAAAAAAGTACATACCTTAATTAAAAAATACTTTATGCCTAAAAAATGCTAACCATCATCTGAGACTTCAGTGAGTCATAATCATTTTGCTGGTGGAGTGTCTTGTAATAAAATGCATATCTGCGAAGAATAATGAAGGGAAGTGCAGTAAAATGATGTGTACCTAACTGAAAAAGAAATTTTAAAAAATTCCATTTAAAATAGCACAAAAATAAAATACTTAGAAATAAATTTAACCAAGGAGGAGAATGATTTGTACACTGAAAACTATAAAACAATGATGAAAGAAATTGAAGATTGAAATAAATGGAAAGATATTCCATGTTCATGGATTGGAAGAATTTATGTTGTTAGAAAGTCCGTAGCATCCAAAGCCATCTACAGATTCAATGCCGTGCCTATCAAAATCCCAATGGCACTTTTCATAGACATGAAAAAGTTCATATGGAAACATAAAAGATCCCCAAATTACAAAGCAATGCTGAGAAAGAAGAATAAAGTTGGAGACATAAGACTGCTTTATTTTAAACTATATTACAAATGTATAATAATCAAAACAGTATGGTATTGACATAAAAACACACACATAGACCAGTGTAATGGAATTGAGAGCCCAGAAATCAACTTATACATGCATGGTCAACTAATATTTGATATGAGAACAAAGAAAATTCAATGGAGAAAAGATAGTCTCTTTGATAAATGGAAAACTTGACAGCCACATTCCAAAGATAGAAACTGGATTCCTATCTTATACCACTCACAAAAATTAACTTGAAATGGTTTCAACACTGAAATATAAGACCTAAACCATAAAACTTCTGGCAGAAAATATGGAAGAGCTCCTTGACATTAGTCTTTGTGATGATTTCATGGATATAACACCAAAAGAACAAGCAACAAAAGCAAAAATCAACAGGTGGGACTACATCAAACTAAAAAAGCTTCTGTAAAACAAAGGAAACCATCAACAAAATGAAAAATCAACCTAAAGAGTAGAAGAAAATATTTGCAAACCACATATCTGATAAGGAGTTATTATCCAAAATATATAAAGAACCCATACAACTCAATAGAAAATAAAAACACTAAATAGTCCAATTACAAGATGAGAAAAAGGGGCTGGCCCTTTGGTCTAGTGGTTAAGATCAGCTCACTCTGCTTCTGAGCCCTGGGTTTGGTTTCCAGGTGCGGGCTTATACCATTCGTCAGTGGCCATGCTGTGGCAGCAACCCACAGAGAAAATATATTAATATTGGCACAGATGTTAGCTCAGGGAAAATCTTCAAGCAAAAAGAGGAAGATTGGCGACAATTGTTAGCTCAGGGAGAATCTTCCTTAGCAAAAAACAAAACAAAACAAAACCAAAATAAAACCCACAAAACCAGAAAGAGAAAAGGATCTGAATAGACATTTTTCCAAAGAAGATATTCAAATGGCCAACAGGTATACAAAAAGGTTTTCAGTCTCACTATTCATTAGGGAAATGCAAATGAAAACCACAATAGGATATCAACTCACACCTGTTAGAGGGCTATTATCAAAAACACAAAAGATATTCAAGTGCTGGAGAGCATGTGGAGGAAAAGCTCATGCACTGGTGGGAATGTCAGTTAATACAGCCACTATGGAAAGCAGTATGGAAATTCCTCAAAAATTTATAAATAGGACTACCATATGATCCAGTAATTCCACTTCTGGGTATATATCTTAAGAAAATTCACTTCTTCATTTGCTATTTGAATTCCTTTTATTCCTTTCTCTTGCCTAATTGCTCTGGCCAAAACCTCCAGTACTATGTTGAATAAGACTGATGATACTGGACACCCTTGTCTTGTTCCTATTCTCAGAGGGATGACATTCAGTTTTTCCCCATTGAGTATGATGTTGGCTGTGGGTTTGTCATACATGGCCTTTATTATGCTGAGGTAATTTCTTTATATCCAGATTTTGCTGAGTTTTTATCATAAATATATGTTGGATCTTGTCAAATGTCTTCTCTGTGTCTATTAAGATGATCATGTGGTTTTTATTCCTCATCTTGTTAATGTGGTGTATCACATTGATTGATTTGTGGACCCCAAATAGCTAAAGCAATCCTGAGAAAAAATAACATAGCTGGGGGCATCACAATCCCTGACTTCAAAATGTACTACAAAGCCATAGTAATCAAAACAGCATAGTACTGGTACAAAAACAGGCATACAGATCATGGAACAGAACTGGAAGCCCAGAAATAAAACCACACATCTATGGACAGCTAATCTTCCACAAAGTGCCAATAACATACAATGGAGAAAAGATAGTCTCTTCAACAAATGGTATTGGGAAATCTGGACAATCACTTGCAAAAGAATGAAAATAGACCATTGTCTCATGCCATACAATAAAGTAAACTCAAAATGGATAAAGACTTGAAGCTATGTCCTGAAACCATAAAACTTCTGGAAGAAAATATAAGTAGTACACGCTTGACATCTAACTTAAAAGAACCTTTTTGAAAATCATGTCTTCTCAGACAAGACAAACAAAAGAAAAAACAAACAAGTGGGACTTCATCAGACTAAGGAGCTTCTGCAAGGCAAAGGGAACTAGGATTAAAACAAAAATATGACCCACCAATTGGGAGAAAATATTTACAAATAATATCCAACAAGGGGTTAATCTCCATAATGTATAAAGTGCTAACACAACTGAACAACAAAAAAAAGCCCAATCAAAAAATGGGTAGAAGATATGAGCATAACATTTTTCCAAGATATACAGATGGCCAATAAGCACATGAAAAGATGTTCAACATTATTAATCATCAGGGAAATGCAAATCAAAACTACACTAAGATACCACATTATGCCTGTTAAAATGGCTATAATCACTAAGACTAAAAATAGCAAATGTTGGAGAGGACATGGAGAAAAGGGAACCCTAATACACTGCTGGTGGGGATGCAAACTGGTCCAGCCACTATGGAAAACAGTATGAAGATTCCTCAAAAAACTAAGAATAGAAATACCATATGACCCAGCCATCCCACTACCGGATATCTATCCAAACAACTTGAAATCAATAACCCAAAGTGATTTATGCATCCCTATGTTCATTGCAGCACTATTCACAATAGTCAAGACATGGAAGCAATCCAAGTGCCCATCAACCAATGATTGGATAAAGAAGATGCTGTGTATATATATATATATATACACAATGGAATACTACTCAGCCATAAAAGAGGACAAAATCATCTCATTTGCAATAACATGGATGGACGTGGAGGGTATTATGCTAAGCAAAATAAGCCAAGCAGAGAAAGACAAATGCTGTATGATTTCACTCATATGTGGAAGATAAACAAACACATGGACAAAGAGAACAGTTCAGTGGTTACTAGGGGAAATGGGCTGGAGGGTGGGCACCAGGGGAGAAGTGGAACACTTACATGGTGATGGACAAGATATAATGTACAACTGAAATTCACAATGATGTAAACTATTATGAACTGAATAACAAAAATGGAAAAAAAGAAAATTAAATCACTATCTCAAAGAGATATTTGAATCCCCATGCTCAATGCAACCTTATTATAATAGCTAAGACATGGAAACAACTGAAATGTCCATTGGCAGATGAATGGATAAAGAAAATATATGTATCACATGATTTATATATGAATAATGTATATAAATAATATGCATATGAATATTATGCAGCTATAATAAAAGAAGGAAATCTTGCCATTTTTGACAACACACATAAACTTGGAGGGCGTTATGCTAAGTGAAATAAGTCAGACGGAGAAAGACAAATACTACATGATCTTATTTATATATGGCGTCTAAATAAACTGAACTCATAGGACAGAGAACCAATTAGTATTTGTCAGGTGCAGAATTGTGGTGAGAGGGAAATGAGTGGAGATGGTCAAAGGGTACAAATTTCCCATTATAAGATGGATTGGTTCTGGGGATGTAATATAGAGAACAGTGATTATAGTTAACAATACTGTATTGTATATTTGAAAGCTGCTAAGAAAGTAGATCTTAAAAGTTATCACCACAAGAGAAATTGTAACGTGAGGTCATAGATTTGTTAACTAACTTTATTGTTGTGATCATTTTGTAATATATATACATACCAAATTATTACATTGTACACCTTAAACTTACACAATGTTATATGTTAATTATATTTCAATAAAAGTGGAATAGAAAGAAAAAGTCAAAAGTCTTCCAAAGTGATTAGATCAGTTTGCATTCTCACTAGCAATAAAAGAGAATATCTAATGCTCTGCATCATTGCCAGCAATCGGTATTGTCAGACTTCTGTATTTGAACCATTTTTAATATGTATGTTGCATCATCTTTTTGTTGGTCGAATTTATATTTCCCTGATGAATGAGGTTGACCATATTTTCATAAGCTTATTTGCCATCTGTTTATCTTATTTAAGAAGGTGTCTGATCAAGTCCTTTGCTTATTTATTATTTGAGTAATTTGGTTTCTTTGTTAAATTTTAAGATTTCTTTGCATATTTTGGAGATAAGTTCTTTGTAAGATACGGTTTCACAAATATATCTCTATTCTGTAGCATATCTCTTCATTCTCTTTAGCAGAGCAGAAGTTTTAAATTTTAATAAAGTTTATCTCACCAAGTTTTTCTTTAATGAATCATATTTTTGCTGTTGTGGTTAATCCCAATGTCACATAGATTTTCTTCCATATTTCATTATAGAGGTATAATTGTTTTGCACTTTACATTTAGGCTCGTGATTCGAGTTAATCTTGGGGTAAGGTATGAGGTCTATTTTGAGTTTTTGGTTTTTTTTCTCATATGGATGTACAGTTGTTTCACTACCAGTTTTCAAAAAGACTATCCTCTCTTCATTGAATTGACTTTGAGCCTGTGTCAAAAATCCGTGGACTATATATCTGTGTCTCTATTTCTGGAACCTCTATCCTATTTCCTTGATCAATGAGTCTATTTTCTTTTTCATACCATACTTTCTTGGTTACCATAGCTTAAAATCTTGAAATCAGGTAATGTCTGTCCTCCAATTTTGTTCTTTTTCATAATTTTGCTGGCTAATCTAGGTTCTTTGCCTTTCCATAAAAAATTTTACAATCAGTTTGTCTGTATAGACAAAATATTTTTCTTGGATTTTGACTGGAATTGGATTGAATCTACAGATCAAGTTGGGAAGAACTGGTTTCTTAACAATATTGAGCATTCTCATCCATGAAGAAAGAAGATATGTCCATTTATTTTGATTATTTTTATCAGCGTCATATAGTTTTCCACATATAGAGCTTGTAATCTTATATGCATTTAGTTATATTTAGCTATATTCTTTTTTGTGTATGCTATCATTAATATTATTTCTCTTTGGTTTTAAATTCATATGACTCATTGCTGGTATATAGCAAAGCAATTGACTTGTATATTCACATTTTATCCTGCAGCATTACTCACTTTTTAATTTCAGGAGGTTTTCTGCATATTCTTTGGAGTTTTCTACATAGACAACCATATCATCAGTGAATAAAGACAGTTTATTGCTTCTCTCCTAATCTGTGTACATTTAATTTTTTTCCATTTCATGAACTTTTTAAAAATTTAATTAATTAAGTTTTTGTGAGGAAAATTGGCCTAGAGCTAGCATAAATTGTCAATCTTCCTCTTTTTGCTTGAGGAAGATTGTCACTGAGCTAACATCTCTGCCAGTCTTCCTCTATTTTGTATGTGGTATGCTGCCACAGTATGGCGTGATGAGTGGTGTGTCAGTTCATGTCCAGGATCTGAACCTGCAAACTCCAGGCAACTGAAGTGGAGAGCACAAACTTAGCCTCTATGCCACTGGGCTGGCCCCCATGAACTTCTTTGATAGAATTATAGCACACACACAACTAAGGGAGACAACAAAGAATTTAAAAAAAATTAAAAAACTCGAACTATCAAGAAATGAACAGCTCCAGGTAACCAATATTCAGGTCAAGAAGTAGAACTTTTCCATATCCTGCATCTCAGACCTGTTCCTCATGTCTTTTTCTAATTGTTAACTGGACACCTCCCAATCACAACTACTAGCTTGACAACATTGAAGGTTGATTTTGCCTATTTTTGAATTTTAAACAAATGATATCATACAGTATGCCTTCTTTTTTGTCTGTCTGTTATTTCATTCCACATTATGTTTGTGAGGTTCACTCAAGTTATTGCCTTTATCTAACTGTGGTTTTGTCCTTCTCTTTGATAAAGTATATGACACAGAAAAAATGTGCCACAATTCATCCATTCTTCTGTTAATCCACGTTTGGAATGTTTTCCATTTAGGGCTGTTTCAAATAATGCTACCATGAACAGTCTTTACTTTTATCTTGCTGCACGTGTGCATGTATTACTGTTGTGTTGTTAACAGACCATATTTATTTGATAATGTGTGTTTAAAAATGTGTGTCCAATTTACTCTTCCACCAGTAGTGTTTAGATAGCTTAACCAACTCTTGATATTGTTAGTCCCTTTAGTCTTACTTTTAATCATTCAGTTGTGTGTGTAGTAGCATCATTTTGTGGCTTTAATTAGCATTTCCCTGGTTTCTAATGATATTGAGCACCTTCTCATTTGGACATTTTCTTTATTAAAGAGCCTATCTAAACCTCTTGATCATTTTTAGTATTAATTTGTAGGAGTTATTACATAGTCCTTTGTTATTAATGTGAGGCAATTAACCAAACACGTAAGGTCAAATATTAGGTCTGCAACTTTTTCAATCTCTTTACTCTCAAAGAATTTACTATAAACATTACAATTTTACCATAAACATATACACACAGAGAGAGAATGCAGAGATACAGCAAATATGCAAAATATTAACAAATGGTCAATCTAAAACATGGCTTTATGGTTATTCAGTGTTCTAGGCTTTTCAAATTTTACTCAGCTTACAAATTTTCAAACTAAAAGTATAAAAGGAAAAAAGTCCCTTGTTCAAAGCATATTTCTTTTACAATTAATAAAATTGAAATTTCTGGTACCGGAATAATGAAGCCTGTCTCCTCCTTCCTGGAAGCTGTTCCATTTTGAAGCTCTCTGGGGGAGGTACAGACCTGGGGAGTTCAGCTGCTGTTGACCTCGGGGGGAACAGCAGAGTATTCCTACTTTGCTTTAGTAGAAAGGCTTGTCGTAAGATATGCTTTTATTTCTGCAAATCTATAAATATTTGGAGCCTAAGAAAACATTTAACTACTGAATCAACCTTCAAAACTGATTCCCACAGCCAGAGCATTTCTGTGCAGTGCTCATCTGAACCCACTGCAATCATCAGGTCAGTGGGAAGAGGGCACTGGGGCCATTTTCCAGAACAGCAGAGATGCTTTTCCTCCTGGAGAAAAGACACAAAGCTTATTTTAGTGGCTTTTGAGGAGAGGAACACAATGTATAGAGGGGGGAGAGGGGAGTTGGGGTGGGCAGAGGCTCCAGGAGGAGGCTTGGCTGAGGCAGCAGAAGGTCCCTGGCAGGCGGAGGTGGAGTGTCTTATATCAAAGTTGTTAAACATTACCCAGAAGATCCTAAGTACAGCCAGGCTTCAGAAGTATTTTGTCAGAGAAATGAAAGTAAATGAATAAGGAAGAGGATAAGTAGAGACACTGAAGACAATGAATAATGAAGTGTTCAAGGAAGGATGTTTGAAGAGAAAGGTGTGGGAATCACTCCAGTGGGAAGGCAAGCAAGAGATAGGAAAATAGGGAATTTTGAGATATATGAATGGGGCTATGGATAATGTTTGAGTGATACAAGTAAGAGCAGTAAGCTATGAGATATGGCAAATTGATGTTCATTTCTCTTATCTTTTGACCCTGGTAATTGTATTTTATTTCCAGTAGTTTTGGTTTCAACATAGGGTTTGAATGATTTTAAAACTATGTCCTATTCCTTTTTTCTTCTTTTTTCTCAAGATAATGTTAAAACCTTAATCTTAGTTGCCCCGTGATCCATCTACCATAGAGATCATTTCTAAGATAAACACACAAACAAATTTTCATTTAGTTATCTTTCCAAACACTCAATATTTTCTATTGAGACAAGTTGTGCATATATAAAAACTCACCATATATTAAAGAGGAAAATGGACATTCCACAATTTCATCAGGCTAGCTGTGTCAAGTGATAAAGAACATGGTAAGACCAGTGAATTCCGTGAACATGTGCTCATACTGAACTTCATTTGCTATAAAATCAGTCCATATTCAGAATCAAGGAAGTGTGGATTACCACAACGTTGAATAAGGTATTAGGTAAGTTCACAGAAGGGGATTTTGCAGAAGTACTTTTATCAGGAAAGGAAGGCATAGCGATATCTAGAGTAAATGCCTATCCCAAAGAAAACAAAGCCCTTTTCATGATGGAAAGTGGTCCAACGTAATCAACCTAAGTGGCTGGATTATCTTCTCAGAGAGTAGTGACATTGAGGGTTATCTTCTTGCTCTTGGTATAAGTAATCAGCAGTGGTAACCAGACTGACTTTTGTGAGTAGAAGCCCATATTGCTGAGCCCGTTTGTAATGCCTATCTCTGTTTCTAGGCAAAATTTTCTCATGAGACCATTGGGCAACTTTAGGAGCAGCTGAAGAAAGAAGCTGCCTTGCATCCACTTAACACCTCATCTTGTCCACCCGCCATTGAGATCCTCTTATACTGAGACTGCTTTTTAGTAAGCATTTAAATAAAACACAAATATTTTCACTCTCTGTACCCCAATCCATAAGGTTCATCTCATATCTTTTCCCAAGACCTCTTTTTCACCAATTTTCTAATTGTGTTTCCTCAAAGTCCCTGATAATTGAGATAGACATTTATCCATTGTTCACAAATCAGTGTGGATCCATATGGCTTTCTCTTTTTCCAGGCAAAAGTAATAATCAGATGCCCTGCACAAAGTTCTACCCACAGGATAAGGATTGGGGAGTAGGATTTCCCTTCATCACTGTCCTCAGGATCACACCTGAGTGGGACTATGGTCTTCTAGCTGTCTGCTGTTAGATGGTGCCAGTAAATTATGGTAAACCATCTGAAAACCATGAGAAAATCTTTTCTTCCTCAGTCCACAGATCACAAAGATACTTGATGCAGGTTATGAAAAAGAAAGTGATGTCCCAGAAGTGGCTATCCATAGAAATCTGAGTCATTGACTTATGAAACTTACTCAGGCCTACTCTCAGCCATAATCTCTACTTAATGGTGAAATGCTTAGTGACTCAGACAACATGCAGTCTTTCATGATGGATAGTTAAGGTTGCATGGTAATATGGTGCCCCATGTTCAAGCATTTGGTCTCTACCAGGTCCAGGAATAAAGCAGAAGTTTTTCTCAACCTGAGCATATTAGCTGAAGAGGATAGCATAGTTCTCTTGAATCTCAAACAAATCAAATAATTTATTCTAACCAAAACAGGAAAAATACAATATGTTTTGCAAAAAAACCCAAATCAGCTAGAATTCCTATGATGAAAAGGATTCACAACTGATATAAGTTGTAGAATGAAGGACTACAAGATTTGGTGGCAAGACAATTATCCAAAAATTAAGTTTATAGCTTTAGATAGAAAAAGCCAACTGAATGCCATATAGAAATGATGTAAAAAAGAAATTCCATATTTCATTTGATATTTACTGAATTCGTACTATTTTCCATATACTGTGAAAATATAGTGGTGATCAAAACAATGGATATCTTCTCAACTTTCAGAGAGTTTATATTTAAGTGAAGATGAGAGTAATCAAAAATAAAGCATTTAGACACATATAGGTGAAACAATAGGACAGATAAAAATACTAAAGCCTAAATAAAGAGATTGCAGCAATCAATAATAATAAAAATTTCCCAAAAAATTTATGGTAAAATACTCATTTATAATAGTGAATACTATTATGACTGTGAATACTAATATGAATACTAATGAAAAATAATTTATATTTTTAATTTGTCTTTGTCTAGTGTTTGTGAATCTTTGTAAATTATATTAATCATTCTTCTAGTTGCTATGGCTACAAAACACATTGCCAAAAACAATCTCTTATTATTATCACAGATTCTGTGAGTCAGGAATTTGACACAATAGGGATTATTTGTTTCTTTTCCAAAATATTTGTGTCATCAGCTGAGAGAGTCAAAGCCTAGGGACTGGAATCAGTTGAAGATTTAGTCATTCACAGGTTGGGTGGTTATTCTGGTTGACAGCTGAGATGTTTGCTAGAGCTGTCTCAAAATACGTATATTCAGCTCCTCGTAGCCTGAGCCTCCTCAGAGCATACTGGCTAGGTTCCAAAGGTGAATGCTGTGGACTGAATGTTTGTGCCCCCAAAAATTCATATATTGAAAGCTAAACTTTATTGAAATGGTATTTGGAGGTGGGGCCTTGGGGATTAATGCCCTTGTAAAAGAGACCCTGGAGAGCTCTTTTCACTCCCACCCTTCCACCTGTGAGGACACAATGAGAAGATGACCATCTGTGAACCAAAAGGCAGGCCCTCTCTAGACAGAGAACCAGTTGACACCTTCATCTGGACTTCCAAACCTCCAGAACTGTGAGAAACAAATGTTGTTTAAGCCACCCAGTGTATGACATTTTTGTTATAGTAGCCCAAAATGACTAACACAGTGAGCATCCCATGAGAGACAGAGAGAGGCCAAGAGCATGAGGTGGAAACTCTATCATTTTTATGATCTAGCCTTGGTTGTTACATACTATCCCTTCTATAATGCTATTTACATCAGAACCAGCATAAATCCTTCCATGTTGAAGTGAAGTGGAAATAGACTCCATTTCTTGATGGAAAATGGCAAGGTTTTGGGAGAACAAGTGGTACTTAAGTGAGCATTTTTGGAAAATATAACCTTCCACAGTCAATAAGATAAATTATCTCATTTATTTGCTATTTGGAAAAAAAAAAGACAGCCTGTCAATCAACAGATATTTATTGATTATTAACTGCCAGGAATTTTTCTAATTTATAAAAATATAGCACTAATAAGGTAGACATTTTTAGAATTTATTTGTTTAAAGTATCAATCAAAATCATATTCATCTATTTAAGAATGTTCCTATCATTGAAAGGCGGCCCTAATCCACCACTGATGGGCATGACTATATTTGCTGTAGGCTGAATGACAGTCAAAAATAAGTTGCAAAAAGATGTAATGAGGTCAAGAAGAAATGTCTTACATGACAGTAGTTATATTGACTAGAGAGTTGAGTGCTAGTCTGATGTTTCACCCAGTATGGTGATTTAATAAACAAACTGCTAAAAATGCCATATTATCTTCATCCGGGTGTATAATAGTCTATATTGGCCAATGGATTTGGAAGCACATCAAGGAGCTTGTCACATACCTCTATACTTTGTATTGTATATCCTTTACACAGTCTTTTTTAATGCGTCAATCATGCACTGAAATGAGAACAAACTTGAGCCCGTGCCAAGTCAACATTTTTGTCAGAATTCAGAGTAAGACCAGCCTTCATGCTTTGGCTTAGCTCACCAACTCCAACTAACTCAGTTCTGTGAAGTCTGATTGCTGTACATTCTCTCCAAATAGCTCTATTTCCTTGATCTAAAACAGTGATTTACAGTTTTGGGTTGGCTCAATTGTCTATTTCAAGGAATGCTGCCCAGGACTGGGGAACTTTTCCAAAACTTTGTACCTTAGTTTACTTTAATTTTAAAAACTATATCTTATAAGGCATTTCTGAAAAGCAAAATTTAATAAATCTTGATATCTTGGCTCTTGAAAAGTAGAATAAATCAAAGTGCTTCTAAAATCTCTCTACTATTTTCAGTTTTAATCATAATACAAAGTTCTATTTTTTAATTATAATACAAATAGTTCATGGACATTTATAAGGAAACCTTATCTGCTTTACTTTCTCTTTTTTCATCATTTCTATGAAAAAAATGCAAGCCCTTTTTCTTTATCAAAGACGCATTAAAACAATTATTTTATTCTGTAATTTTCCCAAATCCCACCTTTTACAAGTATTATTTATGGAAATGAAGAAGTCATTGTTAAAAAATTTCATCACATGCTACAGTGACAGAGTTGGTATAATGTTAGCAATTAGTTCCCAGATAAATGAAATAGGCTTCTTCTATTTTTCAAAGTGTCCCATGTCCAAATTGTATCCCTGAGCCTCTAGACTGAATTGGCTCAGAAGCTCCTCAAGTTTGCTATAGTATAACAAAATTTAACATTTATTAACAACTATATAGAATATGTCAGAAAATATCCTGATTTTCTAATTTAATCTTCATGGCACACCTGTGAGATGGGTGATGTTACTAAATGCAGATTAGGAATGTGAATACACAGAGAACCAGGCACTGGCCCAGAGTCTCAAACATCTTACATGAAACTCTGGATCTGTGGTCCAGGTCTTTACACAATGTGCATTGCCTCTTAGAATAGGAAACTAAGATGTGAGGAGGCTAAATAAAGTGACTATTTATTGACCAGTCTGAAAATGGGACCCAACCTTCAGCAATTCTATTCTTCTCTTTATTGTTCAATCTCTTACCTCAAAAAGAGATGACTGTAGATACTGATGAATACTTTTTTCTGTAAGTATTCTGGGAAAATGATAAGATCCATAATAAAGCATAGTTTTTTGGCAAGTGGAGTAAAAATTAAACAGATCAGGATTCAAGCCCCTGTTCTATTATTTATTGTTTATGTGTCAAATCACTTATTCTTTATAGATTTTGGAACTCCTATATATAAAATTTGAGTAAGAAATGTCAGCCTTGAAAATTTTGTATTACTACTAAAGAAAATGACATAGGCAAAGCAATTGACTCAGGGCCTAGGATATGTCATGCACACAATGAATATTAGTTATTTTTATTATTATCTGGAATGGGGTTGGGAAACAGTTTAATAGATTTTCTTTATTTTGAGGTTATGTTGAAAAGTGAGTCAGAAACTACATGCATAGTAAGGACAATTTCTGTGTTAGTGAATGACCAATTTCCTATTGTGAAAATAGACAGGTCTAGTCTTTATCATCTGTTTCCTGAGAGACGTTTAATTTCTTTCTGCTGCTTGTAGTGAATTAAGATTGAGTTCTAAAAAATGAATGCCATGGTAATTTTTCTTCAGCCCTTAGATAGATGTTCTCAATTCACTGAGAAATGACTTAAAGTATTACAAAGAAAAGGAATTTCTCCTTATTTGAAAAGTCTCTGTTACTGGACCGAAATAACTCAGGTTGAAGCCAAATGATATAATGATAGTCATTTTCCTTCTGCCTTGAGAATTTGTTCCAATAATACATTGCCATCTTTCCTATTTAAGCAATAATGCTATTGACAGCTATTATTCTCTGTGTGGGGTGTTTACTGAAAAGACCAATGTGGGATGATCATTTCACTGCACACTGTGCACACTTGAAAATAAATCTTGGAATTTCAAACTCAACCATTTGTGGCTGTGTTAGTTTCTTTATTCCCTCATGTTAAACTCATAATCTGATTGAAACACCACTTCAAAAACACTTATCTCAAGCCATTCTGCCTGCAGCATACTCATCTCAGAGCACTGCTGTCAGTGGCATCACAGAGAGCCTTGTTTCCTGAAGTGGCTTTCCACGTATGCCACTGTTGTCTGCATGAGCCATCAATAAAGGCTTTAGGTGGGTACATAGATTTCTTTATTCTCTGTCTACATTTAGTGAAAAATATTTGTGATAGGCATTTTTCAACACTTTCAAGTCAGGTTCACACCACTCACACTTATTGATGATTTAGACATTTCTTCTAGTGTTTTAGAGTGTTTAAAAGTAAGGTACAAAGTGACATCAGCAGAAAGAGCAAAGTAAGGACTTCCAGTATTCCTCTTCTCCACAAAGGCAAAGAACACTGGAAAAAATGTCAAAATGAACATTTTTAGAACTCTGGAAATTATCCAACACTTGCAACAATCTGAGGAGTGTTTATTCAAGGAAAACGACTGAAGCTCAGTGAGAACAGGCAGCTTTGTGTCATTTTAACTTGCTTTATTTTTGTTGCCTTCTTTGGAGATCCACAGTAGCCTGCAAACCCAATAGGCCTGCAATCATGATGAAAATCATCAGCATAGGTGGAACTGGAACAGACAGATGAATGTAGGGCTTACCAAAAGCATCATTTCCAGAGATTTCTCATTATTTTACTTGTCCCACAATTCCCTAGAAGCCCCTACTTTCAGGGATTGGGTTTATTTGATATGACTCAGAGCTCACTCAGCACAAGTAGTGTCTTTCTTGAGGACATTTGTCAAAAAGATAATTTCAGCTGCCTAAAGCAGAAATAACAGTTTAGGCAAACTGGAAGTTGACCAAAATTCTTAAAAGGAAAAAAATGGGGAATAAGATATAATAGGGAGATTTGAAAATATCAAATATGTTTCCAGTAATCAGGAAGACCACACACATATACAGGATTATATACCTGTGCCGAATTGTGCAAATATCTAAGAAATATCTGAGAAAGCCCTTAACTCTCACATCTAACTGCTCTTGGGGCTCTGCATAAGCAGGAAGTGATGGCTAAGTCAGAGTAGTAAAGTGCCTTCCTGAGCTTTGAATGTATGCCCAACATGCAAACAGAGCCCCTCTGTAAAGGTGTGGAGACTAATTGATTCCAGGTATTTAAGAAAATCCCTAAACAATTGTTAGCTGACTTCTAAGATAGATGAACAAAGACTTCAGTGGACAAATGCAACAGAATATAGACTTACTTTTTAGTAATGTCACTAAACAAACAACTAGCAGTAGCAAAAACAAGAATAGTAAGTACTGTATTGTTGTTTGCTATTGTGGACTTGAGTTAGCATCTAGAGCTGCTGCTGCAAAATATTATTTAAGATTCCCAGTTATACACAAAAGATTATTAGATATGAAAAAAAGAGAGAGAGAGATAAAAGTAGGATCCTTATGCGGAAAAGAAAAGGCAACATATATTGCCTGTGAGAGCGTCCAGATGTCAGACTTATCAGACAAAGACTTAGGGTATTCATTATAATTATGTTCAAAGAACTAAAGAAAATCATGATGAGTATTATAACAATATCTTGTTAAAAGAGAATATCAATAAGGAGACAGAAATCGTAAAAAAAAAAACAAAAACAAAAAAAAGGAACCAAATAGAAATTATGGAGTTAAAAAGTAAAATAAATGGGGCCGGCCCCGTGGCTGAGTGGTTAAGTTCACCCGCTCTGCTGCAGGCGGCCCAGTGTTTCATTGGTTCAGATCCCGGGCGCGGACACGGCCCTGCTCGTCAAACCACGCTGAGGCAGCATCCCACATGCCACAACAAGAAGGACCCACAACGAAGAATATACAACTATGTACCAGCGGGTTTTGGGGAGAAAAAGCGAAAAATAAAATCTTTAAAAAAAAAGTAAAATAAATAAAATCTAAAGTTCAGTAGAAGTGCTCGATAGTAGATTGGAATTGGAAGAAGAGACAACCAGCAAATTTAAAAGATCAGTGGAAATTATGCAATCTGAAGAACAGAGAGAAAAATGGGTAAAGAAAAATGAACAAATCTTCTGAAATGTGGGATAAAATTAAGTGCACCTTTATAACTTTACACACACGTAGTAAAAAAGAAGAAAGGTAGCAAATCAAGAATCTAATCTTCCACCCTAAGAAAGTATACCAAGAAGAGCATACATACCGAGCACAAAGCTGGCAAAGGAGAGAAATAAGAAATGTTAGATCTGAAATAAATGAAAAATAGATTAGAAAAGCAATAGAGAACATCAAAAGTTGATTATTTGAAAAGATCGACAATATTGACAAAACTTTAGATAGAGTGGACAAGAGAGAGAGGAAAACTCAACTGACTAAAATCAGTAAAGAATGAGAGGACAATTGTACTGAGGAATCTAGCTCCTGCTTAAAAATCTACCCATAATTATGAAGGTTTCAGACCTGACTGCAGGCAATTACAAAGGCTTTACCTGAGAAGCCTCATAGAGGAAAGCTGTCCTCCCCATATAGTTTCTTCCCTTTGGCTGGTTTAATATTTAAATTGACATGGGAGGGGTTAAGAAGAGAAAAACAAATTTAATTTTGTAAATATTGGAACCCTATAAAAATATGAGACTCAAAGAAGTGACCAAAGAACCAGCCCTGATGTCCTAGTGATTCAAGTTTGACATGCTCTGCTCCAGCGGCCCAGGTTCAGTTCTGGGATTTGGAACCATACCACTCATCTAAAGTAGCCAAGCTGTGGTGGCAGTTCACATAGAAGAGCTAGAAAGACTTACAACTAGAATATACAACTATGTACTGGGGCTTTGGGGAGAAAAGAAAACAGAGGAATATTGGCAACAACTATTAGGTCAGGGCAATTGTTTTCTGGGAAAAAATAAATAAATAAATAAATAGGTAGTAACCAAAGTAGGAATCTTTTATATCTTTTAAGACAAGGAAAAAATAAATTTGTAAAAAATTGACTAGACAATGGAGTTTGGGCTTGAAGTAGTAAATCAGTGAAGTAGTAAAAAGATTTGTTTATACAGCCTTCTTGGCTCTAAATGCCCTATCTCTGGTGATAAGGATACCTTCTACCCTCCTAGTACAGGGAGGGTAGCTTTCACCTTTCACATGGGAAGTTTATTTCTTGCTTTCAGGGAACAAATGAGGCTCAGAGTATCTTTCTTGCCCTCACTGTTTCTCAAGTAACCTTAACTCAAAATAATATGTCCAAGTGACATATTTTGGGCATATTGTGCTCCCCTTCAGTGTGTAGCCAGTTCACAGTAGGGTCTGAAGGGAGTTGTAGTCAAGGATTCAGGCCCCCACCCCAGTCAGCTGTACTTTTTGAATATTTACCTTCCATTCCACATGCATTCATTCCTTGATCTCTTTATCTGAGGTCTTTAGTGAGATCCTCTTCAGGAGCCTCTGCTAAACCTCCTTTAAGAGGAGGTGAGAAGGAGGAAAAGGGGTAAAGTTTGAAGAGATTTTTCCCCACTCTGACTCAGTACCCAGTACTTTTTCACTCAGCCCACTCCTCTCTTCATAGCCACCCAACTCAGAATCCATGAAATTCCTGGAGCCTTCTGTTTGGGGATCATTCATTAGTAAGATGATCCTCTCAACACTACTGACCCACCTGACCCTTGACCTGTGCATCATTCCATTGGAGAAAATGAAAGAGGAAGATTCAGCATTTTCTCCTCTTTCTCTTGCTTATACCTTTGCAATAAGTGAATAAAAGTTTAACTGTTTAATTTTGGCTTCTTGCTTTAATTGGTTATTTCAACACCTAACAGTTCAGCTTTCTTTCTCCCAGCTCATGTGAACTCCTGACAAGCACCAACCTTGCAAAAATAAACTTGATTATAGAGGAATACTATGAACAATTATGTCAGTAAAATAGATAAGATAGAATATATGGACAATTCCTGCAAAGATACAAATGACCAAAACTAACTTAATAAAAATACAAATCTTAATTGACCTATAACAGTTAAAGAAATTGAATTAATTATTAAAAGTAAACTTTCTAAAATGAGAAATACAGGCTTAAATTGCCTTTCTGATTTATTTTACCAAACATTTAAAAAAATTAACACCAATGCTTTATAAACTCTTGCAAAATGTGGAAGAAGAAGGAACACTTTCCAATTGATTATGAGGAGAGTAATATCTTGATAATAAACCTATTCAAAGATATCACAAGGACAAAAACACAGACTAATGTCCTTATAAACATAGACATAAAATCCTAAAAAAAAGTACTATCAAAGCCAATCCAGCTTCTCATAGTAAGGATTATACATCATGACCAAGTAGATACATCATAAGAATACAACATCTGTAGGTCAATTAATGGAGTACATCATATCAGTAGGCTGAAGTACTCAAACCACATGATCATCTCAAAGTACAGAAAAATCCTTTGACAAAATCTAACAATCTCTCATGACAAAAATGTGCAATAAACTAGGAACATAAAGGAACTTTCTCAAACTGATAAAAAGCATCTAAAAAGATGTGCAGCTAACATAATGCTTAATGGTGAAAAATGAAATGCTTTCCCCCTACATCAAGGATAAGATAAATATGTTTGTTCTCACCATTTCTATTCAATATTATCCTGGGGTTCTAGCTATTATTCAAGAAAAAGTAGTAAAATGAAGCCAGATTTCAAAGGAAGAATTTAACTCTATTTGCCAATGACATGCACATGTATATAGAAAGTTTTAATAAATTCACTAAAAAAACCCACTAGAACTAATAAATAAGTTCATTAACTTTTCAGGATATAAGATTAATACACAAAAATCAATTGTATTTCTATGCTCTAGCAATAAATATCTCGAGAATTAAAAATTTGAAAACAATCTATTTACAATAACATTAGAAAGAATAAAAGACCACTAAAATGTATTTAACAAATAATTGCAATACCTGTAAACTGAAAGCTACAAAATTTTGTTGGAAGAAATTAGAGAAGATCTAAATAGATAAGAAGAAATCCCATGTTCATGAATCAGAAGACTTCATGTTGTTAATACGACAATAATCCCTTAACTGATCTACAGATTCATCTCGGTTCCTATAAAAATTTCAGATGTCTTTTCATTTTTCATAAATTGACAGGTTGATCCTCAAATTCACGTGATAGTGTAAGGGAACAAGAACGCTCAATCTTGAAAATGAACAAGTTAGAAGACTCATACTGTGTGATTTTGAAACTTACTACAATATTACAGTAACCAGGACAGTGTGGTAATAATATTAGTATAGACATATAGTTCAGTGGAATAGAATTGAGATTTCAGAAATGAACTTACACTTATGGTCAATTGATTTGACAAAGGTGCCATAATAATTTAATGGAAAAGGTGAATCTTTTCAATAAATGGTGATGGGAAAACTAGATATACATACACAAGTAATGAAGTTGCACCCCTTTCTCATGCCAAATACAAAGTGTTTACTTACTTAATTGTTTTATAGATGTTATATTCTTTACTTAGGTCCACTTTACATGGACTGAAATGTAAGAGCTAGGAAATGTAGGGATAAATCTTCATGACGTTGAAGTTGGCAATGAATTCTTAGATATAACACCAAAAACAGAGAATAAAAGGAAAAACATACATGAGTTGAACTGCATTAAAAAAAGAAAACTTGTGTACTTCAAAGGACACCAACAGAAAAGTAAAATGACCATTTAGAAAACAGGAGAAAATATTTTCAAATTACATATGTGATAGAAGGTTTGTATCTAAGATATACAAAGAACACTTACAACTCAATAATAAAAGGATAATATCACAAATAAAAATAGTCGATGGATTTAAATAGTCACTTCTTGAAAGAAGATATACAAATAGCTGATGAGCACATGAAATGATGCTCGGTGTCATTAATCATCAGGAAAATGTATTTCAATGCCAAAATGAGATACCATTTTGCATCAACCAGGGTGGAAAAAAATAAAATAATATAGCCAATCACAAGTATTCTTGAGTTTGTGGAATAATTGGAACACACATAATGGTGAGATTGTAAAATGATGCAGCTACTTTAGAAAATAGTGTTTTATTTCCTCAAAATGTTAAAAATATAGTTATGATAGGACTTAGCAATTCTGCTCCTGGGTATATACCCACAAGAACTGAACACATATGACTACTTAAAAACTTGTGTATACATATTCATAGTAGCACTATTCATATTAGCCTAAAAGTGGAAACAACCCAAATGTTCACGAACTGATGAAGAGGTAAATAAAATATGATATATCCATACAATAAAATATTTTTCAGCCATAAAAAGGGGTGAAATACTGATACATGCTACATCATGGATGAATCTTGAAAATATACTGGGTGAAAGAAGCTAATCACAAAGACTGCATATTGCCTGATTCTACATCTATGAAAAGTTCAAAATATAGAGACTGAAAGTAGATGAATGATTGGCTAATTGGCATGTTTCCTTATCCTCTGCTTTGTTTTAATGTATGACTTATCAGTCAATTAAACCTCTTAATACTACTTCAGATTAATAATAATTATTAATCCTCATATGGCACAGATGATGCCAGGGGCTTTTAAAGTGCTTTAGGTATGAACTCATTATATCATCACAACCACTCTATGAAGTAGGCAGTTACCCCAAAGTTACAGATGAGGAAACCACAGTATAAAATTACTGAGTGATTCGCCCAAGGTCACAAAGGTAGTACGTAACAAATCAAGGTTGGTAACCAAGAAGCTTGATTCTAGGATCCTTCCCTCGTGTATTACTTGAGAGTTTAATTTTGTTCTTATTTTATAGACAATGTTACATAGTGCTAAGCTAAAGTCTTTCCACTGAGATCTATAAGAAATTTAAATCACCAGATATCCTCTCATTAGCAACTTGATAGTGTGGATTTTTTCCTAAAAGAAGAGATCCTTGTGTCTTTTTTTCTATCCCCAAAGTATCTATATTTCCTTGATCTTATAGATAACTGTGAAACTTGTAGTTTTGAGAATGTAAAATTATTGTAGTTATCTTTCTACAGTGAATGCGAATTATGAAGCCAACAAATATCATAAAAATACTTCTTATCTAAGAAAAATCTGATCAACCAAATATTTGACAGGGGGTGCTCTCACCTAGGAGCAGCTCACATTGCTCAAATACTTAAGCATAAAATCTCTTTCTAAATGACCATATAAAATCTATTAGTATCCAGTCTTTTTTCAGCACCTGATACTTTTTTACTCTTCCCTCCAACCATTGTTCAAGACTCAGATTAATTCTCAACTGATTCTTTGTTTATCTTCTCTTAGTTTGCCACCCTTTTAGAGATATTTAGACAAATATAGACATTCATTATTTTATTTCCACCACAGTTTAATCACCAATCCATGGACTGTGATTGTATGTTTAGAAGTTGTCATGGTTAGTTTCTCGTGTGACTTGGCTAGGCTATGGTACCCAGTTATTTAAGCCAACACTAACCAAAGTATTGCTATGAAGGTGTGTTGTAAATGTGGTTAATATCTACAATCACTGGACATTAAATAAAAGAGATTATCCTTGGGGATCCTGTCAAGATGGCGGTGTGAGCAGACATTGAACTTGCCTCCTACCACGAACAGAACCAAGTTACAACAATTTTTGGAAAAATTACACCGGATTGAAAACTGAAAACTTGATGAAAAGAACCCCCACAACAAGGGACAGTCCTGATGAAGGCAGAAAAGGCAGTAATTCCTGCTAGAGAGGATAAAAGCCGCCTTTGGGAGCAGCAGAGCTTCTCAGCTGGCCAGGCGGGAGCCACCCTAAGGTACTCAGCCTTCCCTGGAGGAGTGAGGTCTGGAGCGGGGGCTGTATTGCTATAAGCATCCTTCAAACTCAGCCCAACTGAGACGGGGGTCTTACTGTCTGGCTTTGCTGGCTATTAACAGCAGTGAGGATACCCCCAGAAAATCTATTGGCTGAAAGCCAAAAAGACCTATGTCTTAAAGGGCCCATGCACAAACTCACTCATTACAGCAACCTAAAATCACCAGAGAGAAGGCTGGCAGTCTTTAGGTGAAAGGAGACTCATCTGGTGGGCTCTGGGGGCCTCTTGCTGAGAGGAGGGAACTCTCTGGAGACTAAGACATTGGTGGGGGTCATTGTTCTGAGCTGGCCCAGGCGTGCTGACACCGACCTCAGTAGGTGCCATTGAGGTTCATACCTTGGCCTGTTAGCCCAGGGGTCTGTCACACCCACTAGAGGAGAGATTTAAACCAGTTCAACCAGGGGAGGCAAGCTGCCGCAGGGACTGGCCCCACCTAACAGCAAGCCCTAAGGCTACTTTTCAGCCTACATTGACTGGGTGCCTTGATCCTCTACAGGCAGGCAAGGGTGTCTGCCTCTGTGAGTCATGGCCTGTGTGAGGACCAGGTGAACTATGGGGGGCATTGGTGGATAAGTGGGGACTCCTGCATTGTGGCATCAGGGTATGCTCCAGGGGGTTAAGAAGTGTGCATGGACCAGGACTGTGTTGACAATCTATGTGGTCCTGTGGGGGGTGAGGCTTATCAGCAGCAGAGGAACTGTTCTTCCCAAATAGCCATAAAAAGGATCAGCCCCCACCTTCCAAAACCTGAAACAATTGAGTGTCCCCTGCCTAGGGCCAGCCACACTCAGCTGCACTCCTAAGAGAACTGACAAAAGCCTTGTAGGCCTGATGCCTATCACAACTGTACGTCCCCGAGCCTAGCAACCAGCTACACTGGGTACCAACCCAATTAAGAGGAAAACTGCAATAGGAGTGTGCTGATAGACTTTGTAGCAAACAGTGCTGAGGCTCCCCAAACTGAATTTACAAACAGCTGGCCAGGGAAGGAAAGATTAGACTCCCTGGGCACCTGCAGTGGGAGCAACCATGCCACAGCAGAAGGACACAAGTAGCTCACAAAGGGGTCATTGAAGGATGTTATGGACTGGTAACAAGAGGGAAGCATGCTGCTGGGCCTCATAAGGCATCTCATACATAGGACCACTTCTCCAAGATCAGGAGACATAGTGACTCACCTAATACATAGAAATAAGCACAGAGAAAGAGGCATAATGAGGAGGCAAAGGAATACTTTCCAAGCAAGGGAACAGTACAAAACCCCAGAAAAGGACTAAATGAAACAGAAACTAATGACCTACTCAACAAAGAGTTCAAACAAAATATCATAAGGATGCTCACAAATATGGGGAGAAGAATGGATGAACACAGTGAGCAAATCATCAAAGAACTAGAAGATACAAATAAAAAGAATCAAAAATGAATAATACAATACTGAAAATGAGAAATTCACTGGAGGGACTCAATAGCAGAGTAGAGGAAGGAGAAGAATGGATAAGCAAGCTAGACGAAAGACTAGAGGAAATCACCCAAGCAGAACAGAAAAGAGAAAAAAGAATTAGACAGAATGAGAACAGTCTAAGGAAACTCTGGGGGAGTATCAAGCATGCTAACATTCGGATTATAGGTGTCCCAGAAGGAGAAGAGAGAGACAAAGGAGCAGAAAATTTACCTGTAGAAATAATAGGTGAAAATTTTCCTAACCTGAGGAAGGAAACAGACATCCCAGTTCAGGAAGCACAGAGAGCTCCAAACAAGATAAGCCCAAAGATGCCCACACCAAAACATATTATAATTAAAATGTCCAAAATTAAAGACAAAGAGAGAATCCTAAAAGGAGCAAGAGAAAGGCCACAAGTGACATATAAAGGGAGACCTATCAGGCTATCAGTGGACTTCTCAGCCGACACCCTACAGGGGAGAAGAGAATGGCACAATGTATTTAAAGTGCTAAAAGGAAAAAACCTACAGCCAAGAATACTCTATCCATCAAGATTGTCATTCAGAATGGAAGGAGAGATAAAGAACTTCCCAGACAAGCAAAAATTAAAGGAGTTTATCACCATGAAACCAGTTCTGCAAGAAATGCTGAAGGGACTTATTTGTGTGGGAAAGCAATGACCACAAATAGAGATAAAAAAATTATCAAAAAGACAAAACAACGACAAAAAAACAAGAAATAAAATCATTTGTAAGGTAAAAACATAGTAAAGGCAGCAGATCAACAACCTGTGAAAATAACGTGAAGGTTAAAAGACAAATGTGCTAACATCACCTATTTCAATGATAAGCAGGTAATGGATAGGCACACACTAAACAAGAGACTATATATGATTTGAAAAACATATAATGTTGGAGGAGGGGAGTGAAAAAGTAGAGCTTTTATAAAGAGGCCAAGTAAAGAGTCTATCAACTCAATATAGAGTGTTATATGCACAGTATATTAAATAGGATCCTCCTGGTAATCACAAATCAGAAACCTATAACAAGCAAGAAAAAAGAAAAACAAAAGAAATCAAACATATTACTAAAGATAGCCATCAAGTCACAAGGGAAGTCAGCAAGAGAAAAAGAAAGGATCAGAGAAAAACTACTAAAACACTGAGAAAAAAAGTGACAAAATGGCAATAAATACATATGTATCAATAGCTACTTTAAATGTCAATAGACCAAATGCTCCAATCAAATGCCACAGGGTGGCCAACTAGATTAAAAAACAAGTCTCATGTATGTGCTGCATACAAGAAACACACTTCAGGCCTAAATACATCACAAACTGAAAGTGAAAGGATGGAAAAAGATATTCCATGGAAATGGCAAAGAAGAGAAAGCTGGGGTAGCAATACTTATATCAGACAAAATAGGCTTTAAAACAAAAACTGTAACAAGAGACAAAGACGGGCACTACATAATGATAAAGGGAACACTTCAACAAGAAAATATAACACTTGTAAATATCTATGCACCCAACATAGGAGCACTTAAATATATAAAGCAGTTACTAACAGACAGGAAAGGAGAAATAGACAGTAATACAATAATAGTAGGGAGCTTGAACACTCCACTTACACCAATGGATAGATCATCCAAACAGAAGATCAATAAGGAAACACTGGCCTTAAAGGACAAGTTAGATCAAATGGACTAAGTAGATATATACAGAACATTCCATCCAAAAACCAAAGAATACACACTCTTTTCAAATGCCCATGGAACATTCTCCAAGACTGATCACATATTAGGCCACAAAACAAGTCTCAATAAATTTAAGAAGATTGAAATAATACCATGCATCCTCTCTGACCACAAAGGTATGAAACTAGAAATCAACTACAGGAAGAAAATCAGAAAAGTCACAAAAATGTGGAGATTAAACAAAATGCTATTTAACAACGATTGGGTCAATGAAGAAATCAAAAAATTCCTGAAGACAAATGGAAATGAAAATATGACATGCCGAAATCTATGGGATAAATCAAAAGTGGTTCTAAGAGGGAAGTTTATAGCAATTCAGGCCTACCTCAACAAAAAAGAAAAATCCTAAATAGACAATCTAAAAGTGCATCTAAAGGTTCTGGAAAAAGAACAACAAACAAAGTCCCAAATCAGTAGAAGGAAGGAAATAATAAAAATCAGAGCATAAATAAACGATATAGAGACTAAAAAAAAGTAGAAAAAATTAATGAAACCAAGAGCTGGTTCTTTGAAAAGAAAAACAAAATCGACAAACCCTTAGCTAGAATCACCAAGAAAAAAAGAGAGAAGGCTCAAATAAATAAAATGAAAAATGAAAGAGGAGAGATTACAACAGACACCTCAGAATACAAAAGATAATAAGAGAATACTATGAATACTATGGATTCTACCAAATATTCAAAGAAGACTTAATACCTAACCTTCTCAAACTCTTCCAAAAAATGGAAGAGGAGGGCAGGCTTCTTAACTCATTCTACGAAGCCAACATGACCCTGATACCAAAAACAGACAAGGACAACACAGAAAAAGAAAATTACAGGTCCATATCACTGATGAACATTGATGCAAACATCAACAAAATACTAGAAAATCAAATAAAACAATACATTAAGATGATCATACATCATGATCAAGCGGGTTTCATTCCAGGGATACAGGGATGGTTCAACATCTGCAAATCTGTCAACCTGATACACAACGTAAACAAAATGAAGAATAAAAATCATATGATCATCTTAATAGTTGCAGAGAAAGCATTTGACAAGATACAATATCCATTTATGATAAAAACTCTAAATAAAATGGGTATAGAAGGAAAATACCTCAAAATAATAAAGGCCATATATGAGAAACCCACAGCAAATATCATTCTCAATGGAGAAAAACTGAAAGCTATCCCTCTAAGAACAAGAACCAGACAAGGATGCCCGCTATCACCACTCTTATTTAACATAGTATTGGAATTCCTAGCCAGAACAATCAGGTAAGAAAAAGAAATAAAAGGGATCCACATTGGAAAAGAAGAAGTGAAACTGTCACTCTTTGCAGACGACATGATTTTATATCTAGAAAACCCTAAAGATTCCACTAAAAAACTTTTAAAAACAATAAAGGAATACAGTCAAGTAGCAGGATACGAAATCAATGTGCAAAAATCAGTTGTATTTCTATACACTAACAACAAAGTCACAGAAAGAGAAATTAGGAATACAATCACATTTACAATTGCAAGAAAAAGAATAAAATAACTAGGAATAAACTTACCCAAAGAGGTGAAAGATTTGTACACTGAAAACTATGAAACATTGTTGAAAGAAATGGAAGAAACAAAGAAATGGAAAGATATTCCATGCTCTTGGATTGGAACAATTAACATCATTAAATTGTCCATACTTCCTAAAGCAATCTATAGGTTCAACGCAATCCCTATCAAAGTTCCAACAACATTTTTCACAGAAATAGAACAAAGAATCCTAAAATTTATATGGAACAACAAAAGACCCTGAACAACCAATGGATTCCTGAGAAAAAAGAACAAAGCTGCAGTTATCACACTCTCTGATTTCAAAATGTACTTCAAAGCCATAGTAACCAACACAGCATGGTACTGGCACAAAAACAGACACACAGATCAGTGGAACAGAATTGAGAGCCTAGAAGTAAACCCACACATTATGGACAGCTAATTTTCAACAAGGGAGCCAAGAGCATACAATGGAAAACGGAGAGTTTCTTCAATAAGTGGTGTTGGGAAAACTGGACAGCCACATGCAAAAGAATGAAAGTAGACCATTCCCTTACACCATGTACAAAATTCAACTCAAAATGGATAAAAGACTTGAATGTAAGAGCCGAAACCATCAAATTTCCAGAAGAAAACATAGGCAGTACGCTCTATGACATCAGCCTGAGCAGCATATTTTCAAGTCCCACGTCTGACCGGGCAAGGAAAACAAAAGAAACAATGAACAAATGGGACTACATCAAACTAAAAAGTTTCTGTACAGCAAAGGAAACCATCAACAAAATCAAAAGACAGCCTAACATTTGGGAGAAGATATGTACAAGCCATATATTGGATAAGGGGTTAATACGCAAAATACACAAAGAACTAATACAGCTCAACAACAAAAAAAACCCCAAAAATCCAACTAGAAAATTGGTAAAAGATCTGAATAGAGATTTCTCCAAAGAAGATATACGATGACCCACAGGCATATGAAAAGATGCTCAAAATCATTAGCTATCAGGGAAATGCAAATCAAAACTACAATGAGGTATCACCTCACTCCGGTCAGAATGGCTATAATTAACAGGACAGGAAACAGCAAACGTTGGAGAGGATGTGGAGAGAAGGGAACACTTGTTCACTGCTGGTGGGATTGCAAACTGGTGCAATCACTATGGAAAGCAGTATGGAGTACCCTCAGAAAATTAAGGATAGATCTACCATATGATCCAGCTATCCCATTGCTGGGTATTTATCCAAAGAACTTGAAAATGCAAAGGCATAAAGATACTTGCACCCCTATGTTCATTGCAGCATTATACACAATAGTCAAGACATGGAAGCAACCTAGGTGCCCATCAAGGGACGAATGGATAAAGAAGATGTGGTATTTATACACGATGGACTACTACTCAGCCATACGAAATGATGAAATGCAGCCATTTGTGTCAACATGGATGGACCTTGAGGGTATTATGCTGCGTGAAATAAGTCAGAGGGAGAAAGTCAAATACCATATGATCTCACTCATAAGTAGAAGATAAAAACAAAGACAAAGAAACACATAGCATTGGAGATTGTATTGGTGATTACCACAGCGGAAGAGGGGAGGAGGGAGGGCAAAAGGGGTGATTAAGCTCACATGTGAGGGGTGGACTATAATTAGTTTTGGGGTGGTGAACATGATGTAATCTACACAGAATTTAAAATATATTATGATGTACATCTGAAAATAAACAAATAAATGAAAGAAAAAATAAAAGAAAAACAGATTATCCTCCAAAATGTGGGTGAACCTCATCCAATCAGTTGAAAGGCCTTGAAAACAAACACTGAGGTTTCCCAGAGAAAAAAAATATTCTGTCGTGACTGCACTGTTAATCCTGCATGAGTTTCTAACCTGAATTATGAATTTGAAACTTACCAGCCCCCACAATCATGTGTGCCAATTCCTTAACATAAATCTCTCATACATATCCATATCTAATATATCGCCTATTGATCTGTTTCTCCAGAGAACCCTGACTGATACAGTAATCTTTTTGCTTTACTTCATTTATTCCTACAAATTCCTGAAATGAGAAAAATATTTTCATAACTCTAACTCTTGGTTAGCATTTGCCTCCATAATCTATCTGAAGAGCTCCATTCTTTTAATTTCCCTTTAAAATAACCATGTCCTGGAAGCAATCATTCACATTTTCTGATATTCTGGATGACACCTTAGGCAAAGGGCCTGTTAGATTGAATTTCACTACAACTCTTAAAATATTTTGTTTCATCTTCACAGTACAATAAACTACCATTAAGACACAGCTATGGTTAACATATGGATTATTTTTTGTTTTCTTGGCTCTAAACCTGGTATCAGCATAAACTCAAAGTTTCAACTTTTTCATTTTAGACCACACTTTCTTGTATAACAACAATATTTTAATGCATATTTTGTTTTGATATTACTTCTCCTTCTCTTCAAATGATTTTAACCGTCATTCATTGTATTTAGAAACATTCAAGAATGGTGTAAATGTTGAGAGCATTTAATATAAAGTCAGCTTGCCTTGTTTCAATCTTAACTTATGTACTTATTAGCTTTGTGACATTGAGGACATTTCTGAAACTCTCTGGAGCTTGGTTTTCTTACATGCAAAATAAGGGTAAAAATAACCTATTCCATAGGGTTTCTGTGAAAGTATATAGTCAATGTTTGGAAATCATGTAGAGTAATGCCTAGTCCAAAATAATGTCTCAGTAAATATTAGTTACACTGGTGACTGTCATTCCTTGTTCCCTGAAGTATGTTCTTTTTCTGACCCAGATTCTTAACTCTCATTGGCTTGATGAGTACAATTATCATTAAGGAACACTACACTAAAACGTCATCCTATAAACTAAAATATTCTTGACAATTATTAAGTCTATTCAGATTTCTATAATATCTTTAAATACAAACCAAAATATATTATTGCAAATCACACTTTTAAGACCTTCTAGGCAGAAGTTCTTTTTCAGTACAAAGTCTGTTAATTGATGTTATCCAGGCTGTTTTGTTAATACTCACTGATCCAGTGATATAATAAAATGAAATAGCCTGTGCCTAGGAGAAGCAGAGTTACTGAACAAAAGTATGAATAGAAGATAATGATCAGCAATTATGTCACTATAGTTGTGTCTTATTTATGAAAATGCTCCTGTGAAATACTTATACTGGACTTGAAAGAAATATATATTTCCAAATACTATAGTAAATTGTAAAATTATGTATGTTTTTCCTATATATTCAATTATTGAGAAGAAGGGCTTGGGTAGCATGTAAGAAAAGAGTTAATAAGTTTAAATTATAATGAAACACAAAGTCAGAAAAATTTGTTGTTTTTCCAAGAAAAATAGAAATTCTCAATATTATGGAGGTTCTTAGTCAGGTAAGAGTTTGTCCTTTACCTTCACTTCTCACATCATCCTTTGCTATCTTTCAGTTTTAGTATTTCTTGGTTGGTTCCATGCATCAAATCTCCTGCAGTTAAGACTACAGTTAGAAGAGAATCAGGGCACAAGAGGAATAACGTCATTCAGCCCAGACCCTAAAATATTTGCTTCATTTTTCAACTTAGCCCCCAAACATGCAAACTACAAAATAAAATGGTCTTACTTTACTATGGGCATTTTTCCTCACTAAATGTATGATGAGATATTTAACAAATATTGGACACTTGCAAAGTGACAGCTCCAATTCTATTCAAATCATTACATTGGTTATTCTGTGTATTTCACCTTTGTATATAAACTTTAGAATAAATTTGTAAACATCCACAAAGTAACTTTCTGGGATTTTTATTGGGATTGCATTGAACCTCTACATCAATTTGGAATAAGTGATATCTTAAAAATATTGAGAGTTCCTATATATGAACCTGGAATACCTTTCTATTTATTTAGATCATCCTTGATTTCTTTTATTGGAGTTTTTAGTTTTCATCATATAGATATTGGACATATTTTTTAGATTTATACTTAAGCTTTTTTTGGTGCTAAGGTAGATTGTGTGTTTTTAATTTTCAAATTCCTGTTGTTCTTTGTTGGTGTATGTGAAATCCATTGACTTTTTTGTATTAAATTTATATCCTGCAACCTTGCTACAATTGCTTATTAGCTCCAAGAGTTCTCTTTTAAATGTTTTGGATTTTCTACACAGACAATGATATCAGGTAAACAGAGACAGTTTTATATCTTTCTTCACAATCTGCATACTTTTTCTTTCCTTTTCTTGTCCTAATGAATTATCTAAGAGTTACAGTACAATGCTGAATAGGAGTGGTGATAGGGGACATCCTAGCCTTGTTCCTAAACTTAGGGAGAAAAACCCTGTTCTTCACCGTTAAGTATGATGTACTTTTTTTTTACCATTAAGTATACTGTAGGCATTTTGTAGATGCCATGTTTCAAGTTGAAGAACTTGCCCTCTATTCCTCCTTTGTTGAGGAGAGTAATAAATTTTTTAAAAAAATGAAGCAGAGTAAGAGGGAAAATTTAACAAGGAGTTTGTTTTTTAAATTAGTTTATTCAGAAAATGCTCTCTGAAAAGTGAAATTTGAAACTCAGCTGAACTGAGAGAGAGTGCTGTATCAGGATGTGGAAGAAGACAATTCCAGAAAAAAGGAAGTAGAAGCTAAAAAATCATAAAATGTAATGAACTTAATTGCGTATTGAGAAAACTTTAATTTTTTTTTCATTAGCCTTCTCCATTAGTTCTGTTTTCTTTGAAATGAGATCTTCATTGGATTTAGTGCCTCCCTTATATGTTTGTTTTCTTCAGATATTGGTTAGATCTAGAATCTAGACTCTACATTCAATCTAGACTTTTAAAGAACAACTCTGATATCTGGTCATATTTGCTACATTCAAATGAGAATTTTTTATTTTCTTGTAGGACATGCAGAGCCTTAGTGTCCTTGCTAAACTCTGGTAGTGGAGTGGGAAGATTGGATTTGCAGTCCACTCGGGATGTCAACAATAGGATGCTATTTTGGTATGGATATTCCAAATATGCCCTCCAAAATAAGGAGAGCACTATCCCACTCCTCTGACCTAAGAAGAAAAGTAAAATAAAACATATGGAATTCTCCAGGATTATAACTACAACTTCAGGCTTGTTTTTTGTTGCTCAAGTGTAGAGATTGAAAATTCCTCTTTTTTGAGATTTGTGTTAGTTTCTAATTGATGCTATAAAAAATCCCACAAATTTTCTGGCTTAAAACAACAGAAATTTGTTATATTTTACATTTCTGGAAGTCAGGGTTTTGGCAGAGTTAAGTTCCTTCTCCAGGCTGAGGGAAAATATGTGCTTTGCCCTTTTCCAGTTTCTGGAGGCTGCCCAAATTTATAGTCACATCAAAATTTATGCTTTTGTCATCACATCTCCTCTGAACTCTTCTTTTCTCTTTTCAGTATAAGGATACTTGTTATATTGGGCCCATATGGACAATCCAGGAAAATCTCCCCATCCTTAAGCCTGCCACAAGACTTTATATACCTTTCAATGTGTACCTTCATTTGTTAGTTTATCAACAGTGCATAGCTGACTTCTTCCCTTGCTCTCACATTCTCTCTTGCTTCATATCCTGGTACTATTTCCAGACTTTAGTTAAATGTGAGCTTATTTTTATGTCCTTTCGTTCTCACCTGCTTTGTTGGGTACCTTAATTCATCACTGCTCAGGTCTGCTGGTAGCACTCTTTCTAGTTTTAAAATGGTGAAATAAATTAAATGTTATTTTTATACGTAGTCATTTATTCCAATAGAACTTTGAGAGAGAAAGGTGTTAAAAATGTGTATGTCATAAACTATCTTGGGTAGGAAGATAATATATTCGATTTGAAAAAAGAGAGCTTTATTTTAAAAACCTCTCAATTGTCTTGAATACAGCACTGAAAAGATTTCAGACAGATTAGGTAAAAGTATTCTTTAAAACTATGAATGGATTTACCTGTTTTAGATTTTAAGTATTTCTGAAAATCAAACTTCCAGTAGATAATACGTACAACTTTAGTTCTTAAAATTTAACAAATGACTTTAAATGAATGTATGGATTTCCATATAGCATTCACTGTCTCTAATTTGGAAATCTGTATATAAAGAAAATCATTCTTCAGGGATAAGTCGTTATAGTCTGTGATGCATGAGCACTTCACATACACATACAGATACACACATCCTTCAGAAAGCTCTATTGTTTATATATAGTTTCATGGATGATCTTTTACTTTTATTGTCTATACAGTTCAACATCTGTAAATGAAGTCTATAACTCTACATGGCATGAACTGTCTTATCTCCATAAAATATCTCATTAATTTACTAATTTAAACAACTGTTACTGACTGACAGGAACTATTTTTTGAGAACACTCTTTATTGCTCCATGTCTTTGCCATTCTGTCACAAAATAGTAGAATTACCAATAATCAAAGAAGACTCAATACAGTGTCAAAACTTTTACAATATTTTTTATATATTACTATTTTGAGAATTTTTATGTATCTTAATTTATCATAATACTTTTCTTTCTGCTGAGGAAGATTTGCCCTGAGTTAACATCTGTTGCCAATCGTCCTCTTTTGTATGTGAGCTGCTGCCACAGCATGGCCACTTACAGATAAGTGGTATAGGTCCATGCCCAGGAATCAAACCTAGGCCATCAAAGTGGAGCATGTTGCATTTGACCACAGGCCACTGGGTCTGGCTCTATCACAATACTTTTTGAAGTGTGATGAATAGAGCAGCTATTGTTTTCATCAATTCATCCTATTTTTCTTCTCCATCCTTTTAAGAGAAGAATATATATTTATTACCTAAAACAGTTTCCATTGGGTTTACAAGAAAATAACCCCATTTCTACATTACATTAGGGATAGACATATGATCCAATCCTGGTCAATTAGATGACTCCATAATGCTGGTCCCAGTAATTGGTGTGACACTCATCAGATAACCTAGGAAGGAAACTTGAGCAAAATGTCTAGAGTTTCTGTGGAATAGCAAGAGAAATGTTGAGAAGGCAATGTAAGCCTATAGGATCAACTACCATCTTTTTTGTCTCATAGGATAGAGTGTTCTGAGAATGAATCCAGCACAAAATAATGCAGAGGGATGAGATAAAGAGACTCAGATTCATGGTTATATCATTTGAAATCCTAAATTGATCTATTCTTGAAAATTGGCAACTTGAACTTCCTGTTTTAATGATCCAATAAATGTCCTTTTCATGATCTAGTTTGAAAATAAAATTCTTTCATTTACATCTGAAATGGCCTTGTCTAACAGAATTGATAGTATTTGATGTGGTTACAAGATTGACACTGAGTATCGACTGAGCTGAATGTCATGGATGGCAATGAGGATTCCCTCACCCTGGTTATGAGTTGGCCATAATTTTTAGCTGATGGCAAAGCAGCTGGTAAAACTGATGTCTACTCAATTTTGAGATTGAGATTATCTGCATACCTAATCTGGAGCTTTAGATTCTAGATTCAGATTTCAATTCTAGATGTAGATTCCAGACTGATTTTAGATTTGAGCTAATCTAGCTTGGGACAAAGAGCAAATTAGCCCTAATAATTCATGAAGCAGAATGGGTATCATTAAACTTGAAAAGGAGATGAGCATACCACCAGTTATAGTATAATAAAGTATGCTGCTAAAAGACTAAACCCCTCAGATTCTGGATCCATGCCTATGATTAAACTCAGTGTTTGTCTATTAGATGAATCAATATCAGGGTAGTTTTTTCAAATAAGAAACCTCCAATCAGGAGTGAAGTAAAGAATATAACAACAGTTATGCAATATTCAACCTTCAAGTCAATTCTGTTCCTCAAATTTTCCTAGCTTAAGTAATTTTCAATAGTCCACACAACTGTAAATATGGAATTTTTGAACCTCAATTACTGTTCAATATTTCTCAGCTCTTACTTATAAAATGAATCAAATACAAGGTTTGTTGTGGAAATTTTATGAAATATATTTGTAACTTCTAAGTTAAAAAATACATCTCCTTGCCAGAGGTCTATTTTGCACCTGCGCTCCCAGAGTCCTGCCAATTCAGCATGGTTCACCCTAAGGATAACCACCTGTCTCATCTGGACCTATCATAATCCTCTGGAGTCCAAAAAGCTCTGATTTAAGGGGATAATCACCAAATTTAGTGGACTTGTTGAATGTCCAAGTTTTTCCCATGAGTTCGAAAGATGCCCACTTGCTATCAGCCACCAAAGCAGTCTTAGAGGTAAACAATACATGTGCTAATATTACCATCTGACTTTGAAGAGATGTGCATTATTACTCAGGTACAATTTATGCAAAGAATGTGATAGAGTCAGCACAGCAGCAGCTCTAATGTCTAGGATGAATAATTCTCATAGTCCTGGTAGAATGAATAAATGGGGAGAGGTAAGTGAGGCTTATGTCACATTGCTCTGTCAGTGCATGTCTCTCCTAGATGACAGACAAATCCTGAGCATCTTCAATTACAGAGAATTATGACATGGCAAGATGGAATGAAAGTGTTGGGGAAAGCAGGAGAAATATAACAGAATTAAATGCCTCCATTGTAAAGAGTTAGTAGAAAAATGTAGAGAAAATAGAAAAGAAAACATTGTGAGAGTTCTGTGCTTTGAGTAAGTAGAAGGGAGACAGAAGGATTTTTTTAAAAGAATTTCTGGGGAGTATGTTTCTTTTTCACGTTTGGGAAATATAATTTGAAATTAATAACAATCAATTTTACATACATTTTCACTGTTTGGAAGAATGTCTTAGGGCAACATTTCTTCTCTCCTGAACCACTTCGTAAGTGTGTCCATAGTCATTTGCACACTTGCTTTATCTCTATTATCTTATTTGCCCTTTAAGGGCCCTCTGGAGCCACTGGGACTGGTCTGGTGCTGGGGCAGGTGGGGAACATGAGTCAGCAGGAGCTTTCCTGGAGTCTGGGGCTGCTGGGGCTGGCCTGGCACTAGAGTGGGCCAGGAGCCTCAGGTCTGGAGTCTGAGAATGACGGGGTTGATATGGCACTGGGCAGGCTAGGAGCCTGGATTCACTGGAGCTAGTCTGGAGGCCAGGTCTGTAGAGGCTGGCCTGGTGGTGATGTAGGGTTGGTGCTGGGTTCCACAGTGAATTCAGGTGTTCACTTCACTTTCCTTCCCCATGGGGAGCATGTCTCCATGCTTGGCTGCCTGGGCTTGGTAGAGGGGTGATGGGTGATGTGAAACTATCTTTCCTATCTTCTTCAATGTGTCTTTTCTTATTTCTCCACCCAGGTGTTGTTATCCTTATTTGTAATCCTTAGATCTTATAAAGGTACTTTTGTACATAGATAGTTGCTCATATTGATGTTTCTGGGAGGGGACAGACACTACAAATTCATATATCACTATTTTGCTGATGTCACTCCTTTTGTAAAATATCTCAATTCCTCTTACATGAAAATTTCCAACTTCTCAGGGAAAGAACCCTTTTACAAATAAACTAGAAAGCAATAGGGGCCCTAGGCAATTATTCTAAAAATAAAAACAATTAATCTATTTTCCATAAAGGCTAAAATATTGAAAACAAAAGCAGTTTTTTGATAATACTTTTTGGAGAGATATAATAAAATCCAATGAAACAGCATACGAAGAAAGTACATGAAAGAGAAACATGAACATTGGATTATTAATAGCACTTTAAGATGAGAATGTAAGATGGGAGACATTCATCATGATTTCTTAAGTAAAAGTGTGTTATTAATTCTGATAGATATACCTAGTTTAGGAATATCTAAAATGTAACATTTTTGAATTCCTTTTCAAAGAACCCTGTAGCAATGAGCAGGGAGAATTATTAAGTTCCTGAAACAATAACTTAATGCTAAAGACCAGAAAGATTTAATATTAAAACATAGGCCAAGAAAAAGTCACTGAAGTGTATGATTTTGGCTACAACAATACACTTTTAGCAGCACCTTGGTTTATATAACTACAAGTATGAGATGAAATGATACAATTATAAATGAACACTGTAGCAGAAGTAGCCTGAGATCCAAATGACATAAATATTGATAGCACCTCTGGGTACCAAAGAAAATGTTTTTGGTCATCAAGTATAAAGGTTAAATGTTAGCTACAGCATGGTTTGAAATTGAGAAAAGAAACGTTAAAATGATGCGTCAACAGAATAGAATTTTGTAAAACAAGTAACAATTTATCACAAAAAAATAAATGAAGGGTTTTCTGGTTTCACATGTAAAGAACTTGAAAGTCACCACTAAATTCTAACAATAGGGGAAATCTGAACAGACTGAAAAATCAACAACTCTTGCTGGATCTGTAAGAGAAAGGAGGACATAGGGCAAACCACTGCCCCCAAGATTGGAGAAACTGACAGGTGAACAGAGGGAGTTGGGGTTTACTGGAATAGAGACTCACAAGTAGACACTGCCTGTGGGATCAAGTGCTGGAGTAGAAAAATCTGAACTGTAACTATGAATTGCTGGAGGCTCAGTGAGGCCAAGTCTGAGAGTTAAAAACTCCAGGGGGACCCAGTCATAGGAGGACGCCCACAATTTTCTGACATTTGCTCCAGGAGCCCAACCAGGTCATCATAGTAAATAGTGGAGAAAAATTCCGTTACGTTTCTGACAGAAGGAAAAGAAAAGAAATAATTTTTAATATGCCAGAGAGTTTTGTTCTTCTTAGGAAGGTTAGCCATCAGTAGAATCTAGTTAATCAGAACCTATCATGTTGGGGTATTTTCAGAGCCTAAATGACCTTGTGGAAGGGAAACACTCAACTCCAGCCCACTCTAGACATCCTCCCACAACTAACGGGAGAGAAAGAAACAGGAAACACTTGTGACATTCACAGTCAAGGGGCACAGGCTCACTAAAAGACTGAGGCCTAATCATAAGACAATGGACTGCTTTCTCCCTTCTTACACTTCACTACCACATTACCAAAGCCCTATTTACAGCCTTTCTTTTACTTGACACATCACTTCTGGCTGTCAAGAAAAACTTCCAAGGCATACCAAAAAACAAAAGACCCAATTTGATGAGACAGTGCAAGTATCAGAACCATACCTGGCAGAAATGTTGGAATTATCAGGCAGGGAATTTAGAACAACCATGATTAGTATGCTAAAGGCTGTCAGGTATAAAGTAGGCAACATGCAAAAATGTATGTTACAATGTAAGCAGGGAGTTGGAAATCTTAAAAAAGAGACCAAAATAAATGCAAGAAATCAAAACAATGTAACAGAAATAAAAAATGCCTTTGATCAGCTTCTTAGTAGACTGAACATAGCTGAGGAAAGAATCTTTGAGCTTGAGGATATCCCAAAAGAAATTTCCAAAACTAGAAATCAAAGAGAACAAAGACTGAATCGAACAGAACAGAATATTCAAGGACTGTGCGATAACTACAAAAGATGTTACCATAAGCATTATGGGAATACCAGAAGAAGAAGAAAAAGAAAAAGGAATAGAAGAAAGAAACAATATGACTGAGAATTTTCCTATATTAATGCCACACACCAAACCACAGATTCTGGGAGCTCAAAGAACACCAAAGATGTGAAATGCCCCCCAAAAAAGGACACCTAGGGGCCAGCCCCGTGGCCTAGTGATTAAGTTCACGCACTACACTTTGGTAGCCCAGGCTTTCTCTGGTTCAGATCCTGGGTGAGGACATGGTACCACTCATCAGGCCATGCTGAGGCAGTGTCCCACATAGCACAACCAAAGGCAGTCACAACTGGAATATACAACTATGTACTGGGGGGCTTTGGGGAGAAAAAGAAGGAAAAATATTAGAAGATTGATAACAGATGCTAGCTCATATGCCAATCTTTAAGAAAAAAAAAAGGGACACCTAGTCATATCATTTTCAACCAAAGAAAAATCAACAATAAAGAAAAGAATCCTGACAGAAGCAAGAGCATAAGAAAACACCTTACTTATAGAGGAACACAGATAAGAACTACATTCTACTTCTCCTTAGAAATCATGCAAGCATGAAGAGAGTGGAGTGAAATATTTAAAGTGTTTAGAGAAAGAAAAAAACACCAACCTAGAATTCTGTACTCTATGAAATGATCCTTCAAAAGTGAAGGATAAATAAATACTTCCTCAGACAAAGGAAAATTGTTGCCAGCAGGCCTGTCTTGCAAGAAATGTTAAAAGAATTTTTTTATAAAGAAGAAAAACAATATATATCAGAAACTCAGATCTAAATAAAAAAGAGCTTTGAAGAAGGAATAAGTGAAAATAAAATAAAAATTCATTCCTCTTATTCTTACTTGATCTAACAGATAAGAGTTTGTTCAAAATTGTACTGATGATGTATGCTTATGTATATATCATATATATGTATATAAACTTATGTATGTTTAGATATATATTTATATATTCTTATGGATGCTTATATGTAATTGAAACAATGCCAAAAATGATGCAATGTTTCAAGGGATAGGAGGAATGAATTAGGATTATTTCACTATAATGAGGTACTCATGCTACCCATGAAGTGGTGTAGTGTTACTTGAAAATAGTCTTGGATTAGTTGTAAAACTATATTGAAAATTCTAGGGCAATCTCTACTGATATACTAATAAAAGAGAGAAAAGAGAATCATACAGAATGCTCAATTAAAATCACAAAAGGCAGAAAAAGAGTAGAACACAAGAACAAGAACAAGTACAATGAATGATGACAAAAATTAGAGAACAATATTATGGTAGATATTACTCCAAATATATCAATGATCACTTTGGACATCGGGCACCTAAATGCAACAATTAAAAGACAGATTGTCAGAGTGAATCAAGAAACAATTTTCAACTCTATGTTGTCTACAAGAAACTCACTTTAAATACAAAGACACATACAAATTGAAGTAAATAGATGGAGGAAAATATGCCATGCTAACACTAATCAAAAGAAAACAGGAGTAGCTATATTAATTTCAGACACAACAAGGAAAGTTATCGCGATAAAGGACATTGTATAATGACAAAAGGATTAATTCTCCAGAATATGTTTGACAAATAAAGTCATTTTTAAAAATAAACAATTATTTTCAGGAAACCTGCTTTTCCAGGAATTAAAATTTCATAAAAAAAAACTTCAAGTGTTAACAGATAAAACATTCAGAAAGTTTCATTCCAAAAGTTCCACGTCCAGTTCTTTCTGGGCCAATGTTTTCCATATTGTACTTTAGTTAGAATATTAAAAAATGTTTTCCATCAATATATTACTCCCACTCTTATGAAAACATTTTTAGTAAATTGCTTTGTTCTTTAGACACTGCTGTTGTAGTTAATTGTTGTTAACAATGATTAAGCTAATATTTATGCAATCCTTGTTCCCCCAAGTAACTGTCAGCTCTATAAGGGAAGGAAGTTGCTTGTTTTGTTAACTGCTCTAACCTGCTCAGAATCCCACCCATATTTGTTGCTCCATATATATTTGTAGGAATGATGTAATAGAGGGGTAACAATTATATGGTTAGCCTAGAAATTATTATGAGCTCAAAATATTTCCTTGGAGTAGATAGCAAATGCGCGAATTTTAATGTGATTTGTGATTCTTTATCAATTTGTGTTTAGATATCCAGAATACATGTTTGATATCCAAATTTTAATATCATTTATATTAAAGATGTTTTTGAGAGTGTGTCTGCTCCAGCTAAGGGCTACAGAATATCTAAACTGTCCAGATAAAACAGCTGTCTGTATTTGTCACTGTCCAGGGCTGGAAATTTTATGACCTCTTTTTGTAATTCATCTTGCATTTTACCATACTTACAGTAAAGACGTTTCTTCTTTTGCTCCCATAAGATAACTTCTTTAAATTAATTTTATTCTTTAAAAGTATTTTTCATAGTCTTTGAAACCTTACCATGATTTATTTTTTTAACACATCATAAAGTTGTATACTATGTATATACGTCCTTACCCAGTGTTTTCACTCTTCTGTGCTAAGAACACCAAACTCCTTTAACCTTTTCTTATATTTGCAACCTTATAATCAGTGACTGAATCTTCTTTGGATTCTTCATGGTTTTTCAAACTCTATCTCCTATGTGGAATTATTATTTCAGAGTACCTTACACATATTAACTCTTGGTCTCATCATCTTACGCAAGTTCAAATATGACCAAACGTGATACTGGCTGTTTTCCCTCCAAGAGCAGTTGTTTATTTTTAGCCTGTAGATTCAAGACAAACTGGTGCCATTATACCTTAACAGCAGTCCCCCATCCCATGGTGGTAATGTCAATTATTTGCTCCAACATATTTACCTTTTCTACATTTTAACGTGTTTAGAGAACTACTTTTCTCCATTTTATCAATATCGTTTTATGCCATTTTGGCTTTCCAGTATAACGACAGCTATATACATACAATCTTTACCTAAAAATTTGTTTATCACAATCTTAATTCTCCATCCAAAAAATAAACTATCAGATTGACAAAAATTTTGGCACAGTAACTTTGGATTCAGATTGAATCCTTCTAATTCTGGCTCCAGTACTTTATAGCTATTTGAGATTATGCAAATTATCTTCTCATTCTCAACAAATTCACTCACAAAGGAATCCTGGCAATATTGTGAGAATTATGGATGATACACCCACAGTACAAATAGGTATTCAATCAGTGTTAGCTGTTTTATTGTTGGAATTGTTTTGAAAATTGTAGAGACTGCTCAGAATCAGTGTCTATAGGACACTCCTGTAAAACAGAATGTCTTTCATTATCATTTTAGATTGTCTTCAAGCTTCTGTTTTAAACTATCCTAATATTAATCAAATTCATACTTTCACAGAATATTGTAATTAATAAAATTGAAATTCATACCATATATATTAGTGGATATACATATACACAAATGTTTTATTTGTCTGAAGACAAAATTTGTCAGGAAAAACTGATATTTTCCGGAAAAATTTTTCATTCTGAGAATGGAGAGAAAAATCTAGTTTGTTGATATTATTATTCTGAAATTGTCTTCTTGGTTATAAAATTAATGAGAAGATAAAGACATTTTGACTTTAAGGAACTAATGAGTATATGTTTATGGTTTTCTTTGATCTTTGAAATTAAATATAACCACAATTGGGGAATTTCAATTTATTTAATGTCTATTATTTTGACTTCTTTACCTTACCTCTTTAGGATAACTAGTTAATCATAAATAGAGAAATGTATACAAGTAGATTACTCAGGGTATCATTTTGAATCTTTTGAATGATAACAAAGATTACTACTTTATTACATGTCAGGAAAAAATGAGGTTATTTAGGCCAAGACTAATAGTTTACCAGTTCTCTGGTCAGATAGTTTGAGGTTGATGGCTCCTACATAATTGTCATAATATCAATGTGTAGCACAAAATCTGTTGCTGTAAAACTACAATGAGAATTAACACGTATTAGTACACACCAACACATATGCGTGTGCATGCACACACACACACATTTCCATATTTGGGAAGCTACTAAGAAGCTTTAAAGTGTTTAGGAGATGATATTAAGTATTGTTAAATAATTTCAATCAAAATGTAAACGTTCAGTATAATAAAGAAAAATCTTTAAATTTTAAAGGTGTAATTGGTTAACTTGTGACATAATTTTGGGCCCTTTAGGACCAGTTCAACTGCCCCATCTTATCAACAGAGTAATTAAGAGTGATTTTCCAGGAACTAAGACCCTTTTGTCCAGTTCAAGCCAGTTGAGACCACCAGTCCATCAACTAGGCTTGCACAAATGCCTGATAAGTGATCTTTTTGACATCAAAGGACTGAAAACTCCAGCCTCAGATCATGCTAATAACATCATTTTGTAAGCATGCATCCTACAAAGAGTCATGAAACTTGACTATGTTTACACAGGTCATCAATTACCTCACTTCTCCTTACATCCAATCATCTATCTCCACACTTCAGACTACACTGTCCTTCACCCTATACATTTTTCCCTAAGCTCTGGATCAGAGAGACAGATCCGAGGGCACATGACTGCTGTCTCCTTGCAGATCAATCTACCACAGAAGCTGTTTTCTTTTCCTAAAAGCTAATGCAATAATAATTGGCTTTTTAAATGTGCATCTGGAAGGAGAACTCCAAGTTTGTGCGGTAACATTTGTGGGGACCATGAAGCCACTAGGTTCTGTGACTGCACACCCACAGCTCTGAAGCCTGTAGTGAGGTGCAGGGTCTTTTTACTGACCCTAAATGGCCACCTAGACAATTGTCTAAAGCCTCAAATTATTGAGTCCCCATTTCCTGCCACAGCACACCAAACCCCTCAGCACTCATTTTCCTTTTGAGAGAAGAAACAGCTCCAGGATCAGATGTCTTTTGGGTGGGTGACCTTGTTAAATTGCACCTGTGCCTAAATTGTCTAATAGTCTTGTCAGGATTATTGGTTAGAGTCCCCACTGGTGAGATTTTTGCCAGGTTAAAGTACCAAGGCTATAACTGAAGGCCAAGTCCCACTCTGAGGGAAACTGTATAAAAGGGTTACAGCCACAAGGGCACTCAAAGGATCAGATTAGAGTCTTGAACTCTGGGTTGGGGTCCCAGAGTACCCTGGCTGAGAGTCCCAGAGTATTGGACTTTTGTGTTTGCTATGTTTGTCTTATGTATGGCTTTTTTTCTTTGCTAAAATTGTCTGTTTTGGAACTGAGTTTGTTAGTGACCATAACAAATTGTCTTTAGAAATTATCTTGTTTGTTGCAGCCACGTTGGGAAAAGCTTCCTAAAGTGGGCATAACAGTAAACACCTAGCAAGATAACCCAGGATAATTTAAAATTGCAGTGACTATTTTGGGCTCTTTTTGAGCCTCCAAACTGAGCAACCAGGAAAATATTTAATCTTTAAAGAATCAAGTGCTCCATTTTCTGGCACAACTGCTCAAAATCTAAAGCTTCCAGAAGCTATAAATATTCTTAAAAACTTAATACTTAATACTTAAAATCTTACCAAGCTTGTTTTGAAGGGCTTGGCTTGATAATCCTCCAGTTGGCAGGGGTGCCAAAAATATGATCAGACAAAAATTCAGTTGCACCACATTTTGTGGTCAAAGATGGTCAGAGAGAAATTTAAGGTCCAAACCTTTTTGAGACTCAGGGTCCTACCAAACTACCATAAGCCTAGGGAATTACATTGGTCATTAGAAGGAACATTCTAATTAGATGAAATCATTTAAAAGTGCACTTAAAATCAAAGACTGAAAAATTCTGAAGTAAACTTATGGAAAGTTTTGTTGCCAAAGAAAAAAATGTTGCAAATTTTACCTCAAAGAAAAGCACATTAGGTCTTGCCTTTACAGACACCATGTAATCTACTCCCAGAGTTAATGAAACTCAGAGATTTTCTGGGAAACTACTGTTCAATACTGCCAAATGTAGTTACTGTTGGTCCAAACTGAGACGTGACAAGATATTTGAAAGGATTTAGCAACTTATAGTCAGAAATTAAGCCAAACTGGAAGCTGATATTAAGAGCCTGAAAGGAATTTTTTCTTGGCTTTCTTCCTTAACTTAAAATAAAACTAAGCACCCAGAAGGAAAGAAGCAAATTAGAGATGATGTAGCTGACAGGTATATCAATCTATAATGTAAATTAGGTTACAACTCAGTTTCTGTAGAATTAAGAGCAAGCTGTTTAAGAAAAGAAATCCTTGCAAGATTGGAAATGCAGGTTTAGACGCAGTTCAGATCCCACCCATTTCCTTTGTCTCAAAACGTTTGTAACCTCTCAGGGAACTGTTAACTAGCCCATCATCAATTCCTAAGATTGAAGGAAAAAAGGAAAGAAAAGCAGCCATAAACGTACCCTCTTCTAAAACTTAGCACCTTGAATGTCTTCTCCACAAATATTAGTAGAAAAAGCTGAAAATAAAATTTAGACTTAATGTGTCTTTCATAAGTAGCAAGGCTTTTATTATCATACCTGATTCATGGCAGTACTTTTAAAGCAATAGATCTGGAGTCTGTGTGTATGTGTGTGCATATGTATGTTACATATGTGTTATACCAGATGGTATAATTTCTAAAAGAGCTCTATTCAATTGGTTTAAAGTAAGTGCTTACATAAATGTAATAAACTAATCCAAGTGTCTTTCAAGCTAACGTGATATAAAATAATCTTTAGTAAATAAAAGCTTATTTAAGTTTCTTGGTTTGATTGAAATGACATGTCCACTGAGTTTTCAGCATCGGATATGATGCAGAAATGCAGCCTTTATTATACATTTCTTTGTCAAGTGAGCCCATGTTATCTGTGTAACAAAAGTGGCTAGCAAAAATAACTTAAAATGAAAGCAAATTTTGTCTAATGTCTCATGAAGTTTTACAGACAATTTAAATAATTATTGAGAAAAATGAACTAAATAGATGTAAGAGAAAACCTTTTGGGTAAGCTTTTTAACAACAATTATGTGTCATGGCATGTGTATTTAAAATAACTTCCAAAATCTCTTGATAACTTGAAACTTTGAAACTAGTTTCAATTAAATGATGGAATATTCATTGAATATCTGGATCATTTCTAAACAAGACAATATATGACATTAATTGCTAAATACAGATTTATCTAATTTTGGCTTATTATTACAGAGAAACCAAAAGATGTTTGGGTCTATTAGTAAATACATCTTGTATTTTATTTAAAAATTATACTATGAAGTAGGATGATTCTTTTTTTTTTTTTGAGGAAGATTAGCCCTGAGCTAACTACTGCCAATCCTCCTCTTTTTGCTGAGGAAGACTGGCCCTAAGCTAACATACATGCCCCTCTTCCTCTCCTTTATACATGGGATGCCTACCACAGCATGGCTTTTTGCCAAGCGGTGCCACGTCTGCAGCCGGGATCCAAACTGGTGAACCCCAGGCCGCCGAGAAGCAGAACATGTGAACTTACCTGCTGAACCACTGGCATGGTCCCTGAAGTGGTATGTTTCCTGAAATCATAAAAAGTATTTTTTAAACTTGGTGAACCACAGAATGGTAATGTAAGAGATAGTTCATAATTGCTTACTTCTTAGTTTTCACTAAAAATTAAGGTTTCTAATGGTTAAAATTCTAATTAATATATGTGATTAAAGCTACTAAAATTAATGAGGGAATCATCTTTGTATTCAAGAAGATTAAGATTTATGTTTTCAATAAAGAAGATATTAAATATAGAAGTATTTTTATTTATTTTTTGAAGAAAGATAAATTTGCCCTAAAGTACTAGGAGGGAAGAAAGCACCGGACAAATTCTGAAAGTATAAAGAAAGTTATAGATTTGTGCAGGAGGAACCCTGAGGAAAGAGTTTTGTGCATGGTCAAGTTAGTTAAGATTAAAACACATTTACATCAGTGAATAAGTTTTAATATCAAAAGTAAGCTGGTTCAAAATTAGGATTTGGTTTTCTGTCTTTTAAAAGGATAATTTTCTAGAACTTTTATTCTGTTGTTGATAAAGAGATTATGAAAGGTTTTTCTTTATATTTGAGTAAGTCTACCCAAAAACCAGAAATTCTATGTTTTGTCAAAATAACTTCCTATGTTCTAAAAGGCTGAAATCTCTCTATTAAGAGAATTTAGGGTTTTTCCTTTTTAACTGTTTCTGTATATTTGCTTTAACATCTTCTATTTTTGCTTTGGTTAAGTGGATAACTAAGCATTGTTACACAGCGAGCCTTGGTTTCTATTTGATCAAGTGTTTTAAAATCTTTTGATACTTTTGATAAACTTCTCCAAAATTTAAACTTTGAGAATTTCCAATGGGGCCCTGGAACTTCTCAAAATATTTAATGTCTCTTTCTAAAGAAAAAAGAGATTTTAAACTAATTAGGTTTATTTCTTATATTGAATTACATGGGAAGCATTGTCAAATAAATGATAAACTTTCTTAGGTTATTTCATGTAACTGAATGTTATTGATATAAGTGTTTTAAAAACTGCATGACATTCCTAAAATTCTGATCTATACTGTGAGCCATAATTCTAGTTATTATCTTAAAGTGTTGTATGTCACAAAATAACTGTTTCTTTGTCAATTGCCCTTTTTAGAGTCTTTTGTCATTTGCAGATAGTTGTTGTTTTACTCTGATGTTTTAGCAGATGTATTTCATCTTCAGAGAGATTCGTAGGAAGGACTCTGACACTTGTTCTAGAATGCAGGTTTGTAATAAAATTTCAGATTATAAAACTGAGCTGGGGTAAGAATTTACAGAACTCTAATGGAGAAACTAATGGCATCATAAAACTGGCAATAGAAGATCAAGATTACATGGGACAGGATGAATTGACAAGGATGATTATAATTTTTATGACTTTTTGTTTGAGATATTGCTAATTTTAATGTTTTGTCTGTCCAGATTTAAGGAAACATTTTCTCTTTTCTCTTAAGCTAACCATAACTTATAGTGATTTGGTAAATTATACTTTTGTAGGTAGAATTGAAACATTTAACTTTTTCTCCCAACAAGATGTTCCAGAATTTGGAAACTCTTGATGAGCTGAGTATTCTTATTTTCATGGCAATATACTTATTTCCATAAATTCAATGAGAACATGTTCTCATAACAGGAGACAATTGGAAGCATTGTTTATATTACCAAGGTTTTGATGGGAATGTCATATTTGAGAAAAGTATAAATAGAATCAGATATGACCAGATAGCTTGAAGAACAAAGATTGACTCTACAAAATAAAGCCACTTGGAAATAAATATTGGCCTGGTACCTTGTTTACAGGGTTCCCGTCAACCTTAACAGGAGGAGGAAAGAAGGTTACTCTCTGGAAGGTGCAACAACCTTGGAATACTTGGGGGAACCTCAAAAAGAGGGTAATTCACCAAAATATATGGGTATTGCAGGTGTCATCTGATGACAAGTCCTTGGTTTGGTTTTTCTAGCCTTAAGAGGCCTTTAAATTTCAGCCCAAAATTCCTTATGAAAAGTTCCAGCAAAGCAGATTTTAAAAAGTTTATAAAATCAATTGCTATTCTTGCTGTACTTATGTAAATAATCAGACTACGTTTATTGAAACTAGACATATTTTGCAAACCAATTAATGTTAATTGGGCTACCTTTTGTAAAAATGAGGGTGATTTTAGAGGGAACATTTGTTTCCATTAAAAGTATATAGTACACATTCACAGATATTAGGTGTTAGTTCTCTTAATTGTTTTCAATAATTTTGTTTTCTATCTGTTAACTGGACTAGATCCTAAATTCTTCTAGCAAGAAATATCTGGCTACACATATCCAAACTAATTCTTTTGATTTTTTCCATCATTTTCATTTGGAATAATTGAGAACTGAGATCACCCTTTTTCCTGAAGCCATTGAAACTGAAGATGTACAACTTTATATATGCCTAAGAGATATTCATTCCTGTTCTTGTGTAAGCCACTCATAAAGAAAGCTGAACACCTAGTGACATCATCAGAGACATTGCAAACTGCAAAAGATGCTTTGACCCTGACATCTAGAAAGCTTGACTGATGGTCCCCTGGGCTCAGAAATGGGTTTATAATTTGCTCCAACTATTAACCTAGTTTTTCTTTTTGTTTCTCTAGAAATGCATCTTATTAAATACCTCGTTACTTGCTTACACAATATAGGCCTAACTTTCAGAGATCACCTGCATCACAACCTTGCTATGAGACTGGTTCAATGAGATTGAGCAACCTACACCCCTTATCAGTAGGAAGAGGTTGAAGAGGTTGGTTATCACTCTATATCCCTCAAGATTGAGGACTGAACAACAAAAAGGGGAATTTGCAACCATGGGCCGGGCCCCTAGGACCAGTTCAACTGACTCCATCTTATCAACAGAGTAATTAAGAGTAAACTGAGACCACTTTGTCCACTTACGACAGTTGAAACCACCAATCCATCAAATACAACTGTATAAATGCCCAATAAGGGAACTTTTCAAGATCAAAGGGCTGAAAACTCCACCCTCAGATCACACTAACACCACCATTTTGTGAACATGCATCCTATGAAGAGCCATGAAGATTGTATGCTTATGCAGATAATCAGTTACCTCACGTCTCCTTACCTGCAATCATCTATCTGCTCACTTCAGACTGCCCTGCCATTCATCCCATAAATTTTGCCCCCAGCCCTGGACTGGGGAAACAGATCTGAGGACATATGCCCCCTGTCTTCTTGCAGATTGGTCTAGCAATAAACCTGTTTTCTTTTCCCAAAAGAATTGGCTAGAAGAACTCAAATTTTGTGTGGTAATAATTATATGTCAACTTAGTCATTGACTACGTCCTTGAGATCATTTATTATGGAAATAGTTTTAGTAAACTGATATCGTTAGCTTCTAACAATAAGTAAGGATTATACTGTTGCAGTCTACAACATTTGAGGTGGAATTTTATGAGGAATCTTTCAAAGCATTGATAATCAAACCTAACACATTTTTACAGTTAAATTTACGTGACTTTCAGAAACTAAGAGTATCTTGTCATTAGTTTTTTTCACCACATGATAACAAACAGATAGAAGTTTTACTTTGATTGTTAATTTGAATTACCCATAGAAGGGGGAAAGTTAATGTATTATGTTTTACCACCTTGAATTGTGGGAACAGAATTCTCTAGTTGCAGAGAGACACAAGGTAGTATGGTAAACAAATTGAACAAGATTTGTTAAAAGTAAGTAAAATGTTCCTAAAAGGAGAGTATTTATGTGGAACAAAGTGTAATGATAATAGTAGAACACAGAGGGAAGTGTTAGCATGTGAAATGAAGATATAATAGTGAGATATAAAACATAGCAGCAACCAATTCAAAAGCATTCCTCAAGGGATAGGCCTACTAATTTAAGACAAGGGAGCCTTTAAACTCTGTTGAAGCTATATACTGCCATGAGAAATATAAAAGAAAAATTTATTTCTATGGGTTATTTCAGACCATTACCCTAAACAGACATTGATAAAATGATATAATTTTCATCAATATGAAAATTGCTTATGAGATCCCTGGCATAAAGACTGCATTTCAGCTGGGAAATTAGAGCTCTCATGAGGCCTGGGAGCTTAGGGGAAATTGAATTTGAGGTAAAGCATCTTTTCAAAGTTGGGACAGGGAACTGTTGACAGAGGCTCAATTTTGTTGACAGTGTGATCTATATCAGGGCACATGAGCTTTATGTCTGCATTTTCTGACTGTATCTTGTTTTGAAGGAAGGATTCAAAAGGTATATTATTAATAATGACCATGGCACTAAATTACAGACACCAAGTTAGGTAAATTCCCCATTTCTACAGAAGTCTCAGTGATGGTAAGCACTGTGACAGTTATTGTCAGTCCCTGGGAAAGTCTCAATGACCTGAAAGTTGTACAATTTCCATTAGATGATGCACAGCATGGGGCAGGAAGAAACTCGGAAGCCTGCAGGTTTGGTTTAAATATAATAAGATATAGCCCTGGATTTGGGGAACAAAATTATTGAAAGAAAAGGGAAGTTCTCCAATGAGTTCAGATTATAAGAAAATTGCCAAATATGGAAGGAATAATTGAGCAATAGAATGCATATACAAAATAGATCAATTTCCAAAAGTTAGAGATTTGCATGTTTGGGATCAATGTTAGATACATGAGGTCCAGGCCAGTGGCACAGAGGTTAAGTGTGCACATTTCACTTCAGCAGCCCAGGGTTCGTCGGTTTGGATCCTGGGTTCAGACATAGCACTGTTTGGCACACCATGCTGTGGTAGGCGTTCCACATATAAAGTAGAGGGAGAAGGGAATGGATGTTAGCTGAGGGCCAGTCTTCCTCAGCAAAAAGAGGAGGATTGGCAGCATTTAGCTCAGGGCTAATCTTCCTCAAAAAAAAAAGAGAAGAAAAGAAAAGAAACATAAAAGTTTTAATATTACATTTAAAGTAAAATAAAATCCTAGAAGTTGAAAGAGGGAAACTTATTTTTTGTTTTAGTCTTCATTTAAGATATATATTATTGGAAGATTGGCAATGATGTTAGTTTAGGATGAATCTACTTCAGTAAAAAAATAAAATACATTTTACATTTACTAGTAAATTAGAGAATAAAAATGTAACACAATGTGGTTATATTGTTTAAATACTAGTAAAACCTCTTTCATCAGCAATTAAAATGTAATTTTCAACACAAATAACTTGTATTCTATGTAAGTTTTATTCTATGTAAACAATCCAACTTATATTGGTATATTTCTGTTTTATGTTAAATGCCCCTTTTACTCTATTCACAGAATTATTGAATTAATGTTTTCCATTAATAATAATATTTTCACCATAAGAAAGTAGTTTAAGGTCACATATCCCCTTTATTAGAAAAAAATTAGTGGAACAACATAATTTAAGGCTTGTTCTAATTAACCTGGAATAAAACAAATATAAAAGGTTAGTGTGTTTTTTGGTGAGGAAGATTGGCCCTGAGCTAATATCTGTTGCCAATCTTCCTCTTTTTGCTTGAGGAAGATTGTTCCTCAGCTAACATCTGTGCCAAATTTCCTCTATTTTGTATGTGGGAGGCCACCAGAGCATGACGCAATGAGTGGTGTGTAGGTCCTTGCCCAGGATCTGAACGCATGAACTCCCGGCCACCAAAGTGGAGTGCATAAACTTAATCACCACACAACTGGCCTGGCTCAAAAAGGTTAGTATTTTCGTTTTCCTAATTTAGTCTTTTGTTTCTCTTCGTTTGAAAAGAGTTCATACTTGAATTTCCTCACAATTTCTTTAATTAGACATTTAGTTTCCATAAGAATTATATGTTTGGTACACTCAAATTGATTTTCTTTTATAATGTATTTCTTTGTTCACCTTTCTTTCCCTTTGATGCACATTTTTTCTTATGTGATCATTTTAACAACCATAACTAAAGTATTAAGTAATTAATATACATATACTTTAATCAAGTATAGTAACTATTTTCTTCATCAATTGCTGTGACATCATGTAAGAAGGCCATTTTGTAATTTGGCAACATTAAAAATAATCCAAATTGCCTAATGCTTTTGCAGTTATTTAAGCTGCTAGAATGACTTATAATTCTAATTACAGATGGCAAAATCAAAGTTAATAAGTAACTCTGACTTTTTTTGTGAAGACATCCATCTAGACATCACTAAAGATTTGGTTATAATTTTACAAAGAATTCATCATATAAACATGGTATGCAAACAGAAAAGCAAAAGCAGATTTAATGGACATTATGAGTAAATCGATTTTTGCTTTCTTATGTATGTAGAGAAAATAAGAGAGAATAACTTTTTGAGTATTCAGGGTATAAATCAGTTCATTTTTTGGTGAGAAAGTAAAAATTGAATTTCTACTCTGCATGATTGTATTCCTACCTATCTCTCCAAACTCACTTTTGTCTCTCATCAGCCCTGAGGCAAATTGTCAATCTCCTTTTATTTTGTAACTCTGCTGAGCATTTCCATCCTTGAGCTTTTACTTAGATTTCTTTTCTTCTGCTTGGAATTCTTCTGTCCTGGCCCTTCCCAATGGCCAGCTCTTTATCATCATTCCAGGCTTAGCCCCTTAGAAAGTCTTCCGTCTTCCCCTGACTACCTAGTATAAACAGAGCATATAAAAATCTTCATTTCCTATCTATCTCCTTACTCTGCTTGTTTACTTCTTAGCAATATTGATTGTTTATTGGTCATCTCTTCTATTAAAAGAAAACTCAAGTAGGGCAGCAATTCTTTGTTGAAATGATCATGCTCTTCCTTTTGCTATATCCATGGAGAACATGCCACTGTGTTATACCTGATCAATGAGATTAATAACTCAGGAATTAGAATACAGACAACATGTAATAACTATTGGAACTGTACTTCTATTCACTTAAAGAAAGAGAGAGAACTACTTAATTTTGAATAAAGATGGCTGTCTCTTATTAGGTAAAAGAGAGAATTGTTTTATTGTTGTATAGAAATTCAAATGTGTATACAAGGTGCATCTGGAAGCTGAGGAGGTAAACTATGAAACATATTAATTAATTACCTCTCAACTGTATATCTACCTGCCATTACTCAATCTGTAATTATGGAGCTGAACCCTGTATAAATTCCTCCTGTGCCACTGGCTCAGTATTAAGCTATCTTGGTAGTGTGTGCTGGAGGCACACTGGGGAGGAAGGAGTTTCTCTTCCAGGTTTTTGTGTGCTCTTCTTTGTGGGTTCTTGCGTGAGATGAGCACTAGCACATAACCCCTCTCCATAGGAAGTTTTCTTCAGCAACTCAGAGAGTGTTTTCTCACTACTGTCAACTGTGCTTTACCTCCCTATGGAGAGATTCTCTCCATAACCCCTTGGTAAGCTTCACAGCAAGTTTTGAGGCACAGCACCTCTCTGTGGGGGCCTTCCCCAGGCATCACAGACAGTAAATTTGCAGTAAGTCCTCCTGGAGTAGCACATTAGCAAATTTCTTCACCAACCTGTGGGCCACACCCACACTTTCTCCAATGAGGTCTGGATTTCATTCCTTTGGGTCCTTCCTTCAGATATATCCTCTTTGGGTGCTCTGCCTCAGCCCAATGGGTAGTCGCTGTTTCTGATAACCACTGTGTATTCCTTAGAGTTCTCTCTACCTCTAGTAGCCAATTCTCTGTTATTCCATCTCAGATTTAATATTTTCATTTAATGTTCACTATATAGCATCCACCTTCTGATTGGACTCTAACTAAAAAAGGGACATTGTGTAAAATTATTCTATCTTTTGGGGGAAAAACTTTGAGAAATACAGTAGCATTTTTAGGAGTTTAGGAGAAAGCAGAAAGAATTAAGGGCATAAATCAGGGAAGAAGATGAGTTTGCGTAGAGTAAAAGGGGTTTTGGAAGTTTAGAGCGGGAGTAAATATTTCTTTGTGGCTTTTGTCAAGAGAGGCCATCTTTGAGTCAAATTTTGGTTTTGAGGCCTCAGCAAACTACCAAAGAATGAAGATATTCAAATATTAGGTATTTTGTCTCTCTTTTTTGCTTGAACTCTCACCAAATAATTGTTTTGATATGAAAAATAGTCTCTATAATAGCCATTGTAATTCTAAGTCATTCTTAATGAAACACTTTTTATTTTTCAGGATAAGCTCAAAAACTTGGATTATAGTGAGAGAATCAGAATGCAATAATTCTTGCAGAAATAGATGGTAGTGTTGACACAGACAAACCAGAAAGAGAGGACACTATAGTTGATCAACAATGTATGCTTCTGAAGGACTAAATGATCAATGAGCCGACAGGTATTGATTCAATTATGGCCAATCAAAGTGACTTTCTTCACATATTGAAAAGGCAAGGAGTGACCTAATGAAGGATTTTTAGGAAATTCAAGGCAACAATTGACCAATCACTTTTTTCATGAATAGGTTGGCAGTCTAATCATCCTCTAACTTAAATATGAGGGCAGATTTGGATTGGATTGAAGCTTTATTGGGTATTTTCCTCAAATTGTTCCTTACAGAGCTTCCCTCATTCATTCAACAGTAAGAGTCAAATCCAGGACAAAGAAAAGCACTTGAAACAAGATTTGGGACATATAGAAAACAAAAGCATAAACAAAGCAAGCAGCAGAAGAATAAACAGGTTAACGGCAAAAAATATTTCTATTAAAGAGCATGTCTCCAAACTAAGTAGTCTAAGGACATCATCTAATTACTTATGAAATAAGCCACTTTCAAATTCAAGTATATAATTTCTTTATATAAAACCTAGTTCTAATTACCTGATGCAAAAATATTTATAGAGGCCTTATACAATGACATATATGGTTACAAATACTAGGTTTACAAAAGAAATTTGTCAAACAGAACTCATGAAATTAATCCGATATCTGGTTATTTTAACAGAATAAAGTCAGCAACTGAAGCTCATAAAATTAGTCAGAGCTCAAATTTTCTTCAACCTGGTGTACCTGGAAGCACATCTGAAGGATAAAAATAGAGTTTGGGCCCAGTGGACCAAGGGAACATTTCTCAGTGCAGCAATCTTTTGGAATGCTACCAAATGGGGTCTGCAAATGATCTCATTGGAAACTCTAGAATTGTCAAAGGATGATGAGACAGCCACTTATCTTAAATATAAAAGACGAAGCTGAATTCATTACTTACGGTAGTAAGGGAAAGCTGTGCTGGTCTGGTACATTCTTGCGGAAGAGAGCAGGAGTTTTAGGAAGTATCGGTTTTCAAGACTGGCAGAATTTCAGAAGCATAGAAGCATATTTGCTCAGGTGAGACTGTGTTGGTTGGTTGGCATTCAGAGCACGTTTATTATAGCAAGTATGTTTTAATTTGCTGACTTGCAGAAGCAAGGAGTTGTCATCAATTGGTTGACTTGTCATGGTCATTGATGTAAATCGTTGCTAAATTAAAGGCATTTAGGGGCTGGCCCCGTGGCCGAGTGGTTAAGTTCGCGCGCTCCGCTGTAGGCGGCCCAGTGTTTCGTTAGTTTGAATCCTGGGCGCGGACATGGCACTGCTCATCAGACGACGCTGAGGCAGCGTCCCACATGCCACAACTAGAAGAACCCACAACGAAGAATACACAACTATGTACCGGGGGGGCTTTGGGGAGAAAAAGGGAAGAAATAAAATCTTTAAAAAAAAAAAATTAAAGGCATTTAAAGCTAGCTCTAATTGCCACATATTACCATGGCTACATGGCTATGAGACAACTAGTTTTTTTGTTTGCTTTTTTTCCCCAAGGAGTGTGGAAATTCTTTCTTTCTTCTTTGGTTTTGATTCTCAATAAGGTAAAATATATTAATTCACTTGAAGATAAAGCATAGGTGAGCAAATGGTAAATTATTTCCTGAAGTTTGTTAAAGTTGCCTCATTTTGGTCCACATGGAGCTCCTCCCCACTCCATAAAAAATAAATAAGTTTAAGTTGGATGTGCTTCAATTCATAAAAAATAAGCTAAGTATACATTTGAATAAAAGTATAGCAGAGTGCTTGAGGCACATTTGAAAAAATAAATTTCAAGTTACAATCAAAATTTTAAAAATGAATACGATCATAAGTTTGCTTTACCTGGACAAGGCTCATGAAATTCAATCTGTAGCCTCCATATGGGCGAATAAACTCAATATTTGTGAATGTCCTATAGCGTGCTTGGATCTGTGCTCCTATTGCCACACATTCCCGTCAGCCAGGAAGCATAAGATATTGTTGGGGATTTGGAGAAGTATTTAGCTTACTTTCTAATTCTATACCCGCTTTGCAACATTCCAAAGAATGAAAGCATCACAAAGTATCTTCATCATTCTTGAAGGATGAAGATGTTTTTTCTCCAAAACTATAGCTTTTTCAATGACACAGAAAGTATTTACCATGGGGTACTGATGGTCTGGCAATTTCCTAAGTTGCCCAAAGTAATTCAGAGCACTGAGGAGGTTGGGATGTGAGTCATCCTAAGATTAAATAGTGTTTTTCTTGTGCTGGATAAAATTAAAGGCATTATTATAAATATACAATGGCCTACTGCCATTGCCAATATTCTTAGATTTTGTCTAAAAAGGAAATAATCCCAGTCTTATTGTTGGAGATGACAATCTTTCAGGAAAGTGATGAAATTGTGTATGGGAAAAAAATAAAATACTGCTCCTCATACATGTTTATCTCTCTTGAATTGGGAATCCTGATATATAAAGGGCCCTAATTCTAGATTTACATATTAAAATTCAATATTATGTCAATTTCTATTTACCATTCCATGATGAGTCTTTTATATTCAACTACATATATATGCCTGGAAGAGAAATTTTCAATTTCTGCCCATTTTTTGCAAGACTCTTACATATTTTGCTAGCTGCCTGATAGGCAATATGAAAATTATCCAAATTTGCAATGAACATTTTTTGTAATCAAGTGAGTATGAGGGATAACAGGCTAACATTTACTATTCAGCAACTGCTACGTGCCAAGCATTCTCCATAATACAAACACATACATAGATACACACACACCCTCAATACTATAATGTAGGAATGATAATTATATATTTCATTTAATATTCAAAAACTATGTCATTTAATTTTTATTAAAATACTGTGGTATAGGTATTCTATCTAATTTACATATGAGAAAACATCCTCAGAATGTTTGAATAATTACCATAATTTCACTCCCTTAGTAATCAGTAAAATCAACATTTGAAATGATGTTTGACATCAAAAACAGTAACAATCAAATAGTTAGCTTTTATTAAGAGTTTGTTATATATGTAGGTAGAGTACTTTATCAGCATTATTTTCACTTATAAATAACAACAACCATATGAGATAGGCTTTATTATTATTGCCCTATTTTGATAGATGAAGGAAGAGCTCTAAGAAAGTGAAGGGAGAAACCAAGTGAGAACTCCGCTACCTAGCTAGATTCTCCAAGGCCTCACCAATACACACATTGTCTGCTCATGCTTTCCTAAGCCCAGTCCTTTCCAATTTATTTCTATGTGTGTAGGTTTGAGGAGAACATTTGTCAGCAATCCTCTGAACAGCCACAATCTCTTTCTAAATCTTCCCAGAAAGTAGCTCATAAAGAGACAGTGACTAAGACTTGTCATAGTATATTTAGAGGGAAATAAAATATTCAACTCTTCTGTGTATTTTATATTGGAAGGAATTTGAAAAATATACAAAGAAGAATGCTAAAAATAAAAGTCTGTATCTAGACCTTTGAGACTATTGTTTCTATGTAAATTTGATAATGAACTGAGCTTTCTGAATTCAGATCACTTTTGCTCCTAAACAATATTTGGCAAATGCCGCTAAAACATTTCAGTTTCTGACAACAATATTTTGAGGTGGGATAATAGATCTCCTACAGCAACTGTTTCTTGGTCTGACAGAAAGTCTGCCATGTCTAGATCTTGGGCACCATGAGGGGCATGTGTCTCCTTTTCAGTAGAAGTACATCTGTCACTGTGTGTGTGTGTTACCCAAAAGGAAAGCATCAACAGACAATTCAACTTCACAATCAGCTTTCATTATGAGTTGGGGAAAATGTCAAAGAATCTATATATTTGGATCAATTTACAGGAGAACTCATTAGTGGAAATGTAAACCCAGTGAAGAGAATATTTATCTTCAGTTTGCCAAGCCTAAGTAATTTAAGTTTATGATTCGTTCTTATTCAGTGATACCAACAAGATTTGGTATTATGTTAAGTTGTCTCTAACTCCAGTAAAGCAAGTTAAGAAAGTTTTTTTCATTTGCTTTTTTCTTCAGACAAAATATTTTCTTTAGCAGTCATGAAGGGCAGTCTGTTTTTGCTGCATCATCAACTTTTGTTAAATCTGAAATCCTATTACAGTTAAAAAAGTACTTTGGGAATAACACAAATTCCCATCTAGATATCTTAAAATTAAAAGAGAAGTTAATAGAATCTGTTATTATGAGATATTTTTTCCTATCATATATTGTTTTTTTGTGTGTGTGGTTAAGAATCACAGTTACAAGCTCCCATAAGATACCAGATTTATGATGGGCTTGAGAAGTAGAATTTTGTTAACTTACAAATGACTGAAAGCCAGATATCCTAATCCAAGTTTAGCTCTACAGTAATCATACATACAGGAGAGGCTTACAGAAAATTTGACTATTTTCTGGCTAATTCAAACCTTAAGCCAATTATTTAGTGTAAACTTGCAAGTACATTGCGAATTAAAAACAGGCTTGTAACTAAACATGACTTCTGAGACGAGACAAGGAGAGCCAGAGGGCTAAACAAGTGATAGGGTTTTGATATTTTCCTTTTGAGATTTCTTTGCATAACTCTCAAGTCACAAGTTTACGAGACAAATGAATCTCATTCACAGCTGAGATATTTTATGCCTCTCAAACCAGATCTAATCTTTATTTTAACCCCAAATTTTCTCTTCAAAGCTATTATTCTATAAAATTGTCCAAAATTACAAAATTCTTTAAATAATATTAACTTCATGAGACATTGGAAAAGAGTCTCCAAAGAGATACAGAATATCTGAAATCTATGGATATAAATTGATCTTGGTATCTGTGTGATACTGTGTCCTCTCCTTCTCCTCCCACCTTCCTCTTTTTCTTTCTCTCTGCTAAATAGAAACAAATCACAGGAGCAAAGATCTGGAGACATTAACATCATTCCCACTTAATGGTTTTGGGAGCCTTTGGAGGGTCAAACTTTTCTAGTGAATTAAAAATGAAGAGTGCTTTGAAAGAGCTCACTTGAGATGAAAATGTTTATTAAATGATAAAGGCTGACAGCTGGATTCATTAGGCGATGGCATTTTCTATGGTAACATCATGATCATTACACTAAAAACCTTGGTTTTGTCTGTATCCAGGAAACAGTTCCATTTTTAGGATTCATTATTTCTATCAGAACTATACATTTAAAGAGCAGAAAACTGAAGAAAAGCAAAGGGACGTGAAAAAAATATGCATTCTTAATTTTGCATATAAAATACTCATATTTAATATACCAAGCAACTACAGTATTTAAAAATTGCCATAATGAATGATGCTTCAATTTTATAACCTGAGGCACCTCTATCCTTTGTGACATGAAGTAGTTTTGCTTTTTATTCTTATTTACTGCAGAAGAATATGATAAAAGTTGTTATGACAACTATTTACTGCCAGAGCTGAATGGTAAGAAATGATGGATTGAAGACATGAATTATGAGTAATGGAAAGTCTCAATGAAGTATTTTCTCTTTTGCTTAACCTTAACTTAGGTGTTTTTATGCTTCTCCAAACTTGCAAAATATTTGAATCATAAGTAAATGTACAAGTTATTTTCTTCACTGGAGTATATATTCCTAGACTTTGGTTCTGAGATGATGCACTTTCATTTGAGCCTTAAAAGTATTATTTCATTTATTTTTAATATTATTAAAAATAAAAATGAAGTTAAAAGATGCATATTTATACAATTAAATGTAAATTCAATTCTTGAAAAAGCTGTTATTTAGGCTATGCTTAAATAAGAGGTTTTGGATACATAAGATAATTCTGGAAATTGAGAAGCAGAGACCAATTTCAATATGTGTCTAAGGCTCATGGATACTAGGACGTGACAAGAGATGATTGCATTGTCAATTTCATTAATCTAAAGCAGTTGTTGATAAATAAGAGCTATGAAATTAATTTAAGGTAATGTATTCCAAGGACCTGGAAACACTCATGAATATGGAACGGTTAATTCTAACAAGTCCATAATTCCTCCTGTACTGCTGAAGCTTCTAGAGTTCCAAACAACAGAAGCTATTCTGGCTAATGAGCATAGGAAAAAAATTCTTGGACATATACCAAGTAGTTCAATGTGAAGCACAGATCAATATGAAGACAAAGAACCAAGTTATGAGAAATACTTCATAGCAAAAAAATACACTCAAATTTGAAGATTTCCCAGTGCAATACACAATTTCTAAACATTTTCTTGTTCTTGGACCATTTAGCTCATGATTAGAGGTTCTGACAGAAGCATTAAGTGAATGTCACCACTTGGCTAGAGGACAGTGGTGTGCCTTGATTTATGATCCTACCAGGTCAGGGCTTGATGTGGAAAGAAATCAAGTATGGTCATTAAAGATGAGATGGAGTCTGGGCAGCCTGGCACTGAGCCCTGCATTGCCTTCAGCCAGCACTAGCCTCCCTCCTCTTTGCAGTCCTCCCAGTTGTGCTGCTCCTTTTCCCCCAGCCTCTCAGAGGTGTGGGTATGTACCTATACAATGACTCCAATCATATTTTAATTGCAGAATGCATATTTCCTTCTCCATTTGGAAGTTTTCTCTTCCTTCTCCTCCTCCGAATGACCCTATAAGGAAAATGCTTTTATTTATATCCTATATTTGAGCAAACATACCACTAATCAACTTTAATATTCACCTTGGTTTATTTGTTTATTTTTAGAACTAAAATTACAGGAAAAAATGCTCCATGTTCTTCACTTCTTTATTTTGTTCACTGCTATTTCATTAGGCTCAGGACAGAAACTAGCACAGAGTAGAAATAAATATTTGTTGAATAAACGAATCAATGATTTTCTTCATATCTGATAGAAATGTTTTTAGCTTGCTCATCTAAATAATTTCTACTCATCCTTTAAGGCTTGGCTCAAGTATGATCTTATCTTGAATTCCTAGCTTAGTGCCCTCCCTCTGTGTTTTTGTACTGCCTACATTGTTCTCTACACAATAATTACCACACTATACTGAAAATCTGTCACTAGGTCTTTTTTCTGCCCCACAAACCATAAACTTTTTGAATGCAGAACCCATGTATCTTTGCCTTCCATGTCTAGTTCCTAAGGAAGAATCATATAAAGTGGTTAAAATCTTCATGAGCCAGACTTCCTAGGTTCAAACCCTAACTTGGTCATTTGCCACTGTCAAACTTGTGACTGGGTTGTCTGAGTCAGAGATTGTCCACAACTGTGAGTCTGGGCAGGGTAGTATGAATATGGGGGTGCTCTGTATTTCTATGAGGAAGGCCAACCAAAAAATTAGCTTCTAGGGGCTGGCCTTGTGGTGCAGCGCTTAAGTTCCCACAGTCCGCTTCGGTCGCCGGGGGTTCACTGGTTTGGATCCCAGGTGTGGACCTGCGCACTGCCTGTCAAGCCATGCGGTGGCAGGCATCCCACATATAAAGTAGAGGAAGATGGGCACAGATGTTAGCTCAGGGCCAGTCTTCCTCACTAAAAAGAGGAGGATTGGTGGCTGATGTTAGCTCGGGGCTAATCTTCCTCCAAAAAAGAATACCTTCTGAGGTACAGGTGATCTAAGGTTGGTAGCAGGTGGGCACAGAGAGTCAGAGCAAAGAGATCCCACTTGCAGACAAAGAGATGCATGACCCGTGGAGTGTGCATCTGTGTCAGGAGCAATACGGTGAGGTAGTCAACAGGCCAGGGCCAGGACTGTGAGCTCACCAAGGAAGGTGTACCCTGGATGCAAAACTGGACAGAGCACCAAGTTCTGTGAGGGCCCCATACACAAGCCTCTGGGAGGTGTACAGCAGCAGCCAGAGCAGCAAAACAGAAGGACACCAGAACTAAAACCCCTTTTGCTTACATTGTTTCAACATCACTTTCAACTAACAAAGCTTAACACCATGCTTTCTACAGAGGAGAAACACTCAAGGAATCTCTCTCTATTATGGCAAAGTAGGTAATAAAAAGTGGCTGTGGAGCCAAGACACCATAAACTGATAACTGTCACAGTCCAGTCAATTTCTAAATGCAGCAAACTCCTACCCAGCAGCAAAAGACTTCTATGCTGTCACCTAAGAAGACACAATTCTCTTTCCTACAAGTGAAGTTCTCACCATTTCCCAAAGTGAGGAGAAGCACAGCTCCAAAAGTCCTTTCAGCTATCTGCCTACATTAAATATTCCTCAAATCTAGACATGTTTCAACAAATATTCTTTTACTTAGACAGAAGATTATAAAGTTAAGTTTTGGTAAGTTGAAAATAACATGAAAAACAGGAGGAAGGAGGAGAAATGGCTTACATATACAAATAAGTCTAAGCATATGACAACAAAGGAAAATATTCAAAGCTACAAGAGTCCTCCTATGTGCAATAGTTCAAGTAGCTGTAGTTGATGTCTATGGCTTTCTTCTTTCACCACACATCTCTTTTTAATTTTTTTTATTTATTTATTTTATTGTGGTAACATTGGTCTATAACATTATATGCATTTTGGATGTACATCATTATATTTCAATTTCTGTATAGATTACATCATGTTTACCACCCAAAGACTAATTACAATCCATCACTATACACATGTACTAAATCACTGCTTTCTCTCTCCTCTCTACCCCCTTCTCCTCTGATAACTACCAATCCAATTTCTATCTCTATGTGTTTGCTTGTTTTTGTTTTTATCTTCTGTTTATGAGTGAGATCATATAGTATCTGACTTTCTATCTCAGACTTATTTCGCTTAGCATAATACCCCCAACCTCCATCCGTGTTGTCACCAATGGCCAGATTTTATCATTTTTTATGGCTGAGTAGTACACCATTGTGTATATATACCACATCTTCTTTATCCATTCGTCCCTTGATGGGCAACTAGGTTGCTTTCAAATCTTGGCTTTTGTGAATAATGCTTCAATAAACATAGGGGTGCATCTATCATTATACATTTGTGCTTTCATGTTCTTTGGATAAATATCCAGCAGTGGAATAGCTGTATCATATGGTAGTTCTATTCTTAATTTTTTGAGGAATCCCCATACTGTTTTCCAGAGAGATTGTACCAGTTTGTGCTTCCATCAGAAGTGTATGAGAGTTCCCCTTTCTCCACAACCTCTCTAACACTTGTTGTTTCAAGTCTTGTTAATTATAGCCATTCTGATGGGCACAAGGTGATATCTCGTTGTAGTTTTGATTTGTGTTTCCCTGATAGTTAATGATGTTGAACATCTTTTCACATGCCCATTGGCCATCTCTATATCTTCTTTAGAGAAATGTCTGTTCATATCTTTTGACCATTTTTTAATTGGGTTGTTAGTGTTTTTGTTGTTGAGATGTATGTGTTCTTTATATATTTTGTGTAAAAACCCCTTATCAGATAATATGGTTTTAAAATATCTTCTCCTAATTTTTAGGCTGTCTTTTCAATTTGCTGATGGTTTCCTTTGTTGTGCAGAAGATTTTTAGTTTGATGTAGTCCCATTTGTTTATTTTTTCTTTTGTTTCCCTTGCCCAGTCAGACAGGGTACTTAAAAATATGCTGTTAAGACAAATGTAGAAGAGTGTACTGCCTATATTTTATCCTTGAAGTTTTATGGTTTCAGATCTTACATTCAAGTCTTTAATCCATTTTGAGTTAATTTTTGTGCATGGTGTAAGATAATGGTCTGCTTTCATTCTTTTTCATGTGGCTGTTCAGTTTTCCCAACACCATTTATTGAGGAGACTTTCCTTTATCCATTATATGTTCTTGGCTCCCTTGTCGAAAATTATCTGTCCGTAGATGTGTGAGTTTATTTCTGGGCTCTGGATTCTGTTCCATTAATCTGTGCATCCTTTTTCTTTTTGTTCCAGTACCACGCTGTTTTTGATTACTATAGCTTTCTAGTATATTTTGAAATCTAGTATATTTTGAGTGTGATTCTTTTTTCTCAGGATTCCTTTGGCTATGTGGCATCTTTTGTTGTTCCAAATAAGTTTTAGGATTCTTTGTTCTATTCTGTGAAAAACATTCCTGCAACTTTGAGAGGGATTGCATTGAATCTGTAGGCTGCTTTAGGAAGTATGGACATTTTAACCATATTACTTCTTCCAATCCACGAGTATGGAATAGCTTTCCTTTTCTTTGTGTCATTTATTTCTGTCAACAATGATTTATAGTTTCCGGTGTACAGATCTTTCACCTCTTTGGTTAAGTTTTCTCCTAGGTATTTCATTCTTTTTCTTAAAATTGTAAATGGGATTGTATTCTTAATTTCTCTTTTTGCTACTTCGTCGTTAGTGTATAGAAATGTAACCGATTTTTGCATGTCGATTTTGTACCCTGAAAGTTTACCGTATTCATTTATCGTTTCTAAGAGTTTTTTAGTGGATTCTTTAGGGTTTTCTATATATAAAGTTCTGTCATCTGCAAATGGTGATTGTTTTACTTTCTTCCTTTCCAATTTGGATCCCTTTTATTTCTGTTAATTATCGGATTGCTCTGGGTAGAACTTCCAATACTATGTTAAATAAGAGTGGTGAAAGTGGGCATCTTTGTCTGGTGACTGTTCTTAGAGGGATAGCTTTCAGTTTTTCTCCATTGAGAATGGTATTAGCTGTGGTTTTGTCATATGTGGCCTTTACTATGCTGAGGTACTTTCCTTCTGTACTCATTTTATTCAGAGTTTTTATCAAAAATGGATGCTTATCTTGTCAAATGCTTTCTCTGCATCTATTGAGACGATCACGTGATTTTGTTCATTTTGTTAATGTGGTGTATCACGTTGATTGACTTGCAAGTGTTGAACAATCTCTGCATCCCTGGAATGAAACACACTTGATCATGGTGTATGATCCTTTTAATGTATTGTCATATTTGATTTGGTGATGTTTTGTTGAGGATTTTTGCATCAATGTTCATCAGTGATATTGGCCTGTAGTTTTCTTTTTTTGTGTTATCCTTGTCTGTTTTTGGTATCAAGGTGATTTTGGCTTTGTAGAATGAGTTAGGAAGCTTCCCCTTCTCTTTGATTTTATGGAAGACTTTGAGAAGGATAGGCATTAAGTCTTTTTTGAATGTTTGGTGGAATTCACCAGGCAAGTCGTCTGGCCCTGAACTTATATTTTTGGGGGAGGTTTTTGATTACTGTTTCAATCTTCTTACTGGTGATTGCTCTATTCAAATTCTCTATTTCTTCTTGATTCAGTTTTGGAAGGTTGATTCATTCTAAGAATTTATCCATTTCTTCTAGATTTTGCAACTTGTTGGCACATAGCTTTTGCTAGGGTTCTCTTAGAATCTTTCGTGTTTTTGAGGTGTCCATTGTAAATTCTCCTCTTCCGTTTCTGATTTTATTTATTAGAGCCTTCTTGCTTTTTTTCTTTGTATGTCTAGCTAAAGGTTTGTCAATTTTGTTTATCTTTTCAAAGAACCAGCTCTTTGTTTCATTGATTTTTTTCTTGTTATTTTAGTCTCTATTTCATTTATTTCTGCTCCGATTTTTTAAATTTCCTTCCTTCTACTGATTTGAGCTTTATTTGTTCTTCTTTTTCCAGGTCCTTTTGGTGCACTGTTAGATTGTTTATTTGAGATTTTTCTTGTTTGTTGGGGTTGGCCTTACTACTATGAGTCGCTGTTAGAGCCACTTTTGCTGTATCCCACAAATTTTGGCATGTCGTGTTTTCATTTTTGTTTGTCTCCAGGTAGTTTTTCATTTTTCCTGTGATTTCTTCATTGAAGTTGTTCAGTAGCATTTTGTTTAATCTCCATGTATTTTTGGCCTTTCTGATTTTGTTCTTGTAGTTGATTTCTAGTTTCATACCATTGTGTTCAGAAAAGATGCTTGGTATTATTTAAATCTTCTTAAGTTTATTGAGACTTGTTTTGTGGCCTAATATGTAATCCATACTGCAGAATGTGCCATGTGCATATGAGAAGAATGCATATTCTGCATTTTTTGGATTTAGTGTTCTGTGTATATCTACTAAGTCCATCTGGTCTAACGTGTCATTTAAGACCAATGTTTCCTTATAGATCTTCTCTTTGGATCCTCTATCCATTGGTGTAAGTGGAGTCTTAAAGTCCCCTACTATAATTATATTGCTGCTTTATATATTTAGGTGCTCCTGTGTTGGAAGCATAGATACTTACAAGTGTTATATCCTCTTGTTGGATTGTTCCTTTTGTCATTATATACTGCTCTTCTTTGAAATTTGTTGCAGTTTTTGCTTTAAATTCTATTTTTCTTTGCCATTTTCATGGAGTATCTTTTTCCATTCTTTCACTTGCAGTTTGTGAATTTAGGTTTAAGTGTGTCTCTTGTATGCAGGAGGTATATGGGCCTTGTTGTTTTTATCCAATCATCCACTCTATGCTTTAGGATTGGAGCATTTAGTCCATTGACATTTAAAATAGCTATTGATCAGTATGTACTTATTGCCATTTTTTCTCTTTTTTTTCTGGGTGTTTCAGTAGTTCTTCTTTGTTCCTTTCTTCTTCTCTTACTCTCTTCACTTGTGGCTTGATGTCTTTGTTTAGCAGTATGTTTAGTTCCTTTTTCTTAATTTTTTGTTTATTTACTATAGATTTTTGTTTTTTTATTACCATGAGGTTCACATATAACAAGCTACATGTATAGCAACGTATATTAAGTTGATGATCTCTTTAGTTTGGCCTCTTGCTAAAAGTTCTACTCTTTTATTCCCTCTTCCCACATTTTAGATTTTTGATAACATATCTAACCACATTTTTTTGTGCACGTGTATCTGTTAGCCTCTTATGATGGAAATAATTTTAGTATATTTTTCTGTTGACCTTCATATTGTCTTCATAGGTGGTTGATCTGCTACTTTTGTTGTATTTTTGCCTTTACTAGTGATTTTAGTTGATAATTTTCTTATTCCTCTTTGTGGGTTTCTCTTTTCCACTTAAATAACTCCCTTTAGCATATCTTGTAAGGAGGGTTTATTGGTGATAAACTCCTTTAGTTTTTGCTTGTCTCAGAAATTCTTTATCTCTCCTTCCATTCTGAATGAATACTTTGCTGGCTAGAGTATTCCTAGCTGTAGGTTTATTTCCTTTCAGCACTTTAAATATTTCATGCGACTCCCTTCTAGCCTATAAAGTTTCTGCTGAGAAGTCAGCTGATGGCCTTATGGGGTTTCCTTTGTATGTAACATATTCCCTTTCTCTTGCAGCTTTTTGGATTCTGTCTTTATCTTTAATTATAACTTGTCTTGGTGTGGGCCTCTTTTATCTTGTATGGTTCTGTCTGTGCTTCCTGTACCTGAATGTTGATTTCTTTCCTTAGGTTAGAAAAATTTTCAGCTATTATTTCTTCAGATAGATTCTCTGCCTCTTTGTCTCTCTCTTTTCCTTCTGGGACACCTATAATCTGGATGTTACTGCACTTGATGTTTTCCCAGAGGCCCTTTAGACTGTCCTCATTCTTTTTAATTCTTTTTTTCTATAATCTGTTCAGCTTAGGTGATTTCCTCTACTCTTTCCTCCAGTTCACTGATCCATTTTTCTTTATCATCTACTCTGCTATTAAATCCCTCTCATGAATTTTTTATTTCCAGTATAGTATTCTTCATTTCTGATTGATTCTTTTTTTATATTTTCCAATTCTTTGTTGAAGTTCTCACTGAGTTCATCCATTTTCCTCCTAAGGTCAGTGAGCATCCTTATGACTCTTGCTTCGTACTCTTTGTCAGGTAGATTGTTTATGTCTGTTTTATTTCTTTTCCTGGTGTTTTGTCCTGTTGCCTTACTTGGAACTTATTCCTTTTTCTCCTCATTTTGCCTTTTTCTCTGTGCTTATATCTATGCATTAGGTAGTTCAGCTATATCTCTAGATCTTGGAGAGGTAGCCTTAGGTAAGAGATGCCTTGTGAGGCCCAGCAGTGTGCTTTTGTCTCATCACCAGTTCCAAATTTTCCAGGAGTATCCCCTGTGTGAGCTACATGTGATCTTCTGTTGTGGCAGGGTTGCTTTTGCCGCAGGTGCCTGGGGAGGCTAGGCTGTCCCCGTGGATGCCTGGTTGCAATGTTCAGATTTGTGTGGTTACTATACACTCTTAAGTCACTTTATCATGCATGGGAGACCCAGCACAGTTGGTTGCAAGATCTAATTGCACATTCCTGTTGCAGTTTTTCTGTTAAGTGTGTAGGCCCACAGTGTGGCTGGTTGCTAAACTCAGAGGCTTACAATTGCTGTAGGCCTCTGGCCTGTAAGGCTGTGGTTAGCTCTCTCAGCATTGCAGCTGAGTCGGACTGGCCCCACTCATGGGAGCATCCAATGGTTTAAAGCTTTGGAAGGTGGGCCCAATTCCCTATGTGGTGTCTGAGAAGCAAAAATCTGCTACAGCTGACAAGCCCCACTGCCCACAGGGCCATACACCCCATCAACACAGTCCTGCCCTATGAGCAAGCCACAACCCACTGAAGAGGACCCAATCATCCCACCGCAGAGTCCCCACACACTCCACCAAGGCCCCACACACTGCACCTGCTTCTGGCACACATTCTGCCCCACAGAAGCAGATACAGTTGAGCAGCTGCAGAGTTTCCAGGTACCTCACCTATGTAGGTGCACAAGTTGCCCGAGGGCTTGCTGTTGGGTAGGGCCAGTCCTTAGGGCAGGCTGCCTGCCTTGGCTGATCTGGATTAAACTGGTGCTCTAGTGAGTGTGTCAGACCCCTGTGCTAAGAGGCCAGGGGAAGAGCTCAATGGCATCTGCTAGCGTCTGTGTCAGCACACTTGTACTAGGTCACAATAATGGCTTCTGCCAATGTCTCAGTCCCTCGGGAGGTCTCACCTCTTAGCCACATGCACCCAGAGCCTATTAAATGAGTCTCTTTTCACCAAAGGACTGTGCACTTTTCTTTCTGGTGATTTTAGGTGCTTTCTAAAATGGGTGAGTTTGTGCATGGGCCCTTTATGAGCAGGCTTTTTTTCTGCCTTCTGATGTAGAGCAGCACAGGTCTCTCAGGCATCCTGAGATGCTATATGGATATCCTTTGTTAACTGATGAATGTCCAATTAGTTGTACATTCGAACGGGGAGAGACAAACAAGACTACTCACTCTGCCATCTTGGTGATGTCCTATTATTATTACAGTTTATTTTTAATTTTTTTTCCTTTTTTTCAATTATAATTGGAATTTTTGTAGCTTTATGAGTATTTTTTCCTAAAATAACGTACTTTAAATCAAATAGCTAATCTACCAATGTAGATATATGTGACAATAAAAGTGGCAAGTAACAAATAAATGCCCAGGAATTTTTATTGATAAACGTACAAATGAGAAGGTAATAACTTTTCCCTAGCAGATGTAATATACAATAAAAGGAACAGCATGGAAGAGAATCAGGAAAACTGATCTTTTCCATCTCTTGTCTTTGCCAACATCTTTGCAAAATTAGACAAGTCATTTTTATCCATTCTGTGTTTCACTTTCTTTGGAAAAAATGATATTTTGAAGAGCTTCTAGACGTCTTAAAATCCAAATATGAGCCTTCTACAGGACTATGGTCTTAGGTTAACAGTGCCTGGAATAAATAATATTTCAATTATTATCATCATCTGCTGAATGTTAAGAAGTCTGAGTACAGTAACATAATCAAACAGGATGGTTTTCTTGTTCTTGTCTCACATAACAAGAATTCTGAAGGTAAGTAATTCAGTGTTTGATATGACAGCATATGAGTCCTTCAGGACTCACCTATTACTCCACTACCTCTAATCAGCAGCTCTTTTCCTTTTTGTTTCTTAGTATTAGTTGCATCTGCATTAGAAGCAAGAAGAATGTAAGGAAGGCAAAGGGAAAGAATAACATGTAAAAAATGTGCACCAGTTGAGCCTACTCCTTTTATCAATCAAACAGTTGCTTTGAAAGCTTGTAGCTTTCTACTAACAGTTCATGACCTAGAATATGTAGCATGCCTGTCTATAGCTACAAAAAGTGGACTCAAACATACTTTATTTTCAGTTAGGAAATAAGAGAAGAAGAATGGGTATTGATTACAGAATTGACAGTGTCTGCCATAGATCATTATTTAAGGTCACTTTTTGCACCTCTATTCCAGAGATTTAATTCTCTCTTTCTTCTTTCCTCATTTTTTTTTGATATTGAAAGGACATTAAACTCTAATTATAATAACTGTTTTTGTCCACTTGAAATTAATAGAGGCTAAAACAGAAATAACCTTTTGTGAATGCAAAATGTATTTCCTTAGCTTCTCGTATGGCACAGTCGCTGTTTTAGGCCCTAAAGGTATCTCAATAACCAAGCCATTCGTGACACTACCTTTACTGAGAATATGTTTCTACTTCTACATAGTTACTTTTCTCAATGAGGTCTCACAAGAAAGTCCTTGAAATCCCATGATGTAAATTGTATGTAGTGGGTTAACTTCTTCCCTCTGCATCTACATGGTATTAATTATGTACAATCTTTGGGGAAAATGAGAAATTACTAGCACATTATTTTCCATGTTTGGATAAGTAATAACCATGAAAAATGGTGTATACTTAAATGAACTGATTTTTAAAGGAATGTCAGAGAGTGATAACTGTTATGAAGGAAATGATAAGATGTTGCATTTAAAGAATAATTGGTGAAAGAGGTAGGAGATCTTGAATTCTATATCCAGCAAAAATATTCTTCGAACATGAAGAAGAAATTAAGACAATCCCAGATAAACAGAAATAGAACAGACCTGACTTGCAAGGAATATTAAAGAAGTCCTTCAGGCTGAAGTAAAAATACATTAGACAGTAACTCCAAACCACATGAAGAAATAAAAAGCACTGGTAAAGATAACTATAGGTAAATATAAAACAGTATAAATGCATTTTGGTTTGAACCGTTTTTCCTCTCCTAAATGATTTAAAAGATAACTGCATAAAGCAGTAATTATAAATGTGTATTGATTGTTTTAAATTGCTAAAAATATAATTTGCATGACATAATAGCAGTAATGAGGGGGTAAAAATCAAAGCTATATTAGAACAAAATTTTTGTATAACACTGAAATTAAGTTGGTATTAATCTGAACTAGATTGATTTGAGCTAAAATATTAACTGTAATCCTGAAGGCAACTCCTATGATAACTCAAAAAATAGAGTTAAAGGAAAACAAGGGTGTTAAAACAGTACGCTAGAATCTCTGTATTTTACACCAAAAAGGCAGTAATGAAAGAACTGAGGAACAAAGGCATGACATATAGAATACATACAGCAACATGACATGTAAATCCTCACTTAGTAATTACACTAACCACAGAGTGAACAAACACTCCAATAAAAAGGCAAAGATTGGCAGGATATATTAACAACAACAAAAACTCATAATCCAAACACATGTTGGCTGCAAGAGACACAGTTTATAATATAAGAATAGTAAAAGGTTAAAAAGGAAAAGATGAATGAAGACATGCCATGCAAAAGAGAGCTGGAGTAGACATACTAATATCAGAGAAAAGAAACTTCCATGAAAAGTGTTATCAGCAACAAAGATGTACATTTTATTATGCTAAAAGATCAATACATCAAAAACATGCAATAATTATAAGCATAAAAGCACCTGACAAGAGAGACCAAAAATACATGAAGCCAACACTGACAAAATTTATGGGTGAAATAGAATGCTCAACAATAATAGTTGAAACTTTAATAACGCACATTTAATAATGAGTAGAACAACTAGGCAAAGGGTAGCAAGGAAAAAAACAAACCAATGAGACCTAACAGATATATGAAGAATGCACAATATACAACAGCAGAAAACATTGTTTTTAAGTGCTCATGAAAAATTCTTCAGTATAGAATGTATACAACAAGAAAGTGAAAATGATTGAAACCATGCAAAGTATGTTCTATCAAAATATAATTAAATTAGAAAACAATAACAGGAAGTAATTCGGAAAACTCTAAAATTTGTGGAAATTAAACAGCACAGTCCTAGAGAGTCAATGAGGAAAAGAAATCACAAGAAAGAGTAAGAAATGCTTTGAGATGAATGAAAATAAAAACACATGTCAAAATTAATGGTATGTAGCTAAAATAGTGCTTAGAAGGAAATTTATGTCTATATAAATATATGACACATATAGTAAAAAAGAAAATCTCAAATCAGGAATCTAAATTTCTACTTACAAAATTAGAAGAAAAGAGGAGAAAATTAAACAAAGAGCAAGCAAAAGGGAGAAAAAAGTTATGATTAGAGTTGAAATGAATGAAATAGAGGGTATAAAATAGTAGAAAAATCAATGAAACAAAAACTTTGCTCTTTGAAAAGATCGACAAAATTGGTAAATATTTAGGCAGAGTGAATAAGAAAAATGAGAGAAGACTTAAATCTTTCAATCAGAAATTTATAAGAATTATAAGTAAATATAATAAACTACTACATGCTAACACATTAGAAAACTTGATGAAATTGACAAATCCGTATAAAGACACAAACTACTAAAACTGACTCAGGAAGAAATAAAAAATCTGAATAGATCTATAACACATGAAAGAGGTTAAATTAGTAGTTAACTTCCCACAAAGCATAATCCAGGCCAAGACAGCTTACTGGTAAATTCTACTAAATATATAAAGAAGAATTAACATGAAACATCATAAACTGCCCCCCCCAAAAAAACAATAAAGGATAGAATTTCAAAAAAAAAAAAAAGATCATGAGAAAACTACAGATCTGTATCCTTTAGGAATATAGACACAAAAATTCTCATTGAATACCAGTAAACTGAATCTAGCAACATATAAAAAGGATTGTAAACCATGACCAACAGGTATTTATCTAGGAATGCAAATTTAATCATCTGTAAATGAATCTATCTAACACTCAGAATTAACAAAATAAGGAAGAAAAACACATTATCACATCAATAGACACACAAAAAAGCATTTGGTAAAATCCAATAGTTTTTATCATGAAAAGCAAATACATTTTATATATGGAAAACATTTTTACAAAAATTTTTTATTGATAAAATTCAAAATATAATATAGTAAGTATGCTCTTTTGTAACATAAATCTATGAATGAGGAGAATGGAATCCTTTTGGGGGATATCATTTCATATAGTTGGGAGTAAAACTTTGTATTCTTTGGCCTCAAAATCAATTGCTAACATTCATCTGTTATTGTTGATACTAACCTGGAATTAAACTTTATATATTTCATCTTTAATATATCTTTTCACACAGTTAGAGACAGCAAAATACTGATATCATTCCATAAGCAGATAATTTTAATTGAGTATATTCTTTCTTTGGGAAGCACTTATTAGATTCTATTATTCTTCTTTTGATATTTAACTTCAGCATGCCATTGCATTGCAGATTAACTTCCAATCAAGGTTTAAATGAAAGCTCCTCAATTGTTCAGTTCAATGGATTTTGAAGTATGAATATGTCTTTGGCACTTGCGTTGATCTATGAGTGTCGGAACTGTCGTTTGAACTTGGAACATATATTCATTGTGCAAATTGGTAAGGGAGTTGAAATCACTGTTCTTGTTTTAACTTTTGGCAACCCAAGATAAATGGAAAGCAGGATGACATTACTTACAACTCAAACAACATTAGACAAGATGGCAATGCCATCTTCATGGGCGTGCATCCTGTGGATTTACACACAACTCCCCACCTAGAAGTGCCCAGCACTTGGTTTAATGCACTGCTGTCATAGCCTTGAAATCTTTAAATATTTTTATGAGTTTGAGATACATGAAAAATGCGTGTCCACTATTCCTTGCCACACAATTTGCATATAGTATTTGTGATGCCCCAAGAGCACAGTGGACTTATGATGCATGGGATTTGAGTAAGACTCAAAACAAGCACAACAAAAGCATGTTAAATCTATGACTGAGTAAGTGGGAACACTGACTGCCCAAAGAGGCCACACTTGCTGTTTGAACCAGGACTTGCTCTGAGGCCATAGCATTCTGAGAAATATGAATGGTCAAGGGATCCTATCATAACCTTTCTTGCTCATGTCACTTCCTGTATTCACCAATCACTTGGGCTGAAAAATGATGACAGTGAAGGAAAAGGAAAGATACAGTCAACCATAGTTTCTTCTTTTGTGCTTCCTTACTCATCAGTAAATGGAAGGCGTAGAGTGTTGGTAGAATGTGAGTATATTAAGAAGTAAAAGGAAACAGTTGAGTTAATTTTGTGTGGTGTTTCCATTATTCTGGCAAGAATAAAACACACACGCATGTATGAGCTACAAAATATGAATTACATAGTTTTAGTTATTCTGCCTATGAAGTAAACACTCATATTTGTGTTTTAAACTGGCATTGTACCATATAGATGAATGGAAAAATTTGTTTTTAATGTGCAAAGAAGCAGGATGGAGTTATGAGAGCACCTTATATCATCTCTGTTGCAACTCCTCAACTCAGTGGTAGTGATATTAAAGTAGGGGCAGATAACACCTAAATGAATGAGTACAGCTATGCTCTAATGAAACTTCATTTGTGGCCACTGAAACCTTATTTTCAGATGTAATGCAATATGATTCTTTATCTTTTTTTTCAGCCATTTAAAATACAAAAACTATTCTCAACTCACGGGCCATACAAAACAAATGGCAGGCTGGATTTGGACCAAGGGCTATAATTTGGCAATCCCTGAACTAGAGAGAAGGAATTAGAAGGATGTGGCTCATGACCAAACCCTAATTCTAATATTGAGTGATGTTTTAGAGGAAGAGGAGACAGTTTAGGAAATGAAGAAAAAACGAGTGGCGAGAGAGTAGAAAGAAATCTTGGACAGTGAAATGACTTCACGAGGTGTAGGTAATTCTTTTTGAGAAATTTTAGTGTTTATATTATTATTTCTTTCAATATTAGCATGCTACTTGGAAGTTGCATCTAATCAAAAAACTTTTATATACATACTTCTAAAAATTATTGATTCTAGGGGAAATAACTTCTAATCTCAGAACTCAAATTTGAGATAGTAAGCATTACATTCTTTCTATCTCTGCCAGTGCACAGTGTTTTCTACAATGTTATGTGTTTTCACAGTTTCCTTTGCTGTTATTTCAGTAACTCCTTTTTTTAAAGCTGTAATAAAGAGTCTGACTCCATTTTTTAATTTCTGACTACTGACAGCTTTTAAGCCTCATGTCTCCCTCTTCCTCTTATGTGCTATATCTGGAAAAGCTGATAAGAAAGTCTGGGTGCTCCCTTCTTTGATGTCAGTGGGGAATTCAAATCATGTGGGCAAGAACCTTCATCCTGGCCCTACTCCTAAGTATAATAAAGACCCCAACCCAATCCCCTTTCTCTGCTTCTCAAGCTATTCAATACCTGCTTAAGAGGCTTACTTTCCTCTCCCCCGGGGTCTTCATTATGTAAGTAATGAATCCTCTCATTCACTCTTAGTGCATATGGGTGTCATCTGTCTTAACAGACAACAAATTTTAAGTGGAATCCACTCTGCTTATCCAGAGCGGCACTTGTGATCAGGATTCCTAGACATTGACCACCACCGCTGGGAGTCTTTCTGCTCTTGCTTTGGTTAGCTAACTCATTCTGCTGCCTGCTGGCAGTGACTATAGCATTATATCTTGATATCTGCTACTGTAAGTTCCCCAGTTTTGTTCCTTACAAGATTGACTTGGCTATCATTGCAATTTACTTTTTCACATGAATATTAGAATCAAATTGCACATTGTCAATTAAAAAGATAAAACTTCCTGGTGTTTTCAGTAGAGTCATATTGAATCTATAAAGTAATTGATGGAGAATTAATATATTGTTTGTAGATTCTTTTGGACTTTCTGTGTTCAGAGGACATAATATGTTCTCTGAATGTGGATGTGGTTTGCTTCTGCTTGGGAGGCACATTCCTTCAGCTTTCACTTAGACATGCAAGTTGAAATCAGATTAGAGGTCAAGAGAAAGGAGGTGCTGATGTAACAAGTCTAACAAAGAGTCCTTGAAGTTTAGGAACAGCCCAACCAAGGATGAGGTCACAAAGATTTGAGATCACATTCCTATATACAAATATAAAACAATTCTGTTTAATGTTTCTTCAATATGATCAATATTTTTTTGAGGGAATCACTTAAGATTTAATATTTGCAACCATGGATGTTTCTTTTTGTCGGTAGATCTTAGAAGCAGTCATAAAAAGGTCATATAAAACCACAAGAGGTACAGAATTCAATATCATTTCATTATTCATAAATGTCATGTGGTTCTCCAAAATAATTTTGTATTTTGTATTCTATCGGGTTCAAATGTCTTTTGAATTAGGAAATATAGTTAAATATCTTAAGAAATAAATTTATGTATCTTAAGAAACAAAGAATTACAAAATCTGATCAGATGAAGTAGCACTGTAGTAAGTAGTGTGTTTGCAGATAGCCATGCATAGACGAAAGGTCTAGGGCCAATGAGGGATCAGCCCAACCTCTTTTCAAGTGTGAAAGTTCATGGATAGTGACTATTATAAAGGACATAGAGTGACAGTCCAAGTGAAGAGAAGACTTGTCCTAGATATCTACAGCTTGACATCCCAACTCAGCCAGGATCTCTGATCATAAGCTCAGTTAACCAAGAAGTTGGCTGTCAGTTGTGTGTCAAGGATTTTAAAATATTGAATAAAGCGTTTAAGAAAATAAAAGTCACGGTATTAATATCTTGGCATTTAGAAATCTGTGCAAATTTGGTGCTTTATGTACTTGAAATTTTTAACAGAAATTAGCCTACTAGAAAAATAAATCATATTTTAAATCAAATTTGAAATACATACTTCAAAATTTGACTGTCTTGCTATGTTAACTGGTAACCTTACAAAGATTATATACAATTTAACTATTTAATAACTTGATGTTTGACGTTTAAGATAACTTGTTTTGCCAAATATAAAGAATTTGATTAATTTCTAAGACTGGTTCAAATACTAGGGACACTTTCTCAGTCAGAAAATTGATGTACTGAAAGAGAAAATTAAATATATTTTATAAATGCAGTTAAAATGGTAGTTTTTTTCCTCAAAGATTGGCATCTAAGCTAACAACTGTTGCCAATCTTCTTTTTATCTTTCTTTTTTTTTCCTTTCTGCTTTTTCTCCCCAAATACCCCCAGTACATAGTTGTGTATTTTAGTTGTGGGTCCTTCTAGTTGTGGCACATGGGACACCACCACAACGTGGCCTGATGAGTGGTGCCACGTCCGTGCCCAGGATCCAAATCAGCGAAACCCTGGGCTGCCAGAGTGGAGCGTGTGAACTTAACCACTCAGCCACGGGGCCAGCCCCAATAATTAGGTTTATAAACAGAATAAATACCCCAGTTAATGTGATTGTTAAAAATTGTTAGATTTATACTTAGAATAATATTTATAACTGAACCCAAAAGTTTAAAGAACAGAGTTTTTAACATTGTGACTTTAATAAATTGAATATTAATTTTTACAAACCAAGCAAGCATGTTAGTTGTCTTTGCTGTATTGAAAAGTACTTTGAGGGCATGCAAAGGTTAATTGTGAGACTTGTTATTTCCACCAGAGAAACAATTAACCATAGTTGTCTTCTCACATTACTTGACTATAGGGAGAACTGATTCTCATCAAGTTTGCCAGGCGCTTCATTTCATTTATCAGTGAGAGTTGTCACTTATAATGTTAAATAACATATGAGCATTCTGGTTTCACACATTAGCTTAATTGCCTGCATTAATGGCATTTGACCAACAGGAAGGCATCTACTCTTACTTTTCTGACAAACTCTACTTCAGAGCTTAGAGTCCTGATGGTATCATTTACTTCCCATAATACAAAGGGTGTCCCTGGCTCAGCCTAATGAGAAGTGGTCTGTTGGCCTTTACAGGACAGAAACATATGCCTTTATTATCCTGTACTGATTCATTTCAAAATTTTACAGTGTGGAGATGATGTTTATGGAATTTTCTATCAATATTTCAATTTATACTCTCTAAATAATATGTAATATATTGTGAAGAATTGCTCATGTCTTTATTAGATAAAAACTTCCCCCTCTACCGCTTGTGGTCTGACTGGAGCTGTATCAGAATCTGTGTGTCGATTGAGGGGCAGACATACAACTTTGCCAGAATGTTCTTTCAGAATTCAAGACATCTAATCAATGCCCAATCATTCACAAAAGCAGTAACCATTTAGAAAAGTGAGAAAGAAAACCATGCTTTCCCACTGGAAACTTAAAAAGGAGGAAAAAAAAAAAGGGAACTTTTAGAAAAGAAGTCACTAAACCAAACTATAATAGAAAAATTGCCCTTCTGTTAATGGAAAGGGGACAAAATAAAGGGCAGGGATAAGTCCTCAGGGAAGAATGGTATTTTTCACCAATATTCTGTCAGTCTGTCATCCAAAGAAGGTCAGTATGATTTGAATTTTCATGTCCTGAGACCTGCAAAGGTTTTCATCATCAGTCCTGTCTCACTGTCTTGAACTTTACACACCTTCCCCTCAAAACTGCATCTCTAAAACTCAGGGCAGCCTTTGAAGTAAATTCTTTCCATTGCCACTGACACTTTGCGGTAATGCACAAGAGAGTTTATCTTTGTTCATGTAATATATTCAGCAATGCAGTGACAATGTCAAAATAACAAATGCATTTTGAGTAGTGCTCTATAATTAATAAATCATACATATATATATAATTTTATGTATAACTATAATTGCCTTGTTTTTTTCTAAGCTAATAGAGGAGTGTAAGGGATGCTGCTGTATACTTGTAGCCTATTTATTGTAAATGTAGCAATGTATGCTTCCAAGGAAAATAAAAAAGGTTTTTATACTATGCTTTGACTTGCTTAATATATAAAATAAAGGTAGTAGATGTTACAACAGTCAGAATAAATGATTAACATCCTGATTAACTTTACAGGTAATTAAATACTATATACTTTTTAAATGTCCATGGATTATACAGATTGCAAAGGGCTTTATTTATTCAACAGTAGCATTGAGCAGTCTGGAAGAACAAAGTGATTTTTCCTGAATATCACCACTGTCTGGCTATCAATGGCTATCAGAGGCACATGATTCCTGATGCACCAGCTGCCATGCCAACATAAAAATATGCTTTTACAGCATCCAACTACAGCCCAAGAAGCCCTTTATACAGCTCAACAGAGGGAGGGTGAAAAGAAGCATGGGTCATCAGGAGAGTGCCCACTTGAAGAGATGTGAGGCTTGAACTTTAGGAGAGGTCACTATCAATGAGCCAATCAAGGGAGTTTTTACTGGGAAAGAATTTAAAGTGAGTCCTCCAGAAGTGGAGGATTTTGACAAATAGGAAGTAGGAAGACGGCGCTTCTGTGATGGAATTCTTAAATAAAATCAAGGAAGTCCAACACTTGAGCTACCATTCTGCAACAGCTAGTTTCCAATTTGGCTATTGTTCATGTTCTGTAATGGAGGGAATGAGAAGACCATGCATTTTGAACAACCTAAATGACAGAATGTGAAAATAGAATATAATTTGATGGGAAATTTTTGTGTCGGGTGGGGTCCCTGAGGTGTTTTGCCAGGAAAACTCCATAATTAGAGGCTTACTTATGAAGACAGAAGTGTCTGCAAAATAAGGATGTCACACAGCATTTGGAACACTCCTAGGGTAGGGAAGCCAGTTAGAAGACCATTCAATTAAAATTATGAGAACTTAATTAAAATTAACATTCTATTTTCTAGTCAGTTGCCTGCCTAGCCAATTTTTTAAAGTCCTATTTTTTGCACTTATGATTCTTCAGCAAAATGAACAAGATGCCTTTTGAACCTCTTGACTTGTGAATATGGTTAAATAGCTGGTTCCTCATTTACACTCCTGGTATTTAAACTTATGCTTTAAGATGTGGCACTTCATTTGTCCCTAGGCTTCATGTTAAACACGGTGAATTTCGTCCAGTGCTAAGATTCTGTCATCTGTATGTTAAAGTATGTTAAGTCAGATTGAGCAGATGAGTAATGAAAGCTGCAGAGCCAGCAGACTAGTTCTTTTCATCTTTGTTTTTTTTTGTGTTGCTTTCCTGTTAACACTTTGTTGTGTTTCTTTCCAATTCTCACTTAATCAGTAATCTAATCAATGATTCAAGCAAAACTAAAATTATCCTCAAGCTCCTGCTCCATTTATAAATTCTTCCTGCTCCATTTATAAATTTTAGGCTTAAAGAGATAAGCAAAGCTCCAGATTTTGGGTGATTGTGATTTTCTAAAATTGAGGATGCTAGGAGTTTGAGAGGTAGATTAGAAAGTCTAATTAAGATAGTAATATCTGTAGTGAAAGACTATAAAGAAAAACATCAGTTTTTACTTTATATTCTTTTACCCCATTTGCTCACAGACATGTTGCGATCGAATATTAAGGAGTATAATTCAAGTCAAACTGATTTCAGTGACCCAGTCAGAATATATTAATCTGATTATTTTTTAATGGCTTAAAAGATAATCACTCTCAATAGCTGGCCAAGCACTTATTGTAAATTATGATTTGTACGTTGCTGTCAAACTAGGCTAGTCTGCATTTTCTGACCAGCATTCACCCAATACTAAGGTCAATTAACTGACATGTGATTCTTTTGTAAAGACATGTAACCAGAGAGAAATGTCAAATAGAAAATTGCACATACATGTCTGGAATTCCGGAGAGTGGTCTTGCCTGAAGATAAAAATTAGGGAATCGGCACTTAAATGATGCTTAATGTTATGACACTGAATGAAATCTCCAGGGAGTAAATGTAGAAAACAAAGACAAGATTTTTAACTGTTTGTTTTCTTTTGCTAAAATCTATTAACATAACTTTAAGAAGTTACTTAAGATTTGTAGTGATAAGGAGAAATATAAAAGAGAGAGAACACATCCTCTTAATTATATTCATCCATCACTTTCTTCATTATCTCTCTCTCATTAGGGTGAGGGTATCATGACACTGATTTCTCAGTGTACCACAAATATTTTGGAGAGGTTTGAATTTTGAAAAGCATTCCAGCAGCTACACCATCTTTTTATCTTATATCAAAAGGGTGATGATATAAAAATAATATAATAAAAAATACATTCATTGTATTATTTCTAGAAATTATCATATGTTTTAGTCTGAGCTTTGAAAATGTAGACTTAGTAATTTCTCTCTTTTTGGGCAACAACAGTGTAGTGAAAAGACTGAATTGGAAGCAGATGTTCAAGTTAACCTTAATAAATAATGATGTCTACAACCTTTGTATCCTTATTTCAAGACATCTCAACCTAACACGCAACATACAAATGACCCACTTGTTGATAAAAATCTTTAAAAGAGGGAAAAAGCAAACCTTTACATAAGTGTAACTCATCAGTTATTCACATCCTAGAACTACCGAGGACAAGGCACAGAAAATGAGCAATTGCCCAGTCTGGCAACAAAATATAAAAGCATGCTATAAAAATACACAACTCATAATCCTATTGTACGTGCTAAGTTAAATTAGATTGGTTACATATGTGACAGTATATAACTAGGCCTGGGACATGATAAGTACTCAAAAACATTTGCGTTTTTTTTTTTAAGCAAACGTATGTGGCCAGCCTGGTGGCATAGTCATTAAATTTGCACACTCCGCTTTGGTGTCACAGGGTTTGTGGGTTCAGATCCCAGATGGACCTACACACCACTCGTCAAGCGTGCTGTAGTGGCATCTCAAAGTACAAAATAGAAGAAGACTGCACAGATGTTAGCTCGGCAACAATCTTCCTCGAGCAAAAAGAGGAAGGTTGGTAATAGATGTTAGCTCAGGGCCAATCCATCTCATCAAAAAATAAATTTCTATGAATTAAAAAATATTGAGTATCTAAATTTCAGAATATTGTATTACAGATATTACACAAATAAAGGTATTTATGTAATGCCATGTGAACATTAACAGTTGAGTGGTCTTCCCAGGTGAAGACTCAGATATTTAATCCTTTCCTCATTTTTAAATAAATTAATTAACAAGTAGTATACTTAGTAGTAGAAGTCTTCGAGATTGAAAGGACAGAGATCTCATAATTTTATACTACTTTATAATGTTTCCAGTGTATATATCACTGATTAATATCGATTAAATAAAAGCACCAGATGGAATGTACTCACTAAATGTGATCACCATTGTCTCCATTGTACTTGTCATCTAGTTCAAAGAATTTTCAAGAATGTACCAAAAATTGGAGATGTTGTTATATGTGACCTGGTCAGCAGCAGATGATGATAACAGAGATATCGGGACCTAGGTATTTGGTTTTACGTAATTTCAAGCTAAGGGAACAATATAAATTAAACACTGGAAAAAAAATGTTATTGGTTGTCACAATAGCTGGTGTCTATTTTGTTGGAAGCAATTTTTTTTAAATGTGACACTTAAATAAGAGAATATGTATTATGAATGGATACATTTGACAAAATCAAAACCCTAACTGAAAATAACGTGAACTCATTATTATAACTACGTTATAACTAAAACCATAATAAACTTTTGAACAACTGCAAGGATGTAAACTTACAAGATAGAGAAAGACAAAGGGCCCTGTAGCCTTGGAACAGCCTATGATTTATATGCAGTAATGACCTTTAATACATACCAAACACCTAGAAGAGTGCATAGAAGAAAGTAGGTACTAACTAGATATTAGTTGATTACGAGGATAACAATAGTAAAGAACACTTTTGGAACTTTTATATTGATGATACTTTACTTTTGAGAACCCAGAGCTTCTGTTTTCAGTCTCAGCTTTCATCCAGGTATGTTTCAGGAGCTTGAGAACAAAAACATATGTGCATATAAAACACTTTTCAGCCCTCATGTATAATGATGATAACAAAAACATTCATTGTCAAAATCTAAATATTACTTTTAGTTATTGATCTGTAGTTTGAGCCTTTTTTTAAAAAAATTAAGATAGTGAAAAGAAATTATCTTTAGATTCCTATAAATATGAAAGGACCTCCCCCCCGCTTAGGTAGTAAATTATATAATTCTCATTTTGATATTCTTACCTTTATCCTGTGCCTCCAGTTTAGAAAATTGAATATACACAAGGTGGTGGAATCAGCCAGATCTGGATTCCAATGGACACTAAGCCTTTTTCCAGCTGAACATTGTTGAACGAGTTACTTTTACTCTCCTTCCCACAGTTTCATCTTATATAAAGTGAGAACACTCATACCCTAACCACTTAATAGGGTTTCTATGAAGAATAAAGACTGTCTCTGACACAGAGAAGCTGGTCCAAAACCTAGCAGATACTACTAGCAATTCAAAGGTAAGGATTTCTGCACAAGCTTCTATAGGATGATTGTCAAGTGTAGAAATACTTATCACAAGCATTGTGAAAACCTTGGATATGTGAGATATACATAGATACAGATATAGATATAGGTATATACACTCATGTGAACTCAAGTCTACTTTGGGTGATTTATAATGGGATCGATTCTACCAGAAACCTGTAAAATAGTAACACTCAGTTAAAGAGAACTTTTCCTGTGGAATATTAATCAGATCTTTAGGCTAAAAGAGGCTAGTGGCCTACCAAGAGATAACAGAAAGACAAACAGCCACTGGTTACCTGAGAAATGAAAGCAGAAGTAGATTACTTGTAGAGTGTCTGTGAATTCTTATTTTCTAAGAGGAAAAATACTCTGTCAGCATGAGATGACCATAAGTGCTATAAAGACAGAGAAGGCAGAATTTTCTGAAGGAATCACATTAATTTCTAATGCTGTGTAACAAATTACCACAAAAAGTACCTTGAAATACTTATTTGTTCCCAGTTCCTGTGAGTTAGGAGTCTGGAACATTATCAGTGGGTCTTCTACTCAAGGCCTCGCAAGATTGAAATCAAGGTGTCAGGGGACTATTTCTTCATCTAGAGGCTCAACTAGGGAAGGATCTGCTTCAAAGTTCCCTCAGGCTTCTGCAGAATTGATTTCCTTGTACTTGTAGGACCAAGGTCCCATTGTCTTGTTAGCAATTAGCCAAGGACTGCCTTCAGCTCCTAAGGCCACTCCATACACGCTGTCACACTCCATATGTCTGACTTCAGGAAGGGTTCAGTATCTTCTAGGGGCTCACCTGATTAGGTCCACCCCATCTGGATAATCTCCCTTTTGGCCAATACAAATTCAACTGCTTAGTAACCTAATCATGGAGTCATATCCCATCATATTCACAGCCCTGCTCACACTCAAGGGGAAAGAGTCTTATGGAGAGTGTATACCACAGGCAGGATTCTTGGGGACAATCCTAGAATTCTGCCTCTCATAGGAAGAGAAAAAATAAAGACAGCCTTCATGAAAATCTGAAGTTCCAGGCATGGAGAAAACTCCTTTCATATCTTCATGCATGAATTGTATAGCCAGAGTCAAGGGAAAAGATATGATACCTGAAAGAATATAATATCGGAAAAAAAGGGTATGTATACCTTATTGATTAGTTTAAATGGGTATTTAAACCACTATACCATGTCAAAAGGATATCTCCTTTCTACCTCCAAATGTGAACTGTTATAGTCTGAATGTTTGTGTCCCCCACCAAATCATATGTTGAAATCCTAACCTCCAAAGGTGATAGTATTAGGAAGTGGGGCCTTTGAAGGGTGCTTAAGTCATGAGGGTAGAACTCTCACGAATGGAGCTACTGTCTTATAAAAGAGGCTCCAGAGAGATTCCCTTACCTCATCTACCATGTGCAGACACAACTAGAAGTCTGTGGCCTGGAAGAGGCCCTCACCGTACCATACTGGCATCTTATCTTTAACTTCCAGCCTCCAGAACTGTGAGAAATAAACTTGTGTTGTTTATAAGCTACTCAGTCTCTGGTATTTTGCTACAGCAGCCTGAGTTGACTACGATAGGAATTATTTCTGAGGGCTTAGTAACCGTCATTAAGAGTGAGATATGTTGATATAATATTTCCTGTTGAATTCCTTCTTAAAAACACTTTCTGCATATTTTACCTTTAGATCTATCAATAAGTTTTAAATGGGCTCCATTTAATCAAGAGTGATTTTATGTACGTGGATTATATCAGAAGTCATTTTTGTATTTTCATTTTAAATTTTGCTAAGAGCACAATAGAAATAGAAATTAAATCAATGATTGTAAGACTTGCTTCCTAAGAGCTATTTTTGCAAGGGCAGCTGCAATGTTATGATAGCACTATCTAGCAGATGACAAAGCAGCTTCAGAATTGTGCTGCAACATGCAATGCTGAGTGTGATGTTATAATCTGATCTCTTCATTTTTCTTAGGTAATATGTAAATGTTAATTAAAATGATCCAATGATCAAATTCTTGTTCTTAAAAGTTTTCTATACCTCAGAGTGCAAGAGATATCCAAGCTCCTGGGAGTTAGTGTGAGAGGTGGAAAGGGGTGTGGACTCCCAAATCTGGCAGATGTGTGTTCTACTGACTTTTCTGTTCTTTATTAGTTGTACAACTTCCCACAAGTGTCTCAAGTCTTCTCAGCCTCCATTCCCCCATCAATCAATAAGGAATCTTAGAGTGTTCACCTGAGAGCCTTTTTACTCAGATAAAATTTATAAAACATAGTAAACATCCACTAAATGTCAACTGTTACTGTTACCATGACTGTTATTACCAAGAAAAAAGTTTTTTAAAGTAGACTTTAGATATTTTTAATAAATTGACTTGTGATTCTGTTTTGATTCAAAACCATTTGTCCTTTTTCTCTTATATATTATTTTACCTGATCGAATTACTGTTATATTTCTGCCTGACCTTTATTCTGTATTCTACTCTGTTTCTGCCTATCAAGAAAGATACTAATTATACTTGAAAGCAAATAAAGGACACAAACAAACAAAAATTTTTCTTAGCATTTGCTGCTTCAATCAGTAGCTTCAAGGTAAAGAAATCATATTTGATGTTTTTAATAAAAGCTTTATCTTGCCAAGTTGAAATCACAAAAGGTTAGTTTATATTATATCTCTTTGGTGGAGATCCTTTTCCAAAAAGAAGAGCATTTTCTTCTTTAACAATTTATATGCCTTATGCCATTGGGTGAAATCTATTGTCAAAATCAAGATAGATGCTTTCATTTCATTTTAAATAATAATAATAAATAAAACAGATTAGGACAAATAAATGTGTGCATATGGAACTCCATACTGACTTAGAACAGTTCAAAAATTCATATTACTGATAATAAGTCATGTATAGTGTTTATAAATATAATGTCACACTAATTTTTTTACCTGGGTGGAGTTTCACAAAGCTCAAGATTGAGGTTTTAGCTCTCCAATGATACAAACTTTTCGTGTATACATATTTTTCTAATACGAATTTTACCTCAGACCTCATCTCAATTCTTGACCTCTATTTTTTTCTATTGTGATTTATTAATGTCTTTTTATTTTTATCTTATGTTTTATTATGTATTTCTGAAATATCTGTCAAATCCATTTGGTGAATAAGTTATTTAAATATCATCATTCATTTATAAAAACAAATAAGCAGAAACAATAGCAAATAAAAACAAGGACAAGATAGAACTCGTTTATTTCTTAGTTTTACAATAAAGATAATCACTTATATTTTCAAGTGACTGGAAACAAATATGAAATGAAAAGATCCTTCATTGTATGATTTAGAACTTTTTTGGATGCACTTGAAAATATCAAAACCTAAAATAATGATCAATAATATAATGCCTCATATAACTGGAACATTTCAGGTGTGGCCCTGGATTCAATTAAACATATCCCAATGTCTCAAAAATATTTGATGTAGTGTGTGTGTGTTTGTGTGTGTGAGTGCAGTGTGTGAGTGTGTGTGTGAAACAGACAGATGCTATTTCCCTCTTGGCTGTACTGTGTCAATAATTTAATACTCTTATTTTATGTAGAAAGTGAATATTGAAGGCCCACATTCACACAAATACTCTATTAGAAGAAAATAAATTTTCTTTATTAAAACAATTCAGAAAAAGATTCTAATCAACCTGGATTACTGTCCACCACCGGAGTACTGGTCACATTGGTGGGGCAGGAGGAATTTGGGTATTATGATTGATCAGGATGGGTCATCTGTCCACCCCCATGGTAGAAGGGTGAGAGGGCATGAGAAGGGGAGTGTGGAAAATGTGATGGACCCCCTGCCACATAGACTGGGGCAGGGCAGTCATCCAAAGGAAATAGGAATAGTAATAAAGAGAGAGAGAGGCATACCACATACAGGGCAGCATTAATACAGAGTTTGAGAAGTCCTAGAAAATGAGTAGAGAACATATTGAAGAACTAAATGAGTAAATTATGAGGCTTGAATGAGACAATTAAAAGTAAATTGGGGTAAATAGACATGTTGATACAAATATACACTTAAGGCCTTCAGGCACGTTATTTCTATTGACTTATCCTTGTCCAGCTACAAAATCCAGTTTTAGTATTTTTCCAAAATATCCTGTCTGTATATTCTTGTCTTCCAATTTATCTTAACAGTTAATTGCAGGATGAAATGGATGGATGAACACAAGACTTTTCTGCTTACACCCTATGTTTCTCTTTTAATTCTTTCCAATGTTAAGTTTTTTCCATATTGTGATATAAATGCTTCTAAAATTTGTCCTATTCCACCTTTTGATTTTATCTTTATTTAAAATCTCTCTATAGTCTTATGTTGTAGCCACATGGAACTACTCAACATGTGTGAAACTTGCCTTTTGTTTCCAAATATTTCCACCTTTCTAGAATGCTTTCCTCCTTTCTCTTCTTTAAATTCCACCCAGTGATTAATGCTCACCTTAAATGATATTTTTTCTCTGAAGCCTTCTGCAAAATGTATTTTTATCACTGCTATACTCCCCTGCTGTAACAGATATTTTCTTCCTCATTCTGTCCACAATACTTCATGCCAGAAGTATTTCATTTAATTTTGAGTTATTTTTATCTCCCTCATTATAAATTCCTTAAGAATATAATTGATATTTTATTATAATATTTTTATCACCTGCAGTGCCAGCACAAAACTTTGCATATAGCAGGCAATCAGTATTTATCAAAACATTGGCGAAAAACTTATTTGGTTTCTATTTGCTTAAGAATTTAGGTTTAGTATTGTTGAATAGGGCCACCCTTGAATAAAACTTGAGATTAAATTACTTTGAAATATTTAATTATGACTCTCTTTTGCTAATGTTTTATTTAAATCATACAATTGAAAAATTGGATTTGATATAGACCATTATTCACTACTAGTAATATTATAACTTCCATTCACTTGAAATTGGGTAGCATGAAATTAGGAACCCTTTTGGAAGACTTGGACTTCACGTCTAAAAAGAGTTTTTAAAAAAATTTTAAAGTATAAATCAGATTTCAAATATGCTTTGCAAAATGCACAACTCACTGATACATGAGCACAAACTTACTCTCAATCAGAGTACAATCATGCTTTACTTAATGACAGGGATACGTTCTGAGAAATGCATCATTTGGTGATTTTACATTGTGTACACAACACAGAATGTACTTAACACAAATCTAGATGGTATAGCCTACTATACACCAAGGCTATATGCTACTAATCTTATGGGACCACCACTGTATGTGTGGTCCATCCTTAACTGAAATGTGGTTATGGGGCACCAGACTGTAACTACAAATTATGATAATACTTACTTTCATGTTCTTTACCAGCAGTCAGGCTAGATTTGAACTAGGGTTCCTTTCTGTGTATATTTTTAAATGATTCCAGAAACCTGAATATTCCCCTAGGTTCTTCTAGTTTGTAGGTTTTAGACAAACTCCTTTGCCCCTTGGATCCACAAGGCATAGTGGGGTGGGAGTGCGAGGAGAGCTGTATATGTAATGGAATGGCAGAAGCAATGCAGCTATTTCTGCTGCTATCACTGCTATTTAGCTCTCCTGGTCTTGAGGAACACCACCATTGTTGAGCCTTCTGTAGTATGACTCTGCCACTCAGCTAATCAACTTTTTGTAGTTCTAAGACACTCAGACAGCAGAGAATGACTTCCTCTCAAACTCCAGAAATCTTTTGGTAGAGAGGCTATTGCCTTTGCCTGGCCTAGCCCTAACATATCTAGCATCATTTTTCTCTTTCCTTTCAATCAATGATGTCTGTCTCTTTTTAGCCAATGAAAATTTGCTTTCACTTTCTTGGTCCCAGTTTATTGGCTTGGAAATTTCATGGCTCTTCTTTCTTCCAAGGATGCATAGGATAGGGGTATAGAACTACTTCCACAATGTATATGAACCCCTGAACTTTCCCCAGATCTTCACCAAGAAATACTCTTTTTCATTTTGAGATTTCCCCAATATCCACATTGTTCCTCATATAATATGATTTTGTTAATTTATTTATGTCTATGCATGTATCAGTTGTAGACAATCTCAGCCCCCAGAGTATCTGGGTCCTAGTGAGCCCAAGGATACATCTGGTCACAGATGAGACTGTTCTCACACATTCTGTACTAAGCATGAGAATGGACTACTGTCCTTGCATTTGAGTCCTGGAAAGCAGTGGGGGCTGTTGCCCAACTCCACACATTACTTATTCAAAAGTGCTTGTGATAAGCTTACTTCTCTTTTCCATGTGGATGAGTTATATTCATCCTTTACGATAATCCAATTTCCACCACTTCCCAAATTCTTCCCTGAGGCCCCTTTCTTCTCTGTGTTGCCATTTACCTTAATTACTCATTATCACAATGCTTATCTCTCTGCAACTACCTACTTGTATGGCTCCTCACTGGACTACAAAGCATTTAAAAGGAGGTGACCATATTCTCATTGACTTTGGATCTTTAGTGCTCAACAAGTCTGTGCAGGGTGGAAGGATGTACCTGGGTGCAGTGCTACTCCTGTGCTTTAAACTCTCAGGTACCCTAGTCTCCATGCTCTGTATTGTCATCTGATCTCAGCCCTGGGGCTGGCAAGGATCAGCAGGATACAACTTCTTAAATGAAGTTACTGTATGACATGGACATTTTACTGATTTATATAACCGTTATCTCAAATAATCAATTAATTTGTATTGTAGCACTCTTTAAATTGATTTTTTTGGGAATTTGAGGTAAATATTACACATTAAATGATGTTAAATTTTAAAGATTCAGTAAATATTGATTACTCTAAGTAAATCTTAGCAAATCTACTACAATAAAAAAGTATTTGATATTGAAAGCCTTGCAAATAAAAGATCACAATCTGTGGTGAACTATTTAAAATTGCCTAACGTTTTCCTTAATTTTCCATGAACAATTATACCCACATAGATCTTATTACCAACATACAAATTGATCTATTACTCTTATCTATAACTCCCTTTAAACAGGTGTAGAAATTTTAAATCTGTTCCCCAAATGACAATCTCTGTGTGACATTTAAACAAAAGCCATTTGTGTAGAAGCCTGCATTATTACCAAGGCTGTGCTTAGCAGGAATGGATACTAAGAGTAGCCTTCAAATCACCATTCCTGTTTTCAAAAGTTTTTAATGAAAACTATCATGCTATTTTACTAAGAGGAGAAACTACATGATAATCTCAATGATTGTCATGTAATTTAAAATAAAAAAAATATAGGAAAGCAGAGGTAGGAAGCGATTCAGTCATCATGGATGCTTTCGTGAAGGTTATAGAACTAGAAATAATAGTTTTTTTAGCATTTAGTTTTTAATTTTATACTTACAGAAATGTTGAAAAATAGTACAGAATGATCCTGTAAACCCTTCACACAGCTTCCCCTATTGTTAACATTTTTTATAACCATGATACACTTATAAAACTAACTTAACATTGCTAAAACACTATCAACTAAACTACAAACTTTATTTGGATTTCACCATTCTTTCCACTAATGTTCTTTTCTGTTTCAAGATACCACATTGCATTTAGTTCTCATGTCTCCTTAGTCTCCTCCAATCTGGGACTGTTTCTCAGTCTTTGCTTGTCTGTATTAACTTTCTATCGCTGCTGTTAGAAATTATAACAAATTTAGCACCTTAAGACAACACAAATTTATTATCTTATCCTTCTCTAGGTCAGTTCTCTCCACTGATTTCTCTGTTCCAGTTTTATAGGGCATAAATCAAGGTGTTAGAGTGGCTCAGCTCTTATTGAAAAGCTTTGGGAAGAATGCACAACAAACTTCCTTCAGGTTGTTGGATGTTGAAACATTCAGTTTCTTGTGATTTTAAGACTAAAGTCTCTGTTTGCTGACTGTTTGCCAGGGGCCATCCTTAATTCCAAGGCCAGCCTTAAAGTCTAGTTAGGGTACACTGTTCGGACCTTGTGAATCCAAAGCATTACAGGATTCCCTTCGCCCACAGTGTTCTCCAGACTGCATTGTAAAAACACTGGTGTAGACATCTGCAACCCTACATTTCTGAGGAAAAACTTCTACCCTCAGAGTCTCATTTAATTTACTGTGATCCAGGTTAAAAAAAAAAAAAAAAAAAACACTTGTCTTCAGAACAATAGTCAGTTCTTAGGTAATTCAGTTTCTCTGACTCGTGTGCCACTTTCACTGTTGACCACTTCCTTCTGCAATGCTCTTTTCTCTTGAGCATCTGAAAAATTTTGCGAAATTGCTTGTTTCTCTTATTACCTTTCTAACATGGCCAGACACCTTTGTGAATTCCTCCATTTTGTGTGTGTAGCCTTAAAAGTAGACATTTTTTCAACTTCTCTCTGCAGCCTCTTCTCCTGTTTTCTCTAGGTGGACTCCTTTACTGCTACAGCATAAAATATTATCCACATGAGGATGATTTCCAATCTTATCCCTGAGTTGTGGCCTTTTCCTGAGCCTGAGAATTGCATACTCATCAACAGGTTGTGCATATACACCCAGATGCTTCTTAATTTATTTCCCACTCAGCACCATTCTCAAAATTTATCTAGAGTCTTGATCAAAATTAACAAAGACATGAATAATTTTCTATCAATTCTTTATCTCTTTTAAGATCAGAATGATATTTTCTTAATCTTCAATATTTGTTATATCTTCTATTTTCCACAGACCCTGAAAGACCACTGGTTTGTTTAAACAAATTATTTTTAAGTTCTTTTAGTATTTTGAGATGCTATTCTTCCAGTGTTCACTTAAAATAAATAGTTTTTGTTTAAAATATCTGGACTTTCTTTTCCAGAAAGTCTGAATGGTAATAATAGTTTAACGTTTTCTTTATATATATCTTTATTGAGATATTATATACTGTAAAACTTGTTCATTTTAAGTGTACATTTAATGGTTTTGTATATCCTAGAGTTGTAAAACCATTGCCACAATCTAATTCTAGAATATTTTCATCAAAATAAAATTCATCCTTCCCTCACCCTAACCTCTGAAAACCACTGTCTCCATAGTTTTGCCTTTTTTCAAATGTCATGTCTTTGGAATTGTATGTGGCCTTTTCAGATTGGCTTCCTTCATTAGTAATATAAATTTGTTTCCTCCATGTCTTTTCATGGCTTGGTAGTTCATTTATTTTTAGCACTGAATAAGATCTCACTGTCTGGATGTACCACAGTTATTTATCCATTCATCTACTGAAGAACATCTGGGTTGCTTCCAAGTTTGGCAATTACAAATAAAGCTGATATCAACATTCATGTGCAAGCTTTTCTATGAACGTGAGTTTTCAACTGTTTTGGGTAAGTACTACAGAATATGGTTGCTGGATCATATGGTAAGAGTATGTTTGGCTTTCTAAGCAACCGTTAAACTGTCTTCCAAAGTGGTTGCCCCATTTGCATTCCCATCAGCAATGAATGATAGTTCTGGTTGCTCCACATCCTCTCCAGCTTTTGATGTTGATAGTCCTGAGTTTTGGCCATTCTAGTAGGTGGCTAGTAGTATCTATTTGTTGTTTTAATTTGCATTTCCCTGATGACATATGATGTGGAGCATCTTTTGATATGCTTATTTGTCATATGTATATCTTCTTTGGTGAGGTGTCAGCTAAGGTCTTTGGTCCATTTTTTAATTGGGTGGTTTGTTTTCTTGTTGAGTTTTAAGAGTTATTTGTATACTTTGAATAACAGTCTTTATCAGATATGTCTTTTACAAATATTTTCTACCTGTCCATGGCTTGTCTTTTCGTTCCCTTGACAGTATTTTTGCAGAGTAGAAATCTTTAATTTTAATGACATCCATCTTATCAATTCTGTCTTTCATGGATTGTGCCTTTGGCATTGTATCTAAAGAAGTCACCGCCATACCTAAGGTAATCTAGATTTTCTCCTATGTTGTCTTCTAGGAATTTTGTACTTTTGCATTTTGCATTTATGTCTGTGATGATTTAAAGTTAAGTTTTGTGAAGGGTATAAGATCTATCTATACTTGGTTTTATCAATGTGGCTATCCAGTTGTTACATCATTGTTTATTGACAAGATTATCTTTGCTCCATTGTTTTGCCTTTGCTCTTTTGTCAAGAATCAATTGATTATATTTATGTGGGTCTGTTTCTGGCCTCTCTGTTCTGTCTCATTGACCTATCTGTCTAACCTTTTACCAATACCACACTGTCCTGAGTACTGTAGCTTCATATTAAGTCTTAAAGTTGGGTAGTTCGTTCTTCTCCTTCAATATTGTGTTGCCTTTTCTGGGTTCATTGTGGTACTGATTTACATTTCCCTAATGGTTGTTGATGTTGAACATCTTTTCATTGCTTATTCTTCATTTGTTTATATTCTGTGGAAAAATGTCTATTCAAATCCATTGCCCATTTTTAAACTTGGTCATTACATTTTTAATTTCTACATCATTAGTGTTCTTTGTATATTCTGTATTGCTGTCCTTTATCCAATATATAACCTGTAAACGTTTCTCCCACTCTGTTGGTTGTGTTTTCACTTTCTTGATGCAGTCATGACATTAAATTTTGATGTAGTACAACTCATCTGAATTTTTTTTTGCTACTGCTTTTGGTGTCCCATCCAAAAAATTATTGACTAATCAATGGTCACAAAGATTTATTCCTATGTTTTACTTCTCAAAGTCTTATAGCTCTTACATTTAGGTTTATAATCTATTTAAAGTTATGTTTTGTATATACTGTTAGGTAGGGGTCCAACTTCATTCTTTTACACGTGAATATCTAGTTATCCCAGCACTATTTATTGAAATGATTATTCTTTTCCCATTGAACTGTCTTGACACCCTTGTTGAAAGTCAATTGAGAGTAAACATAAGAGATTATTTTAGTATTCTCTATTATCTTCCACTAATTAAAACAAGCATACCTCATTTTGTTGTGCTTCACTTTGTTGCACTTCACAGATATTGCATTTTTCTTTCAAATTAAAGGTCTATGGCAACCCTGAATCAAGCAAGTCTATTGACACCATTTTTCCAACAGCGTTTGCTCACTTCATGTCTCTGTATCACATTTTGGTAATTCTCACAATATTTCAAACTTTTCATTTCTAGTGTATTTGTTATGATGATCTATGATCAGTGATCTTTGATATTGCTATTGTAATTATTTTGGGGTGCCACGAATCATACTCATATAAGATAGCAAACAATCAATAAATGATGGTGTGTGTGTTCTGACTCTTCCACTGATCAACCATTTCCAAGTCTTCTTTCCTCTCCTCTGGCCTCTCTATTCCCTGAGATACAACAATGTTGAAATTAGACCAATGGAAAACATTACCATGGCCTCTAAATGTTCAAGTGAAAGGAATAATTTCAGGTCTCTCACTTTAAATCAAAAGCTAAAAATGATTAAGCTTAGTAAGGAAGGCGCATCAAAAGCCAAGATAGGCTGAAAGCTAAGTGTCTTAGGGCAAACAGTTAGCCAAGTTGTGAATGTAAAGAAAAAGTTCTTGAAGGAAATTAAAAGTGCTACTCCAATGAACACATAAATGATAAGAAAAAAAGTGAAACAGTCTTATTGCTGATATGGAGAAAGTTTTAGTGGTCTGGATAGAAGATCAAAGAAGCCACAACATTCTCTTAAGCCAAAGCCTAATTCAGAGCAAAGCCCTAGCTCTCTTCAATTCTATGAAGGCTGAGAGAGGTGAGAAAGTTGCAGAAGAAAAGTTTGAAATTAGCAGAGGTTGGGTCATGAGGATTAAAGAAAGAAGCCATCTGAATAACATAAAAATGCAAGGTGAAATGGTAAGTGCTGATAGAAGCTGTAGCAAGTTATCCATAAGGTCTTAGCTAGATTATTTTAGCTAAATAATTAAAGAAGGTGGCTACACTAAACAGCACATTTTCAATGTAGACGAAACGGCCTTGCATTGGAAGGAGATTCTGTCTAGGAATTTTATAGTTACAAAAGTGAAGTCAATGCCTAGCTACAAAGGACAGGCTGACTCTCTTGTTAGGGGCTACTGCAACTGGTGATTTTAAATTGAAGCCAATGCTCATTTACCATTTGAAAAGTCCTAGGAATCTTAAGAATTATTCTAAATCTACTCTGCCTGTGCTCTATAAATGGCACAATAAAGCATGAATGACAGCGCATCTGTTTCCAACATGGTTCACTGAATAGTTTAAGCCCATTATTGAGAACTAATGCCTAGAAAAAAGATTCCTTTCAATATATTACTGCTCACTGATAAAACACCTAGTCACCCAAGAGCTCTGATGGAGATGTACAATGAGATTAATATTGCTTTTATGCCTGCTAACACAGCATACATTCTGCAGCTCATGGATCAAAAAGTAATATTGACTTTCATGACTTATTATTTAAGAAATACATTTCATAAGGTTATATCTGCCATAGGTAGTGATTCTTCTAATTGATCTGGTCTAAGTAAATTGAAAACTACTTGGAAAGGGTTCATCATTCTAGATGCCATTGAAAACATTTGTGATTCAAGGCAAGAGGTCAAAATATCAACATTAACAGAAGTTCGGAAAAGTTGATCCCAATCTTCATGAATTGGAATTTGAGGGAGTCAAGACTTCAGTGGAGAAAGTAAATGCAGATAAAGGGAAAATAGCAAGAGAATTAGCATTAGAAGTAGTGTCTGAAGATGTGACTAATTTGCTGCAATCTCACTATAAAATTTTGATGGATGAGGAAATACTTCTTATGGATGGGCAAAGAAAGTGGTTTCTTGAAATGGAATCCACTTCTGGTGAAGAAGCTATGAAGATTGTTGAAATGACAGCTTAATGCTGTCATTTTATCACTTGTTTTCCAGTTTTCCTGCATTTTTTCGTTGTTGTTTCTCATCCTGTGTGTCTTGGTCTACCCATTGAATTATGTAGTTTTTTTATGATGTACATCTTCATTTTCTCCTTATTTATTATTTGTGTTTCTGTTCTGATTTTTCATTTAGTGGTTACCCTGAGGTTTGTATTCAGAATCTCGTGTATAAGATAGTCCATATTCTCATGGCTTCTTATTTCTTTGGTCTTAACTGATTCAGTCCCTTTCCTCCTCCCCTCCTAAGTTGTTTTTCTCATATCTTATTCCATTTTGTGTTGTGAGTTTGTGGTTAAAAGGACATAATTATCTTTGTTTTTGGTATTTTCCTTCCCTTTAGCTTAATGATATACTTGAGTATTTGCTATCCTGTTCTGATTCTCTCCCCCATTAGACCCGGGCACACACATGAAGGCTTTCCAACCTGGTGCAAACACCCAGAAAGTGAGAACACACACCAGGGCGATGTAGGAAGAGGCAGCAGTAACACTTAGCCAGCGTTCATGGTCATTCTCCCGGTGGGGACCAGGGAGACCACCATGCTGCTGTGCCATCAAGGAGCCGTCATAGCTTGGGTCCCTTAAAGAAAACACCACCCACCAAACACAGAGGTCCTGTGGACTATGGAACGGACCATGAACGAGTCTGCAGCAGATCTAAGTGCTGGAACAAATGCTACCCAGGCACACACCAGCACTCACAGTCCTATTGAGTCTCCAAAGAGCAAACATGTCCTGGGTGGTTTGGGGAAGAGACAGTGGCAGCTTTCAGCCCACTGGTGATCAATTTCTGGCAGGGAAGGGGAGCTCAGAGTGCACATAGGTGCCAAAGAGTGGCCCTAGCCTGGCAAGGAAGACTTGCCTGCCAAGGAAAGTCCATACAAGTACTGAATGCTCCCCAGGCTAGGACAAGAACTCATAATACCCCCACAGCTTCCAGCAGATGGGGCACAGCCAAAAACGCTGCTCCCACTCCCACCTTGCTGTACCAGGAAGAATCTACATCATAAGAATAAGACAAATGCCCCAACCAAAGATTAGCTTGTTAAGAACCATGAGAAACTGCAGCAACAACTCAGACCAGAACGAAAATGAATTCTCCAATCAAAAGACTCAGAGTAGTTGGATAGATTTTTAAAAAGACCTCAAAATATGCTGCCTCCAGGAAATGCACCTCAGCTCCAAAGACAAACATAGGCTTAGAGTGAAGGGATGGAAGATAATACTGCAAGCTAACAGCCAACAAAAGAAAGCAAGTGTTGCCATACTTTTATCTGACAAAGCAGACTTCAAGTTAAAAAAGACAATGAGAAACAAAGAGGGGAAGTATATAATGATAAAATGGACATTCCATCAAGAGGACATAACACACTAATATGTATGCACCTAAGACAGGGGAACCAAAGTACATAAAGCAGTTATTAACAGACCTAAAGGGAGAATTGACAGAAACACAATTAGAGTAGGAGACCTCAACACTGCACTCACTTCGATGGACATATCATCCAGGCAAAAAGTCAATGAGGAAATAGTAGATTCAAATGAAACACTTGACCAGAAGGACTTAATAGATATATATAGAGAGAGAGCATTCCATTCAAAAATAGAAGAACATACATTCTTCTCATGTGCCCATGGAACATTTACAAAAATAGACCATAAGTTGAATAACAAGGCAAACCTCAATAAATTTAAGAAGATTGAAATCATCCCAACCATTTTTTCTGACCACAACGCTATGAAGCTAGAAATCAACCACAAAAACAAAACTTGGAAACTTAGAAATATGTGGAGACTAAACAGCATGCTATTGAACAAATATTGGATCATTGAAGAAATCAAGGGGGAAACTAAAAAGTCCTGGTGACAAACGAAAATGAAAATACAAAATATCAACTCTTATGGGATGCAGCAAAAGCAGTCATAAGAGGGAAATTCATAGCAATACAGGCCCACTTCAACAAGCAAGAAAACTCTCAAATAAGTAACCTTAAAACGCACCTAACAGAGCTAGATAAAGAAGAGCAGACAAAGCCCAAAGTCAGCAGAAGGAGGAAAATAATAAAAAGCAGAGCAGAAATAAATGAAATAGAGACTTAAAAAATAGTCCAGAGGGTTAAAGAAACTAAGAGCTGGTTCTTTGAGAAGATAAACAAAATTGACAAATCCTTAGACTCAACAAGAAAAAATGAGAGAAGCCTCAAATAAATAAACTTAGAAATGAAAGAGGAGAAATTACATGAGATACTGCAGAAATACAAAGGATTATAAGAGAACACTATGAACAACTATATGACCACAAATTTGATAACCTAGAATAAATGGATGAATTCCTAGACTCATACAACCTCCCAAAACTGAATTAAGAGGAAATAGAGAATCTGAATAGACTTATCACAAGTTCAGAGATTGAAACAGTAATCAAAAACCTCCCCCAAAACAAATGTCCAGGACCAGATGGTTGCTCTGGGGAATTCTACCAAACGTTCAAAGAAGACTTAATGCCTATCCTTCTCAAACTATTCCAACAAATTGAAGAAGATGGAACACTTTCTAATACATTCTATGAGGCCACCATTACCCAGATACAAAAACCAGAGAAAGGCAAAACAAAGAAGGAAAACTACAGGCCAATATCACTGGTGAACTCAGATGCAAAAATCCTCAGCAAAATATTAGCAAACTGAACACAGCAATACATTAAAAGAATAGTACACTATGATCAAGTGGGATTCATTCCAGGGATGCAGCGATGGTTCAACATCTGCAACTCAATCAATGTGATACACCACATTAACAGAATGAAGAATAAGAATCACATGATCATCTCAATAGATGCAGAGAAAGCATCGGACAAGATCCAACATTCATTTACGATAAAAACTCTCAACACAATGGGTATTTAAAGAAAGTACCTCAAAATAATAAAGGTCATATATGACAAACCCACAACCAACATCATAGTTAATGGTGAAAAACTGAAAGATATCCCTCTGAGAACAGGAACAAGAAAAAGGTGCCCACTCTCACCTCTCTTATTCAACATAGTATTTGAGGTATTGGCAAGAGCAGTTAGACAAGAAAAAGAAATAAAAGGAATCCAATTTGGAAAGGAAGAAGTGAAACTTTCACTATTTGCATATGGCATGGTGTTTTATATAGAAAACCCTAAAGAATCCACCAGAAAACTATTAGAAATAATAACAACTACAGCAAAGTTTCAGGGTACAAAATAAATTTTAAAAAATCAGTTTCATTCCTATATACTAGTAGAAAAAGAAATCAAGAATAGCTTCCCATTTACAATCACAAGAAAAAGAATAAAATACCTAGGAATAAACTTAACCAAAGAGGTGAAAGACCTGTACACTGAAAACTATAAGACATTATTGATAGAAATTGAAGAAGACTTAAAGAAATGGAAAGATATTCCATGTTCATGGGTCGGAAGAATGAACATAGTTAAAATGTCCATACTACCCAAAGCAATCTACAGATTCAACTCAATCCCAATGACATTCTTCACAGAAATAGAACAAAGAATCCAAAAATTTATATGGAACAACAAAAGACCCCAAATAGCCAAAGCAATCCTGAGGAGAGAGAACAAAGCTGGAGGCATCACAATCCCTGGCTTCAAAACATACTACAAAGCTATAGTAATCAAAATAGCATGGTACGGGCACAAAAACAAACAGATCAATGGATCAGAAGTGAAAGCCCGAAGTAAAACCACACATCTATGGAGAGCTAATCTTCAACAAAGAGCCAAGAACACACAATGGAGAAAGGAAAGTCTCTTCAATAAATGATGTTGGGAAAACTGGACAGCCATATGCAAAAGAATGAAAGTAGACCTTTATCTTGCACCATACACAAAATTTAACTCAAAATGGATTAAAGATTTGAATTTAAGACCTTAAACTATAAAACTTCTAGGCGATTTATCTTTTAAAAAGTGACTTTTTTATTAAAAAGTACTTAGTCAATTTAATATCAAAATATAAAAATAAATGCATTTAAACTTTCTGTGATACATAACAATAAATTCCAGATGGATTGTAGATACAAATGTGAATGAAGTATAGGAAAATATCTTCATATACTTAGAGTAGGCTAGTATTATTAAAATAGAAGAACAAAGCTATACATAAAGGAGAATATTGATAAATTAGTCTACATTGAAATTAAGAACTTCTAACAACACAAAAAGCAAACAACCCAATTAAAAATGGGCAAAAGTCATGAATAGACATTTCTCCAAAGACGATATACAAATGGGCAAAAAGAACATGAAAAGATGCTCAATGTCACTATCACTAATGCAATGCAAATAGAAATCACAAAGAGATGCCGCTTTACGCCTATTAGGATGGTTATGATCAAAACAAACAAAAAAGACAAACAGAAAGTCAAAAGTGTTTACAAGGATGTGGAGAAATTGGAACTCCTGTGGTGGGAATGTAAAATGGTACAGTTGTTATGGCAAATAGCATGGCAGTTCCTCAAAATCTTAAACACTGAATTACTATATGATCCTGCAATCCCACTTCTATGTATATATCCAAGATACTTGAAAGCATGGGTTTATGCAACAATGTTCATAGCTCCATTATTGACAATAGCCAAAGGTTATTGAAACAATCCAAATGCCTATGTATATACCTAATGTGGGCTATACATACAATGGAATATTATTAAGCCTTAAAAAGGAATGAAATCTTGATTTATGCCACAACATGGATGAATCCCGAGGACATTATACTAAGATAAATAAGCCAGTCACAAAAGGACAAATGAGTCCATATATGTGAGGTATTTGGTTGACTGAAATTCAGTGATAGAAAGTAGAATAGTGATTATCAAGATCTGGGGAAGAGGGTAATTGGGAGCACTTGTTGAATGAGTATACATTTTCAGTTTGGGATGATGGGAAACTTCCGGAATTGGATAGTGGTTATGGTTATACAATAATATGAATGTAGTTATTGCCATCAAGTTGTACAGTTAAAATATTTAAAATTAGGGGCTGACCTGGTGATGTAGTGGTTAAGTTCTTGCACTCCACTTTCACGGCCTGGGTTTCATGGGTTCAGATCCCTGGTGTGGACATACACACCACACATCAAGCCATGCTGTGGTGGCATCCCACATGCAGAGTGGTGGAAGATTGGCACAGATGTTTGCTCAGGGACAATCTTCCTCAAGCCAAAAGACCAAGATTGCTAAGATTGGTAACAGATGTTAGCTTAGGGTCAATCTTCCTTACCAAAAAAAAAATAAAATGATAAATTTTATGTTATATATCTTTTACCATAATTTTAAAAAACAAAAAATTAAGAACATTTGTTCATCTGCAGGTTCTTTAAGACAGTGAAAAGGTCAGCCACAGAGAGGGAAAGATATTTTCAAAATGTATGTCTGAGGAATGAAGAATTCTAACATGATCCTCAAGATTCCTCTTCCTAGGTGTATATACTCTGTCACATCCCTTTCCTTTGTGTGACTGAGAATCTATGAATATGATCGAATATTACTCTTATGATTGTTTTAAACAATACGACAAAATAAGCTTGCAGATGTAGTTAAGATCCTCAATCAGTTGAATCAAAAGGGAGGTTATCTTGTATTGACCTGATATAATTAAGTGAACGCTTAAAAGAGGCCATGGTGGAAATTCCCCTGCCAGCATGGAAGAAAGCAAACAGTTCTGCTGTGACCTGCTTATGGAGATAGCCACATGGCTTGGATAAGAGGGTGGCCTCTAGAAATTGAGACTGCCCTCCAGCACACAGACAATAAGAAAACAGGGACCTTTGACCTCCGTCCACATGGAACTGAATTCTGCCAACCACCTGAAGCCTGGATAAGATTTATTCCAATATTTTTCATACATGTTGATGCTACAGTAAATGGCAATTTAAGTTTAATTTTATAATTGTTTGTTGCTGGTATATATAAATTAAATTGATTTTTTATTGAATTGTTATGTTGACCATATAAACAAAGATTTTGCTGAATTTCATTATTTCTTCTACTGGTATTTCTGTACATTCTTTTGAATTTTCTATATACACAGTCATGTTATCTGCAAATCATAAGAATTCTGTTTCTTCTTTTTCTAATCCTTAAACATTTTAAAAAAGTTTTTTCCCTTATTGTGCCTTGCGTTATTGACTAGAACCTCTCACACTAAATAGTGCTTCTGGTACAATTGAAATTTCATTGTTAATAAAGTTAATTGTTTTGTTTAATAAATACTCTTTAACAAGTTAAAGAATTTCACTTTTATTCATAGTTTGCTAAACGTTTTTTAATCATGAAAGGTTGTTGTATTTTATAAAATGATTTTTCTACATCTATCAAAATGATCATTAATTGTTCTTAATTTTCTTAATAAAGTTTATTACATTGATTGATATACATATATCAAACTAACTTTTCATTCTTTTTGACAATTTACCAGTTTTATATTTTGTGATTCATTCTCTTAACATTTAGTTTAGGAATTTTGCTTGTATGTTAATGACACATGACCAATGAAATTTTTATTTCCTATTTATTCTTTTAGTTTTCACTGCATATATTTTGAAATAGTTATTAGGAAAATAAAATTAGAATTCCTTTATTTTCCTGGTGGGCTGATCCTTTGATGACTATGAAATTCCATCTTAATCTCTAGCATTGCTACTTCACTACTGATACATTACTTACCAATATGTCCCCATCAGCTACTTGTAGATAGCAATAGCAGGGTATTCTTTTCCATTCTTCTACTTTCACCTTCTCAATTACTTGTCCTTATATTTAAAGTATCTCAAGTAAATAAATATTGTTTTTTTTGTTTTTGTTTTTAAACTCAAATTTAACAATCTCTTCATTTGCTTATTGTACTTGGGTTATCCTGTTTGAGGTTTACTGAGCTTCTTAAATCTATGAGTTACTACCTTCTGTCATCTTCCAAAAATCATCAGCCATTATCTCCTTCAATGTGGCTGTGTCTCATTTTCTCACTCCATTTTTCCACGATTCCAATTATGCATGTGTTACACATTTTGGCTGTTCCCACACGAATAGTACATTGTCCACTTTTTTCCAGATTTTGTCTTTCCAGCCTTCAGATTGGTTATATTCTATTGAACTACATTACATTTCACTAGTCAATTTAGTTCTTGAATTCACATATTTTAATTTTCTATTTATAATATTATTTTGCTTTGGTTAAATAGATTCACATTCCCTAGAGAAATTCTGTGGACTTTCTTTATTTTGTACATCTTTTTCTCCATTTTCTTTAAAATAAAATCATAGTTCTTTCAAAATCTTTTTTTCTAACTCCAATATCTGAATTATTGATAGGTTTACTTGTCTTAAATTATCTTTTTCTCATAATTCTTCGTTATGTTTATTACCTGTCTGTGTGTCCAAAATACACTTTATTGTAGTCTGAACATTGCAATTAAAGTAACTATGGAGGATTCCACTGGAAAGGGCACTCCTTTCCTTCTGGTAGACAAACAAAATGGGAGATTGAGCAACTTGGTTTATTCTAGAATTGAGCTGTTGCACCAGGTCTTATATGCAGTGTTTATGAATCCAAGTATACATCTAGTCCACCTCCAATCCTCAGATATAATCCTGCCAAAGTTTTCTCAGAAGTAAATGTCTACATGGGGTAAGACTCATCCAAACTCATATCCCAAATTGTCATATTTGCTTTACAAAACTTGCAAATATTTTTCTCCCAGTGTTTTGCTAGTAATTTATCTTTGATTATGGTATCTTGAGTCATAAGGTTTATAATTATTACAAAATTCAACCTACTTTTCTTCTTTGAATACATCTTTGTGTTAGAATCTTGCTTTTCCTCTATTAAGCTTGTAAAGATATTCATCTGTATTTATCAATTACTTTTATATATAAAAGTTAATGTTTAATTTATAGCAGATGTATTTTATATGTAGTATGAGATACGAATTTCAGAAGAAACAAAATATTTTAAGTTTAGGATTGGTCAAGCCATTTATTAAAACATTGCACAAGACAAACAAAGTCGCAGCTGTTTGAGCAACAAAATTTAGTTTCTGGAAGAATGGGAAAATGAATTTTAAAAACTAGTCAGATTTCTACAAGACTAAGCATACTCTTATTGTGTGATCCAGGAATTGTATTCCTTCATATTTACACAAATGAGTTTAAAACTTATGTCCACACAAACACTTGCACACAGATGTTTATAGCAACTTTACGCATAATTGCCAAAACTTACGAGCAGCTAACATGTCCTTGAGTAGGTGAATGGATAAGTAAACTGTGGGTCATTCAGACAATAAAATATTATTCAACGTTAAAAAGAAATGAGCTATCAAGCCATGAAGGAAAGTTGTATGCATATAATTAAGTGAAAGAAGCCAATTTGAAAGGCTACATGCTGCGTGATTCCAACTATATGACATTCTAGAAAAGACAAAACTATGGAGACAGTGGCTGCCAGGGGTTGGAGGGAGGGGTGAACAGGCAGAGCACAGAGCATTTTTAAGGCAGTGAAACTACTCTGTTTGATATTATCATGGTGAATATATGTTACTGTGCATTTGTCAACACCTGCATAGAATGTACAACAGGAAGACTAAACTCTAAAGTAAACTATAGACTTGGGGTGATAATGATCTGTCAGTGTAGGTTCATTAATTGTAACAAATCTAACACCCTAGTGCTGGATGTTGATAGATGGGGCTTTCTGTGTAGGGGGGCTCAATATACAGGAGCACCCTGTACATTCTACTTAATTTTACTGGGAACCTAGAATTGCTATAAAAATAATCGATTTTAAAAAGTCAGACAATTGTGAAATCCCTGATATCTTAAATAAATATCCACATGAATATTTCATAAACTATATTCTCCTAAGTTAATCATATTTTTAAAAATTCATATAATGGAGCTGGCCCTGTGGCCGAGTTGTTAAGTTCGCATGCTCCGCTGCAGGTGGCCCAGTGCTTCCTTGGTTCGAATCTGGGGCACGGATATGGCACTGTTCATCAAACCACGCTGAGGCAGCGTCCCACATGCCACAACTAGAAGGATCCACAATGAAGAATATACAACTATGTACTGGGGGGCTTTGGGGAGAAAAAGGAAAAAAATAAAATCTTAAAATAATTTTTTTTAATTCATATAATTAGGAAGTCTGCATAAATATTGGAGCTATTACGTACATTTTAAAGAGATATAGGCAAGCTCCTTTTATAAGTAAAAAGCTTTATAAAAGTGTTTCTTTGAATCTTTCTACAAAAAAGAAAATATAAACTGAATGAATTCCAAAGTCCTTTGCTCTTAGCCTACCTAGTCCAACTAATGTGTTGTAAATATATTAATGCAGAAACAATTTATTGCAGTTCTTGGATAAATACGTGCATAAAGTTATTATTGGTTTTCCATTCAGATATCCAGTTACACCAACTTCATTATTGAACTGGCTGTCCATTCACAATTGATTTGACATGTCTTTGCCCCTTTATTGGGCTTCCTATTTTATTGTATTGAATTCATTAATGTTATATATATTTTTTGATATGTGGTCAGGTTATTCTTTGGGCTTCCACTTCTTTATATTAAACATTTCTCTTTGGTAAGGCAATAACTGAAAGATTACTCTTATTGGATTTTCTTAATTTTTTGGTGAGAAGATAAATTGTGGCAACCAACCTGCTAAGACACATAATAATTTGTTGGAATTTCTTTTGAGTGTAAGATTAATTTGAAAAAAAGGAAAGTATTGAGAATTTTATTTACAGGATAGCTATACTACAGGATACCTCTATATAGATAAAGTCTTCATTTTATGACTTTCAGAATTATCTTAATAAATAACTTGAAATTTTATTTTATTTCCCATTTAGTTTATAATTTTATATTATTCTTCTGTTTAGAAATATGTTAACCCATTATTATTCATTTTCTTTTCATATTATAAAATAGTCATCAAAATACAAAGGATGTATAAAAATATGTGTCACAAGTTTTATAAGTATTAATACTTGTATAATTCTATATTCTAATAAAGTAAAATGTTATGGTGTAATTTGTTCCATTTGTGTATCTATTCATCAATTCTATTCTCCTTCATCATGAGAGGTATTCATTCTTTGAGGATGATAAATATGTCGATAATCTGAAATTTTCTAAGTAGTAAAATTAAATCATTTGCACATAATGAGAATTTTGCTCCTTTCTTTCCAATTGTTGTGACTCATCTAATTTTCCAGTCCTTTTGCACTGGTTTGTTTGTTCAGCATAGTGCTAAGAGGGTTTGAGCAAATGATTATTTTGGTCTTTTTCTTGACTTTAAAGAGAATAATATTTTCAGTCTATGATTACATTGTCATTTGTTTGCAGTTTATAATTATTGCAATAAAATGCATTTAAAGTATTGTAATGCAAATAATCAAGGTGGGAATTATCTCCAAGTCATATATTTATCTGAAAATTTATGACGTAGAGTGACTATGCCTTAGCTTGATTAGGAGAAATTCTGGAATGTGATAAACGTCTACCACAAATTGTCTAATGATTTTTTGGATTCGCCATCAAAAGCAAATGTAACAAAAACAAAAAACAAACAAATGAGATTACATCAAACTAAAATGCTTCTGCACAGCAAAGGAAAACATCAACAAAAAAATGAAAAGGAAATCTATGGAATGGGAGAAAATATTTGCACATCATGTATCTGATAAGGAATTAATATCCAAAATGTATAAAGAATTCATACAACTCAATAGAAAAAAACCCAACCCGATTAAAAAATGGGCAGAGGATCTGATTAGACATTTTTCCAAAAATGTAATACAAATGGCCATCAGTACATGGAAATATGCTCAACATCCTGAATTATCAGGGAAGTGTAAATCAAAACCACAGTGAGATATCCCCCCAAACCTGTTAGAGTGGCTGTTATAAAACAAGAAATAACAAGTGTTGGCAAGGATGCAGAGAAAAGAGAATCCTTGTACACTTCTGGTGGGAATGTAAATTGGTATAACCACTAAGAAAAGCAGTATAGAGTTTCCTTAAAAAATTAATATAGAACTACCATATAATCCAGCAATCTTATTTCTAGGTATTCATCAGAAGAAAATGAAATCACTATCTCAAAAAGATATCTGCTCCCCAATGTTTATTGAGACAATATTTATGATAGCCAAGACATGGAAATAACCTAAGTGTCCATCGATGGATGAATGGATAAAGAATATATATAGATATATATATATCTATATCTATATATATTATATATATGCAACATATATCAAATCATTATGCTGTACACCTAACATTAATACAATGTTATATGTTAATTATATCTCAGTTTAAAAAATATATGTTTATATAAATATGTGTTTATATAAATATATGCCATAACAAATTTTTAAAAATAGATCTGACTCTAGACTGAGGATTGCCCTCATAAAGATGAGGCTGTCTGTATTTTCTGACAACCCCACGATGCCAATAGCATGGCAGCGTTTTTCAAACTTCTTAGTCTCAGACTTCTTAGTCTCTAACACGTTGCATGCATAAAAATTATGGGGGACCCCAAAGAGCTTTTGTTTATGTGGGTTATGCCTGTCAATATTTACTATATTAATAACAATTAAAAGTCTCTAATTTAATCATTCCCTTCTTAGTATTATCATACCCTAATATTTAGAAATAAAATAACATCCAGAACTAATTATACTCCATGCCTATGTGCAGGCTGAAGATATATCAAGTTCAAGAATAGTTTGTATACCTCTGTGTAAAAGCCATTCTTATGTTTAGGATCTGTGGTTGCTTGTTTCCCTGTTTCAGAGAACAATGACATGAATGACAACGTGCCATTGCCAACAACAGTCAGGACAAACTAGTAGGCTGGGTGCACTGGGTCTGAGATATGATGAGTATTCAAGTTTTCTAAAGAAAAAAAATAAAGACATGTATCTTTCCTTTTAGCTGCATTTTACTCCTGCTTTTCAAAAAATACTTTCTTCTCAAACTCCACTCATTGAAACCCCAAAACCACTCAAATCCTGTCTACATGTGCTCAGAATTATATACATAGAATAATTTCCATGACATGATAAAAACTCAAAAAATAATTATGGTAGAGATGACAAATTAAACTCTAATACTTTGTGCATAGATTTTAGCTTTCATTAGCAAATAGGACTGTAATCTCATATAAGAAAATAAATGTTCGTGGTGAAACATAGCACACAATATGTTTGTTACATTTTTTTGGAAAGAGGTTTGATTATATTCTGTGCTAAAAACAGGAGGAAGTGCTTGTCATAAGTGTACGTTCACTCTATTTCTTCCTTTCATGTCATTAACTTTGCAAGAATTTCATTAGTTACTTGTGCAATAGCTAAATACTTTCAAAAGCTTTAATGTGTTTTATGCATATTTTCAAAATATCCTTTTATAAATTTCTTCAGTTGGAAATAGTCATGTGGATTGCTGAGGCCCTAGAATTCTTCTTCATTACATCTTCCGTGTCCTCAAACAGTGCATGATCCCGTGGCTAAATCATTACTTTGCATTAGTATGGACTTTCTAACAATGGCAAAAAATATCATTTAAGTTAAGAATAAATGTTTTGATCTCCTTTGTGTTTTTGTGTTTTCATATTCTATGGCTATGCAAATGATTCCCTATAAAGATGGAACTGACATAATTACCTTTTAAGGGAGGAAAAAAAGTTCTCCTTGACCCTCTTAGGGTTTGCTTGGGTCTGAAAATTAAACTGACAAAGATTAACAGTTGAAAACTATATATATTTTATTAGATTTTTACGTGTACGTGGGAGCCTTTACAGGAGAATGACATCCCAAGAAGTGACCATAGGAGTAAGATTTTATATCTTTAAGAGAAAGAAATGATAAATTTGTAAAGAATTGACAAGCCAGAGGGATTTGAGCTAGGGGTAATAAATGGTAAAGAAATAAATAGGTAGATAATGGTTATTTTAACAAGGTTTTTTGTACAGATTTCTTGGCGCAGAATTCTCTGTCTCTGGTGATAAGGATGTCTTCCTTCCTCCTGTTACAGGGAGGATAACTTTCACATGGGAGATTTATCGCCTGCTTTCAGGGAAGAAGGGCAAACAGGGAGACAGCGAACTGATTTTCCTGCTTCTGTCATTTTTTAAAAACCTTTCAGCTTAAGATATTCAATATGCCAAGGTGCCATATTTTGGAGTGGCATGCCCTAAGTCTTAACAGCCTAAAGCTCATTTTTATTGTATTATATGGCTTTTTTATCCTTCCCTATTTAGTTCCTTGTTTTCCCCTTTTAATTAATTAACTAAAATTTCTTTTTATTGAGGTAACATTGGCTTATAACATTATAGGAAAGCAATGTGATTATTTTCACGATCCTGGATGTCCTTAGGTTTAAGGGGTCTAATTTAAAATCCTAAATTTATATTACTAGATTATAATTTACATTATAATTTGTTATATTAAAAATAGTAAATATAAGTAGACATGATTGAATAGTGAGTAAAAAAATACTGTGTAGTGATCTAGCATGTACTTCTGTGATATCTTGTCACTCTAATATATTTAGTTTTTGAAAAATTGAAAACTAAGGGTACAGTAATCACATTATTTGTGAAAAATGGCTAATTGTTTCAATTAACTCCTAAGTACAAGAAGGTTTCATTGTATTTCTAAGGGTTTCACACAGCAATTGGTTTTATATGAATTGTGCAGAAGACATAGTCCTGATTTTAATGGAAATTGTGACCATGTCTATTTGTTTATTCTTGTATAAGTGCTAAACAAACATAGTTTTTCACTTGACTTAGGCAACTATATCTAGTCAACTCTTAGATTTTATATCCTTAATATACTACCTGAATTTTATGTTTAAGGGAAGAATCGTGATCCATCAGAAACTGAGAATAATTAATTAATTGATTATTATATCCATTCATATTTTTTAAAATTTTAATACTTCTTATAATTTAATTTGAATCTAAATATGACTTATCCTTGAAGTACATTTTTAATTTTTTTGAGGAAGATTAGCCCTGAGCTAACTACTGCCAATCCTCCTCTTTTTGCTGAGGAAGACTGGCCCTGAGCTAACATCCGTGCCCATCTTCCTCTACTTTATACATGGGATGCTTACCACAGCATGGCTTTTGCCAAGTGGTGTCATGTCCGCAGCTGGCATCTGAACTGGCAAACCCTGGGCCGCTGAGAGGCAGAACATGCAAACTTAACTACTACCCCACCAGGCTGGCCCAGCCTTGAAGTATGTTTTTAAAAAAACTGAATGAGTGAGAGGAAGTGATTTAAGGGACCTCAAGTGGAAGACAAATTAAGGCTTAAAAAATGGATAAAGGGTAATAGGTCATGTGTGATGGATGGTAATTAGTCTTTGGGTAGTGAACATGACGTAGTCTACACAGAAATCAAAATATAATGATGGCTGCCTGAAATTTATATAATGTTATAAACCAATGTTACCTCAATAAACAAATTAAAAAATCAATATCTGAAAAATATAAGAATAATTATTGAATTGTTTTGGTCATACTGAGTTGCAAATGAAATTTTATTTACATACAGGAATTATTAACACAATGGGATATTTTTAATAGTTTTACTTTCTCAATGTCTCACCCCTCCACTGTGTGAGAACTTTTTACTTTATGAATCCTGAGAATAAACAGCACTTACTTTGCTTTCACTATTAAATCTGAAAATATAGGTCCCTTGCCCAGTCTCCTTTTTTAGTTTGGCCACAGATACAGAGCCTCAGTGCAGATAATCAGATGTTCCTACCCTAGAATTTAAGTTGGCAACTGGTGAAGCAAAGCAAGCAGGACTACCGAGAAAGCCAGTGAGCCTCCAGTGCAGCAGTGGCAACAGCACCCTGAACACACGCAGTGTCTAGTGCACCCAGTGGAGTAGACCCTGGCAATGGAAGGGCAATGTTTGTTGGTGACCATGGACACACACCAACTCTACTTGTCTTGTTTCATATTTTTGTTAATTGCTTTGTGTTTGTTTCTTTAGTTCCCTTTTTCCTCTCATTGTCTTTCTTTGTAACTTATTTTTTATAATGTTATGCTTTAATTTCTTTCTCTTTATCTTTTATGTATTTGTTACAGATTTTTCCTTTGTGATTACCACGAGTGTTACATAAAATATCTCATAGATATAACAGTCTATTAACTTACTTTCAATCTCAAACAAAAGTTATACATTTTTACTTCTCTTCCTCCCACAATTTACGCTATTGATGTCACACTTGACATCCTATTATATTGTGCACTCATTAGCATATTATTGTAGCTATAGTTATTTTAATACTGTCTTTTTACTTTTATAATAGAGATTATAATATTAGGGTATTTGAATTTGACTATATACCTACCTTTACTAGTGAGTCTTATACTTTTATATATTTTCATATTGTTACTTAGCATCCTTTAATTTCAACTTAAAGAACTCCCTTTAGCATTACAAGAGTAAGGCAGGTCTAGAAGTGATGAATTCCCTTAGCTTTTGTTTGTCTGGGAATGTTTTTCTCTCTCCTTTTCTGAAGGACAGTTTTGCTGCGAATAGTATCTCGGTTGGCAGATTTTTCTTTCAGCACTTTGAGTATATCATCCTACTCCCTCATGGCCTGCAAGATTTCTGCACAGAAATCCACCAATAGCCTTACAGGGGTTTCCTTGTATTCCATGAGTTGTTATTCTCTCACCACTTTCAAAATTCTCTCTTTGTCTTTGACTTTTAACATTTTATTGTAATGTATCTCAGGGACATCTTTGGAGTAATCTTACTTGGGGACCTTTGAACTTCCTGTGCCTGGATGTGAATATCTTTCCCAATATTGGGGAAAGTAAGCCATTTCAAGATAAACAAAAAGTGGAAGAATTTGCCCTGACAGACTGGGCCTACAAGGATTTCTTGTAGGTCCTTCAGGGAGTCCCTTAGGATGAAATGAAAGGACACTATATAATAATTTGAATCCACGTGAAGACATAAAGAGCACAGTAAGGTAAATATATAAACAAATAAAAAGATAACATAAATGTATTTTTCTTTGTAACTCTTTTTTTCTACCAGATTTCAAGGACAACAGCATAAAGCAATAATTATAAAACTGTTTTGATAGGCTTATGGTGTATAAAATGTAATTTGTATGACAAAAATAGTACAAATGGGGAAATAAGGAACATAAATATATTTGAGGAAAGTTTTTGCATACTATTGAAATCAAATTAGTATTCATTAAAACCCAGTTTTAAGTTATTAATCATAATACCCAGGGAAAACACTACAAAATCACTCAAAAATATAGTAAAAGAACAAAACAAAGATATTCTAGAAAAATCTATAGATAACACAAAAGAAGGTGGGATTAAGGAAATAGAGGGGTGAAAAATACATAAGATATGTAGATAGTAAATATAAAAATGGCAAATACAAATCCTATCTTAACAGTAGTTGAATTAAATGTAAATTGACTAAACACTTCAATCAAAAGAGAGATATTGGCAGAATCAGTTTAAAAAGCAGGATTTAACTCCATTCTGTCTGTAAGAGACACACTTTAGACTCAAAAACAAAATAATTTGAAAGATGGAAATAGCTATATCATAAAACAGTAACCAAGGAGAACTGCAGAGGTTATACCTTCCCAATTTTCAATATAATGTCAGAGTGCAAGACAAATATTTTTGCTAGAGACAAAGAAGGACATTTTATAGTGATAAAAGGGTCAATCCATCAGAAAGACAAAAAAAATTTATAAGCATATATCACTTAAAATTATTACCCCAAGACAGAAATAGCAAAAACTGAGTTAAAGGAAGAAACAGACAATTCAACCACATGGGGGAGACTTTAATAGCCCATTTTCAATAATGGCTAGAATAAGAAAGAATAAGGTAAAAATAAAAGACTTGAGCAAGAGTAACAAAGCAAATAAGACTGACAGACATCTACAGAATGCTTCACTCAATAAAAGCAGAATAAATTCTCTTCATGGGCTCATGGATTATTGTATAGTACAGATATACGCTAGGATGTAAAATAAACTCAATAAATTTAAAAGGGTAAAAATCACAACACATGCACTCTTTCATAATTTGTAAAATGCTACTGGAACAAAACAATACAAAACTTCTCTAACCACAGTGGAATGAAATTAGCAATCAACAACAGAAGGAAATTTGGGTAATTCCCCAAAATTATGAAATTAAGCAACATTCTCCTAAATAACTATTGTTCAAAGAAGAACTCGCAAGGGAAATTAGAAAATGCTTTAAGATAAATGAAAAGGAAAACAACAGACTGAAATTTGTGGAATGAAGCTAAATCAGTGCTTAGATAGAAATGTATAGCTACAAACTAAACACAATGCAAGCAGAAAGAAGAAAACAATAAAAATTACAGTGGAAAATAATAAAATTGCTATTAGAAAAAATGGAGAAAGTCAACAAAACAAAAAATTTCATGTATGATGTCTTTTTTAGTTTTTGTTTTTGCTAATAAAACAATATATGTTTTAGTTACAAGTCACTTTTTAATTTTTTGTTGAAACATTGGTTTATAACGTTATATAAATTTCAGATGTACATCATTATATTTCAACTTCTGTATAAACTACATCATATTCACCACTTAAAGACTTAACATATTCACCATCTGAAGACCAATACAATTCATCAACATATACGTGTGCCAAATTACCCCTTCACCCTCTTCACTCCCCCATTGTCTCCTGGTAAACGCCAATCCAATCTCTGTCTCTATGTGTTGGCTTATCATTGTTTTTATCTTCTATTGATGAGTGAGATCACACAGCATTTGACTTTCTCTTTCTGACTTATTTCACTTAGCATAATACCCTCATGTTCCATCCACATTGCCACAAATGGCCAGATCTCATCTTTTTTAGTGCTGAGTAATATTCCATTGTGTGTATATAACACACCTTCATCATCTATTTTTCCCTTAATGGATATGTAGGCTGCTTCCAAGTCTTGGCTATTGTGAATAATGCTGCAATGAACATAGCAGTACATACATCTTCATGTGTTAGTGTTTTCATGTTCTTTGGATAAATGCCCACTAGCGGAATGGTTGGATCGTATGGTAGTTCTATTCTTAATCTTTTGAGGCATATTCATACTGTTTTCCATAGCGTCTACACCAGTTTGCACTCCTACCAGTAGTGTATGAGGGTTCCTTTTTCTCCACATCCTCACAATACTTGTTATTTCCTGTCTTTTTAACTATAGCCATTCTGACAGGTGAGAAGTGATATCTCATTGTAGTTTTGATTTGCATTTCCCTGATACTTGGTGATGTTGAACATCTTTTCATGTGCCTGTTGGCCATCTAAACATCTTCTTTGGAGAAATGTCTATTCATATCTTTTGCCCATTTTTTAATTAGCTTTTAGTATTTTTGTTGTTGAGGTGTAGGAGTTATTTATATGTTTTGCGTATTAACCCCTTATCAGATATAGGGTTTGCAAACATCTTCTTCCAATTGTTAGGTTGTCTTTTCATTTTATTTATGGTTTCTTTTGCTGCGAGGAAGATTTTTAGTTTGATGTGGTCCCATTTGTTTATTTTTTCTATTGTTTCCCTTGCCTGGTCAGACATGGTACGTGAAAACATGCTGCTAAGACCAATATTGAGGAGTGTACTGCCTATGCTTTCTTCTAAAAGTTTCATACTTTCAGGTCATACATTCAAGTCATTAATCCATTTTGAGTTAAGTTTTGCACATAGTGTAAGATAAGATCTACTTTCATTCTTTTGTATGTGGCTGTCCAGTTTTCCCAACACCATTTATCGAAGAGACAGTCCTTTCTCCATTGTATGTTCTTGGATCCCTTGTTAAAAATAAGCTGTCCATATTTGTGTGGGTTTATTTCTGGGCTCTCAGTTCTGTTCAGTTGACCAATCTGTCTGTTTTTGTGCCAGTGCACTGCTGCTTTGATTACTCTAGCTTTGTAGTATATTTTGAAATCAGGGAGTGTGATGCCTCCAGTTTTGTTCTTTTTTCTTAGGATTCCATTGGCTATTTGGGGTCTTTTGTTGTTCCATATAAATTTTAGGATTCTTTACTCTATTTCTGTGAAAAATGTTCTTGGGACTTTGATAGGGATTGCATTAAATCTGAAAATTGTTTTAGGAAGTATGGACATTTTAACTATCTTAATTCTTCCAATCCAAGAGCACAGACTATCTTTCCATTTCTTTGTTTCTTCTTCAATTTCTCTCAACAATGGATTATAGTTTTCAGTGTACAGATCTTTAACCTCTTTGGCTAAGTTTATTCCTGGATATTTTATCCTTTTTATTTCAATTGTAAATGGAATTGTATTCTTAATTTCTTTTTCTGGTACTTTGTTGTTATTTTATAGAAATGCAAGAAAATTGTGTATGTGTATCCTGCAAATTTATGATATTCATTTAATATGTCTAAGTCTTAGCATGGATTCTTTAGTGTTTTCTATATATAAAATCATGTCATCTGCAAATAGTGGTGGTTTTACTTCCTCCTTTCCAACTAAGATCCCTTTCACTTCTTTTTCTTGTCTGATTTCTCTGTCTGGAACTTCCAATACTACGTAAATAAGAGTGGTGAAAGTGGGCATCCTTGTCTGGCTCCTGTTCTTAGAGGGATGTCTCAGTTTTTCTCCACTGAGAAGGATGTTAGCCATGGTTTGTCATATATGGCCTTTATTATGTCGAGGTACTTTCCTACTATATGCATTTTACTCAGAGTTTTCATCACAAATGGATACTGCATCTTGTCAAATGCTTTTTCTGCATCTTTTGAGATGATCGTGTGACGTTTATTCTTCATTTTGTCAATGTGGTCTATCACGTTGATTGATTTGCAGGTGTTGAACACCATCCCTGCATCCTCAGAATAAATCCCACTTGATCATGTTGTATGATCTTTTTAGTGTATTGTTGTCTTTGATTTGCTAGTCTCTCTTTTTTTTTTTTTTGAGAATCTTTGCATTGATGTTCATCAGTGATATTGGCCTTTAATTTTCTTTTTTTGTACTGTCCTTGTCTGGTTTCAGTATTAGGGAAGGGCTTTGTAGAATGACTTAGGAAGCTTCTCCCCCTCTACCATTTTGAAAGAGTTTGAGAAGGAGAAGTATTAAGTCTTTGAAAGTTTGGTAGAATTCACCAGGGAAGCCATCTGGTCCTGGACTTTAACTTTTCAGAGATTTTCATTTTGAGGAGACCCGTTTCAGTCTCCTTGCTGGTGATTGGTCTATTCAAATTCTCTATTTATTCTTGATTCAATTTTTAAAGATTGTGTGATTCTGAGGCTTTATCCATTTCTTCTAGATTTTCTAATTTGTTGGCATATATCTTTTGTTAAAATTCTCATAATCTTTTGTATTTCCAAGGTGTCCATTATGATTTCTCCTCTTTTATTTCTGATTTTATTTGAGGCTTCCCTCTTTTTTTCTTGGTTATTCTAGCTATTGGTTTGTCAATCATTTCAGAGAACTCTTCATTTCATTGATTTTTTCTATTGTTTTTTTAGTCTCTATTTCATTTGTTTCTGCTCTTATTTTTATTATTTCTTTACTTCTACTGATTTGGGGCTTTCTTTGTTTTTATTTTTCCAGTTCCTCTATGTACACTGTTAGATTATTTATTTGAGATTTTTCTTGTTTGCTGAGGTAGGCCCATATTGCTATAGACTTCTCTCTTGGAACCACTTTTGCTGAATCCCATAAATTTTTGCATGTCACATTTTCATTTTCATTTGTCTCCAGGTATATTTTCATTTCTCCTTTGATTTCTTTGTTGAGTCGATTGTTGTTCAGTAGGATTTTGTTTAACTGCCACATATTAGCAGCTTTTCCAATTTTCTTCATGTAGATGATTCTAGTTTCATACAATTGTGATAAAAAAAGATGGTTGGTATTATTTCAATCTGCTTAAATTTAGTGAGACTTGTTTTGTGGCCTAATGTGTGATCTATACTGGAGACTGCTTCATGTGCATTTGAGAAGATTGTGCATTCTGTGGTTTTGGGATGGAATGTTCTGTCTATATCCACTAATTTTGTCTGGTCTAATGTGTCATTTAAGTCCAATGTTTCCTTATTGAGCTTCATTTTGAATGATCTATCTGTGTAATGGAGGGATAAAGTCCCATACTGTTATTGTGCTATTGTCTATTTCTCCTTTTATGTCTGTTGATAATTGCTTTATGTATTTAGGTGCTCCTATGTTGGGTGCAAAGCTATTTACAAGTGTCACATCCTCTTGTTGGAGAATTCCCCTTATCACTATGTAGTGCCTTTCTTTGTCTTTTACTACAGTTTTTGTTTTAAAGTCTATTTTGTCTGATATAAGTATTGCTTCCCCAGCTTTCCTTTCTTTGCCAGTTGCATGCAGTACCTTTTTCCATTCCTTCACTTTCAGTTTGTGGTTTTATTCAGGTCTGAAGCATGCCTCTTGTATCTATCAAATATATGGGTCTTGGATTTTTATCCAATGGGCCACACTATACTTTTGGATTTGAGCATTTAATCCATTGACATTTAAAGTAGTTATTGATAATTATGTACTTATTGCCATTTTGTAACATTTTTTCTGGGTGTTTTAGCAGTTCTTCTCTGTTTTTTTCTTCTTCTTTTGCTCTCTTCCTTTGTGGTTTGATGTCTTTCTTTAGTAGTATGTTTGGGTTCCTTTCTCTTAATTCTTTTTTTTTGTGTATTTATTATAGGTTTCTGGTTTGTGATTACCGTTAGGTTCATATATAATAACCTATGTATATAGCAATTTGTATTAAGTTCATGGTCTCTTTGGTTTGACCTATTGCTAAAAAGTTTACTCATTTCTCCCCTCCTCCCTCATTTTATGTTTTTGATATCATATGTAACCTCTTTTTCTGTGTGTGTGTATCCAATGCCATCTTATCTTAGAAATAGATAATTTTAGTACTTTTTTCTGTTGACCTTTATATTAGCTTCATAGGTGATTGATCTACTATCTTTACTTTATATTTGCCTTACCAGTGATTTTATTTTGCTTTTTTGGGATAATATTCTTATTCCTATTTGTAGTCTTCTATTTTCCACTTAATTAAGTACTTTTAGCATTTCTTGTAAGGCTGGTTCTTGGTGATAAACTCCTTTAGCTTTTGCTTGTCTGGAAAACTCTTTAATTCTCCGAATGATAACCTTGTCAGTTAGAGTATACTTGGCTATAGGTTTCTTCCTTTCAGCACTTTACATATATCATGCCACTCCCTTCTACCCTGTAAAGTTTTTGCTGAGAAGTCAACTGATAGTGTTACAGGGTTTCCTTTGTATGTAACTTGTTGCCTTTCTCTTGTGGCTTTTAGGATTCTCTCTTTAGCTTTAATTCATGATATTTTAATTATAACATTTTTTGGTGTAGGCCTCCTTGGTTTCTGTTGTTTGGTGCTCTCTGTGCTTCCTGTAACTGGAAGCCTGATTCCTTCCTTAGGTTAGGAAAGCTTTTAGCTATTATTTCTCAAAATAGATTCTGTGCTCCTTTGTCTCTCTCTTTTCCTTCCAGGACACATATAATATGGATGTTAGTGCACTTGATGTTGTCCCAGAGGTCCCTTAGACTGTGCTGATTCTTTTTAGTTCTTTTTTCTTTTATCTGTTCAGCTTGGATGATTTCCTCTGGTCTTTCATCCAGCTTGCTGATGCATTCTTCTGTATCATCTACTATGCCATTGAGTCCCTCTTGTCAATTTCTCATTTCCAGTATTTTATTCTTCATTTCTGCTTGATTTTTAAAAATATCTTCCAATTCTTTGTTGAATTTCTCACTGACTTCATCCATTCTTCTCACAAGATTGGTGAGTATCTTTGTGACTATTAGGTTTTACTGTTTGTCAGGTAGATTGTTTATCTTTGTTCATTTAGTTCTTTTTCTGGTGTTTTGTCCTCTTCCCTTACTTGGAATATATTCCTTTGTCTCCTTATTTTTGCCTCTTTCTCTCTGCTTATATTTACATATTAGGTAGGTCAGCTATATCTCCCAATCTTGGAGAGATGGCCTTATGTAAGAGATGCCTTGTGAGGCTCAGAAATGTGCTTCCCTCTCATCACCAATTCTAAATGTTCCAGGAGTGTCACTTGTGTGGACTGCATGTGTCCGTCTCTTGTGACAGAGTTAATCTTGCTGCAGGTGCCCATGAAGATTAGGCTGTCCCCCTGGCCAGCTGGTTGTAATGCTCAGCTGTGTGTGGCTGCTATGGATGCTTCAGGCACTTTATCAGGCATGGAGAGCCCCAGCACAATTGACTGTAAAGTCTAATAGCATCTTCCTGTTGCAGTCTTTCTGTTAAATGAGTAGGCCCCTGGCATGACTGGTTGCTAGGCTCAGGGACTTAAAATTGTTGTAGGCCTCTGGCCTACAAGCTCTTGTTGGCTCTCTCAGGAGTGCAGCTGTGTGGGGCTGTCCCTAGGCATGTGAGCAGCCAATTGTTTCAGGCTTTGGAAGGTGGGTCTAACTCCCTATGTGGCTGTTGTAGAAGCATAAGTCTGCTGCAGCTGACAAGCCCCACATTCTGCATTACCACACACTCTCTTAACACAGTCCTGCCCAGTGCATGAGCCCCAACCCACTAAAGTGGACCCAGCTATCCCACTGCAGAGGCCTGACACAGTCTACCATCACAGGCAGGCCCACACCTTGTGAACACCCTGCCTTACAGATGGGGACTCACTCATACAACTGCATAGGTTCTAGTCACTCTACCTGTGTGGGCCCAAAAGTTGCCTGAGGGCTTGCTGTTGTGTGGGGCCAGTCCCTAGGGCAGGCTGCCTCTGTCTGAGCTGGATTAAATCAGTGGTCTAGAGGGTGGGGCAGATCCCTGGGCTAACAGGCCAGGGGAAGAACTGCAACTGTGTCTTCCAGCATCTGTGTGAGAACATCTGTACTATGTCATGATAATGGCTGCTGCTAATGTCACAGTCCCTGAGCAAGTCTTACTTCTCACTCAATGCACCCAGAGCCTATCGGGTGAGTCTTTTTTCACCAAAGGACTATGCATCTTTCTTTCATGTGATGTTAGGTTGCTTTCCAAAATGGGTGAACTTGTGTGTGGGCCCTTGAAGAGCAGGGGGCTTTTTCCCTCATGTCCAATAGCTTTTCTTTGGGTCCTCCCCATTGTAGTTAATAGCCAGCCAAGCCAGATATTGTGGCACTTTTCTTTGTTGTGCTGAGTCCAAAAACTGCTTATAGTGGTTACACTTTCCCGTTCAGATCCTCCACACTCCAGGGAAGGCATCCTACCTGATGATTGGTCCCAGCTGGGCATGAAGTGCTACAGCTCAAAGGTGGATTTTTTCTCTGCAGGAAGGAATGTCTTCCTCTTCCACCTTAGTCAGTATTGTCGTTTGTTGTGGGGATTGTTTTTATCCAGTTTTAAGTTCTCTCTCAGGGTTAACTGTTCCAAGAGTAGTTGTAAATTTATTGTGTCCATGGGAGGAGGTGTGTCCAGAGTCCACCTACAATGCTTTCTTTTTTAAAATAATTAATTAATTAATTAAATATTATTGAGGAAGATTAACCCTGAGATAACATCTGCTGCCAATCCTCCTCTTTTTGCTGAGGAATACTGGCCCTGACTTAACATCTGTGCCCATCTTCCTCTACTTTTTTATGTGGGACACCTACCACAGCATGGCTTGCCAAGTGGTGCCATGTCCATACCCAGGATCTGAACTGGCGAACCCCAGGACGCCAAAGTGGAACATGTGAACTTAACCACTGCACCACTGGGCCAGACCCCTACAATGCTTTCTTGATATTGTTTCTCCCATCATCATTTATTGAAGAGGCTTTCTCTTCTCTATCGTATATTCTTGGTTCCTTTGTCAAAAATTAACTGTTCATAAATATGCGGGTTTATTTCTGGGCTCTTGACTCTGATCTTTTTATCTGTTTGTCTGTTTTTCTGTCGGTAACATGCTGTTTTGATTACTACAGCTTTGTAGTATACCTTGAAATCATGGCTTGTGATGTCTCCAGAAATTTTTGGTCTTTTTTCTCAAGGCTGCATTGGTTATTCAGGGTTTCTTGTTGTCCCATACAAATATTAAGGTTCTTTGTTATATTTCCATGAAAAAAAATGTCATTGGGACTTTGATAGAGATTGCATTGAAGCTTTAGATTGTTTCAGGTAGTATGGACATATTAAGTATGTTAATTCTTCCAATCCATGAGCATGAGCTATCTTTCCATTTCTTGCTGTCTTCAACTTCTTTCAGTAATATCTTATAGTTTTGAGTGTACAGGTCTATCATCTACTTGATTAAATTTATTCCTAGGTATTCCATTCTTTTTTGTCTCAATTGTAAATGGGATTTTATTCTTGATTTTTTTCTCCTAGTTTTTCGCTTGTGTATAGAAATACAACTGATCTTTTATGTTGGTCTTGTACCCTACAACTTTACTATATTTATTACAGTGAACAACTTCATTATTTTTAGTAATTTTTTGGTAGATTCTTTAGGGTTTTCTATACATAAAATCGTGTCATCCTCAAATAGTGATTATTTTACTTCTTCCTTTCCAATTTGGATTCATTTCCTTTCTTTTTCTTTCCTAATTCCTCTGGCTAGGATTTCAAATGCTATTTTTAATGAATAGTAAGAGTAGGCAAGTTGTCTTTTTCCTGTTTCTAGAGGTATAGCTTTTAGTTTTTCATTATTGAGTATGATTTTAGCTGTGGGTTTGTCATATAGGACATTTATTGCATTGAGGTACTTTCAGGTATACTAATTTTTATCATAAATGGATGCTGAATCTTGTCAAATGCTTTCTCTGCATCTGTTGAGATGATCATGTGATTTTTATTATTTATTTAGCTAGTATGGTGCATCACATTGATTGATTTGTGGGTATTGAACCATCCTTGAATCCCTGGAATAAAACCCACTTGATTGTGATGTATGATCCTTTTAATGTATTGTTGTATTTGATTTGGTAATATTGCGTTGAGGATTTTGCCTTGATGATCTTCAGTGATATTGGCTTATAATTTCATCTTTTTGTGTTGTCCTTGTCTGGTTTTGGTGTCAGAGTAATGTTGGCCTCATAAGATTAATTAGAATATTTCCTCCTCTCCTCTTCAATTTTTTGGAAGATTTTGAGAATGACTGTTATTAATCTTTGAATGTTTGGTAGAATTCACCAAAGAAGCTGTCTAGTCCTGGAAATTTGTTTTTTGGGAGGTTTTGATTACTGTTTCAATCTCCTTACTAATGATTTGTCTATTCAGATTCCATATTTCATCTTGATTCAGTTTGGAGAGGTTGTATGATTCTAAGAATTTATCCATTTCTTCTAGGTTATCCAATTTATTGGTGTATTGTTTTTCATAGTATTGTTTTATAATCCTTTGTATATTTGTAATATCTGTTGTAATTTCTCTCCTTTCATTCCTTATTTTACTTATTTGAGCCTTCTCTCTTTCTTCTGTACTGAGTCTAGCTTGGTGTTTGTCAATTTTGTTTATCTTTTCAAAGAACCAGCTCTTAGTTTAATTGATCCTTTCTATTGTCTTTTTAGTCTCTTATTGTATTTTTTCTTCTCTGACTTTTATTATTTTCTTCCTTCTACTGACTTTTGAGCTTTGGTTGTTCCTTTTCTAGTTCTTTCATATACACTGTTAGATCATTTATTTGAGGTTTTTCTTGTTTTTTAAGGTAGGCTTGTATTGCTATATACTTCCCTCATAGTACCACTTTTGCTGCATCCTAAGTTCTGGTATATTGTGTTTTCATTTTCATTTGTTTCCAGCTGTTTTTTTGATTTCTCCTTTAATATCTTCATTGATTCAATAGTTGTTCAGTAGTTGTTGTATAGTATTCACATATTTGTGACTTTTCTAGCTGTCTTCATATAGTTGATTTCTAGTTTCATACCATTGTGGTCAGAAAAGATGCTTGATATGATTTCAATCTTCTTAACTTTATAAGTCTTGTTTTGTTTCCCCAAATACAGGCTATCTTTGGGGATGTTCCTATTGCATGTCAGCAGAGTGTGTATTCTGCTGTTTTTGGATAGAATTTTCTCTCTCTATATATATATCTATTAAATATATCTTGTCTAGTGGTTCATCAAGGCATATTTTCCTTGTTGATGTTCTGCCTGGATGATCTATCCATTTATAGAAGTGGAGAAATAAAATCCCTTACTAGTGTAGTGTTGCTGTCAATTTCTCCCTTTAGATCTGTTAACAGTTGCTTTGTATACTTTGGTACTCTTATGTTAGATGCATATATATTAATAAATGTTATGTCTTCTTGATGAATTGTCCCTTTACCATTATATAATATCTATCTTTGTCTCTTATTATCTTTTTTGGCTTAAAGTCTACTTTATCTCATACAAATTTGGCTACACCTACTTTCTTTGGGTTGTCAATTGCTTGGAGTAAAATCTTCCATCCCTTCTCTTTGAGCCTATGTGTGTCTTTAGAGATGAGATGAGTCTCCTGGAGGCAGGATATTGTTGAATCTTGTTGTTCAATCCATCCAGCAACTCTGTGTCTTTTGATTGGTGAATTCAAATTTACATTTAGGGTGATTATTGATATATGAGAACTTAATACTGCCATTTTATATTTTGTTTGCTGCTTGCTCTATATTTCCATTGGCTTTTTTTCCTTATGTTTGTGTCATTTCAGTTTTGTGGTTTTCTGAGATGTGTTTCTCAGTTTCCTCTTATTTTACGTTTTGTGACTCTGCGAGAATTTTTGTCTTGTGGTTACCATGAGATTTGTGTAAAAGATCTCATAAGTGAGATAGCCCTTTTTATATTGATAGCATCCTATCTTCATTTGCCTATGCAGGTTCCATGCTTTTCCTCTTTCCGATCTATACTTTTGTTGTCAGAAATAATTCTTGTTTTATATTGTGAATTTATTACCAAATTGAAGTAGTTATAGTTAATTTTAGTGCTTTCTTTCCCTTTAACCTTTATGTTATAATTGTTTTCTAACCTTTTGTGATATAGAGTTGTAATTTTCTGATTCTATTTATCACCTTGCTTAAAGATTTGTACAGCTTTGCCTTTTCAGGTGAGGGAACTCCTTTCAAGATTTCTTGTAAGGCATATCTAGTGGCAATGAACTCCCTGAGCTTTTGTTTGTCTGAGAAAGGCTTTATTTCTCCCTCATATTTGAAAGATAACTTTTTTGGATAGAATATTCATGGCTGAGTTTTTATCTTATAATATTTTGAATATATCATTCCACTTTCTCTTGGTCTGTACAGTTTCTGCTGAGAAATATGCTGATAGACTGACTAATGGGAATTTCCTTGTAGGTTAATTATTTATTTTTTTGGATGCCTTTAATATGCTTTCTCTGTCATTGACTTTTGAAAGTTTTATTATAATTTGTCTTGGAGAAGGTCTTTTCATTTTGAGACAATTAGGTATTCTATTAGCTTCATGCACTTGTATATCCAGTTTCTTCCTCAGGTTTGGGAAACTCTCAGCTATTATTTCTTTAAATAAAGTCTTTGCTCCCTTATCAGTCTCTTCTCCTGGAATACTCATTATACTTGCATTGCCTTTCCTAAGTGAGGTGGAGATTCCTTATAGAATTTGTTCATTTTTGAAAAATCTTATTTCTCTCTCCTCCTCCATCTGAATAATTAGACTCAATCTTTTGAAGCTTTCAATCTTTTAGCTCACTAATTATTTCTTTGATATGGTCTGATATATTTTTAATGCTATTTTATTTTTTGTCTCATTGATTGTTTTCTTCAACTCTAGAATTTCTGTTTAATTCTTTTTTAGTATTAGAATCTCTTTGTTGAACTATTCCTTCTGTTCATTTATTTTATTTCTGTGCTCATTTAACTGTCTTTCTGAGTTTTCTAGTTGCTTGTTGAATTTCTTCATGACATCTATTTTGTATTCTCTATCAGTTAGATCTCAATCTTCTGTGACTTCAATTTTGGTTTTTGGAGAATTGTCCTTTTGTGATACCATGTTACATAATTTTTCATGGTATTCAATGAGTTGCTCCTCTGCTGACACATTCATGGTAGAAAATAGCTTTCTTATGTAGGCAAGGCTTTGCTTACTTTGATTCTGAGCTGGTTCTGGCATTAAGGAGCCAGAGATTTCCACCTCCACTGCCTCTGCCAGAGGTGTGATCAGTGCTCTCACTGTGCTGATTGTGCCCCTGAAGTTGCCGGTGCTGTGTTGCTTCCAGTATTGCTGCAGTCATGGGAGTCCTCACTGGGGTCACCAGGCTGGTGAACATTTGCTCTGCTCCCAAGGCCACCTGGGTCATGTGTTCCTCCACTATCACAGGTGGAGGGAGAGAGTGGAGTGCAAGCCAGGGTCATGGGTACCTCCACCTCAGCCAGGGAAGTTAAGTTCACAGGTAGTTCTGTCACAGGTGCTGGGCCAGAGTTGCAGTTGCCACTGCAGCTTCAAGGGTCTGGGGTTGCAGGCTCCATGGTTATTGCTAATGCACTCTGTGCAGTCTCAGGCACTGCTGCAGCTTAATCACTGCTGTCATACACTTTGCCTCTGCTGCTCCTGGATTTTCTGGAAGTGCTGGCACTGCTGCTGCAAAGGATTCAGGGTTTGCAGGTGTCACTATTACTGCCAGATAGGCCTGAGTTGTGGGTGCCACCACCATTGCCAAGAAGAGAGAGGTACCTGGTTTGCAGGTGCCACTGCAGTTCCTGGTACCTCTGCTTGCATGTGCTGCTGTGGTTCTTGTAGCTTCTGTTCTTGGGCAGTGCTGCAGTTTCTGAAGCCAACTGTCATGGCTGCTGGGGGAGATGGAGAGGCTGGATTATGAGCTTTGCAGCAGTTCCTGAGTCCCTGTTCACAGGTGCCATCATGGTTCCTAGAACCTCTGGTTTCATGCACTGTTGTAGTTCTTAGAACCTTAGGTCAAAGGCACTGCCACCACTGCCTGAGTCACTGGGGTCTTGGATGCAGCCCCAACCTATAGGAGGGCCAGGGTCATAGATACTACCACCAAGGGATGGAAAGGAGACTGGATCATGGGCTCCACCATAGTTCCTGAAGCCTCTGGTCACAGCACCACTGCAGTTCCTTGAGATTCTGCTCTGGGGAGCCACTGCCACTGCTTCTCTTGTTCTACCACCTCCAGAAGGTCTAGTCCACCCATCTTCCGATGCACAGATGTAGGAATCTCTCAGGCAATCTAGTGTGTTGTGCAGAGGATCCTTTGTTGATATACAAACATCCTATGGTTTGTAATTTAGAGGGAAGAGACAAAGGGAACAACTCATTCTGCCATGATGCTGACATCACTCCCCCCCCTTGTTTTTTAGTTTTGATATACCATTCTATGGCTCCATAGAATGAGTTAGGGTGTGTTCTCTCTTTTTCTATTTCTGGAAGAGTTTGTGAAGGATTTGTGTTAATTTTTCTTTAAACATTTGGATAAAGGCATCACAAGAAAAGGAAAGGTATATGGATTAGTATCTGTTATGGATATAAACACAAATTCCCTCTATAAAATGCTATCAAAACAAACCAAGCAACATGTCAAAAAGAATTATACAATACGATCAAGTGGATTCATCTCAAGAACATAAGCTTGGTTTATAGTATGCTGCATTGATAGAATAAAGGATAAAACCACATAATAATCTCAATGAATACGGAAAGAGCATTTGCAAAATCCAACATTATTCCATGAAGAAAACCAAGAGTAGAAGACTTCCTTACCCTGATAAAGAGTATCTGTGAAAAACGTGCTAACATCACAGCGTAGAACACAAAATGCTTTCTCTCTAAGATCAGTAGCAAGTCAAGGATGTTTTTTTATGCCTCTCAGTTCAATATTGTACTGGTGATTCAAGCCAGGATAATTGGCGGGGGGGGGGGGGGGGGGGGGCGGAAAGGCATCTTGATTGAAAAGGAAGAAGTCACACTGTCTTTATTTGCAGAAGATATAATTTTATGTACAAAATATCCTAAGGAAATCATAGAAGAAACACAAATAAGAACTAATAAATGACTTCACAAGTTTGCAAGATAGAAAATTGATATACAAAAATCAATTGTATATCCATATGCTGGTAATAAAATTGTGGAAATAAAATTAAGAAAAACAATTCCATGTAAAAAGCAACAAAAATTAAAATACTTAGAGGTAAATTTTTAAAAGTAAATGCAAGCCTTGTACACTGAAAACTACAAAACTTTGTTGAATGAAATTACAGAGAAATACATAGAAAGACATCATATTTTCGTGGATTAGAAGAGTTAGTATTGTTATGATATCATTTGTCCTCAAACTGATCTGCAGATTCAACATAATCCCTGTCAAAATCCTATCTGCCTCTTTTTATAGAAATTGAAAAATCTTAAATTAAAATGGAAATCTTAAAATGCAAATGGAAATATAAGGAGTACAAAATAGATAAAAGGATCAAAAACAAAAAAAACACGGTTGGAGAACTCACACTTTAAAAACTTACTACAAAGCTAAAGTAATCAAGAGAGTGTTGTACAAATATAAGAATAACCAACTCTTTCACTTGATGTCAATTGATTTTTGACAAGGGTATGAAGACAACTCAATTGAGGAAAAAATAGTCCTTTCAGAAACAGTGTTTGCACAACCAGATAACCACATGAAAAACAATGAGGTTTGACTTCTACCTCACATCATATTATAAAATTGGCTCAAAATGGATCATAGACCAAAATGTAAGCGCTAACTTTACAAAATGCCTATCTGCTTCAGATATCTGCCAAGAAACTTGAAAGTCTGAGATTTTTTCCCCCAATGTCAAGATAAAAATTTAGCTAGGCACCACTATATGGATCCTGGAAAAAGGCACAGGACTCTTATGTATGAGAAAAATACTTTACTACTTAGGCAAGCATCATCACTCTTGCCCTGAACTCCCACACAGATGGACCCAAATAGAGGCTGTAAATGCAGAGGATTGCATCACAAGAGAGATATTAGAAATTTAGGGAACTCAAATTGATTATAATGTATAGCAATTATGCCTGTACTTTCCACTGGAGAGTGACACTATTTTTATCTTCCAAAGCCATTTTTTATACAAATACTTTTGAAAAGATAGTTTGGAATAAATGGCAGTCAGTACCTTGCTTGGTTTATAACATTGCAAAATTTCAGTTGTACATTATTATTTGTCAGTCACTATATATATGTACTCCTTTACCTCTTATGCACACCTCTCAACCCCCTTCCCCTCTGGTAACCACTAAGCTATTCTCTTTGTCCATATGTTTGTTTATCTTGCACATAAGAGTGAGATCATATGGTGTTTGTCTTTCTCTGTCTTGCTTATTTCACTTAACATAATATCCTCAAGGTCCATCCATGTTGCAAATGGGACAATTTTGTCTTTTTTATGGCTAAGTAGCATTCTATTTTATATATACACCACACCTTCTTTATCCAATCATCAGTTGATGGACACTTGGGTTGCTTCCACATCTTGGCTATTGTGCAATGAACATAGCGGTGCATAACTCTCTTTGAATTATTGATTTCAAGTTCTTTAGATAAATTCCCAGCAGTGGGATAGCTGGGTCATATAGTATTTCTATTTTTAACATTTTGAGGAATCTCCATACTGGTTTCCACAGTGGTTACACCAGTTTGTGTTCCCACCAGCAGTGTATGAAGGTTCTTTTTTCTCCACATCCTCTGCAACATTTGTTTTTTCAGTCACATCTCTAGCTATTTCACTTTTAAATGCATACATACCTAAGTTGATATTGTATAAGAATAGATAAATGTTATTACACAAAGTAAAAGGCAAATTAAATATTCTGTGCAATTATGAAAGTACAGAAAAGGAAATAAAGAGAAATTCCAGAGGAATATTATATTACATGTTACTTCAGTGGTTACAAATGTTGAATTAATTATTGTTTATTCATAACAATGTCTTTTTTCATTTTATAATTTTCATGTTTTGCACTTAGCAGCAATCATGAATGTAAACCTTGACCTAAAACTGTAGTCTGAAGAGTTCTCATTTCTTACCCTTTTGAGGCGTAAGCCTACAGAATCACAAAAATGTTAATAACTATGGTCAAAGATTCTGTGCATTTTCTATTTAGCCAACTAGATTTGTTTGCTCTGATTAGATTTTTTATTTATTTTTTTCTAAGTGATGTAATTGATTCATGGGAGGAAATAAAATATGAATAAAGAAACACTTTGGAAGAGAAATATTTGATTTATGAAATCATAACAGATGGGAATAGTAAAACTTACAGATATGTTCACAACACCTGCAAGAGTGTAATTTTTAAACATCACAAGACAAAATGAAACCTCTTTCCATCCCTCACCACAGACTATCTCTAGTCAACATTGATAGCTAAGGGTTTCCTCCTTCTAGTGCCTTTACAGGTGGTTCAAATATGTCTTTTCCTACTTACTTCTCTTGAATGTTTATTTTAGTAGAAAAATCCAGAGTGCCTGCTTGTAACTACACTGTGTGACAAGACTGTAAAGTACAGCATTTTGCTTCAAATATAGTGAAGAATTTGTCAGAAGATCTCAATTGTGTATGTGCCTGTATTTTTCTTCCCAAACTGTCCCCAGAATTTTTTTTACCTCTCCACGTAAGGGGAAACCAGAATGGCATACAGAAAGTAAAATGTACTTTGGAGGTTTCAGTTAACATCAATAAATATTTCTATTGGTTTAATACTATCACAATGGAAATCATTGAAGGAAAGTATCTTTATCAACTTTAAAAAAAAAAGCAAATTAGAGTTATTGTTTGTACATTGAATACTTGGGAATCCTTCTATGCTTATAAACATATGTTTATTTAATCACTTCTTTGGAAAACATTTTATCTTTCATTGTCAAAATAACACTTTGTAACATACCACTCCAAAGTTCAGTTGCCCCAAACAGCTATTATTTATTCTTGCTCGAGCAATTGTGTTGGCTGAGTGTTGACTAATCTAGGATTCAGATGGGCTTGGCTTAAATCTGCAGTTTCGGTACAGGGTGTCTCCATTTGTCTCTCACGTGTCTTAGACAGTGAGCTCCCAGATGCATGTTTTTCTCAGGCTGATGGCAAGCGTAAACTGATCCTTTCCTCTTATCGTGTCTGCTAACATCTCATTGGACAAAGATCAAATCAAACATCAATGGGGCTTAGAAATATACTCCACTTTGTTTGGGAGGAACTACAAAGTCACATGGAAAAGGATGTGGATACCTGGAGTGATTAAGGCATTGTAACAGTAATGCAATCTACCACAGGCATGTTGTATATGATACATAGTTTTATGTCCTACATAATTATAGTAATATATATTCATATTCATAAGACAGATATTGTGTCATCTTTCCCTGCAACTATAGCACATCACAATTTGGGTAGCATTTAAATAAATAGTTGTCCACAAAACTCACCCATGGTAAGTTCTCTTGTACAAGTATCAATAGGCAATATGTTTCATATTAGTGGATCACTGTGGCTTTCACGAGGTAACTAGCATCTGCTAATTGCTCTCATCTATGACATCAACTGATTGTGTCTCTTAGATACTTTTGCTGGCATCTGTCCAAATCAGGTAGGAGAATTGAGATCTTAAATCCTATCAGATTTTATGATTGTACAAGGGGGAGAAATCATCCTCTGAGAATTTGAAGACATTCATTTTGCTTCAACAGTTGTTCGGCCCATCCTCCATGTCAGCTACGTGTGTTTCTGTTTGCATACATAATACAGATAGTAAAAGAATATATATTACAATTTCATATCTAGAGAAAATCTGTGATTATTAAAGATATCTGTAAATAATTATTTAAATATTCTGGAAGTAATTTAGATATTTTAGTGCTAAATGCATCTATTTTATTAGAGCTATATCTGATAATTAGTGTAAATTTGAAACAACTATTAGTTATTTTAATTACCTTTTTTGACATTGTAGAATTATTTGCCTTGTTGTCATTATAGAATTATTTTGTTTAACCATTAACATTTTGTTTATGGTTAAACAAAAATTAACCATTTCATTTAGTATTCTCTGAAAATCTATTTCACATTAAATGTGCAAATCTAGTGAGAGAAAACTATAAAACTACATGTTGTTAGAAAAGTGAATACTTTTCTAATGTGATCCATTGCTACAACATAGATTTATTATTTCTGATATTGAAATCGTCAAAATTTCTATTTTTAAAGATAACTTGAAACAATCAATCTAGGGAAAACATGGTTTCAAAAAATTAAGGACTGGAAAACACACAAAAATATATTTATGGAGAGAGATTGTAGAAGATGGAGGCACACTTTATTAGTTGATAAAATATGAGATGTAATTATTCACGAACTCAGCCATCCATTAAATAAACATTGAACATGTGCCACCTATTCAAAGTGCTGGGTACACAATATAAGTAAAAACACGTCTCTTAACTTTCAAGAATCTTATCTTTGTGAGGTTCAGGGCTATGTGGAAACAAATAGACCAATGTATTAAGTATTTAAACCTACACACACGTGATAATATGGGGGCGTATAAGATATTAGTTGGGCCATGTGTGGGGAGAGTGAATTGAGATAAGATAATGTGGGAAGGGTAAACTGAGAAATGAAACTGGATTATTGCTTTATTATAAGAAACAATTACATTAAGCAAAATATTTATTGGATTATTTTCCCCATGGAGCCAGCAAATTAATGCAGAATTGATAAAATGTGACTACGACTCCTGCCATTCACAGGCTCAGACCCCTGCCCAGGGCTTTGGGAACAGTGTTCAGTTTGATACTATACTATAACTGATATAATGAGCCAGAGTCTAATCCCACAACCTGTGCATACCCTATATTATAATATACATTTAGGCATCCGTTAAAAAAAATTGTGTTAATTTTCCATTGTAGCCCTAACAAATTCCCACATACTTAGTATCTTAAATCAACACCCATTTATTAGCTCACCTTACTCTGGGTCAAAATTCCAGCTCAGAGTGACTGGATTCTCTGCCCAGGGCCTCATAGGGCCGAAATCAAGGCTTGCATAGAGACACCACTCTCATCTGAGGCTTGGGGTCTTCTTTGAAGCTCCCTGGTATCGGCAGAATACAGTTTCTTCTAACACTTTCCATGCTGCCCTCTCCACCTTCAAGCCAGCAGTGGCTTGAGGACCCCTTCTGCTTGACATCTGTCTGCCTTCCTCTTCCGTATTTACATTGGGCCCATCCAGGCTAATCTCATTATATTCATAGTTTCACAGATTTGAACATGGACGTCTTTAGGGGTCTTCAGTCCGCCTTCCATAAGTATAAAGCATCTTTTCTCTAGAAGGAAAATCTGTATGAAGAAAGGTCAATGTGCTGCTGGAATGTAGCTCAAATAATGAAAGTCTTTAGCTCATTGTAGCTTTCCATTTTTTTGTTGTTGTTTCACATAAGATGATTCATCATATGCTTTTTGGAAAATAATAAAAACAGAATTCTTGCTTATTCGTGAGAGAGCAATAAATTTGGTTCAAGGAAGGTAACAAATGGTAAGACAAATCTAGCAATTTGGGGAGTCACTTAAGAGGAAGATAGAAATTGATTCAAAAGTGGTGTGCGGCAAGTGAGAAAAGGGGAACACTTTTCTTAAGGTCTGTGATATGGGGAATTTAATTTTAATTAAAACTGTAACCCTAAAACTTTTACTCTGATTACTTATTGATCAGTTTGACTTAACAGGAGAGAGAGTGGAGGAGACTAGACCCAAGATAAAGATGGAGGATGAGTGAAAGTGACGAATACTCCACCCCATCTCCTCACCTCAGATCCCTTGACAAAGGATCCAGCCTGCTTTGGGAGAAAGGGAGGAGGAAATTTAAATCATATTTTAGGTTGAGTTTTAAAATGGATTAGACTCTGAATAATTGAATGTGACTACTGAAAATTTATGGAACATTCACAGGATATAATTTAGGGACAGGAAAGGGAGATCCAATATGCCATTAAAAATTTTTAAAAAATATGGCTATAAGCACATAATTGACTGGGTAGATTGGGAAGGTGTGGGAAGTACAAAGGGATGGGTGATTTGTATCAGCCTTAGGAAAGAAGAAAGCAAAGGAGGAGTTATATAGAGAATGCGTACGTGGAGTCAAGATGACAACACATACCTTTAGCTCTGGTTTCTAAATTGCTATGGCAAATGTGTGTATATGAGAAGAAGAGATAGACAGGGAGGGAGGGAGAAATGGAGAGAGCAGGAGTAGGAGTGATTGCCCATCTATGTACCTAGCAGTTCAGAAATGGGCCACTGTGAAAGTGTCACCAATGCCAAACCACAGAACAACAAATAAAAACCTGAATTTAACTCACTTTAACAAAAAGGTATTGGCTGCCTCCTTTTGTAAGGATCTCTGGTAAAAATTCAAAATTTTAAAGATATCTCTTACCTTAACTCTTCAGGGGTTTAAAATTTAGCATGTTTTTGAGCTGCTCTAATGTCCCTTTAAACAGCCATAGTCAGTACAGCATGGTATAACTAAAACGAGATGTGAGGTTTGATCATTTCCAGATGCCACCTGAAGTGAAGACCTAATGAGCATAGGCTTCGGAGTACAACAGGGCATTGTTTTACTTCTGATCACTAGTCCTCTGACCTCGGCCAAGTTCCATAATGTCTCTAAAGTTCAATTTCCAAAGCTTGTGTGAAGATAAAACTAGCATGATAAAAGAGCACCTAGCACATTGTGGCCACTAAATACCTGTTGGATTCCTTCTTTGCTTAATGTTCTGTTTCCTCGCTACAGCCAGTGCCTGTGGTAGGCAGGCTCTGAGATGGCCCACAATGGGCTTGTCTCCTGAAATCCATGCCCTTTTGTAGTCCCCTTTACTTGAGTGTAAACTGGACCTAGTGACTCATAAGGGATACAATATAACAGAAGTACCGGGATGCCACCTACTGGATTAGGTTATGAAAAGGCTGTGGACTTAGCCTTGAGATCCTCTCCACGCTCTCTCTCACTTTCTCAGATACATTGCCACAAAGGAAACAAGCTGCTGTGGTGTGAGCAGCCTTATGGAGAAGCCCAGGTGGTAAGGAACTGAGCCAACAGCCAGTAAAGATCCGAACCTGCCAGCAACCACGTGAATGAGCCTGGAAGCAGACCTGTCAGCCCCTGGAGAGTCTTGAGATGACTGTAGCCCCACCTGGCACCTTGTCCGCAACCTCTCGAGAGGCTTTGAGCCAAAGGCATCCAGTTAAACCATGTCCAGATTCTTTACGATAGAAATTGTTAAATATACATATCTGTTATTTAAGCCATGTTTGGGGGTCATTCGTTGTGTAGCAATAGATAATGACTACAGTGCCCAATTTTAAAAGGGATTATATTCTATAAAATGCACATTGCAAATATGATTATATGAAATGATTTTGCTTATAGACAATATTATAAACAAAAGACAAATTTCCTGTACAGCTTAGAAAATGATATTACTTTCATAAAAAGATGACGAGTGTTTCCATAAAATATTCTTAACATCTCATAACACTAAAGCCAAAGTATGTTTCACAGTGCAGAGGGAGATTCGAAGATATGTATATCACGTGCAGAGCCATGAGATCTCTGCAGCCCCTTATCAGCTTCTGTAGAATATTGACATATGCTATTTTTTTCCACCAAGTTCTTTTTAATAAAGTCTGGTTGAAATCCCCCGAATGAGCTCAAGGTGCTAATCTTTCTGCTGTGCATTTTTCAAAGAAAGCCTATGCTCTGAACCTTTCAAACGATTCTACCTCTCTTCTTTATATTTATACTTACAACAAAGATCAAATATCTTACTGAGATTAAAGGTAAAAATTTTTTGCTAACAAATATTTATTGACAAACAAATATGTTATCAAAGAGTTAGCAAGCAATTTTTCAATAATTTTACTTCATTTTAAATTCAAATTACTATTAGCACTTGTGAATGACAGATTTGAGGGTGAGCTCCAATGAAACCCTCCTCTGGATATTCACACCTTTGTGTAAGAGTATTCACACTGTTGCATGTGGACAGAAACTGTGACTTGCTATTAATCAATAAAATATGGGAAAGGTTCTGGGATGTCACTTCCATGATAATATTATGTTATATAATATTCTTTCTTAGGAAATAGACCTAGAGACTTTCTTTGCTGACTTGATATTGGCATATCTCACATGGAGAGGACCTACAAGTGGCCTCTAGGAACTGAGAGCAGTTTCTAGATGACTTCCATAAAAAGTTATACCCTTCAGTCATGTATCTGCAATGAAGTGAATTCTATAAACGACCTGATAAGTTAAAGCAGATACTTCCCCAGCCATGCCTATGGATGGGAATGCAGCCTGGCAACAAGGTGATTGAAAATCCGAGCAGAAGCACCAACTGAGCCATGCCTAGACTCCTGAACTCTGGAAATTGTGAGATAACAAATGTGCTCTGTTATAGGTTCTGTTTGTGGTAATTTGTTATGCAGCAAAAGAGAAACTAAATAGAAAACTACAGCAATGGACTTCAAAGTCCTTTAACAAAATTATCACTGCTTAGCAATTTTGCCAAAGTCAAGCCAAGTTTTTAAATGTTTGTAAAATATAAAACTATTATGGATATCAACCTTTCTTTTACTTTAATCAATTGCCATCTTTACCTGTGAAACATAATGTGGAGATATTACACCTCACTTTATAGCTAAGAATAATGATGATTTTGATTTTAGCAGATCCACTTATATTATCAACACACTTTTCCACAATTCAAGCTTTTTATCATTGCCTTTAGCTGTTCAGTGACATCTTTGAAAGAAAACCAGAGTCAAGAAACTTGGGCTGGAGGCCTATTTTTGTTAGTTGTAATCCTGTGACAATAGATATATTTCCTAAACTTTTCGAGCTTCTCCTTCCTTATCCCAGCTCTTACCACCTATAATATTATTGTGAGCTGCTCTTTATTGAATAGCTGTTTTATTTCAGTGGTGTACAGAGACTCTAAAACATTCTTTTTAATCGTTAAACGACCTCACAAAGAAGATGCTATTGTTTCTGTTTCATAGATGTGGAAACAAATTCTGAATTATCAGGTAAGTTGTTCACCTATTAAATAAAAGTAAAGGCGTTTAAATCCAAGTGCCTCCGGTCCGAAAACTAGAGATCTCTTCTACTTATGGTTCTACTACACAGTATTTCTATAATCAATGCATATTAACAATAAATAAATATTAGTATTTGTCCCCAATTTTTATTCATTAATAATATAAAAGGCTATATTTTCTGATGAACCATGCAATAGTTATTTCATGATCTAAGCATAAACATTTGTTAGAAATAATCTGCCTACTAACAGATTTCTTTTGGTTGATTTGTTAAAAGTATAATAATGACCAATTTTGTTACGCTTTGAATATAATAGTGTTAAAATGCAGCATTCAATATCCATTTTAATGTCTTTCAATTTACATTTTCTCACTATTGGTAATTTTATGCTCAAATTCCCACATAAAAAAAGAATAAAGAAGGGATTTACAAAATAAATCTGTATTTTATTCTGGATTTCTATATTAATTCCAAGGGATCTTAATGTTGCTCATTAATGACTTATAAAAGCTAAAAGAGCTTATCCCTAAGGTTATTTTTAATTACTTCCATCTGCAATATTAATTTAACATAGATTATTTAATGGCAAAACACCTGAGTTAGCTTTTACCCTATTTTGTAATCCAGATACAATATATTGACTTAATAAAGGTTATTTCCCCAAAATGCCTACATTTATCTCTGTATCTTTTCCAGTGCAATTTAGAAATCCTGCCATCCCTGTCCTATGGTAACTAAATTACAGTGAATGATGTGCTGGAACCAACTCGAAGAGCCTTGAGAAATCTTATTCCTTTCGTTCCTCTCAACTTCTCAACTCCAACGATCTTACACAGATAGTCTGAAATCTGAATGTTGGGAATATTTATACCATGGAACATGAATGCTAAATGGTACAAATCAAGGCTTTACTTTTTTAGGCAAACCATTTTACCAGCCCACCACATATTTCAGTCCATGGGAAAAAATAAAATAACTATTTTTCAGTTAAAAGAAAAGGAAATTTGGGAATCACTAACTATAAAAAATATTACGCTTGATAAATATATTAAAATCTAGATCAATTTAGTATATCTTAGATTAGCAAGTCAAATTTTCTGAGCCATTGCAATGCAAAAATTTGTAGAGAGAATCAGCCATAAAGTTTGTTTAATGCACAACAGGGTCTGTAAGGAAACAATGTCAAATGCAAGGGAATTTTGCTTTTCACAACGTTCTCATAATTTATTTTAAAAAGTTAATTGTTAGCCTGTCAGATTGTCCCTTTTCCAGCTATCATCGTACTCATAAAAGAAGAAAAGGGGCCAAACTAGGAGAAAGTATGCCTCATTCTCATGAATTCACTAAGTGCCAATTTCAGTTAACTGTTCAATCCCTGAAAAGTGAGTTTGTCTATTATAAAGCAAGTACCTTCTGATGGCAAAACCGAGATGCAATAGAAAGCTATTTTTGTATAAGATATAAAATAAGTGAAACTATTTTGAATTGAAATTGAGGGCAAGCCTTATTTATTCCAAGAGTAGTTTAGTGTGGTTCCTCTACTTACCTCAAAGAGAAAATTTTTCGTGGTGAAATAAGATGTATTATCCAAACAGGGCTGCTATTGATATTTACTCAGATCACACAATATCATCCTGAAAAGACCATATTAGCAAACTAAGCTGTAAAGCTGAGCTCAGTGTAGGACTCATACATCTGATTGGTTTCATTCTTTAATAGTTATGGAGTTTTCCCACTATGACAGTGAATAAATGGCAGAAGTCTTACTTCAGTAGCCTCCAACCTTGGATGGGATGCTACAAACAAATACCCCTTCCAGATGGTATTGACCTCAGGCAGTTTCACAATTTTGCCTTATCTAGAATATTTTATTACTTTTAAAACATTGTGTTAAGCCAGTAAACAACTAATTTCGTTTTAACAGAGAGAGGCCAAAAAAGGACATCAGCAACTAGTTAACATTTATTTTGAAAAATAAGCATATTTTAAACTATCCATTACCAGAAGTGAAATTAAATGAATTTATCATATTGGAGTCTTCTTTAGGAATTAGCTCAAAAATAAAGTTCCATTAAACCTTGCAAAGTTGCAATTCACTATTCATTAGTTCATTTAATTCATTAACTTTACAATAAGCTAACAAATATTTATAGCCCAAACAGACATCATAATAATAAACATTATACTGGAAGCTCTGATGGAGCACAAAGGCAAATTATTCCAAATTAAAGGCAGTATTGGAGAAAGTTAAATCACATCTCATTCCAATTATTAGTTTTACCAGCAGGATAAAATGTGTGGCAAAGGTAGGTTTATTTGTGACCTGAGGCTTCCTGAAATAGAGAAGGGTAATAAGTAAGTGTCTAGTCAAAAGAGAAGAAAATCCAGCAAAGGAAACAAGATCTGTATTCACCGCTTAACTCACTATCATAAAGTCATTGTCTCACTAGTTGTCCCTTACAATACAAGCTCTATGAGGCTACTCAGAGTTAGCTAAACTCAAGATTAAGTATAGTCCTCTAGACTGCCAGGTCTGCTCAAGACTTCTGACACCAACTGTAAATTTAGAGGTCCCCAGGGCCACCCTCAATTCAGACCAGCTGGTTACAAATTGGGGGTTCCCAACAGAGTCCCTCAGACTAGATAATTCTCTACAATGACCTAGAACTCAAGAAAGTGCTATACTTAAAATTACAAATTGGTTATAGCAAAAGGATACAAATCAGAATCAGCCAAAAGAAGGGATGCATTGAGCAGAATCTGGGGCTGGGAGAGTTCCAACTGTGAAGCTTCCAAGTCCTCAAGATGCAATGCCCCCTCATTATCAATGCATAGCAACATATTACTAATTATTAGATTATTACCAACTACTAGACTATTACCTACTCAGGGAGCCCAATTGAGTTTCTCTAGTGTCGAGAGTATTTATTGAGGCTTCATTATGTAGGCGTGATTGATTCCCTAATTGTCCATATGGTTGAACTTAGTCCCAAGTCCTCCTACCCCCAGCCCCACACTCTTTGAGGTTGGGCTGATTTCACTTGTCCCAAAGTGCTAATCCTCTAATCATATGGTTGTTCTTTCGGGCCAGTCACATCCTGAGTCATCTCTTAGCACCAACTATCAGGTGTGGTCCGAGTGATCCCATGGATAACAAAGACACTACTATCACTCAGGAATTCCCAAGGGTTAGAGGTCATCCCCAGCAGCCAGGACAAAGGCTAGATCTCTCTTTTGCTAAATTAATTCTTCACTACATAGAGGCCAAGGACAAAATCTATCTTTTAAACATCTTTTCCCAAGTACCTAGAATTATGTGTGCAAGATTATCACACCGGGGTTTAGTATCTCAATCTAAAATTGTAAAGAGTTGAGTTGAACTGAATGAAGGAAGGGAGGAAAGAAAGAATTATTTTAATTTCCATTAAAATAATATTTATCAGCACTGTACTCTAGTTGGCATCTATTTTTCCCATTGTTTGGTGAATTTTTTCTTTTTAGTTAAAAAAAAGTCAGCTGCCTTGTGTTAAAAGTCATCTATTAAATATTTCTTGCTTCTGCTTCTCAATCTTCCTTTTATTCTCCAATTTAACCACTTTTATTCATTCAAATAATATGTTAGGAAACACATACTTATGAGTTTCAACTTCCCACCTCAATACCATCAAACAAGCTGTGTCTGTAGTCAATAACGTTCTATCAATTCTTACTACCAGATTAAGTTTCTTTATCCATGAACAATACAGTGCTATGGCCGCATTCTCCAAAAGAATCACCTCTTTCCTTTCCAGCTCCTATCTCCCCTGCAGGACTGTCTTTGGCTTTGCAGAATAGGCTGCGAAACTAACAATGTCAATTTCTATGATTCTTGCCTAATATGTGTTGGCTATAATTTAAATTATGCAAATTTAAGCCCAGTAGTCCTGATACATAATACAAATCTTAAGAGCCCAGAATACTGATTCAGATGCTAGAAGTGGAAAAAACAGTTCCAGTTAAAAATTTCACTAAAAATTAGAGTCAGCAATATTGCTTAGCAGTTCTACCTCTTTTCTTTGGCTTCTGTTAGGTTGTTAGGTAATGGGATATGGTTGAGAAACTGTTTCTATAAATAACAACAGCAAAAGAGTGAGAAATATCCAAGACATATTCCCTGGGCTTATATAACAATTCTTAAAAAGTGAAAATAATATTAGCGTCCGAAATTACTTACTGTACCACATGGGAGAAACCGTTACATGATTATTGCATAGAATGCATAATATTTTCCCTTTGGAATCTGATAATACAGTCATGAAAAATGGTGACATGTGCAAGGACTGAGAAGAGGGTAATGGGTTAGACATGTGAGGGTCACATTAAGGGCTGAGGGAATCTCCTGTAACTCTAGTCTCCAATAAGAACTCTGTAAAAGTATTATCTCTGAGGTACCCACCTGCTGACTCAGCTCCCCTACTCCTCACCTACAACCTGGGGATTGATGACACAGACTTGGTAGCTCAGTTCAGTCATGCAAAGAGAGGATCCTAGACAAACTGGATGCAGGTCTGAGAACCTCTCTGGATCACTCGCTTGGTACCCATGGTATGCATTGATGTCCCCACACTGGAGATTGGGAAGGGGGTGGTTTCCTTCTCTTCCTTGTTCTTCTTCTTCTTATTGATACTCAAGACTTACTGCCTCTCAAAGAACCTACATTTTATCTCTACAACTGAGCTGTAGTATCAGTTGAATTTTTTGCACATCAATTATCTAAGTTAAAATACTATGGATCAAACATTAACTTTTAAAAGGTTTTTTAAACATATAAAGTGAATTAATTAATAGCATAGAATTCTTAAATTTCACGATCAAAACAAGTCTAATATTGAGCAGGAGTTAGGAGTCTTGAAGTCACAGTCCTATCCAAATCCTAGCTCCATAATAATTAGCTTGTTAGCAAGTTACTTGATCTCTCTGACTGTTGAAACATTACTGCCTAAATTACTATGTACATAAAATTCCTAAGCCTATTCCTGATACATAGGAAGAGCCCAGGAAATATAAGATATAAATATTAAGAGATGACCAACAGAGAACAAAGAGAGAAATCTTAAAAATGTTAAGCTATACATTCTCAGGAAATTGGTCTATTGTAATCTACATTTTTAAAAACTATTTGCTCTCTAAAAACTAATTTTTCTATTTTCTTTTCTTTTGAATATGCCAATAATTGTAGTGAAGTTTTAATCCTACCAAAATGTTTTAGAATAGTTTTGAAGGTACAAAAACAACAATAAATATCCTTACCCTTGAAGTGTGTTGGTGAGGACTTGATAGCTGCGATGAGAAGATGAAAGGCTTTGAAGAATTAAAATTCCATTTCGTAACATTTTTACTTTTTTGAAATGCTTCCAGCTTTACTAAAATCTTCTAAAGCTCCAATGAAAAGGCTTGAAATAAGGTGATATTTATCATTACCATCACTTCAAAGCAAAAATACTATCTTATATTTTAATGACAATGATGTTCTCATTGTTTTCTAGTATGACTGGGCTACTGCAAACCCATAGATAACATAGTTAAATTAAATCCAGTCCATTTCGAGGAAAAATATACTCAATTGTAATAAATTAACATTCATTTTAGAGGTTTTAAATAAAATGGAAAAAATATGTTTTTTTCTCACATGTGCAACGAGCAATTTTCTTTCAAACTTTGTGAATAAATTAATTCTCTGGATATACTGATATACTTGTTATCTTTGCAGAGCAAAGAAAACCCACTGCTAATAACTGTACTGAAGAATAACTACAACCCATGCAATGAAATCATAATGCAACTTTATTTTGTCTCTAACTATTCATTTAAATATCTTCTCTGGAACTAGTTCTTCCCTTGCCCCTAGATGAAATTTAGGGCAAGTTCCGTTACTTCTTATTTCTTACAGGTAATAAAAGTTTCTCCAGGCAATAGTAAATATATCTAGCCAAAGGTAATAACAATTTTAAATTTCATTCAATGTCACAGCTCTGCCCCACATACTGTTGAAGGCAAGACCCTAAAAGCATAAGAGAAGTGTGATTGATAAAGAAACCAATCATATCTCTTTCTCATGCTGTATTCTTGATGAATGGGTATCGGACTCTCGGGGACTAGCAGACATTCAAAAAGGGCTGTCTTCCTCACTTAGCACTCTTCATAGATTTTTCAGCATTCACCATCTCTGCCACAACCATCACTAGTTTTCTCTCATTTGCAGTCCCCCAGATAGAGATGAATGCCCTCTCCTCTAGCTGGCTGCCCTTCTTATCTTCTGTAACAAACAACCCCGAATTTCAATGGCTTCATGTGCACACACACACACGCACACACACACACACACAAACTTGGTTTGCTTGATAGTGTGAAGATAAATTTGGATGTTAAAGGATTCTGCACCACACATTCATTCAGGAACCCAGGCACCTCTAGGAGGACTCTGCCTATATCTGACATTCAAGGCTATGAATGAGGTAAGAGAATCATTTGCGAAATATTTTATAGGCCAGGTCTTAATGTAGCATGTATATTTTATGACTAGAACTTAGTCAAAAAGACTTACATATTTGCAAAATATTCAAGGAAATGCCATATGTCTCTGTGTGAAGGGGGAAAATAAAATGGGCTTAGCAAACATTTATAATTGGATTACTTCTTTATTCCTTGTGACTTTGTGGTTCTCACATGTTTGGTGGGCTACTTGGATGAGATCTGAGATAATCTCATCCTGCTTTCTTGTGCAAGTAGTTTATGTGGGTCACATTGATCTACAGAAACTTCTTGCAGATTCTTTGCTGCAACAATTTTTATGAGAACAGAATGCTAGATCCTAACATAGTCATCTCTCCTAGCTCCACTATCAGAAAAGCTTGTTGGTCTTTTTCCAGGCATAAGTTACAAATCCGTTCATGGAATCCACCTTATGCAAGCTCTCCAAAGAGGACCAGCTATAGCCCATTTCCCTAGGCCTCAGGGGCAATCATGGGGTCCCTCATTCCTTCTTCTTGTGTATTTGGCATCACAAAAGACTCATAGCTTTCTCTTCTTGTCTCAGACTTTCTCTTTTTATTGCAGGCAAAAAGTTTAAATCTAGTTTTATTTCTTTACATTTGTGAGTACTACATGGTGATGTCAAACATCCCTTTGGAATGAGATGGCTACCATCTTGGAGCATTAGACAAACCTGAAGCTAAAAAAGCAGACTTATAGCATTATAGCATTTTCTTATATATTTAAAGAGTGCAACATTTTCTCTAAGTAATCTCTGATTTGAGACAACCGATCATATGTTTAGATAACATTTTTTATCTTCTTGAGTAGGTTGATAGAAAAGATTTCTTTACTTTAAAATAGGTTTCTTCAGTCTCAGAGTAATGACAGGTTTGCAATTAATTAAGCAAATTTCATTGAGCCCCTAATATGTGCCAAGCATTAAACTATTTACTGTAGAAGTAAACATTGTTCTTGTTCTCAAGAATTTCTTATGTTATCAAGGAATATTGATTGAAAACAATTGATAATGAGGCTTGGTAATGCTACAGTAGGAGTGGAGAGTGAAATGGGTGATAGCATCAAATTTAGATTAGAGAAGCAACCATATTAACTGTGTTAAAACACTGGCTAGCACTACCCCTCATAACCAGCTCACATTCCCCCCTCCAACATAACCTCCACAAAAAAATCCATCACAACAATGCTCAGTTATACCTGGTCATGATAATGAAGCTTTGAATAGAGCCTGTGTCCAATGACGACTCTCCTCAAAGAGGATGGTCTGTTTTTCTAACCAGACAATAGAGAGACTTTGAGGGAGCTAAACTATATGCATTCTTAATCTTTTCTGAGATACTGTACATAGGTATTGGAATCTAAAAACTATTCAGATCAAAATGTTTTCACCTTCCCAGAGTGGAAAAGACATATGCACATGAAGATCAGACAAGTAATAAACCACTTTCCACAACTGATACCTACCCACTCCTGCTGAGTAGGAAAGAAAGTTTACAGGTTCTACTGCAACCCTTAAGTATGGTTGCTGTAGGTTGGTTGCAAGTATTGTTAATCATATTTAGAAAATTCCTTTCATTTTTCCAGACAATTAAAATTTAACAGCCTCTGATGGCTATTAATTTTATCAAAATGACTGCTAGATTTTATCAAAAGCTTTTTCTGCATTTATTGACATGATCATATATTCTTTTCCCCCAATATTCTGTATTAATATGGTGAATTTCATTGATTTGTATGCAGCTTTTCAACCAGCTTTGTGTTTCTTGAATAAACATCATTAATCTTAATGCAATAATATGCTTTTTACCTATGGCTGTATTGGATTTATTATTTTTAAAATATTAAGTTCCTGAGAGAATTTTTCTTTTCTTTCTCTCTCTATCCCTCTTTCTTGCTTCTTTTCTTTTTAAATATCTTTGTGAGCTTTTGGAATCAAAATTACTCTGATGCCATAAAAACAATTTGGAAGGCTCCTTCTTTTTAGATTCTGGAAGAGTTTGTGTAAACTAAGTGCTATTTCTTCCTTAAATTTTTAAAAGAATTTTTCTAGTGAAATATCTGGGACTGAAGTTACCATTGAAGAAAGTTTGTTTTTTTTAAATTACAAATTCAATTTATTTATTTGTTATAGGAAAGTTCAAAATTTTTATTTCTTATTCTGTCAGGTATGAGTTTTTTCAATTATTTCATTTCATCTAAATCATTAAATTTATTACTATAAAATTGTTCATATTACCCTTTATTATCTTCTTCTTATCTATAGGATCTGTAGTGATGATACGGATGAGGAACGTATTTTATTCCTGATATTGGTAAACTCTGTTTTTGCTTTTCTTTTCTTACCAGTCTAGTTGGGTGTTTATCAATGTTATTAATAATTTCCAGAAACACACCTGTGACTTCATTGATTTTCCCTATTAAACGTTTGTTCTATATTCCAATAATTTATGTTCTCATCTCTATAGTTTCCTTTTTTCTATTTTCTTTCAATTTTGTTTGCTTTTCCTTGTTTCTTGACATGAAGTTTGTATCATCAATTTTCATCTTTTCTTTCTTTTTAACATATGCAATTAAAGCTAAGAAATTCCTCTAATCCTTACTTTAACTATATCCCATGTTTTCATATGACCTTTTTTATTTCAGTTCAAAAGATTTTTTATTATGATTTCATTTTTTTGGTCCACAACCTATTAAGAGTAATTGTGTTTTATTTCCAAACTTTGGAGATATTTTAGTTTTATTTCCATTGATTTTAGTTTAATGCCACTGAAGTCAAAGAATATTTTGTCTGTGAATTGAACCATTTGAAGTTTTTTGATATCTGTTTTATGGCTCAGGCAGTTCTTCTAATTGCACTTGAAATAAATTTGCATTTAGTAGTTGCATTTCCAGTAATCAAATACATTATCTGTTAGGTCATAAGTTAATCAATTCTTCTAAAACCTCACAGATATTTTTCTGTGCTTGTTATATCAGTTATTGAGAGAAGTATCTTAAAATTTCCAAATATAATTGTCTGTTTTTTCTTTTGTTGACAGTTTTTGCTTTATGCATGTTTAGGATATATTATCAGATGCATACAAATTTAGGAATAATATGTCCTTATGTTGAACTGATTTATTTATCATTATGAATTATAATTGTTTATTTCTGGGAATATTTTTAGTACTATTCTATATAAATTATGTTTTATCTAATGTCACTTTATCTATGCTAAATTTCTTCTGCTTAGTTTTTTCATAATGTGTTTTTTATACCTTTTTATATTCAACAAGTCTGTGTCCTTATATTTAGAATATGTCCCTTTGTAATTAGCAAACAGTTAGGACCCCCTTTCTTAATCCTCTCTGGCAAGGTTTTGACTTTGAATTACAATGTTTTGTCCAGTTATGATTAATGTTATTACTGCTTGTGTACCATATTCTTGCTTGTTTTCTCTTTGGGGAAGTTAGTAGTCATGGAACAAGTCCTGATCTTTTTGTGATAATTATTACAGAAGTTGTGACTTAGCTTCTCAGGCTGGATGCTGCAGACCTTTTGGTTCAGGATCCTGGCCTGCTTGCTGTAGAGGTGTGGATCAGAGTTCTGTTGTCATAGGAGATGTGGCCATTGTTTGTTCGTAAATTCAGTGTCTAGGTGGCTATCCTGTTTTCTATTTTTTTGCCTAATTGTCTTGCCTCTAAATATATCTAGTACCTTTGATTACATGCCAAAGATAAAGTATAGGAGAACTTTTGAGATCTCAGATAATATATCTCCCTACCTTTCCTATGGTAAATAGATAGGGTGAGGGGTTGATCATCTCACTCCACTTAAGAATTGATTTGGGGCGGGTTTTGGTTCCAGTTTACATAAGACAGAGACACCCTATTTTCCCCTTGTCCTAGAGTCTGGTCTCTTTGGATTTTGATTAAAAGCCTGGTGCTCCTCAACCATGAAAGACTGTGAGAGAACCAGCTCTGGCTTCAGGTGCTCCAACTCAGTTCTTGAGGCTCCCAGAGTATGTAGCTTAAAATCTGACAAATAAGAAGGAGATTAAAGTTTGTCTGAGCACATGATTGCACCTCAGGACCTTTCAGTCTGTTGTTTAGAAATGTTTCCCATAGCTCCTTGGCCTCCTGTGCAGCCGTTGCTCTCAGTAAGTGTTCCAGGGAAAGCTGGCCACGTTGTGGAATCCCTGCCAGCTTTGAATTTGTTAATACTTATCTCTTGTGGCTAAAAACACGTCACTGATTTTTTTCCCATTAGAATATTTCTGCCTTGTCCTCACCAAGAATAAGAAAATGTCTACAGGGGAAAAATTGACAGATATTATCAAATTACCACATCTGCTCTCAAATTTTAGTTTGCCCAATCTTTCTTTCTTTTGGGCTATGATGTAATTACAAAATGAATTTTTCATCTTATTCTGGTTTTCTGTCTATTGTACCAAGAGCATTAGTCTGCTGTGACCTGCTAAGTCTGACACAAAGGAGTTAGTATTTTTTTGAAGCGGGTGTTTACACTGATGACTCTAACTCCAATTTAACAGTACAGAATTTTTCCTCACTTCACTCAAACTGTGTTTCTGTTTTCTTATCCATGGTGAGATACCTGACTCTCAACGATATTATATTTAGCTCTTGCCCAATGGTACCCAAATTACTACAATCATATCACTAAAAAATCATTTGGCCAATTAAAATTTTGAGTTAACTTTCACTTTTATTTGTATTTTTTTCTGGCTACTTAGCCAAACCTATATGGATAATAGGCAAATCTCTGAGCTTTAAGTTCAAAGTTCTCACCTAATGTGTGGCGTGCTTGAATAGCAACAAGGAGAGAAGGGCTTGTGGGTTTTGAGTGTGATCATTTATTTTCAGCACTCTCATGAACAAGATCTGCCTCTGGTTGCTGCAATCAAAAAGGAAAAATAAAACAGCAGTAGAAGGGTTTTAATAATTACATAATTACTAATATATGTTATAGAGAATTATCACCACTTTTAGAGTGGTCTCCATTATAATAATTCTTTCATCTCTGTACTGTGTGGTTTCCTGAGAAGTTCACTGAATAGTTCTCTTTATTAATAACACTCTGAACAATGCATGAGCAATGTATATTTACCCCTGGATGGAGAATGCTTCTCCTAGGCTGCATAATAAGAGCCCCTTTAAACTTGAAGCTATGGATTCTACTCAGTCACTTCAGGATCTTCATGTCAAGAGATTAACAAGCAAGGGCATGAGTCACTACCCTGGCAGGAGTAGTGATCATCAGGGGAACATAGAGCTATCATTAGATAATGAAGGTGTAGAATGACAGACCTGGCACCCAAGTGGTCTATTAGGACATCTTTTGGTACCTTTCATCCATATTTGACAGCAAATGAACAATTGAAGCAGCCATACTCTGAGAAAATGTAATGACCAGAGTGTCAGATCCCTTGAGGATGAGGGTCGGGGTCACTCAACAAGTTAATCCATCTCAACTAGCAGAAATGCTGGCTGAAGATGAATTGAATCTAGAACGGCTAGAGTGGAGGCAGATGACGAGCTTCATCAAGAGAAAGTGCAGTAGTGGGAGCATGGTACATGCCACTAATACCTGTCTTGTAAGAGAAAGCTGTTCTCCAAGAGGAAAAAGGTTCTGTATGAAGCAAGTGGATCTGATGGATGGGCTTAAGTGTGTGTTGCCTTCCAGGACCTCTTCTGGGAGTATTAGATGCTGATGGCTCCTACAGTTGAATCCTTGCTTAGGAATTGCGCTTCGTCAAAGGGCACTGCCTCCACTCTGATAGTGAACCTCTCCGGAGAAAGCCATAGCCAATGACTGATGTGCAAATACAAAGACTGATCTCTTTGCTTCTATTTGAGACAAATCTTATAAACCATCCCAGCTCCAGAGCTCCTTCTAGGACTGCAATTGCATCACGTTTCAACTTCATACTCTGACCATTTAAGCCTTTATATTTTCTTTACAGGCACCCTGACAATGCTCCCAATTAAACCTCCTGCATGTAAACCTCTGTTCAGAATATATTTTCCAGGGAACTGACTTCAGGCATCATATTAACAGGTAGAAATTCCTTTATTTGGTGGCAAAGAGGTCCTGACTAGACAGATTTGCCTATAGATAATAAAAAGACTTTCTGAAATAACTCACGTGAAAAAGATGTGTAGAAGATTGCTAAACCAAGACTGAGAAAGACATTCCAGACAGAGAAACCAGGAACAGTGTCAACAAAGAACCAAATACAATTAGGAAATGGTGAAAGGAGCAGAGCAGTGTGAGGGAAACATTGGGCATGTGATCAGACAGGAGGTGGCTGAGGCTGGAAAGGTTAGAGCCAGAATGTGAAGTGTCTTGTATTCCTCCTACAGTGAGAGAACAGTGTCACACTGAGAGCTCGGGGCATCTGGAGTTGACTGAAAAATCTATCACTCATAAGAATATATCCTCTTTAAGCTTCTTTCTTCCTGGACAGAAGGAACCAGTGTTTTTCTAGTGCTATGGACCAAAGCAGTGGCTTATGTGAGATTCTTTGCGGTCCGGAAGATGCCATGGTCCAAGAGCTATAATATATCTTGAAAAACCTTAAATTTGTTTCACTAAAAGAGGAAGAAAGGTATTTGAAGAATGAACCTTTCATATAGGTCAAACATAATGTCACCCAGGAAAGTGAAGGAAGGACCTTTTGATTTAGAATTCCAGGAAACTTGGAAGAGGCTGGAGTAAAGTAGTAGTTTGACTATGATCTTTGTTCTTGAGGTCTGTGGGGCCTGAGAAACAAGAAATTGTGCAAAGAATCATACATATATATACATATACATTCCCTAACATACAATCTTAGAACAAGAATATAGAAAGTATTCTAAAGAATATTTCTCATGTTACTTGAGTTCCTAAGATTTCCATAAGCCCCTAGAGTTCTCTAGTGATTTCCATTTCCCTTTTTGCTTATTTCTTGGAGTAAAGAAAAGTAGTGGTATGAGAGTGACAAAGAAAATGAAGAGATGTGGAAATCAAAACGGTGAGAATTGTCTTGTATTTTTCACAAAATTCCTTCTAACTGCTGTCGCCAGAGAATAGCTAGCAAGCCTTGTTCTTGCCAGGACAAAGAAACCACTGCTCCATCCATCACCTAAACAGTGGTAAGTGGTGGTTGGAATGCAGACTCTCTGCCAAAGTTTCCTTGTCGGAGATGCTCTGAAAGTACAGCTGCTAAGTTTCATTATGCCAGATGATCTTTAGCAAATTGAAGCTTTCACCCACTCTCCAGTTAATGCCCCTCTTGAACTGAAAGCCTCTGATACTTTTTTCTCATTCTTATTGTTCATTTGTCTCTAACATGTTAACTTTGGCAACTGCAGAGATTCAGAAGTGATGGTTCAAGATTCAAACTCCAAAGGTTGGGTTATATACATATAAAAAAAGTTATTGGGAGGGAAAGTAAATGGAAGATCAAGTTGTATTATCTAAAACAGTTTCTTTCAATCACAGTTTTTCTGATTCATGATTATAATGTTAAAAAAATAACCTGGACTTTTAAATAAAGCATACTCACTTATACTCCTGAAAATATTTATTTTTCATAAACTAGCAACATTTTATTCATTAGACAATGATAAGACAATATGCTTCAGGATCTACAGGAAATTACAGAGCTTTGCTTCAGCTCTACTGTTGTGCTCTGCTAAAGGTGTTATTATAAGTCAAGAAAATAAGTTCTTTAAGTAATTACCTAATCCTTTCTCCAAAAACACTAAAATTTAAATTGTCAAGAGAGAAAAAATAAATTTATTTCAATGCATATCAAATAAATAATGTCAAGCATTATAAATGCACATTTCAAAACAATTCAAGTGTTTCAACCAGATAATAGACCCAGAAAACTCTTTGTGATAGTGTCAACAATGAAACTATCAGGAATGTTGCATTATTTACAATTGTCATTACAGAAAGAAGCCTAAATAATTCTGTGCTTGTGTCAGGTATTTAATACTATTCCTTGTGTATCTTTTGATTCTTTTGACTGCCCTTAACATGAATAAAAATACAGGAAATGACACATGAATTTTTCTCAGCATTTTGCCAATAGGAAAAAACGCAATTCTCTGCTTTCTCTATCTTTACTTAGAAACACACACACACACAAAGGCAGTCTCACACACACATCAACATATACACACATAATCATATCAGGAAAGGGTCAGAGATTATCCAAGATAAACTCTTTCTTTTCCATTTGTCAAAAATGAAGACAAAAGAGTAATTGAATTTTCCATGGTCACAAAGTTACTCAGTAGCACAGTACCAATAGAAGACACACCCTTGAATGACTACCTGAATTGGCTCTATGTAGCAACACTGTAAACTTATGCTATAGACTTAAGTTAAATCAAACATTATTAAATAAGTATAGTTAATATAAAGTAATGCTAATAAGGGAAATAATTTAATTAGTAGCCTAATATTATTACAACAAGGATAACAAGCATCCAGAATAATCTCTTCCACAGTCCCGAGGATGTTACTGTTCACTCTGCCTCTGGAGCAAAAAAAGTGGACACACGGCAAAGCAAACCCCTTGGTTATCAAATTATCAAATGAGCAAGATTGAATTTGAGATTCAGTAAATAAAAGTCCTTTTGGGATGTATAGTCTGTATGACCTTTTCCCCAATATTTCATGGACAGTTTCACCTTTAAATTTATTTATTTAAGATATATAAATTATTTAAGAGTAAATTTCAAAAGTTCTTTCTAATCATCAATGACCTACTTTAACTTAAATTGACTGAACATTTTTCAAATCTCACCTTCTTTTCTCTGAGTCCCACTTTCCTGTAAGATGTTTTCAGAATTATTGATTGCATCATACTTCATAGTCTTATATACTTCAGATGAAAATCTCAGTGGTTATCCATTATCATTCACACTCTCGCATTTGTAATGCTGTTTCATTCCAGAACCCACACAAAACCCTCTGGATATCCTCCACCCTTCTCTTTCATTAAAAATATCTTGCTGTATTCTTTGGAAATTATGCCTATAAGCTGCAGTTCTCTTACGTTCCCCTACCTCTTCTCACAGTTTGCCTCCAATGTATTGCTTTATGGAAAAACTCGTCTTATCCCAGACTTTCTTTAATCTTTCTCTCTTCATTGCTCGTGTATTTCAAGATCAGAAGGTGATCTTTTATTTACCTGCTGCCACCTTTAAATATTGCCCCCTCCACATCTTCCACATCTGTTGACTCATGAATATTTCCTGTCCAAGGACTAAAGCTCTTTCTATTTTTCATGTAGTCGTTCCTGTCTTCCTTTCTCTCTTAGCATTACTTGGATTTCATGATTTATTATTACATTTAATTATTTGCAAATAAACTCAGAACTCTTCCCCAATATTTTGCTATCATTCTAAAAAAATAAAAATATAAAAATAAAGATCGTGGCTGAGCCCAGTAGTGGGGCTTCTCTAAAGAAGCATATGTATATCTGAACATACATTTTGGAAAAATGCATGGTTATGGTGACCCCCTTTGTGTTAAATTTACAATAAAGTATATAAAACAGGCATTTTAACACTGCCTGAAAATCCTCTCACATATCTTAGTAATAGCTTCCTTTCTTTCCTTCTTTTTATAATAGCTTTGTTGATATATAATTCACATAACTTAAAATTCACTCTTTTAAAGCATACAATTCAGTAGTTCTAGTATATTCACACAATCATGCAGCCATCACACCTAATTTGGAACATTTTCATCACCCCAAAAACAAACTCGTACTTATTAGCAATACCTCCCAATTCCCCACTGCCCCAGCACCTGCCAAAGACTAGTATGCATTCTGTCACTATGGATTTGCTTATTCTATAAATTTCCCATAAATGAAATCAGTATGTGGCTTTTAATGATTGGTTCCTTTCACTTAGCATACTGTTTTAAGGTTTCATCTAGGCTGTAGCATGTAACAGTACTTAATCCCTTTTTATTGATGTAATTCATTGTGTGGATATACCACATTTTGTTTACTCATTATCATTTGATGGACCTTTAGTTTGTTTCCATTTTGGGGCTGTTATGAATAATGTTGTTAGAAACATTTATATACACATTTTTATAGGAGCATATGCTTTCAGTTCTCTTCAGTATCTACCTAAAAATGGAATTGCTAGATCATATAGTAATTCTACGTTACATTTGACTGCCAATTGTTTTGAAAAGTGGCTGGATGATTTTGTAGTCTCGCCAGCAGTGTGCGAGGGTTCCAATTTCTCCACATTCTTTTAACACTTGTAACTTGTCTTTTTCTATCTTAGCAACCCAAATGTGTATGAAGTGGTATCTTTTGGTTGTGATTTACATTTCTCTAATAACTAATGGTGTGGAGTTCCTTTTCCTGTGATTATTGGTCATTTCTGTGTCTTCTTTGGAGAAATGTCTATTTAAATCATTCGTCTATTTTTCAATTGGAGTATTTGCTTTTGTTAGATGTATATTTGTTTATGTATTCAGGATACAGATCTTTTATCAGATAAATGATTCACACTTATTTTCTCCTATTCTAGTTGTGCTTGTACTTCTATGTTGTATTTCTACTTTATTGTAAGATCCTTTGAAACAGAAAACTTTTTAATTTTGATGAAGTTCAGCTTATCAATTTTTTATTTTATCACTTGTCATCTTGGTGGCATATGTAAGAAAGCATTGCTTCTACAGCTTCTGTATTTTCTTTTTGATAATTTTAAAGTTTTAGCTCTTACATTTGTGTCTATGAACTATTTTCAGCTAGTATTTATATAAGTTGTGGGATAGGGGTCCAACTTCATTCTTTTAAATGTACATATCTAATTGTCCCAGCAACATTTGTTGAAAAGGCTATTCTTTCTCAGTAATTTGTTTTGACATATTTTTTGAAAGTCAATTGACCATAAGTGTATTTATTTATATATTCTTAATTTATTCCTACTGATGTCAATATATTTATTTATGTCACTGCCATTCTGTCTTGATCACTGTAGCTTTGTAGCAAGTTTTGAAAACATCAATTGTGAGTCTTATAATTTACTTCTTTTTTAAAGAAGTTATTTTTTCCCCCTTTTTGGGCTACTTTTGGTCCCTAAACTTCCAACAGAATTTTAAGTCAGCTTATAAATTTCTGCAAAAAAAAAAAAAAAACTGGAAATGTGAGAGGTATTGCATTGAACCTACAGATCAATTTCGTTATATTGCCTTCTAAATAACACTAGGTCTCTTGATACAAGAACTTGTTCTATAGTATTCAGTATACAGATTTTATACTTTTTAAATTAAATTTATTCCTAAGTATTTTATTCTTTTTCATGCTATTATAAATAAAATTATTTTCTTAATTTAATTTTCAGGTTGTTCATTGCTAGTGTATGGAAATACAATTGATTTTTGTTATGTTGATCATATATCTCACAACCTTCTTAAACTTGTTTATTAGCACAATAGTTTCTTTGGGGATTCCTTAGATTTTTTTATATACTAGATTGTGTCTTCTGAGAATAGAGATGATTTTACTTCTTACTATCCAAGTGCCTTTTTATTCCCTTGCCTGATTGCCCTGGCAAAAACCGCAGTAAAATGTTAAGTAGAAGTGGCAAGAATGAACATTTTGTCTTTTTCTTGATTTGGGGGGAAAGCTTTCAGTCTTTCACTATCAAGCATAATGTTAGTTATGGTTTTTTCATAGATGCCTTTTATGAGGTTGATCAAGTTCCTTTCTATTCCTAATTTGTTTTTCTATTCCTAATATGCTTTTATCATGAAAGAATTTTGAGGTTTTTTTCACAGGATATTTCTGCACCTATGGACAGGTTCATGAAGCTTTTGCTCTTTAATCTGTTAATATAGTGTATTACATCAACTGATGTCCATGTGTTAACCAACCTTGTATTCTTGGGATCAAACTGACTTGGTCATTTACGAAATCCTTTTTATATGTTGTAGGATTAAGTTTGCTAGTCTTTCATTGATGATGTTTACATCTATATACGAAAAGAAATATCAACATTTCTTTCTTTGTGATGTTTTTAACTGGTTTTCGTATCTGGGTATTACTGGCATCATGTAATGAGTTCAAAAGTGTTCTCTCCACTTCTGTTCTTTGGATGTTTTTGTGAAGGATTGAGGTTAATTCATTAAATGTTTGGTAGCATTCACCAGGAGAGACATCTGGGCTTATGTTTTTCTTTATGGGAAATTTCTTGAATGTTAATTCAATCTAGTTCTATTCAGATTTGCTAATGTTTCTGAGTCAGTTTTAGAAGTTTATGTCCTTCCAGGAATTTCTTTCTGTCTAATTTATTAGCATGTATTTGTTCATCGTATTATCTTGTAATCTTCTTTAATTCTGTAAAGTCGATAGGGATGTCTTCTCACTCATTCTTGGTTTTGTTAATTCGAGTCTTCTCTTTTTTCGTGTTCTGCCTAGTCAAAGTTTTATCAATATTTTTATTATTTTCTAGGCGATAACTTTTGGTCTTATTGACTTCCTCTATTGTTTTTCTATTTCAGTATTTCCACTCTAACCTTTATTATTTCTTTTCTTCTGTTGCTTTAGAATTAGTATTTTTAACCTAATTTTTAAAGATGAAAGAGTAGGTTCCTGATTTAAAACTTTTTATATTTTAATGTAGATATTTACAGCTATAAATTTCCTTCTAAAAACTCCTTTTGCTGCATCACATAAGTTTTTGTATGTTTTCTTTTCATTTTCATTCTTCTCAAAGTAATGTCTAATTTCTCTTGTTATTTATTATTTCATGGATTGGTTATTTAGGAGTGCATTGTTTAATTTCCACATATTTATGAACTTTCCAAATTTCCTCCTGTTATTAAATTCAATTTTATTGCATGTGGTTGGAGAACATACTGGGCATGACATCAATTATTTTTTCTTTATTGGGACCTGTTTAATGGCCTAATATATGGTGTTTCTGGAGAATATTCCATGTATGCTTAATAAGAATGTGTACTCTGCTATTGTTGCATGGGATAATCAAAACTCTCTCTTAGTTCTAGTTGGTTTTTAGTTATATTCATGTCTTTTTTCTACTTATTGAACTTCTGCCTAGCTGTTCTATCCATTACTGAAATTGGGATATTGAAGTCTTTAACTATTATTGTTGAATTGTTTATTGCTTCTTTACATTGTGCTATTTTTTATTTCATGTATTGTGGGTCTCTGTTTTTAAGTGCATATGTGTTTATAATTGTTCTTTCTGATGGTTTGAAACTTTACCATTATAAAATGTCCTTTTTAGTCTCTAGCAATAAATTTTGCCTGAAAGTCTATTCTTCTCTGATATTAGTATAGTGACCACAGCCCTGTTTTTGGTTATTGTTTGTATTTATTTTTTTCTTCTATTTAGTTTTAACTAATATATGTTTTTTATCCAACCAGAATTGTCTGTAGACAGCATATAGTCAAACAACTTTTTATTCATTGCCTATCTCTGCCTTTTCACTGAAATGCTGAGTTCGTTTTTATTTAATTTAATTACTAATAAGAGAGGATTTACATCTCCATTTTGATATTTACTTTCTACATATTTTAAGTATTTTTGTTTCCTATTCCTCCATTACTGTCTTCTTTTATGTCAAATAGGTCTTTTCAAATATACAATTTTAATACTGTTCTTTTTAAATTTCTTTTAGTTATTTTCTCAGTGGTTGCACTAGGATTACAATTCATATTATAATGTAAAGCAATTGAGTTCAGATTAATTCAAAGTTATTTTCAAATTTACATTAAAAAAACATTACTCCAATATACTTCTTTCCCTACCTTTGCTTTTGTCTATTATTTCCATACAAATTATGTTTTTATGCAGTATAAGTCCATCCACAAATATTTCTAATTATTGCTTTGCAGTCTAATTATTGCAGTTTGTTTTTTTTAAATCATATGGGAGAAGAAAAAAAGTACAAACAAAATTACACTTACACATTTTTCATATATTTACTCATGCAATTGCCTTTACTGGTGTTCTTTATTTTTTCATGTGGATTTGAGTTATTGTTAGTGTCTTTTCATTTCAGTTTGAAGAACTTCCTTTATAATTTTTTTAAAGAAATTATAGATCTGCTCATGAAGAATGCTGTTTTTGTTTATCTGGGAATGTCTTAATGTACTGTTTATTTTTGAAGCATTATTTTGCTGGATATGGAATTCTTGATTGACACTATTTTTTATTGATTGACATTATTATTTGGTTTCAGCACTTGAAATATGCCATCTTTCTGCCTCCTGGCCTCCACAGTTTCTGATGAGAAGTTGATTGTTAATCTTATTGTGGATCTCTTTTACATGGTAAATTACTCTTCTTTGTCTTTAGCTTTCAACAGTTTAATATATCTGAGTGTGGGTCTGTTGAGCTTATGCTACTTAAAATCAGTTACACTTCTATATGTGTAGACTAATGTTTTCCATCAAATTTGGGAAATTTATAGCCGTTATTCTTTCAAATAGTCCTTCTGTCCCTTTCTCTTTCTTATTCTGGATTTCCCATTACGTATATGTTGGTTTACTTCATGGTGTCCTGCAGGTCTCTGAAGCTCTGTTCAGTTTTCTTCATTCTTAAGACTGGATAATCTCACACAATCTATGTTCAAATTAACTGATTCTTTCTTTCTACTTTCTTAAGCTCTTCTAGTGAATTTTTCATTTCAGTTATACTTTTGAACTCCAGAATGTCTATTAGATTATTTAAAAAACACTCTCTCTTTATTGTTATTCTTTATTATGAAACATCGTTATCATACATTCCTCTAATTCTTTGGACATGATCTTCCTTTCTTTTTTGAACATGTTTGTAATAACTAATTCAAAATCTTTGTCCAGTAAGTCCAATATCTGGGTTTCCTCAGGAATAGTTTATATTAACTACTTTTAATTTTCCTGTGTATAGGCCATAATTCTTATTTTTGTGTGTATTTGTTGTTGTTGCTGAAACTGGATATTTTAAATAATATAATATGCTAACACTGAAAATCAGACCACACTCCCTTGCCAGGGTTAGCTGTTGTTGCTGTCATTATTCCTGTTTTTTTCATGGCTTGATGAGCAGTGTGTAGGTCCATGCCCAGGATACAAACCTGCAAACCCTGGGCAGCCAAAGCAGAGCACACAAACTCAAACACTATGCCACCAGCCTGGCCCTTCTGTTTGTCAGTCCACAGTCTTGGACTAATTTTTTAAATGTCTGTGTTCTTTTTTATATGTGGTTGTAGAATTCTCTTCTCAGTCAACTTAGTGATTAGCTAATAATTGTGAAAGAACTTCTGTAAATGTCTCCCAGCTTTTTCCAGGTGCAACTGTGTGTGTGTTGGGTACATACTCTGGTAGGCAGTTTGTAGTTTACCTTAGCTTCATTTTCTGCTTGCACTGGACCTCGAGGTCAGCCAGAGATGAGAAATCAGGGCCTTATTAAGTCTTTTCTCAGCATGTACACAGCTCTATACATGCACATGACATTCTGCATTCCCAAGAACATGTCAGAGCTATTCAATGTTCCCTATGGACATCTCATTCCCCAGTTTTCCTTCTAAGGATTTTATTTACCTAGGAATGTCTGAGAATGGCTCTTGGAAGCTGCAACTGGTATTAATACCTCAGGCAGCTGTAATGTTAATTATTTGTCACTGGTTATTTTTGACAAATGTCCTGAGGGTAGGGCTATTCACACAAACTGAGCTTTGAGTCAGGTCAAATAAAGATAAGCTCTGGGATTCTCTGGAGTGTTGCTTTTTGGGGAGCTCCAAATTCATTCTGCACCTTCAAGTGATTGTTTACTATTGATTTACACAACTACTATGGTTATGAGGCTGCTGGTTTTCAAGTCCACTGTGGATTGACTGAATGGGAATAGAGCATGTGAAGAGGCCACAAAGATTGCTCTTCTTACTAAGAATATTTTTTGAGTAAATGCTCCTTGAATTGTTTCATACCTTTGGTCAATCTCAAGATTTCTGAAAAAGTTGAATTGGACAATTGTTGCCAATGTTTTCAGCACTCTTTTGTAGGAAGAAATTTTTGAAGGTCTTTACTCTGCCATTCTGGAAATGTTTCCCTGGATGGCCCTCTTTCTCACTCTGAAACAAGTCTTTCTTAACTTTCCCTCTCTGCTCATACATCCACATCCCCCCACTACACACCCCACACTGCATTATGGATAACTGTATATCCCCTTGATAAAATGAGATATCCTCTTTTATTATCTCAGCAGCAACCCTACAAATCAACCTGGACCAGTACCTGACTTCTTTATCTTCCCTGGTATAACAGTAAAGGATTTGTCCTTCCATTTATCAGACTCTAATTCCTTCTCTTGTGCTTCAATCTTCTGGCATTTTCAAGGCTTTGCTTTTTTATCATCTTTATTTCCTGATCCTCTGTGTCAGCTCTCTCTCAATTTCTTAATCTCTCTCTCTCTTTCTCTCTCTCCTACTCCTTCCCATCTTCCAGTCCTCCCTCTTTCCCTCTTTACGAAATAATTTCAATCACCACTAAACTTAGATGAATCACTAGGAGGATGATAGGACATTGTGATCATTGAGCTGAACAGATCATTCTTTACCTCCAAAAGTAGATGTTTTTTCTTCAAAACAAAATTGATTTCTTTTTCATTTCTCACTGCTCCTATCTGACAAACACACAAAAAGTAAAAATATACTGCATGTAAAATGACACTCAAACTTTTTATCACAGTCTAGTCTACATATGGCCTCTTATTACAGCTACCTTTCAAAACTGCATCTCAAGCATATCTCCCATTATGCTTTGAGCACGTTGACTTTATCTCAGTTTCTCAAATACACTGAACTCTTTTTCTATAAAAAGTCCTTTGTCGTCATAATAAAAATGTAAAATTGAAGTTATCATCTTAAGAAACTATGTCAAGAGCATTCATTATCATAAAAATATTTATCATTAATAGTATAGTTAAAATTCTAAAATATGCTTGTGCAATCTGATGTTATACAAATGGTTTTAAAGTAAAATTGAAATTGAATTTCTGTGTTAGAAGTTGAAGTTGAAGTTGGTCAAGAGTTACAGCCTCACATAGAATTCTGAGCTTTCCTGAAAAAATAATTTTCTTACTGCGTGAAAACATGGTTTCTTAAAATATTTTTAATACAGATCCTTTTATTTCTTTTCATGTTTCCTTAATTATTTAAAACAGGGTGAAACAAAATGTATATGGTAGCTATTGTGTGCAATAGACTATATTGCTGCTATTTCATTCCATTCTCATGAAAATCATCTTAAAAACCTCTTTGTTTCCATTCTACAGGAATTAAAACCTACTGGTTTTCACTAATTCTTCTGTTTTTTCTCCTATACTGCACTACCACATTGTCTAATATTATTAACAAATCATCTGTTGATTTTGTAAATAAAGTTGTTACAATTGTTCCAACATTGTTTAAAAATACGTTTACCATTGCTATTATATAGTTAATTCTGATATGATCAATATTTTATTTATCTTTTAGTTTCTAACATCTAGGCTACATTTTAGTTCAAAACAATGCAAAACTCAATAACTCCAAATTTTATGATAGCAGTTTACATTTATTTATAAGAGAAGCTGATTTCTAACTCACTCCAAAATGGATGTATATGATTGACAAAGGGCTCCTTTCAAGACCTAATTCAGGGACCAGATCCCTTCCACCTTGGGGCTTGACTGTCTTCAACAAATGGCTTCCAAGATAATATATTTGTCTGGATGAAACCAGAGGAGGAAGGTATTTATGTGCCAGGCTTGAAAGTGGTGTACAACTTACATTCTATTGGATAGAAGACAGATATGTAGTTGGGTAATATAGTTTAATGTGCACTTAGAAAAGTAAATTTGTTATGTGAACACTTAACCAGTTTCTGACACATGATGTGGTATCATTATTAAAATTTATATGATTTGAGGGGCCGGCTTAGTGCCGTAGTGGTTAAGTTCACTCACTCTGCTTCGATGGCCCAGGGTTCTCAAGTTTGTATCCTAGGTGCAGACCTGGCACTGCTCTTCAAGTCATGCTTTGGTGGCGTTCCACAAAAAGTAGGGGAAGATAGGCACAGACGTTAGCTCAGGGCCAATGTTCCTCACACACACACGCAAAATATGTGATTTGAATAAAAGTACAAAAGAAGAATCTGTATTTCACTTAAGATTAATGCCAATATTTTTCAACTTTTGCTCTAATTTTTCAGAGATTCAGTCACAGTAAAATTCTACTTGATTTTTACTTCTATTTCTCTTCTAATCATATTAATCTCTTGGAGCTTTGTGACAAATTGAATGAGTTAAGTGGTATCATGTTATGTTCTCATTATCTGTACTGCAAAAACTTTTGCTTTAGAAGATGCCCCACAGATATTCCAAATTAAGAAGGCTGGATAAGTTTTAATAGTGAAAATTTTTATTCAAATACTAAAAGAACGATTCTATCAGTCTTCTTTCTAGTAATTTCCTTTCTCTAATAATTGGCAATGGGCAAGAATATATAGAAAATTATAATCCTACTCACCATTTTGAGAAAAGGCTATCACAGTTTACAAACTTACTGCTTAAATCCTCTTAAATTCCAATAGATAGAGCATTCTAGATTTACTTACAGCCCATGACAGGCATTTAAAATTAATGATCATTCTTACAATAAACTAAGAATGTAATTCTCATACTAGAACTATCCCCAGAGGGATTTTTTGACAATGTTACCATGAAATTTCAATAAAGTTCTTTAAATTATGGTGCTAATTTGAAGACTTTAAATACAACACAACATTTAGTTTGCATTTATGTCTTTGTAGCAGGATATAAACTTCAGTGTCTAAGATATTAGGATGATTCCAACTTCTCTGGGATAAACACTAAAGTGTATGAAGTTATTCACCACATCAAAAATGTTTACAATCCAGTATGAAAATAAAATATTATACATTCAAATGTATGTGTTTGAATTTAAGTTAAAAGAACACACTCACACACACACACACACACACACACATTGGATTTAGAAAGAAAATTTAAAAAAAATCTTAATTAGTCAATAGTCAAAATAGATTGTCAGGTTATATCTATACATAAAAACATTTTTTGAGGAGGAGTGAGGATGATTGGCACTGAGCTCAGTAGCCCCATACTTGGAATCTATCACAGACAGACAGATGGCCCCCTAGTGATTCTTGCTCCCGGTGTTCACACCTTTGTGTGATCCTTCTCTCCTGAATCTGCGCATAACCTGACCAGGGACTTGCTTTCAGCCAATGGAATATGACAAAGGTGATGGGATGTCACTCTCATGATTTTGTTACATTATATAAAATTCAGTCTTGCTAACCACTCATTCTAGAGAATTTTCATGCTGGCTTGATGAACTATGCAACTATGCTGGGAAAGCCTATGTGGCAAAGAACTGTGGGCATCCTTTAGGAGTGAAGGACAGTCTCCAGGAGTGGATGACAGCCTCTAAGAGTGGAGAATGGCTTTTGAGGGTGGAACAACCTTTAGCAATAGAGGATAGCCTCTGGAAGTAGAGGATAACCTGTAGGAGTGGAGGATGGCGTCTGGGAATGGCAAATGACTCTAAGAGTAGATGACAGCTTCTGGGAGTGGAAGACAACCTCTAAGAGTGAAGGATGGCCTCTAGGAGTGGAGGACAGCCTCTGAGAGTGGAGGACAAACTTTAAGATGGATGACAGCCTCTGGGAGTGGAAGACAGCCTCTAAATGAGGAAGATGACCTCCAGGAATGGAGGGTAAACTCTAGGAGTAGATGACAGCTTCTGAGAGTGGAGGATGATCTATAGGAGTAAAGGATGGCATCTCATGAAAGATGACCTTTAGGAGCTGAAGGCAGACTTCAGTCTCCAGACAGTAAGTTCTACAGACACAAGAAAATCAATTCTGCCAAACTCAGTGATGTGGAGAGAAGATTCTTCTCGATTATGACTCCAGATGAGACCCCAATTTTGGGTGAAATTTTTTCCAACCTTGTGAAACCCTGAATAAAGGATCAAGTTAGGCCATACCAAGATTCTTGACCCACAGAAACTGTGATATAATAAATGTATTATCCATCAAGTATGTGGTAATTTTCTATAGAGCAATAGATAACACCGAAGCCCAGTGGAGGCTTAAAGAAAGGAAGCATGAAATTGAAAGATTATGAAAGTTCCGGCCTGGACATCAGGAGTGACGAAAGGGCTATCTCACCTCTGTCTGGTGAGCCAAGATTAGAACCTGGTCATAGTCTGATTCTTAAGGTAGTCAAGCAGGATCTTTGTGATTCACTTATTGCTTGAAAGAAGAATGATGCTCTGTAGAGTTATGGCCAGAGCGTTAGCTAAGAACAAAATGCCCCTTTAATTGGTGTCTTACGCAATTTCTCAAGAAGCAGAGGCTGACAAGAGGGATTTGGGTGCATTTGATTTATTGAGTGCTCTTAAGGAAAAATATATAAAAGAAAGAAAAACAGAAGAGATGTGCAAAGCTCTGATCTTAGGTGAAATATGTCCCTGGCCTGATCCATGAGGATTCTGGAGCTCAAGTTTTATCATTTCCTTGCTTCTCCTTGAGGCTAGACCTGGGTCTTATAGCCCTGATGGCAGTCATCATGGGCTGCAAGACACAAAGAGGGTGAGTTGTCAGTTGTTAGAACCCCACATCACAGGATCCGGGGACTGGTGGACTGCTTGTAGAGATCTGTTATGGAAGGTGCAGCCCACGCCAGGAGTCCCAAGTAAGGAGAGTGGTTATTCAAGGTCTCAGGCATGTGGTCCAAGGCCATGCACTGCATTGCCCAAGCAAATATTTTCTTTCTATCCTTCCATGTAACTCTTGCCTTATTCCTCCAAGATCTTGAGATGATTTCTAATCATATATCTTTCCTTTCCCAGTGTAGACTCTGAATCCTTAGTTACTAGATTCTTAAAGCATAAGCTAACAAATGGGAGAGGAGGTGTCTACTGGATTGTGACATTCAGTATTATAGGACCACATGCTGGTCGCATAGTCTTGTAAGTCCACAAGTCCTAGAAGAGTAAGATCGTTTTATTTCAAATGGTATTATTTCATAAACTTGGCATATGGGATTATAAGTTCCTCACATATATAGCTATTGTCTCTCTTACTAGGAAGAAGGTCTGGGCGAAGTCATGTTTGCCTGGATGTTTAACCTCATTGCCTTGGCTCTAATATTTTTGGGTTGCCATGTGCTCCCACTGCATTTCTTGTGTAACTAAAACATTCATGAAAGAAAACTTAAAATGTCAAAAACTACGATCATTGTATTTTGATATAAACGTAGATACTAAAACAACTGACATAGGTATGTTCTTTTTCTTAAAAATTGAGTGGAAAAGAAAGGATGCTGATTAAAATTATTGCTATAATGTTTAAAATTTTGGTATTTTTTTCCTGTGGAAAGAATTGATAAAATTCTAGTGAAGTTTTTATCGAAATCTGTGTTATCAATGAAAATTCACCAATATTGACAATTCTGATTCAATGATTTTGCATTCAAAATTGTAGAATTAAAATTTTTTAAAGTTAAATCACTTTCAAATAATCTATCCTTTAAAATCCTAGGCTCAACTGATCATACAGTTATGTGTCTGGGTGTGTGCATTCCAGCCTGCCATTCTAGCAATAATTTTCACATTCTCCCTGTTGTGTGGGTCTTAGGTCTATTTTCCTTACACCCATTTTCTTCGTTCTGTTTCCCTGCTTTGTACTTTAAGGGGCTTACTTTGTGTGCTGTGTTTGTTTGGGTCCTAGGTCATCAAGCTTCTGGTTGAGTTTAATTGGAGGGCAACAAAGGGACATATCTTCTTTTTCTATCTCCGCCATAGGTGGAAAAACCTGCAGTGTCAGAGTGTCCTCCATGCCTCGAAATCCTCCTGATAGACCTGCTTGCTGTGTTTCTGGTTTCTGCTGGTAATTCCACCCCTGGGGGCTGGCAATAGGGCCTCTTTCATGTATCCTTCAGGCGGGTGTCACTGATCTCTGCAATGCTCCACCATCCCATTTGGATTCTCATTTCTCACGTTATGTGTGAAGTTAATTCTCTGTATAAATTTCTCTCTGTCTTAACTGTGTTTAAATACTGAAAATTGCTTCCCTTATATGTTGGATTCTCATTCATAGATATATTACTTAAAACTCTTACATATTGTAAATTAATAAGTTTATGATTTATTTCATTGAATGAAATTATTTAAAGATTTGTATACTCTTGGATAGCTTATATGCAACTGAAAATTACTATAAATAATGTCATCATTAATATTTTGCACATCAATTTTTTTATTTACATACCTGATAGTATCCTTTGGATAGTTTCACAGAGTGGAAAATTCTGGATGTTTTAAGGCCCTTGATACAATACAAAGTTATTTTCCATCAAGGCCAAACCAATATCCATTTCAATAATTATTAAGTACCATCGTTTTAAAACCCTTTGCTAATTTCATAAGAAATGGTTCCAGTTCTTATTGTTGCATAACCCGTTACCTTGCACTTAATGGTGTTACACAACAATCACTTTGTTATGCTTATGGATTCTGAGGTTCAGGAGTTTAGGCAGGCTCAGCTGGCTGTCCTTTAGCTCCTCTTTGTATATACTGATAGCATGCAGTGGAACTCAGATGGCAGGAAGCATGGGCTGGAGGCAAGAGGTGCTTCATTCATACATCTGATGACTTGGTGGAGACCAACTGTGACTCTCAACCAGCCCCTCCAGGTGGACGCTAGCATGGCATTAGGACATCTCACAAGGCAGCTAACTTCCCCTAGAATATGCACCTTAAGAAAACCAAGTGGGAGAGCCAGCCCTGATGGCCTAGTGGTTAAAGTTTGGTGCTCTCACTGCTTTGGTGGCCCGGGTGTTTTCCCCAGTCATGGAACCACACCATTCGTCTGTCAGTTGCCATGCTGTGGTAGCAGCTCACACAGAAGTACAATGACTCACAACTAGAATATATGACCATGCACTGTGGCTTTGGGGATGGAAAAAAGAAAAGAAAACCAAGTGGGAGCTGCAGGGCCTTTTCTGATAGCCCCAGAAGTCACACAGATCATTTCTACCATACCTTGTCAGGTGAAGGAGAAAAAAGCCTGCCTCAATTCAAGGGAACAGGAAAGTGGCAAGGTCACATTGTAGAAGAGCCTGTGGTGTGGGGTTATTGTTGCTGCAATCTTTAGAATATACAATCTGCCGCATAAAGGAATGAGAACATTCTGTATTATATCTATATTACATCTAAGAACTTCTTTTTAAAATTATTTTCTGATTAATAAAGTTTTTTAAGTTACAGAAGTATCCTTGGAAAAAATTCTTATCCAAAGTATTGAAAAATAGAGAAAGGAATGTCTCTCTCATGATGCCATCCTTACTATAAAAAAGTAATAAACACTAGCTGATACTCATAACACATAAAGATAATATGTGTTGTACGAAGAAAAATTACAACTAGAGAAGAGTACATAGTACTGATGACTCAAATGTACTTAACAAAGATTCCAATATTCAGCTCTAATGTTGTCCTACCCAGTGGCTGCACACAAATTTGAGTGAAGAAGTTTTTGAGCAAATGTCCACTAAAGAAAAGAAATGCCTTAAGCTAAAATATCATCCAAAGATCCCAGCTTACTCTGAGTCTGAGGACGATCTCTAGCTCCCTGTGTTGGGAACACATTGAAATCCACACACTGATCAACCTACAGCCCATTTGGAAAAATCTTTATCCTCTTAAAATGGCAGCTCAGCCAAAAATCTGCCCAGTACCCCTCTAGAAGACATGACCTTTAATAACCTCCTCCTTAAATATCTTATACTCCCTAAAGCTTTCTATAAATCTTATTTTTTTCTTTCATTTTGGCATGTGTTGCTGATAACAGGAGTGCATCAAGAATAATCAAGAGATTGCACATTTTATAAAAGGAAGAGAAAACATGTGCCACATATAATGGGCACTGTATTTTGGTGACATTTTTATAATAGACTTTGTCTAAAATTAATACGGTCTATTTGCACCATCCAGTCATCTGTTTGTGATTTACATATATATGGAATGTTATTTCACATATTTTTTAGGTCAACTTCTCTAACTACAAAATATCAAAATTATCACCAAATAACCGTATTAAATATGAGCTACTAAATTATAGTCCAGGAAATTCTAAATAAATTAACAAGTTCACCTATTTTCAGCATTAGGATAAATAACAGTTTAATTCTGCTTTGGATTTAGAATACATGATAAACTCTGTGCTGGTGTTAGTTAGCAGCATGATCTCCAATACCAGTGTTCCCTTTTCCTGTTCCTTCGAAGCCTTAGGTGCATAATTTTGAAATTATAATAAGAAGTAACTAGGTCATTGAGACAAAGCCAAACAAAAACCCAGAAGGAAACTTAAATGATGAGTAAATATACGGGTTTTGAAGTTCCAAAGAGTGAGAGTTTAGTCAGGCCTTTGTCACTACTAGTGTGTTAACTTAGCCTCTCCAGTCCTTCATTCAAATAAGTATAAAGAATTGAAGTAAAGGGCAATAGTTAAATGTATGACATCTAGGGCCCAAGTCCTGGGTTTAGCCTTGATTCAGTCTCCCACTGTTAGTTGGCCGTAAGTTTCTTGAATTCTTTGTGTCCCAATTCCCTTATTTAAAAGATGAATTAATATTATCCTCACAAAGTTGTTAAACTGGATGAAATTAGTTAATGGATGGTATTTTCACAAGTAGTGGATCATAAGAACAACTTTAACCTCTTTTTAAGATATTACTATTGCCAGTGCTCACCAGCCAAAGACCTTGAGGAACACACTCATAATTGAACAGTTCCATTTGTTGATAGTTGTTGTAACAAAGGAGATTTCACGTGATGAGGAACCATGGGGAGTCTTAGTAAGAGGGTGTTAGGAAAGGCTTTTTATAGGATTTGAACTTGAAATTAGATGACAGGAAGGAAGATTCAAGGAATCATGGTTTTTCTCTAAATTGGGTGCTGACAGTAGAGGCATTTCTATAATAGGATATCTACATAATTGTTATGTAGGAGGTGGGAGGTATGGGGCAAGATTAAAGCTGTACTTGGTTAAGAAGAACTAGTCACTTTTATTAGCTGGGAGGGAAATGATTACTCACTTTTCTGGTTTGCACACTTCTCACTTCTTATTTTTATCTGTGCTCAGATATGACCATTAGGCAGTCTTTGTTTGCTTTGCTCTGTGGCAGTCACAGAACGTTCTTGCCCAATGTGGTGTTATGTGACTTCACTTGTGTTCAACAGCAGAACACCATGGGCTTTGCAAAAGCCAGGCCAGCTCTCAGCTTACTCCTGGCAGGGCTGGTTTTTTCTTTATTGCTAGTACTACTATTGCCAAGAGGCATCCAAATAATAACTATGTTCCAACACCAACTTAAGAAGAGTAGCATTATCACTAAACATTTTCCCTCTCCTCCTTACAATTCTACGTATTGTTAGCTAGACGACTCATCTTAAAGAATAGCTTTTATCATGACGCTCCTCTAATCCAATATTCATTCATATGCCCTTAAATTTACTATGTACACACTCCAGAACAAGGCTCCAACTTCCCTGACTGCCTCCACATCCCAGACACCTATGATCCAAAACTGCGGGTGACTGATGCCCTAATGCCTCCTTGGCTGTGTCACTTTCTTCTTCAGCGTGGGATACAAATACACTTTCAGAAAGTTTCTTTCATTTGATTGATTTTCAAGTTAATTCCATCTTATGCCAATTACTCTAAGTGACTTAATTTTAATACCTGTAGCATACATTGGTTCACGTGTGTAAGGAATATGTGGGATCCCACCAGATTGAGAAAAAAATAAGGTTGCATTTCCTTGATTCAACACTGCTTTCCCAGAGCCCTTCTGTGACATAATACAAAGATTGGAAAACAATCCAATCCCAAGATTAGTTTCTTGTAGATGGTCCTTGGAGCAAGAACTTAGGCCTACCCCTGAGGCTAAAATATGACACAACTCCTACTGGGGCTGAGGTTCCAGGATATTCTGCCCCACTATTTTCACTGCAGATACTGGAGGTGGGTCTGGGATAAACTAACACCTGGAAATACTGAAAATCTGCTCTCTTCTTGTTTTGCTGCTCCCTCCATTGAAGGAGCCAAAACAACATTTGATTCCTCATGATTCTGCAGAACTTTACTATTCTAGAGTGTATGATGTTGTCTGGGTCAAAACTGACCTAAATTTACAATAATACCGTTCTTTTGTGATTCAGCTTTCTCTCTTTAACACATATCCCCCATATAAACACACATATACAGGATCATCCCCTACCTGACGCCCAATGGGCCCAGAGTGGCCAGTCAGGAGTTCCTGAGGCAGCCATGCACAACACCCGGTGAGCAACACTTAACCAACCCATGAAACCTGTTTTTGTTTTTGTTATTTTAAAAAAGAAAAAGAGAAAGAAAAAAACTTTAGAAGTGAGTTTCTCTTTTAGGATAAATATACACTCTGGTGTCAGATGACTTCAGTCAGGGCTACACAAATCTGTGAAAGTCCTTCTAAAAGTGAAACTGCAGCAGAATGAATAAGGATCTTGATCCCGTTTCTCACTAAAGGAGTATTAGCACCTATGAAAATATTCTTACCATTTTCCAAAAGCATTTAGAGCCAGGATTTTAGAGGAAGATGGCCTTTGTCAAGGTTAGCGAATGCCTTGTTTCTCTAGAAGCAACTTGCTAACTTTTAAAAGAAAATATTTTATTCTAAAAACATATCTAAAATTCAATTTTTCAGGCTCCCTGTTATACAAATTCTATTGATTCATCTCTCACTGACCTTTTTATTACTTGATTTTTGTAGTTGTTGTTGAATTTGTGGTTTGGGTGTTTACATGGGTGTGTTAGGACTGCGACCTCTCATAAAATACGAAAATGGCAATGTAGGATCACACATGCCACCTCTATGTAACTCAACATAATATCTAGTCCAGAGTTTGCAAAAAATGTTAAATCAACTTGTTACTGACTAATTTCTAGTTGAACATTGTTTATGGAGCTCTGGTTGAAGATTCTCAAGTAATAATTTTAGATGTCAGGAAATTCATTATGTATGTTCAATGAGTTCCTTCTTAACTGACACAAATTTGAATACTTAGACTTTGATAAAGTTATTTTATGTCTTTGAATTAAATTAACTAGAGAATTGATTAGCTGTAAAATAGGGAAGAGTATGCTTATAAGCAAAGGAAAATATTCTTCTCAATAAACACACTTTTATAAATAGCCCAAATAAATGGAAACACAGGCTATGATGCTATTATTGATATGATAAATTTCTTCTTCAAAAATTGAGGAATTCTAAAACTTAAAAACTTTGAAAAGAAATGTATCTGGTATGTTTCCCATTAAGGTAATCTTTTAGCAAATACTCTCTGCAAGTTTTTATCTGATAACTAAACTCAAAGCAAGGATATTATTAGAAAATGTTGGATTTTCACTCACATTAGTGTACATTTACAATTTAGTCAACTGCAAAAATGTAATGCACTAATAATGTTATAAAATACAAATGAATATTTTACTTTTTGTTCTCATAAGCATGGGAGAAGTAACCCCTTTTAAAAAATGAGTAGATTTGCAAGAAGATCTAGAATACTAAGGCATGCTTTAGTTCAAGAATTTATGAAATTATACTTCAAGAATATCATTTATGGGTTTTCTTGTCTCCTTACAGGCTTTTCCTTGTTCTTACATTCATCATTTAATCTTTCTAAGTTGGCTCTTTCCAGGTGGCACCTTGTTAGCCAACTTTGGTTAAGTTCCTACAGGACATTTTACACACTGCAATCTGGCTTTAGCATGCATTATTAGAGGGAAAAAAACAAAACTCTCTGAAAACTCACCCTTGATCTCCTATTTTCCACATCCAGAAGACAAATTTAACGTCTTATATTGTGGACCTTTCCAGTGAATCTGGCTGTGCACAATGTGTCCATACGTTCTGTAGACCCAGAAACTTTGGTAAACATACAAACATCCCAGAAATCCTAACGGGATTAGCAATAGCCTCTCGGGCTGGGTAGATTCTAGCGTTTGTGGAACAAGTCTGTCAAAGTCTGGACTTGGTGAGCAGGTTCCTGGAGAGAGGTTCTGGGTCCTGCTGGTGCTGTGAAGCTGCAAGGGACCAGTATGCTGATGCTTTAACCAGGGTAATCCAGAAGACGACTGCTTTCACATGATTTTGATGACAACAAGACTTCTTGGAACACACAGGTCTTCTCTAGCTACAGAAGTCAGTACTTGAGTGTGCTGTAAAATCTGTACAACTAATGGAAACAAATTTTATTATTTTCCATGAATAATATTCATATTTCACAACCAGTCCTTGCCATTTGCTGTGATCTTTCATTACCTGTACTCTACTCTATTCTCAGTTATTCAGATGGTGGTTTCCAGTTTTGTAGATAATCCAAGTTTACATTCTTTTTTTTAAATTTTCCCTTACTGACACCTGTCTCTAGCCTTCTCCTCTTTCAGTTGTCTTGTAACCAGCACAGAAATTATGGTCAAAGAGAAGGGAAATTACAGCCAGTGACCTAAATTCTAAGAAAAATCCCATCACTAAAACTCTTCCATTTAAGCCAATTTATTGAAATGCTCTGGGTTTTGATTGACAACAAGGTAATTAAACCATATCTACAACTCAATGCATTAGGCACTGTCCTTGGAGCTTTTCATATGTAATTTAATTTCCATACTAATCCTACTTTACAGTGGAGGACACTGAGAACTTGGTGTATGACTTACCAAGTGCAGTGCAATTAATTGTTAGCAAAATAAGAATAACTTCTGCTTTCTCAAAATAGTATTCGTTTGAGAGACACAATGCAATATTATGATGTACCAGTGATGAATAATGTCTAAAAGGAAAGTGTCTGAATACCAATAACTTTTAATGTTTCCTGTTGTTCCTAATTCTCATTGTCACAGATTTAGAATATTTAGTGTATTCCCATCAAGAGCTGATAGGTTGTGCGAAAAGTATTTTCTATAGTATAATAAATGTGTTTCTGGAAAAAAAGGAAAATATTAGGAAAGTCTTAATGTTGTATCTTACTCCTGTTTATTAGGTTATACACATAATCTTAGAAAGAATACTTCAAACCTTAAAATTTAGTTTTTTCTTTTTGTCTGAGTGGCAGCATCTTGGTGGGATTCTGAAACTAAGCTTTTGAAGTTGGCAGGTGGTTGATAGCTACTTCATGATTAAATTGTCTACATTCATCAGGGGCAACATACTTCTGCTTTATTATGTAGTTGAATTATATGCTCTCCAAAGAAATAGAAAATATATCAAAAGAACAAATCAAAGTTATCTAAATAAAAATAGGTCTTCCTCGACTTAAGTCCTGATAAAACCATTGTAAATTGAAAATTTAATACACCTAACATGTTGAACACCATAGCTTAGCCTAACCTACCTTAAATGTGCTCAGAACACTCACATTAGCCTATCGTTAGGCAAAATAATCTAACACAAAACCTATCTTACAATAAAGTGTTAAATATCTCATTTAATTTATGTATTTATTTTTTGCTGAGGAAGATTAGACCTAAGCTAACATCTGTGCCAGTCTTTCTCCATGTTATAGGTGGGTCTCTGCAACAACATGGCTGATGAATGGTGTAGGTCCATGCCTAGCATCCAAACCCGTAAAGCTCGGCCTTCAAAGTGCAGTGGGAGCACACCCAACTTAACCACTATGCCATGGGGCCAGCCTCACTCTCATATAATTTATTGAATAGTGTACTGAAAGTGAAACCAGAATGGTTGTATGGGCACAGAATGGCTGTAAATATATCATTGTTTACCCTCGTGATCACATGGCTGACTGGGAGCTGCGGCTCACTGCCACTGGCCAGTATCAGAGGGAGTGTTGTACCACATATCAGTAGCCAAGAAAAAGATCAATATTCAAAGTATGGTTTCTACTAAATGTGTGTTGCTTTCACATCATTGTAAAGTCAAAAAACCCTAAGTCAAACCATCATAAGTCGGGGACTGTCTGTACTAACTTATTTAGGAAATCTATCTATATTTTAATCTCCTGCCCATAATTTGTATATTTCTCTTTTCCCTTCCCTCAGCCTAGGATCAAATATTCCTCAAAGTATTTAGGCCTAATCAAAGTCACAATTAGTCACTAAATGTAGATGCACTGCCTCTACTATTTCTCTTGGTGCATGTCAGCTAGCATTGCATCCTTTCAGGTTCATTTTTATGATAACATCTTTATTTCCTATTAATTTTTCCATGATTTAAATGGAAATACTTGCCAAATGCTCTATTCTCTTATGTCCAATCAACTGTTAAATTCACTTACTGAATTCATAATTTCAGTTAATGTATATTTAAATTCTAGAATTTTCATTTGGAAATTTTACAAAGTCTAATGTCTGGTGAATTCAATCATCTTTCCATATATTTTCTCCATCTGTCTAATTTTGTACATGTTAATAACAGTTACTTACAGTCTTATCAGTAACACTCTATCTGAATTAGTCTGGGGCTATTTCTGTTTTCTTTCTTTTCATGCTTTTTTGTATTGTAACACAGTTCATATTATTTATGTGTCTAGTTACAGACTCAATGCCAGCTATTTGTATAAGCAACATTAATATGATGTTATCTTCTTCCAGGAAAGTTCACCCTTCACTTTAGTAGTCAGACATGGTGGAAATGGATTACCTGATCCAGTAATGCACTGAGATGAATCAGGGATGTGTTGCAAAAGTGGTAACTTTCTGTCTATTCTGGTGCTTCCCTGCAACTAGTGTGAAATTCACCTGAACTTCCAAATGACATCACAAGATACAGAACTGTCCTTCTCCAAGGTAGGTCCTGAAGTCTGATTCATGTTTTTTATTACAGCAATGCTGCAGAAATTGTTCTCTGAGTTTAAAAGGTTTAATACTTTGTTTCTTAGCCTGATATATTACACAACTTCAGAATTTGACAGATTTCTTTATTTCTTACTTTTTTGGTAAAAGTAGAATAGAATGTGGTTTTTTTCAACTTTATTGAGGTAAAGTTAATATACCGAAAATTGTACATGTTTAATGTATACCTTTTGATGACTTTAGACATACGCATACAACCATGATATCATCACTCCAAACAAGGTAATAAACAAATGCATCACCTCCAAAAGTACATTTACTTAGGAGAAAACTGGCCTTTCTTTCCTCTGCCCTAAATTGGAAAATGGCTTCAAGGCAAAAGTAGTTGCAGATTGCTAACTCATCTCTCCTCAGTGACCCCATTTTCACAACCTTATCTCCCTGTTCTTGGTTATTTCAGGAGATCTCAAAAGATCTTAGAAACATTTAAACAGATTTTTGGAAATCATCCAGATTTTCTAAGAGCTCTCAGGTGGAATCTTGATCTGTTGCAAGCTATCTTGTCATACCCGGAATCAGATCATATGATCAATTAAACATTATTAGAAATTCTAGGACTCCTGGTATGATGTCATGAGAGGAACACAGCACACCCTAGGAAGATTTTTGCTAACCCTCTAGAGCTAACTACCACCTTGCAATAGGGGATAGGGGAACCTATTGAAAGACTCCACAGGGGACAATCATCCATATTAAAAATGTGCTAAATTCCACAGAACAAGGACCCAGTTTCCTTAACACATAAATAGAAAAAAAATAGGAGACATCTGGAACTGTATAGTTTAACAGAGGTTTGAGAGACATACAGACCAAATGCAGCATAGTGACCTTATTTTTATCCTGATTCAAACAAACTCTCTACAAAAAGATATTTATAATTCAGTTGAGGAAATGTGAAGATGAACTGGATATTAGATAATGTCAAGGAATTATTATTTAATTTTTAGACATGATCATGGTATTATTGTTACAGTTTTTAAAAAGTGTTATTTCTTAGAGATATAACCTACAGTATTTGTGGATCAAGTTGAAGTTCTAGAATTGTGTTAAAATATTTAGCAACAGAAAAAAATTGGGAGGTCAGGGCTTATACATCAAACAAAGGTTATCCACATGTTGATAATTTTTGAAGATGAGTTGTGAGGGCATGTGGTTTTATTATACTGCTCTCAAATTATATACGTACTAATAGAAATTTTCACAATAAAATGTTTAAAAAGACATTTTCATTTGATTTAACAGTCAGTTCTATTCATTTCAACATTATCTCATATTAAATCTGAAAGCCCTCTCCCCTCCCAACGAACCCCAGTGCCAACCAAAGTTTTGATTCTAGCAACTCAGAATATGTATTGGGGTAGATTGGAAGTGAAAGACAATAATACATTCACCCACTTGTGAGGAAGAGATCTCATTTCCTTGCACTGCTATCTTTTTGGTGAGGCAGAGAGGTTGGTATTGAAATGAAAGTGCAGTATTTGTCTTTCTCTGGTTTATTTCATTTAACATCATACCCTCATTTCATTCATTTGTAGAAGATAACAAATACATGGATAAAGAGAACAGATTAGTGGTTACCAGAGGGGAAGGGGGTTGGGGGGTGGGTGAAAGGGATAAAGGGACACATATGTTGGTGATGGATAAAAATTAGACTACCAGGGGTGAGCACGATGAAGTGTATTCAGGAACTGATAAACAGTAACGTACGCCTGAAATTATACAATGTTATAAACCATTATAATACCAATAAAATTACTTTAAAAAAAGAAATGAAAGTGTTCCCTCTTAGGTTGCCAGTGATTGTTTGATTATTCTATTTTCTGTTGGTTTATTGGAAGCACAACTTCATTGGAGGTGGTAAGATTATGATCCCCCTTTCCAGTGCACAAAAAGGGAGGAAAAGAACAGAATACTGACAGAAAGCACACACTGAAAATGTGGCCATCAATACCAACATGTTAGTAATTAGATTATATATTAATGGAATAAACATTCCAATTGCAAAGCAATTGTTAACTCCAGTGAGACTTTCACCATTTAAGTCATTATGTGAGTCGAAAATGTTTTCATATCAGGAGTAGAACTTGTACATTTTTTAAAAATCCGCTTCTCGGTCAATTATTCTCCCAATCCACAACCAGCCCAAGAACACTCTTTTAGCATTCTAACAGAAATCTTTCCTACTCCTGCTTATAAAAGAACCCTAAAATGAACTTGCTTACGGAGATTTAGGTGCAAAAGCAAGTAATTGCTGTTTGTGGAAAATGTAAACTGTTTCTAGAGTGAAAAAATTTTTAAAAACTATGAATAATACACATAATGAGGGTATCCCTATATGTTTTCCTTCTCTATTAATGGTAAAAATGTAAGTGATCAGGTTTTTGAGCTTTTTTACTTTTTCATAGAACAGGTAGCTGATAAAGTCTAATGTTTTCAGAGGGTACATAGTAGCTATATGATTCAGTTTACTGAGACTTGGCAGCTACCAAAGAATGTTCAATCATCTCTTAGATATTCATTCAATTCCACTTCATCCTTGTTAAATAGAACACACAGGCAAAAATCATGACTAGAAGAATGTAGGTACCTGAATGCTACAAAGAGTAACTTACTGATGTATTATTAAATTATCCTGATTGTTATCTTGGTATTAACAATCAATTCAAATTTAATACAACCACTTGTTCATAAATTTTCTCTTAAAATTAACTAATTCATCATGTTTCAGTTTATATTTACTTCCTCTAGGTGCATACAGAATTGAATTTATTTCAATAAGACTTCATTCCAAGTCACTATTTTCCCATTAGAAAACTCCATGAGAGGTGTGTAGAGGAATAGATTTCATATTCACTAAGAAGGACATTTTTTAACTTTGCTGAAACCAAGTAAATGATATTTTCCCTTTATCAGTAATACCACTTTTCATTATACATTCAGGCTATTTCTGGTGTTACTTTTTATGAGAATTCTATTTCTAATAACATGTATTAAGTTTGCTCAGAGGCCTTTTCTATTTCTTCCAATTACTGGTTTTGGTGGTTATAAACTATCAATATCAATGTTTATCAGTAAGAAACCAAAACAAGTAAACACCAAATAACAGCCCATATGCTTCTGAGTATATATTATGCAATGAAATTGAATTTAGATTTTTAAAAGAGTTAGAGTAATAGCATTCTTCATTTTTATATAAATTCAAGTATACATAAGTACATATACAAAAATATCCACAAATAGAACCAAAACATTCATTAAAGAGGCTGACCTGGTGGTGTAGTGTTTAAGTCTGCACCTTCCAATTCGGTAGCCCAGGTTTCAGAGGTTCAGATCCTGGGCATTGACCTAAACACCGCTCATCAAGCCATGTTCTGGCAGCATCCCACATACAAAATAGAGGAAGACTGGAACAGATGTTAGCTCAGGGCCAATCTTCCTCATTAAAATAGTAAATAAATAAATAAAATATTCATTAAAAACAAAACGATGAATGCTTCAGAAATGTGACCCTAGCATTAAAACTTTAGAAAAATGGATATACTTTTAAACTAAAATTGTTAATCCAAACTACAGGTTAAAAAAATCAGGATCACCTAAAATAGCAAATATCTTTGATATAAACAGTTCTATTTAAATATTTATGGAAGCTAGAGAAATTGATACATTTAATTTGTTTCTTTTTCATATGAGCATATGTAAAGTATCTGTAAAGAGAAGAATGCAGTACAATCTTTTTATAGAGAGGATATTGCATTTTCCATGTTGTGATATTTTTATTGCATCCTTGATAATGTATATTTTTTGGAATGATAAAAATTTCATACTGGGTTCTAAGGCATGGCCCTGGTCAATAATCTTGCAAGTGTGAAAGGCCAATTATAATATGTTATCGCATATAGGTTATCTTGTGTTGAGAAGTGTCACTACGGTTTGTAATCAAAAGGAAAAGTAATTCCGTGGGTTATAAATACAAAAAGATATTAGTGAACTCAAGAACCCATGTTATTTGATAAAAGCCCAATAAGGATATCTTAACAGGTATTTGAAACAGAAGCAAACACCTATAATCATGCTGTTCCTTTGGCGCTACTCCAAGGAGAAGATTGTGTAACCAAGGAAAAATGCAGACCATTAGGAACTACTTTATTCTGTGCAGAATCTTCTTTATATGCAGCCAAAGTGCAAACTGACAAGCCACTGTGGACCAGAAGATACTAATGTCAAGGACCATAAGAGTAAAATAGAAGAAAGTAGACAATACTAATTTCAAAAAAAATAAAAGCATAAGATTAATTCAACATTCCAAAGGAATAATAATTATTAACGTGCCTATTTAAGCATAATAATAGTTCTGCAAAAATGTTAGGCATAAACATAACTGAAAATTCAGTTATTTTCATTCCCCTTTTTACAAAAAAGGAAAAGGTAAAAATGACTAAGACACAGTCTAATGTCTTACAACAAGTAGGAGAGCTGTTTTAAAAATTATGACTACCTGTTTTCAAATCTATCTTTTCTTTTGTTTGTTTGTTTTGCTTTGTTTACTTTCCAACATCATAAAGTCTAAAAACAAAAGAGATGTTTATCATCCAGAAGAGGCTGGGTCACCCTGCTGTTACAAAATACCTCAAAATTCAGTAGTTTATCACAAGCGTTGATTGCTCATTTCACGTGTCCATCAACTGTGGACACTATCCACCATCTGCTCCGCAGTCTCTGCTACCCACTCAGGCCAACAGAACAGCCTCCAGTTAAAACACTGCCAATTGTCTTGGCACAGTGTCCTAATTTTCTATTGAAACAAATTACCACAAACTTAGCGACTTAAAACAACATAAATCTATTATCTTACACTTCCGTAGGTCAGGAGTCAAACATGGGTCTCAGCAGGCTAAGATCAAGGTGTTGGCAGGGCTACATTCCTTCTGTAGACTCTACAGGAGAATCCATTTTCCTGCCTTTTCAAACTTCTTGAAGTCACCCACTGTAGCGGGCTGAATGATGTCCCTCAAAAACAAACGTCCATGTTCTAATTCCCAGACCTGTGCATATTAATTTATATGGTAAAAGAGTAACTATTATGTCATACAGCAAAAACTGTGATTAAGTTGAGGGTTTTGAGAGAAGCAACTTGTCCTGGAGTACCCGGGTGGGCCCTAAGTCTAATAACAGATGCCCTTATAAGAATGAAGCAGTGTAGATTTAATAGACTTATAAAAGAGAAGGTGATGTAAAGATGGAGGTACACATTGAAGTGATGCCATAACAAGCCAAGGAACCTGGCAACCACAAGATGCTAGAAAAGGCAAGGGATTGAATGTCCCATAGAGTCTTCAGCAGGAGTGTGGCCCTGCTCACACCTTGATTTTTGGACTTCTGGCCTCTAGAACTGTAAGAGAATAAGTTGCTATTATTATTATTTATTTTATTTCATTTTTTAGGAAGATTAGCCCTGAGCTAGCACCCACCGGCAATCTTCCTCGATTGGCCCTGAGCCAACAGCTGTGTCCATCTTCTTCTACTTTATATGTGGGATGCATGCCAAAGTGTGGCTTGATACATGGCTTGATAAGCCGTGCCTAGGTCTGTGCCTGGGATCAGAACTGGTGAACACAAGGCTGCCGAAGCAGAGTGCATGAACTTAATCACTACACCACTGGCCAACTCCAAGTTGCTATTATTTTAAGCCACCAACTTTATGGTGATTTGTTACAGCAGCTCTAGGACACTAACACACATTCCTTGGCTCTCGTCCCTCTTCCTACATCTTCAAAGCCAGCAATGGTGGGTCTAGTCCTTCTCACACTGTTCTCTCTCTTATTCACTTATTGTCACATTTCCTTCTGGGCACAGTCAGTAAGTGTTCCCTGCCTGTAAGGAGTCATATGATTATATTCTCCAGGATAATCTCATCATCAGGATAATCTCACTGTGTGAGGGTACTTACCTCTAATCACATCTGCAAAGTCCCTTTTACCATGTAAGATAACACATTCACCAATTCTGGGAAGCAGGCATGGATATCTTCGGGGACATTATTCTGCCTTTCACACAGAGTAAAAGGCAACACGATGAACCACATTTGGGTTCTTAATACTTCCTTCTGAATATTTCCATTCAAATTTTATTGGCCAAAGCAAGTCATCTGGGTGCATCCGACTTCCACAGCAAACGGATACATAAGCCTCATGCAAGAAGGGCTACTGCATGTGAGAGAATGATAATGCACTGTACCCAAGAGTGCTTGATTGCTCTACTGTGACAAAAGGACACATGGAACTATTCAGAATGTATCATGAAAAGTACTTCAGGGTGCTGCAGAAAATAATAATATGAGTAGCTCTCTGGAAGGGAAATTTATAATATTATAGTAATAAATATAAATAAATGACAAGTGCCATAAGAAAGGAGCAGACAAATACCATGAAGGAATTTCATTGTAAACAATCTGAAAAGGACTCAATTAATTTGAGGAGAGCCACAAAAGATGTCTATGAGTGGCGACCACTGAAGATGGAGATTTCATAACCTGATCCTCTTTTGTTTATTTTCTAAAACTCAGTTTGAACACCAGCTCCATGAGGAAGAAATTCCTGAATCCCCACTCACCCCAGCATGGGTACAGTATCTGACCTCAGTTCCCACACTTACGTGATCTGAACTGTGTACTCGTGCTTTCATCTTTTAAAATAAATGTTTATGCCACTGTGTGCTTTTAGACAGAACCTTGTCTTATTTATATGGGCACCATATTAAACATGGTTCATCAAAGTTGCTCAGTAAACTTTGAGCTAATAAAAAGATTGAGCAGTGGGTGAAGGAATGATGAGGTATTCTAAAAAAAATAGAATGTAAGAGAATAAGAATGTTGATGAAAATATTAAAAAGTTAAAAGAAATTAAAAGTGAAAATGTAATAAAGCTGAATATTTACCAAACCACAAATCCATTATTCAGCTGAACACATTATCTATCACCGATTAAGCTCAGGCACTAAGAATGGCATAAGAAAGGCTCTGCCCCATTAAATAAATTATATGGTAGTAAGCCATGTCAGAGTAGCAACCACATTTACAATATCTAGAAAAAGCATGGATGCAAAACAAATGTTAGATTCACACAGAAAAATAATAACATTGACTGTGAAGTTAATATTTAAACAAGACAGTTGATCCAGTTATAAATAAGGTTAATGTACTATTCACCAACTTTCTCTATTTGTGTTAACATGTCTCCTGCTCCTAAAAGTGAAACTAATTTTATTGACACTTAAACAAGGGAACATCATCCATTTAAATGAACACTCTGTTTTAAACACCCATTTTGAAGATTATGAGAAGAATCTTATGCCAAAAAACGTTACACATCATTTAAATCTCCTGCTCCCATATTTTTCTGTTTTTGTATTTCACATTAAAATTGTAACTATAGATTTCTTGTTTATTTTTGAGAACTCATAGACTGATTTTTAAATATTTAAATAAGTAAAGATATTTATTTAGAAAGGAAATTTTGAATTCAAACTAGAAGACCTAACCTTTAAATGGGTTCTGTTCTCTAGCCAGTTGAAACCATACTATAAGTTTTATCAATTTTACTATGGTCTAAGTTGCTTTACTTTTCAGCATCCACCTGTCCTCAGTTTTCTCAGCCACAGCAATAATTAGGAAAAAGTCAAGTAATTTAGCAAAATCCCCAGAAGTTATTTCTTTTTATTTTTTTAACATTTTTTATTTTTTTAAGATTTTATTTTTTTTCTTTTTCTCCCCAAAGCTCCCCGGTACATAGTTGTATATTCTTCATTGTGGGTCCTTCTAGTTGTGGCATGTGGGACGCTGCCCCAGTGTGGTTTGATGAGCAGTGCCATGTCTGCACCAGGATTCGAACCAACGAAACACTGGGCCGCCTGTAGTGGAGCACGCAAACTTAACCACTCAGCCACGGGGTCAGCCCCCTAGAAGTTATTTTTTTTGTAGCAACATAGTTATAGGAGCAAAGTGTTGGCTTTTCCAGAATAAATGCACTCCCTGAGCACTCCTTTTTTTTGCGCACTTTTAGCTGCCATAGATTGAATCTAATTCACTGAAGAAATTCACATTATTGTGCTTCTATGGGTTTTCATGAACTAAACTGGCACTTCTTATAATAAAATTTTAGAGTTTATAGTAATTTTACTGGAAAATATTATTTGATACAGAACTTTAAAAAATTGCAGCTAGAGTCCATTTTTTGACCAAACTTAAATTTAAAATAAATGAAAGACATTTTGGCAGCTTTAATTTATACAAGTGCAAAGACATAATAGAAAATATGCTAGACCTATGACTTTATTTCAAAATGCTGCCTTTTACAGCTGAAGCAATTTGTAAACCATGAAAGCTCCAAGGAAGAATATGAATAACCTGCATGAATCTCCTTTATTAGACCCATGTGACGCTCCTTTCTTATATGCTTATTCAAAAGAAAAGTTATCCAAACAAAATCTCTTTTCTACTGCACTTAGCACTCCTTCATTTAATTAAAAATGTCCTTGCAACAAAGCAGGCTAATCACTATGTTCAGAACATTCCCTGATACAAGGATCTAACAATGTTTTGTTCTTGTGATAAGTAGCAGCTTTGATCTTCCTCTTCAAGACCTAGATATCTCCACTTACGTTGGATAGAAGATCATATAGCATAGAAGATCAATCATTATCAAAACCACTGCCAGCACCATCACTATTACCACAAGATTCTGTTGCAAATAACCTAAAACATTTTACCTATTTTAAGCTGAAAGGAGTTTAAGCTGAAAGGAAATGTTTGCATACAAAATTTTGAAAGGGCTTCAGGATCTGTTCTATGCTTTGCTTCCAGAAACGCTTCTAAAATAACGCTTTAGAATGTACTTGCCAAGGAAAATGGTAACTCTGTGACACTCAAGAAGTAGGGAATCAGGAATATGCCTCTGGGACTTTCAACTCAGGAACGTACCACCTCAACTGTAATTCAGAAGGCTGTCTCACAACTTCTTACCATAAGCTGATGACCAGGATCAAGAGCCATGTCCTATTTATTTTTAAGTACCATCACCAAATGAGTAGAGCATGTCTTGCTTTTTGGCACTTAAGATGGTTATGATTCAAAACTTCTATAGAAAAACCCAATGTCTGTCCATCCCTGCTTGCCAGCACAAAGCATATGCATTGTGAACAACATCAAAGCCTTTGAGTTATTTATATTGTCCAATTCATTCATCAGCATCTGACTGGTTGAATCTGAAATACATCTAGAATTGCAGCCATGGGGTAGTCCGGTAAAATTTAGTATTTAGCTTTCCATTACCTATGGTAATGGAAGCCATAGTAAAAGGCTGTTGTTCGGACATATTTGGCTGTAATAAACACACTTTACATCAAAATCCCCATATATCCACGCAGATATATATACGTACACAAACAAGCATAGATGCACACACAGGTACTAAAACAATACTAGCTCTAACTAGGTGAGATGCACCCTAATATTTTCTGTTCTACTATACTGTACTCTAATCTTTTCTCTTCTCTTCTATTCTATATTTTCACAGTTGTCACAGTTGAGTAAATTCAATCCTAACCTGGAGTATGGGAAATGTGCACTACAAGAATGGTAGAATGAATATTGAGCACCAATCCACCATATCTACCACAAAATGTTGGGATAACTTAGTTTAATTCACTTATATTTTAAACAAGGAAATTAAATGATTTTCTTAAAATCACCCAACTGGTAGAGTAGTAGATTTGGAAATAGAAATCAGATCATTTTGCTTCTCTTTCTAGGACCATGATATTCATTATACAAAGTTTATTGATTTCCTCTTAGGTATTAAGATATTTATAAAGACTATCTTATTTCATCCTCAAAAAACGCTGGGAGGTAGATATTATTTTCTACCTGTCAAAAAAGAGAAAACTGATATTCAGAGAGGTAAAATAACTTTCAAAGCTCTGCTCTTAAAGCTGGGGTTCAAACCCTAAAGTGTAAGACTACAAAGGTATCTTATAACCCTACACACACATTGTCTTCTAGGGTGTATATCACTTAATTATGATTATTACTACCATTATTAGTGATACAATTAAATAAAACATAATGACAATGATAAAGTTATTTATTATGTGCCCATTATTTGTGAGTCATGATGTCTCATGCACTATAAAAATTCATTTAATTTGATGAATTATTCATTTAATTTTCACTTAATTGATTTATTAGATTTAAAACTTCATTTAATTTTCATTTTAGGAAAGTTGTATTGTACTCATTTTATAGATAAGAAGACTGAGTCATTGAGGTTTAGTGAAACACTCAAGGTCACACAATCAGTTAATGATCAAGTTTGGATATGAACCTTGCGTTTATCTGACTTCATGCACTATCCAGTCTTCCTAAATCAGCTACCTAACTTGATCTAGCACACATAACCTGTCAAACTTTAATTTCCTAATATGTGGAAGTCACGATCTAAGAGCTGTAGGAAAAATTATGGCAACACAAGTTCATAGCAATTTCTATGTACTTTATTCAATGTTTATTAATATATTTAACTTTCAAAATAAGCGTAATAATATGCACCACCAAAAATCTCTTTGAGATAGAGACTTTTAATATCTCTATTGTATAAATCAGTAACCTGAGATCATAGAGGTCAAGTAATTTAGCTGCGGTCACACAATTACTTAAAGGTAGAGGCAGTTGTTAAGCCAGGCAATCCAGCCAGAGTAAGATTTATAAATAACAGAAAAACAGTAGACTGGGCTTACAAGGCTTTTTGGGGACTCACCAAAGATTATGTGTTATGTTAAGGATTAGTAGAAATGAGACATGTAATATTGAAGACAAATTCTTCCTTATTCTTTTACTAATAAGCAAAGTCTCAAAGGCCAAGATAGGGCAAGGCTCGTAAGCAGAAGTAAATTTGATTATACATATCTTTGTAGAAAAAGAACAGTGAGATAAATTTAGAAAAATGAGCTGTGACCCAAAATTATAGGACGCTATAGGACGCTAGATGCTGAACTAAGTCGAACTTAACTTTGTCATGTGAAGAGTCAGCCATTGGGCCGGCCCTGGTGCTCTAGTGGTTAATTAAGTTCAGTGCATTCCACTTTGACGATCCAGGTTCAGCTCCTGGGCACAGACCTAGACCACTCCATTAGTGGCTGTGCTGTTCTGGTGGCCCACATACTAAAAAATAGAGGAAGATTGGTATGAACGTTAGTTCTGGAAAGAGTGAGCCATTTGAGGAATTAGACAGGAAATAAAATGATCAAAACTGGTTCAAGACCCATGACTTTTTTCATGCTGTAACTTCTAACCACAGTCCCTTCTTCCATCCCTTCTTCTAAGACTATCAAATGTCCTGGACCAGTCTAACATCTATTCATCTGTAAGGATTTGGTTTGGGTATCATTTCTTTTTAAATGACTCCTTAGAACTCTGAAGATTGGATTAGGTTTACCTCCCTTTTATTCTGATACAAATATTAGTGAGAAATATTGAAATATTTAGTTTAGATATCTTTCTCCCAGTCTAGACTGTGAGTTCTTCAAGTGCAGTTGTGAATGCACAGAGCCTGGAATGCAATTAGCTCTCAATAAATTTCTGAATTTGAATGAATTGTCTCAACCACTAATTTCACATCTTATGCTTTAACCGTTGGATGAGTGTTTCATGTGAATACTCTCATCTTTCCACCGCATTCTTTCGCAATATCTAGATGCAAGCAATAAATTTGTAGGAAAAAATACCAAATATTCACAGTTTCTATAGTATATATATAATATATAATATATAATATATAATATATATCACAAAATCACATGATAAATATTAGAAGAATGTGAAGAAATGAGCTAAGTCAGTAATCATTAATTCTGATATTGCGTTATACTGTAAGCATATAATTTCCAATTATTGGTGTTATCTTTCAGTGAAACTAGCTTTTTTTACTACTTTATCTTTGAGCTGAGAGGAGAGTGACTGTGCTTCCAGCCTCCATACAGCATCTCAGTACTAAATGATTAAGTAATATACTGTGAACTGGTTTGTATTTTGAGGAGATAAAACAGGAAGCAGTTGGTAAATGAATTTGGATGAGTAGGATAAAATTTAAAAAGTCAAGAAGGGCAGTTTCTTAACTAAAAATCACCCACAGGCCATGAGTAGACTGGGGACATTTACTTGCTTCATCCACCTGAAGACATTTCTAGCATCGTCCATAACTTGACCTCTTAAGAGGCAACTCATGCACTCTAAAACATAAGCACTGCACCTTTACATTTATTTCCAGTGCTGAAATACAGTGCAGGTAGGGAAATAGCCATTTTACTTTCTCCTCAAGTCTCCCCTCCATCCAATGTCAAAACACCATTCTTTTCTCTAAAGATCAGCAATTCACTTCAAAAGAGTGTTGTCTATTGAAAATATAGTAATCACAAACACACACAAAAGTATTCTTTTGATTTTGTCTGGATTTTTTTTATTGTCAGGATAGAAGAAAAGGTATTCTGTGTTTTTTTAATCCTAACCACTGAAGAAAATCCCATTCTTTTTTGAGCTCATTTCACTCAGGCTACAGTCACCACTTCTTTATTGAAACAATATCTGCCAAAATTTCCAATGATGTCATGTGGTTAAAATCTGACACTCTTCCTTCTTGGAACACTTTGTCTACTTGCTGTCCAAAACACTGTAATCTTCTGTTTGTATTCTTACATCATTGTGTTTTTCTCAGTTTTCTTAGCGGTATCTTTATTTTCCTACCCTCAAAATGTTGGAGTATACAGTGCTCCATACCTGGATTTTCAGAACTCTCAGTCTACACTCACCTTTACATAATCTTACCCAGTTCTACAGCTTCAAATGTCAAGTATATACTAACATAGGTGTAATGTAATGGTGCCCAAGTTTATATCTGTAGCCAAACTTCCCACCAGGGCTTCAGAACAGTATATCTCCCTACCTATTCAACATATCCAATTGGACATCTAATAAACAACCCAAGCCTGACATCATTACATCAAAACCCTTGTTTTCACACTCTCTTTTCTCCTTTCCTTTGTCCCTACTGACCCCCAAGCCACTCTTCTTGTCTTCTTCATTTTGCTAAATGTCACTAGTATTCATCAAGCTGCTCAGACAAAAATACATAAAAATATTGTTACTGTTTTGATTTCTCACAACCTAAAAATTTTAAGATCAGTAAGTTTTATCTTCAGAAAATATACCAAATTTGACCACTTCTCCCTACTACCATGTCTTACACCATAGTCCATGCCCTAATTATTTATCACTGTCACTAAAATTCCCTCCCAACCAGTCTTTCTGCCTTTACTCCTGCCTACCCCCTACTTCACATGTAGAAAGTTACTCTTTAAAGGGTTGGTGTCAAGATGGCAGCATAGACAGACTGTGAACTCACCTCATCTCATGGAAACAAAAAATTGACAACTACTGTTGGAACAATTATCCCTGAGAGAGAACTGAAAACTGGATAAGAACTCCCACAACAATGGACTGTCCTGACTGAGGTGGAAGAGGCAGAAATTCCTTTCTGGAGAGAATAAAAGCCACCTTTGCAAGCTGTGGTGCTTCATGGCTGGGTGGGAGCAATCCTAAGGTAAGCAAGCTTTCCCTGGAGGAGTGTGGGACCTGAGTGAGGGAGTTTTCCCACTCTAAGCATCCTTTGGACACAGCATAACTGAGATGAGTGTCATAATATCTGTTTCTTCTGGCCACTAACAACAATAGGAAATACTCCCAGAAAAGCTATCTAACATAAGGGGGAAAAAGCTGGCTTTTAAAGGGCCCATGCATAAATTCACTCATTTCAGAAACTAACCTAAAATCACCAGAAAGAAGGTACACAGTTCTTTGGTGAAAAGAGACTTACCTGATAGGTTCTGGGTGCATCTCAGTGAGAGGTGAGACTTCCCCAGGGACTGAGACATTGAGAGCAGCCATTATTTTGACCTAGTACAGGCATGCTGACACAGATGCTGGCAGACGACATTGGATTTCTTCCACTGGCCTGTTAGCCTAGCATCTGCCCCACACACTAGAGCACTAATTTAATCCAGCTAAACCAGGGCAGACTGCCTAGGAACTGGCCCCACCCAACAGCAAGCCTTCAGGCAACTTTTTAGCCTGAATAGGCTGAGTGCCTGTATCCTCTGCAGCTGGGCAAGTAGGCCCACCTCTGGGGGTCAGGACATGCAAAAAGAGCAGGGAGTGTGTGGGGCATTTGTGGACTGTGTGGGGCTTCTGCAGTGGGGCAATTGGGTCCACATCAGATAGTTGAGGCACACGCATGGGGCAGGACTGTACTGACAGTGTGTGTGGCCTTCTGGGTGGTGGACCTTGTCAGCTACAGAAGACTTGTGCTTCTCAAACAACTACATAGAGGATCAGCCCCACATTCCAAAGCCTAAAACAATTGGGTGTTCCCATGCCTGGGGCAAGCCCCACTCAGCTACAATCCCAACAGGGCTGACAGGAGCCTTGTAAGCCAAAGTCCTACAGCAATTATAAGTCCCTGGGCCTAGCAATCAGCCACACTGGGGGGCCTAGTCACTTAACAGAAAAACTGCAACAGGAATGTGCTATTAGATCTTGCATCCAACTGTGCAGGGGCTCCCCATGCCTGATAAAGTGACTGAAGGGTTCATAGCAGTGACAAGCAGCTGAGCATTGGAACCAGCTGGCCAGAGGGACAGCCTAGCCTCCCTGGGCACCTGCAGCAAGAGTAAGCCTGCCACAACAGAAAGACATATGTAGCTCACGCAGAGGCTACCCCCAGAATATTTGGAAATGGTGACTAATGGGAAGCACACTGCTGGGCCTCATAAGGCATCTCTTACATAAAGTCATCTCTCCAAGATCAGGAGACACAACTGACTTACCCAATAGATAGATATAAGCACAGAGAAAGAGGCAAAATGAGGAGGTAAAGGAATAAGTTCCAAGTAAAGGAACAGAACATAACCACCCCCCCCCAAAAAAAAGTGAATGAAACAGAAATAAACAATCTACCTGACAAAGAGCTCAAAACAAAAGTCATAAGGATACTCACTGATCTTGGGAGAAGAATAGATGAACTCAGTGAGAACGTCAACAAAGAATTGGAAAACATAAAAAAGAACCAATCAGAAATGAAGAATACAATACTGGAAATAAAACAATTCAGTAAAGGTACGCAATAGCAGAGGATATTATACAGAAAAACGGATCAGTAATATGGATGAAATACTAGAGGAAATGACCCAAGCTGAATAGATAAAACAAAAAAGAATTAAAAAGAATGACAACTGTCTAAAGGATCTCTGGGACAACATCAAGCACACTAACATTCCTATTATAGCTATCTCAGAAGGAGAAGAGAGAGACAAAGGGGCAGAGAATCTATCTGGAGAAACCATAGTTGCAAACTTTCCTAACCTAAGGAAGGAATTAGACATCCAGGTACAGGAAGCACAGAGAGCATCAAACAAGATAAATCCAAAGAGGCCCACACTAAGACACATTATAATTAAAATGTCAACAATTAAAGATAGAGAATCCTAAAAGCTACAAGAGAAAGACAACAAAGTACATACAAAGGGAACACCTGAAGGATATCAACAGACTTCTCAGCAGAAACCTTACAGCTTAGAAGGGAGTGGCATGATATATTTAAAGTGCTGAAAGGAAAAAATCTGCAGTCAAGAACACTCTACCCAGCAAGGTTCTCATTAAGAATGGAAGGAGAGATAAAGAATTTCACAGACAAGCAAACATTAAAGGAGTTTATCACCAAGAAACCAGTCTTACAAGAAATGCTAAAGGTACATATTGAAGTGGGAAAGAAGACCACAAAAAGAAATAAGAAAGTTACAAAAAAAAAACCCAACAATAAATCACTGGTAAAGGCAAAAATACAGTAAAGGTAGCAGATCAACCACCTATGAAGATAACATGAAGGTCAAAAGAGAAAAGTACTAAAATTGCATATTTTCATCATACGAAGGTAATGGGTACACACACACACACAAAGAGGTTAGATATGATATCAAAAACATAAAATGTGGGAAGAAGCAAGTAAAAGAGTTGAACTTTTAGCAAGAGTTCAAACTAAGGAGACCATCAACTTGATATACATTATATATATGTAGGTTATTACTTATGAATCTCATCAAAATCACAAATCAGAAACCTATAATAAATACACAAAAAATTAGAGAAAGGAACTCAAACATAATACTAAATAAAGCGATCTAACCACAAAGGAAGAAAGCAAGAGAAGAAGAAAGGAATAGAGAAGAACTACTAAACACCCAGAAAAAAGTAAAAGAATGGCAATAGGTATATACTTATCAATAGCTACTTTAAATGTCACTGCACACACTTCAGACCTAAAGACACTTACACACTGAAAGTGAAGGGATGGGAAAAGGGTAGTCCATGCTAATAGCAATGAAAACAAAGCTGGAGTAGCAATAATTACATCAGACAAAATAAACTTTAAAATAAAAACTACCGAGAGACAAAGAAGGGCACTATATAATGGTAAAGAGAAAAACCCAACAAGAGTATGTAACACTTGTAAATATCTATGCACCCAACTTAGGAGCACCTAATATATAAAGGAATTATTAACAGACATAAAAGGAGAAATAGACAGTAACAAACAATAGTGGGGACTCTAACACTCCACTTACACCAATGGGTAGATCATCCAAACAGAAGATCAAGAAGGAAACATTGACCTTAAACAGCACATTAGACCAGATGGACTTAGTAGATATCTATTGAACATTGGATTGAAACACCAGAGAATACAGATTTGTTTCAAAGGCACATGGAACATTCTCCAGGACTGATCACCTATTACGCTCCAAAACAAGTCTCAATAAATTTAAGAAGACTGAAATAATACCAAGCATCTTTTTTGACCACAACAGTATGAAACTAGAAATAAACTACAGAAAAAAAACAATAGAAGTGACAAATATGTGGAGATTAAACAAAATTCTACTGAACAATGATTGTGTCAATGAAGAAATCAAAGAAGAAATCAAAAATTACTGGGAAACATGAAAATGAACAAAACGACATGCCAAAATTTATGGGATATGGCAAAAGTGGTTCTAAGAAGGAAATTTATAGCAATACAGCCCTAAGTCAACAAATGAACAAAAAATCTAAAATAAACACTCTAACAGTACACCTAAAGGAACTGGAAAAAGAAGGGAAAAAAAGCCCCAAATCAGTAGAAGTAAGGAAATAATAAAAATCTGAGCAGAAATAAATGAAAGAGACTAAAAAAAAAAAAAAAAGAAAAGAAAATGTCAGTGAAACCAAGAGCTGGTTCTTTGAAACGATAAACAAAATTGACAAACTTTTAGCTATCTTCCCCAAGAAAAAAAGCAAGATGGCTCAAATAAATAAAATCAGAAAAGAAAGAGGATAAATTACAATGGACACATCAGAAATACAAAAGATTACAAGAGAATACTGTGGAAAGCTATACGCCAACAAATCGGATACTCTGGAAGAAATGGATAAATTCTTACAATCACACAAGGTTTCAAAACTAAATCAAGAAGAAATAGAGAATTTGAATAAACCAATCACCAGTAAGGAGATCAAAACAGTAATCAAAAATATCCCAGAAAATTAAAGTCTAGGACTAGATAGCTGTCCTGGTGGATTCTCCCAAACAATTCAAAGGAGACATAACACCTATCCTTCTCAAACTCTTCCAGAAAATTGAAGAGGAGGGGAAGCTTCCTAATTCCTTATGATCCAGCTATCCCACTGCTGGGTATTTATCCAAAGAACTGAAAAACACAAATGAATAAAGATACATGCACTCTTATGTTCACTGCAGCATTATTCACAGTAACCAAGACCTGGAGGCAATCTAGGTGCCTATCAAGGGAGAATGGATGGTATTTACAAACAATGGAATACTACTCAGCCATAAGAAATGATGAAATCTGGCCATTTGTGACAACATGGAAGGAGCTTGAGGGCATTATGCTAAGCAGAATAAATCAAAGGGGAAAAGTAAATAACTGTATGATCTCACTCTTAATTAGAAGATAAAAGCAACAACAAACAATCACATAGAGACAGAGATTGGATTGCTCATTATCAGAGGGGAAGGGGGCAGGGAGGAGGGTGAAAGGTGTGGTTATGCACTGCACGTGTGTGTGGTCATTGATTTTAATCAGTCTTTGGGTGGTGAACATAATGTAATCTGCACAGAAATCAAAATATAATGATGTACAGTTGAAATTTATATAATGTTTTAAACCAATGTTACTGCAATTAAAAAAAGAAAACGAATAAACTCTTTAAAATTTGGAAATATTTCATTAAGATAAAGGACTGTATTGTCAAAGTTATCTTTATAATAAATCAGGCAACTAATTCCCCTTTTCCAAAATAATTTAACAATGTCTCACCACACTTAAAATAAAATTCAAAGTTCTTGCTGTGGGCAGGAAGGCTCTTCAGGATCTCACCCTTTCTTATCTCTCCCTCTTCACTTTCACTTGGCTTCCTTCCTGCTTATCAAACACACTAAACTCATATTTGCCTTAGGTTCTTTCCATTTGTGGCTCCTAGATATCTTTTCCTCTAGATATCCACATGAGTCACATCTCTCACTTATTTGAGTCTCTCCTGACCTAACACCTCTTCACAGAGGCCTTCTCTGATCAGTCTTATATTACAGCTGTGACCCATATCACTACGGTTATTCTCCAACCTTTCATAAAATAATTTTTTTCAGAGCCTATTCTCTACATGAAATTATACTACACATGTTGTGTTCTTATCTTCTCTTAAAAAAAGCTTTACTTATTAATTTCTTTACTTCCCAAGACTACAACTCTGGCTGACATGTTTTCATATTCAAAAGACGAGTTTTTATATAAGTATCTGATGTGAGTATTGTGTTCAAAGGGAACACAGTAGTTCCCTTCCTGAAGGGAATTTGGTTTAGGAAGTTCTCATTATAAATCTATTTCATCTTTCTTCAAAATATTTTAATCTCTGCATTATAGTGAGGCATTTTTAGAACAAAAATGATAGTTTTTAGTTATCCAGTTTTATATAATTTCACTGCAGGACCTGAATTGCACCTCCTTATATTTATGTATTATTCTATGTTCTCAGATCTCAGCTGATGAGTAAATACAATAGACAGTTCTCAAGTGTTCACTGTTGAAAAACAATCTATGACAATTCCACTAATCAGTGTTCTCTTAGTAATGCATTTTCAGTCAGGAAGAATTTTCAAAATTTATTTACAATTTCCTAACCCATGCAATAAAGAAGAAGTTATCCATGAAAATAATCATTAGAATTTTCAAATGCAGTTTTCAAAAGTAGGGTTTTTTTAAGGATAAGTGCATATGCAAGAGCTACCTTTGTCAACACAACATGGGCAGTCTGGTTAAGTAGATAATGGAGGACTGAAAAATACTTCTGTGGCTTATTTCCAGTCTGTGTGCAAGACTGGGCTAACCTACAGCCTTTGTTCCTGCAACTCTTTAGTCAAAATTAATAAAAGTATAGCAACAAGATTTTGGATGGGATCAATTTCATAGATTGAATATAAATTTACTGGGAGGCAAAATTATGTCTGTCAACTTATGATTCATAAACATTGTTTTACTCTTAAGAGGAAGGATTTAAAGATGACTGCAACTAAGAAGGCAAAGACTGATCTTATCACATTCTGCTTTTCTGTCCGAAGGATAACATGGGCCTAAAGAAAAAAAAAAGGAAAAGAAACAGAAAGAAAATTGTACAAAAAAGCATGTCAACGTGTTTGCAGCATTGTCTTGAAGAGAAGGTGAGCTGATGCAGTAGGAGCTCCTATCACTAAAGAGGTATGTGGGATGCAGTCCAGGAACACGTGTGTGCGCAATGATTTCAGTTAGTAGGATTACAAACCCTATCCTCATTATAATTATGATCATAATGGGATTCCCTATATAGATTTTCTTAAATACAGATGAAGCAAGCCTGGCCATAAGGATTTTCTGGTACTATCATTTTCCTTTTGAAAATAGAGCATTTTGTGCCATGAGTGATCCAGAATCGTTGGCCAAAGTCTGCTCAGTTATATTTGGTGCAGTCTGTAGACCAAGGTAATACCTCTAAATCAATGTCATTCTTTAAATCCAGCCTGAGGGGCTAGGCTTGCTATTCTCCCAAATCAATATGTCAACCCACAAACCTCTACTTACAGTATTGAACTTTGAATATGAATAAGAATGTTAAGGTATTCAGTGAAATGTTTATGATGAGGAGGGAAATGAGAGATCTGAAACAGCTGAATGAAATAGAAAATGACTAAAAAGGCAAAAAATCATAATGAAAAAGTCTATATTGAGACTATAAAAATAACCTTATAAGAATATAATAAAACAAAATTTTTCTATCAGAATTTTAAATATAAAATTAAAAGATGAAAAGAAAAAGAAATAATATATAACATATTACATATATACATATATGTACATATATAGTAAAGGATATATACACCATATAAATATATGGTAAAGGTCGACAAAATATTAATCTTCAATGGTCTTTTTATTCCACAGGCTTTTTTTGGGTAATGGCAAACTTTCAATAAGTATTCATTTATTGAACTGTATTGATTGAACCAAATGTTTATGATGCCTGAAGAGAAATGTTGGGCATATAAATCAGTCAAAGAGAGAAATAAGCAGGTAAGGAAGCATATTTGTAAGTTCAGACTATAGCACAGGTATGCTGAGAAAATTCATCTGATGGCTTACTATATTAATGCCTTCATATTGAATAAATCTTGGAAATTGGAAAATAAGTCTATCTTAATTTTCATTGTGAGTTTTTAAAATATTATTTTGTTGAGGTCACATTCATTTATAAGTTTATGTAAATTTCAGGAGTACATCATTGTATTTTCACTTCTGTATAGACTGCATTGTGTTCACCACCGAAAGACTAGTTCCCATCCATCACCATGCACATGTGCCCATATACCACTTTTGCCATCCCCCCACCCCCTTCCCCTCTGGTAACCAACAATCTGTTCTCCATATAATTTGTTTGTTTGTTTATCTTCCATGTATGGGTGAAGTTATATGGTAATTGTCTTTCTCCATCTGACTTATTTCGCTTAGCATAATATCATCAAGTTCCATTCATCATGTCACAAATGGCATGATTTCATTTTTTATGACTGAGTAGCATTCCATTGTATATACATACCACATCTTCTTTATCCAGTCCCGTGTTGATGCATGCTTAGTTCACTTTCAAATCTTGGCTATTGTGAATATTGTTACAATGAAGATAGGGGTGCATATATCTCTTAGAATTAGTATTTTCATGTTCGTTGGACAAATACCCAGTAGTAGAATAGCTGGGTCATATGGTATTTCTATTTTCATTTTTTTGATAAATCTCCATATTGTTTTCCATAATGGCTGCAGCAGTTTGCATTCCCACCAGCAGTGAATCAGTGTTCCCTTTTCTCCACATCCTCTCCAACACATTTCTTTTCTTTAATAACAGCCATTCTGAGAAGCATGAGGTGCTATTTCATTGTGGTTTTGATTTGCATTTCTTTAATAGCTAGTGTTGTACATCTTTTCATGTACCTGTTGGCTATATGTATAGCTTCTTTGTTTATATCTTCTGCTCATTTTTTGATCAAGTTATTTTATTATTGAGTTGTATGAGTTCTTTATATATTTTGGATATTAACCCCTTATTGGATATATGGTTTACATATGATATATATTTTCTCCCAGTTGGCAAGTCGTCTTTTCATTTTGCTCATGGTTTCCTTTCTTATGCAGAAGCTTTTAGTTTAATGTAGTCCCGTTTGTTTACTTTTTCTTTTCTTTCCCTTGCCTGAAGAGACATGGTATTCAAAAAGATAATGCTAAGACCAATGTCAAAGAGTCCACTGCCTATGTTTTCTTCTAGGAGTTTTATGTTTTCCAATCTTACATTCAAACCTTTAATCCATTTTGAGTTATTTGTTGTGTATGGTGTAAGATAATGGTCTGCTTTCATTCTTTTGCATGCGGCTATTCGGTTTTCCCAACATCATTTATTGAAGAGACTTTCCTTTCTCCACTGTTTGCTCTTGGCTTCTGTGTCAAAGATTAGCTGCCCATAGATGTGTGAGTTTATTTCTGGGCTCTCAATTCTGTTCCACTGATCTGTGTGTCTGTTTTTGTGCCTGTACCATACTGTTTTGGTTACTATAGCTTTGTAGTATATTTTGAAATCAGGGAGTGTGATGCCTCAAGCTTTGTTCTTTTTTCTCAAGATTCCTTTGGCTATTCAGGGCCTTTGTTGTTCCATAGAAATTTTAGGATTCTTTTTACTATTTTTGTGAAAAATATCATTGGGATTCTGATTGAAATTGCATTGAATCTGTAGATCGTTTTATGTAACATGGACATTTTAACTATGTTTATTCTTCCAATCCATGAGCTTGAAATATCTTTCTATTTCTTTGTATATTCTTCAATTTATTTCAATAATGTCTTATAGTTTTCAGTGTATAGGTCTTTCACATCCTTGGTTAAATTTATTCCTGGGTATTTTATTCTCTTCCTTGTAATTATAATGACATTTTATTCTTGATTTCCCCTTCTGCTAGTTCATTCTAAGTGTATAGAAATGTGACTGAATTTTGTATGTTGATTTTGTACCCTGAAACTTTACTGTATTCATTAATTATTTCTAACAGTTTTTTTGGTGGATTCTTTAGGGTTTTCTATATATAGAATTGTGTCATCTGCAAATAGTGGAAGTTTCACTTCTTCCTTTCCATTTGGATATTTTATTTCTTTTTCTTGCCTAACTTCTCTGGCTAGGATTTCCAACACTATGTTGAATAAGAGTGGTGAGAGTGAGCATCCTTGTCTTGTTCCTGTTGTTAGAGGAATAGCTTTTAGTTTTTCACCATTGAGTATGATGTTGGCTGTAGGTTTGTCATATATTGCCTTTATTATGTTTTGGCACTTTCCTTCTATACCTATTTTGTTGAGAGTTTTTATCACAAATGCATGTTACTTTCAGGGATCATTTCTTTAGTTGATTACTAGAGGTTGTTTTCTTTAATTTTCAAAATGTTATTTCAGAAGAATACTCCTTAGCCTAGAATTACTTCAAACCTTGTAAACGCTAAATACGTATATTTGGAAAAGTGTTTTACATAAGCATCTTCCTTTCTCTGTCTCTTAAAGTATACTCAGGTTTAGCTGAAAGAATCTTGTATCTTCAAGCACTATAACTTTTTATTCTACTTAATTTTTTCTTTTATTGCTCTCTTCTTTATCTCTATTATTCCCCCTGCACAGAGCACACTGATGCATGGCTGTTCCATAACTTCAAATTGAAAGGCAGGAAAAGCATTGGAATGTGGCATAGCTTATTCAGAACTCCACATCTTTGTCTTCTCTCTTTGTGGTTGCAGGGGTCCCAATAACACTTAGCAAGCCAGGAACTCCCAGAAAGAAGTGTAATAATAAGAGGAAGCATTAGACTAGGACTCAGGAGGTGAAGGCCAGGGTCTTACTCTATCATATTGAATTGTGTGACCCTGAGTAAATTGCTTCACCTGTATAACTTTGCTATCTTCATTGGTAAAATGGAGATAATGAATAACTTATCTAGCTACATTATAGAGTTGTTGTGAGGATTATGTGAGAAAAAAGTTAAAACTATAAGGCAATGTATAAAAACCAAATACTATGTTATCCAAATTCCACTATAATCAAACAATCTCTGTATAACAAAAATGACCAATGAATCCTAGAATCAAAGTCATACTCAGTTAAACACACACACACACACACACACATACAAAAATGGAGAAGACATTGGTGGTAGGTAGAATGAAACATAACCTGCATTAAACAACAGCAAACAGTAAATTAATAAAATTATGCTGAACCATTCAACTTAATTATTTTGCTAGATTAATGTTTAACAGCCTATGATATACAGATTTTACTCCAACACTTTAGGCAGAAATTCTGGGTTCTGCAATATCAAATTAGAAAGCAAGCTATTTTGAGCATAAGCCTATTTTTTTCCCAATTTTAAGCAAGTGAAAGACACAAGTCACTCTGAAAATGGGAAGGTGAGGGCTTTTTGCACTGATTTGTGAAAATACATATAGTGATAGTAGTAAAATTTGTTAACATTTACTGATCAGTTATATTAAGCAGCCAGGCACTGTGTCCGGATTGAAAAGATGAAATTTCAGGAAACATATATGTATAGTCCTCTGTTTCCTGAACTGGAGTAGAGAATTAAGAAAAAATTGGAATAATAACTCAATACTTTTAGGCAAGTAATGTGACTTCAAGTGACTCATTTTTCCTATCTCTATTAAATTAGAATTTATTCTTATAAAAAGATAGCTCATGGGATCAACTTGCCAATATCCAATACAGAGTTCTCTTATTGGGCAGAGTTTCTAACAAAGCTAGATCAGAAAGGAGATATACAAGCTCTAAATTACTACTATCTGGAAACAAAATCTCTAGAAATAGAGCTCAATGTTGGTATTTTATCTGATGCACTCAAAAGTTTGGTTAATAATTTACATGGAATGAAGAAGATTCAATAGCATAAATTACTTCTTCCTCTGTGCTGTTTCTAGAGATCATAATACATCTATTTGTTTCATTTATCGCACATGTGCCAATAAGATTCATTTCAGGAAACAGATCCCATGTGAGTGTTAGTAGGAAAGGATTTAACACAAATGATGATGCTTATTAAGATCATCAGAAACACTGGAGGAGGTTGTCTTGGAAGACCTTTGGCAAACCTCAGAGAACTGACATACTGCTGCAGCCTAGAATGGGGGATAACACGAACTACCAAACTCAAATCCATTGCCCAATCTATGATCCAAGAAACTGTTGCAGCTACCAACATTAACATAAGTGTTGGTGACAGGACACTGAAACTCTAAATTTACTACCCAGGAAACTAGAGACACACTGCAGAAAAAGACCATGACATTCCCCTTGCTGATAATGACAAACAGCAAAAGCAGATATAATATAGTGTTTGCTTCAATTTCCTCTGCTAAATCCAAAAAGATAAAAATAAAATGCAGCCATTTGTTTACAGAGTCCTTGCCTCAAGGGAGTATTAAAAAGGTAAATTTTAGTTTTCAGACTCTAAAGCAAGGATGTACTAGAAGGGAATGATATGGATGGCAAATGACATTGTCATATTTTCCAATCCACTTTTGGCTATTTGACATCCAAATGAATCTTTCTTCTCATACTTAAAATCAAGCAGGGAATGATGTCAGGGAAGATAGTGGAGTAGGAAGCACTAGGAATCTATCTTTTCACCTAGAAAACAATTGTACTGGCACAAACTGTCTGAAGCAACTATTTTGGAATTATAAAGTCCATTTGAATACTTACAGCTTGGCTGGTAAATTGTGGTTAAATTTACTCAATTTCAGAAGCTATCCATTTCCTACATCCCATCCCCCATGACAAACAGCTATGCCATGTTCCTGGACCAGTTTGCTGGAGAAAAGGTAGAGAATATAGATCTTGTCCTCCAGATGTCAGGTTTGTGTGTTTTGATTGCTAATTGCTGGTTTTAATGGATGAAGTGCAAGCAGAGAGGCTAACTCCCATTGTTCCTTCTCCTATAGTTGAAGGGTTTTCCATGGGGTTTAAAGGAAAAGCCTATGACTCTGAAAAGACCTGAAAAGACCTTAAGCTTTTGTCCCAGACTGATCCTCAGAATACAGACACTTTCAACACTAAAATAAAAAAAAGAAGAAGAAGAAAACAAATCTTGCAGAAGAGGGAGAATCTCATTCCCAGAATTACAAAATTACAAGATTCACGCCTCCAGTTTTCAGCAACAATAAAATCACAGGGCAAACAAATAAATAAACAAAACACAGAAAATCTTGTCCCATTTAATGAACAACATAAATCAACAGAAACTGTTCATGATGAAGACCAAATGTCATAGTTATTACACAAAGACTTTTAAAAAAATTGTCTTCAAGGTGCTGAAAGAGCTGAAGTATGACATGAACAAAGACATGAAAATTGTGTATGAACAAAATGAGAATACCAATACAAAGATAGAAATTTTGAAAATGAAACAAAAAGAAATTCTGGAGGCAAAAAACACAATAACTGAAATGAAAAATTCACCAGAGAGGTTCAAAAGCAGATCTGAGCAGGCAAAAAAGTGAATTTGAAGAAAAGACAAATGAAATTATTGAGTCTGAAAAACATAGACAAGAAAGAATGAAGAAAGTGAAGAGAGCATAAGGGATGTTTGAGATGACATCAAAAAGACCAACAGCCATTGTATGGGAGTCTCAGAAAAAGAAGAAAGGGGTAGTGATAATATTGAAGAAATAATGGCTGAAAATATCCCAAATTTGGTGAAAGCCATTAATCTAAAATCTAGTAAACTAATTGATTTTCAAGTTGGACAAATCAAGAAAACTTACAGTGAGACACATTGTACAAAACTGTCAAAAGCCAAAGAGAGAATTCTGAAAGCAGCATGAGGGGAAACTTGTCACATAAAAGGAATCCTCAATAAGATTATCAGCCCATTTTTTTATCAGAGAATTTGAAAGCCAGGAGGCAATGGGTTAATATATTCAAAGTGCTTAAAGAAAAATCATTTGTCAATCAAAAATTTTGTATCTGACAAAATTATTTTTCAAAAATGAAGGAGAAACAGGGTTGGCCCAGTGGCACAGCAGTTAGGTTCTCACGTTCCACTTCGGTGGCCCAGGGTTCACCAGTTCAGATCCCTGGTGAAGACCTATGCAGTGCTTGTCAAGCCACACTGTCGCAGGCATCCCACATATAAACTAGAGAAGATGGGCATGGATATTAGCTCAGGGCCAGTTTTCCACAGCAAAAAGAGGAGGATTGGCAGCAGATATTAGCTCATGGCTAAACTTCCTCAAAAAAAAAAAAAAAAAGAAGGAGAAATGAAGACATATCTGGTAAAGGTAAATACATGGACAATTATAAAAGCTATCATTATTGTACTTTTGGTTTTTAACTCTACTTTTTATTTTCTACATCACTTAAAAGACAAATCCATAAAAACAGTTATTAATCTATGTTATTGGACACACCATGATATATTTAGTTTGTGACATTAAGTGCAAAAGAAAGGAACATAGAGCTATATAAGAACAAAGATTTTGTATGTTACTGAAGTTAAGATGGTATAAATTAAAATTAGATTATTATAGATCAGGATGGTGAATGTTTCCCAATGGTAATCATGAAGAAAATACCTATATTCTATACACAAAGGATATGATAAGGGAATTAAAACATTTCACTACAAAAAATCAACTAAACACAATAGATGTCAGTAAGGGAATAAATGAGAGGAAAGAAACTACAAGGCATACAAAGAACAAATAACAAAATGACCACAGTAAGACCCTTATTATTACTAAAGTTATTAGTAACAATTTTAAATATGAGTGATTTAAACTTTTAGTACAAAGACAGAGATTGATAGAATGAAAACAAATAACAGTATATTCTGCTTACAAAAGACTCATTTTTTGATCCAAAGACACAAATAGGTGAAATATGAAGGGATGGGAAAAGATATTCCATTCAAATAATAATCAAAGAGAGCAGGGATGACTATACTAATATCAGACAAAATAGGCTTTAAATAAAAATGATTTATAAGAGACAAAGAGGAATATTACATATTAATTAAAAGTTTAATATAGCAATAAGATACAGCAATTATAAACATCTACATATCTAATAACAGATCCTTGAAACATATGAATGAAACATTGACAGAATTGAAGGGTGAAATACACAGCTCTACAATAATAGTTGGAGACTTCAATACCTCTAGTTCAATAATGGACAGAACAACAAGACAGAAAATAAGTGAGGAAATAGAACACTTGAACAATATAATCATAAACTGCCTAACAGACATATACAGAACATTCCACCCAACAACAACAAAATACGCCTTCTTCTCAAATACACACAGGACATTCTCCAGGATAGATCATACATTAGGTGATGAAACAAGTCTTGGAAAATTTTAAAAGATAGGTCTTATCTGAAGTATCTTCTCTGGCCACAGCAAGATGAAGATAGAAATCAATAACAGAAGTTAGAGTGGAAAATTCACAAAGTCTGGAAATTAAACACACATTCTCAAACAACCAATGGATGAAACAAAAGATTACAAGGGAAATTAGAAAATAGTTGAAAAATGAAAATGTAAACAGAACATACCAAATTTATAGTATGCAGTAAAAGCACAGCTACGAGTGCAATTTATAGCTGTAAATTCCTACATTAAAAAAGGAGAAAGGTTTCAGATCAGTTACCTAAATTACCCCTCAAGAAACTAGAAAAAGAAGAGCAAACTAAGCCCAAACTAGAGAAGAAGGAAAATAAATAAATATTAGAACAGAGATAAACAAAATAGAGAAGAGAAAAACAATAGAGAAAATCAATGAAACCAAAAAATTGACAAACATTAAGCTAAACTTACAAAGAAAAAAAGAGAGAAGTTGACAACAACTATAATCAGAAATAAAACTGGCTACATTACTACAGATATTATAGAGATAAAAAGAATTGTAAATAAATACTGTGAACATCAACAAATTAGATAACCTAGAAGCAATGGAAAAAATTACTGAAACCCACAAATTATATAAACTAATTCAAGAAGAAATAGAGAATCATAATATAACTATAACACCAAAACTCATTGAATCAGTATTCAAGAACTTCCCAACAAAGAAAATTCGTGGAGCAGATGACTTCACCACTGAATTATACCAAACATTTAAAAAAAATTAACACCAATCTTTTTCAAATGATTGCAAAAAAAGTAAAGAGGCATGAGCATATTCTAACTCATTCTATGAGGTCAACACTACTCTGATACCCAAGATATAAAAATCCTCAATAAACATTAGCAAATGGAATCCAACAGCAGACTAAAAGGATAATTTATCATGACCAGTTGTTCATGCAAGTTGGTTCAATGTAACAACATTAATCAATGTAATACATCATATTAATAGAAAAGGAAAAAATCAAATTGCCTTCTCAATTGATGCATAAAAGACATTTGACAAAAGCTAACACTCGTGTGTGATTAAAAAAACATTCAACAAAGTAGGGATAGAAGGAAAAATCCTCAATATGATAAATTCCATAGGTGAAATACTCACAGCTAACATATGCAGTTGTGAAGGGTGAGAGCGTTCCCCTTAAGATTAAGAACAAGACAATGATGCTTACTTTTACAACTGCCAATCAACATGGCACTAGAATTTCTAGCCAGATTTATTAGACAAGGAAAAAAATAAGAGGCATCAAATTGGAAAGGAAGTGGTAAAACCACTTCTTTCTGTAGATGATATGACCCTATATATAGAAAATCCCAAAGAACTCACAGGAAAGCTACTAAAGCTAAGAAACTACTTCAGCAAAGTTGCCGCATACAAGCTCAACACACCAAAATCAATTGTGTTTCTCTATACCAAGAACAAAAAATTCAAAAAAGAAATTAAGAAAGCAATTCCATTTATAATAGCATATAGAATTAAATACCCAGGAATAAATCTAAATGAAGAGGTAAAAGATATGTATGCTGAAAATTAAAAAACATTGCTGAAAGAAATTAAAGAAGACCTAAACCAATAGAAAGACATCTTATGTTCATGGTTAGGAATACTTAACATTGTTAAGATGTCAGTACTAGCCAAAGTAATTTACAGATTTAATGCAATCCCCATCATATTTCCAACAGCCTTTTTTATGTAAATGAGGAAGTCAATTCTCAAATTCACATGGAATTGGAAGGGATCCAAAACAATCTTGGAAAAGAAGAAAAAAGTCAGAGTGCTCATACTTCCTGTCATCAAATTTACTGCAAACGCTAAATTAATTAAAACATTATGGCACTGGCATAAGGAAAGACATATAGACAGGTGGAACAGAATATAGATCCCAGAAATAGAATATATATCCCTCTCACATGTATGGCCAATTGATTTTTGACAAGTGTGTCAAGACTATTAAACGGGAAAAGGACAGTCTTTTCAATCATGGTGCAGGGAAAACTGGATATTTACATGTAAAAAGTGAAGTTGGACTTGTACCTTATATCATATAGAAATACTAACTCAAAGTGAAGCAAAGACCTAAACATAAGAACTTTATCTAAATGTAAGAAATAGACATTTCTCCAAAGAAAATATACAAATGACCAATAAGCACATGGAAATATTCTCAACATTGCTAGTCAATTGGAAATATAGGTCAAAATCACAATAAAAGACCACTTCAGATTGACTAGGTTAGCAATAATAATAATAATAATTTAAAAAGTAGCATGTGTTGATGAAGATTTGGAGAATATGGAACCCTTGTGCATTTCCAGGGGGAATGTAAAATGGTGCAGCCTCTGTAGAAGACAGTTTGGTCATTCCTCAAAAAGTTAAACATAGAACTACTATATGACCCAGAAATTCCACTCATAGGTATATATCCAAAAGAATTGAAAGCATTAACTCAAACAGTTATTTTTACATTGATATTCAAAGTAGCATTATTTACAATAGCTGAAAGGTGGAACCAACCCGTGTGTTCATCAACGGATGCATGTGCAAAGTGTGGTGTATACATACAATGGAAAAATAATCACCCATAAAAAGCAGTTTTGATACATCCTACATGTAGAAACCTTGAAAACATTATGGTAAGTGAAATAAGCTACAGATGGATATTGTCTTACAAATAATATTACATTACAAATATTACAAATAAGATAAATAATATTGTATTGTTCCACTTATATGAAGTTCCTATAATAGACAAATTCATAGAGAGAGAAATCAGAATTGACGTTGCCAGAGACAGCAGGAGGTGGAATGAGCAGTTATTGTTTAGTGTGTACAGAGTTTATGTTAGGGATCATGAAAAAGTTTTAGTATAGATAATGGTGATGGTTTCAGAACATTGTGAATGCATTTAATACCACTGAATTGTACACTTTCAAATGGTTAAAATGATAAATATGATCTTGTGCATATTTTATTGTTATGTGCCCTCAAGTCAACTCCACCTCCTGCTGACATTATGAATGAATGATGACCACAATGTTCTGTCCTCAACAGCCCTATTCAGCTTCTGTAGACTCATACCTGTGGCTTTCTTTATGGAGTCAACCCATATCATGTTTGGTCTTCCTCTTTTCCTACTGCCTTCTACTTATCCCAGCATTATTATCTTTTTATTTTTCAGAGAATCCTGCCTTCTCAGGGTGTGTTGAAATTACGACAGCCTCAGTTTTATCATTTCTGCCTCCTGCAATTGTTCAGGATTAATTTGCTCTAGGATTCTCTTTTTCATTTTCTGGCAGTTCAGGGTATCCGTTGGGCTCTCCTCCAACACCATATTTCAAATGAATCTAGCTTTTCCCTATCATCCTTCCTCACAGTCCAGCTTTTGCATTCATACATACTAATTGTGAATATGAGTGTGTGAATAATCTTGCCTTAGTCTCTAATGACACTTGCTTACACTTGATGATCTTTCCTAATTCTTTCATTGCTGGTCTTCCAAGTCTCAGTCTTCTCTTGATTTCTTGACTACAATCTTCATTTAAGTTGATGACTGAACCAATGTAAACAAAATCTTGAACAAATTCAATGTCTTTATTGTCTACATTAAAACTGAGTAGTTCTTCTGTAGTCACTATTTTTGTCCTCTTGATTTTCAAATACAGTCCTGCTTTGGCACATTCTTCTTTCATTTTCATCAGAAATAATTTTAATTCATTGCTGCTTTCTGTCAGTAAGATGGTATCATCTATGTATCTTAGATTATTGATATTTCTTGTATCATATTTTACCACAATAAACAAAAACCTAGTAATAACATCAGTGTCATCATTCCGTCTAACATAATGCAAGTTTCCTATTTATAAATGAAGACATGATCATCCTTTTCTCAAAGTACCATTAGTTTTGTGTCCATTTCTGGATGATGTTTATGACTTTCTAGTTAATTCCAAATTAATATCCAGTTATTTAAGAACTAAATTTTATTTATTTATTTATTTGTTTATTTATTTTGATGAGGAAGAGTCACACTAGGCTAACATCTGTTGCCAATCTTCCTCTTTTTTTCTTTTTTATTCTTGAGGAAGATTAGCCCTGAGCTAACCTCTGTGCCAGTGTTCTCCTATTTTGTATATGAGATGCCTCCACAGCATGGCTGATGAGTGGAGTACGTCTGTGCTTAAGATCTGAACCCACAAATCTGGACCACCAATGTGGAGTATGTAGAACTTTAACCATTGAACCATGGGGCCAGTCCCCTAAGAAGTAAATTTTAAATTAATCACTATTAACATAACATATAAAATAAAAGAGAAGAAAAAATGTTTTGACAGTAATAAATATGTACAGAATTTACCGAAAAGACCCACGGATCACTAATACCATCTTTGCTTCATGTGGTCACAGTTGATGTTTAGCACTTCCTTTCTCTACCCTCCATTCCATGTGTCCTTTGCCCTCAGCCAGAAAGTGAGCCAGTCAGCATTTTTTACTGGGTGGGTTACTAAACCCTCATTTTTAAGGAGTTTGAGGCCTTCCTTAACAGGGTTGCTTATATTTCCATTAAGTTTTACTGTCAAAGATGGCAGTACTAGAAGGAATTACAGAAGATCCTCTGGTCTCTAGATAAATTCTTCCCTAATCGCATTGCGTAACTGCAATCATTTTTGCCTTTATGATATGAGTCCAGCCTCCAGATAATAGAGGAATCCACTTAGAATTAGAATTCCAAATGGTAAATTTCTTTTTCCATGGGTGCATTACAATTTTCCCTGGAGGAAGCATTCTGCTCTTAGATACTAAAATCTCTAAACCAGTAGAACTTAAGATCAAGGAGATAAGCAACCTTTTGAGTGAAGGTCATTAAGTATAATAGTAGCTGGTGCTGTGTCACCTCCATCTTTTTGATCCATAACTCTGGTACTCTGACTATAAGAGAAATTACAGCAAATATTAGCACTGTTTCAGAGAAACTTGTGAGATGGAACCCTAATTTCAGAAGATATCGTCTCTCAGCTAGTGACATAACTTAGTCTTGAATATTCCATTCCATCTTTCTATAAGACCCCAATACATAAAAGAACAATGCATCTAATGGCTCTGAACCCACAGCCTCATGTCTTCCTCTGTAATGTGTCTGCAGGTCAGGAGTGGTGATGTTTGCAACACTGGTGATGAACAAGCATTTAGGATGTCTATAAATAGTGGTGCTAGTAGAAGCTTGCCGAATACTGAAGGCAAATCCACATCCAGAAAGTGCCCATTTCAGTGAAGGAAATCTGCTGCTTCCTCCAGGATATAATGGGCTCTATCTCATAAAATTAATGTCAATTGATGAATGGTATCTCCTATTCCAGGTTGCATGAATGAATCTCAGTTATTCTGGTATAATTATTGAGCTCATCCTTTCTCTCTCAAAAGTGTTCTAATTTAGGGATAAATTATATTTTTAAATTGCATACTGTGGTCTCAGCTTTAGTCTCATCTTTTGACAATTTGGACAATAGTGGTTGTATTATCCAGGTCATCCTCTGGTCTGGAAGTCAGTGTTGTTGAGGCTTTACGTAGCCTGCACCCACACTACTATGCTGCTTGATTCATTAGCATATCATTTTTCTTTTTAAACTCTCCAGAGTTAAGTCCAGGCCAACCTTAGATTCTTAGATTCCATTTCTATTCTAGTAGCAAATTGATCTCTTATAATCTTATTATCATTAGGAGATTCACTTTGGATAAACAATTGTAATAACTTAAGTTTCTTTTTCTATTATGTGTCATGGACCATCAGACTCATTACTCAACAGTATATAAATCTCCACTGTCTTTATTCCATTTCCCATTGGATAATCACCATAGATTTCCCTCACTCGAGGTATGGGCCATTAACTACTTCTGGAAGCAAAACTTCATTAACCAAAGTTTTGTGCCAGAAACAGAATTCACTCTAGGTATTTTAAGCAGGAAATGATTGAATATATTTGTGCTTACAAATTCCTTGGAAGAAATGTGTCACCAGGTGCTTGGCTGAGCATAAAAGTCTCCTAAAACTAACTTATTAAAAGAGATATTAGCTATGATACTGTTGTGAAGTTGAGGAGTCTGAAGGCCACTAATGGAGCTGTTGAGTTCCAGAGCACAATGACATAAGTGAAATCCAGGAATCAGAAACCAGAATCAGGAAGTCTCATCATACTGAAAACATATGTTCTTCTCTACCACTAGTGAAATTTGTGACCAGCGTTGAAAATCTGAGTATGGCTATTTCCTTCTGACACCCAGCAATGAGAAACTGGACACTGGAATACTATTTCAGGAAAACAAACAAACAAACAAACAAAGGAAAACAACAAATAAACAGAAAAAATGTCTCTATAACCCTTATCTACAGCTGAAAACAGCAAAAGAAGACAGAATGTGGCCTCCTTTCTATTTTCACAGTTCAGATCTCACAGAATGCATCCACTTGTTAAAATCTAATTTTCATCTATAACTCTTGCAAAATATATGGAAAATACACTTTTTGCTTTTCATATTCTTCAGTAGACAAATGCTCTAGAGGAGGAAAAGATACACTAGAAAAGGTAAGAATAGATGTTAAATGCCAAGAGATCATCACCACACACTCTAGATTGTAAATATGTGTTCTCATATTTCACCCTATGTTTAGGCTGTGAACTTCTTTTTTTTTTTTTTTTAAAGATTTTATTTTTTTCCTTTTTCTCCCCAAAGCCCCTCTGGTACATAGTTGTATATTCTTCGTTGTGGGTCCTTCTAGTTGTGGTATGTGGGACGCTGCCTCAGCGTGGTTTGATGAGCAGTGCCATGTCCACACCCAGGATTCGAAGCAACGAAACACTGGGCCGCCTGCAGCGGAGCCCGCGAACTTAACCACTCGGCCACGGGGCCAGCCCCAGGCTGTGAACTTCTTAATCACAGTGTCCATAAGTTTAGCAGAATGCCTGTTATACAGAAGGCACTCAAATATTTCTTGGATTGAATTGATAGATTATGTTAAAATAATTACAAATGGAAGAAAATATGAATTTATGAAAAGAATGTTTTCATACAAAGAAAGTAAAAATGTGGTGAGGAAAGTTTTAAACTATTCCATATGTGGGATAGATGGAGTTCAATAGTGTTTTGCCAAGAGGAGAGTTCATTAGTGAAATGAAAACACAATAGCTTTCATACATATGAATAGTTTTCATGTGGAAAAGAGATTATATATATTTAGGGGAAGTAGACAAAAAGTGAAGCATGAGGTTAATAGATATTTTAGGAAGCAGAATTTCAGCTCAATTTGAAAATTAAATTTCAAACTTCTAGAAAATTTCAGGAAATACTGCCTTGTGCTATAATGTGTCTCCTTTCTTGAATGATGTGTTGGGGGTCAGGATGGATAGATCTTTGTTCTATTGTTCTCAAGACACTGAACTACAGTGAAATTATCCATGAATATTTAATCAAAATGGTTTCCCTGGAAAGTTCCTAAGAATTCTTTAGGAATAAAAGCACTTCATGGTCAAAAAAGTTTATGAAACCCTAGAATATCATCCATCTGTAACGTAGGTTTCTCAGAGATTTGGGCAAGTTCATGAGAATTATGAATAACCAAAAAAAGGAGATAGGAGAGCATGTCACCCTAACTCATGTCAAGTCAAATAACCAACAACCAATTTTAGAGCAAAAATAGGGTTAGTTATAAGAGTTAGTCCTGAGGACAATAGCCTGGAAGAGCATCCCCCACCAGTGAAGGAAGCACTCTGGAGAAGTAAAGCATATAGCATGGTTATATACCACTTTGGGACAAGGAACATACATCAAATATGACCTGAATACTTTATTTTTCTTTTTACAATAGTCACAAGATGTTTTGCTACACACAGCAGGTCAGCAATCATGAGATGTACACAGCAGGTCAATCTGACCCTATTTTCTGGGAAGGAATGCTTATCTTTAAAGAAATGCTAATGTAGGGGGGAAGACATTCATCCCTACCTTTAAAGGCAGTATTCTTCGCTTTAAGATAGTATAAATGTTTAAAGCAGATGTACAATGCATGTTTGATAGGCCATGGCAGGCCATTCTAGAAAAATAAGTTCAGGCCGAAAATATGGGCATAGTGAACATATAGGCGTTATGAGCCACTATGCGACAAAGTTTCCAAAAGTATTGTTTTCCCCATAAAATCATTCATATAATCAGTTAACCAGTGGGTTAATTGATGTATATGCTGAAGCAGTGGTGATTTTGCCCCAATAGTCACTATGGGTTTCTTATCATGCTCAAACCACATCTGCATGCTGGTGTCAAAAAGTCCCTCTTTTTGTTGCCATGTTTATTTCTCTTCTTCTGTGGTGGTTTCTTGAGCCCGTAGAAGGACATCTTTTACTGAGTTAGCAGGATCAACAGAAAGTAGTGGATATTCTGGAGACTGGAAAAGATAAGCCTTCAAAGCCACTTGCTTAGCAGCTGCATCAGCGAGTTGATTTCTTTTAGCTTCCAAAATACCAGATTTGGAATGCTCTCATATTTTAGCTAATTGTTTTGATAACTGTATAGCATTTAATAATTCTTCAACCTGTTTCTCATTTTTTATAGGTTTATTTGAAGAGGTTAAAAACCTGGTTGTTTCCACAGCATTCCTAAGTCATGCGCTACTCCAAAAGCATAATGACTCTCAGTATAAATATATACCCCTTGATCTTTAATCAACTGACAAGCTTGATTAAAGCAATTAATTCAGCTTGCTGTGCTGATTTTATTTCTGGTAAATAAGAACTCTCAATTATGTCCACTGAGGATGTTATTTCATATCCAGCCTCATAATGCCCTTGTTCATCTTTTAAGTAAGACCCATCAGTAAAACAAATTAGATAATAAAATACAGTCATGGTCCTTTTCCTCTTGTGGTACTGGAAGCAATGTAGCAGGGTTAAGATAATGACTAGAATTGTATTGGGATATATTAGAGTTTTTTATTTTTAGGTAACTTTCAGAAGATTTATTCTAATAACAGTTACCCACACAATATAACCTAAGAAGGCTTATCATCACTTACTTGACAATGCTTCCTCTGCAACTTAATATATGAATTATGCCTAATTCATCCAGTATCTCCTTCTTAGGAAGAGAGAACAAATCCTTTGAGAAGCCCCAGGGGCCCACTATGAATTCTCAAAATTACTTTCAAGTCAAAGGTAAGACTTTATTTAGGATTTGAATTTTGTGGAAGCTTGTCAAAAACATCAAAAGGTTTAAAACACTTGGTGGAACCGGATCAGAGGTGACTGTGAAACACTGCTTAGTTATCATTTAACTCTGATGACAATTAAAGATTTTAAGTCAAATACAGAAATTAAATAGCTTTAAGAAAAACCTTAGCCCCTGTAATTAAAGATCTGATAAAACAGGAAATTTATTTTGATAAAACATAAAATCTCTACTTTTCTGGTAGACTACTAAAAGGTAAAGAAAAACCCTTTCATAATCTCTTTATCAAGAGAAGACTCCAAGTCCAAGAAAATTGTCCTTTGAAGGGAAAGACAACCAAATTCTAATTTTTACACCAGCTTACTTTATTTACTTTTTTACTGAGGAAGATTTGCCCTGAGCTAACATTCACTGCCAATCTTCCTCTTTTTGCATGGGACCTGCCACCACCACATGGCCACTGACAGATGAGTGGTATTGGTCTCCTCCCAGAACCAAATCCAGGCCACCAAAGTGGAGCATGACAAACTTAATGATTAGGTTGCTGTGGCTGGCCCTACACCAGCTTACCTTTGATATTAAAATTTATTCACTTAATTAATTAAATTCATTTTAATCTTAGACAACTTGACGGTGCACAAAACTCCTCAGAGTTCCTCTTCCTCAAAACTTCTATGGCTTTCTTTTTACATCCAGAATTTTTCCCATGTCTTCCCTTCTTCCTAGTACTTTAGGAAAAATTTACCTTTCTTAATAAAACAAACAAGTATGGTTATCTCCATTCCTTATACTTTCTTTACTGAAGTCATACATCTTACTTTCTTTGTATACAGAGATAATTTCCTTAATTTTTTTATATTGGCATCTGTGGATTGCAGACCCACAAATACTATCTAGAAGTGTGCTTTCTCATAGAAAATTTGCCAGCTTGACACAAAGCATGTTTGTTAATAAACCCCAATTTTTTTCTAGTTTCACTGTAATAAGAAGCCAAAGGTAGATAAATCTATGTTTGGTAATTAATGTTTAATATTTTATCATATGGAAAAATGATCTAGATACTCAAAAAATTTTATCATTTAACTTAATTTAGCAAAACTCTAAGGTTTCAAGTTATCAAAAGGTTGTGAAGTTATGTTAAGTGCATATACCTAACACGTAATGATTGTTAAGAGGTCCAATCAAAAACTTTTATCTTTTTCATATCTATTTACTTTACTTGTTACCAATAATTATATTTAGATTGTCTACAAAACTTCATGACACATTAGGCAAAATCAGCTATTCCACTTATTTTTTGCTGACAAATTTTGTAACAGAGATAACATGTCTGTATCATATCCAATGCTGATAACTCAGAAAACATGCTTATTTCAATCAAACCAACAAACATAAATAAGCTTTCATTTACCAAAGATTGCTTTATATCACATTAACTTGAAAGGCATTTGGGTTATTTTCTGTTACATTTATATAAGCGCTTACTTTAAGCCAATTAAATAGACCTCTTTTAGAAATTATACCATTGGAGGTAGAAAAATATCATATATATATGATATATATATATGATATATATATAACATATATATATAGACACACATACATAAAGACTCCACAGTTATTTTAAAAGTATTGCCATGAATCAGATGCGGTAATACAAAGCTCCCTAATTATGAAATAATAATTGAAGCCAAATTTAATTTCTGGCAGGTGGAATAAATTATCTTCTTAGATGGCTAAAATTTTTTTCTACTAATATTTGTGGAGAAGAGAAGATTCCAGATTTTGGGCAAGGGTACTTCTATAGCCATTTTTCTTTTATTTTTCCTTTTTTTTTTCTTCAGTCTTAGCAATTGGTGTTGGTCTAGAGAACAGTTATCAGGGAAGTTACAAGCTTTTTGAGATAAATGAAATGGACAGAATCTGAACTGACTCTAGAGCTGCATTTCCAGTTTTGCAAATATCTGTAAGATAAAGACAGTGACTCAATTCCTCAGAAATTCAGTTGTAACTTAATTGACATTATAGGTTGATCTACTTGCCCAACAACAACATCCCTAATTTGCTTATTTCTCTCTGGATACTTAATTTTATTTTAACTTAGGGAAGAAGGCCTATAAAAATTCCTATCAGGCTCTGGATAGCAGCTTCTGATTAGGCCATATTTCTGATAATAAGTTGCTAAGTCCTTTCAAATATTTTATCAGATTTAAGCCAGGAAAAACAGTAAATATACCTAGCAGCATTGAACAACTCCATTAATTTTTTGATTTTAGATTTCCCTTGACTGTTTATGGGAATAATGTAGCAGTTTCCCAAAAAGATATATCTCAGAGTCTTGTTAACTCTGAGATAGGCTCATATTGGGCCGTCCTTCAAAGATAGATTATGGGGGAGTCTATACAGCCAAAATTAATAGACTTTACCTTTAAGTACTTCTTCTAACTTTTTTTATTAGCTTTTTCAACAAAACTTTCAATAAGACTATTTTGGAATTTTGAAGCCTTTGTTTTTACCTGTCCTTGTTAAATGATCTTATCTAATTGGAACATTCTTTCTGATGGGCAATGTAATTCCCCTGAGGCATGTGGCAGTTTGGTAGGACCATAGCTGCAGATGGAGTGCAATCTGTGTATCTTTCTGACCATCTCTGACTGCAAATGGGATGCAAATGCACTTTTGTCTGACTGTATTTCAGGGCCCCAATCTGACAATTATCAAGCCTAGCTCTCAGGACATAAAAGAAGCTTAGTAAGATTTTGCCATTCTTTGTAAATATTTACAACTTTTGGAACCTTTAGTTTTTGAGCAATTGTGCTGGAAGTGGCACACTTGACTCTTCAGAGATTAAAGATTACTCTGTTCCATGGATCTTAAATCTAGTGCACAAAAGACAAGTTTTGGAAGCTCAAAGGAGTCCCAAAGTGGCCACTCTAATTTTAAATTATCCCAGGTTATCCTGATCCAAAGATCCAGCTATTTATAGTTATCCCCACTTTGTTAAGCACTTGCAAGTGTCATCCCTGTATGTATCGTATATTAAGTCAGCTGGAGTTCTAAGGGGAGGCTGTCCACTTGGGAACTGGTTGACTTTTGGAAGAGAAATTTCCCATTTTATTTTATTTTCATTTTACTCTAAAGTGTGAAGAATTTCTAAGGACAGTGTAGTAGGTCAGAAGTGTGCTGTTTGTGAGTGACACTCCCTAAAAAATTATTAACACTCTCTTATGTGCCTCTGTTTCTCCCACTGGTAGTCTAAAACTGCCATAGGGGCTTAGAGTGCTGGATGACCAATCTTTATGTGTCTATCCCTGGACTAGCCTTTAATTAATTAACATGAATGGTCACAATGGAGTGAGCTATGACACAACTTCATATCCTGAGAATAATTCTCTAATACTTCCACTAGGTTCTCAGTCACCTGAGAATGCTTTTCAGCTGGAAAGAGCTGGTGGCTCTTCTCTTTGGAGATGAATGAGTTTTCAGTCTCTTATTTCACTATCAGATGACTTTTTCAGACTTCATAGACATGATTAATTCCAATTTAAAGCCAAATTAAAAAGGTAAACCTGCCCTGTTCACTCCAAAGTTCCTTCTAGGCTCCCCTGGCCTAGGAACTTTCCCATAGATTCTTTTGCCCTAGGAAATTCCCCCTAGGCTTCTCTTACCTAGGCTACATACCAGTACCCCTTTAAGACACCTAGTCTCAAGGCTTGAAACAGCTCATATAAAACTCTGAACTTTTGATCTAAATAATGAAGTCTGGGTTTCAGGAGAACTAACCAGGGGCACTTGAAGTGTTCAGTGCAGCCTGGAGAAAGGGTTCAATGGGCTTATGTTGGTACCAAATGTTGGTTCAATGTAGATTCCAGGTGGTCTCTAGTGGGTTTCTCTGAAATCCTGCTGCACTAGGCCAAGAAATGTTAATGCAAATAACTAATAATCAATCTATAGACAAAAAATGGGGTCAACTTGTTAGAGGAGACAATCCTGAGGATAATAGCCTGAGAGAGTGTCCTCTACCAGGGAAGGAAGCACTCCAGAAAAGCAAGGTGTATACCTTGGTTATATACCATTTTGGAACAGAGAACATACACCAAATATGACAGGAATACTTTTCGTTCTTTTTACTACAGCCACAAGATGTTTCGCTATATGCAGCATGTCAGAGGTCATGTGATGTACACAGCAGGTCAATCCGACTCTGGTTTCTGGGAAGGAATGCTTATCTTTAAAGAAATGTTGATACTAGGGGAGGGGCATTCATCCCTATCTTTAAAGGCAGCATCTTTTCTTTGGTATAGTATAAACGTTTAAAGCAGATGTGTAATACACACTTGACAGGCCACGTCAGGCCATTCTGGAAAAACCAGGTCAAGTCGAATCAGTTTTAAACCAAAATGGCTTCCTCATATACCTCAATATATTAATTTTCCTTATTGTTTTCCATTTATTCATTCTGTCACTTATTTGTTTGTTAGTGTTTTATTTTACTGCAGACCACCTCTACAACAAAAATTTACTAAATGCCTTCAGGAAAGAAAAAACTATGAGAAATGTTTTTGAGGACTATGAGAGCCATGATCAAATGGCATAGCTTGTTTGGGGTTTTTTCCCCACCTCATATTATAATGTCTGAACAATGGTGCAAGCACTTGGTTTATGCACATATGGCTCTGGGGAGTTGTGAAAATATTTCACAGTAAAGATTCAATTATAAGCTTATTTTTCAGCTGGTGCCACTATACTCTGCAGGGAAAGGTGCACATTATGTGAATTCTTCCACAGGTTGAAAGGAAATATGAACATAAAAAACCTCTATGTCTATGCCTTCCTCTTTCTAACAGACATAACAACTCATCTGGTGGCTCCAGATACACACATATTATTACTTTAATATCCCAGTCTTTCTTATTGTACCACAGGTAAGTATTTGCAATTTTTCCATATTAGCATTCTATTTGAAATGTAATATGTACACTGGTTAATATTCTAGGCCACAAGATTAAAATAGCTTAAGGAGAAAGAAGGAAAAAAGTTGTGTGGGGACTGGAATTGGCCACCCCAAGATATGTCTCCTCGGCATGATGATTATTTGAGGCTAGTTACTTTGCAGACAGGAAAGCAGCTGAAAAGTAGAATTTACGTACCCTTTGTAAGAGACATTTACATTGTAAAGGAAATCTCTATCTGTAAAGATGCCTCCCTCTCTGTACCAGGAAGAAGGGGAGATGACCTTGTCTCTAGAGACTCTTAACCAATGGGGAAAGCAGGGACTTAAATCTGCATAATAATCTTATTCCTGTTTCTGGTAACCTCCTGTAACTGACGCCCCCCCACCTCCAACATCCTCCTTTGTCTTCAGGGATATGATATTTGGGGTGGTGGTTTTGGCCATTTTGGTGGGTTGCTCGGCTTGCCTGGGCCTCTGCCATGTGTGCATTGACGGGTAAAGATGGCAAGCAGTGGGATGTGTTGGAGTACATGAGGAAGCCATTTGGTGTAAACCTAATTCGGCCTGACCTCATCTTTCCAAAAGGGCCTGACTGAGGCCGTTGAGCATGCATTGTATATCTGCTTTCGATATTCACTACAGCAAGAACAAAGGCCCTTGAGATAAAGGTGGCTTCCCTCCCCCTCCCAACTGTTGGCATTTCTTTAAGGATTAAGCATCTTCCCTTAGGCTAGTGACCACCTGTGACCACCCAGCTTGAGACAATAGGCTTGCCTCCTGCTAGCCCACCAAGATAGCAGACCCACTATCTGCTGTGTCCATCAAGCACTGTGCTGACAGGGCAATCTTGTGACTATTGTGGGATGGAGATTTCAATCATATGTGAAATATCCTGTTTTGGGGTATATAACCACTCTGTGCACTCCACTTCTTCGGTGCCCTTTCTTCCCTTGGGAAGAAAGGCCCCAGGCCATGGTCCTCATAAAGCTTTGTTTAATTTTCTCTTGCTATTCTGTCTCATGTGAATTTAATTTGTTCTCCAGCCAGGTGAACCCACATTAGGTAGAGGAAAAGTCTTCCTCCCCTACAGTTGGAAAGGTTTTCCACATTACCATTTTACAATTGAAGCTCCATTGATACTCACACTTCTGGTATTTGGGGATGATAGTGAATTCAGGAAAAACTTTTCTCATATATCGTGGAGAAAATAAACCAAAACAGAATGCCCCCATATTTGCTATAAGTCAGACATCTAAAATTAGTTTTTACTTTTAAAATAAATGTACTAAAATCTCTATTTTAATCTCAAAGATTTTGAAAGCTATGAATCAAAATGTCAAATATCTAGAAAATTATTGTGCAAAACTCCATTCTTCAACCATACCATATTGTTTGATGTCTCCACATCCTCCTCCTAATTTTAAAGATGAGGAAACTGAGACCTGGAGAGTTAAATGTGTTTCTCAAGGTCGCTTAGACAGATAATAAAGTATTTGCCTTGCTTGCCACCTTTTGTTATTGAAGGGGGTATGAGTGAGGAACTTTTCTAAGTGTCACACACAAAAAGGATGTAGGGTAAAGATTAGGTCAGAGTAGAGAAAGCCAGGGAGAGTCCAAGAAAAAGCCATGACTGGAAGACAGAAAGAGTTTCCAGAAAACTTGGGAAAATAATCCCCAGGAAATGGGCACTGATTGCATGTGGAGCTGTGAAAGTCATAGCTTTTCTATGTCATCTCATCTATTAGCCCGGACACAATTACCTGGGTTCTCATTGACTTATCAGTGGTCAAGAGGGGATACTTCATAATGGAATATGCTATCGGCCTAATTTGATTCCACTTGTAATGTTACCTATAACTTGGAAAATGGCCTACCTTTGCTAATCTGCCCATCATGATCAGCATTTTGGTAAAGAATTATTAATTTTCAAGATGAAGTTCTGAAAATCTGACTCCACTTTTGAGATCAAAACTTCATAAGGAGTTTTTAATAAAAATATTAAATCATTCTTTATCTTCAAAATGCTGATTATTGCTATTGGTAAGAAGAAAGATATGAATATACTTGTTCTGCTATCCACTTCACATCTGAATCATGGCTGTAATCCTCTGACAAGTCCTTCAATCTGTAAGGCATGCTTTCCTTGATTTAGTATATATGAAACTACTTCAGAGTTTAATTTCCATGGAAAATATTTCTCATTCTCATTACAAGAGTTCAATTTTCTGTCTACGCAGTAAAAATGAACAATCAAAAACATGTACAATCAACAATAGACACAATTACAACTTTCCTAAGGAAAGTAAAAATGTAGCTACAACATGACTACATTTAAAAAAGCCTGTCAAATTGCTTTAAATAGAGCAAAAATGAAAAGTTTAAGATGCTTTATATTTAATCAACTCTTAGATAACTATAAAGCATAACCACAACCTTATATCTGTGGTGTTGTCACTTATTTTTAAAAACAAATATCTGGCTAATAAAAATATGCAGGATGGGTAGATAAACAGTAAGACATCACTTAAAGAACATGTGAGCATGGAGTTTGGAGCTAGAAGAGATGAACTCCATCTCTAACTTCACCACTCAATAGTTAAGTTCTCTTAGTATCTATAAATCTCTCCTCTTCTGGAAAATGATAATAATAAAATTGCATAAACCAGGGTTTTGTAATGAATTGCTAATTGAAACAATATGTGAAAAAACAATTTTTAAGCTGTTCAATATAAATTTTTTTAATGTACAATTTAAAAATGTGTTCTTTTTAAAGTACTGCAACCTGCCTCAAAAGAGTTTTTAAAACATATAAAAGAATGCACTTTTCTGATTACTTTAAGACTATCTGAAAATATCTTCCTGATAAGTCTTCATAATTCAATTACTGATTAATTTCTTTGCAACAGAAAAGCAATTTAGTGTGTTGTTTCTTACTGACTTTTATATGGGTAGTCAATATACTGCCTATTACACATTGGCATACACCTTCTTACTTTAACTCTACTGAGTCCACTTAAATTCATTTCACAAATGAACCACAGACAGAAGGATAAATTCTCTTGAGTAATAGCAATAAAGAAGGCACAGAGCAGAATGCACATGGAATCTAAGGGGATGGACTAAGGATGCATCATTTTAAAACACCATCACCAGTGTATCAGTAGTGTATGAGGATTCCAATTTCCCCACATCCTTGTCAATACCTATTATTATCTGACTTCACGATTCAAGCTGTCTTAGTGGGTATAAAGTGATATTTACTTTTGGTTTTTATTAGAATTTCCCTGATGATTAATGATGTCAAGAATCTTGTCATGTGACTATTGACCACTGTATACCTTTCTTGGAGAAAGTTCTATTCAGATCCTTTGCCCATGTTTAAATTGTATGTTCCTATCATTACGTTTTAAGAGTTCTTTATATATTCTAGATTCAAGTCCCTTTTCAGACAGATGATTTGGAAATATTTTCTCACATTCTGTAGTTAGCTTTTTCACTTTATTGATGGTGGCCTTTGAAGCACAAAAGTTTTCATTTTTTTTTTTTTTGCTTGAGGAAAATTAGCCCTGAGCTAACATCTGTGCCAATCTTCTTCTCTTTTGTATGTAGGATGCCTCCACAGTGTTGCTTATGGATGGAGTAGGTCCACACCCAGGATCCGAATCCACAAACCTCGGCTGCCAAAGTGGAGCATGCGGAAACTTAACCACTCAGCACGAGGCCACCAGCCCCTAAAGTTTTTAATTTTGATAAAGTCCAATTTATTTATTTTTGTTGTTGTTGCTCCTGGTCTTGCTATCATAATTAAGAATCTTTTGCCAAACCTGAGATTATAAAGATTTAGCCCTATGTTTTTTTCTGAGTTTATAGTTCTAATCCTGGATCCTTTACCAGGTATATTTGTATATGGTGTAAAATTCATTCTTCTGCTTGTTTATTTCTACTTGTCCCAGCATCATTGTTGAAAGACTATTCTTTCCTCATAGAATAGTCTTGGCACCCTTGTGAAATATCGGTTGGCAACATGGTTTTACTTCTGGAATCTCAATTATATTCCATTGATTGTATGTCTATCCTTGTACTAATACTACACTGTCTTGATTACTGTGGTTTTGTAGTAAGATTTAAAACTGGGAATTCACATCCTCCTGTTTTGTTCTTCTTTTTCAAGATGCTTTGGCTGTTCTACATCACTTGCAATTCCATATGAATTTTATAATCAGCATTCAATTTCTATAAAGAATTCAGCTGGAATTCTAACAGGGATTGCATTCAATCTGTACATCAATTTGGGCAGTAATGCTATGCTAACAATACTGAGTCTTCAGATACATGAAAATGGGATATTTTCCCCATTGAATTAGATCTTTAATATTGCTCAGCAATATTTTGTAGTTCTCAATTTACAGGTTTACATCCCCTTAGTTAAATTTATTTCTGAGTATTTTATTCTTTTGTAATGCTACTGTACATGAAATTATATAGTAAGATTTTTATTTTAAGAGTGCTTATTGCAGGTTTATAGAAACATCATTGAGTATTCATATTGATTTTATACCCTGCAACCTTGCAGATCTTATTTATTAGTTCTAATTGTTTTTAATGGACTCCATATGAAAAGTCATGCTATCTGCACACAGAGATAATTTTACTTCTTCCTTTCCAATTAGGTTTTTAAAATTTCTTTTACTTGCCTAATGTTCCGGAGAGAAACTACAGTGAAATATTGAATAGAAGTGGTTAGAGTAGACATCTTTGTATTGTTTTTGAACTTAGAGGGAAAGTATCTGTCTTTCACCGTTAAATAAATCATGTTAGCTGCAAGGTTTTCATAGATACCTTTTATCAGGTTGAAGATGTTTATTGAGTTTTTTTTTACCAAGAAAGGGTAAAGGATTTGTCAAATTCTTTTTCTGCATCTATTGCAATCATATCATTTTTGTTTTTTAGTCTATTTATTCTATTTTTTCAACTGATATGGTGTATTACATTAATCAATTTTCATATGTTAAACCAGTTTTGTATTCATGAGATAAATCCGAGTTGGTCATTGTTTATAATTCTTTTTATGTATCTGGATTCAGTTTGATAGTATTTTATTGTAGCTTTTACATCCGTATTCATAAAAAATATTGCTCTGTAGTTTTCTTGTGAGGTCTTTATCTGGTTTTGGTATAGGAGAGTACTGGTCTCACAGAATGAGTTTGGAAGTGTTCTCTCCGCCTTTATTTTCAGAAGAGTTTAGAAGATTGGTATTACTTCTTTTTTAATGGTTGATAGAATTCAGTGTTGAAGATGTCTGGACCTGAGCTTTCCTTTCTGTGTAGTTTTTTGATTATTAATTCAATCACTTTCTTTGCTATAGGTCAATTCAGATCATCTGTTCCTTCTGGAGTCATACAATTATTTATAGCATTCCTTTATAATTTTTTTTTATTTCTGTAAATTTAGCATTAGTGTCTCCTCTTTCAATTCTGATTCTACTAATTTGAGTCTTTTCTCTTTTATTTTTGGTCAATCCAGCTAAAGGTTGGTAAATTTTGCTGATCTTTTCAAAGAATCAGCTTTTGGTTTCATTGATTTTTCTCTGTTATTTTCTATTCTTTATTAAATTAATGTCTACTCTAATTGTATTATTTTTTTCCTTTAGTTAGATTTAGGTTTAGTATACTCTTCCTTCTCAAAGATCTTAAAATAAAATGTTAGGTTATTGATTTAAGATTTTTATTTCCTTTTTAACGTAGGCATTAAGGTATAAATTTCCCTCTTATAACTGCATTAATGGCATCCTATATGTTTTGATATGTTTTGATAGATTGTGTCTTCATTTTCATTCATCTCAAATTATTTTCTAATTTCCCTTTTGATTTCTTCTTTGTTCCATTGATTGTTTATATAGAGAGTGTGCTTTTAATTTTCACATATTTGAGAGTTTCTCAACTTCTTTCTGTTATTTATTTCTAATTTCATTTTATTGTAGTTAGAGAACTTATTTGGTATTATCTCTATCATTTTAAACTTATTGAGGTTATTTTATGGTCTAGCACATGGTCTATCTTGGAAGATGTGTACTTGAGAAGAGTATATATTTCTAGAAAAAATATATTATGTATAAGAATATGTATTCTAGAATTTTTGAGTAGAGTGTTCTATCAATGTCTGTTAGGATTAGTTGGTTTATACTGTTATTCAATCCTCTGTTTTCTTGTTGATTATTTTCCTAGTCATTCTATTCATTATTAAAAGTGGGACAATGATGTATCCAATTGTTATTGTTTAATTGCCTCTTTTTCCCTTCATTACTGTCAGTTTTTGCTTCATGCATATTGGTGCTTTGTTATTAGGCCCATATATGGTTATAATTGTTATATTTTCTTAATGGATTTACACTTCCTCATCTGACAGAGCACAGGAAAGGAAAACATCTGTACAACCATGTGGCGAAGAGTTGACTTGATCAACACGAGGTATACAAATTGTGTGAGTTTATGACACTCTGTGTACACCTCTGACACCAACCTTTTTGTTTACAGCTATCTGTATCCTTCTCATCCCTACTAAAATATGTGCCCTTTGAAAACAGGGCTTTGTGATTCTTCTTTATAAATCTATGAATGGCCATAGTTAATGGTAGTTTAGGTCAAAATAGATCTAAAATAATGAATGATTGGATTTTGAAAATGCTAATTGTGATTTAAAGAGAGGATACAAGGCACATATGGGAAATTATAATTCAGAGTCTTCAGGAGTTGACTGTGCTGGTAAAGCATTGACCTTTCACCGTAGTCAAAAGCATAACATGTTAAAAAATAATTATTGCAGTAGCATGCTGTTTTCATCTCTGAACTAGTCAGGATACCTGGTTTTTAACATCCTCTCTAACATTGTTCACATGTTGGAATCGCTGACCTTTCAGTACCTCAATTTCTTCATTAGTCAAAGCACTTCTTATCTCCTAAAGGACTTTATGACAAAGAAAAGAAACAAGGAATGCTAAAGCACTTCAAAATGGTAAAGCGTGAGACAGAAATGCTCATTAAAAGGGAGGCAGAGTTGAAACTTTGGCTTTGCAACTTACAAGTTGCAAAACCTCAGAGAAGTTGCTTTTGAATTTAGTTTCCCCATTAAAAAATAGAATTATAGTAATAATCTTTGGAGGTTGTTTAATTAAGTGTATGCAATGTCCTTTCTGCAGCACCTGACCCACAAAAGATAACACTTAAATGTGAAATATCATTATTATTGAAACTGCTATAAATACATGATATTTCTTTGATGTCATAGAATTCTAAGGTAGTTAAGCATATTATTATCACAAGGAAAAAATTTCAGCAAAAAGGATACATTAAAAATGCTACTTTCAAAAAGTAAGAGACCAGATCTGGCACTTGTTCCTTTTTCCTAAATAAAAATGTTATGTACATGTGCAGAAGAGTATATTACAATGAAGAATTAAAAAATAATTAAAAAATAAATTAGAAAATATTCTATGTAGGGGCCAGCCTGGTGGAATAGTGGTTAATTTTGTGCGCCACTTCTGTGGTCCCTGGTTCACAGGTTCAGATCCCAGATACAGACCTATGCATTTCTCATCAAGTCATGTGTGACGGCATCCCACATACAAAATGGAGGAAGATTGGCATGGATATTAGTTCAGGGACAATCTTCCTCACCAAAAAAAAAATAAATAAAATATTCTCTTTAAAAAAGCATGTATTTTCAGAGACATATCAGTTAGAGATTATGATATCAATTCCTTAAAAATAAAGTTCTCCCACCAACTAAGCATAGAAACAAATACTCATGACTTATTTAGATAATCCACATAAGGTGCTGTGAAGACAAAGTAACTAGCTTTCAGCTACGTTAGCAGCTTGAAATATTGAGAATGTTTATAATTTGGCCTCTTTCGAAGAAGTCTATGAAGATCATGATTGCTGCTTGCTACCAAATCAACTTATCTTTGAATATATAAGATGGCAGTATAGACTGTTAGTTTGGTTAGAAAATCATTCTATGCATCTTGGTGACCATGGACATGAGTATTTTATTTCTTATGCTGTCCTTCCCCTTGGAGCTCCTAGACAAATGTTTCAGAGCAGTTGCTACTCCCTCTACAACCACCCACATAACTCTTTAGGAGAGATAATCTGTCCTCTGGCACTGCACTGTATATAGATACATTTGATATGACTCGAATACAGGCAGAAAAATGTTAAATCTCTTTCATTAAATTTTTCATTCTCAAGTACCTCCTAAAGAAGTTACCATGTGACTAGCTTATATGAACCAATACATAAGAAAATACTTTAAATTGGACTGCACTTTTTTTTTTGCAGAGGAAGATTCGTCCTGAGCTAACATCTGTTTCCAATTTTCCTCTTTCTTTTTTCCTCCCCAAAGCCCCAATACATGGTTGTATATCTTAGTTGGGTGTAATTCTAGTTCTTTTATGTGAGCCGCCACCACAGCATGGCAACTGACAGATGGGAGGTGTGGTTCCATGACAGGAAAGCAAATCCAGGCCTCCAAAGTGGTGAGTGCCAAACTTTAACCACTAGGCTATCAGGGCTGACTCTAGATTGTACTTTTTAAGAAGAGTAGATGAGGTTTCAATATTCAGTGTTTCCAGGGAGTTAATTCTCAGCTGGCATCAGCAGGACACAGCAGAGGATGGTTCAGAGCATAAACTCTGGAACTGCTCTGCCTGTGCATAAAGCCTAGCTCTCCTGTTTAGTGTCAATGAGGCTTTTGACAAAGAATTTAAACTGTCTGTGGCTAGATTTTCTCTTCTATCAAACGGGTTAATAAGAGTACTACTTTCTAGAGTTGCAGGTATTAAATAAGTTAATATATGTAAAGTACTTAGACTATTACCTGATTCATCATAAGTGCTATATAATTATCTAATAAATCAGTGAAGAAGTACATGTAGTTTTTTGAGCAAACATCATTGTTTTCAAAATACAAAAGACACAACTATTAGTCGAATAACTATTTTGAACAGTTCATTAACTCAATAACTATTTATTGAATATCATTAATCATATTAACATTTACTCATATTAATCATAAGCATAATTAATATCACTTTGTAAAAGGAGACACAGATTCCAGCCTCGGGGAGTTTACAACCACAGATTGAATTCACCACCACAAGATCTTCAGGAGTAAAAGTGCAAAATTGTACGTGATTGACATACCAATGCTATTTGTAAAGATCATTTTACATCTTCCTTCAGCCAAAGAGGTGGAAGAATTTGTATCATTTTGAATGCCATTCACATATCATTATTAAGTACAAATGTACTTTTCATGATATCCTTCACTACTTCACCTGCTGTTTGTCACCCACTAATAAATTTCTCTTTCCTAAACGACTGTTCTTTTTTCTTTTGAATATGGAAAAGAGATTGTTTTGAATCTAGGTTGTATAAAGTATTTTCTGCCTAAAACATATCCATTTTACATGGCATAAATTTCAGGTATAACCCAACAAGCATGGACATTCCTAGCCGCTCTCCTGCGTAGTCGAAGAGAGACTATGTGTCATTCCTCCTTGAGGGAAGCCTAACTGCCATCAAGAAATGACCTTTCAGGGGCTGTCATGTACATAAATGGGTCTGTCTAGTTCATAAATCCAAGAAGTATCACGTGTATGAATGGCAGCTGTATTTTCCACAGCAGCAAAACCCATTCATGGTTGAATCAAGACAAAGGCCCAAATTGGCCAGGAGACCTGAAATTGGGACTCTAGTCCTAGTAGTCAGCACAGGCAATTGTTTCCCCTGCACATATAGGTGGCATAAACACACAAGCATGGTTTAAACCACACACACATACACACACACAAGAAAAATAAGTAATACAGAAATGAGGGCAACAGGGAATCAAAATAGTAAGGAAGACTACAGTTATTGATCAGCTATGAGAGTCAGATACTGAGTTAAGTTCTTCCTCACTGGTATATCATTCATTAGTGTAACTGTAGCAACATCCTCTCTACTACATGTAAAGACACTAAGATTCAGGAGGGTTAAAAAACTCCCAGAGTTAATTGGTAAGCCACAGGAGTAGGTTATAAACTGGCCCTACCTAAGCCCATACCTACACCCTGAAATATTATGCAGCTTCTCAGCATAAAGGGTCCAAATAATTGATTTTCAGTCTCCATGAGATGATTGCTCTCCATCTTCTTTAGTTTTAATGTGCTTCATGAAGGCGGACCTATATTCTAGTTGTCCTAAGAGTCAGTCATAAGCTATATTTTTTCTTACTACCTCAACATATAGCACAATTTTGAGTATATAGTAATGCTTATAGAGTGTATATATATATACACATATATAAATATACACATTTTCAATTACCAAGTACAAGGGTATCAAGATAAAATCTAGAGGACTCAGATATAAAAGACCTGGAGAAATAGGAAAGGGAATAGATAACGGTGCTAAATAAGAACAAATTGTATTTATTATGAGACAACATATCAAAATTGTTCTTTTTTACTATACACTTCATTTTTCTAAGGAACAAATCAATAGGAAATGCTCCAAGATAAATATTTTGAGAAGATATTTCCAAGAAAAAATGTATCCAATACCTAACCAAGTCTGACAGGATATATTATTTTCCACTTTCAGTTTTATGAGACTTCACTTTCCTCTGGTAAAGTGATGGGAAGACGTGAAGCATTGTTAGCTCATTTGTTCTAATTTGGAATGCTCTTTGAATGATACTGCAAGTTTGAATGACACTGCAAGTTCAAATTTCTGTTTTGTATCTTAATCTCATTCTTGCCCCTTTCGACAGCGTCCTTCACTGAGTTATATCTCAACATCAAACTTGGCTGAAACATCTGTTGGAGGTTGTGAAAAACTCAGTTTATCAGGTAAAGGAGGCCTGTGAAAACAACCATGAAAACTCAGCATATGTGCTGTCTGCTGTCAATTTACAAGGATGTGATTAGGAAAATTATATAACCTGTCCAAGATTGTACACTCAGTAAATTATGATGCTGACATGACTCCCTGACACTAGAACCTTGCACTCTTAGTCGTGACACCACACAGTCTCTCTGGTGATCAGTTTCTCTTTTCCAAATGTACTGAAAACATTACAGTTGCTCATTCAATAAGTATATCTTGCACCAAACTCCCACATATTATTCTGGCTTTTTAAGTATACCTTGCTATCTCCTGATTTCACTGAATAGGTATTAACATTAATGTGAAGGGGAAGAATATTGACCATAGCACATACTGTGCTGATTTGACAGTGAGGTATTCATATTTTGATATGCAACCTGAATAATCGTTCTGAATAACCTTTCTATCTTTTTTAAGTTCCTTTTGGTGAACTTTGCCTTCTTTACCAACTGTGACCACTAAGGAAGATTATCATGGCAGCAGGGCAGAAATGTTGTGTATGAAACCACTCACTGAACAAATATTTATTGAGTAATCTATACCTATTATGTCCCAGGCATTGTTATAAGTGTTGTAGATACAGAAGGACACAAAAAAAATGAAATGTCTCATCTTTTATGGCAATGAATAAAGAGGAGACAGAATATTAACAAACATAAATAAACAAGTGAAAAGAAAATTGTATCATTGGAAATGCTGTGCAGAGAATTGAAATAGAGAGATGTGGTAGGAGTGACCAGGCAGCTATTTCAGACTGTGTATCCATAGGAGATCTCCTGAAGCATTAATATTTAAGCTGAGACTAAATATGTAAATTCTTAGAGAAGAGCTTTCCAAGCAGAGGGGGCATCTAGTGCTTTTATTAACCAGGGGTCCCTGGGCTAGTTTCAACCTCTCTAGGCTTCAGTCTCTTCATCTGTAAAAGTAAGGTAATAAGAGAGTTAACTCATAGGACTGTTGCGAAGAGAAAGTTAGTTATTAAATGTATATAATAGGGCACTGTCTGTAACAGGAAGGGGTCACTAAAATGATCCATCACTGTTTAACAGTAATTATTATTATCACCTTTCTCTCCCAGTTGAAGTTCACTTTCCAAAAAGTAAAGACACCAGGTAGAAAAATTAAGAAATGTGGATTCATAAACATATAGTTATTTATGTAGACTACAATCATAAGATTGAGGAAGACAACATCTCTCCATTACTTAGAAAATTCTAGCACTCAAGGACTCAAAATAACCTGTTTAATTAATATACATGTCCTTATAGACACATCACTGCAGAAGACTTTTCCCAAGCTTGTCTCAGACCATTTTCTCCTACTTACTGTTATACTGGTGTGTGCATTTTTTCATTATATTATCATTAAAATCAGAAGGCAGCCCCAAAACTACAGTAAGCTGTACTTAACCTAAATTCACTGACTTAGAAGACTGTATCTTGATCATATAGAATATTTCCAACTTTGCAAAAATCATATAATTACATTTTACAAAACCTTGAACAAAATACAATTTATATACTTAGTTCTAATGTTAAAATATCTTCTTCTTCAATTGAATAAATTTCCATTGTCTTCACTATTATGCAATACTCTCCATCCTGGTGCATCTTATTCCGTTTTCTTAACTCATTTTAAAACACCTTACTCTTCAGTTCCTCTTTTTCTTCCATCCTTATCAAAACATCCCCATCAATTCTTCTTTAAACAGTACACTAATCCCCCTTATCTGTGCAGGATACATTCCAAGACCCCCAGAGGATACCTGAAACCACAGATAGTACCAAATCCCATATATACTATGTTTTTTCCTATACATACTTATGATGAAATTTAACTTATAAATTAGGCAAAGTTAAAGATTAACAATAATAACTAATAATAAAATAGAACAATTATAACAATATACTGTAATAAAACTTACTGTAGATCTTAGCAACTTCAGCATATGATTTTTTTCTCTTTCCTTACTAAGTCAAGAGCTTTCACCTTTTCATTTAAAGGCAGCACTTCATGGTTTCTCTTTGGCATATCCAAATTGCCAGCATCACTACTCTTGCACTTTGGGGCCATTATTAAGTTAAATAAGTTTACTTGAACACAAGCACTGCAATACGGTGACAGTCAATCTCATAATTCAGATAGCTACTAAGCGACGAATAGATGGGTAGTATATACAGTGAGGATACACTGGACAAAGGAATGATTCAAAGAACAGCATGGCATGAGATTTCATCATTCTACTCAGAATAGCATGCAATTTAAAACATATGCATTGTTTATTTCTGGAATTTTCCATTTAATATTTTTGCACTATGGTTGACAGCAGGTGACACAGACTGTGCAAAGCAAAACCACAGATAAGAAGAGACTACCGTGTTTCTTTCTTGGTGCTATTTATCTGCTTATAATTACTCAAGTTCAAGTGTTCTGGAGTGAATCCATCATTTAGGATTTCCCTAATTCAAACACAATTTGAGGCAATCTTTTAACTTGAAGATGACAAAGTAAATTACCAATAATTTAATCCACACTCTTATAAAATTATATTAAATTAATTATTTACATAATTACATATTATGTATGATGAAATCCTCCTTACCAAAAAACTGTAAGGGCATCTAGCCAATTATCTATAAATTTCAACTTTTTTTTTTAAGATTTTATTTTTCCTTTTTCTCCACAAAGCACCCCGGTAAATAGTTGTATATTTTAGTTGTGGGTCCTTCTAGTTGTGGCACGTAAGAGGCCATCTCAGCATGGCCTGATGAGCAGTGCCATGTCCATGCCCAGGATATGAACTGGTGAAACCCTGGGCTGCTGAAGAGGAGCGGGTGAAGTTAACCACTTGGCCACGCAGTCAGCCCCTATAAAATTCAACTTTAATTTGCCTGACTGCACATTATTAAATGACTAGCTGTGATGATACAGTGCAAACATAGTGATCATAAAATAAACCTAGACTTGAGTATCTATGTCAGGATGGAGTAGTTAAGAGGAGAATAGCATTCTCATGAAAGACAAATAGGGTAGTCAGGCAAAGTGCATAAAACATCTACTCAAATCAATAGAAAGCTGCTGAGACCGAGGAAGCTGGAGAGAGGGGAGAACCTCCAGTAAGTGATCTCACTTGAGCAAATAAATTTACCCTGAGGGCTTTGTATGTCATAATTTCTAGAAGTCTTGAGAGTAAAAAAATAGAGAGTTTGAGAGCGCAAAGAGGAGGAGACCTGGAGAAAATGTGAGACTCTTAGTTAAAAACTGTAGAGAGATAGGCAAGTAAGAGGCAGACCTGGTTTCCTCAGGGCTGCAGACTCATCTTAGCTCAGCCTAGTTCCTCATTGGGCTAAAATGATCCTGCACCCCTGTATCAGATGGACTTATGGAAAAGTGAACACTCTCTGAAGAAAGATAACATTTTGAAATTGTTGTATACAATACCTAGTGTGAAATTAACAATTACTAATTATACAAAAACGCAGGGGCATATGAATAAAAACAAAAGACATAACAGAAATTAACCCATGTTTGAGTCCACTATAGATGTTAGCTACCAATGACTTTAAAATGCTTTGATGAACACTAAAAATAGAGGAAAATCTGTAGACAAAATATGAAAAGATATAGATTTCATCAATTAGAATTTATTTTTAAATAGAAATTCTAAAATTTGAAAAACATATATATGAAACTATGAAATCACTAAATAATTTTCACAGCAGATTAGACAGAGTACAAGGCAGGATTTGAGAACTGGAAGACAGGTCATTAGAAATGACAAACTGAGGAACAGAAAGAAATTAACTCAAGAATAAAAGGAGGAGTGTCAGAAATTAACAAAAAGGAGTAGAATGGGTAAATATGAGGTGAATTTAAACTGCAAATTAACTGAATATGACTTATAAAATAATAATATGATGGGGCCAGCTCCAGTGGCCTAATGGTTAAGTTCAGTGTGCTCCACTTTGGTGGCCTGGGTTCAGTTCCCAGGCGTGGATCAACACTGCTCTTTTAGTAGCCATGCTGTGTTGGCAGTTCACACACTAAAAAATAGAGGAAGATTTGCACAGATGTTAGCTCAGGGTGAATTTTCCTCAGCAAAAAATAATAATAATAAAAATAAATGACATTAATAATAATTTTGAGATTTAAAATTATGTAAAATTTAAATGTCCAACTTCAATTAAGTAAGAAATTGGGAAACATTTAATGGTATTAGTGTGTTCTAAAGTACTAGCATTATTTGAGAAGTAATAAAATAATTTCCGTATATGTTAATGTCAAAAATACATAATGGTTTTAGTCAGTTTGTGCTGCTATAACGAATTACCATCAACTGAGTGGGTAGCTTATAAATGACAGAAATTTATTTTTCATGGTTATGATGATTGGATGTCTGAGATCAGGATGCCAGCATGGGTATGTTCTGTAGAAAACTCTCTTCTGGGTTGCAGACGGCTGTTTTCTCAATGTATCATCACATGGTGAAAAGAGTGAGAGAACTCTCTGGGATCCCTTGTACAAGAACACTAATCCCATTCATAAAAGGTTCAATTCTCATGACCTAATTAGCTCCCAAAGTCCCACCTCACAATTCCATCATATTGGGGTTAGGATTTCAACATATGAATATTGGGAGTTGTAAACATTTAGTCCATCACAATGATCCAATCCTAGGCCTTATAAGTATGAATAGACAAGCAAAAGAAAATGACATTTAATGCAAGGAGAAAATGCAATAAAATTTTCTGATTCATGCAAAAAGAAAAAGATAAGAGTGGAAAAAAATGTAATGAGGGGTAAAATAGATAATCAATTTTATCTAATTTTATAAATTTTAAACAGTATATTAAAACTAATAAATATTAACTAAATATAAATACATACTAAATATAATATTCATAATAAATATTTAGTGTATATAATGAGTATGCTATAAACACTAAATATAAATGCTCTAAATAATTCAATTAAATAAAAATTAAAAACAAATTTTGGCAAACTGATTGTAACTGACAGTGGCAGTGACATACCCACGTCAATAAACCTTTACAATTTCTGTGAATATTGGCCCAATCTCAAGTCTTTAACTTTGTATGTCTTTGTCTGGAGGCATTCTTCTTTCACTACAGCAATCTACTCTACCCATGTGCCTCCCAGCAGTGTCTCTTCAGAATTGGTGAATGAACTGACCAATTTTTCACCTTTTGGAGTGTGGAAAATGTCTCTGAGGTGTGCAGTCTTTGCTGTCTGCCAAAGAAACCAGTCAGATTAAGTTCAAGTTACCCACTGTTGCTTCCTATCTTTCTCTATCTAATATACCCATTCACTGGAAACAATTCATGGGATCTTCACTGAAATAAACTGTATACATGCAAATCCTTGTCTAAGGATCTTCCCAGGAAACTGAAACAGTGTTATGGCATAAAAATATGAAATCTAAGGGCTACACGGCTTCCCTGGTGAATTCTACCAAACATTCAAAGAAGACTTAATATCAATCCTTCTCAAACTCTTCCATAAAATTGAAGATTAGGGGAAGCTTCCTAACTCACTCTATGAAGCCACCATTACCCTGATACAAAAGCCAGACAAGGGCAACTCAAAAAATGAAAATTACAGGCCAATATCACTGGCGAACATTGATGCTAAAATCCTCAACAAAATACTAGCAAATTGAATACAACAATACGTTAAATAGATCACACACCATGATCAAGTGGGATTTATTCTAGGGAGGCAGAGACAGTTCAACATCTGCAAATCAATCAATGTGATACACCACATTAACAAAATGAAAAGTAAAAGTCACATGACAATCTCAATAGATGCAGAGAATGCACTTGACAAAATACAGCATCCATTTATGATAAAAACTCTGAATAAAATGTGTATAGAAGGAAAGTAGCTCAACATAATAAAGGCCATACATGAAAATACCCAGCTAACATATTCTCAATGGAGAAAAACTGAAAGCTCTCTCTCTAAGAACAGGGACCAGATAAGGATGCTCACTTTCACCACTCTTACTTAACATAGTAATGGAAGTCCTAGCCAGAGCAATCAGGCAAGAAAAAGAAATAAAAGGGGTCCAAATTGGAAAGGATGAAGTGAAACTGTCACTCTTTGCAGATGACATGATTTTATATAGGGAAAAACCTAAAGAATCCACAAAAAAATGTTTAGAAATAATAAATGAATATGGTAAAGTTGCAGGATACAAAATCAACATACAAAAATCAGTTGTGTTTCTATACACTAAGAACGAAGTAGCAGAAAGAGGTATTAAGAATACAATCTTATTTACAATTGCAACAAAAATAATAAAATACCTAGGAATAAACTTAAACAAGGAGGTGAAAGATCTGTACACTGAAAACTATAATCCACTGTTGAAAGAAATTGAAGAAGGCACAAATAAATGGAGAAATGTCCCATGTTCTTGGATTGGAAGAATTATCATAGCTAAAATGTCCATACTTCCCAAAGCAATCTAAAGATTCAATGCAATCCCTATCAAAGTTCCAATCACATTTTTCACAGAAATAGAACAAAGAATCCTAAAATTTATATGGAACAACAAAAGACCCCAATAGCCAAAGGAATCCTGAGCAAAAAGAACAAAGCTAGAGCTATCACACACCCTGATTTCAAAATATACCACAAAACTACAGTAACCAAAACAGCATGGTACTGGCACAAAAAAAGACACATTGATGAGTGGAACAGAATTAAGAGCCCAGAAATAAACCCACGTAAATATGGACAGCCTATTTTTGACACAGGAGCCAAGAAGATATAATGATGAAAGGAATGTCTCTTCAATAAATGGTCTTGGGAAAACTGGATAGCCACATGAAAAAGAATGAAAGTAGACCGTTATCTTACACCATACACAAAAATTAACTCTGAATCGAAAGTCTTGCACGTAAGACCTGAAACTATGAAACTTCTAGAAGAAAACATGGGCAGGACACTCTTCAACATCGGTCTTAACAACATATTTTCAAGTACCATGTCTGAGCAGGCAAGGGAAACAATAGAAATAATAAACAAATGAAACTGCATCAAACTAAAAAGCTTCTGCACAGCAAAGGAAGCCCTCAACAAAACAAAAAGACAATTTAACATTTGGGAGAAGATATTTGCAAGCCACATATCTTATAAGTGGCTAATATCCAAAATATATACTGAAGTCATACATTTCAACAACAAAAAAACTAACAACCCAGTTTAAAAATGGGCCAAATATCCAAACTGACATTTCTCCAAAGAAGATATACAGACACAGACGGCCAATAGGCACATGAAAGGACATTCAACATCATTAACTATCAGGGAAATGCAAACCAAAACTACAATGAGATACCACCTCCCGTCAGAATGGTTCTAATTAACAAGACAAGAAACAAGCATTGAAGAGGATGTAGAGAGGTAGGAACTTTCATACACTGCTGGTGAGAGTGCAAACTGGTGTAGCCGCTAGGGTAAACAGCATGGAGAACCTTCAAAAAATTAAGAATAGAATTACCCTACAATCCAGCTATTCCACTGCTAGGTATTTATTCAAAGAACATGAAAACACAAATGCATAAAGATACATGTACTCCTATGTTTATTTCAGCATTATTCACAATAGCCAAGACTTGGACACAACCTAGGTGCCCATCAAGCTATGAATGGATAAAGAAGACATGGTATAAACACTCAATGGAATACAAGTCAGCCATAAAAAGTGATGAAATCCAGCCATTTGTGACAATATGGATGGAACCTCAAGATATTATGCTAAGGAAAATTAGTCTGAGGGAGAAAGTCAAATACTGTATGATCTTGTTCATAAGTAGAAGATAAAAACAATCACATAGAGGCAGAGATTGGATTGTTGGTTACCAGAGGGAAAGTGGGGAGGGAGGAGGATGAAAAGGGTGATTAGGCACGTGTGTGATGATGGACTGTAATTAGTCTTTGGGTGGTAAATATGATATAATCTACATAGGAATTGAAATATAATGATGTTCACCTGAAACATATATAATGTTATAAACCAATGTTACCACAATAAAAAAATATGAAATCAAAATCTTTAATACATGTATGAGATAGACTTTGCATAAAAAGATAAATTTTGAAAATAAAATAATTAAAATTATAATAAAAGCACTGAAAAAAAGCTTATGTCATTATACTATACAGTAAAAAATGTATTTTAAGTTAAGAAGACTTTCTAGAGACAAATAAGGGCCTTTCTAAACAATGAAGATTTCCATAGGCCAAAAAGCCATATTATTCTTAACCTATGTAACATAAGTTCAAAAACTTAGATACACGTCATGCATCACGTAACATGAGGATATTTTCTGAGAAATGTGTTGTTAGTTGATTTCATTATTGTGCAAAAATCATAAAGTGTACACAAGCTTAGATGGTACAGTCTACTACACACCTAAGCTATATGGTATTAATCTTAAGGGATCATCATTGATTGAAACATCATTATGTGACATGTAATTCTAAATATGTTGGGTATATTTCAAAATAGCTAAGGCAAAACATAAGAGAATTCAAAGCAGGAGGAAAAAGTCCATAAACATTGTGGGTGGTATTAACATCTCAAAATAATTAAGAAAATAAGTGAATAGGAAAATCAGTCCTCACTGATATAAAAATTCTGAGTAACACACTTAAGAAATAGCATAACTCATTAAAAAAACTGTGTCACATAACTATGAATACATAATTAAGAGACAATCTCATTTACATATAAAGAACACAGCATTGAACAATGACACATTTTATAGTCTTTTGAATAGTGGTAGATTTATAGTTTAAGTACATATTTAATGTTAACAAAAATGACCATATGCTAGGCCATAAAGAGATCCTCAATGAATTTCAAAGGATTGATTTCATTTGGAGTATGTTCTCTGACTCGAGTAGAATTAAGCCAGAAATTAGTAATGCAGAAATAACTGAAAAAGATCTCAAGGTTGTTAAATATTAAACATGCTTCTAAATAATTTATAATTCATAACAATCTATAAAACACAACAGAAGTTAGAAATATTTTAACTAAATTATAATAAAACACAAGATATAAAAAACTTGCTCACAGCTAAAGCAATTCTTTAGCAAGAAATTTGTAGTATTAAATGCATATATTGGGGAAAAAAGCCTGAAAATCATTAATATAAGCTTCCATTTCAAAAAGTTAGAAAAAGAACCATGAATCTACCACAAAGTAGAAAAAGGTAATAATAAAGATAAGAACAGAAGTTTATGAAATAGAAGACAAACACGTATCAGGAGAAAAATCATAAAAGCCCAAAGGAGATTATTTGGAAAAATTAATAAAATTTCTAGCAAAATGGACCAAGAAAATATGAGATAGGAAACTCTCATTACCAAAATAAGAATTCTGAAAGCAGATATCATTGTAGATCTGCAGACATTTAGAAAAGCACTAAAAGAATATCAGGATAAACTCTATGGCAATAATTTGGCAATTCATGTGCTATGACAAAAGCATAACTTACCAAAATAACAAAAGAAGAATATAAAATCTGAATATTCCTATTGTAAACCATTCTTGTAAACTTTTCCTCAAAGAAAACTTTAGGCCTTGATGACATGACCAGTGAATTCTTTCAAATGTTAAAATAAGAAATAATATTGATCTTATGCAAATTCCACAAATAATAGTGAAAAAAAGAACACATTACATAACTTTTTATGAGGTCGGCATATACCTGAAGAGGACAAGAAAGGAAAATGTACAAATCCAAGTCTCTCATGAACACAGATGTGAATATCCTAAACCAATTAGCAAACTAACCCTCACAATATATAAAATTTTACTGCATGCTGACTGGACAGGTTTATTCCACCAAAGCAAGTGGTTTAAAATAAGACAATAAATAAATAATAACAGTATATTAATAGAAAATGGAGAGAACTATATAATAATCTCAAAATCATATGATAAATTTCATACTCTGTCATAAGAAAAAACTACTAGGATCTAGGAATAGAAGGTAATCTCCTTAAATTGATAAAGACCGTCTATAAAAACGTCAGACTGAACTTTCTTGTGTTGCATTAGAGTAAAACTATAAAAATATGACAAAGAAATAATTTTCAAATTCACCAATCACTTCATGTTGCCTTAGCATCTATACTCATGAACAGATGTTGAAAGCAGTTTTAATTAAAGTGTCCATTTTGTGCCTTGCTAGTTTATTTCTTTTATTTTTTATGTTACCATGTAATCTTCCATGGCAAACGCTATGATGACCTGCCTTCAAGAATGAAGGACTTTCCCCCACAGTGGCTGGGAGTACTATGAGCAGAAAGCTGAAAGCTACTCTCCTATGACAGGAATAGTCAGCTAAAAAGAGTTTACTCACTCAAGATCATGACACTTGCCAATATGCCCACATCCAATAGCCAACCAACAGGAATGTGTAAATGCCCATCCTCTCATTCCAACTAGGGACAATCGTGAAGGGTCTTCCCAATCTTAGGATGCCTTGTCAAGTTGGCTGAGGCCGCCACTGAAACTATCTCAGAATTTCTTCATCTGCCCATTTGTTCTTCCTTGCCCTTCCCTTCCAGCACTCCCTGATATACCTCCCATACACGTTCCTCATTTCAGAGCCAACTTCCAGGATCCCAGCTAGTTTCATTCTCATGGTTATTTTGAATGACTATCTAATAGTACATATAATTTAAACACCATAACTCTCCTATCTCCATTTTACATATTTATGGTTATTGTCTTCTGTAACACCAAAACACCAAACATCAAACATGTTTTCAGATATTCATTTAATATTTCTTTGAGTTACTTTCTTAAGGTATATAGAAAAGGTATAATATATATATATATGAATATATGTAATATAATTTGTATATATACACAAAGATTACAAGTATATATATTACATATATGTGTACTATATGTTATGTATATCTATTACATTTTGCACATATTACATGTATAATACACATATAATATATGTATATATACATGCATATACATAACATATGCATAACATACACAATAACATATGCATATATGGAAATTATATTTTACATATATTGCATATAAATATGCATATATTTACATAGTACATATATCATGTATTATCAGTGTAAGCTATATATATTTACAAACATGTAATTTCGCCAGTTTGTAATACACAATCTTGAAAATTTGTAACACCTTCAAATCTACTAGTTTAACAACTTCCCTAGTCTCTCACAAAATTAAGTGTTATGATTTTTGTTTAAAAATTGAGGTAAAATGGAATCTAATCTTTTCTTTAGCTTGAAATTTTATTCACTAATAACATTACATTTCTAAAATTAAAATTTATATTACTTTCTGTATAAAATCCTTAGTAAAGTATATGGGATAAAACAAATGCAATATAAATGTTACATCTAATTGTATTTTACTAATTTTTTCCCTGAGTTTATAAATACCTAGTTTTCATTCAGCAGTTTTCCCCAGAATTAATGATATGTAATTCTATAAATTAGAAATGTTTAATAATGTGAATTTATTTTCCAAATTCCTATCATGGTGACATAATATATATACCATTTATTAAAAATGTGTTATAGAAATATCCATATATTTGGAAGCATATATCTAGTAATTTGAGCTTTCATAACTGTATTTGCTTATCCATATAAATGAGGGTACAGATCCCCACTTTGTAGCATAGATATGGTGACTAAGTTTGTTAGTATCTCAAGTAATATCTGCTCTGTATAGAGGTCTCAAGACCCACACTATAGAAAAAAGAATGGGCCTGGCCATGCATTAGGGGAAAAAATGAGTAGAAACAAAAGTTGAGTGTGAGAAAGCAGTTATGAAATGATCCTGGACAGAGCAGCCCAGAGCAGTACTTCTGGGTGAGAGCTAGTACACACCATCTAGAAAGGGTGCAACAAAGATCTCAGCCTCCTACAGGGACTTCCTAAAGACAGACCTTTGAAGGCTGTGATACTTGGGGAAACTAGTCACATATGTTTGCTTATATCAGACTTTGCAAAGAGTAGGTGTAACTGCTAATCATGTATTACTGTTCATTCACCTATAATGTAACCAGGCTGTTGTACAAATGTCATAGGGACACGTTTTAATATGTTTCAGCAGGTTCTCAAATCTGACATGAAACTCTGCTGACATTGAAATGAGTTATTTTTCAGGAAGCAAAATGGGATGAGGAGGCTACCTGAGACAGAAGCCCATTGTTAAGGAAGGAAGTAACTTTGGACCCTGTGCGAAGACCAGAAGATGAGAAGTCTGGAGAATGAATGCCAGAAATAACCTGAGCTGCTCCCTATTCTTCCCTCTTCCCCTCACAACTGCCTCAAGATTTTTCTGTTTGCTTAAGATGGTCTTTAGGACATGAGTTCACCATCTTCTAATTTTGCAACTAATCAAATAAATCTCTTTCTCATCCACCAACTCGACTTGCAATTGATTGGCATCAGGTTGCTTCAAGCAGAATTAGCCCTTGCTTGCTTACAATTTTTGGTAACCACAAAGAGATTAGACTCTACCTGTGTCTGGTCATCTCTGATGAAAATCTCAGGATGCTCCCAGCAGCTGCTAGGGTTTCATTGTCTCCCAGGGACTGTCTCTTGAGTTTTCCTGATTGCTGATTGCCTTCAACAGCTTCTCAGTGGATGGAGAAATGGACAAGCATCTGTGAGCTGATGAATTCATACCTAAAGTAAGTAAGTTGCCTCAGAGTGCAATCCCAAGAACTCCTTTCCCTCTGTCTGGGGGCCCAAGCCATCTTGGGTCCATCTGTTCCTAGGCATCATTTTTTTACATTGAATAGTTGTAGGACTACCAGGAATACCTGGTGGACTAGTCTATGTTAATTGGTGTGTGTATGTGTTATCCATGTTCTGTGTTCTGCATCATCTGTGCCCAAGAAAAGTCCCTTGGGTCTAATACTGACCTGATGGACAGATTTTAGTTATGAACCAATGTCAAAGAAAAAGGTGTTTTTTGTCTTTTTTTATTGTAATACTGCTTGACTTTAGTACCTTCAGGTTCTGGGAAGAAATGACCAACAAATGGGTCACTAAATCATCATAATATATTGCAGTTGGAGCTCTTTTGCAAAAAGGTAGGAAAAGATGATGAAATCCCATATATGAAAGCTTTCGTGTTATTATGCCAGAATCAAAAGAGACTATTTAACGTTGCAAAAACCCCCTGTGTTACAGGAGGGATGAAAGGATGATGAGGATTTGATGACTTTACAAACCCTAAATTCCATGTTAGCAGTCCCAGTGGGACCCTTCTTCCAGGGCCACCAGCTGCCCAGGGAGAAATGTTTGACATGGGACAAGGATTGGGAGAGGAGGTTTCCCCTTTCTAGACGAGACAAAGGACACAGTTTGGCCAGGGGCCTCCTGTCAGAATGCAGCAATTTCCACTGAGCCAATATCCTATAGGGGTAAATGGCCAGGGCCAACCAGCAGGATTCATATGGATACACAACCCCTTCTCCACCTCTGACTTCTCTACTTGGAAGAAAAATTACCTGCCCTATAGGGAGGATCTCCAGAGAATGACTGAGTTATTTTCTTCCATTTTTGCTACTTACTCTCCCTCCTGGGCAGATGTTCATTTCTTGATGAATATGCTCCTAACTGGAGATGAAAAAAGAATGATAATTGATAAAACAAGGGAGTACATAACAAGTACACTGGCTCCATCTAGAAGATCCTGCTGGAACCCCAGAGGCAAATGCCACTGTTCCTATTGCTGAGCCAACCTGGGGTCCTAATGATGCCTCAGAGAGACTCAGACTAGAATATTACAAGAGGTGCATTCTGATCGGATTTAAAAATGGGAGTCCGTAAACAAAAGTTTAAACAAGTTACAGGGTATCCAACAAAACCCCATGAAGATCCTTCTGAATTTCTAGAAAGGATCTATCAGGCCTATAGGTGATATAACGATGCAGATCCAGAAGCCCCTGAAAATCTTAGGATAGTAAATATGAACTTCATAGGCAGCAGTGCCTCAGAATTAGAAAGAAACTGCAGAAACTGGATGGGGCATTAGGTATGAATCCTTCTCAGTTGGTAGACATTAGCTTTAAGGTATATAACAACAGGGAACATCAGACAAAGCAGGAAGACACTAGAAGAAATGCTGCTTTTCTGACCGCTGCTCTGGGTGGACAGAAACCAAATCATCCTAGGGAAGAGCCAAGCCAAGTGAAGGAAGGTAAGCACCTCTTGGGAAGAAACCAATGTGCCTATTGCAAGGAGGAGGGATATTGGAAAAAGGAATGCCCTAAGAAAGATAAAGGAAATGTTAATGGGAAGAGAAGGGAAGCTACTCATATAGATTGTCAATAGAGAGGAATACTCTGATGAGGACTGAAGGTGCCTGGGGACTCTTTTGGACATAAAACACTCTATCTCAATTTCCCCACAAGAGCTTCAAGTAAAACTAACAATGGGAAACAAGTTGCTTGATTTTTTTGGTGGATACTGGATCCACATATTCAGTCCTAAATACCAAATTAACACAAAAGACATTGAACTCTGGTCACAGGGGTCTCTGGTTAAGTCCAAAATCATGCACTCCTGCAGGTGTTAGAATGCCACATAGGGAACCTTACTTTAAAACACAATCTCCTGTGAATGCCAAAATTCTCTACCCCACTGTTGGGCCAGGACTTACTTTGCAAATTGAATGCTCAAGTAACCTTTGCCTCAGGATAACTCAATATATGAGTGCTTCCAGGACAATCTTTGAGCTTGCAGATGGCTTTGCTGAGGGCCAAGGAGCCAGAACCACAGCTCTTGCCACCTGAAATCTATATAAGAAGGTAAGACCCAACATATGGGCCAACAGGACCCAAGCAAAATCAAAGAATGCCCAACCAGTATGGATACCATTAAAGGAACAGAAAATAAAGCCCAACCTGACTATTAAAACAGGAGGCTCCAAAGGGTATACAGCCTATTTTCAAAAGGTTCTTGGAGATTAGATTAATCAGACCCTGTCAGACTCCATATAACACCTCTATTCTCCTGGTAAAGAACACAAATTCTAAGGAATATCACTTCATTCAAGATCTGGGTGCCATAAATTAGGTGGTTCAAGACTTATACCCTGGGATGCCTAGTCCCTAGACCATATTAACAAATATACTGAAAGAATATGGTTGATTCTCAATTTTGGACTTAAAATATGCATTTTTCTGCATACCGTTGGCAGAGGAAGCCCAACAATTATTTGCTTTTGAATGGTGTGGTCCAAATACTCAGACAACTCAACAATATTGTTGGGCGATCCTCCCCCAGGAGTTTAAAAATTCTCCCACTTTATTTAGGCAAGCCCTGGTCAGAGACCTAGGCCATTTGAAACTATAAGAGGGGTGATTATTACAATATGTAAATGACTTGCTGATAGTAAGCCCCTTTATGTTTGGCCACCACAATAAAGACTTTAAATTTCCCAGCAGAATGTGGATATAAGGTCTCTCAAAAGAAAGCCCAAATCTGTAAGCAGAGAGTTACAATCCTGGGATTTACCATATCCAAAGGCCAAAGAGAATTATTACCAGATTGGAAAAAGGCCATAGCATTTTCAGGTCCTCCCAAAACCCCCCAACAACTGCGGGGGTTTTTAGGAATGGCACAGGTGGTAATACAAATGGTACAGCCACTTTTGAAGACAGTTTGTCAGTTTCTCATGAAATTAAACATCCTCTTGCCATATGATTGAGTAGTCATGCTCCTTGGTATTTATCCAAATGTGTTGAAAACAAATGTCCACACAAAAACCTGCACACAGATGTTTGTAGCAGCTTTATTAATTATTGATAAAAGTTGGAAGCAAACAAAACGTCTTTTAGTAGGTGAATGGATAAATAAACTCTGGTACATCCAGACAATGGAATATTTTTCAATGCTAAAAAGGGATGAGTTATCAAACCATGAAAAGACATGGAGGAAACTTAAATGCATATATCTAAGTGTAAGAAGCTGATCTGAAAAGGCTACTTGCTATATGATTCCAACTATATGACATTCTGGAAAAGCAAAACTATGTAGACAATAAAAAGATCAGTGCTTGGCACTGCAATAACTGCAGCAATGATAAACATTAAACCATATATTCTCTTATTACATTATAGTTAACATCTCTTAGCAACCTACCTATGAATATTGCCATTCCAGAAACTAGAAGAAACCTTATTCTAAATGGAAAACTATGACAGTGTGGCAAAAATAACAGCATGTGATACTTTCTTGACTGAAGAAAAATGATCTTTCCTTTGGGGAATTCTACTGGAAAAATTTTAGGATAGCTTGTCAGTCCTTGACCTAACAACAGCCATTCCCCTCTCAGTTCACAAGAAACACGTTTTATTTTTTTAATTAATTAAGTTTTTCCATTGCAGTAACATTGGATTAAAACATTATATACCTTTCAGAGGTACATTGTAATGTATTTCAAATTCTGTGTAGATTACATCATGTTCACCACCCAAAAACTAATTATAGTCCCTCACCTTACACGAGAACTTAATCACCCTTTTCGCCCTGCCCTCTCCACCCTTCCCCTATGGTAACCACCAATCCAATCTCTGTTGCAGTGTTCTTGTTTGTCGTTTTTATCTTCTACTTATAAGTGAGATCATATAGTATTTGACTTTCTCCCTCTGACTTATTACACTTAGCATAATGCCCTCAAGGTCCATCCGTGTTGTCACAAATGGCCGGATTTCATCATTTCTTATGGCTGAGTAGTATTCCATTATGTACATATACCACATCTTCTTTATCCATTCGTCTCTTTGTGGGCACCCAGGTTGCTTCCAAGTCTTGGCTATTGTGAATAATGCTGCAGTGAACATAGGGGTGCATGTATCTTTATGCATTTGCGTTTTCAAGTTCTTTGGCTAAATACTCAGCAGTGGAATAGCTGGATCATATGGTAGATCTGTTCTTAATTTTCTGAGGATACTCCATACTTCTTTCCATAGCGACTGCAGCAGTTTGCACTCCCACCAGCAGTGTACGAGAGGGTTCCCTTCTCTCCACATCCTCTCCAACATTTGTTGTTTCCTGTCTTGTTAATTATAGCCATTCTGACGGGAGGTGATATCTCATTGTAGTTTTGATTTGCATTTCCCTGATGGCTAATGCAGCTAAGTATCTTTTCATATGCCATTTGGCCATCCATATATCTTCTTTGGAGACATCTCTGTTCAGATCTTTTGCCCATTTTTTAATCGGGTTGTGTTTTTTTGTTGTTGAGATGTATGAGTTCTTTGTATATTTGGGATATTAACCGCTTATCTGATATATGGTTTGCAAATATCTTCTCCTAATTGTTAGGTTGCCTTTTCGTTTTGTTGATGGTTTCCTTTGCTGTGCAGAAGATTTTTAGTTTGACGTAGTCCAATTTGTTCATTTTTTCTTTTGTTTCCCTTGCCCAGTCACACATGGGACTTGAAAATATGTTGCTCAGACTGATGTCAAAGAGAGTACTGCCTATGTTTTCTTCTGGAAGTTTCATGGTTTTGGGTCTTATATTCAAGTCTTTAATCCATTTTGAGTTGATTTTTATGCATAGTGTAAGATAATGATCTACTTTCATTCTTTTGCATGTGGCTGTGCAGTTTTCCCAGCACGACTTATTGAAGAGACTCTCCTTTCTTCATCATATACTTTTGGCGCCCTTGTCAAATATTAGCTGTCCATAAATGTGTGGGTTTATTTCTGAGATCTCAATTCTGTTCCATTGATCTGTATGTCTGTTTTTGTGCCAGTAACATAGCAACCATGGTTACTATGGCTTTGTAGTATATTTTGAAATCTGGGAGTGTGATACCTCCAGCTCTGTTCGTTTTACTCAGGAATCCTTTGGCTATTCGGGGTCTTTTGTTGTTCCATATAAATTTTAGGATTCTTTATTCTATTTCTGTGAAATATTTTGTTGGAACTTTGATAGGGATTGTGTTGAATCTATAGATTGCTTTAGGAACTATGGATATTTTAATGATATTAATTCTTCCAATCCAAGAGCACAGAATATCTTTCCATTTCTTTTTGCCTTCTTCTATTTCTTTCAACAAAGTTTTATAGTTTTTGATGTACAGATCTTTCACCTCGTTGGTTAAGTTTACTCCTAGGTATTTTATTCTTTTTCTTGCAACTGTAAATGGGGTTGTATTCTTAATTTCTCTTTCTGCTACTTCATTGTCGGTATATAGGAATGCAACCGATTTTTGTGTGTTGATTTTGTATCCTGCGACTTGACTATATTCATTTATTATTTCCAAAAGTTTTTTAGTGGATTCTTTATGGTTTTCTCTCTATAAAATCATGTCAGTGCAATGAGTGACAGTTTCACTTCTTCTTTTCCAATGTGGATACCTTTTATTTCTTTTTCTTGCCTGATTGCTCTGGCTAGGACTTCCAATACTATAAGTGGTGAAAGTGGGCATCCTTGTGTGGTTCCTGTTCTTAGAGAGATAGCTTTCAGTTTTTCTCCATTGAGAATTATATTTGCTGTGGGTTTGTCATATATGGCCTTTATTTTGTTGAGGTGTTTTCCTTCTATACCCATTTTATTTGGAGTTTTTATCATAAATGGATGCTGTATCGGGGCCGGCCCGGTGGCGCAGTGGTTAAGTTCGCACGTTCCGCTTCTCGGCGGCCCGGGGTTCGCTTGTTCGGATCCCGGGTGCGGACATGGCACTGCTTGGCAGCCATGCTGTGGTAGGCGTCCCACGTATAAACTAGAGGAAGATGGGCACGGATGTTAGCTCAGAGCCAGGCTTCCTCAGCAAAAAGAGGAGGACTGGCAGTAGTTAGCTGAGGGCTAATCTTCCTCCAAAAAAAAAAAAAAAAAAACAAACAAAAAAAATAAAATAAAATAAATGGATGCTGTATCTTGTCCACTCCTTTCTCTGCATCTATTCAGATGATCCTGTGATTTTTATTCTTCATTTTGTTAATGTGGTGTATCACATTGAAAGATTTGTGGATGTTGAACGATCCCTGCCTCACTGGAATGAAACCCACTTGATCATGATGTATGACCGTTTTAATGTATTGTTGTATTTGACTTGCTGATATTTTGTTGAAGATATTTGCATTGATGTTCATGAGTGATATTGGCCTGTAATTTTTCTTTTTTTGTGTTGCCTTTGTCTGGTTTTGGTATCAGGATCATGTTGGCTTCGTAGAATGAGTTAGGAAGCCTCCCCTCCTCTTCAATTTTTTGGAAGAGTTTGAGAAGGATAGGTATTAAGTCTTCTTTGAATCTTTGGTAGAATTCACCAGGGAAGCCATCTGGTCCTGGACTTTTACTTTTTGGGAGGTTTTTGATTGTTTTTTCAATCTCCTTACTGGTATTTGGTCTATTCAAATTCTCTATTTCTTCTTGGTCCAGTTTTGGAAGGTTGTATGTTTCTAAGTATTAATTCATTTCTTCTAGATTATCCTATTTATTGGAGCATAGCTTTTCATAGTATTCTCTTATTATCTTTTGTATTTCTGAGGTGTCTGTCGAAATTTCTTCTCTTTCATTTCTGCTTTTATTTATTTGAGAATTCTCTCTTTTTTTCTTGGTGAGTCTAGCTAAGGGTTCTTCTTTTTCCAGTTCCTTTAGACGTGCTGTTAGATTGTTTATTTTGGATTTTTATTCTTTGTTGAGTTAGGTCTGAATTGCTATAAACTTCCCTCTTAGAACTGCTTTTGCTGTATCCTATAGATTTGCAAGTCGTATTTTCATTTTCATTTGTCTCCAGGAATTTTTTTATTTCTCCTTTGATTTCTTCATTGACCCAATCAGTGTTCAGTTGCATTTTGTTTAATCTCCATATTTTTATGGCTTTTCTTATTTTCTTCCTATAGTTGATTTCTAGTTTCATACTTTTGCAGTCAGAAAAGACGCATGGTATTATTTCAATCTTCCTAAATTTATTGAGACTTGTTTTGTGGCCTAATATGTGATCAACCCTGGAGAATGTCCCATGTGCATTTGAAAAGAATGTGTATTCTGTGGTTTTTGGATGGAATGTTCTATATATATCCACTAAGTCCGTCTGGTCAAATGTGTTGTTTAAGGCCAGTGTTTCCTTATTGATCTTCTGTTGGCCCATCCATTGGTGTAAGTGGAGTGTTCAAGTTCCCTACTATTATTGTGTTACTGTCTATTTCTCCTTTTATGTCTGTTAATAACTGCTTTATATATTTAGGCGCTTCTATGTTGGGTGCATAGATATTTACAAATGTTATATCTTCTTGTTGGATTGTTCCTTTTATTGTTATGTAGTGCCCTTCTTTGTCTCTTGTTACAGTTTTTGTTTTAAAGTCCATTTTGTCTGATATAAGTATTGTTACCCCTGCTTTCTTTTCTTTCCATTTACATGGAATATCTTTTTCCATCCTTTCACTTTCAGTTTGTGAGTGTCTTTAGGTCTGAAGTGTGTCTCTTGTATGCAGCATAAATATGAGTCGTGTTTTTTAATCCAATTTGCCACCCTATGCCTTTTGATTGGAGCCCTTAGCCCATTGACATTTAAAGTAACTATTGATTAATATGTATTTATTGCCATTTTGTTACTTTTTTTGAGTGTTTTAGTTCTTTTTTTCCCTTTCTTTTTCCCTTGCTCTTTTCCCTTATGGTTTGATGGCTTTCTTTAGTAATATGTTTGATTTCTTTTGTCTTACTTATTTGATTACTTATTATAGGTTTCTGATTTGTGATTACCACGAGGATCCTATATGATATTCTATGCATTTAACAGTCTATGGTGAGTTGATAGACTCTTTAACTTAACCTCTTTCTAAAATCTCTAGTTTTTCACTCCCACCCTCCCACATTTTATGTTCTTGAAGTCATATCTAATCTCTTGTTTTGTGTGTGTCTATCCATGAGCCTCTTATCAGTGAAACAGGTAATTTTAGTACTTTTGTCTTTAAAGCTTCATATTGTCTTCAGAGGTGGTTGATCTGCTACCTTTACTATAATTTTACATTTACCAGTGATTTTATTGCCTGGTTGTGGGGGGATATTTTGATAATTTTTTTTTCCCTATTTGTGGTCATCACTTTCCCCCTTAAATAAGTCCCTTTGGCATTTCTTGTAGAACTGGTTTCTTGGCGATAAATTCTTTAATTTATGTCTGTCTGGGAAGCTCTTTAGCTCTCATTCCATTCTGAATTACAACCTTGATGACTAGAGCATTCTTGGATGGAGGTTTTTTTCCTTTTAACACTTTAAATACATCCTGCCATTCTCTTCTCACCTGTAGGGTTTTGGCTGAGAAGTCTGCTGATAGCCTTATGGCCTTCGTTTGTATGTCACTTGACTTTCTCTTGTTGCTTTATGATTCTCTCTTCATGTTTAATTTTGGACAATTTAATTATAGTATGTCTTGGTGTGGGCCTCTTTGGGCTTATCTTGTTTGGAGCTCTCTGTGCTTCCTGTACTTGGATGTCTGTTTCCTTCCTAAGGTTACGAAAATTTTCAGCTATTATTTCTGCAAATAAATTTTCTGCCCCTTTGTCTCTCTCTTCTCCTTCTGGGACACCTATAATATGAATGTTACTGTGCTTGATATTGTCCGAGAGTTCCCTTAGACTGTTCTCATTCTGTCTAATTCTTTTTTCTGTTCAGCTTGGGTGATTTTCTCTAGTCCTTTGTCTAGCTCGCTGATCCATTCTTCTGTGTTGGATACTCTGCTATTGAGTCCCACTAGTGATTTTTTCATTTCCAATATTGTATTCTTCATTTCTAATTGTTTCTTTTTTATATTTTCCAGTTCTTTGCTGATGGGCTCACTGTGTTCATCCTATCTTCTCCCAATATCTGTGAGGATCTTTATGAAATATCTGTGAGAACCCTTATGAGTTTTTGTTTGAACTCTTTGTTAGGTAGGTTGCTTATTTCTGTTTCATTTAGTCCTTTTTCTTGAGTTCTGTCCTGTTCCCTTGCTTGGAATCTATTCCTTTGTCTCCCCATTATGCCTCTTTCTCTGTGCTTATATCTATGTATTAGGTGAATGGGTATGTCTCCTCATCTTGGAGAAGTGGCCTTATATAAGAGATGCCTTTTGAGACCCAGCAGTGTGCTTCCCTTTCATCACCAGTCCAAATGATCCAAGAGTGACCACTTTTTGGGCTACCTGTGTCCTTCTTCTGTGGCAGGGTTGCTCCCACTTCAGGTACCCAGGGAGTCTAGTCTTTCCTTCCCTGGGTAGCTGTTTGTAAATCCAGTTTGGGGAGCCTCAGCACCATTGGCTACAATGTCTAACAGCACACTCCGGTTGCAGTTTTCCTGTTAATTGGGTAGGTCCCCAGTGTAGCTGGTTGATCAGCTCAGAGCCTTACAGTTGTGATAGGCCTCAGGCCTGCAAGGCTGTTGTCAGCTCTCTTAGGATTTCAGCTGAGTGGGGCTGGCCCTAGGCATGGGAGCACTCAGTTGTTTCAGGTTTTGCAACGTGGAGCTGGTCCTTTTCATGCCTATTTCTGAAGCACAGGTCTTCTGCTGCTAATAAGCTGCACTCTCTACAGGACCACACACACCGTCAACACAGTCCTGGTCCATGCACACTTCCCAACCCCCTGGAGCATACCCTGATGCCCCACTGCAGAGGTCCCCACCTCTCCACCAGTGCCCCCCACAGTTCACCTGGTCCTCACACAGGCACTGCCCCACAGAGGTGGACACACTTGCTAACCTATAGAGGATTAAAGCACCCAGTCAATGCAGGCCAACAAGTAGCCTGAGGTCTTGCTGTTGGGTAGGGCTGTCCCTAGGGTGGGCTGCCTGCCCTGGCTGAACTGGATTAAATACGCACCCTAGTGGGTGTAGCAGACCCTTGGGCTAACAGGACAGAGGAAGAATTTCAATGGCATCTACCAAGGTCTGTGTCAGCATGCCTGGACCAGGTCAGAACAATGGCCACCACCAATGTCTCAGTCTCTGGAGAGGTCTCTCCTCTCACTGAGATGACCCAGAGCCTACCAGGAGCGTCTCTTTTCACCAAAGGATGGTCAGCCTTCTCTATGGTGATTTCAGGTTGCTGAGATACGTGAGTTTGTGTCTGGGCCCTTTAAGACCTGGGCCTTTTCAGCTTTCATTTGATAGCTTTTCTGGGGGTATTCCTACTGCAGTTAATAGCCAGTGAAGCCAGATAGTAAGACTCTTGTCTCAGTTGTGCTGAGTCTAAAGGATGCTCATAGCAGTATCAGCCCCCACTCCACACCTCACTCCTCCTGGGAGGGCTGTGTACTTTAGGGTGGCTCCTGCCTGGCCAGCTGAGAAACTCCATTTCTCCTGAAGGTGGATTTTTTCTCTCCAGAAGGAATTTCTGCCTCTTCCACCTTAGCCAGGACTGTCTCTTGTAGGGGTTCTTTTTATCCAGTTTTCAGTTTTCTACCCAGGTTAATTTTTCCAATAATAGTTGTAACCTGGTTGTGTTCATGGTAGGAGATGAGTTCAGAGTCTGCTTACACCACCATCTTGATGAGATCTCCCAAGAAATATGTTTTCATTCTGACTAATACCCAAGATAATAGCTGACTTGACTTCATCAAAATTACCATCATTTTCTTGGGAATTGAAATTAGAACTGAGAGACTCTAGATGCAGTTAAAGCTGATCTTTTGAATAGAGACATGACAAAGTTGATTGTGCTGAAAAGAATGGCCTAGGATTTAAAATTGAGCAACATTTTGAAACACGTGATGTGGATATTAATGGGCTGAGATGTAGAATAAGTATTCTAAGAGTGACAATACAGTATCTAAAAAGCAGAGAAGGGAGAAACTGTGTGAGTTTGGGGAACAGGGAGTACTTTGAGACAAAAGATATATTGTGTGGAATGGAGACAGGACAAAAAATGTCAGGAAAAGAAAGTGGAGGTCAAACAACAAAAACTCTTAAATGCATCAGTAAAGTGTTAAACTTTTATTCTGTTATCCATGGGAATTCCCCATAGTTTGTCACCATGGCCAGAAAAAACAAAAACAAAAATTTCCTTTTCAAAATTTTGCACAAATTATTTACTACCAACTTTTACATTGGTTCCCCTTATTTCTTTTTTCCACACATTTTTCAAAAAAATCCATCTCCATGACTTGGATCTTAGCAATCTGAATATAATTTAGAACCATTTTGGGAATTCAAATTGGGACATGGATTGACAACCATAATTCCACATTTATCTTTCAGTGTGATAGCAAAATATCTATCCATTTAACAATGACTAGATTGTTTCAACTTTTTTTCTTTATCCTGTTTTACAAACTGTATCTCATAACAGAAAAGTAATTTGTGCAAGACTTTTCAGCAAGAAAGTTTTAGAGCTTAGAAATGAACTCGAGTTTATAACCTCATTAGGAGTTATAGAAAAGGCTTCAAGGAGGAGCTGGAATTTTATTTAAGCCTTAAAGGAAAAAGATGATTATACAAGTCGAAAGGAGGAGGCAGGTGCCCTGCAAAGCACTTGAGCTGGAGTGAGAATATCTAGTCCTTGCTCTGTTCTTGCCATTTACCAGCTATGTGGCTTGGGAAAGGCCAAGATAATCTGGCTGAGCCTGGTTTCCTCATTGTTAAAATGGAATCTTTTATTTCTGTTTATGTGGTAGAGGACTTGAAGGGATTAAATGACTTAATGATTAAAAAAACATTAAGTGGCCAAAATCTTCACAGTGGGAAACCCAAATGAATCTATTGGACAACAGAATCTGTTTGCTATGGAAGAAGAGTGAAGAATAGAGAGGAAATAAGGTTGAAAAATAGGCTGGGGCCAGTACCTGGTGGTATGAAGACTAGGGTAAGATGATTCATGTAGAGATCTGCATCAGTGCCTGGTAAGCTTGTTGTCACTGCCCCAGACCACAGGAGGCTCTCCTGTTCTGAACTCTTACTTGCATTTTACGTAATGACACAAAGTTTACTCATAATTGTTCTCCATTTACTTCATTTGTGCCTTTTAAACCTTATTCTGAGTCACATTATAAGCACTTAGACCCTGCTTTAGTATGTTTAATATCCTCCAGATTAGTAAATGTGTAAGTAAACCTGAGCACAATACTGGGGTATACAAGGCATTAATATGTATAAAATTTGAGATTAGTAGTCATGTGGCTTATGGAATCTGAATCACGGTATCATAAGAGTCTCTATTAGTCTATTAAGCAGACTGCTAAGTATTCTAGGAAGGTTAAAGGAACAGCAAGCTTATCTGGGTCATGAAGCAATCAGTTCCTAAGTGGTTTCTTAGCAGCTTGCATAAGTTCACATGGCACTCTAAGGTCTAATTCACTACCATAGGATTGTGTGCGGTTTGCAAAGCTTTAAGTCAGAATGCAGTTGTTTTATCTTATCTTGAAAATTTCCATGTCTTCTGGTTTAAAAAGAAAAAGAAAAAAACCTGCAACTCAGCTCCCTATAGTTTATTCCTAATGTTGTAGAAATAGCTTTCAGTATTCCTATAACTATGTTCTCTCCAACGTAAAGATTTGTATAGAAGGTATAAATGATCATTGTAATGACAAGTCCTTGAGCAGTAAGAGAGTTGATGCTTTTGCTATAAGGCATAAACACATATCACATGTCTAGGAAAGGCTGGAACTTATACTGTTTTTCCTTGTTTCTTACTTTCCTAAGAAGTACGTCCACAAACATTGAAGGGAGATGACCTTCCACAGCCCACCCACTTCCCACCACAAATGTCCCTGAACTCAGTAAGAACATCGCTTCCCACAAGATAGAAGCAGTTCTGTCGAGGCACCATTTGTAGGGAACTGCTCACTCACTCTCACCAATTTGCACACCATAGTTCAGACTGCAGAGAAGTTTTAAATGAGATCAGTCTAAAATGACTGAACTCACAGTATGGAATGATTATATACAGTTACTGAACAGTTAAATGTGTCACAATTTATATGATATAACCTGTTGAAAATAGGCAGTGGGGTAGTAATTCTTGCTTCACCTTATTCAGGACCTGTTAAAACTCTTAAAGACAAGTATTTGTCAAACCACCTTTATTTTCCACAGTTGTGTACATTAACATGGTCACATGTTGGGCTTAGCCTTATATTAATTGCAGAGAATTTTCAAATATTCTAGATATAAATTTATAAATAGAATCTTCAACATCTGTTTTTACTTGTTGGTTTGTGTGCTCTTATAACTCTAGCTACTGGTCTACTTAATTAGCTGTTAATAGATGAATGCAATGCTCTCTAGTGCTTGCACTGAGAAAAAGCCGTTTGTAACTACCAAACAAGTAGAAATGGTTTCTCTCTATCAATGCTATACATTGTGGCAGTAGGAAGTGATTCAGAGATTAGCCCGTTAAAAAAACAAGGCTCCTTGAAAGTGGAGCTTTGCTCAAGAGTTACCTTCTCCTTACTCCTACAGAAAACATAACCACATTTTCCATTTTGTTTCCAATACACATTACACAGTTATCATACGTTCTTATAGATTTACTTATAATTAGACTATAAGCTTTCATAGAGAAGGAACCATAATTTTAATTTCTATTTTTGTGAAATGACATGTAGTAACAATTCAATGAGTCTTTGTTTTTTAATTCATTGTTAAGTATATATTCGTCACAATGTCCCAGTCTGTATGTTAGGTGCTAGGGAGACAACAGAGAACAAGACGGAAGTGGACCCTGCCCTCACAGAACTTACACTTTGGTGAGAGAGAGTCGAAAAGAACAAATAGAAAACTGAGAATAAAATCAACTTAATAAAGAAACAAAAAAGTCTGAGATAGACCAAGACAGAGAGGGAGGACTCTCACTGTAGGTTACTGTTAAGTAGAAAACTACAAGAATAGAGAAGAGTTGGGGATGAGCATCCCAAGAAAAGGGGACAGTACATTCAAAGGCCCTTATTTGGAAAGTAAAAGAAGTTATGCATGTATGAATAAATGGATGCACAAGCTTAAACCCCCCTCCACACACACACACACACACACACACACATATGTGAGGCTCAGTGTTCTGTAAGAAAAATTCGTTCCCACTGCATGGAAGCAACCTTGCTAGGTAATGTTTTAGGTCTCATTGGTCATCACTCGAGCACGGCATCTTTGAGTTTTGCTTTTCATATGGTTTACTGAAGCCCCTTCCTGATTACAAATCCAAAGCACAGCAGGGAAGATACTGCCAGAGAGCAAAGCAAGGCCATGATTATGGGGAAATCCCCAGTGGCTACTGATTCTGACTCCAGCATAGCCCGAGGCTATCCCTAAACCAGGCTACATCCTGCAGATTTCAGGCCTCATTCTGCAAACTCTAGGTTGAAGAAAAACTTATTACTCATTTTTGAAAATTGGGCCAGTATTTGGAAATATTTTCCATTCCTAGTTTTACAAAGTATGTGAATGTTCTATTTTGGAACACTCAGTATAAAGGAATGGTTAAGATGCACCATAGCATAGTGGTTGAGTATGGCCTTTGGAGGCAGTCTTCCTGGGTTCAAATCCTGGCCCTAGGACTTTCCAGCTATGTGGCCTTAGGCAAGTATGTGCCTAGTTTCCCCATGCCTATAGGTGTTCCTTCTGCCCCCTGCACATTCCCTCCCTTCCTCCATTCCTCTTACACTAGATTCCTCTAGTCAAGTTCTCTTTCATATGACAGCCCTCCAAGCAGGTGAAGATAGCTGTTAGGTTTTTAATTAAATTGTAAGAAAACCCCCAAGCTGTGTTATATTTATGTTCATAAATAAGTGTTTTTATACTTATTCAGTGTTCATAAAGTCAATAATTTAGTCATACTACTTTTCAGTGTAGTTGTATTTCTCTGCAGAGCAATAATTTAAGATACTAACAGGGGCTGGAAAATAAAAATAAAAAGCCTTTTAGTTCTGGGACCCTCCACACATCGATAGCCACGATGTAGCACTCCTCCTTGGTCTCTAAAGCAGTGCTTAAGGCTTAGCGGGAAGGTCCTTTGCCAAGCTCCCTCACAGTCTTCTGCTCTACCTAGCCAGCTATTCCCAAAAGCAGAAGCTCTCATCACTGAGAAACCATTATTAGGCTTTCACAATGCTAACATAGCACTTGTACTAACCCCTCACCCATATGGCCAGCTTGTCTATTAGAAATACAGTTAGAAATTTGGAAGTAAGAAAAAAATTATGAAAATAAAAGTTTGGATCACAAAGTCTACATACTTTACTGAAATTGCTACAAGACTTTGGTCTGACTCTGTGGAGTTTTGTTTGTTAATTCTAATATTTGAAGTATTAAAATGTTTAAGCTCAAAGTATAATAATTTATACTTATGATAAAAAAAAATTTAAAAGCTTTTCTTTGATTTAAGGAGTCAGAGAAACATGAAATAATTTTAGAAAAAAATTGCTATAAAATATGGTTGGGTCATTTGTTTGCTTATTTTGTTTCCAGATTTCTGAGCTTAAAGGGTCAAATCCCTGTTCATTCTGAGAAACATGGCTCTTTAGAAAGTATTATTCCCAGAGGACATTATATAGTTTTTATTATGTATGTATGCATATATTTATTTATCACAATACATGGGTCTCAGCTTGTGGAAAATCTATTATAAAACATATAAAATGCTATCGTTTTTCCAATAACTTATAATGTGAATTAAACGTACCATAGAGCTTGATATTATAAAATATTAACATCTGTGTAGACTAAGATGACCCCTGTATTTGAGGTATTTCATTTGAAATCCTTTCAGAGGCAGTTATGATAGAATGTGCTCTAAATGAATCTACTTTAATTACTTTTAGTCATTATCAATCAGGAAGTAAGTTTGGGGTCTTAGGTTTTGAAGCAATGACAAAAAACCCCAAAACATATAGGGCCAGCTGAGTGGCACAGCACATTCCACTTTGCTGGCCTGGGGTTCACCAGTTCAGATCCCAGGTGCGCACCTACGCACCACTTGTCAAGCCATGCTGTGGCAGGTGTCCCACACCTGTTAGCTCATGGCCAGTCTTCCTCAGGAAAAAGTGAAGGATTGGCAGCATATGTTAGCTCAGGACTAATCTTACTACCCCCCCCCCAAAAAAAACTAAAAAATTCAAGGGCCAAGTCTTTATTTTTTAAGTGATCTTTGTCACATCTGAACCTGGATGTTTAAGGTATCCAATAATCTTCATGCTTGATTTTTTTTCTTTTTTCAAGTACTGTGGGGAATTAACAGAATCTTAAAATACCCTCATAGACACAGTACATGTATCAAAATTGGGAATGTTAAAATTTTCACTTTAATTGCTTTACATGTTTATATCAAATAGGAACATTGTGTCCATATTTTAGATTAAGAAATTACTGTTAAAACCACTGAAGAATAAGTAGCTGCCCTTCAGTCATAAACATATTCCACACTTGTCTACAAAAATGCATATGCTTTTAATTTTTATGTCATCCTCCATCTTCCTCTTCCTTTCTCCCCTCACAGTGATGTTTCATGGTTTTCAATGTAGAAGTTTTGCACTTTTTAATTAAATTTATTAAGTATTTTATTACTTTGACGCTGTTATTTCATTTTATGGTATCGTTTTCTTCGCTTAAATTTTAGATCCCTCATTGCTAATGTATAAAAATACAATTGATTTTGTATATTGATTGAGTATCCTACACCTTTGCTGAACTTGCTTATTGGCTTTATAGATTTTGTTATTGTTGCCTTTGGATTTTATATACACAAGATCATAGCAGCTGCAACAAAGATAGTTGTATTTCTTTCTTTCCAATCTGGATGACTATTTGTTTTTATTATTTTTGTAAAATAACTTGCCTTTCCCATCTTGTTTTTGTAGCATTAATATTAAATAAAATATATGTAATAAATTAAATATAATGTATATTACATTATATTATAAATGTAATGTAAATATAATGTAGCATTTATATTATAATATCTACAGCACTCAATTACACTACTTATTTACACATCTTATTTATTTTAGCAATACATGTTGCGTGACATCATAGACTATTCAATAAATATCCATTATATGGTTGAATTCCTGAATCTACGATGTTTCAATGTTGTGTGATGTAAAAAAATACATCACATTTTGTATTTTACAGTACACATCAAATAAAAATAGATAGCAAATTGGCAATTTTGGAATTTTGAAGCTACCCAGTAGCATACAATCAAATTGTAAAAGTTGCCACTGTATTGGGCTTAAGTGTTAAAAAGTCTCAATTTAACAAATTACCCATAAAATAAAAGTCTCATAATTTAAACTTATTCTAAATACAGGGAAATAGCAAATAGATCCACAAATTGGGATTGTCATATACAGCATAAGTACATAACTGGTCACTCAGTCAAGGTTACAGAATGTGGTGTCCCTCTTCACAGAGCAGAAGCTGGTACAGCATGTGATACAGCAGTTCTTCCTGGACCCTCAGCTGCCACTGGGAACCAGTGATGCTTCCTGTGTGGGTAGAGCTGGGGAAATCACCACATTCTTGCTGTGTCAGTGATTTTTCACACTCAGCTGAACACATCATTTTAGAGAATTATATAATTTACTTTAAATTTTATAAAATGCCATCTAATGATCCACGTGTTGTCTTTAGCAAGTCTTTTCTTTGTACACTCAGAAATTATTAAAAGAATAACAAATGAAGATTGGAAGAAGAACTTTTTATAACATGGACATGTCCCAGTTAGCACACCATCATAATGGTAATATGGTTTAAAAATGGAAAATGGTTTAAACATTCTAAAATTTGAGTTTTCAATCAGAAAGTAGCAGGGCTACAAAACCAGGACCCCTAAGATTCACCAAGGATGGGAAAATATGCATGTTTATCGTTAGAGAACATAATATTTATCTATATGCTATAACTTGAATTAAAGCCACTTAAATGTCTTGATTATGGCAAATGTGGCTATCATCTGAATATAAAATATACACTAATTAAGGCACTGATCTTGCAATTTAGAGCATGAATTCAGGAAATAAGCCTTAGACTTTAAATCTGAGTATCTAAAATATACCCAATAAAGAGTCAGCCTGTAAAAAGACTCCCATCCACACTCTTGATTTCTAAGTAGATATAGCTTACTTGGAAACTGACTGGAAGTACTTGTCACGGTCTTAAACAGCCATCATAATCTTTTATTCCAAAAGGCTTTGTTAGTTTTCATATGACTCTATTATATTTTTTTTTTAAATTTTACCTCATGCAACATTGATTTGTATGTTGTCTTTTATTCTACCCTCCTCTAGAGTATAAGGTCATTGAGCATAATGACTGCGGTTTTAATTTTGTGCATTCTTTTACTCTTTCTAGTACATGTTATATTTCTATGCATGGAGTAAATACCCAGTCGACACCTGATTAGTTGATGACAGACAAATGAAAAGCAATTAACATTTTTTGATTAAACATGTATAACTTACAGCTGAATATATACTGCAGACCCACCCAAAAGACTGCTATCCTCAATATCTGGAGACATCAAAGATTTTACCTGTAATTACTCAGCACTTTCAGGTGCTAAAATCCCTCCATGATTCTCCAGCATGATTATGATCCTAGGTCACCCCCACCATTTGCTCCTCCATTTCCACATCTTCTCCATTACCATCCAGATGCACTGCTTTATTTCTGACTCTTCCTTCCACTGCCATCATTCTTCTCAACCACTCCACTGTAGCCTTTGGAACTCTTCGTCCACTGCACATAAATATTCCCTAATCCAACGTCTGCTAATTGAACACAAAAACTTTCACTCTTTGATTTCACATTCAGGAAGTCACCAACTCTACTTTTAAGGTGAAGCTGCTCAGGATAAATACTACACTTACTAAACACCATCCCCTCACCCATGGCTACTTTCAAACTATCAGTCTTCTACCAAAATGCCAGAAAGTCTCTTTCTTCTAGCCATATGGCATCCAGCCCTTCCATCACCCTAACTATTATCATTTATTAATCCAATAGGCTCCCATGATCATTGAGGGATTTGACAACTCCTTCAAAGTCTGTGTTCTATTCTAGCTCACTAAGCTTATACTCTAATTTCAAAGCCTCTTATTCTGAAATCTAATGAACTATCATTCATTTTAATCAAAAAACAAACCCATGGTCAAACTCAGAAAATTACCTGGAATTCTACAATCTCAGAAATCTTAAACTCCACTTACTAATCTCCGTTCTAAACTTTATCAATGTCCCTTTCACTCTGTTCTTCTCAACGCACCTGTTATTCCATCAATGCACCTGTTATTCCATCAAAATTGAGATATCTAATTGCTGTAGAATTTCTATCATTCATATTTATGCTATGTCTAACCAATATTCCCATAATAGTCTCCTTTTAGTCATTCTCCTACCAGTCACTCTCAGACACATAATTTCTTTATCTGCTTTTTGAACCAACCTGCAATCTTTCAAGTTTTATTAACCCAACTCTCAGCTTTCTCTAAAACTATACTAGAGATGTTGTTTCTGCATGATAAAATTACTTTTCTTCCCCATCCCATATTGTGCACATTGGACTCATGTCACCATGTGCAGCCCACATTTAATGGGGAGCCGTGCTCCACCTCTTTGAGGGCAGAGTATCTATTTATAGTATTTGGAATTCTGCATGGGAGATATATCCTAATCAATTAATTAATTATATAAATGTATTTATATGTATATGCACAAACATATAAACATTTATTTTATTCTATGCTTTATAATCCAATCTTGTGTTATTTATTTACTTTCACTCAAATTTTTCAAGTTTTGGCCATTAAGAGCTCCTTCAGTTGGCTCCTATGCCATTTGACATAACACTTTTGTTGTATTTGTGTGTGTTTTGTCAATATGTCTATGTATTGTACTTTCTGGCACCACAAAAATGCTCCAGGCTTGTATATATTGTGCCCCACTTTTGGAATCAGCCATTTCAGCAAGCAACCATGTTTTTTCCAATTCTTCAATGGTATTAGAAACAAAGATCTAGGTGCTAATTGAGCTAGTGCTACCAGCACATCATTGCTTTTAAATTCCCTTCAACTGACAGTGCAAGAAAATATTTGCATGTGTAAACATTATTATATGTTTACATCTGTATTTGTACTAAGATAGACATAAGTGCATACTAATGTCTCCAGTTCCATTACCACATAAATCATTCTAGCCTTCTCCTTTGCTTGTCAGTAACCTCTCACTCCAAAAGTGAGAAACCTGTCTCCCATCATTTACCATCCATTTAAATAATTCTTCAGTTCCAGTATACATATATAATGGTTTCAAATTGTTAACTTATACCCCATGAAAAACAAGTTTACTAAGTAGAGCACAGTGCTTAGGTACAATTCCTTGTGCCTTTATCTTATGGAATTTACTCATTTACAAATGAACTTAGGGCAGCACTCTTTCCCTCATTTCCTTTAATGAGATTGGTGCACACATTTGTAATAGATTCTTTCGTCATATTCTGCATTCTGTTCTAGGATCCCCCTGTCTCCTAAATTTTTTTTTAATTTTCACACATTTAGGTTTACTCTTTGTGCTATAAATTCTATGTGATTTTAAAAATGTACAGTATCATGTATTCACCGTTACAGTATTATACAGAATAATTTCACTATGATAAAAAAAAAAATCCCTGAGATTCATATATTCAAAGCCCCCCAAATCCTGATAGCCATTCATTTGTTTACCTTTACTGGAATTTCATATAAATGGAATCATACAGTATGTAGTCTTTTCATAGTGACTTCTTTTACTTAGCATATACATTTATGATTAACTCGTGTTTTTTGCGGGCTTCATAGCTTATTTCTTCTTTTTGTTGAATGATGTTCCATTTGTGTATCCATTCATCTAATGAAGGCTGTCTAATGATTCCAGCTTTTGGTGATTATGTACAAAACTTCTATAAACATTTATGTGCAGGTCTTTGTGTGAACACATTTTTTAAATAAGTTGGGTAAACACCTAAGAGTGTAATTGCTCAATTGTGTGGTAAGACTACATTTAGCTTCATAAGAAACCGCCAAAATGTTTTCCAAAGTTACTGTTGTATTTTGAATTCCTACCAGCAATGAAGGAGAGTTCCTGCTCCTCTCCATCCTACCTAACAATGTTGGATTTGGGGTATTTTAGACATTATAATAGGTGTGTAGTGGCATTTCATTGTTTTAATGTGCATTTCCAGAATGACAAATGACATTGAACATCTTTTCGCCTACATTTTTGCCAAGTATAATCTTTGTTTAAGATGTCTGTCCAAAACTTTGTTCGTTTTTTAACTGAGTTGTCTTTATTTTTTAAGGGGTATTTGTATGTTTTGTATACATGCCCTTGGCAAAAAAGGTCTTTTTCCTTCCTTTAAGCTTAATATGCCCTTTTATCCTATAGCTTCATAAATGGGGAGTTAAGATTGCATATTTTAGATCTTTGTAAAAATTTTAAAATGTGTGCATTTAAATCTATAAATTTCTCCCTTAGCTCTGCTTTTGCTGTCTCCAACAAATTTTGATGTTATATTTTAATTTTTGTTAAGATAATAATATTGTTTTAACTATCTTTTTAGACTTTTATTTGACTCAGTCAGTTATTTAGAAGTCTTTTGTTTAATTTCCAAATATTTGATGGATTTTCCAACTATCTCGTCTCTTATTGTTTTCTAGTTTAATCTTTTGTGGTCTTAGAGCATACATTAATATGATTTTTATTCTTTTAGATTTGTTAAGATGTATCTTATGGCCAAAAAAAATGGTTTATTTTGTCGAGTTTTCCATGTAAGCTTTAGAAGAATATGTATTCTGCTGATATTGGATGGAGTATTGTATAATTGTTGACTAAGTTCAGTCCTCTATAGCCTTACTAATTTTCTGCCTGTGTGATCTATTAATTACTGATGGATGAGTGTTGAAGTCTCCAACTATCATGGTGGCTGTGTCTATATTTTCTTTTAGTGCCAACAATTTTTCCTTAAGTTTTGTAATGCTCTGTTGTTAGATGCATCGATGTTTAGTGTTGTTATGTCTTCTTAGAGAATTGACTCATTTATCATTATGAAATTTCCCTCGTTAACCCTGACAATTTTTCTTGTTCTAAAGGTTTCTTTGTATAAAATTAACATAGCTACTCCACCTTCTTTTGACTAATATTAGCATAGCATGGCATATCTTTCTTCATCCATTTACTTTAATCTACCTGAATCTTTTTACTTAAAGTAAGTTTTTTTTTGTTTTTAAAGATTGGCACCTGAGCTAACAACTGTTGCCAATCTATTTTTTTTCTTTCTGCTTTATCTCCCCAAACCCCCTCGTATATAGTTGTATATCTTAGTTGCAGGTCTTTCTAGTTGTGGGATGTGGGATGCCCCCTCAACGTGGCCTGACGAGCAGTGCCATGTCTGCCCCCAGGATCCTAACCCTGGGCTGCCACAGAAGAGCACACGAACTTAACCAATCGGCCATGGAGCCAGCCCCTAAAGTAAGTTTTAGTAGGTAACATATATTTGGGTCCTATTTCATTTTTATCCACTCTGGCAATCTCTGTCTTTTAATTGATGTATTTAGATCATTCAGTCTCATGATAGTTCATATTCAGCCTTCTGCAATTTGTCAAAATTACCACTTAAGTGATTGTACCAGGTTATGACTCAAGCAGCTTCTGTTCCAGGTAGCAGGTCTTGGTTGATAAATCTATTTGGACGTGTCTTTCTCTTGAGATGTCAGAGATGGCAGATTGCCTTGTGTTCTTGGTTTTTTGATGGGTCCAATAAAACTTGTTGGTTTTAGTTTTGCCAGTCTTTTCTTGTTGTAAGTATCAAAGTGACAATGTCCATGCTATTGTCATATTGTAAATAAAATTGGAAGTCCCAGTTCTTTATTCTAAACACTTGTTTGCATTCTTTTTTCCAACTATTTTTATCACTCTCTTTTGTGAGCTCTTTTTTCCTCCCACATTTTGCATTGATGCCCTCCAAATTTCTGTCCTTATTCTTATATTCTTTTTCACAGCAGTCATATGTAAGATGATGAAGATGATGATAATATTGACGATGGCAAACATTTATGAAATGTAAATAATGTGTTAATCACTCTGCTAAGTGCATGTGTGTGTGTTTGAATGTGTGATGTTGGACAATGGATCTGAACTTTCTGTGTTTCATCTTTCTCATTTGTGAGATAGGTATGACAACAATAGTACCCACCCTTTAGGAGGGCTGTTGGAAGCATTTAATGAGTAACATGTTTGGTAGAGTTTTTATCTTACTTATCTCAAAAGTGGGACATAGGGGCCAGCCCAGTGGCATAGTGGTTAAGTTCTGAATTCTGCTTTGGTGGCCAAGGGTTCACAGGTTTGGATCTCAGGTGTAGACCCACCCATTGCTCATCAAGCCATGCTGTGGTGGCCTTCCACATACAAAATGGAGGGAGATTGACACAGAAGTTGGCTCAGGGAAAATGTCCTTCAGCAAAAAAGAGAAAGAGGCACATAGAGAGTTTAGATAAAATTTCCTGATTCATGAAGCTATTAATCAGGTGGATACAAATCTCAAACTCAGAAAGTCTTACTTGAGAGTCTATGTTCTTTTTTTTTAATTTTAATTTAATTATTTTTTGAGGAACGTTAGCCCTGAGCTAACATCTGCAGCCAATCATTCCTTTTTTGCTGAGGAAGGCTGACCCTGAGCTAACATCCATGACCACCTTCCTCCACCCCACATGCGGGATGCCTGCCACAGCATGGCTCATCAAGCGGTGCCATGTATGCACCTGGGATCCGAACTGGCCAACCCCAGGCCACTGAAGTGGAACATGCACACTTAGCTGCTGCACCACCAGGCTGGCCCCTCATGTTCTTAATAATTATGCCATACTGCTGCTCACAAATCTGTATTACAAAACTGATGACTGACTAATTTTTATATCCCACCTCAAATTATGGAATGCCCAATAGACATTCCTACTTGATGTCACATAATTACTGAAAACTTAAAATATCAAGAACTTAGCATATTGTTTTATACCCAATATTATTTTCCTTCTATATTGTAATCTTAATGAATGATACTGCTAGCAACCCAGTCAAAATAAACAAAGAGGGGAGAAAGAAAAAAGAAAGAAAGGAAAGAAGAAGAATCCTGAGTATGAACTGACTTTTAAAAAGAAAAATTCAATAGCCTACTGAGTGCTTTCAGTTCTAACTTATTACTTTATCTAATCTTCAATTTTTACAGCTTGGCCAAAATTCCTTATATATTGGATGATGTCTACAACTTATATTCTAACCCTTTAAGAGCTCCTCATATCTTATAGGATAAAGCACTAAGTATTCAGTTTGTTTTCACATATCTTTTTAAACATGACCTCTCTTTAACTCTCCATCCATACCACCCTGATTGCCCTCTGGAACTCTCCCCTAATATATTAGAAACTTATGCAACTCTAATGCTTTGTTCAAACAATCATTATTGTTTTAATAAGTAAATGCCAGTTGGTTTCAGAGAAAAAATGAAGGTTGTAATTTCTGAGCACTGTCAAGAAGAAAAGTAGAAGGTAGAATGTAAAGGGAAATGAAAGATGGAAGAGAAAATGGCAAAGATTGATTATAAAATATAATATAGAAAATTATGAGACTTGAGCAGTTAGCTTTGCCTGTGAGATAAAAATTGAGGGATAGAGGCTGGTCTTATGGCATAGTGGTTAAGTTTGTTGTGCTCCACTCCAGTGGCCTGGGTTCATGGGTGTGGATCCTGGGCACAGACCTACACCACACTCAGCCATGCTGTGGCAATGACCCACATACAAAGTAGAGGAAGATTGGCACAGATGTTAGCTTAGGGCTAATCTTCCTCAAACAAAAAATAGAAGAAGATTAGCACAGATGTTAGCTCAGGGTGAATCTTCTTCAAAAAAAACAAGTTGAAGCATAGTAAATGAGGGATGAATTTGAAGTGGTAAGGAGTTCATGGAGGGTTCTGAGTCACTTAGTGTTTTAAGCAGCAAAATAACATGATCCAATTTGCATTAAAATTGCTCTGGATTCTTCTACTTCTGACAATAATGGAGTAATATATATGACTAATTTTCTCACTGAGAATAATGATGAAATTTGGATAGAACAATACACTATGGCCTCGAAGAGTAACAAAGGCAGCCAGGAATTGAGAGGCAAAACTCTTGATTATGAGGAAATGACACTGAGGTAACTGCTATATTCAAAGCACCTTTGTGACCTTAGGGTACTTTCTAACCAGAAGTGTTGAGTAGGGATCCAAAAATAAAGTAGAGACCTAGAGCTTCCCAATGTTTCATTGGGCTAAGAAGACAATAACCAGGGTTACAGTACAGCTATAATTTGAAAAGTAAAACTCCTAGAGAAGGGGAAATGCAAAGAAGCTAGATCAAAATTCTTCATTTGTTGAATTATAAGTTGCACATGTGAGAACGTACATTTGGAGAAATAAGCATAATGTAGATGTTATGAAGTAAAAACTCTAAGCATAAATTTTATGAATTTTTTACAATTTTGGAGGTAAGAGTGATGATCAGATCTTGTAAAAGATGAGAGACGTGGTAAACATTACAGACTTTCAAATGAGATTCTGTAAGGACAAATTGATATAGACATTTCTCAATTGGGTCACAGAGACTCCTCCATGCATGCCCCCCAAAATCAAATCTACCCTGAACGAAAATATTATTCAGAGCTTCTATATGTTTTTATTTTAAAAATTAAGCATTCACTTCAAAATAACAAAGCACACTAGGAAACAAGACCAAACAAGAAAAATTAGGAAGAGGATAAAAAAGCACAAATAAATAAAATGTAAAAAGCTGGAGAGTTTCACTAGAGAATCAGAATGTTATAAATATTGTCAAATGGAAGATGTATAATCACAGATTAATTGATGCACAGAACTCACTAGACAAGTTTAACTTAATTAGATAAGCAGAAGAGAGAATTAGCGAACTACAAGACAGTCATTAGAAAATATTCTGATTGAAGGAAAGAAGGGGAAAATGCTGAAAAATACAGACATGCACATAAGAGATATTAGATATATAATTAAAGGACTAATATTTTTGTAATTGGAGTCCCAGAAGGAAAATAGAATATGAACAAAATTTTAAAAATCAAATAGCTAATGGCAGAGAATTTTCAATAAACTGACCAAAGACAGCAAGCCTCAGATACAAGAAGCCCTTGAAATGCAATCAGGTTAAGTATGAAAAAAAACTGTCACACAGGGGTGACCCAGTGGCACAGTGGTTAAGTTCTCACATTCCACTTCTTGGCAGCCAGGGTTTCACCGGTTCAGATCCTGGGTGCAGACATGGCACCACTTGGGAAAAGCCATGCTGTAGTAGGCTTCCCACATATAAAGTAGAGGAAGGTGGGCATGGATGTTAGCTCAGGGCCAGTCTTCCTCAGCAAAAAGAGGAAGATTGGCAGCAGTTAGCTCAGGGCTAATATTCCTCAAAAAAAAATACCCTCACAGAGTCAATGTTGAAAACAAAGACAAAATGGAAAAATCTTTTTTTGTGTATGAGGAAGGTTCACCCTGAGCTAACACTTGTTGCCAACAATCCTCCTCTTTGTTGTTGGTTTTTTTTCGCTTGAGAAAGTTTAGTCATGAGCTAACATCCATGCCAATTTTCCTCCACTTTGTATGTGGGATGCCTCCACAGCATGTCTGATGAGTGCAACAGGTAAACACCTGAGATCCAAACCCAAAAACCTGGGTCACCAAGCATAATATGTAGACCTTTAACCATGGGTCCATGCCCCCTGGAAAAAAACCTTAAAAGCATCCAGGAAAATAAGATCTGTCAAGAAGCTACAATGTAGTTGGTAGCTGATTTTCAACGTAAATATTGGAGCCAGAAGGCAATGAACGACATCATCAAATTGATGAAAAAAAAGAAACTGTCAGCTTATAATTTTATGTCCTTGAAAATATACTTTATGAACTAAAGCAAAAATACAGGTTTTTTAGTGATCAAAACTGAAAACTCACCATTAGCAGACCCTCAAAAAAATACTAAAGGAAGTTCTTCAGGAAAAAGAAAAAATACCCCCAGATTGGTGCACATTACTGCTGGATAGAATGAAGAACATTAAAAAATAAATAAGTTGCTAAATCTAAATTAAAGTGACCAAATAAAATGAAAATAATGTAAGATATACCTGAAGGGTGAACACTAAAAGTTTAAAAATAACACGTAAAAATCCAATAAAGGGGAAAATATAATAATAAAAACAATAATAAAAATATTTTATGAATCCAATAAAAGACAAGGAGAAAAAAAGAAAGGAAAAAAGACAAGTAAGTGGGACAGGTCCCCTGGCCAAGTGGTTAAAGTTCCATGTGCTCTGCTTTGGTGGCATGAGGTTTGCAGGTTTGGATCCTGGGTGTGGACCTACTCCACTCCACAGCCATGCTGTGGAAGCATCTTACTACAAAGTAGAAGAAGACTGGCAAGATGTTGACTCAGGGCTAATCTTTCTCAAGCAAAAAAAGAGGAGATTGGCAATGGGTGTTAGCTCAGGGCAAATATTCCTCAAAAAAAAAAAAAGTAAGGAGAAAGAAAGAACGGAAAAAAGATAGTATAAATGGAAAACCAATAAGACTATAAATTCAAACTAAACATATTAGTAATTGTATTGCTATTTTGGACTAAATACCCAGTTAAAATAAAATGTTGTCAAAGTAGCTAAAGTAAAATTAAAATAAAACCACTCCTATGAAAACAAGCAAACAAACAAAAACTATATTCTTCTCACTAGAGATTTACTATAAATATAAAAATGTGGAAACTTTGAAATAATAACATAGAATAAAATGTACTTTTAAAAAGTAATTAAAACTGTAACTGCACTAATATCAGACAAACAACTTTAAGTAAAAACTGTTACTAAAGACAAAGAGGGATATTTCATAATGATAATATAGCCAGTATAACAAGAAGACCTAGTAATCTTGAATTTGAATGCATATAAAAACACAACTTCAAAAATGTGTAAAGCAAAAATTAAAAGAATGTCAATTGTTCCCTGATGGACATATAGATTCAATGCAATTCCAATCAAAATCCCAGCATGTTATTTTGTGGTTATTAATAAACTGGTTCTAAAGTGTATATGCAGTCGAAAGACCACAACAGCCAACACAATATTTATTCTAAATATTTCATAGACCTAAATGTTAAATGAAAACCTATTAAACTCTTAGTAGATAACATAAGAGAAAACCTAGATGACCTTGGGTATGGTGATGATTCTTAGGTATCTTCTAACATCAAAGACATCTTCCATGAAAGAAATAATTTATAAGTTGATTCATTATAGTTAAAAACTTATGCTCTTCAAAAGACAGCATCAAGAGAATGAGATGACAAGCCACAAACCTGGAGAAAATATTTGCAAAAGACATGTCTGATAAAGGACTGTTATCTTAAATGTACAAAAACTCTCAAAACTCATCAATAAGAAAACAAACAATCCAATTTAAAAAGTGGGCTGAAGACCTAAACACACATCTCACTGAAGAAGATATACGGATGGAAAATAAATGCTTCACATCATGTGTCATCACAGAAATGCAAAGTTTTAAAAAATTAGATACCACTACATACCTACTAGAATAGCCAAAATTCAGAGCATTGACAACACCAAATGCTGGCAAAGATGTGGAATGGTAGTAACTCTCATTCATTGCAGATGGGAATGCAAAATGGTACAGCCACATTGGAAGACAGTTTGGTGGTTTCCTATAAAACTAAGTATATTTTGACATAAAATCTAGCAATTGTACTTCTTGGAATTTACCCAAAGGAGTTAAAAACTTATGTTTACACAAAACCTGCAAACTGATGTTTATGGCAGCTTTATTTATAAGTGTCAAAACTTAGAAGCAACAAAGATATTCTTCAGTAGGTGAAGGGATACATAAACTGTGATGAGCTATCAAGCTGTGAAAAGGCATGGGGGAATCTTAAATGCATACTACTAAGTGAAAGAAGCCAATTTGAAAAGGCTGCATACTGTGTGATTCCAAGTATATGACATTCAGGAAAAGGCAAAACTATATAGGCAGTAAAAGTTCAGTGGTTTCCAGCTTGAGAGTAGTGGGCAGAAATGAAAAGGTGGAGCACAAAGGATTTTTAAGACAGTGAAAATACTTTGTATGACACCATAATAATAAATACGTGTCATTATATGTTTGTCCAGACCCAGATAATGTACAACACCAGTAATGAACTCTAGCATAAACTATGGATCATATTGCTTTTCTACTGATTCCTCTGCAGCAGAACATTCTTCATAGAATTGATACATGAGCAATGATTACATTGTTTATATCTATTTCACAAGTGATATAAAGCACCTATGATGTGTCAGGCATTCTAAAGAATTGAGATGGATCAGTATGGCACAAATGGAAGCATGATCATTTGTTTTAAATATTTTATTTTTTAAAAAGTTACCAGCAAAATCAAGAGCGAGACACAGAGATTTCCCATATACTCCAAGTCCCACACTTGCATAGCCTCTCCCATTATCAATATCCCCTACCAGAGCAGTACATTTTTTATAATCTATGAACCTACACTGACATGTCATAATCACCTAAAGTCCATAGTTTACATTAGGGTTCACTCTTGATATTGTACATTCTGTAGGTTTGAACAAATGTATACATAAAGCATTTACATTAAGTAAAATTTCTTCAGAATAATTTCTAACTTTGATCCTATATACTATTATGAATAAGTTACAAAAAGTCTAGAGAGAAGAATATGCACTAGAAGAATATAATTTTTCTAGAAGAAATGAGATCAAAAGATAAAATAGATATGACTACATACTCAAGATTTTGTCATAGTGATAGTAAACAAAATAAGAACCAAATGATAACATTACTACTTAGTTTAAATAAGTGTTCTACAATGACACATAGCTCATTGAAATTTGATTCAACAATTTTGACATTGCCTATACTGATTTCATTGTGTCCTTTGTATATTTCATTGGAACAGCCTATCACTACTAAGCCCAGATTCCATGGCTGATTTAGTCACTTGGTCAGACTTCAAAATGTTACTCAATATGCATTATCTTTGTTTTCCTTAATAATTCAAACCTGATTTCTGATTGGTGAAAACACTGATATTGAAAGAAAGCAAGTGTCCCTAGATAAACAATGACATTAGTATTAAAGAAAATGGTAGGATAAAAATCAGAATTTTGACAAAAGTTGGCTATTTTTGTCCCTTCTACAAAGCCAAAATAGTAAAAGAGACAAATACAATCTGTTGATATCTGGCAGGTACACATAATTAAACACAAATACATTTTTTGCCATGATATGTGCTCATGTCATATGATCTGAAATATAATTGACTCTAATATCAAAGAGCTTGAAAGTACAAAGGTATGAAAACTGTTCCTAGATACTAAATGGGGCATTATAAAGGTAGTTGAACATGCTATCCTAGGAGAAAATAAAAATCTTGACATTCTCATTTATATTCTATTAAAAGTCCTCTGTGAGGAAATTGAAGAATTCTACCTCAGATAAAAAATTGTTTTGAATGGTGTCAAAGTGACTGGTTGCATTGTAAGAAAGAAAGTATTGGACAGAACAAATGATAACAAAAAGACAAGCATATTCAAATTTAAAAATTATGTCCAGGACTTTTGTTTCCAGTCAAGATAAAATAACAGAAGATAGAGTCAACCTTCAGTCTAAAACTACTAAATAAAAGAAAATAACTCAATGGCACTCAAAATATTGAATAACTGGTAAAGAAGGATCGTGATCTCACTGAAAAGAGAAACTTAAGAATTGAGTACTTTGATTTCCCCTGCTTACAACCTGACAAAATTTATAAATTGGTACAGAAAGAAGAACCCAGTTAGAGCCCATGAGTCTCCTTGAAATAAGGACTTTAGAGTCCAGACATCTCACAATGACAGTTCACAGGACAGAAAACTCTGTAGATCTTCAAAGAATACTCCTCACTATTCAATTGAGTACTTATCAGTACATGCATGTAAGGAAAATATATCCAAGGATGAGCATGAGAATATATATGGAGCTTAGACAAATCTGAGGATAGTCCTGTTCACAGAAAGGTGGAAAAGAAAACTTTATAATTTGTGGAGCATTGGATGGAGTACGAAGAAGAGTTTTTGCTCAGTACAGAGGAAAGATTAACATTAGAATAAATATTACTCTGACCTAGTTTTATCTAATGCTTAAGTTAAAGACTCAAAAAGGTCAAACTTTTTTCAAGAAGTTTTACTGCATAAAGAACAAATCTAAAGAATATTGAAGGGATACAAAAATATTCAGCAATCAACAGGTAAAATTCACAGTGTCTGACATCCAAAAAAAGGTTACCAAGCATAGAATGATGTCAGTGAAAACTGTAGAATAAGGACCTTTGAAAACTCTTTCCTCCATAAAAGCAAAGAGAAAAAAATGACAAAAAGTCAGAATCAACTCTTTTAGGACTCTAGGAATTAACCAAAGTTTTGATGCAAACAGAAGAGCATTTATTTAAGAAAATTTGCTGAGTCCTAGCAAGAAGAGCAAATTTTGTGACATTTTAATTTATCCTAGTCACATTGTCTACTCTCAAGCTCTTTGGTATCCTTGAAAAGTAACAGCCTGTAACCTGGGTGCAGCATGGCCAACCTGGGAGGGTGAAAAGTAAGCAGAATGGAGCTGTATCTCTTTTAAAGCTCATTCCCAAATAATTGTCATTATTTGACCTGCCAGGTAGTTCCCATGAAGAACTACTTTCAAGCTTGTCTGTATTTGATTTGACACAGCACTTGCCCAGTGAGAAAATACTTTCCATGGGAGTATTTATGGAAATCAATCACAGGCAAATGTTTTAATGTTGTATAAGGTGGTGGATAGTAGAATGGGCAAACATGGAGTAACCAAAAAGCTTAAAGGGAAATGTTGGGAATATTCAGAGGGGCTTAGAAAAGCTCTGATAAATTCCTGTGAATCTAGAAGGCCACATGCATGCATAGGACTGTGTGCATACCCAGGCTTACGCACACATTCAAGAAAGACTTTTGAAGTCCCTAAGCTCACATCTCTGGCTGACATTGAGATTTTGTGTAAGCAGAAAGTAAATCCTAAGGCAAAGCTGAAGGATGTCTGGCTGTTTGTTGAAGGAATGTCCCAACATGCACACAGAGTCCATAGACAAAGACTGAGAGACTTCACAGTTCCAGGAATTGAAAAAAATAAAATCTCTGCCCAAGCATTAGCTAAACACTAAGATGAATTAATGAAGACTTGAATGACTACATATGACAAAGAATACAGACTTTACAGAATAAGTTAAGGAAAGGGCCTAAACAAACAAATACTATAACCAGCAGCAACAACAACCACCATAGGGAGAAAGAAGAATCTGATCTGCAGAGTTGCTACATTACATTATTTACAATGTCCAGTTTTGGGGGCCAGCCTAGTGGCATAGTGGTTAATTTAGCACACTCCACTTTGGCAGCCTGGGGTTTACAGGTTTGGATCCCAGGCATAGTTCTACACACTGCTAATCAAGCCATGCTGTGGTGGTGTCCCATATACAAAATGGAGGAAGATTGGCAACAGATGTTAGTTCAGGGCCAATCTTCCTCACCAAAAAAAGCCCAGGTTTCAAAGGAAAAAAGTGGGGCCTAGCAGTTAAGTTTCACATGCTCTACTTCAGCAGCCCAGGTTCATGGGTTTGGATCCCAGGCACAGATCTACACCACTTATTGGCCATGCTGTGGTGGCAACACACATATAAAGCAGAGGAAGATTGACACAGATGTTGGCTAAGGGTTCATCTTCCTCAAGCAAAAAAAGAAAAAGAAGAAGATTGACAATACATGTTACCTCAGGATGAATCTTCCTCAGTGAAAAAAAAAAGCAAAAAGGAAATAAACTCTGGCCTGTACACAGGGAAAAACTCAATCAAAGAAATTCTCAGTGAAGAATATTAGATATTGGATTTACTAGGCAAAGATTTAAATTAGCTATTTCAAATACATTCAAAGAGTGAAAATAGCCATTTATCTAAAGAATGCCTAAAGAACTAGAGAAAAGTATGAGAAGGATATCTAAGCAATAGAGAATAGAGTGAGGAGGTAGAAATTATTTTAATTATTAATTGTTATTAATTAATTATTAAGTTAATTTAAAAAGCCAACTAGAAACTCTAGATTTGAAAAGTGTAATAGTTGAAATAAAAAATTTAGTAGATGGGGTCATCATTAGCTTTTTGTTGGTAAAAGGAAGAATTAAGAAACTTGAGGATAGGAAAATGAGATTATCTAGTCTGAGGAACAGAAAGTGAAAAGATTGGACAAAAGCAAAAAGAAAGAATCTCAGAGACCTGTAGGACAATGTCAAATGTAACAATATACATGTAATGGGAGATCCAAAAGGAGAAGAGAGAGAGAAAATGACAGAAAATATACCTTCAGAGAAATACGGACAATTCCCAACTTTGATGAACAACCTTAACCTACACATACAAGAAACTCAATGAACTCTAAGTAGGAAAAACTCAAATGTATTCAAACCTAGAAACACCATAATTAAATAACTGAAAGCCTGATAAAAAGAGAAAATTTTGAAAGAAGCAAAAGAAAAGCAGCTCATCAGGTACAAGGGATCCTCAATATAAATAAACATTAATTTATCATCAAAACTCATGAAAATCAGAAAGCAATGGGTGACACATTCGAAATGCTAGTAGAAAAAACTGTGCTCAAACAAGCTTATGTTTAGCAATCTATTCAAAAATTAAAGAGAAATTAAGACCTTCCTAGATAAGTAAAATTGAGATAATCTGTTGCTAGAAGAACTTCCCTAAAAGAAATACAAAGGAGAGTGCTTCAGGCTGAGATTAAAAGACATTAAACAACAAAATCCACATGAAAAACAAAGAAATTCAGTAAAGGTAACTACACAGGTAAAAATAAAAGTATAAATGTAATTTCTGACTCTTATTTTTCTTCTTTTTAAAATATTGCTGCATAAATTTATAATTTATAAATCTGTTTTAATGTGAACACAATGTCTAAAGCTGTGACTTGTATGATAATAACATAAAAGAGAAGAGAAATGAAGTTACACAACAGTAAATTTTTTGTACACTACTAAATTTAAGGTCATGTTTATCTGAAATAGATTATAATAAATTAAAATATTGATTGTAATCCCCAGGAAAATCATAAGAAAAATCTCAAAAAATATGTTAAAGGAAATGACAAGAGAATTAAAATAGTACTTTAGAATATGTCCATTGAAAACAAGAAAGCAGGGGCCCGCCTGGTAGTGCAGCGGTTAAGTGTGCACGTTCTGCATCAGTGGCCTGGGGTTCGCCAGTTTGGATCCTGGGTGCGGACATGGCACAGCTTGGCAAGCCATGCTGTGGTAGGCGTCCCACATATAAAGTAGAGGAAGATGGGCATGAATGTTAGCTCAGGGCAAGTCTTCCTCAGCAAAAAGAGGAGGATTGGCAGCAGTTAGCTCAGGCTTAATCTTCTTCTTCAAAAAAAAGAAAACAAGAAAGCAGTAATGGAGAAATAGAAAGCAAACAGGTTAAGACTTATAGAAAACATAAGAAAATGGCAGACCTAAATCCTACCTTATTAATTATTACATTAAATGTAAATGGTTTAAATCCTCCAATTAAAAGTCAGATATTGGTAGGATGGGTAAGAATACATGATCCAACTACCTACTGTCTACAATGCACATACTTTCATATTTAAACACACAAATTGTTTTTAGGTAAAAGAATGCAAACAAATATCCCATGCAAACTGTAACCAAAAGAGACCTGGAGTGACTATGTTAATATCAGACAAAATATATTTTGGGACACAAATTGTTAGTAGACACAAAGAAGGATATTTTTAATGATAAAATGGTAGAGCCAATAAGAAGAACAAACAATTACAAATATACATGCACCTAACAAGAGAGTTCCATAATACATGAAGCCAAAACTGACAGAACTGAAAGGAAAAGGAGACAATTCACAATATTTAGAGACTTCAATGCCCCCTTTCCAATGATGTATAGAACAAGCATATAGAAGATTAGTAAGAAAATTGAAGATTTTAACAATTCTATAGACCAACTAGAACTAATGAAAATCTATGGAATACTCCACTCAACAATAGCAGAATACACATTTTTCTCAAGTACACATGGAAAATTCACTAGGACACACCATACGTTAAGCATAAAACAGTCTAAATAAATTTAAAAGGATTATAATTATGCAATATATATTCACTGACAACAATGAAATAAATTAGAAATCAATAACACAAAAAAATGACATGTTCACATATATGTGGAAATTAAACATCACACTCAAATAAACAATATGTCAGCGAGAAATCACAGGGAAAATTAGAAAATAATTTGAGATGAAGGAGAACAAAAGAAACACACCAGAACTTGTGAGATTCAGCAAAAGCAGTGCTTAAAGGGACATTTAGAGCTGTAAATGTCCTTTATATTATAAAATGTCCTTTATATTATAAAAGAAAAAAGATCCAAAGTCAATAACCTAAACTTCTGTCTTAAAAAACTACAAAAAGAAGAGTAATCCAAATGCAAAGTAAGCAGTGGGAAAAAAAATAAAAGATTAGCCTGAAACTTAATAAAAGAAATAATAGACAAACAATAGAGAAAACTAACAAAATCAAAACTCGATATTTTGAAAAGATCAACAAAATGGCAAACTTTTATCAATACAGACACAGCAAAAAAGAGAGAAGATTCAACATATTAAATTCAGGAATGAAAAACAGAACATTAGTACCAATCTTACAGATATATAAAAAATTACGTGGGAAAAATATGCACAATTGTATTTCCACAAATTAGTTAACTAGACAAAATAAACAAATTTGTAGACATACATAAACTACGTAACTGACTCAATAAGAATTAGAGAAAATTTATAGACTTATGACAATAAAGAGATTGGATTAGTAATTTAAAAACTTTACAGAAAGAAAAATCTGGCACCAAATGGCTTCTCTGGTGAATTCTACCAAAGGTTTAAAAAATAATACCAATCTTTCACAATCTTTTCCAAAAACGAAAGCGGAGGGGACGCTTCTCAACTCTTTGTATAAGGCCAGTATTAACATAACACCAAAACCAGAAAAAGAAATCACAAGAAAAAAATTAAAAACTACAGACTAATATTGCTTATGGATCGAGATACAAAAGTCCTCAGCAAATAATTGTAAACTGAAATCAGCAGCATAAAGAAAGGATTATATGCTGTGATCAAAATGTATTTATCCCAGGAACTCAAGGTCGGTTCAATACATGAAAAATCAAAGTAGTACACTATATTAATAGAATTAAAAAACCCCACATAATCATTTCTAATATCTAATAATCAATACATAAAAACATTTCAAAAATTTTCAGCACCCTTTCATAACCACTCAGCAAAATAGAAATAAAATGAAACTTCTTCAGTCTGCTAAAGGGTATGTAAGAAAAACCCAGAGTTAATATCATACTTAATAGTAAAAGACTCGATGTTTTTCCCCAATACCAGGAACAAGAAATAGATATCTGGTCTTTCCATTTCTAGTCACCATTGTACTGGAGAGTATAGTCAGATAAATTAGGCAAAAAAAAAGAAAAGAGAAAAGTTATCCAAATCAATAAGAAAGAAGTAAAACTACCTGCATTTGTAGATTAAATGATCTTATATACAGAAAAACCTAAAAAAGTTCATGCACACACACAAATTGAGATTGATTAACCATTTGAGCTAATAACCAAATTCAGCAAAGTTGCAGGATGTAAGATCAATATACAATAACCAGTTGTAGTTCTATGTAGTATCAATAAACAATCAAAAATGAAACTGGGAAAACTATTCGATTTACAATAAGACCAAAACATAGGAATAAATTTAACAAAAATGTGCAATACTTATAAAATGACGACTATAAAATATTGTTGAAAGAAATCAAAGAAGATCTAAATAAATAGAAAGACATCTCATATTCATATATTAGAAGGCTTAAAGTTGTTAAGATGGCAAATCTCCTCAAACTGAGCTAAAGCAATCTCTATCAAAATTTCAACTCTACTTTTTTGCAGATATTAAAATGCTTAGCCTAGAATTCATATGAAAATCCAAATACTACCAGGCATGCTAAGAATCAGGAAAATAAAACTTATAGTGGATATAAAAATCATCAATAGAGCTCAGTCAGAAATAACATAAATTAATTTATAAATGAAGATCTAAAACACTTATTATAACTACAATTCTTATGCTGAAGAAGATAGAGGACAGATTCAACTAGTTAAGTAGAAATATAAAAGATATAAAATGAACCAAATCAATTTCTAGAGGTAAAATCTAAATTGATAAAAGAAAGAGTAATAGCTAATTAGTCAAAGAAATGATAAATATGATCATTAAAAAAAAGCTCAATAAATCCAAAAAGGCAGAAAGGGAGAAAAAAAGAGAGGAGATTAATAGAAAACAGATAACAAGATGGTAGATTTAGCCACAACTATGTCAATACTTAAATACAAATATTCTAAACCCTGCAATTACAAAGCAGAGATTGTCAGATTGGATAAAAAAGCAATACCCAATTATATGGTGCCTACAAGAATCCATTTTTAATACACACAATTAAGTAAAAGGTAAAGGAAAAAAGATATCTCAAGCTAACACTAATCATAAGAAAGTTGGAGTAGCTATGTAAATATGCAAAGTAGATTTCAGAGCAAAAAATATAACTAAAGATAAACAGTCATTTCATTGTGATAAAGGAGTCAATTCATTGAGAACATAACAATCATAAACATTTATGCATCTAGTAACAGATCTTCAAAAAGCATTAAGCAAAAATGATAGAACTGTGAAAAGAAACACCAATCTATAATTATAGTGGGTTATTACAATAGTATCTCAGTAATAGATAGGACACATAGAAAATTTGTAATGATATGTATGTCAAGGGCCCCAAACCACCCACGTGTTTGGAGATACAATAGAAGTTCTTACATGATTCAGCATATAGATTATAGATCTACTCAGCCAAGATTTGTTACAGTGTGTGGTAAGATACATAGCTGGGTTATAAGGGAAACAGACACCGGTGGAATCTGGAGAAATTTATGTCTGGCTACCTTATGCTCTCTCCCTCCTGTGAGGGTCGTAGAGAGTGTATTCCACTTTGCATAACAAAAATGCAGCAATATGTGTGCAACATTTCTGCTCAGGGAAGCCCATTAGAATTCAATACTCATATTCTTTTATTGGAGACCAGTCATGTAGGCATCCCTTGCCTAGCAGGCACCAAAATTCCAGACTCCCAGAAGGGAATCAGGTGTTCAGCATAAAATATATGGTTTTCATAAACAGTCTATGCACAGTGAGCCACGCTTATCATTCAAGAGAAAGCTTTATATCACTGTGGAAAAACTATTTACCAGTTAAAGCTGCAGATGCCAGTCAAGGGCTAAATCTTGCTAGATCATCCTAAGTATAGGCAGTCTCACTCTTGCTGTATTAACTCATTTCTGCACAATATAGAATACAATATAGAAGCAACATTATTAACCAGCTTGTACTAATTGACATTTATTGAAAAATACACTTAATAACAGTGGAAAATGTATTATTTTCAAGTGCACAAGGAACATTTAGAAAGATCGAATATATTCTGGACCATAAACTCATCTCAATACATTTAAAAGAATTTAAACAATGGGAAGTATGTTCTCTCACCACAATGGAATTAAACTAGAAATTATTACCAGAAAGATTTCTTCAATATCTCAAAATAGTTGAAAACTGAGTAACACAATTCCACATAACCCATGGGGCAAAGGAGAAATTAAAAGGGAAATTAGAAAGTACGTTGAACTAAAAAGAAAGGAAAAGTGAACATATCAAAATTGGTAGAATGTAGCTAAAGCAGAATTTAGGGGAAATTTTATAGCACTACCACCTATATTAGAAAAGGAGAAAGGTTTCAAATCAATGACCTTGGCTTACACCTTTAAAGAAACAATGAAAACAAGGAGCCAGATTGACAGGAACAAAAAAGAACAGACACAAATTATCAACATTATGAATGATGAAGTTGACATCACTACAGATTCTAGACATATTTAAAGGAAAAGAAGAGGAAATTATGAACAGCTTTATGTCAATACATTGGACAACTTAGATAACAAATTCCTTTAAAGACACAATCTACAAAACTCATTCAAAAGGAATAGATAACCTGAATAGGTATACATTGACTAAGGAAATTAAATCTGCAGTTTATAAGTTCCCATAAATAAACCTACAGGCCCAGATGACTTCACTTTACTTCAACTGGAATTCTACCCATTATTTAAGGAGGAAAGGGTCCATTTCTATACAAACTCTTGGAGAAAATTAAAGAGGAGGAAAATACTTATTCAATGAAGCCACCAACACTTTCATACAAAATCCAAAAATATGACAAAAAAAGAAAACTGCAGACCAATATCCCTAATGAACATGGATGGATACAAAAATTCTTAAAATTTTAATGGGTCAAATCCAACAATGTATAAAAAAGAATGTATACAAAGAATGTAGTGCTGACAATAAATTAATGCAATAAATTAAATTTCACCATGTTACAGACTAAAATGGAAAATATGATCATCTCAAAAGATTAAAACAACATTTGACTTCAAGAATTATTAAGGTACAATAATCAAGATCTGATACTGGCATCAAAATAGACAAACAGATCAATAGAACAGAGAAGAGGAGAAGTAGATTCACAAATATGTGGTCAATTGATATTTGTCAAAGTTTCAAAAAGAATTTGTGGAGAAGGGGTAGTCTTTTCAACAAACGGTACTATACTAAGATAGATAAATGAACTTTGATATATATGCTGCAACAGATACAAGAAATAACTTAAAATGGATCGTGGACTAAAATATAAAATCTAAAAATACAAAACTTCTGGGAGATATCATAGGACAAAACCTTTGTGACATGGGTTAGGCAAAGATTTCTTAGATACAATACCAAAATCATGATTCATAAAAAAATCATAAATGCAATTGCACTAAAATTGTGAATTTCTTCACTTCAAAATGCAATGTTAAGATAATTAAAATACAAGTCATGGACTGGAAAAAACATTGTCAAGTCATATATATGATAAAGGACCATATTAAAAATATATAAAGAATTCTCAAAAGTCAATAAGAAGAAAAAATAAACACACATTTTCTAAATGAACAAAGTATTTGAATAGGTTCTTCATGAAAAAAGATGTATTAACTGTAAAAATCACATGAAAATATGCTCAACATCTTTAGTCATTGGGGAAGGCCGTTAACACCACAACAAGATACTACTGTGCAGCACTAGAATGTCTAAAATCACAGTCATTATACAAAGTATTGGCAAGGATATGGAGAAGTACATACACAGCTGGTGGGAAATGTAAAGTGGTATAACCACTTTGAAAAATATAAAGTGGCGTTTTCTTCAAATGTTAAACACACACCTACCATATAACTCAGGCATTCTGCTCTTAGGTATTTACCCAAGAGAAATTAAATTGCACAGCCATACAAAGTCCTGTAGACAAATGTCCACAACCAGTTAATTCATAATTACCAAAAACTAGAAACCATCCAAAAGTCTTTCAACATGTGACTGGATAAATAAATTGTTGGATATGCATGCAGTGGAATACTACTCAGCAATAAGAAATAATTCACTGAACAAACAACCATAGAGATTAATCTCAAAATAATCATTCAGTTATAAAAGCCAGACAAAAAAGAGAGCACATATTCTACTCTCTAAAAGAAATTCTGTAAAACGCAAATGTATCTGAAGTGACAAAATTGCCTGTAATTGGAGTGGGAGGCCACGGAGAGACTACCAAATGGCAGGAAGACTCTTTTTGGGATGATGGATATGTTGCTCATATCTTGAACCTGGTGATGATTTCATAGTTATACACATATCAAAACCTATCAAATTATACATTTTAAATATGTGCAGTCTATCATATGCCAATCAACCTCAATAAAGTTGTTTAAAATTATGGGTAAAAGAGATTTGGCCCAAATAACTTGTTTTTGGTAGTAAACAAAACTAACCCAGTGAAAGATTCACGAGGAAAGTATTTTGCCAAGGAAATTCCAAGCATGACCTGCCTTAGCCTGTGATTCCTTCCATCATTTGGCCTTCCATCATGATAACAAAATAGAGAGGGCAACATAGCACTAGGAAACCACATATTCATGATGTCTTCCTATTAACTAGCTTTGGTACAAAACTTAATCCATCTTGACCTCAGTTTCTTAACTAGAAGATAAAGACATTGACTCTAAAATTCTACGATTTGTCTTCTGTGAGATATCAATCAGTTAACTTGTTAACTTATCTAAGATTCCATTTCTAATACAAATATGACCTGTGTTTATTGTCTTCACAGATTCTTACCTGTATCAATGTTTGCATTATTTCCTCTACCAAAGTTTCTCTGGAATTTAAATCACAGCTGCTGTCTGTACTGTACTTTTACAAGTTGTGGTCTGACTGCAGCACATGTTTTTATCACTGTTCAATTTTATCTTTAAAATAGCATTGATTAAAATGATCCCTTGCTTCTCCTACTAGATATATTAACCACTGAAATGCACGGAGTACAGGATTAACTCCCAGATAAAGACTGTAAAATTCTTCTAAACGATATAAAGAACAAACATTTTTCCAGTAAGATAAATTTGTCATCAAGAAGTCTCAACAAAATGGCTTAATACTTTAGCACATATTTTTAAAAGAATTTTACACAACTATATTTTGCTTTCATTGTCTATGAAGTACACAATCTATGATATATTGGAAATCTCTAACATATGTAAAATCAGGAAATCAGCCTCAGCGATGTTATCTGTTTGGTTTAATCTTGTGCCTTTTATCTCATTTACCTGCTCAGTTAAGATATTAGTCTGATATTTTTTAATGTCTCACCACAATAGCTTCATGAATTGTTTACCATTTTCTCATCGGAAAACACAGCAAAATAGGAGATAGTTTATACTAGTAGATGGAATAGCACAGGTGAAAATAAATTATCACAATTAGTTGCAGATCACATGTTGGATGTCATACCTTTGCTAGAGTAAATTAACACAGTCATGTATGTGATACGCAGCTATTGCTCTGAAAAATTTATTCTTTTTCTTACTCGTCAACAAGGAGAATCAGAAGTAATTTGTGTTCATATGAAAAGGACATGGGATGGAAAGTCTATGTTAACTACCTTACTCTCTCTTACAATATAGTCTCAAGAGACCCAGACCATCTGAAATTTCACAGAATAGCTCAATGGTTCATATGGTTCATTGTATTAATGCCATCATGTAAATTGGAATGTGACAAGTATTTAGGATGTCTTAGTTAGACTCATGTCATCTAGACCATGGAAAATAAGGCCTACACATACATATGGTTTTAAGGATCCCATGTGCTGGGACCTGCCAAGATATTTTCTCTGCATTAGTTATTTATTGCCGTATAAAAAATTACTCAGTGGCATAAAACAATAAATATCTCAGAGCCTTTGTGAGTCAGTGACTTGGGAGTGGCTTTCCTGGTTGTATGAGTTCAGGACGTCCCTTTAGATTGCAGTAAGGCAGTTAGCTGGGGCTTCAGGCACTTCAAGGTCTGACTGGAGTCAGACTTCCTTCCAAGAACAGCTGTTGACTAGGGGCCTCATCCTTACCACATGGGGCTCTCTGTGGGCTTCCTGAGTATCTTCATGACACAGAAACTGTCATGTTAGAATGGAAATGGTAGAGTGACCCTGGAAATTCTGGAAATGGATAGAGTGAACTTAATATGAGAAGGAAGTGGATCTGAGATTCTAGAGGAATACAACATATGTTGTTGGTGTCCCATCCAGAGTCTTCTGTGCATACGTTACCCAGCTGTGGCAAAAACTGAAGGTAATGGCTTACACCTACACAACTTTCTTTAGATAATCACCCATTTCTCTTTTTTTTCATGCATTTCTGAGAGGAGCTTACTCTGACAAGCCTGGGAGTTTATAGTAGCATCAGAGCCCTCCCACTCAACCACATACCCTGGGGCTCCACAGCTGATTGATATTGTGGTACAAACACTGACCAATTTTCCTCAGAGTGGAATTTTCTGTGATACAATATGCTCCTAACCATCCCCTCCAACCTCCTCACACCTGGATTTAGCCAAGGCTGGGCTTCTCTAAGAACACATCCTTGCTTGGACCATTGATCTTTTCTATTCTGTTTTCCTCAATCCATCCAAATCCTTGTAACAGATCCTGCTTCTAGAGAATTCAACTTAAATATTGGTTTTCAAAGAAATTTAGTTTGATTCTTTTCTCTCCCATAAGAGTATCCCATAGGAGATATTTATTTGTCACAGATGTTGCTTTTAGGAGTGTGGGTCCTGTTTGAGAGGGGAAAAGAACCTAAATCCTATGCCCAATCAATTCACTTTAGGCAGAATCTGTGATTACTGGAAAAGCATTCAGTATTAAACTGGATGATGTGAAACATTTGACTACAGAGTTAATTGCTGGCAATTATTTGGTCTTGTAAAGTTTATTTTTAGAGAGATTTAGTTCAGTAATAACAGATATACATATCCTTTATACTTTTTACATTTTATTCTTTTTTATAATTTTTCGATTTCTGACTTCTTCCTAACCATACATGCCCTTCAAAACCCAGCCTGAAGGCCATTCTTTCCTCAAAATCATTAGTGAACCCTCAAATGGGACTTTCTTTCCCTCTCTGCTGTGAGCTGCTTTGACACTTTATATGCAAATAGTTTTAACTCCATCCATTTATTTTATACATTTTAGATATTGAAATAAATTACCTTCCTTTGGCTATCAGGCTATATGCAATTGGACTGGAGGATTCCTAACTGCAGTTTTGGTGGAATTCCTGCAAGAATCTAACCAAAGAGCCTTTAGTCATAAATGATTGGGGGTTGGATAAGGGCAGGCAAAATGCACATTCCAATAGTGTGTTATCAGAAGATACAGGCACCTATAAAAACTTCATGAAGGCACAGATTACTTTGTGAATCTCCTTGGTTACAAGTGTCCAGATGTGATGGCCTGTGGCAATGTGTGGGGAAAAAGGAGGAGAAGGAAAGTGAAAAAGAAGCTACCCAGACACTTGCTATATGTCAGGGGCTTATACAGCTTGAGCACCTAATTCTCATAACACCGTTAATAGACAAGAACATTTATGCCATTTTACAGAGCTGGAAGTTTAATTCATAACTACAAAGTAAGTGTGATGTGGTTACCCAGTGGCCGAGCCACAATTCAGGAGAAAGAATGGTTTGAAACACATGCTCTTTCCATTAAACTCTGGACTCCATTGAGATCCAAATAACCTGAAATTCTATAATTTTAAAACTATTCAATGTAACTTTTATTTATAAAGATGTTTCCTCAATTAAAACATGGTTTTTGCATTTTTATAAACTTTGATTGAATACTTATGATGTCCAAGATTCTTGGAAAGGTGCTGAGAAACATATAAACAGGAAATCTTAAATCAAAATTCCCCTTCTCAAATTTCATTGTCTCCCAACTAAACAAAGGGAAAGCCTTTGCCTAGGAATGTGGGGACAGCAATACTCTTATCCTATCACTCAATATCCAATTTCTATACAAAAATATGTTATTTCCAAGTTCAGCAGACTTTCAGGTACCATAGCGTTTAAATTTATAAGATTTCCAATTTGAAAGGCATGATTTAAAGTCTGGATTGACCAGTAACAACCACCTATGATATCTTGCTCAATTTTACCTCTTGAAATCTCAGTTTATTCACCAGCAAAATGAGCATCCTCCTAAGTTTGTTATGGGTCTTAAATGAAGCACATGTAAAATACTTAAGGAAACCCCTGGCACATAGTGCTCATAAATAGTCATGTGACAGGATTAGCATCTCAGTAAGTTACCAATTCTTACTGATGTAGAAATATCAGAAAAAAATGAAAATTCCTTCCTCTCCTTCATGTGCTCTCCCTGCTGCCCCACAATGTGAGAAGGGACTGTAGCACAACAGGCTTTTGAGATATAGACCTCTAGAATTTCTTTCCAGAACCCCCATCTGACTTAAGAACTTTTGTTTTCAGAAAGCTGAATTGTGCTAGAGGTAAGAAGTTTAGAATTAGAAAAAGAAGAGGGAGAAGGGACGTGTAGTTAATTGAGGAAGTTTCTCCCAATATTGAGAAGGTGACAGGCCAAAATTTTTCAACACAGAATTGAGCTATCACACAACTTTAGAATGCATAGGAGATGTAAGAGCCTCAAAAGGAATTTCTGTGTAATTAATTTAGAAAGGCCCAGCCTCAGAAGCTGGGCTCTGGCTTGGAAAGGGTCCCTCTGCCCAAGGTCAGCCCAGGAGCAGTGGGGCTACTACCTGCAAGAGTCTAACCACAGTGATGACCATCCTTAAATCAAAGTTCCCGAATATTATAGAGCAGGTAAGTTCCCCTAGATCTTCAGATAAGCACAGGAAATTGAACAGGGAGAAGATAGTATTCAAATTAATTTATGAGACAGAATTCCCTACCAAATCAGCAGGATGGGAGAGTTCAGAGCATATTACATTAGTGAGAAAAGTAAAAGATGACTGACTTTGTTAACTCTCACAATGTGAAATAAAACTCATGTAAGCTAGAGTACTTATTAATTGCTTCCCACTCTCATCCTTCAGGCACCCTGTGAACTCATGTCATCTCAATTAAAAGAACAAAATTCATTCCCATTAAGTGGTACACAATTCTATGAAGAAATTATTCTATGTTTCTTTTGCAAATTAAATTTTAGTGCATTTTAAAATGATGAAAAAAGAAACAAACCAGCTCTTTTTAGACGGCTCTCAGAAATATGAGAGTTTAAAATTGGTAGACTCCTGCAGTGCTTGGCAAAAAAGACAAGTCTTTGCAAATAAGTTAGACATTTTGGGATAGAAAAGGAAGGTTAGAGGAATGCATAAAGATGGCTTGCCATGGGTTTCATGGTCAGAGGAAGACGATGGGGGTAAAACACACACGTGTCTGTGCGCACATGGGAAGCTCTAATTGCTTCCTTAGCACTGAAGACAAACTGCAGAGAGCTCAGTTCAACAAATATGTATGAAATGTCTACCATGCACTCAGCAGTTATGCAGGGGAATCAGCATCCAACAATAAGCACAATGCAATCACTCACTTTAAGGAGCTAGCATCAACTGGAATTGATACAAATAAAACATAATATTTTCAATATAAAGATGTACATGCAACGAAATCACATAAAAAGTATACCTGGTGTCCCAGAGAAGATGACTGCTGGTTTAAGGATGACTGAGTATTAGCCGTAGAGTGAGGATGGGCAGAAGGGATGATGACGGAGGAAAGATGTGGGGATAATGTGAGACAAAGGCAAATCTTAGCAAAGGCAAAGAAGAAAGGCAGTAACTGGATGTGTACAGGGGAATGACAGCAGGTAGAACAAGAGATGGGAATAAGACTTGGCATCAGAGACCAAAATTGTAATAATGACTTATAGTAATAACAGTTAACACTGCAGAGTGCTCACAGTTTATCTGGTGCAGTCCTTTGCTGTAACTTACTATATCGGCATGTTAATCCTATGAAGTAGTTATTGGTTTTCCCATGTTTAGGTTAAGAATATAATATATCATCCATTTGAGAGGAAAAGGGGGCACTATTAAATAATTATGCTGAAATAATAGGTACAATTCATGACTTTCAAGATAAACTAAATGGTCACCATTTTTAATAAATGATGTACGGAAAGATTATCACTTGCCCAAGGTCTCACAACTGCTAAGTGTTGGGGATTTTAGGAGGACAGAAGTAAGGGCAAGGTATTTGGGGAAGAGGGCCAAGATCTAGATAATAACGATTGAGAATAGGAGATAGAATATTTAGGGAGCAAAATTGGCAAGAGCTGGTGAATGATTGGATGTTGGAGTTGAAGAAGGTTGGGTGTTAATTCTTCCAATCCAAGAGCACAGAATATCTTTCCATTTCTCTGTGAATATCTTCTCCATTTCATCGTTAGTGTATAGAAACACAACTAATTTTTGCACATTGATTTTGTATCTCCGATTTGACTGTATTCCTTTATTGTTTTTAAAGTTTTTTAGTGGAATCTTCAGGGTTTTCTAGAAATAAAATCATATCGTCTGCAAAGAGTGACAGTTTCACTTCTTCTTTTCCAATGTGGATCCCTTTTATTTCTTTTTCTTGCCTGATTGCTCTGGCTAGGACTTCCAATACTATGCCATTGATAAGCCTCACCCCCCCACAGGACCACATACACTGTCAACATAGTCCTGGTCGAGAACACTTCTCAACACCCTGGAGCATACCCCGACGCCACACTGCAGGGGCCCCCACTTCTTCACCAATGCTCCCCACAGTTCATCTGGTCCTGACACAGGCCCTGCTCCACAGAGGCAGACACCCTTGTCTGCCTGTAGACAATCAAGGCTCCCAGTCAATGCAAGCTGAAAAGTAGCCTGATGGCTTGCTGTTAGGTGGGGCCTGTCCCTAGGGAAGCTTACCTGCCCTGGCTGAACTGGATTAAATCTGTGCTCTAGTGGGCGTGGCAGACCCCTGGGCTAACAGGCCAAGGGATGAACCTCAATGCACCCACTGGGGTCCATGTCAGCATGCCTGGACCAGCTCAGAACAATGGCCCCTACCAATGTCTCAGTCTCTGGAGAGGTCCCTTCTCTCACCAAGATGCCCCCAGAGCCCACCAGGTGAGTCTCATTTAACCAAAGGACTGTCAGCCTTCTCTCTGGTGATTTTAGCTTGCTGCAATGAGTGAGTTTGTGCATGGGCCCTTTAAGACCTGGGTCTTTTCAGCTTTCGGCTGATAGCTTTTCTGGGGGTGTCCCGAATGCAGTCAATAGCCAGCAAAGTCAGACAGTAAGACCCCCGTCTCAGTTGGGCTGAGTCTGAAGGATGCTTATAGCAGTATCGCCCCCACTCCGGACCTCACTCCTCCAGAGAGGGCTGCGTACCTTAGGGTGGCTCCTGCCTGGCCAGCTGAGAAGCTCTGCTGCTCCCAAAGGTGGCTTTTTTCTTCTCTAGTAGGAATTACTGCCTCTTCTGCCTTCGTCAGGACTGTCCCTTGTCATGGGGGTTCTTTTTGTCCAGTTTTCAATTTTCAATCCGGGGTAATTTTTCCAGAAATTGTTGTAACCTGGTTGTGTCCGTGGGAGGAGGTGAGTTCAATGTCTGCTCACACTGCCATCTTGACAAGATCCTGTATGTATGCATTTTAAATTCAGTGGATAGATTAGGAACAGAAAGAAATGGAAGAAAATTATAAGACTATTGGAGTTGGTTAAAACAATGACAATAGATGAGGATAGCGATGAAGTAAAAATGCTGATAACCACAGTGTCTAAAGAAAGTGAAAAAGAGAAACAAAATATTTTGTCGTGTATGTCACCCACAGTGTATAAGATCTACCTAAATTTGTATTCAAACAAGTCCAGTCCAGCATTTCAAAAACACTTAAAAATGATTTTTATCTTTCTATGTAATGTTTAGTAATATTACATGAATTTCAATTCATCACTCCATACATTTCTTACCAGTCTCTTTTCTCTAATTTGTTTACATCCATACCTGCTCCACAGACTGACTCACCCAACCTCAAACCCCTCCCTGCATCCCCCTTCCACCTACATACACACACACACACTTTTCATTTTTCTTCTTCCTTCTTATACCACACTAGATCCACTGTCTCCACTGGATGTGGCTGCCAGGACTCTTGCTCTGGCTCAGTGGCTGATGGACCCAGAAGCATCTTGGTCAGCAGATCCCCCTTGCCCTCTAGGAATTGTAATTTCCCCAGGATAAAGTATGAAGAGATCTGTAGATACATTAGGGTTTTTTGTTTTGTTTTGTGTTACTTTTTAATCTCTAGATGCTTTACTAGCAGCAAAACAGAGGGAATTACTGGTAAATACAAATTAATAACCACATGATGCAGTGAAAATGTGACAAGAAACTGTTTTAAAAAGGGGATAAGTTACCCCAAGCCTTTTCCCAGTATTAACTGAACAAATAAAGGCTATCAATTAGGGTAAATGGCATGGGATTCAGTAGAAAAGTTACACATGGCAGACGATAAGCACCAGTTAAAACCTTGAATGTCTATGTTTAGGTCAAAATTTTTAACATATTTATATTTTCTATCTGAAAAACATTACTTTCATATTTTCATATATAGCCCAGATACTCACTGCAAAAAGCATAGCTGCCATTACAGTAAGAAGCTATATTAGTTTTTGTACATTTATCCTCTCCCCTAAAAAAAGGCCAACAATTTTTCCCTTTCCTGTAATAATTCAATGTAAGTAAAAAAACAAACATTTCACCTAATTTCCACAAGTCAGTACTTTGCTTTTCTTCTAAACAACTATGAAATTCTACTCCAACAATGCCCCTGCAGTGAATCTTTAACTCTTGACAAGAAGAAAATAACACTTTTCAGCTAGTTAAGTGAGATGAGACAGCTTATACAGGTTTGGGATCAGCTTTTGCAGTGGCCTGAATGTGAGAGAGATTGAGAGGGCTTTGGGCTCCTGAAAGACATTCAGAACCCCTGGAGCCTGCAGTGTGAGAGAAAAATGAAGAGGAGGCAGCCTGGAGAGGCAATCAGAGGCTAGACCATGAAATTCCCCCTATCTTCTCCCTCTAATTTGGGATTCACTTATAGAGGAACAGAAAGCCATAAAAAAGTTTAATAATATACAGTCAGGAATCTGAATTACAAATGGCAGAAACATATTTTGGTTAATTTAAGGGAAAAAAAGAAGGAATAATAGAGCACAGGAGGGGGCAGGAACAGGCAAAGTTGTGCGTGGTGGACAGCACAGTTCATGGGTCACTGCGGTCACTGTGCAATACCCCTCACTCCCTGTCCTCCTGCTTGCTCACTTCCCAGCCCACCTTGGGGCCCTTCTGTTTTTCTCAGTCTGTCAGCTCTGCTCTAGCTACACGTCTATGCTAATGACCTGAGACTTCAGAATTGACTCATTCAATTACTTGCCTGCCAAAAATCTCAAACTTTTGACTTGTAACCCCTTGACCCACTGTACCCCCGCCCCGACATCCTGCATTTGTCTTCTCTGCTCCTTTACATAGTTTACTGAGCACATGGATACGTCCATGATGATGTGACCTTCAAACTCCAAACTTCAGGTGGATTTCCATGAGGCTCAACATTTGCTCAAAGGACCTGTGACAAATTCCAAACTGTGATTTTTCTGTTTCTTCTCTTTCACTTGAAAACTTTATCATTGTTCTCAAGCATTTTAGTATACTTCTACTCTCTAATGTCAGGAGTTGATTTTGCTGAGAACTTCAAGAAAATATGGATGATACTTTGTGAACTTTTTCCAAAATGCAGTCATGTTCAAATTTTATCTGCAGTCCCATTTCTTTGGCTCAATTTCACTTTTTTATTTTACTTTTTCTTCTTTTCATTGTGATCATAATGTTTTATAACTGTGAAATTTCATGTGTACATTATTATTTATCAGTTTCCGTACATACTACATTCTACTCACCACCAATAGTCTAATCTTTATCCATCAACATATATATCTGCCCCTTTAACCCTTTTTCCCACTTCCTGACCCCCTTCCCATCTGGTAACCACTAATCTGTCTCTTTGTCCATGTGTTTGTTTATCTTCCACATATGAGAGAGATCAAGTGGTGTTTGTCTTTGTCTGGCTTATTTCACTTAACATAATACCCTCAAGGTCCAACCATGTTGTTGCAAATGAGACTATTTTGTCATTTTTTATGGCTGAGTGGTATTCCATTGTGGTATATATATACCACATCTTCTTTATCCATGCATAAGCCAATGGGCACTTGGGTTGCTTCTATGTTTTGGCTATTGTGAGTAATGCCCCAGTTAACAAAGGGGTGCATAAATCTCTTTGGATTGTTGATTTCAAGTTCTTTGGATAAATACCCAGTAGTGGGACAGTTGGTTTGTATGACAGTTCTATTTTTAATTTTTTGAGATCTCTTCATACTGTTTTCCATAGTGGCTGCACCAGTTTGCATTCTCACCAGCAGTGTATGAGTGTTCCCTTTTCTCCACATCCTCTCTACATTTGTTATTTTTTGCTTTTGTAATTATAGCCATTCTGACTGTTATAAGACGATATCTCATTTTAGTTTTTTTTATTATAAGTTATCAGCTTTTCTTTTTAAAGATTGGCACTTGAGCTAACATCTATTGCTAATCTTTTTTGTTTTCTCTTCTTCTCCCCAAAGTCCCCCAGTACATAGTTGTATATTCTAGTCATAGATCCTTTTGGTTGTGCTATGTGGGATGCTATCTCAACATGGCTTGACGAGTGATGCCATGTCTGTGCCCAGGATCCAAACCTGCGCAAAACCTTAGGCCGCCAAAGCAGAGTGTGTGGACTTAACAACTGGGCCATGGGGCCAGCCCTTCATTGTAGTTTTGATTTGCATTTCCCTAATAGTGATGTTGAATATCTTTTAACACGTCTGTTGTCATTTGTCTGTCTTCTTTGGAAAAATATCGGTTCATAGCCTCTGCCCATTTTTTGATCAGGTTGTTTCTTTGTTGTTAAGTTGTTTGAGTTCTTCGAGTTCTTCATATACTTTGAAGATTAACTCCTCGTCACATACATAATTTGCAAATATTTTCTCCCACTTGGTAGGTTGTCTTTTCATTTTGTTCGTGGTTTCCTTTGCCTTGCAGAAACTTTTTAGCCTGATGTATTCTCATTTGTGATTTTTTTCTTTTTTTTTTTTTGCCTTGCCTGATTAGACATGGTATTGGAAAAGATGCTGCTGCAACCGATGTCAAAGAGTGTACTGCCAATATTTTCTCCTAGGAGTTTTATGATTTTAGGTCTCACATTCAAGTCTTTAATCTGTTTTGAGTTAGTTTTTGCGTGTGGTGCAAGATAATGGTCTATTTTTGTTCTTTTGCATGTGGCTATCCAGTTTTCCAAGCACCATTTGTTGAAGAGACTTTCCTTTCTCCATTGTATGTTCTTGGCTACTTTGTCAAAGATTAACTGTCCATAGATGTGTGATTTTATTTCTGGATTTTAAGTTCTGTTCCATTGATCTGTGTGTCTGTTTTTGTGCTAGTCCCAAGCTGTTTTGATTACTACAGCTTTGTAGGATATTTTGAAGTCAGGTATTGTGATGCCTCCAGCTTTTTTCTTTTTTTCTCAGGATGCCTTTGGCTGTTCAAGGTCTTTCATTTTTCCATATAAATATAAGGATTCTTTGTTCTATTTCTGTGAAGAATGTCATTGGGATTCTGATTGGGATTTCATTGAATATGTAGATTGCTTTAAATTATTTGGAGTTTTTAACTATGTTTATTCTTCCAACCCTTGAGCATGGAATATATTTCCATTTCTTTACATCTTGTTCAGTTTCTTTCAATAATGTCTTCTAGTTTTCAGTGTATATATCTTTAATCTCTTTGGTTAAATTTATTCCTAGATATTTTATTCTTTTGCTGCAATTGTAAATGGATTGTATTCTTGACTTCTCTTTCTGCTAGTTTGTTATTAATGCATAGAAATGTTTTTTTTTAAAGATTGACCGTGAGATAACATCTGCTGCTAATCTTTTTTTCTCCCCTTCTTCTTCTCCCCAAAGCTCCCTAGTACATAGTTGTATATTCTAGTTGTAAGTATTTCTAGTTCTGCTAGGTGGGACACCATCTCAGCATGGCTTGATGAGCAGTGCTAGGTCTATGCCCAGCATCTGAATCAGTGAAACCCTTCGCTGCTAAAGTAGAGCATACAAACTTAATCATTCATTCATGGGGCCGGCCCAAGAAATGCATTTTTTTAAGTTGATTTTGCACCTTGCAACTTTGCTGTAGATGTTGATTGTTTATGATGGATTCTTTAGGGTTTTCTATATATAGAATCATGTCATCTACAAACAGCAAGAGTTTCATTTCTTTCTTTTCAATTTGGATTCCTTTTATTTCTTTTTCTTGCCTAATTGTTCTGGCCCAAAGCTCTAGTACTATGTTGAATAGGAGTGGTGAGAGTAGGCACCTTTGTCTTGTTCCTGTTCTCATAGGGATGGCTTTTACTTTTTCACCATTAAGTATGACTTTGGGTGTGAGTTTCTCATATATGGCCTTTATTATGTTGAAGTGTATTCCTTCTATACCCATTTTATTGAGAGCGTTTATCATAAATGGATGTTGGACCTTGTCAAATACTTTCTCAGCATCTATTGAGAGGATCATGTGATTTTTATTCCTCCTTCTGTTAATGAGGTGTATCATATTGATTTGCAGATGTTGAACCATTCCTGCATCCATGGTATAAAATCCACTTGGTCATGGTGTATGATCCTTTTAATATATTACTTAGGTTTGCCAGAATTTTGTTGAGGATTCTTGCATCTATGTTTATCAATGATAATGGCCTCTAATTTTCCTTCTTTATGTTGTCCTTGTCTGGTTTTGTTATCAGGGTAATGTTGGCCTCATAGAATGAGTTAGGAAATGTTTCACCTTCTATTTTTTGGAAGAGTTTGGGAAGGATAGGTATTACATCTTCTTTGAAAGTTTGGTAGAATTCTCAAGAGCAGCCATTTGGTTCTGGACTTTGTATTTTGGGGAGGTTTTTGATTACTGTTTCAATTGCTTTACTTGTGATTGGTCTATTTAGATTGTCTGATTCTTCTTGATCCAGTTTTGTGAGGTTGTATGAGTCTAAGAATTTATCCATTTCTTCCAGGTTATTTAATTTGTGTGCAAACAGGTTTTCATAGTATTCTCTTATAATCCTTTGTATTTCTGTGGTATACATTGTAATTTCTTCTCTGTCATCTCTACTTTTGTGTATTTGAGCCTTCTCTCTTTTTTTCTTGGTGAGTCTGGCTAAGGGTTTGTCAATTTTGTTTTCTCAAAGAATCAGCTCTTAGTTTCTTTGATACTTTCTACTATTATTTTAGGCTCTATTTCATTTATTTATGCTTTAATTTGTGTTACTCCCCTCCTTCTGCTAACTTTGGGCTTTGCTTGTTTTTCTTTTTTTAGTTCTGTTAGGTGTAGTTTAAGATTATTTACTTGAGATTTTCTTATTTGTTGAGGTGGGCCTGTTTTACTATGAAGTCCCCTCTTAGAACCGCTTTTGCTGCATCTCATAAGAGGTGATATGTTGCATTTTCATTTTCTTTTGTCTCCAGATATTTTTTAATTTTTACTTTGATTTCTTCACTGATCCAATGCTTGTTCAGTACCATGCTGTTTAGTCTCTACATATTTGTGAATTTTTCAACTTTTTTCTTGTAGTTGATTTCTAGTTTCATAGCATTGTGGCTGGAAAAGATGCTTGATATGATTTCAATCTTCTTAATTTTATTGTGGGGTGTTCTTAAATTTAAGTGAAGTGTTGAGATCCCCTGCTATTATTGTGTTTCTGTTAATGTCACCCTTTAGGTCTGTTAAAAGTTGTTTTATGTGCTTTGGTGTTCCTGTGTTAGGTGCATATATATTCATAAGTATTACGTCCTCTTGGTGGAAAGCCCCTTTTATCATTATATACTGCCCTTCTTTGTCTCTCATTGTCTTTTTGATCTTGAAGTTGGCCTTGTCTGATGTAAGTATAGCAACATCTGCTTTCTTATGTTTGTCATTTGCTTGACATATCATCTTCCATCTCTTCACTCTGATCCTGTGTTTGTCTTTAGAGCTATGTTTCCTGGAAGCAGCATATTGTTGGGTATTGTTTTTTAATACATTCAGCTACACTGTGTCTTTTGATTGGAGAATTAAATCTATTTACATAGAGTGATTATTGATATACGAGGGCTTTCTACTGCCATTTTCTCTCTTGTTTTCCAGTTGTTCTGTATTTCCATTGTTTCTCTTCCTTTGTATTTCCTACTGTCATTTCATTTTGGAGGTTATCTGTGGTGATTTTCTCCATTTTCTCTTGTTTTATGAATTGTGGATTTGCTCTAATTTTTTGTTTAACAATTACGTTGAGGTTTGTATAAAAACTCTCATAGAAGGGATAATCCATTTTCTGATAGCCTTTTATCTCCCAAGCAGGTTCCATTCCTTTCCTCTCCCCCTTCTGAATTATTGTTGTTACAATTTAGTCTGTTTTGTGTTGTGAGTTTGTGACTAAGTTGAAGTGTTCATAGTTACTTTTGATGCTTTTCTTCCCTTTACCTTTTTTTCTCCCCAAATCCCCAGTACATAGTTGTATATCCTAGTTGAACATCTTTCTAGTTCTTCTATGTGGGATGCCACCTTAGCATGGCTTGATGAGTGGTTTGTAGGTCCACCATAGATCCAAGTCAGCAAATCCTGGGCCACTGAAGCACAGTGCATGAACTTAAACACTACACCACTGGCCCAGCCTCTATCTTTTAAATTATAATTAAGTATTTGCTTCCTCGTTCTGAAAGAGAGCTGTAGTTTTCTGATTTTGTCTATTTGTCTCCTTGATCAAAGCTTTGTAGACCTTTGCCTTTTGTGTCAGATATGAAATAATCCTTGATAATTTCTTGTAGGGGAGGTCTAGTACTGATGAATTCCCTCAACTTTTGTTTACCTGTGAAAGTTTTTATTTTTCTGTTGTATCTGAAGGATAATTTCATTGGGAAGAGTATTCTTGGCTGAAAGTTTTTGTATTTCAGTATTTTGAATGTATCATTCCATTCTCTCCTGGCCTGTAAGGTTTCTGCTGAGAAATCCACTGAAAGCCTGATAGGGGTTCCTTTGTAGATTATTTCCTTTGCCTTGCTGCCCTTAATATTTTAACTTTTCATTGACTTTTGCCAGTTTTACCTTTATATGTCTTGGAGAAGGCCTTTAGCATTGATGTAATTAGGAATTCAATTGGCTTCATGCATTTATAAGTTCCTTCCTCAGGTTTGGGAGATTCTTAGCTATTATTTCTTTGAACAAGCTCTCTGTTTGTTTCTCTCTCTTCTCCCTCTGAAGAATCCTGTAATCCTTATGATGGTTTTCCTTATTGAGACCAATATTTGTTGAATAAATCTTTCCCTTTAAAAAAAATCTTAGTTCTCTCTCCTCCACTTGCAGTAATTCCATATTTCCGTCCTCTAAATCACTATTTTTTTCCTCCATAACATCAGCTCTATTTTTTAAGGATTCTATATTATTTTTTATTTCACTAATTGTGTTCTTCACATCCAGAATTTCTGCATGGCTTTTTTCTTTTTTTTTAATATATATAGTTTCAAGCTCTTTGGTGATGTATTCCTTCTTCTCATTAATTTTATTCCTGAGCTTATTGAGCTGTCTTTATGAGTTTTCTTATAACTCATTGAGTTTCTTTATGACAGCTATTTTGAATTCTCTGTCATTAAACTATAAATTTCTGTTACTTCAGAGTTGGTTTCTGGAGAATTGTCATTATCCTTCTGCTCTGAATTGTTGCTGTAGTTTCTCATGGTGCTTGATGAGCTAATCTTTTGCTGGGGCATTTGTGGTAGTATCAGGTCACAGATTCCACCCACTATTGCTGGAGTGAAGTAGGAGCTGTGTTTCTGATCCCACCCCCTCTGCTGGAAGTTGTGGGGTATTATGGGTGCTTGTGCCAGCTGGGAGAGTGTTCACTTGGGTGCATGGATCTGCTGCTGCCTCTTCTTTATGCCAGCCACTGTGCTTGATGGGCAGGATTTCCTCATGGAGTCCAAACATGGGCCACTCCTTGGGACCAGGGCAGCACTGTGGGCTCTCCCATCATACAGGAAAGTGATCACACAGGGGTTTAAGACTGCCATCACCTGTCCCCACAGTCATGCTAAGGTGTGCTCCTACCCTCAGGGCCACAGAAATACTATGGGCACTCTCACCAGCTGAAAGAGCAACCATGCACATGCATAATGTTGCCAAAGGGCCAGACAGTGCTCAGCTATCTCCATCCCCTCCCCAGGGGTAGTCCATCCACTTTCAGATGCATAACTGTATGGGTCTCTCGGGCATCCTGTTGTGCTGTATGAGTATCTTTCATTGATCAATAAATGTCCATTTAGCTGTAGTTTGAAGGAGGTGAGATAAAGGGAACAGCTCACTCTGCCATGTTTCTGATGTCACCTTTCAATTTAACTTTTTTAAAGGAAGAGTTGTCAGTTTTAGCCTAATATTAATCCTTCTACCTATATCAATTATTCCTTCCCATATTTTAAAAGTCTTTGCCTCATCAACTACCAGACTTATACTTACTGCCTGCTAGGGAAACCCACACTCATGTTTCTTGAACACATTAATACCTCAAACAGAATTCCTCCAGCATTAACACAAACGCTGTTGTATCTTCCTAATTTCAGTAAATGGCAACTCTAGCCTCCCTGGCCTGAACAATCAAGCCAAAAACTTTGCTTTCTCTGACTCCTTATTAATACTCTATATCCAACCCATCAACAAATTCTGTTATCCCTGCTTTAAAGTATTCATAATTTGAACCTTCACTGCCACTTTTATCAACTAACTCAAAAACACCATAACTTCTCACCTGGAAAACTGCAAGATCTTTTCAACTGTGTGCTGCCTTCAACTTTTGCCTACCCACAGATTATGTCACTGCTCTGTTCAAAAATTCCCCAAGGCTAACTAGCTCACTCATGTCACCCAAAGTATTCCCAACAAGTGATGAGGCCTCATGTGGTTTGGGCCCTGTGACATCTCTGAATTCACCTCCCGTCATCCTCTTTTCTCACTCATACCAGTCACATGGGTATCCTTTCTGGCCTTCAAGCACACTCTTCCTCGAGTCCTTATCACTTTCTTTGCCATCTTCTTCAGATATCCACATAGTGCATCCCTCGATTTTTTTTTTTTTTTAGAAATATGCTCAAATGTAGTCTTATCAAAGAGGCCTTTCTTAACCATTTTACATAAAATAGGAGTTACTCTAACCCTCAGCACTTCTTATAGCACTTGCCTCTCTTTATTTTTTCCCAGGGCACTCATCAATTAGCATTATCTCTATTTATCTAGTTTCTCCTTCTATAAGGGAAACAGAAAATTTTTATTTTTATTGCTATATCCCTAGAACAGTGCCTGCCATCTTTTATGCTCCACAAATATTTTTTGACTTAGCTAATTAATTAATATATATATTTTGCTCAGTTGCACTCCTCTACCACCTATTCTCAAGATGATAGATAGGTAGACATGTATTATATACATAAATACATATTAATGATACAAGGTTCCACTTCAACCTAATTTTGTAAATCCAACTCTTAGATATCCTTCATATCCACCATCTTCCTTTGAGCATCACTTCCCTCACTTCATCATTTCCCAGCAAGAAGTTTGGAAGAACATACTGAAACTAGTTTATTCCAGCTCCATATGTAGGCATGACCCTATATATATTCTTTCCATTTTCTTTCTCATGCCACAAGAGTAATCCCTCTAAATTACAATCCTGATTAAATCATGCAACTATTTAAAATTATTGAACAGCTCCCCATGATCTATATGATAAATTCTAAATTTATTCTATTACATACAAGGTGAGTTGACACTGAGCCACTAGAGGACTGAAACTGTGCCATTCCTACAATTATATCCCCAGTGCCAAACACAGTGCTTGACATACAATGGATGTGCAATCAGCATTTGCTAATAAGAACAGAGAAAAATGAAAGTTGGTTCAACAAGTCCATGTTCATCTTTCCACTCAGTTACCTCCCCAGTAAGGACTGACTCATAACTCCAAAATGCACTGAACCACTTGCAGCTCTTTGAAGATACCATATACAGCCATGCCTCTCCATCAGCTTTTATTTGTGTCTGCCCTCTCTGCCATTCTCTGTCTGCCTGAGTTCTCCTCAGAGTTTTCCTGTGCTTCCTCTATGAAGTTCCCCCATGCACTTGCTGGTTTCTCCTGAGACATAAGTCTATGCCTGCATCTAAGTGCTCTTCTAGCACCATTACCCATAACTCTATAATGGATCACACTCGATTGCAATGTACTATTTCGGATCAATGTACTCAAATGCATATAAGCTCATGAACATCAACACACACTCCTACACACACCACACCTGCACACACCCTGTTTCCAGGACACACAAATAACGTAGACTCCTTGAGGGCAGGGACCAGAGCACAGTGAAGGTATATGGTAGAAACAAAGCAATATTATTAAACAAACAAACAAACAAACAAACAAATAAATAAATGCAAGAATGAGTGAAGAAGTCTACGATGAAAAATAGATCCAGAGGCTGGCCTGGTGGTGCAGCAGTTAAGTGTGCATGCTCTGCTTTGGCAGACCAGAGTCTGCCAGTTTGGATCCTGGGTGCGGACATGACACTGCTCATCAATGCCATGCTGTGGTAGGCATCCCACATATAAAGTAGAGGAAGATGGGCATGGATGTTAGCTCAGGGCCAGTCTTCCTCAGCAAAAAGAGGAGGATTGGCAGATGTTAGCTCAGGGCTGAACTTCCTCAAATAAAAAATAAATCCAGTGAACAATATTTTCAACTGGTTCTGAGATTGAGAGCTGGAGTGGCATCAAGGTCACACCTTTTCCAAAAATAATTTAGGATCAAATTTACAATAAAGTGGACACTTTGGAGTTGTGAGAAAGGTCAGAAGAGCCTCTTAAGCACAGCCATACATGAGATGGTGGGATGAGGAAAAGAAGGAATGCAGGAAGCTAATATTTCAGTCACACTGGATCAGGAACAGAGAGAGACTCATTAGTGGAAACAGCTGTTAGAAATTTGGGAGGGAATAGCCACAGGAAAGAAGATAGATTCTGCAGTACATATAATTCAGCTCTTGAAGTTGACAATCACGTACCTGGTACAAACTAACAATTACTAAGACATTTATTGGTTTCTTAAATTGACCATTGACTATTGACTGGCTCATCCAATTATATATCAAATTTAGGTCCACTCAGATATCCTATACAATAATTTTATTTAGCACTTCTGACTGATACTGAAAGTAGCATAAAAAGCAAGAATGTATTGATTATTAAAGTTTATTCATAAGTTTTGGATTGAGAGATGAAAGATCTTGCTCCGCTTTAGCCTGTCTACTTGTTTGCCATGTGTTATAGGTTGAGCTGTTTCCCCCCAAAAAAGACATGTTGAAGTTATAACCCCCAGTGCCTCAAAATGTGAGCTTATTTGGAGATATTGTCTTTACAGAAGTAATCAAGTTAAGATTAGGTCATTAGGGTTGGCCCTAATTGAATATGACTGGTGTCTTTATAAAAATGGGAAATTCAGGGCCAGCCCTGGTGGCCTAGTTGTTGAGTTCAGAATGCTCCACTTCAGCAGGCTGGGTTGGGTTCCAAGGCACAGACCTACACCTCTCTGTTAGCTGCCATGCTGTTCTGGCAGGCCACATACTAAGAAATAGGGGAAGCTTGTCATGAATGTTAGCTCAGAGAGAATGTTCCTCAGCAAAAAAAAGCAGGGGAATTCAGACACAGAGACAGATATGCACAGAGAGATGAAGCCCATATGAAGATAGAGGATGGAATGACGCATCAAACAAGCCAAGAAACATCAAAGATTGCCAGTAAAGAAATAGAAACCAGGAAAAGGCAAAGAAGCATTCACCCCCTAAGGTTTGAGAGAGGACACAGCCTTACCTACACCTGGATTTTAGACTTCTAGTCTCCAGAACTGTGAAACAATAAATTTTGTTGGTTTAAGCCACCTTAGTTTTGGGTACTTTGTTATAGCAGCCCTAGCTAACTAATACATTGGTGAACTTAAATAATATTTCATCTTGGAGGTTTTTAATCTATAAAATTGAAATAAGATGATAATATGTTATATTCATTATTTAAGGGTTGTTTGGAGAATCAAATGATGGAACAGCATAAAGTATGTAGCAAGTAGATTATATGAGTTTGTAGTCTTTCATACTCATTTTCTGCAGCTATTTAGAAATTTGTATTCTCTATTAATATACTAGCTTAGACTTCCTATAATTAAGTTTAAGCATATGGTATTATTTCATATCTAGCCAGTTATGGTGCTTATTAGGTAATTACCTATAATTTCTTTAATTTGCACTCCAATGACAATTGTGAAATAAATTAACACTCCTTCTAAGAATTAGCAATAATTAGTATATTTCAGTTAAGCCAGAATAAATTAAGCCAACACACACACTCCTAAAAAGGAACAGGATAGGGAGTGTGAAGTCTTGTGTCTTGAATTCAGATATGAATTTAAAATTTTCTTTTTTATGATTTCCAATACTGTCATCTATGTCTATAGATTTATAGAATCCTTGAAGTGGCACTAGTGATGATCTAGTGCCATATTCTAAAATTTCCCTTTAGTAGTGTTTATCGAAAAGAAGCTTTAAGGACTGCCTAATTGAACTGAAATACTCATCAAAATATTTCATTTTTCTCCTTCTCCCATCACATCCCTGCAGATCTAGTGATGGTGAGGCAACTAGTAAAACCCTACATGCAAACGACAAAGTTTGAAATCCACAAAACTCAAAAGCTTACTTTTCACTGTAACACCTCTCTAAGTTAATCATTTAGGTATACACTTTTAAAACTTTATGTTTATTTTACGTAAACTGCCATATGGTTCTATAGATGTGCCTACTTGCTCTAATAACTTTCTAATAATATTTAGAGAGTGAAGATATATTTTTATATTCAGCCTCAGGCCTAAAGTGCAGAATATATTTCTTTCCTATACACTGCAGGTCACCAAGAGCATTAATGAGACTCTTACAAAACATTTCACAGAAGAATCAGCAGATAATAATCAGATCAAAGCACATATTTCTATGATACTCTCTTACCTCAGTATACAATCATATACTCAACTACTGATTTGCTGCAGGGGATAATAGCAGCATTCTTGCTAGACTTTAAGCCTAAGGAAAAATAAATTCCAAATGGGTGACTGGGGGAGATATGTGATCTGCTGATTCTCATAATCATTATACCAGATTGCTTGTGCTTTGGACTCTCAGGCGGGGGGAAATATGTTATTGGGCATGAAGGCAAGGGGCTTAAGAATGCCAGGCCCTTGCAGGAACAGAATACTGCCTGCATACCTTGCTGATTGTCCTTAAGATACTCCCCAAGGGAATAACCTTGGATCGGCTGGTGTGCTTTGGGTGATGAAGAATAGAACCTTTGGACTCTGGCCTGCATGTCCCTGCAGGCATGAGTTTCTGCTGTTGTAATTGCTTGTGATTCTTTACCTGCAAATAAATATGTGGCGATCCGAGGAACCTCACCTCATCCTTGAGGCTGATGGTCCCCTGTCCCATTGAATAATACAGATTGTGTTCTATTAATTCCATCCGCCGCTTTGGCTGGCTGCCTAGCTGGTCTCAGCAGCACTGATTAAATTTACAAACATATGCACACAGTGGGAACAAGATGCCATTTAGTTTAGCTTAATTTCATAGGGAATGAGATATTGGTTTTGGTCAATTGAATTTGAAATACCTTTTGTTTACCTGTTAGTCAAACAACCAAATTAGAACAGGTTCCAAAAACAGTACTATTCTGGATACACTCAGTGTTTCTCTTTATTCTATTTTTTCAACATTGTAATAAGCAAGGTATTTACATTCTGAGATGGCTGTAAGAGATGTTTCAACCAATTCCCTATTTCTTAATTGCCTTCTTTGTATAATGGCAATCATAAAAAGAACTTTGAATAATTCATATTTCCTAAGAAAACATTAATTCCTATTATAAATATTTGGTTAACACCTACTATGTGTCAAGGATTGAGATAGGAGCTAAGGATAAAATTAGTGAAGAAAAATAGACATGATCCCTGCTCCTATGGAGGTTATAGTTTAATAATTATATGATCACAGTGAGTATAAAGTAATTAACTGACATAATGCTATGGAGAAAAGGAGCATGGTTTTATGAAAGTATATAAATTACAGGATCAGAAAAGCCTTCTTGAGAAAGTAATAAGTCGAGATATGAAAGATGTGTAGAAGTTAACAAGGCATAAGAAGAATGAAAGAATATGCAGATAAAGAAACATGTGAAAGCCCTATAGAAAGACAGAGCATGGCATGGAGGCTGTTCCAGGGGCTGCATCACACATAGCAAAGATAAGCATCAGAGGAGGCAAGACAGCAGCAAATCTCACTGAGACAGAATGGACATGACTCTAATGACAACTGGTAATCATGGAAGAATTCTTAAGCAAGGAGGACTTTATTGATGACATTATATGTTTTAATCTTTGAAAAGATCAGTATGCTACAGTGTGGAAAGAAGACTAGCACAAAGCTGAGGGATAAGCAAGAGAAGACACAGAAAGCTATGGGAGACCAGGCAAGAAATGATGACAGCATGGACAAGGCAACAGTTCTCAGCCAGAGAAGGAACTATCCACTCATTCAGTGATGTTTACAAGTGACTGTGGGAATTTTGGATGTCACAATGGATAGCGAAAGCTAAAGGCATTTAGCAGGTGAGGGCCAGGGATGTCAAGTGTGCTACAATGCATAGAATGGTTCCCTACAACAAATAAATCTTTCTTCAAAAATGCTAATAGGCCTCATTTGAGAAAAACTGGATAGGGTAATGTTGACAGAAATAGAGAAAAGTTTATGAATGTTGATGCTGGTAAGGTATGAAAGATGTATTTGAAAGAGTGTGGAAAATAATTTCTAAATTTCTGGCTACTAGAACTGAACAGATGCAGTTAAGGAATTGGGGATCACAAGGGAAAATAATTATTGATGGAATAGGCATTATTTTATTCTTCAGAATGTTGATATGAAATGTATTTGAGACATCCAAATATAGATCTTGGAAAAATAGCTTCCAAGTAGATCTGTATCTCAGGAGAGTGGCCTGGTTTATATATTTAGATGTGGCTTATAGATGGTAATTGAAACTATGATTGTGGATAAGATTGAGTGAAGAGACAGAGTATAGTCCAAGAAGAGAAGAGAAGAGAACTTGAGGCTGGAATTTGAGAAACTGATATCTAAATGTCTTGTAGAAAGGGAAGAAATAGCAGGGCCATACAAAAAGAAGTAGCACAGAAAATCAAAAAATCATGGGAGATTATTGACAAAGAAGCAAGAGAAGAGTGTCTTAAGAAGGAATAAAAGTCTGCATCACCTAATGTTATTGAAAGAGAAAATATAAAAATTTAAAAATCATTGTATTTGTCAACATGGAAGTGATTTTTTTATTTTTTTTTTTTTTGCTGTGGATGATTCATCCTGAGCTAACATCTGTTACCAATCTTCTTCTTTTTTTTTCTGTATGTTATCCACCACCACAGCATGGCCACTGACAGACGAGTGGTGTAGGTCAGCACCTGGGAGCCAAACCCAGGCCACAAAAGCAAAGCACTCTGAAATTAACCACTAGGCCACAGGGACTGCCCCAAAATGGAAGTGATTATTGATCTCAGCTAATAGAGTTTCAGTGGACTGACGATAGAGGAATGTATGTGAGAGTGACCAAATGGGAGGAAATAGAGACAGAAAATACAGAAATGCCTCTTTCAAGAAACTGCCCTGGTAAAAGAGAGAAAAGATAGGGAGAAGCATCTACGGAAGAATGTGTTCCAGTTATCTGTTGGTGTGTCAAAACATCCAACAAATTTAGTGGCTTAAAACAAGCACTTTTTGTAAATGTATCTCCTAGTTCTGAAGGCTGATTGGGGAGCTCTAGGTTGGAGTCTTTCTTGTGGTTGCAGTCAACACCAGACTGAGACTGGGATCAAGGATCTTCTCATCTAAATCGAGTCAAGATGGTGATGAGGTTTCTTGCATTTGGTTCCTGACACAAAGCTCCTCAAATGATGTTTCTCTGAGTCTGAGACTGGTAGAAAGTTATCTGCCCCCACAAACCAAATACAATGGTTGGACAGACATAAAAGCACCAAAATGAACCTCCCTATCGAAGAGAGAAAAAGCAAGGCAGCAAACAAGGTCCAAATCAATTCTGAAGTGGAACTTAGCACAGACTGCCAGTTGTGTTTTGGATTTTTAATCAACTCTCAAGATATGATTTTTGTTCAATAAATGCCATCATTCTAAAGTGTACAATTTGTTGCATTTTCACAGATATGCAAAACTATTATACTACCACAATTAAGAGTTAAAACATTTCCTTCACCCCAAAATTTCCCTGTGCTTTTTAATCCAACCCTTCCTCCAACCATTCACAAGTGAACAATGCATATTCTCACCATCGATTAGCTCACATTTCTAAAACTTATCTAAGTGGAATTATATGTTATGTAAACTTTTGTGTCTGAATACCTTCTACAAATTATTTTGCCATTCATCTATGCTGCTGTGTGAATCAGAAATTTGCTTCATTTTATTGCTGAATAGTATTTCATTGTACGGGTATACTACACTTTGTATATTCATTCAAAAGTCATTGGCATTTGAGTTATTTCTGGAAGGTAATTAGTATTTGGGTGATGAACATGATGTAGTCAACACAGAAACTGAAATTTAATGATGTACACCTGAAATTTATATAACGTTATAAGCCAATGTCACCCCAATAAAAAAAGAGAAAGAAACCTGATCACTGAAGATGTCTAGCATTTTTTATGTGCTTATTGGTCATTTACGTATCTTTTTAATGAAATGCTTTTCAAAATTTTGCCCATTTTTATTGGGCTGTTTGACTTATGTTGAGTTATAAAAGTTGTTTTTAATATTCAGTACACAAGTTCTTTGTAACATATATACAATAATATGTACAATTCTTTGTACAATATATATATTGTAAATATTTTCTCCCAATCTGTGGCTTAACTTTCTATTTTCTTAAATGTGTCATTTGAGAAGCAAGACTTATAAATTTTCATAATGTTTGACTTATTTTCTCTTTTAAGAATCGTGGATTTTTTTGTGTTCTAGGTAAAGCTTTTAACCTTAAGTAACAAATATTTTCTTCTACTAGTTGTATAAGCTTAGCGTTCGTATTTAAATCTATGATCTCTTCAAGCATGGAGTGATGTAAGGGTAAACATTTATTTTCTCTATGTGAATATTCAGTTGTCCCAGCATGATTTGTTGAAGAGACTTTTCTTTTCCCCTTAAAATGCTCGCACAACTTCATGGAAAATAAACTGGCCATATATGTATATGACTACTTCCAGACTCTTTATTTCACTTCATTGATCTATATGTCCATACTTTCACCACGCTATTTTAATTACTATAGTTTTATAGTTGGGATTGAAACCAGATCATGGAAATCCTTTAACATTGTTTATCCTCTTTAATATTTCATTGGTGATTCTAAGTCTTCCACATTTCCATATGCATTTAAAAATAAGTTGGTTGATTTATACAAAGAAACAAAGCAATTTTGATTAGATTGTGTTGAATCTATAGATGAATTTCAAGAGAATTGGCGTCTTAAAAATTTTGCATCTTTCAACTTATGAATATGATGTTTCTCTCCATTCATTTAGGATTTCTTTAATTTTTTTTTCAGAGAAGTTTTGTACTTGTTGAGTGTATAGGTCTTGCACATATTTCGTTATATTTATTGCTAGATATTTCATTTTCGTGGATGCTATTTTAAACAGAATTGCATTTCTTATTCCATTATTAGTTTTTATTGCTAACGTATTTGATGATACAATTGCTTTTGTGTGTCGACCTTATAACCTGGGATCTTGTTAAACACAATTTTTAGTTCTACTAACTTTGTAATAGATTCCTTAGTATTTTCAAAATACACAATTATGTCATCTGTAAATAAAGGCAGTTCTACTTCTTTATTTTAAACCCTCAGGTATTAATTTCTTTTTCTTGACTTATTGCACCAGTTAGGACTTCTAGTATAATGCTGAATAGAAGTGATGAGAGAATATATGCTTTCCTTCTTCCTAATCTTAAGAGAAAGTATTAGTTTTCCACCAAGTATAACCTTAGCTATTGGTCTTTCACAAAAGTTCCTCTTCAAGTTGAGGAAGATTCTTTTTGTTTTGTGAAGAGGGAACTAAATTTTATTTGTGGCATAATACTGATGCAGAGTGAGCTACATATAAAGAAAGCTCTAGCTATTGCAGATAAAACTTCCTTGAGCTTTTGTCTAAGTACTAGTGTTTGCACTACCAGTTTGTAAATTATGTGAAACCAGGAAAATAATCCCTGGAAATCAGTAGACTAAGCAGTACCTGGAACTCACATAGAACTACAAATAGGGCATGTTCATATTCCTGTCAACCATAGTAGAAACACCCTGTAACACATTAGAAAGTGTAGAGTCTCCAGAACTATATAAATATAACCAAACATTAACAGACATGCAGAGAGGCAGAAAAATAGAGTCCATGATATAGAGAAAAAAATCAATTATTAAAGACAGAGAGAAATGAAAGAGGTGATTAAATTATCATACAAGTACATTAAAACAGTTGTTATAAATATGCTTCATATATTCAAGAAGGTAAAAGGAAAGATGACCATACTGAGGAGAAAAATGGAAAATGGAAAAAGACTCAAAGAGAACTTATGTATGAAATCTCTAGAATATCTAATACAAATTTTTAACAATGTGATAGAACTAATTAGCCAATAGTGGAGATAAAACCAAATAATAAATATACTCAATGGAAAATAAGGCAGAAAAAAGGAAACAATGAGCAAATGAGACAAATAAAAATAAAATTGCAAATGTTAGATATACACCAAACCATACTGATAACTACATTAAACATAAAAGGCAGAGATTGTCAGATCAGGTGAAAAAAAAAAACCTCACTAACATCATATACTGCGTAGAATAAATTCTCTTTAAGTACAAGATGCAGATAATTTAAAAGAGGACAGAAAAAATATACCACACATACATTAATCAACCGACAGATGAAATGGATATATGGATACAAAGAAAATTTCAAAACAAAGACATTGCTATAGATAAAAAATTTCATAATAAAATTCTAAATGGTTTGCTCTAAAATATATGAAGCAAAATCTTCTATAACTTAGGAGAAATAAACAAATAGAAAACTCTACAATCAATTTTGGATATTCCAACATTCTTCTCTCAGTAATTGATCAAACACCTAGACAGATAGATTAAAGATATAGAAGAACTGAACAACACTATGAACTAACTTGACCTAACTGACATTTATAAAACACTCTGCCAAAGAACAGCTGCATACACATTCTTTTCAAAAGTACAAAGAACATTCACCAAGTTAGAATTTCAACAAATTTTACATTCTAAAAAATAAATGGTCTCAACAATTTTAAAATATTTGAATCATATAAAGTATTTCTCTAATCACTGTAGTATTAAACTATAAATTAATAACAGAAATATATCTGGAAATTAAATCATAAACTTCCAAGCAACCCATCAATGAGAGAAGAAATCATGAGGTAAATCTTTAAGTTTCAGTTAAAGCAGTACTTAGAGTGAAATGTATAGCATTATATGCTTACATAAGAAAAGGAGAAAGGAATTAAACCAATAATCTATGCTTCTACCTTAAGACATTAGAAAATGGAGATAAAAATTAAACTCAAAGAGAGGAAATAATAGAGGTAAGTGTAGAAACCAATGAAATATATAGCGGACAAGCAATAAAGAACACCATTGAAACTCAAAGATCATCCTCAAAAAGACTGAGAAAATTGATAAACCATTAACTAAGCTTCTCTAATATTGCCTACAGAAATTAAATAAGTCTAAAATAAATGGAGAGCTATATCACATTTATTGGTGGGATGACTCAACATTCTTAAGATGTCAGGTATCTTTAAATTGATCTATATATTTAATGCAATTCCAATCAAAATCCCAGGAGATGTTTAAAGAAGTTGGAAAGCTGATACTAAAATTTAGAATTTAAAATGAGAGTGCAAAGGAGCTAGAGAAAACAATTATTAAAACAAAAAAATTGATTGACTCACGGGGCTGGCCCCGTGGCCGAGTGGTTAAGTTCGCGCGCTCCGCTGCAGGCGGCCCAGTGTTTCATCGGTTCGAATCCTGGGCGCGGACACGGCACTGCTCGTCAGACCACGCTGAGGCGGCGTCCCACATGCCACAGCTAGAGGAACCCACAACAAAGAATACACAACTATGTACCGGGGGGCTTTGGGGAGAAAAAGGAAAAAATAAAATCTTTAAAAAAAAAAAAAAAAAAAAAAAAAAAAAAAAAAATTGATTGACTCACATCACCCAATTTTGAGACAATATAAAGCTGGAAGAATGCATTTCCATACATATATCCTATATAGGACTGTTATGGAGAATTTATAAAGAACACTTGCAACCCAATAAAAAGAATCAAAACAATCAAAAATCCCTTAAAATGTGTAATAGGTTTAAATAGACACCTCATTGTATTAGATATACAAATGAACGAGTACACAAAAGATATTCAAAATCATTAGGCATTAGGGAAATACAAACTAAAATCACAATGAGATTCTACTGAATAATTATTATAATGACTAAAAAAAACCCTGATACTACTAAATGTTGACAAAAATGTGGAGCAACTGAAGCTCTAATATATTGTAGTGAGAATTCCTAATAGTTCAGCAACTTTACTAACTTTAATTTTGTTATTTTTGTTTTTAATATTGTTTTGTTTTGTTTTTGTAAAGTTAAATCTACACTTACCATATGATCCAGTATTCACACTCCTAGGCACTTAACCAAGAAATATACAAACACATGTTTATAGCAGCTTTGTTCAAAATAAAACAAAACTGGAAAAACACAAATACCCTATCAATTGATGAATGGGTAAATAAACTTCAGTACACAAAAACAATGGAATACTACCCAACAATAAAAAAGAATGAACTATCAACAGAATTCAAAACATGCAGAAATCTCAAAAGGATTATGTTAAATTAAAGAAATCATAATAAAAATGATACATCATTTATGATTGTATATATAGGAATTCTAGAAAATTCAAAATGAGAGTAACAAGATACAGATCAGTGCTTTCCAGGACCACGTCTGGAGGAGGTAATGGGGTGTAAAGGAACCTCAGGAATTTTAGTGGTGGTGCAAATGCCATATATCTTGTTTATGGTAGTGGTTTTACGACTGTATACATTTGTTAAAGTTGGATGAGCTGCATTTAAAATAGAAAATGTTATTGTTTTAAAGTGTACCTCAATAAAGCTTATTTTAAAAACTGCAAATTCACAAGCCTCACGTTGGGGATCTACATTTTAAGAATGTATCTCTCTCTGGCTTCTGACTCTTCTTTTCTTAGGCCCCCTGGTAATTCCTCCATGCACATGTAATTGAGTTCTCAGCTGAGCATTTTGGAAGTTTATACTCAGAGTTCAAGTTTCATGACTTATTCAGTTCTCTTATTGCTAATATTTCATTTCTTATTTTTTAACTGTTCGCCCAGTTTCAAACTATGAACCAGTGAGAGTGTGCTGAAATTTTCTTCACCAGGAGCTGTGAACACATGGGAGCCATCTTATACCAAAAAGCTACAAACCCCCACCTCTTGCCTTCTTCCATTTGCATTTTTGAGAATAAACATTTCTTTGGCTTTGTTTTTGCTTTTGAATTCTCTCAGCATTTTTAAATAGCTTTTTGTTAATCCAATTTCATAATAGTCACTTCTGGGAGAATTCATACAACGACTTCACTTGTCAACACTACTGGAAGTCAATGACCAGTTTTTTGATTAGGGCCCAGAGCTGTTTCATGAATTGATTTTCTTAGGTTCTGTCCTCTGGGCTTCTGTTTATGCTCTCTGAGTCACCTCATGCTTCCTGGCCCTAAACAGCTGATGGTCCCAGGGCCTCGTTTCATTTTGCACTTTCCCTGTCCCTTTAAGTTTGAGGTAGTGGTACTTCCACCAGGACAATTTTCTTAAAAATTGTGCAGATTTTTCTATTAGTTTTATTATAGAACAAAATCCAACTACAAATCTCTTTGAAATGTGCCTTGTCTACCTTGAGCTTCCTATAAAGCCACTCCTAACGTGCATAGAAGGCATTTTTAAACAGAGAAGAATACTAGGTACGCACTTGAGTTCCTTCAAAGGCCTTTGTCTTTCTGAAAGGTTTCATCAGATGCCATCTTATATCTTACTGAAGTTCAAAAAGAAGTCTTACAGACTCATCCCGTATTTTATTTTTTCCCAAAGCATTTCCTATTTATTTTATTTATTTGGAGGAAGATTAGCCCTGAGCTGACATCTGCCTCCAATCCTTCTCTTTTTGTTGAAGAAGACTGGCCCTGAGTTAACGTCTGTGCCCATCTTCCTCTATTTTATGTGAGAGGCCTGCCACAGCATGGCTTGACAAGTAGTGCATAGGTCCGCAACTGGGATCCGAACCAGTGAACACCAGGCCACCGAAGCAGAACAGCTGAACTTAACCACTACGCCACCAAGCCAGCCCCTCCAAAGCATTTCTTAATATGAGGTATTTTTTGCCATCTGGAGAGGTTGGGAATAACAAAAAGCATTTTTCTTGAACCATTCAAATCCTAGCTCCTTTATAGTTCCTTTAAGTTTTGATGAAACCTGAATAGTCCCTTTTTTTTTTAGTTCATCTCTATTCTCTCTAATTTTACTATAGTCATCTAGAAGAAGGCTGGCGCTATTTTTTTTTTTTTTTAATTTTTTTTTTTTTTTTTTAAGATTTTATTTTTTCCTTTTTCTCCCCAAAGACCCCTGGTACATAGTTGTGTATTCTTCGTTGTGGGTTCCTCTAGTTGTGGCATGTGGGACGCTGCCTCAGCGTGGTCTGACGAGCAGTGCCATGTCCGCGCCCAGGATTTGAACCGACGAAACACTGGGCCGCCTGCAGCGGAGCGCGCGAACTTAACCACTCGGCCACGGGGCCAGCCCCATAGGCTGGCGCTATTTTTAAAAATTCTGCTTAAATGTTCTGCCAAGTTAAATCATTGATTTCCTTAAGTGTGTTTCCTACTTTCCACAAGTACTTCCACAAAGTATTGCTAAACTTTCCAATACTACATATCAAGAGAACCCTTTCTTTCTTCTTGTAAAGAAATTTCCTTATTTTCCTTTAGCCATCATAGAAAGCCTTCTCCAGGCTAGTTAGGTTTATGCTAATAGTCTCCTCAAGGCTAGCTCAGGCTCCACCCACACTTAGTCCCCAATGATTGCATATGTTTTAGGTTTTCCTTCGAGCAGCATCCCTATTATTGATACTAACTTATCTTCCTATTATTTATTGATTAACAAATCACCCTGAACACCTAGTGGCTTTGAGCAATAATTATTTTATCATTATGTCTCATGTTTCTTGAGGTTGACTGGGCTCAGCTAGGCAGTTCTCAATCAGGGTTCTCATATTTTTGCAGCTGAGGATGGAGTCATCTTGAAGGTTTGCTTACTCATATTAGACAGGGGGTTGATGCTTATCTGCTAGGTCCTCAGTCAGTTGGGTCAGTTGACTGGAGCCCTTCCTTCCATGTGGACACTCTGAGTGATCTGGGCTTACTCACAGCATGGTGATTCAGTTACAGAGCTGGCATACGAAAAGGCAGGATGTAGAAGCTGTCAGCTTCTTAAATTTTGGTTCTAGAAGTAGATGTAGTGAAACTTTTGCTGTATTCTATTATTCGAGCAATCACAGAGCCCAAATTCAAGGAAGGGAGCATAGACTTCATTTCTTGATGATGTGAGTGTTAATGTATTTTGTTCTCCATGTCTTAAAACTACTGGATGCTTTAATATTACAAAAAGTTAACATGAGCGCCGTATCCACTAAGATATTTAAATGCACTAAAGTCCATTGCTTTGAAGACAGAGAGCTCCATCTAGAACAGAAGTCAGGAGAATTTTCAACCTGCCTTATACCCTTTCTGTTTAAGAATCACTTGTAATATTGTTCATTATTCTTCACTATCAAAGCAGTTACAGAACTGCTTAACCTCTGCCACCCCATACACACACAGACATGCACACACCATTTTGAACCATTGTGATTAAGTTTATTGCACTAAGTTATAGATATTGACCTTGAGAGTGAAAGTCATGAGTTTTACTAAGGATTTCAACATAAATATATATTGGGCCCTTATAATAAAATTAAAAGTGCTATTGTTAATTAATGATACGATATGACTAGCAAATTCAAAATAGCAACCAAAAATTTGAAATAAAATATTTTAATAAGTTAGTAAATGCAAAGTTCATATATAAAAATAACAGTTTTTCTTTATAAAATCAATAACTAACTAGAAAATGTAATAGAAGAAAATATTTCATTTATAGTATCATCACATAAAATGGAAATCTTAAAAAACCTTAATAAGCAATGTAAAGTTCTTAAAAAGTAGAAAACATTAAAACTCAATGGCAAAACAGAAATGAATTTTTATAAATGGAAAGATACGTCATTCTCAAATACAAAGATCTGATATTTTAAAGGTGTCACACTTTTCCCCAACAAATTTATAAAATACAGTGAAATCCCAAAGTGCCAATAGAATTTTTGTGAGAGAGAAAGCCTTAGCAAAATAATATGAAAATTACTCTTTTTGAAAAGAAGACTAATGAGATTAAAAGAGAATGAGCCTGATGCTAACACACACAATGAAAAATAATATAAACTTAATGATAGTGGTCTAGGATTAGGTTCATAAATAGTGTAACATCATTGAGCATCTGAAAATAGACCCAAATAAATGCAGAAATTTTTCATATAATGAAGATGTACTTTCACATAACTATGGTTTATTAAATTTTATATTTGTAATTATATTAAGTATGAATTGTTATGTTCTCCAAATAAATTGGAGAAAATGACTAGAAGTTTTTTGTTTTATTTTATGCAAAGGGAGAGAACTATTTTCACTTCTGTCCTTGCACTAAAAAATATTCCAAATTAATTAAAATTGAAATGTAACAATTTGAAGCTACAAAAGTAGTAAATGTAGATAAAGTTTTCTTTAATATTTCTAACAAGGAAGTAAGAGTGTCCCACGAAAATAGAAACTCAAAACCACAACAATAAAGAACATCCATATTGACCACCTAAATGCAAACTTTCTGCTTACTACAAAAATATCTAGATGGAGAATAAAACACTAGCGAAAAATCTACTTACAAAACATAAGATATAAGTTTTGATTTCCTTAATAATAAAAAGCTTGTTATAAATTAACTATTAAAAAAGACTAAAGCGCCGTTTAAAATGGGCCCATAAAAATCAATGAAAAAATTCTCAACTTTGCTTATCATTAAAGAACAGCAAAGTAAAGCAATGACCAAGTATATCAAACCTTACGGTGCCATTTACCAACATGTAATCCTGCAATGCTTGCATTTACAGGCTTTTAAAGGAGGCTATAGGTCTTCTTTTCTTGAAATATTCTCCTACTAATTTGATGTAGGTGACTAATTAAATATATCATTCATGAGAAATGCAGCATTTTCCTGCTTTCTTAAGCCATGTTGATTGTAAAGTTCTTGGTGTGACATGAAAATATTACATCCTGCTAGAATAATGTTGGCCTAAGTAGGTTTGTTTAAAAATTAAAATCAGCAGATTTTTATGTATTTAGTATTTTACAAGAATCGCCAAGAAGACTGCAAAGAACTCATGAGTCAGGATAAAATGCATTAGAACTATGAGAATTTACAACTTCACATAATGCTTAAAATCTCTCAGCTATTCTAGGAGGTTTTCAAGAGGCAGTAAAGTAAGAAGTAGACTTGAATGTCATGAGTTTCAAGCACACAATGCCATTTAACTGACTGATTTGAAATCTGAAAGTAGTTTGTTTAATTTGAGGTCAAATAATCTGAGACAAGAATTTGTGCTAGAAGCCAGTGACTGCATTGAAATCCACCATGACTTAAGGTTGGTATTACTAGGGTGACTGTTCATTCATGCTCACTTAGGATAACTCCATTTTTTACATACTATTCTGGAATCTCATCCAGCTTAGTACTTCCTGAATGATAATAACATTTGTAATATTATTAAAATTATACTTAAAACCAGGATAGCTTCATCTACCTCCACTTTCCATTTCACTCTTAAGTCTCGTGTAGTAGCATATGAATTGCAAGTACAATGAGCAGAGATCTCACTTCAAGAGGTGTTTTTCTGAAAAACAAACAGTGATAATCCATCTCTCTTTTGCTCTTTCCATGCATGCTATTTTCTGATTAAATGATATATAATTGGATACAAGCATCTAGGAACAGTTGACACCTTCTCATCTTTCTTGCAGGTAGCAGACAAATTAGATGCTAATGTTCTGCTAGTTTCCCATCCAGTTCCATGGGCTGTGCCTGCAAGGTGTGTGAAGCTGACAGAGCACAATTGATGGGGGGAAATGGGAAATATGGACAATTATGGTTTATGGAAAAATGAAATATGGGTAATAGAAGCTGAGCAGTCCTCCTATATTGTTATGATAGAGAGAGAAAGTAATCTAAATACTTTTGGTACAGCAATTTGTCAATTATTATAAAATCTATAACTTTTTATTTATTTCATTCATTCTTTGATTATACTTTTAAAGAAATTAAAAAATATTGCATATCAGAAAGCTCAACAATTCAAGTGTGTAATGAGAAACCAAATACAAATTAAGTTCTCAAAAATATTTGACCATTTGTATATAACTTGCCCAAGATATTTGTTTGTCATTATCATCCACCATGAGGCTGTAGTGATGACACTAATCCTTTGAAAACAAGAAGACAAAAATCTGGTGAAGAAGCATCAGTATCCACTTCAAAAGTTAGTCATTACTTAAAAAGACTGTGCCCCAAAGATGAAAAGTTAACACACGAAACTGCAGGTGTGTTTACATATCACCCTGTAGACAATTTTTATTTATATAAAAGGATTAATCTAAATTAAATTTTATCCATTTTTTTTTAGGAAGATTAGCCCTGAGCTAACTTCTGCCAATCCTCCTCTTTTTGCTGAGGAAGGCTGGCCCTGAACTAACATCCGTGCCATCTTCCTCTACTTTATATGTGGGATGCCCACCACAGCATGACTTGACAAGCAGTGCCATGTCCGCACCTGGGATCCCAACCAGTGAACCCCGGCTGCCGAAGTGGAACGTGCGCACTTAACCGCTGCGCCACTGGGCGGGCCCCAAATTTTATCCATTTTTAATTCAAGTGTTTTTGTGCTTGTCTAAAAACTGAAACGATAGTTGTTAATGTGCTCATTTTGTTAGCAGAAGACAAATTTCTTTGTTAAATAATGCTGCTTTTCTATCAGTGACGTTGGTTCCCTCAAACAAAGGAGGGTATGCACGGGGTCAGAGTCCAAAATTCCAACAGATGCCTTGTTGTTGGTTCAAGGTTGTGTGCTACTCCCGTCCAGTGGTGCTTGAAGCCACTGGATAGCTTCTGACTCACACAAGTATCACAGAAAGACAGTTTCTACCTAATCCAATAAAGCTAAATTAGTCTCAGAGACAAATTTCTCCTTCCACTAATCTACTCGTGAGAATTCTCCAAATAGGTTATACAGTAGTGCTTCTCAAACTTTCATGTGATATGAATCTTGTGAAAATACGGACTCACATTCATTAGATCTGGGTAGAAGTCTGAGATTCTGCATTTCTAACAATCTTCCAGGTGACAACCATGCTTTGAGGAGAAGCTGTTAGAGCTCATTAAACACCATGCCCAAATCTATTTTTAACTCTAGTTCTATGACTTTGCTCCTACCGCCATAGAGTCAATATGGCAAAGGTGCCGAAACCACACCATATAGATAATTGCCTATATTGCCTAAGATTTCTACATAAAAATGTTGGTCTAAATAGTGCTAATCCAAAAAATACTTTGTAGTCTAAGTAAAACAACAGTGATCTGCTTTCTCTACTAAGCTAAAGATACCAAGTATCAAGGAAATCAAATTTTTTTAAATTTGAAGGTTATGATGATTTCTAAAATTGAAAATGATGCCAGAAATGTGCCCAAGTAACATCATAAACAGTATGCTATTCATACTTTAGATTTTGTTTTAAAATAGGAGTTGATAAACTAAATATCCAAAAGTAATCCCCATTTGTGAGACTAGAAAGGAGGATTAAAAACTGAAAATAAATTTACTATTTTTCTACCTAACTAGAATATATTCCTATGAGCAAAAAATAACATCTATTGTAAAATTTATATGGTACTAAAAGTTAATTTTATGACTACATAAAATTACTCTGGCTAAAGCAAATAAAGGAAGATTTAAAAATTAAGAAAAAAATTTAGTCTGATCAACCTGCAGAATTACATGTAGTATAACATTTGATAAAATTATGAATTATGTGAAATTTAAGTACATTGGTCTCACTTTAGATTTTACATTTACATTTACATTACTCTATCGAGTCTCTTACTTACTTTTCATGTTAATTTACTTTATCTTACCTCAATTCAATATTTACCCCTAGACTATAATAGATGATAACCTTATATTTTCTCTTTCTCCATAGACTATTTCACTTTAACAAGAGTACTTTACTACTATATAAAATAAAATTTCAGATAAGAATTAGTTAATAAATAGTACATTTTGTGGAATTGGAATCAATCTGGCCCCTTTAAAATCAGATTTAACCAAATAAAATAGACCAGCTCTGCCTTTAATTAAATCATAGAAGCATCAATGATATTGATGTAGTTTGGATCCTTTTCTTTGGATTATTTTACTTTCTATGGTGTCATTTTCAGGCATCTATTTGTGGAGAGCAACAGTAGAATATGTTTAGTTATGTAAGTCTAGCAAGTTTTGTGCCTGACTTGTTCAATCACAGCAACCTAAGACAGTTAAGTATGATTTAGGTTGCTTTTCTTTGTTTATTTAAAAAAAACGAACAAACCAAATGCTATATTTTCTAAGGGTAAGCATTTCTAAAGCCAAGCCTGTAATAGGCAGTCTTTATTAAGTCATTTCCAGAAGTATCTTAAATTAGACCAAAGGCCAGGAAAACTTAATGACTATTTTGCCAAAACTTTCTCTTAGTTACTGAATTCTAGAAAATTGACATAGAACAAAATGCCAAACCAAGAACTAGAAAGCTTTTACAAGAAAATGTAGGGGAAAATATTTATGGCCTGGAGTTGGCAAATGTTTTTTAGAAATTACACCAAAGCACAATCCATAAAATGAAACAACTGATAAATTAGACTTCATTAAATTTAAGAGTGTCTATTCTTTGAAAGACACTGCTAAGAGAATGAAAATAAAAGCCACGGACTGAAATAAAATATTTGTAATTGATATATCAGATTAAAGATTTGCATTCAGAAAAACATATATACATATATAAAATATATCTTCTCAAAATTCAACAAAAACCAACCTATTAAATATACAAAATATATGAACAACACTAGAGTTTAAAAGGTCTATGTATGACAAGCACATGAAAAGATACTTATTATCCTTAGTCATTATGGAATGCAAATGAAAAGCAAAATGATATATCAATGCATATCCACTAGAATAGCTTGTGCTAAAATGTCTAACCATACAAATGTTAGTGGAGATGTGGAGTAACTGGATCTCTCATATTCAGCTAGAGGGGATACATAAATGTTATAGCCACTTTAGAAAGTAATTTGGAAATTTCTTTTAAAAGTTAAATAATCACCTACCATGTGATCCAGCCATTCCACTCCAAGGCATGTATCCAAAAGAATTGAAAACACATGTGTATGGCGGCTTTATTTTTAGTAGCAATAACCAAAAACTGAAAACAAAGCAAATACTTGCCAACAGGTGAGTGGATAAACAAACTATGGTATAGTCATACAATGGAATATTACTCAGCAATTAAAAGGAATGAACTATGATTCACCCAACAATATGGATACATCTTAAATTGATTATGCTGAGTGAAAAAGTCCATGCCTCTATCCCTAAAAAGAATGCATACTTTGTGACCCGATGTTTGTAAACTGAGCAAATGCAAGTTAATCTATGGTGATGGAAATCAGGTCAGCATGTGCCTAGAGAAAAGAAGGGAGCTAGGCAGTGTAGAAGGGGTAATGTTACAAAGGGCCAAAAAAGATGTGTCATCATGGTATGTTCACTAAACTGGTTGAAGTGATGATTTCAATGATACATACACCTGTCAGTAGTCATCAAATTGCTCAACTTAAGTATGTGCAGTTTATGCCAACTATTCTTTGGTAAACCTCTAACATAAACTTAAATAAAATTAATAAATTTAAATAAAATAAATGAATTGAAAAGCATGTGTAACTGGAGGTAAAAAGAATATTGCCTCATTAGGTTGGAATTATTTAGTCCTGGTATAGAAATGTTAACTTTTCTCCATTGCTGTTTATAATGAATTTAAAATCATGAGTAAATTGCAGTAGAAGTAGCTCTATCTTTTATCCAGATTTAAAAATATGTTCTTTTTAAGGACATGATTGGAAACATCATTTTTGCAAAATATAATTTGGAAATAAGCGGTATAGCTATTGATTTCCTATTATGTGTTAACATTATTGTGAAGGTTTTTTGCTCAAAAAGAACCCAGATTTGGAAAAAATCAATGTTCAAGTATTTGGTCATTATAGTGTGTCTTCCTTTGTGGCAAATGTCCAAAGAAACATGGCTTGCACTCACTAAGTCTAAATTTTGACGTTTACCCAAGTTTGATTTATTTCAAATAAAGCATTTTTTTTTCTTTCTCAGCTCTCTTATATAATGCTTTACAGTTAACTTGTGAATTTTCTCAGCTTCCAGTAGGGCCAACAAACAAACAACAACAAAAACGTATCTTCAAAGACTTCTTACTCTAAGGAGTTTTTTTCAAAATGATTTTCAGAGTAATATTTTTTTTTCTTCTCACAGTTATTGTAAGATATGCTTGTTACTTTCTGTTATTTCCCACCCCCAGGCATTTTCAGTATTTTGCTGACCCACTTTGTACTTTGCAGAATGAATCACCGGGGCTTTTTGCCCTCTGAATTCTGGTTGGGTTTAACCAATGGAAGCATCAGCAAGAGATCAGAATGCAGAGAGTGAGAAAGGCTAGGAGTTTTATTCTATCCCACGTCCAGCCTCCCAGCTATAGTACTGTGTGTGAGTGTGGCCAATACAGTATAACACCACATGGGCAGCGCCTCTTCCCTGACATAGTAGAGGAAGCAGTAGGAAGGTGACGGCACTGAACTTCCCCATTTCATTTCCCCACACAGAATGGCACACTGGTTGAGAGTCAAGCAGATCGTCACAGGTGTGGGTGTTGTCTCACTGTTGAGAAGACCCTGAACAAAAAGCTCCTGTAGTTTTATGGATACTGGGGCTAGGGCAGGGTTGGAGGGAGAGAGAAAGGGGAAAGACTAAGAGTGGAAAAGTACTGAATACTGAGTCAGAGTGGGGAAAAGTGCCTTTAAGTTTCCTGCTTCCTCCTCCTGATAAGGAGGCCTCATAGACGCACCAGAAGAGGACCTCTGCCAAAGTCCCCAGATAAACAAACCTGAGAATGAAGGCACTTGGCTAGCAATGAAAGTATGCATAAGCAGGGCCTGAGTCTTGGACTGTAACTACATTTTGAGACTGTAATTTACTGGCTGTGCCACAAGTCTGGAGTGGGGAGGACAGTTTTCCCATGAGGCAAAGGCTTTGTAGTTGTCTCTGATTAGGGCTGAAAACTCACACATAGGTTTAACCAGCAGCTACACTCCTCAAATTGTTTACTTAATTTCACTTTCAGATTGTTCATTACTGTATACAGAAATATGGTTGATATTTGTATATTGATCATCTATTCTGTAGTCTTGCTGAAATCATTTATCTCTTCTACTAGAGTTTTTGCAGATTCCTTAGGATTTTCTATATACAAGGCCATGTCAACTGTGAATACAAATAATTTTATTTCTTTGTTTTCAATTTGGACGACTATTTTTTTTCATTAATTTCTCTGGCTAGAAACTCCAGTACAATGTTGAATAGAATTGGTGAGAGCAGACATCCTTGTCATAAATGGAAAGCATTCAGACTTTCATCATTATCTTAAATGATGTTAGCTCTGCTTTGTGTGTGTGTGTGTGTGTGTGTGAATGTGCTCTTTATCAGTTTGTGGCAGTTTTCCTCTATACTTTGCTCACCATTTCTATAATGAAAGCATTACAATTTATAAAATGCTTCTACGTAATGATTGGGAATATCATGTTTGTTTTTGTTTTTTATTCTATTAACATAGGGTGTTGCATTGATTTATTTTCAGATGTTAAACCAACATTGCATTCCTAGGACAAATCACACTTTGCCATGTATAATCCTTTTCATATGTGCTGGATTAGGTTGCAATCATTTTCTTGGGCATTTTAGTTTATTGATAATTTATATTTTTTATTAATGTTTTATTATTTAATTAATAGTTTATTAATATTGAGTTGTAATTTGTTTCTTGTTATGTTTTTGTCTGGTTTAGTATCAGGATGATTCTGGCTTCACAGAATGAATATGGAATTAATTCCTTTTCTCTTTTTTGGAAGAATTTGTGAAAGATTGCAGTTAATTCTTCTTTATTTCTTTGGTAGGATTCACTAGTATAGCCATCTGGACCTGGATTTTCCTTTGTGGGAAGCTTTTTTTCTTTTTTTTAAAGATTTTATTTTTTCCTTTTTCTCCCCAAAACCCTCCAGTACATAGTTGTATACTCTTCGTTGTGGGTCCTTCTAGTTGTGGCATGTGGGACGCTGCCTCCGCGTGGTTTGATGAGCAGTGCCATGTCCGCGCCCACGATTCGAACCAACGAAACACTGGGCTGCCTGCAGCGGAGCGCACGAACTTAACCACTCGGCCACGGGGACAGCCCCTTTGTGGGAAGCTTTTTAACTACTAATTTAACATCTGTGTATGTTATAGATCTCTTCAGATTTTCTAATTCTTCTTGAACCAGTTTTGGTAGTTTTTGTCTTTCTAGAGATTTGTTCGTTTTATCTAGGTTAACTAAGTTGTTGTTATGTTTTGCATAGGATTTGTTTATAATAGTTTTTATTTCTATACAATATGTAGAATGCTCCCTTTACATTTATATTTTATAACGTGTTTTATCTTTTTTTATTTATTTATTCTTCCAAAAAATAGAAAAGGAATTAATTCCATATTCATTCTGTGAAGCCAAAATCATCCTGATACTAAACCAGACAAAAACATAACAAGAAACAAATTACAACTCAATCTTAATAAACTATTAATTAGTTAAAAGTTTGTCATTTTTGTATATTTTTATTGTTGATCTATATCAAAGAACAAAATTTGGTTTCATTGATTCTATTATTTTATTCTCTATTTCTTTAATTTTTTTCATCTAATTTAGTTATGTTGTTGCTTCCAGTGGCTTTGCATTGTTTGCTCTGCCTTTGCTAGTTTCTCAAGGTTGAAGTTTAAATTACTAATATGAGATCTTTGTCCTTTTTTAATATAGGCATTTACACATAAATTTCCCTCTAATCACTGCTTTAATTGTATCCCATAAGCTTTAATATATTGTGTTTTCATGTCAAAGTATTTTCTAATTTCCCTGGTGATTTCTTCTTTAACTCACTGGTTACTTAGAAGTATATGGTTTAATTTCCACACATTTTTTATTTCTCAAATTTCCTTTTGTTATTGATTTTTTATTTGATTATATTGTGGCCTAAGGACATACTTTGTACCATTTCAACTTGTGTACGTCCATTGAAACTTTCTTTCTGGTATAATTTATGATTTATCCTGAATAATGATCCCTGTGCAAGTGAGAAGAATTTGTTCTACTTTTGCAGGGTAGCATTTTTTTTCATAGATATATGTCAAATCTACTTGATTTATAGTTATGTTTAACTCTTCTATTTTTTATACATCTTCTGCCTAGTTGTTGTATCCATTTTTAAGGTGGAGTATTGAAGTCTCCAACTATTTGTGTTGAATTACCTATTTCTGCCTTCAATTGTGTTAGACTTTGCTTCATGTATTTTGATGTTCTGTGGTTGGGTGCATATATGATTATAGTTGGTTTATCTTCCTGGTGGACTAATCATTTTATCATTAAAAAGTGTCTTTTTTTCTCCGGTAAAAATTTTTGTCTTAATGTTTATTTTGTCTCCTATTACTTAGAGACACCTCAGCTCTTTGTTATTATTGCCACCATGATTTGCTTGGTCTATCTTTTTTTGTCTTTTTAAGTTGAACCTGTTAGGTGCTTTTGAATGTCTCATGAGTTTCTTTAGAGAGCATACACTGAGATCATGTTTCTGATTTTAATCAGTTTTGCTAACCTCAGGCCTTTTGTTGAAGTGTTTAATCCATTTTCATATAATATAATCACTAATAAGGTGGAAATTATATATGCCCTTTTGCTATTTGTTTTCTAAATGTCTTAGATCTTTTATCTTCCTCTCTTCCTCCTTATTGAATTTTTGGTTACCAAAAATTAATTGGTAACCAAATTAATTTAAGTGATTAAATTGACATTTTGTGGTCTAGATTCTAATTCCCTTGTTATTTCTTTTACTATATATTTAGTGTTATTTTTTTAGTAGTTGCCATAGTGATTACAAGTATTATCTTTTTTTTTTTAATTGTGTAAGTTAAAAGTTGGTGATCTAGTGGTTAAGATTCAGCACTCTCACCGCCATGGCCTGGGTTCATTTTCCAGTCGGGAATCACACCACCCATCTGTTGGTTGTCACATTGTGGCAGCTGTGAGTTGCTGAAAGCCATGCCACCAGTATTTCACATACAGCAAGGTCACCCATGATGGACAGGTTTCAGTGAAGATTCCAGGCTAAGACAGACTAGGAAGAAGGACCTGGCCACTCCCTTCTGAAGGAATTGGCCACAAAAACTCTGTGAATAGCAGTGGAGCATTATCTGATACAGTCATGGAAGGTGAGAGGATGGTGCAAAAAGACTGGGCAGGGTTCCTCTCTGCTGTACACATGGTCACCAGCACTTGGAATCAACCTGATGGCACTAATAAAAAAAGTTTAAAGTGTACAGTGTGTTGGTTTGGAAAATTTATATATTGCCATATGATTACTACAGTAGCATGAGCTAACACCTTTATCATATCACATATTTGTGCTTTTTTGTATGTGTTAAGAACAGTTAAGATTTAGTCTCTCAGTAACTTTGAAGTTTGTAATGCAGCATTATTGACTATAATCACTATGTTGTGCATTAGATCTCCAGAACTCATTTATATAGTGGTTGTAAGTTGGTACACTTAAGCAACATCTCTCCAATTCCGCTACCAAGCACCCTGGTAACCACTATTCTACTCTCTGTTTTTACAAGTCCTGTTTTATTAGATTCCACATATAAGTGATATCATATAGTAGTTGTCTTTGACTTATCTCGCTTAGCATAAGGTCTGCAAGATCCATCCATATTGTTGCAAGTGACAGAATTTTCTTCATTCTCATTGCTGAATAATATTTCATTGAGTGTATATCTATACACACACTACATTTTCTTTATGCATTCATCCATTGATGGGCACTTAAGTTGTTTCTATATCTTGGCTATTGTGAATAATGCTGCAATGAACGTAAGTGTGCAGATATCCATTCGAAATACTGATTTCAGTTGCTTCAAATATATAACCAGGAATGGGATTGCTGGATCAGGTGGCAATTACTTGTTAGTTTTTTGAAGACCCACCATACTGTTTTCCATAATGACTGTATCAATTTACCTCCCCATCACAAGTGTATGGGTTCCCTCTTCACAACCTCACCCACACTTCTCTTTCTGATAAAAGCAATCCTAATTGGTGTAAGGTGATATCTCATTGTGCTTTTGATTTTCATTTCCCTGATGATTAGTGATGTTGAGCAACTTTTCATTTACCTGTTGGCCATTTGTATGACTTTTCTGAAAATTTATCTCTTCAGATCCTTTGCCCATTTTTTAATTGGTTATTTTCTTTTTTGCTATAGAGTTATGTGAGTTCTTTACACATTTTAGATATTAGTCCCTTAGTAGATATGTGGTTTGCAAAGATTTTCTCCCATTTTGTAGGTTTCAAATTTATTGATTGTTTCCTTTGCTGTACAGAAGCTCTTTATTTTTCTAATTAATTTTTTAGGAATATAGGAGAGGAAGACAAATCTTCTACCCTCTAGGTCCTTCTGGCTGGACTACCAATTAAATTCACATGAGATAGAGGAACAGGAGAAAACAAAACAAAGCTTTATAACGTGCACATGGGAGAAATCCAGGAAAACTGGGTAACTCAGCCAGAATGGCCAAAGCTGCCACCTTAAATACCATCTTTAGCTAAAAACAAAGGAGGATGCTGGGGTTGGGGGGAGTCAGTTATAGGAGATTATCAGAAAAGCACAGTAGACAAGAGTAATGTTATTATGCATATTTAAGTCCTTGCCTTCCACATAAATAGGTTTCTAGATATAAGGTCATGCCCCTCTTCCTGATACAGAGAGCAAGATATCTGTCCCTTACAAATGTAAATATCTCTTACAAAGGGTAACTTCTACTTGGTTTTCAGAGCTTTTCCCACATCTGCAGTTTTTAAAAGTAACCAGCCCTAAATAATCTTTATGCAAAAGAGACATATGTTGGGGTGGCCAATTCTGACTCCGCACAAGGGTATAAAGTGCTATCTCTATTTTTTCCAGATATTCTTTTTTTTTAAACTGATATATAATTGAAATATTTTCCAAATATTCTTATATCAATGTTGACATTTTATATAGTTCCAGATTCTTAATATACAGTTCCTAATAATAATCTTGTTAATCTCTTTTTATATCTGTAGTTATATCTTTGTTTATTTAAATCCAATTTATTTGAAGTAAAAAATAAAAACAAAAACAATTTACACATTTCTCCCACCCATCAACCTCCACCTCTAGCAACCACCAATTATTTCTCTACATCTATGTGCTTATTACATATATATATATTTGATATATATATATATATATTTTTTAGATTTCTATAACAATACTAATATATATACTAATATATATTAACAATACTAATATAGATATAGATATATAAATAGAGAGTAGATTTCAGATATATATATTTTAGATTTTAGATATAAGTATATATATCTAGATGTATATTTTTGATTCAAATATATATATATTTTAGATGCCACATAAAAGAGAGATCGTATGGTATTTATCTATCTTTGTCTGATGTATTTCAGTTGGCATAATGCCCTCGACATCCATCCACATTGTTGCAAATGGCAAGATTTCATTCACTTTTTATGGTCCAATGATATTCTATTACATATATATACAATTTCTTTATCTATTCATCCATCGATGGACATGTAGTTTGTTACCATATCTTGGCTATTGTAAATAATGCTGCAATGAACATGGGGGTGCATATATCTTTTCAAATTAGTGTTTTCGTATTCTTTGCGTAAATGCCTAGAAGAGGAATTGCTGGACCATATGGTAATTCTATTTTTAATGTTTTGAAGAACCTCCATACTGTTTCCCATAATGGCTGTACCAATTTACATTCCCACCAAGAGTGCACAAGGGCTCTCTTTTCTCCACATCTTCAAGAAAACTTATTTCTTGTCTTTCTGGTAATAGCCATTCTAACAGGTGTGAGGTAACATCTCATTGTAGATTTTATTGGCATTTACCTGATTATTAGTGATGTTGAACATCTTTTCATGTACCTATTGGCTATCTGTATGATTTCTTTTAAAAAATATCTATTCAGATCTGCCCATTTTTTAATCCAATTTTTTTTCTACCGAGTTGTTTGAGGTTTTACTATATTTTGGATATTAGCCCCTTATCAGATACATGATTTACAAATATTTTCTCCCATTCAGTAGGCTCCTTTTCATTCTATTGATGGTTTTCTTTACTATACAGAATCTTCTTGTTGGATGTAGTCCAACTTGTTTATTTTTGTTTTTATTGCTTTTCCTTTCACATCAGATTAAAGAACTCATTACTAAGGCTGGCCCCATGGCCTAGTGGTTAAATTTGGCAAGCTTCGCTTCAGCAGCCCAGGTTTGGTTCCCAAGCACAGACCCACACTGTTCATTGGTGACCATGCTGTTGCAGCAACCAACACACCAAATAGAGGAAGATTGGCACAGATGCTAGCTCATGGCAATCTTCCTCAGCCAAAAGAAAAAAGAACTCTTCACCAAGACCTAGGTCAAGGAGTTTGCTGCCTAGTTTTCTTCTAGGAATTTTATGATTTCAAGTCTTATTGTATGTAAGACATTAATACATTTTTGAGTTAATTTTTGTGTATTGTCTAAGACAGTGATCCAGTTTCATTCTTTTGCATGTGGTTGTCCAATTTTCCCAACACCATTTATTGAAGAGACTGCCCTTTCCCCGTTGTATTTTCTTGGATCCTTTGCCACCAATTAATGATCACATGTGTCTGGGTTTATTTCTGGACTCTCTATTCAATTCCATTGATACATGAGTCTATTTTTATGCCAATACCACACTGTTTTAATTATGATAACTTTGTAATATAGTTAGAAATCAGGAAGCTTGATGTCTCCAGCTTTGTTTTTCTTTCTTAAAATTACGATGGCCATTTAGGGTCATCTATGTTCCATACAAATTTTAGGATTGTTTGTTCTATTTCTGTGAAAACACCATTACAATTTTTATAGGGATTGCATTGAATCTGTAGACTGTTTGCTATAGAATGTACATTTTAATAATACTAATTTTTCTAATCCATGAATATGAAATATATTTTCATTTATTTGTATCTTTTTCAATTTTTTTCACCAATGTCTTGTAGTTTTTAAAATACAGATCTTTAACCTCCTTGGTTAAATTTATTCCTAGGTGTTTTATTCTTTCTGATGCAATCATAAATGAGATTTTTTTTTAATTTCTTTTTCTGATAGCTCATTACTAAAGTATAGAAACACAAAATGTTTGCATGTTGATTTTGTATCACGCAACTTAGTAGAATTTATTAGTTCTAACAGTTTTCTGATGGAATTAAGGTTTTTGGTATATAATATTATGTCTTCTGCAAATAGTGAGAGTTTTACTTCTTTCTTTCAAATTTCGATGCCTTTTCTTTCCTTTTCTTGCCTAATTATTCTGGCTAGTACTTCCACTGCTAGGTTGAATAAAAATGGTGAAAAAAGGTATCCTTGTCTTGATGCTGATAAGAAGAAAAGCTTTCAGCTTTTCACTATTGACTATGATGTTAGCTGTGGGCTTGTCATATATGTCCTTTATTATGTTGGGATATGTTGCCTCTATAACCACTTCGTTGAGAGTTTTTATCACAAATGGATGCAGAATTTTGTCAAAGGTTTTTTCTGCATCTATTGAAGTGATCATATAATTTTTATCCTTCAGTTTGGTAAGGTGATGTATCACATTGACTGATTTTGGGATGTTAAACAACCCTTGCATTTCTGGAACAAATTCCTCTTGATCATGATGTGTGATCCTTTTAAAGTTTTGTTGAATTTGGATTGTTAATATTTTGTTGAGGATATTTACATCTCATCAGGGGTATTGGCCTATAATTTTCTTTTCTTGTGTCATTCTTGTCTGGTTTTGGTATCAGGGTGATGCTGGTCTCATAAAATGAGTTTAGAAGAGTTCCCTCCTCTTTTATTTTTTGGAAGAGTTTGAGAAGAGTTGGCATTAATTCTTGGAATGTTTGGTAGAATTCACCATTGAAACGATTTGGTTCTGAACATTTGTCTGTTGGGAGTTTTTGATTACTAATTCAATCTCCCAACTAGTGATCAATCTGTTTAGATTTTCTATTTTATCATGACTCAGTCTTGGCAGGTTGTATGTTTCTAGTTGTATATTCTAGTTGTACATTCTAGCTATAGATCCTTCTGGTTGTGTTATGTGGGACACTGCCTCAGCATGGCCTGATGAGTGGTGCCATGTCCACACCCAGGATCTGAACTGGTGAAACCCTGGGCCCCTGAAGCAGAGCACGTGAACTTAACCAGTTGGCTATGGGACTGGCCCTTATTTTACTTATTTCTGACCTAATCTTTGTTATTTCTTTCCTTTCATTAAATTTGGTCTGTGTTTATTCTTGTTTTCCTAGTTCCTTGAGGTGTAAAGTTCAGTTTTTTGTTTGAGACTTTTGTTCCATGGGGTAAGCATTTATCACTATTTATTTATAACTTCCCTCTTCAAACTGCTTTGCTGCATCCCATAAATTTTGGTATGCTATACTTCCATTTTCACTTGTCTCTAGGTAGTTTTTGATTTCTCTTTTGATTTCTTCTTTGATCCATTGGTTATTCAGTAGCATGTGGTTAGTCTCCACATATTTGTGACTTTTCCAGTTTTCCTTTTGTAATTAATTTCTAGTTTCATTCCATTGTGGTCAGAAAAGGTGTTTGATATGATTTCAATGTTCTTAAATTTATTACGATTTGTTTTGTGGCCTAACATATGATCTATTCTGGAGAATGTTCCATGTGCTCTTGAGAAGAATGTGTATTTTGTTGCTTGAATGAAATGTGCTATGTATAACTAAGTCCATCTGATCTAAAATGTTGTTTAAGGCCAATATTTTCTTGTTGACTTTCTGTCTTCAAGAAATCTTGAATCCATTGATATAGGTGGGTTATGAAAGTCCCCTACTAATGTTGCATTGCTGTCTATTTCTCCAGTTAGGCCTGTTAATATTTGCTTTATATATTTATGTGTTCCTATATTGGGTGCATAAATTTTGCAAATGTTATAGCTTCTTGTTGGATTGACCCCTTTATCATTATGTAATGTTCTTCTTGTCTCTTATTACAATCTTTTTTTCAAAGTCTACTTTGACTAATATAAGTATAGCTACTCCAGCTTTCTTTAGTTTCCATTTGCATGGAACATGTTTTTACATCCCTTTGCTTTCAGTCTATGTGTCCTATATCTATAGGGTGTCTCTCGTAGGCAGCATATTTTTGTATGCTGTATTATTGTATTTTTATCTGTTCAGCCACTCAGTGTCTTTTGACTATTCAGTCTTTTCCATTTAAAGTAACTATTGATAGGCATGTGCTTATTGCCATTTAGTTAATTGTTTTCTGTCTGTTTTTGTAGTTCCTTTCTGTTTTTTCCTTCTTCTCTTACTCTCTTCCTTTGTAGTTGATAACTATTTTTGTGGTATGTTTATATTCCCTTCTTTTTATCTTTTGTGTATTTACTATAGGTTTTTGCTTTGTCTTTACCATGAAGCTTAAATATAATAACTTACATCTATAATAGTCTAGGTTGAGAACAACTTGTTTGACTCCCTTGTAATGCACAATATTATTACTCTTTTCCTCAATGTTTTATGTTTTTAATGTCACATTTTAGAAGTGTTACCAAAGCAAAAAGAGAGATTATCTTGTCTATTATATTAGCCTATGTAGTTACCCATGATGGTGTCTTTATTCCTTCGTGTGAACTTGAGTTATAGTCTACTGTTTTTCCTTTCAGCCTGAAAGACTCTCTTTAGTACTTTAGAAAGGCAGATCTTCTAGCTCCAGATTCTCTCACTTTATCTCCTAGGAATGTCTTAATGTATCCTTCATTTTTGAAAGATACTTTTGCTGGTTGAAAATTTCTTGATTGACAAATATTTTTATTTCAGCACTTTGAACTGACTGCCTTCTAGCTTCCATCATTTTTATGAAAAATGACCTCTTAACCTTTTTAATGATACCTTGTCTGTGATGTCACTTTTTCCTGCTGTTTTTATAATTTTCTCTCTTTGGCTTTCAAATTTTGACTCTGATGACTCTAGGCTTAATCTCTTTGAGATTATCATTCTTGGGATTTATTGTGCTTCTTGAATGTGTAATGCTTTGATCAAATCTGGAAAGTTTCAGGACATTATTTCTTGAAATCTATTTTCTGCCTCATTCTGTCACTTTTTCCCTTCTGGGGACTCTCATTATACATATATGTTGGTACATATGATGTTGTCCCACAGTTTTTTGAGACCCCGTTCATTTTCTTTATCTTTTTTTCTTTTTTACCTCAGAGTGAATAATCTCAATTAACCTATCTTATAGTTCACTAATTCTTTCTTTGGCCTACTCATATCTGATATTGAGCCCCTCTAGTGAATTTATCACTTCAATTATTGTATTGTTTGACTCCAGAATTTCTATTTAGCTCTTTTTCGTAATTTCTTTTCCTTTATTGATAGTCTCTATTTGATTTTACATTGCTATAATACTTCCATTTAATGTTTTATAGATAGTTTCTTTTAGTTCTTTAACAGATTTTTAATAGCTGCTTTAAAGTCTTTGTCTAGTAAGTATAACATCATGGCTTCCTCAAGGGCCGTTTCTATTGGCTGCTCTTTTACTGTGTATGGGCAATACTTTCCTTTTTGCATGCATTGTAATTTTTCTTAAAAACTGGACATTTTAAATGGTATTATGTAGCAATTCTGGAAATAAGATTTCCATTTTTCCTAGAGATTGTTGTTATTTCTGTATGTTTTTAAATGAATTTTGTAGACAAATTTTGTAATGTCTCTATCCTTTATTATGTACTGACTCTGAGGTCTCTGTTCAGTTAGCTTACAAGTCAGCTAAGGACTGAACAGAGATTTTGTTAACTGCCTTCAACCAGTAAGTCCCTCACCCTTCACCAAGGTGTGTTGTGTGTCTATTGGGTCATACCATCAACATTGCAGCAGTTTACAATCCTTATGGATATTACTCCTTTCCATTTACAAAGCCTTAAAGCCACCCACTGGTGAAATATTAAAGCCTTCTTAAGTATGTCCAGTGCATACAGATGACCTAGAATTTATGCATGGCCTTCCAGAACGCCAGGAATATGTCAGAGATTTTCAAAGCTCTCTAAGTATATCTTATTTTCCATAATTTTTTAAAAGTTTTTTTTTTAATCATGTCCCTTGTTTTACTCAATTGGTAGCACCACTTTAGGGAACTATAATATTAAACATTGCCACTAATCATTTTCAACAAACACATGGGGACAAGACTTTCTCACTGAGTAACTTCTGAGTCAGGTGAAATATGGACAAGTCCTGTGAGTGGAGCTTCTCTTGAGAACTCTCAGACAGGTCAAACAGACACAATTTTCTGGATTGGTGCTTTTGTGGGAATGATGAACCTATTCTCCCTCCAATGGCTGCTGGTCTACTGGTTTTTACATTACCATGGTTCTGACGCAGCTGGTTTTCAAGGCTACTGGGGAGCTGAGTAGAGTTAGGATAATAATAGAACAAGTTAAAATGCTACAAACTTCACTGTTCTTACCAAGATTTAACTGTTCTTCTTAAATTTACACTTCTCAGATTGTTACAAGCCTTTGATTAATTTCCAGGGTTCTGAGAATGTTGATTTTGACAGTTTTTCTCTCCTTGGTTTTATTGAGGAATATATTTTTGAGGTCTTTACTCTGCCATTCTACTAGTGCTTTCCCTTAAATGGTAAATTTTTCTTATCAATATCATAGCTATATACAATTTTCTTTATTTGCTGATACACTGGTAAAAGAAGCTTAAAGTTCCAAGGCAGTATTCACAATTTCAGGGTAAATGGAAACCATATCATGCCGCATGATCATAGTGTTCTCCTCTGGAAGCCAGAATTTCCAAACTGGCAGAATCTAAAGTTACAAGGATTGGAAACGCAAAAATCGATATTTGTTTAATAATGAGAGAGACCAATACTATGTCCATATTTTAGTTACTGGACCCATATATTTTAGCTTTTAGGGACATAACACTATACATTGGCCATAAGCTCATATACTATATCCTGGGGAAAATACTCCCTCCTGGGTGGATGATTATATTTCTCTGCCTCATGACATTGGTCTTATGTGATCTTTCTAGTCAATTAAATTAGTGGATGAGATGAAAGCCAAAAATTGAAATTTTATTGTGAATTGAGACTTGTCTTTTTGTGCTTCTGCCATTATCATGTGAAAATCATGAGCTGGCTATCCCACAGATACAAGGAGGATGAAAAATATGACTGGTACCAACCTACAATCTCCATTCTTGGCTCATACAAATATGTCTTGCTGGGGGTTGGCCCCATGGCTGAGTGGTTAAGTTCATGCATTCCACTTCAGTGGCTCAGGGTTTTACTGGTTTGGATTCTGAGTGTGGACATGGCACCATTCATCAAGCCATTCTGAGATGGCATCCCACATAACGTAACCAGAAAGACCTACAATTAAAATATACAACTATGTACAGAGAGGTTTTGGGGAGAAAAAGAGAAGAAAAGAAGAATAAGAAGATTGGTAACAGATGTTAGCTCCAGCGCCAATCTTATCCAGCTCGTGATGGATATTTCTAACTCTGTATTCCCTTGCTTTACCACAATCACATTTCAGTCTCTACTAGTTCCAGTGACATGTCAGCAGCTGGATTTGAAAAATCTGATGGTTCTGATTGCTCCCAAATTCTATGGTTCTGCTCTCCATTTTTTTCTATCTGAGCTTGCCAGAGACTCCATAAGGCATCATTATCTATCAAAGATAAATTCTAAATTTACCATTAGATCTTATACCTAGTCTTATGACTCCAGTGGTAGGACAGTTTGCATTGCAGCCCAGACCTGCTGTAGGCCCCAATCTTGCTTTGAGTTCCTCCTAAAACTTGAATCTTTTTATATCTCCTGACAAATAGATCAGACATATTTGAAAATATGTTGTATGTCACCTCTAATTTCCAAGAAGGCCTTCTAAATGCTTTGGAATTTTCATTGACGTATGGGTTGTCAGGTATAGCTACTTGTTCTTTATCTTATAGCAGGGTCCAGCAGGTTTCTTCTTAAATGACCACATGATAAATATTTCAGTTTTGCAGGCTATGTGTTCTCTGTCACAACTATTTAACTGTGTTATTATAGCTTGAAAGTAGCCATAGGTAATATGTTAATGGATGAACATGTCTGTTTTCCAATAAAACTTTATTCACCAAAATAAGTCCTACTTATGAATTGTAATTTTCTATCCCCTGCCTCAGAAGGTCATCCTAAAATGCCTGAGAACTTTGCATCTCTAAAATCTTCACTGAATCTTAGTGAGGTTTATTTCTCACTGATTGATATACATGCTTTCTAAGGTGTTCACAGAAATTGACACTTCCTGCTGACAATGACCATTTAGTATGGTGTCACCATTATCATGAATCAGAATTTCCTATGGGACATCAAGATGATCAATATAGGGACAGACCCCATGGCTGAGTGGTTGAGTTTGCACGCTCTGCTTGGGTGGCCCAGGGTTTCACCGGTTCTGATCCTGGGTGTGGACATGGCACCACTCATCAAGCCATGCTGAGGTGGCATCCCACATGCCACAACTAGAAGGACCCACAACTGAAAATACACAACTATGTAGCAGGGGGCTTTGGGGAGAAAAAGGAAAAATTTAAAAAAAAAGATGATCAATATACCTTCAGTCTCTTGTAATGGAATATTTTATCCTTCTCATGTAAAACCTATGTAAAAACTATGTTTGATCAACATTACTGTCAGTAATGAATTCTGAGAAGAATAACAGATTAGTAACACAAATAAAGTGCCAAAGACTGTGTTGCTCTCTTCCAGTAAAGATAGCAGATTCCCACAGTTGCTGCAATTATGTCTGATTTTTGCAAGAAACTTACAGTAAATTAAATACGGGTATGATAAGAATCACCACCTTTGCATTCTTCAAGTCTTTAATGGTAGTGACATTTTTTATGATTCACCTTCTTGACTAGAGGATAAGAAGGAGAGTACTTGAGCCTAATAAAGTTTTTTATTTTTAACACATCTTTCTCCCATACTGTTAGAAATTAATTCACATTTGCTAAAGTTGACCAATTGAATTTCAGTCATTTGGAGTTATTTCTTACTTTACTTCACATGACTTTAATTCCACAAATAACTATTTCATAAAAGCAAATAGTCATTGCACAGATATACATGAGTATGGCAATACTTTAGTAAATACTTCAATAATACTGTAGTCTATGAACAAGGTAAAACATGTTATTGAAACAGTGAGGTTTCTATATGGGTGTCTCTGTGAAACTTATCCATGATAATTTATTATCGTTTGACAGAACAATCTTATTTTGATATATGAAACAAATTTTCAAAGGATGTTAAAATCATTACAGTTGCACCTCATAATGACATTTTGGTTAACAATGGACCACATATACAACAGTGGTCCCATAAGATTAGTACCATATAGCTTAGGTGTGTAGTAGGCTATACCATCCAGGCTTGTGTGAGTACACTCTATGATGTTTGCACAATGAAGAATTTGCCTAACGACACATTTCTCAGATTGAATTGTTAAGCAACACATGATTGTATTTAATTTTTGCTTTACCTTTACAAAATGTCTCCCCATTACTTAGAAAAATGTTAACATCTTTTTAAGAAGTACAGAGCTGTACATACACATACAGTATTTAATATGTCATTAAATACTAAGAAAGATAATTATGAAATCTCTTATTTTCCCATACCCTTAGGTCCCCATGTCTGGTCAGTATTGACTCCTTCTAACACACCCCATTCCTCTGTGTCCATAATCTTTCTTCCCTATCTCCTTCCTCCACTTCAATTCTTCCCAGAAAAAGGGTTCCACATCTGCCTTATCCTCCCATGTACTACTCACTTCTGCTGCAAGTTCTACGTGCTGCTTGGCTGCCTTAATACAACTTCTACCAATGAGCTACCACACGACCCCTGAGAAAGTTAAGAATAAAGAAGACACTGAAAATTAAAAATTGCACTCTGCCTTTTACCAAGTGGGGAAAGTGGACCAGAAAAGTTCATTGACTAGTGCAAGACTTTAGTGAAAATTAATATAACAGTTTCTGCTAAGTATTCTATTCATTTTAAAATTGTGCATATTTAAAAATATGCATTTTTTAAAAATTGTGGTATTACACAATCTTCTGTCATAGTCTGCCCTTAATGATTTGTCTGCACTTGGTTTCTTTATCTTTTCCAGTACTACTCCAACCTGGATGATCATATCTGTTATTATTTTTGGAAGTATACAAACTCTAGATATCAAAGCAGCTTTTTGGCTTGAGCATATTTTGTCAGTAATTTTTAAAATATTGAAAAGACCTGAAGTAGGGGCAATGATCAATGCTTTTATAAAATATTTGGAGTTTTAGAACACAAACAAATCAGAGTAAACAGCAAAAACTGAAAAACTGAAGACTATTAAATGTTAATGCCAAACAAATATCCCCAGGAATTATGCTAGTGATATTAAATTTGCTAGTTGTTTTAAATATATGTTTCTAACAACATGATCATTTTTAAATAAGTGATTACATAAATGTAATAACGTAGTGAAACTCCAGGAAGGACCATTCATATTGTATTCTATACAACTGTGCCTCCACAGTTTGTTATAGATACTGATGAAAGATATAATTATTCCAAGATGCACTATCAAAGAAAATGTATTTATTTGCAAACTGTTTGAAAAAATTCAAACAAGCCAGTTAACAAAATATTGCAATCAAATCAACTTGAGATGTTGGAATAAATACGAACTTCAAGACATATTCATCAACTCGAAAAAGTGACTCTGAGGGATGCCATTGTTTCCTTGCCCAGATCTTCTTTGTAAGCAGATTCTCCCCTCCCCCAGACACTGTGAGTACTGGCTGATAATGGTTCACAGATGCCTCTTCTTCAGAGCAATGCCTTCCTTCAAAAAGGAACTGGACCAAACTCTCTCACACTGGAGTGACTAGGACCAAAGATAGACTGACAAACAGGTGTAAAAACCCAGCCCCTTAACTCAAGGAGAAAACAACTCTATGGTGCAATTCCTGTTCCAGAGTTTCCTCATGGGATCAGATTGAAGCCAGCTGGTAAGTGCAACCCCATTCTTGCTAGGCTTTTCTGCCTGCTCTATCCAGCTTCTCTTTTCTTGAGAGCACTTAGCTAATAACTTGAACAAGACTATGTCTCCCCACTCCTCTAGAGAAACTGATGTGAGACACAAATAAAGTCTTCTGGGGTTGTTTTTCCCCTTCAAAGAATTTCCTGAAATTTCTCCTTTACCCATAAACCAAATGTATTTGCTCTTTGATTATTTTTAGGTAGATAATTTTCACTTAGGGAAGAATTTTCAGTAAGGAACAATGTCTGGCTAATACTACATGCCTACATTGAAAGTTTGATTAAATAAATAATTAGATATGCAACTTAATGTTACACTTTTCTAAGACACTGACTCTTTATTATGACTCAAATTCCATTACTTAAAAATCAGAAGGACTAGATGGTTAAGAAAGTGTAAGAGCTGGTACCATTTTTCCCCAACAAATTTCCCATTTTTCCACATCTCTGGCCCTATGACACGAAATTTTCTCATGTGATGGCTTTTTTTTACATATGTCATAAAATTTCTCCTCTCCTTATTATTCATTGCCTCTTCTTAAATACAATCACATTAGAAGAATTTATAAGACAAGCTATAATTAGTCTTATAATTGGTTCAATAGTTTTTTGTTTACTAACAGTGTACTTGCCACGCTTCTCCAGAGAAACAGAACCAATAGGATATATACATATCCACACACAAATGTATATATAGTTGAATTATTATGAATAAATTTATTATAAGACATTGACTCATGCAGTTATGGAGGCTAAGAAGTGCCACAGTCTGCTTTCTGCAAACCAGCAATCCGGAAAAGCAAGTGGTGTAATTCAGTTTGAGTCCAAAGGCCTAAGAACCAGGAGCAACAATGACAGGAGAAGATCAACATCCCAGCTCAAGTAGTCAGGCAAGAAAGACCAAATTCTTCCTTCCTCTGTCTTTTTATTCTATTCAGGCTTTTGGCAGACTGGGTGATGTCCAGTCCACCCACATTGGGAGGGGTAATCTGCTTTTACTGAGTCTGCCAATTCAAATGCCAATTTCATTCAGAAACACCCTGACAGACACACTCAGAAATAATGTTTAGCCAAATATCTGGGCACCCTGTGATCCAGTCAGGTTAACATGTAAAATTAGCCATCACAGCCTGTTAGTTTGTTGACCTTGGTCTCTACTAATAGCTGGAACAGGAGCTCCTGAAGGGCTGAGATTGTATCTTCATTCTCTATTCTCAGAATCTAATACAGTACATGTCTCATAGTAGGTGGAAAGTGAATATCTCAAGTCACAAAGGTAAAAGGTAAAATAAGTAAAAAAGTAAGAAAGAATGAGGAATGTTAATCATGAGAATTCTGATGAAATTGTATGGTATTTTCAAGGACAAACAGGTCTAACTGGTCTGCAAAGAACAGAGGGCCTAAGAGAAAAATTTTCAAATAAAACTTCTTTCTAATTCTGGTGAGGTCTTTCCCAAGGGCAGGTGGGGGTTCTAAACATCTCCTATCAATAACTATATCTCTAGCATCTACCACAGTATGGAAAGAATAAACAATATTTATTGAATATATAAATATATGACACTTTACCAGTCTAATAACACAATACAATATCATCCAATCAATTCTGATTAATGACTACTGACCATGAGCAATTTCTCAAGAGTTTTGGAACCTAACAGTTTCCAACCAGGTAATCAAAATTTGCTACTACACCTGGAACCTCATCAACCTGACGACACCACCATTTCTATTTTTACCTAAATTCCTTCCAAAAATGCCTGGTTCCTCAGCACAGTGTGATGCCTGCCACCTTTTCGTTCTTCTCTTCTCTCCCTCTCTGTCTCTTTATCTGTTTCTTTCTTTCTCTTACACACACATAAAAAACACAAAAACAATAGCAAAAACAAAGGGGCTAGCCCCATGGCTGAGTGGTTAAGTTCACGCATGCCACTTCAGCAGCCCAGTGTTTCATGAGTTCTGGTCCTGGGTGCGGACATGGCACCACTCATCAGGCCATGCTGAGGTGGTGTCCCACATGGCACAACCAGAAGGAACTACAACTAGAATATACAACTATGTACTGGGGAACTTTGGGGAGAAGAAGAAGAAGAAAAAAAAAAAGGAGCAGCAGATTAGCAACAGATGTTAGCTACGTGCCAATCTTTAAAAACAAAAAAATCACAGCTTAAAACATTGTAAGTGATCTTTCTAAAAGTGTTTCATGGAGTGACATTTATCTTTATGTATGCAACAAAGCCCAGGGTCTGATTGTCAAACTTGCAGTTTTAAAAATTGCATTTGTCAGCAAGAGAATGAGTGTATATACCTTTTGGAAAGACTCAAACTAGTCAGTCTATAGTGACTGTGTAGAAAATGAATCTGCCAACTTTCAATTACAATAAGAATTATAATTGCCATTTGGATATTGTAGTTTACTAAACTTCTTAAATAATAAGCAATTATAATTGTCCTAAAAATCTGTCAATTTATTATATAGACTTACAAAACAGCTATTTTGAAACAATTTTATTATTTCAATAACTGTGTTAGATATAAAGACGTAACTGTATTAAAGAACACTAAGAAACATATTGTATATATTAATCTATCTACCTTTTAATAATCTTAAGTGAATGTTTCTATGTGGCCTAGTTTTAGTAGACAATATTGCTACTGCTTTCCTTTGTTAAAAGGGGATATTTGGTTACACTTTGGATGCTGAAGCTTCTCATATAATAATCTCTTCCTTTTCATATTTTTAGTACCTCTAGTTTATATTTTTTCAACAAAAATGTATCAGTTGGTAATATTTTTGTTCTTTATACAGGAAAGTTACTAGCAAAGGAGAGCAAATTATTTCGGATGATCACAATTAAGCAGGAAAGAACCAATAATGAAGGACTTGACTAACAGGGTTTAGGTGTTGGGATTTTCCTCTAAGAGTAACGGGAAGCTGTAGAGTGTTGTAAGTAGTGAAAGGACTCAGGATTTTGCACATTTTAAAAGACGACTATCTTTTAAAATTTATATAGAGAAGAGTCATGGTTGAAATGCAGACACCTGTTAGGAAGTTCTTGCAATACTACATAATGGAGGCTTAGATAAGTGGGCTGGCAGAAGATGTGGAAGGAAGTGAACATGTTCCTGGTATGTTTTGGATTTCTTTTGCCATGCAAATTTGGATGGTGTGTATAGACTTGTTATCTGAGGGAAACAATATTTGATTCAGGCCTAATTAAAAGAAGATAAAATTATATCACCATAATGTATTCCATTTTTTAAAATAAATAATAGTAGGTAGATCTTCCATAAAACTTCTAATTTTCAGTGACTTCTCTGTAGTCTCTTCAAAAAAGAAGCTATCTTAACTAAACTAGATATTTAAAAATGTATTTGAATGTTTGTGGTGTAAACCAGTAAAATTTGATATATTTTAGCTAATTTCACTATTGCTCTGAGAACTCACTATGAATTACTTTAACTTGTTTACATTTGATTTCTTACATACATCACCTTTCTAATTTTTTCATTTTTTATATTTATTTTTTTATTGTGGTAACATTGGTTAATAACATTATATAGATTTCAGGTGCACATTGTTATATTTCAATTCCTGTGTAGATTACATCATGTTCACCAACCAAAGAGTAATTACAATCCAGCACCACACACATGTGCCTAATCACCCCTTTCTTCCTCCTTCCTCCCTCCTTTCCCTTTGGTAATCACCAATCCAATCTCTGTTGCTATGTGTTTTTTTGTCGTTGTTTTTATTGTCTACTTATGAATGAGATTGTATGGTATTTGACGTTCTTTCTGTGACTTATTTCACTTAGCATAATACCCTCAGGGTCCATCCATGTAGTCACAAATGGCGAGATTTCATCATTTCTTATGGCTGAGTCATATTCCATTGTGTATAAATACCACATCATCTTTACCCATTTGTCCTTTGATGGGCACCTAGATTGGTACTGAGTCTTGGCTATTGTGAACAATGCTGCAATGAACATAGGGGTCCATGTATCTTTATGCATTCGTATTTTCAAGTTCTTGAGATAAATACCCAGCAATGGAATAGCTGGATCATATAGTAGTTCTAGTCTTAATTTTTCGAGGAATGTCCATACTGTTTTCCATAATGGCTGCACTCAGTTTGCACTCCCACCAACAGTGTATGAGAGTTCCCTACTCTCCACATCATCTCCAACACTTATTGTTTCCTGTCTTATTAATTACAGCCATTCTGATGGGAGTGAGGTGATATCTCATTGTAGTTTTGATTTGCATTTTCTTGATAATTAATGATGTTGAACATCTTTTCATGTACCTGTTGCCCATCTGTAAATCTTCTTTGGAGAAACACCTGTTTAGATCTTGGCCCATTTTTTAATTGGGCTGTTAGTCTTTTTGTTGTTGAGATGTATGAGTTATTTGCATATTTTGGATATGTGGATTACCAGATATGTGCTTTGAAAATATCTTCTCCCAATTGTCACGTTGTATTTTCATTTTGCTGATGGTTTCCTTAGCCATGAAGAAACTTTTTAGTTTCATATGGTCCCATTTATTTATTTTTTCTATTGTTTCCCTTGCCCAGACAGACATGGTACTTGAAAATGTGCTACTAAGACCGATGTCAAAGAGCATACTGTCTTTGTTTTCTTCTAGAAGTTTAATGGTTCCAAGTCTTCCATTCTAATCTTTAATCCATTTTGAGTTAATTTTTGTGTATGGTGTAAGATAATGGTCTATTTTCATTCCTCTTTTTGTGGCTATCCAGTTTAACCAACACCATTTATTGAAGAAACTTTCCTGTCTTCATTGCATATTCTTGGTTCCCTTGCCAAAAAATTAACTATCAATAGATTGTGGGTTTATTTCTGGGCTCTCAATTCTGTTCCATTGATATATGCATCTGTTTTTGTGCCAGTATCATGCTGTTTTGGTTACTACAGCTTTGTAGTATATTTTGAAATCAGGGAGTATTATATTTCCTGCTTTGTTCTTTTTTCTCAGGATTCCTTTGGCTGTTTGGAGTCTTTTGTTGTTCCCTATAAATTTTAGGATACTTTGTTCTATTTCTGTGAAAAATATTTTTGGAAATTTGATAGGAATTTCATTGAATCTGTAGTTTGCTTTAGGAATCATGAACATTTTAACTGTGTTAATTGCTCCAATCCAAGAACATGGGCTATCTTTCCATTTCATTGTGTCTTCAATTTCTTTCAACAATGTTGTATAGCTTTCAGTGTAAAGATCTTTCACCTCTCATGTTAAATTTATTCCTAGTTATTTTACTTTTTTTTTTTGCAATTGTAAATAGGATTGTATTCTTAATTTCTCTTTCTGCTACTTCATTCCTAATGTATAGAAATGCAACTGATTTTGTATGTTGATTTTGTATCCTAGAACTTGACTGTGTTCATTTATAAGATTAATTTTTGCTAATAAATGGGTCCTATGATGTTGAAGCAGATCAAAGTGTATACTCTTTATATTCTTTCTCTATAATGTTTTAATCTAGAATCTAGCCAGATGATCACATTATTTCACCTTTAACCCTGAAAAGCACTTATAGTCCTCTTTATTCTTTCAAACCTTAAAATCCATATTTATTTCTGCGGTTAGTCAATATTTGGCCACAAACTGAACCATGTAAAAACATTTAAAAAATAGAAATAATAGAGGCAAATTATAAAAAAAGGGAATAGAGTTTACTCAGAACAGCATTTTTTTTTACTTGGCCTTTATAAGAAATCAGTTCTCCAATTAAGGCAATGACAAAATATCTTTCAGATTTGTCTTCTCGTGGGACTCCATGTTCACCTGGAATTCAGCAGCTAGTTCAATATGTCTAGATTTTATAGCTTAGGGTTTTATTTGCTTGTTTTCACCACAGAAGAATTCAGATGTCTATGTTAATACATTAGGCTAAAAAATTAAATAAAACTATCCCCAGTTTTACTATATGGATAATTGATTACCTCTAAATCTAAGCATTAGATTCTTGTACACATTCTAATTTTGTATATAATATAAAGTTAATATGTGATGTTCTTGAGAATAAGCATTAAAATAATGTATTAGGATGTCATTCTAAAGAAGTTTCATATATAGATACATGCACATGCATATTGATTATGTCAGTTCCATTTTAATTCTGTTAAAACTGAAAGGAAGTATTTGCATTGCTTACACATAGAAAATTATTCAATAAGCAGTTGCAGAAAAGTTGCTTGAAGTATAAAAATGTTTATTACTTGTGATATAACTGATAGATAAATTTAAAGAGATTGGAATTTAAAACAAGTTTTACGAAATTTTCAACACGGTTTTTCATTGTGTTTCATGAGGCACAGACTAGAAAAACATAGAAATATGATAAAATCTGCCAATATGAAGGTGGCAAAACAACTTTTAGTCAAGCTAGAAAGTAGAGAAATTTAGACCATTTCTATTAAAATACTTATAAAATAATAAATTTTATAAACAAATATTTGTTATCTTTTCTAGCCTGATAACAGTTAAAGAACAGGTAGTTTAAGAATAATAAAAGTCTCACTTTCCTAGTGGGCAGAGCAAAATGGAGGGGTGAGCTGACCCAGGATTCTCTCCCCTCCAAAATACAACAAAAGATTGGAAGAACTGAATTTCAGAGAATAAACATAATGCCAGCTCGTTAGAGACCTACAATACCAAGAAGGCGGAGATCATAAACCTAGCTTTACACCTTCGGAGGCACTGGAACGGTAGGAGAGAACATCGCTCCCTCCCCTAGAGTCTGCGATCCGTGTGGCGTGGGTCGGGAAGGAGCGGGGGAGGGGCCTCACGACCGGGGGATCATCCAGGACTCCTGCCGCTGATTCAGTGGAGACCCACTGAAGGGGGAAAGCTTCCGTCCGCAGGGACACTATAAATCAAGGGCTTTGGGAGACCAGAGAACAAAACTGATCTGAGCCCAGACCGGCAGGTGTGAGTAACAGCCCCTCCCCCCTAACAAAGCCAGTGGGCGCAGCCATCTTGCCCCAAGACGGAGAGCTAACACGCCGCTCTCGACCCCCATCTAGTGGCGACAGGCTGTAACTGCAACTGAATTCTACCACCATGAGAAAAAACTGCTCCTCTACCATCCAGCAATTTATAAAAGCCCCAGACCAGAAGGAAAACAATAAAAACACAGAATTAAGTCCTGAGAACTTGGAATTAGGTAAACTAAGTGATAAGGAATTCAGAGCAGCTATAATCAAAAAACTCAATGAGGTAGAGAGAAAGACAGAGAAACAAGCCGAGTTCTGGAGTTACTTCACAAAAGAGATTTAAATCATAAAGAAGAATCAAACAGAATTACTTGAGATGAAAAACACAATGGACCAGATAAAACAGGATACGGATTCCCTGAATGCCCGTGTAGACAACCTAAAGGAGCAAATCAGCATAATCGAGGACAGACAGGCTGAATGGCGCCAGACAGAGGAAGAAAGAGAACTAAGAATTAAAAAAATGAGGAAAATCTCTGAGAGATAATAGATTCAATGAGGAGTAAGAACACAAGGATCATAGGAATTCCCGAGAATATGGAAAAGGAAAATGGAGCAGAAAGTGTGCTTAACGAAATTATTGGAGAGAACTTCCCAAATCTAGGGATCAACGGAGAAATGAGTGTAGAGGAGGGTTTTAGATCTCCTAGATTTGTCAATGTAAAAAGACCCACTGCAAGGCAATTAATAGTAAAGTTGGCAAATAGGAATAAGGAAAGAATATTCAGGGAAGTAAGAAAAAAAAGAGAATAACCTATAAAGGAGCCCCTATCAGACTATCAGCGGATTTCTCTACAGAAACCCTACAAGCTAGGAGAGAATGGAGTGATATATTCAAAGCTTTAAAGGATAAAAACCTTCAGCCAAGAATACTCTATCCAGAAAGAATTTCCTTCAGATATGAGGGAGAAATTAAATCTTTTCCAGACAAACAAAAGTTAGGGGAATTTGTAACTAAAAGCCCTCCATTACAAGAAATCCTCAAGAAGGCTCTCATACTTGAAAAAAGAAAAAAGGGAGAAAGGGGACACAATCCACAGACTAGGGAGACCGATGGATAAAACCAGAACAGGATAGCAAATATTCAACTATAGCATTAGGGTAAAAATAAGGAAACTACCAAAACAAGGACGATCTTAGCACTCTAACTACAAATTAATAAGACGAGTTGGAATAAAAAATGAAAATAATTATTTAGGAGGGGAAGAGCAAAGGGTCTAAATCAGTATTGGTCGAGTAAGTAAGAGACCACCAGAGAATAGACTATATTATACACAAGATTCTAAATACAAACTTCAAGGTAGACACTAAAATAAAGTACAGAACAGAGTCACAAATCATAGATGAGGAAAAATCTAAGAAACCCAGCATAAGAAATTGCAGTATTAAATGGGTAGTCTAAAGCACACAGGAAAAGAAACACAGGAAAACAAGATAATGAGCGACAGATTGACAGCATTAAGTCCACATGCATCAATAATCACTCTCAATGTGAACGGATTGAACTCTCCAATAAAAAGACACAGAGTGGCAAAAGCTGTATTAAGAGGAAAATTCATCACAATACAGGCACATCTTAACAAACAAGAAAAATCCCAAATAAGCAACCTTAAAGCACACCTAACTGAACTAGAGAAAAAAGAACAAATGAAGCCCAAAGTCAGCAGAAGGAGAGAAATAATAAAAATCAGAGCAGAAATAAATACTATTGAAACTAAAAAGGCAGTAGAAAGGATCAATGAGACAAAGAGCTGGTTTTTTGAGAAGATAAATAAAATTGACAAACCCCTAGCCAGACTTACAAAGAAAAAAAGGGAGAAAGCTCAAATAAACAAAATCAGAAATGAGCGAGGAGAAATAACAACAGACTCTGCAGAAATACAACAGATTATAAGAGACTACTACAAAAATCTATATGCCCACAGAATGGATAACCTAGAGGAAATGGATAAATTCCTGGACTCGTACAATCTCCCAAAGCTCATTCAAGAAGAGGCAGACAATTTGAACAGATCAATCACAAGGAAAGAGATTGAAACAGCAATCAAAAACATCCCAAAGAATAAAGCCCCAGGACCAGATGGCTTTCCTGGGGAATTCTACCAAACTTTCAGAGAGGATTTAATACCTATCCTTTTCAAGCTATTCCAAAAAATTAGGGAAGATGGAACACTTCCTAACACATTCTATGAGGCCAACATCACGCTGATACCAAAACCTGACAAGGACACAACGAAAAAAGAGAACTACAGGCCAATATCACTGATGAACATAGATGCAAAAATTCTAAACAAAATTTTGGCAACCAGAATTCAGCAATTCATCAAAAGAATCATACATCAGGATGAGGTGGGATTCATACCAGGGACACAGGGATGGTTCAACATCCGCAAATCAATCAACGTGATACACCACATCAAGAAACTGAGGAATCAAAACCACATGATCATCTCAATAGATGCAGAGAAGGCATTTGACAAGATCCAACAGCCATTTATGATAAAAACTCTGAACAAAATGGGCATAGAAGGAAACTACCTCAACATAATAAAGGCCATATACGACAGACCCATAGCCAACATCATACTCAATGGGCAAAAACTGAACGCCATCCCCCTGAAAAAAGGAATCAGACAAGGATGCCCTCTATCACCACTCTTATTTAACATAGTACTGGAGGTCCTGGCCAGAGCAGTCAGGCAAGAAAAAGGAATAAAAGGAATCCAAATAGGGAGGGAAGAAGTGAAACTCTCGCTGTTTGCAGACGACATGATCTGATATATAGAAAACCCCCAAAGAATCCATTGGAAGACTCTCAGAAGTAATCAACAACTACAGCAAAGTTGCAGGGTATAAAATTAATTTGCATAAATCAGTAGCATTTCTATACTCCAGTAATGAACCAACAGAAAAAGAACTCAAGAATACAATACCATTCACAATCACAACAAAAAGAATAAAATACCTTGGGGTAAATTTAACTAAGGAAGTGAAGGACCTATATAATGAAAATTACAAGGCCTATCTGAGAGAATTGGATGATGACATAAGGAGATGGAAAGACATTCCATGTACATGGATTGGAAGAATAAACATAGTGAAAATGTCCATTCTACCTAAAGCAATCTACAGATTCAACCCCATCCCAATCAGAATCCCAATGACATTCTTTACAGGATTAGAACAAAGAATCCTAAAATTCATATGGGGCAACAAAAGACCCCGAATTTCTAAAGCAATCCTGAGAAAAAAGAACAAAACAGGAGGCATCACAATCCCTGACTTCAAAACATACTACAAAGCTACAGTAATCAAAACAGCATGGTACTGGTACAAAAACAGGTGCACAGATCAATGGAACAAAATTGAAAGCCCAGAAATAAAACCACACATCTATGGACAGCTTATCTTTGACAAAGGAGCTGAGGGCATACAATGGAGAAAAGAAAGTCTTTTCAACAAATGGTGCTGGGAAAACTGGAAAGCCACATGCAAAAGAATGAAAATTGACCATTCTTTTTCACCATTCACCAAAATAAACTCAAAATGGATTAAAGACCTAAAGGTGAGACCTGAAACCATAAGGCTTCTGGAAGAAAACGTAGGCAGTACACTCTTTGACGTCAGTATTAAAAGGATCTTTTCGGACACCATGCCTTCTCAGAAAAGGGAAACAATAGAAAGACTAAACAAATGGAATTTCATCAGATTAAAGAGCTTCTTCAAGGCAAATGAAAACAGGATTGAAACAAAAAAACAACCCACTAACTGGGAAAAAATATTTGCAAGTCATATATCTGACAAAGGCTTAATATCCTTAATATATAAAGAACTCTCGCAACTCAATCACAAAACATCAAACAACCCAATCAAAAAATGGGCTGGAGACATGAAGAGACATTTCTCCAAAGAAGATATACTGATGGCCAATAGGCACATGAAAAGATGCTCATCATCGCTGATCATCAGGGAAATGCAAATCAAAACTACACTAAGATATCACCTTACACCCGTTAGAATGACAAAAATATCTAAAACTAATAGCAACAAATGTTGGAGAGGTTGCGGAGAAAAAGGAAGCCTCATACGCTGCTGGTGGGAATGCAAACTGGTGCAGCCACTATGGAAAACAGTATGGAGATTCCTCAAAAAACTAAAAATAGAACTACCACACGATCCAGCCATCCCACTACTGGGTATTTATCCAAAGAGCCTGAAGTCAGCAATCCCAAAAGTCCTGTGCACCCCAATGTTTATTGCAGCACTGTTTACAATAGCCAAGACGTGGAAGCAACCTAAGTGCCCATCATCAGACGAATGGATAAAGAAGATGTGGTACATATATACAATGGAATACTACTCAGCTGCAAAACAGAACAAAATCATTCCATTTGCAATAACATGGATGGACCTTGAGAGAATTATGTTAAGTGAAATAAGCCAGCAAGAGAAAGATAATCTGTGTATGACTCCACTCATATGAGGAATTTAAAACTATGGACCAAGCAGAGTTTAGTGGATACCAGGGGAAAGGTGGGGTGGGGGATGGGCACAAAGGGTGAAGTGGTGCACCTACAACATGACTGACAAACATTAATGTACAATTGAAATTTCACAAGATTGTAACCTATCAATAACTCAATAAAAAAATAAATAAGAAAAAAAAACATAAAAAAAAGTCTCACTTTCCTTATGTCAAAAATTATTCCTTTTAAACTTTAAACAAAGGAAAGGAAGTAGATAAAGGGAAATAAATGCAAATTAAGAATAATTTTCTAGCATTGAAAGAGGCAAAATAGATGATCATCTGTAGATTAGTAAATCTTTACCTACATTTAATAAATAAGCTATTTAATTCAGTTTTACTCATTTTGTCTAAACTGGTGGAGATTAAATTCAAATCAATAAATTATATAGGGAAACACATGATGTGTCTAGACAACCTGAAAACAAGGTATCTATTCAATAAAAATTTAGGTATGAGATTTGGTATAGAACTCAAGCTTATTATTTATTCACCTTATAACCATGATTTTCAATATACAGAATTCCATGTTTTTCAATATACAAGAAATTTATTAGAATTAGGAGATATTCATAACTTGCTTCTTTGAAAAAATACCAACCAAAGTATTAAATGGTTGTCATTTATCTTGGAGGGTCATGTGGAGTCAATACTGAGGAAATGACCACTGGCCAAGCCTGCTTTGAATTTATGAAGAAGTGAGTACAGAGAAAGTCTAGAAAGATCATGAGTCAGCAAGGAAAGTTTAGAAGTAGATGGGGACAAGAAGAGAAACCAAAAATGAGAATTTTTTTCTGAGAGAGAGTACCTTAGTGTATAGTAGAAGGTCCAATGATTTTTTTTTTAAAGTAAGGATGAAAGGAGGAGAGGAAGGAGAGATGAGAAGAGGTGGGCAGGTGAGGACAGTCAGTCCATCATCTTTCTTTTATCAATCAGGTAATCATCAGCAATCTATTTTCTTATGGACATCTTTGTTCATTTGTGTTAGTTCTGTTAAAACACATACAAATAATTTTCACTGCTTATTCATACAGAAGTATTCAATAAACAGCTTTGAAAATGTCACCACTAAATATAACAATGTAATGTGGGTTTTTTATTATGAAAACACAGAGACTTTTTCAACTGTACCCTTAAAATAAATAAATCAGAACTCTGGTTTACAATACTAACATGTAAGGACCTTGAAAGTAACCACCCATTTTAACAAAAAAAAAGCTAAAAAGTCAATAATTTTTTTAGATCCATCAGAGAATTAAGGTCACGAGGCACATCTGTCTTGAAAATTGGTGAAAGAGGCAGATACTGAGAATCACAACTTACAAGGAGAAGCCCAGGAGCAGAAGCCTATTCCTGGAGCTAATATTGGCATGAACACTTAAATTGTAATTGATAAATTGTTAGAGTCTCCCTGTGGATTACTTATATAGACTGAATTCTCTCTCAAAATTCATATGTTGAAGCTCTCTAACCTCAATGCAACTATATTTGGAGATACGGTCTTTAGGAGGTAGAGTTAAATGAGGTCATAAGGGCAGGGTCCTAATCCAAGAAGATGTCCTTTTAAGAAGAGGAAGAGAGACTAGAGCTTTCTTTCTCTGCATGTACAAAAAGAGGAGGTCGCATGAGCACATAGTGAAATGGTGGCCATCTGCAAGTCAGGAGTAGAGTCCTCACTGAGAATGAATTAGCCATCATATTAATCCTGGGCTTTCCAGCCTGCAGAACTATGAGAAGTAAATTTCTGTTGTTTAATCCACCTAGTCTCTGATATTTCGTTAAGGTAAACTAAGTGGACTAATATAACTAGCTTGAGAATTACAAGTACCAGCTCCCAGTCTTAGGGAGACTACACTTCATAATTTTTATCTCTGGGAGTTCCATTAGTCTTTCAGAGTGAAAATAAGAGAAAATTCCCCTTTCTTCCTGGCAGGAAAAGGGGAAAAAGAATCATTTTCAAATACAGCCAGATAACTCTGATCTTGACAAAGTTCCTGCCTTCAAAGGAAACTATTTTATCAGAGCTTCATCAACTTAGGGGAAGAAAAATATCTGACTCAGGCTTCCTCCAACATTTGATGTGGGGGACTGAGGCCTATCATAGGATTATAGAATGTTTCGTTTTCCTTATACTTGACCACAACCTAATATGTTTCAGCATAGTAACAGGAGATTATGGCTGAAAGACCTGCAAGCTCAGACTCTGTTTAAAAAAGAATCTTTAGAGAAACCCAAAGACTATGAGAGAGACAAAAACAAGGACACTAAAATAAATATTGGCCTCTTTAACCACAGCTATACTAAATAGTACACACAGCCATACTCTCAAACAGATTAGCTGAAAATCTCATACTCAAGGCTTATTTACCTCAATTCCTTTTATCTGATATATCACATCTGGTTTTCAAGAAAAAGTTACATGCTGTGCCAAATAGCAAAAAAATAAATAAATAAAAACAACCCAAGTCCAAAGAGAAAAGAACAAGCATCATAGCCAGATCTAGATATGGTAATGATTATGGAATTATAAGACAAGAATTTTTTAAAAATTATGATTAATAGGCTAAGGACTCTAATAAAAAAAGTGGACAATACACATGAACAAATGGATAATATGAGAAGAGATGAAAACTCTAAGAAACAATCAAAATAAAATGCTAGAAATCAAAACATAATAGAAATAAAGAACACATTAAATGGGATGATCAGTAGACCAAACATAGCCCAGAAAAAAAATCAGTGAACTTGAAGATGTCAATACAAAATTCCAAACCAGAAAATCAAAGACAAAAAAGAATTAGAAAATGGAACAAAATTTCCAAGAACTGTGGGAAAATTACAATAGTTGTGACATAAACATAAAAGAAACACCAGAAAGGCAAAGAATAGAAGAAATGTTTAAGTAGTAATGGCTGAGAATAGTCCAAAATTAATGACAGCCACCAAAGTACAGATCTAGGAAGCTCACAGAACACCAAGCAGGAAAAATACCAACAAAATTACACCTATTGCATCTCATATTCAAATCACAGGAAATTCAAGAGAAAGAGAAAATCTGGAAGGAAGCCAGGGGTTGAGGAGGAGGAATACCTTACAAAAGTGAAAGAGAAATAAAGATTTTTTCAGAGAAACAAAATTTAAGGGAATTTGTCACTAGTAGAGCTGCTTTGAAAGAAATGTTAAGAAAAGTTCTTGAAAGAGAACGAAAATGATGTAGGTCTGAAATTGAGATCCATGTGAAGAAAGGGTGCTAGAGAAAGAATAATAAAGGTAAAAGAAAATCTTTCATTTTATTTATTCTTAATTGATTGAACAGATGAAAATTTGTTCAATAACAACAATGTACTGGATGATTATAGATTATGGATAAGTAAAATGAATGAGAGTAATGTTATAAGAGATGGGAGGGAGACATTGAAGATACTCTATTATTAGGTACCTATACTTGCCATGAAGTGGTATAGTGTTACTTGAAATTGGACTTAGATTATTATAAATGTATATTACAAACTCTAGGGAACCCACTTAAAAAAAAAAAGAACTAGAACTGATATGCTAAGAAAAGAAATGAAACCATATTAAATTCTCAGTTAAAACAGAGAAGGAAGAAAAGAAGTAGAAGACCAAAAAAAAGGCAAAATATAAAGGCAATAAATAGAAAATAATTATAAATATAGTAAATATTAATCCAACTATATCAATAATCACTTTAAATGTGAATGTTCTAAAGACACTAGTTGAAAGACAGAGACTGTCACTGGATTAAAAAATAGCATGACCCAAGTATATGTTGTCCAAAAGTAGCCTACTTTCAATATAAAGACACAGAAAAATTAAAAGTAAAGGAAAAGAGACAGATATACTATGGTAACACTAATCAGAAGAAAGCTTGAATACTTATATTAACTTCAGATGTAGATGACTCCAGAGCAGAGAAAATTATCAGGGATAAAGAGAAGCTTCACATAATCATAAAGTAGTCAATTCTCCAAGAAAACATAAAAGTCCCTTCCTTAACATATATGCGACTAATAGAGTGTCAAAGGACGTGAGACAAAATTGATAGATCTGCAAGAAGAAATATACAAATAGTTGGAGATTTCAACACACCTCTATCAGTAATTGAAAGATCTAGTAGGTTTAAAATCACTAAAGACACAGTCGAACTGAAAAGCACCATCAATCAACTAGATCTAATACACACTTACAAAATACTTTAACAACAGTAAATCTATGTTCTTTTCAAGCTTACAAGGAGCTTCATCAAGATAGGCTACATTCTGGACCATAAAACACACTTTACAAATTTAGAGAAATAAAAATCATAGAAAGCATACTTTCAGACCACAATAGAATTAAACTAGAAATCAATAACATGAAGATGCCTATAAAATCCCCAAATACTTGGAGACTAAACTGCACATTTCTAAATGACGGATAGGTCAAAGACGTCTCAGGAGAAATTTTAAAATACTTTGAATTAAATGAATATGAAAACACAGCTTGTCAAAATAAATGGATGCAGTGAAAGCAGTGCTTAAAGGGAAATTTATAGCATCAAACACGTATTTTAGAAAAGAAGAAAGATCTAAAATCAATAATCCAAGCTTTCATTTTAGGGATGTAGGAAAAGAAGAACAAATTAAATCCAAAGTAAGCAGAAAAACAGAAATACTATCAAATAGAACACAAATCAATGAAATTGAAGACAGGAAAACAATATAGAAAATTAATGAAAACAAAGCTGATCTGTTAAAAGAGCAAGAAAATTGAAAATTCATCTACTCAGGCTAACTAAGAAAAAAGAGAGAAGACAAAAATTACTAATATCAGAAATGAAAGACAGGAAATTCCTATAGACCCCATGGACATTAAAAAGATAATAAATGCATATTATAAATAACTTTATGTCCACAAAGGGGTAATTTAGATAAAATAGACCAATTCTTTGAAAGATACAATTAGAAATAGATACTATGAGTAGACCTATAACTATTAAAAAAATTAAATGAATAATTAATAACATTCAAAAACATAAATCACCAGACCCAGATGGGTTTACTGGTGAATTCTAACAAACTTTTAAAGAAGAAATTATACCAATTATTTATAATGTGTTCCAGAAAATTGAAGTAGAAGGAATACTTCCCAAACTCAATCTATGAGACCAGCATTACCCTAATGCCAATTCCAAAGATATTAAAAGCAAAGGAAAACTACAGACCAAGTTCTCTTATGAACATAAATGCAAAACTGCCCTATGAAATATTAGCAAAATTGAATCCAATAATGTATAAGATTGTACACCATGATATGGTGAGATTTATTCCAAGTATACAAGGCTGATCCAAAGCTTATACATTAATTAATCCATCACATGAATAGGCTAAAGAAGAAAAATTATATGATTATATCAGTAGCTGCAGAAAAAGTGTTTGACAAAATCCAAAAGCCATTCATGATAAAATCTAAGAAAACTAGGAATAGAAAGAACTTCTTAAAGATGATAGGGAACATCTGCAAAAATACTACAGCTGACATCATACTTAATGGTGAGAAACTAGATGCTTCACCCCTAAGATCAAGGCAAGGATGTCCCCTTTCTAAAAGGCAATGTGGTAATACACATCAAAGACTTTAAAATATTCATAACTTTTGACCCAGAAATTTCACTCCTAGAAATTTATTCATGGTTAAAATAATATGCCAAATATATGTAAATTTACATTTGTTACAGTTTTGCTTAGAGAATCAATATTGGATAAATTCCAACTTCCAACAGTAAAGAATTGGTTCAAAAAATTATTGTATTCAGACGTCATCATCATGGTGGCATGAGAGGAAGCTTTTGTCTCCTCTTTCAATCTACAGTGAGTAAAACATCCATAACCAAACAAAAGCTACATTACACAACACTCCAGGACACCAGAGAGATCTATACATTGGTACATACGAAGGTGGGTGGATCAGAGCACTGTAATGAGGGAATAACAGACGCAGAACCCAGGACTCTAGATTCCCACCCATAGTGGCTGAGCCAGCCACCTTCAGCCCAAGAGAACTCAGTGGGTAGCAGTGGAGGCAACTCCAGCCAGCCAGTCACAGTGGCACCTGCAGCCATGAGAAGCAGAGCAACAGCAGAGGCCAGGCCCCATGTTCCTGGAATTCTGGCAGTTGCTCAGGGCCTGTGGCAGCAGGGAGGGTGAGCACAAGACTCCCATATCTCAACCACAGTAGAGACTATGGCCACAAGGTAACAGACAGCAGCTGAGACAGTGCCCCACAAACCGGCCCCCATCTGCCATTCCCCCTGCCACAGTGGCATAGTTTCTGACCCAGTGGATCCTAGATGCAGCTGAGGCATCAGCCATCCCTATTCCTCCTATGGCAAAGCCAGTGACTGAAGTGACAACAGCAACAACAAGGCATCAGAGACCCTAGAGGCACAGGTGGTGATGAGAAGAGTACTGGCAACACTTCAAATAGAGGTGGTGGATGGTGGAACATGAAGATACTCAAATATAGCCAAGGGCAGTTCAGGTAAGACAAACCAAAAACTACTGCTATAGTGCCACCTACTGGAAAACAAAAGAAAGGCTTCTAATCTCCAAGTAGTTGAAAAGTTTGAATCAAAACAAAGCTATACCTAAATAAAAATGTGTTTGCTACAATAAAGGCACTGGCAGAGTAATAACTTAGCAAGCACCACAAAAGCCACAGTAACACAGCGTCATGAAATAAAACAATTCTCAAGATACCAAACATAAAGTCATGGAAGGTGATGATCTAACTGAGAAAGAATTCAAAATAGGTGTCAAGAAGAAACTCAATGAGCTACAACAAAACTCAGAAGAGTACTTCAATGAGCTTAGGAATAAAATCAATGAACAGAAAGAATACTTTACCAAAGAGATTGAAACTCTAATAAAGAACCAAACAGGGCCAGCCCCATAGCCAAGTGGTTAAAGTTCTGTACACTCTACTTCTGCAGCCTGGGTTTGTGGGTTCAGATCCCAGACATGGATCTGCTCCACTCATCAGCCATGCTGTGGAGGCATCCCACATACAAAGTAGAAGAAGATTCCTGCAGATGTTATCTCAGGGCTAATCTTCCCCAAGCAAACAAAAATAAAAGAGAATCAAACAGAAATTCTGGAACTAAAAAACTCAATAAATGAGATGAAGAACACATTTGAAAGTATTGGAAATAAAGCAGATCATATGGAGAAGAGAATTAGTGAGCTTGAAGATAGAAATCTAGAAATGGTGCAGGTAGAAGAGGAGAGAGAAGTAAGACTTAAAAATATGTAATAATTCTATGAAAATTATCTGACTCCGTTAGAAAGGGCAACATAAAGGTATGGGTATCCCAGAAGGAGAAGAGAGAGCGAAGGGAGCAGAGAGCTTAGGTAAAGAAATAATAGCTGAAAACTTCCCAAACCTGGGGAAGGGAATGGATACATAAATGCATAAAGCTAATAGAACACAACTATCTAAATGCAAAAAGACCTTCTCCAAGACATATGATAATAAACCTGTCAAAAATTAATGACAAAGAAAGAATATTAAAGACAGCCCAGGAGAAAAATACCATAACCTAGAAGGGAACTCCCATTAGGCTATCAGAAGATTTCTCAGCAGACACCTCAAAGGCCTGGAGAAAGTGTAATGATATATTCAAAATACTATAAGATAAAATCTGTCAGCCAAGAATACTCTGCCCAGCAAAGCTATCTTTCAGATATGCAGGAAAAATAAAGACTTTTTCAGACAAACAAATCTGAAAGAGTTTACCACCTCTAGACCCACATTACAAGTACTGTGGAAGGGAGCTCTGCTACTTGAAAGAAAAAGGCAAAGGTATACAAAGCTTTCACCAAAGTAATAAATAGATCAGAAAATTGCAACTCTGTATCAGAATAGAATAGTATACAAGTAATTATAACATAAAGGTAAAAGAGAAAGGAAGAATTAAAAATAATTATAACCACTTCACTTGGGTAACAAACTCACAATACAAAAGTAAATAACTTGTGACAATAAAAACATAGAAGGGGAAGAGGAAAAGGACAGAATCGGCATAAGCAAAGAAGATAAGATGCTGCTGGCAGAAAAAAAGGACTATCTCATCTATAAGACATTTTATCCAAACCTCATGGTAACAACAAAACAATAATTATGAGCAGAGTCACAAAATATAAAAAGAGAAAATTGAGAAACACATCACAGAAAGCCACTAAACTGAAATGGCAGGAACACAAGGAGAAAGAAACAATGAAAATATAGAGCACCAGAAAGCATAACATAAAAATTTCAGTATTAAGCCCTCAGATATTAATAATCACCCAAATGTAAATGGATTGGCTTCACCAATCAAAAGACACAGACTGGCTGAATGGATTAAAAAGCGAGATTCAAGAATATGCTGTCTCCAGGAGACCCATTTCAGCTTTAAAGACAAACATTGGCTCAAAGTCAAGGGAGGAAAGATGATACTCTAAGCTTATGGAAACCAAAATAAAGTATAGTCATACTTACATCAAACAAAATAGACTTCAAGCAAAAAAAGATAACAAGATTCAAGAATGGACATTATACACTGATAAAGGAAACAATCCATCAAGAACATATAACATTTATTAATATATATGCACTAACATAATATATAACAAAGTATATAAAGAAAATGTTAACAGACCTAAAGGGAGAAATTGACAGCAACACAATAATAGTAGGGGATTTTAACATCTCACTTACATCAATGGATAAATTATTCAGGCAGAAAGTCAACAAGGATACACAGGACTTAAATGAAACACTAGACCAGATGGAATGATATGTAGAACATGCCACCCAAAAGTTGCAGAATGTACATTCTTCTCTTCACATGCCTGTTGACCATCCATATATCTTCTTTGGAGAAATCTCTGTTCAGATCTTTTGCCCATTTTTTAATTGGGTTGTTGTTTTTTTTGTCATTGAGCTGTATGGGTTCTTTGCATATTTTGGATATCAACACCTTATCTGATATATGGTTTGCAAATATCTTCTCCCAATTTTTAGGTTGTGTTTTCGTTTTGTTGATGGTTTCCTTTGCTGTGCAGAAGCTTTTTAGTTTGATGTAGTCCCATTTGTTCATTTTTTCTTTTGTTTCCCATGCCTGGTCAGACATGGTACTTGAAAATATGCTGCTAAGACTGATGTCAAAGAGCATACTGGCTATGTTTTCTTCTAGAAGTTTCATGGTATTGGGTCTTATATTCAAGTCTTTAATACATTTTGAGTTAAGTTTTGTGCATGATGTAAGGGAATGGTTTACTTTCATTCTTTTGCATGTGGCTGTCCAGGTTTTCCAACACCATTTATTGAAGACACTCTCCTTTCTTCATCATATACTTTTGGCTCCCTTGTCAAATATTAGCTGTCCATAAATGTGTGGGTTTATTTCTGGGCTCTTGATTCTGTTCCATTGATCTGTGTGTCTGTCATGTGTCTGTTTTTGTGTCAGTAACATACTGTTTTGGTTACTATGGCTTTGTAGTATCTTTTGAAATCAGGGAGTGTGATACCTCCAGCTTTGTTTTTTTCTCAGGAATCCTTTGGCTATCTGGGGTCTTTTGTTTTTCCATATAAATTTTAGAATTCTTTGCTCTATTTCTGTGAAAAAGGTTGTTGGAACTTTGATAGGGATTGTGTTGAATCTGTAGATTGCTTTAGGAAGTATGGACATTTTAGCGATGTTAATTCTTCCAATCCAACAGCACAGAACATCATTAGCTACCAAGGAAATGCAAATCAAAACTACAATGAGGTATCACCTCACTCCAGTCAGAACGGCTATAATTAACAGTACAGGAAACAACAAATGGGGAGGATGTGGAGAGATGGGAACCATTGTACACTGCTGATGGCAGTGCAAACTGGTGCAGCCACTATGGAAAGCAGTATGGAGTTTCCTCAGAAAATTAAGAATAGATCTACCACATGATCCAGCTATCCCACTGCTGGGTATTTATCCAAAGAACTTGAAAACACAAAGGCATAAAGATACCTGCACCCCTTTGTTCATGCAGCATTATACACAATAGCCAAGACTTGGAAGCAACCTAGGCGCCCATCAAGGGATGAGTGGATAAAGAATATGTGGTATTTATACACAATGGAATACTACTCAGCCATAAGAAATGATTAACTCTGGCCATTTGTGACAACATGGATGGACCTTGAGGGTATTATGCTGAGTGAACAAATTAGAGGGAGAAAGTCAAATACTGTATGATCTCACCCATAAGTAGAAGATGAAAACAATGACAAACAAACACATAGCAATGGAGAATGCATTGGTAGTTACCGTGGGGGAAAGGGGGGAGGGGAAAAGTGGTGATTAGGCTCACCTGTGAGGGGATGGACTATAATTAATTTTTGGGTCGTGAACATGATGTAATCTACACAGAATTCGGAATATATTATGATGTACATCTGAAAGCTATATAATGTTATAATCCAATGTTACTGCAATTAAAAATAAATAAATAAATAATAAATTTAAAAAGTGTATCTCCTGTAGACAGCTAAAAAAAAAGAATATACATTTTTCTCAAGAGCACACTGAATATTCTCAAAGATAGACCATATGTGGGGAAACAAAAAAGTCTCAATAAATTTAAGAAGAGTGAAATCATGTCAAGAATCTTTTCCAAACACAATGATATGAAAGTAGAAATGAACTACAAGAATAAAACTGGAAAAGTAACAAATATCTGGAGATTAAACAACTTGCTACTGAACAACTATTGGTCAATGAAGAAATCAAAAAACACCTGGAGACAAATGAAAATGAAACACAACATACAAAAATCTATGGGATGTACCAAGAAGCAATACAGGCCTATCTCAAGAAACAAAAATCTCAAGTAAACAATCTAACATTAAACCTAAAGGAATTAGAAAAAGAAGAATAGACAAAGCCCAAAGTCAGTAGAGGTAAGGAAATCATAAAAATTAGAGCAGAAATAAATGAAATGAAGACAAAAAAACAATAGAAAGGATCAATGAAACCAAAGGGTGGTTCATGGAAAAGACAGACAAAATTGACCAAAGCTGTACCTAGAATCACTAAGAAAAAAAGAGAGAAAGGTAAAAAAAGTGAAGTCAGAAATGAAAGAGGGGAAATTACAATGGGTATCACAAAGGATTATAAAAGAATACTATGAAAATCTATATGCCAACAAATTGAATAACCTAGAAGTGAATAATATCTTAGAATCATACAACTTTTCAAACCTGAATCAAAAATTAATTAAACATCTGAATAGATCAATGACTAGTAACGAGGTTGAAACAGTAATCAAAAATCTCCCAAAAAACAAAAATCTAGGACCAGATGGTTTATCTGGCCAATTTTTACCTAACATTCAAAGATTTAATACTTATCTTTCTCAAACTCTCCCAGAAAATTGAAAGATGCTTCCTAACTAATTTTAAGATGCCAACACTACCCTGATACCAAAACCAGAGAAGGATAACACACACACAAAAATTAAAGGCCAATATGGTTAATGAACATAGATACAAAATCCTCAACAAAATATTAGCAAGTTGAATACAACAATGCATTAAAAATATCATACACCATAATGGAGTAAGATTTATTACAGGGATCCAAGGATATTTCAACATCTGCAAATCAATCAATATGATACACCACATTAACAAAACTAAGAATAAAAACCACATGATTGGGGAGGAGGTGGAGCAAAATCGTGGGGTAAGCTGACCCGGGACTCTCCCCTCCAAAGTACAACAAAGGACTGAAAAAAAAACCCCTGAATTTCAGCTAATGAACCTAATGCCAGGACTCAGAGACCTACAGTATCAAAAGACAGAAGACAGAGCCCCTGCTGCCTGCCTCAGAGGAGCTGGAATGGGGTAGGAGAGAACATCGCTCAATCCCCTAGAAACCGGGATCGCTGCACGGGTCAGGAAGGAGCGGGGGAGGGGCCACGTGACAAGGGGATCGTCTAGGATGCATGCCACAGGTACAGTGGAAACCAACTGACAGGGGAAAGCTTCCGTGCGCAAGAAGCCCATAAACCCAGGGCCCCGGGAGACCAGAGAACAGAACTGATAGAATCCAGATCAGTGCACTAGGGAAACTGCCCCTGCCCCTGCCCCAGCAAAGCCCACTGGGCGTCGCCATCTTGCCCAAAGGCAGAGAGCTGTGAACGCACAGAACTCGACCCCCATCTAGTGGCGGCAGGCTGTAACTGCAACCGAAATCTACCGCCATGTGAAAAAACCACTCCTCTACCATTCAGCAATTTATAAAAGCCCCAGACCAGAAGGAAACAATAAAGACATAGAATTAAGTCCTGAGTACTTGGAATTAGGTAAACTAAATGAAAATGAGTTCAGAGCAGCTATAATAAAAAAACTCAAGGAGGTAGAGAGAAAGATAGAGAAACAAGCCGAGTTCTGGAGTTACTTCACAAAAGAGATTGAAATTATAAAGAAGAATCAAACAGAATTACTAGAGATGAGAAACACAATGGACCAGATAAAACAGAATACAGATTCCCTGAATGCCTGTGGAGACTCCATAGAAGAGCAAATTAGCATAATCGAAGATAGACAGGCTGAATGGCTCCAGACAGAGGAAGAAAGAGAACTAAGGATTAAAAGGAATGAGGAAAGTATTAGAGAGATAGCAGATTCAATGAGGAGAAAGAATTTAAGGATCATAGGAATTCCCGAAAACGTGGAAAAGGAAAATGGAGCAGAAAGTGTGCTTAATGAAATTATAGAAGAGAACTTCCCAAATCTGGGGATTGAGGGAGAAATGTGCGTAGAGGAAGCTTTCAGATCTCCTAGATTTGTCAATGTAAAAAGACCTACTGCAAGGCATATAGTAGTACAAATGGCAAAAATGAATGACAAAGAAAGAATACTCAAGGCTGCAAGACAAAAGAGAATTACCTACAAAGGAGCTCCTATCAGACTTTCAGCAGATTTCTCTGCAGAAACCTTACAAGATAGGATAGAATGGAGTGACATATTCAAAGCTTCAAAAGATATAAATCTTCAGCCTAGAATACTCTATCCAGCAAGAATATCCTTCAGATATGAGGGAGAAATTAAATCTTTTCCAGACAAACAAAAGTTAAGGGAATTTGTAACCAAAAGTGCTCCACTACAAGAAATCCTCAAGAAGGCTCTCATACCTGAGAAAAGAAAAAAGGGAGAAAGGGATCACAAACCACAGAGTAGGGAGACAGATAAATAGAACCAGAACAGGATAGCAAATATTCAACTATAGCATTAGGATAAAGGTAAGGAAACTACCAAAGCAAAGACAATCTTATCACTCTAACTGCAAACTCATAACACAAGTTGGAACAGGAAGTGAAAATAATAATTTAGGAGGGGAAGGGCAAAGGGACTAAATTACTCTAGGCCAAGTAAGAGACCACCAGAGAATAGACTATATTATACATGAGATTCTAAATACAAACTTCAGGGTAGCCACTAAACTAAAAAACAGAACAGAGACAAAAAACATAAATAAGCAAAAATCTAAGAAACCCAGCATAAGAAATTGCAGTATCAAGTGGGTAGGATAAAGCACACAGGAAGAGAAAAGCAGGAAAGCCAGATAATGAGCAACAGATTGACAGCTTTAAGTCCACATGCATCAATAATCAGTCTCAATGTAAACGGATTGAACTCTCCAATAAAAAGACACAGAGTGGCAAAATGGATTAAATAACAAGAACCAACAATATGTTGCCTCCAGGAAACACACCTCAGCCCCAAGGACAAACACAGGCTCAGAGTGAAGGGGTGGGGGACAATACTTTAAGCTAAAAGCAAGGGAAAAAAAAGCAGGTGTTGCAATTCTTATATCAGACAAAGTGGATTTCAAAATAAGACATGTAAAGAGAGACACACAGGGACAATATATAATGATCAAAGGGACACTTCATCAAGAAGAAATAATGTTTATAAATATCTATGCATCCAATATAGGAGCACCAAGGTTCATAAAGCAACTATTAACAGACCTAAAGGAAGATGTTAAAAACAACACAATAATAGTAGGGGACCTCAACACCCCACTCACATCAATGGACAGATCACCCAGACAGAAAATCAACAAAGAAATAGTGGAGCTAAACGAAAAACTAAAACAATTGGACTTAATAGACATATATAAAACACTCCATCCAAAAACAGCAAAATACACATTCTTCTCAAGTGCACATGGAACATTCTCTAGGATAGACCATATGTTGGGAAACAAGGCAAGCCTCTACAAATTTTAAAAAATTGAAATGATAACAAGCATCTTCTCTGATCATAATGCTATAAGGCTAGAAATTAATTACAAGAAAAAAGCTGAGAAAGGCACAAAGATGTGGAGACTAAACAATACACTACTGAACAAGCAATGGATCATTGAAGAAATTAAAGAACAAATCAAAAAATACCTGGAAACTAATGAAAATGATAACATGCCATACCAACTCATATGGGGTACAGCAAAACCTGTATTAAGAGGAAAATTCATCGCAATACAGGCACATATTAACAAACAAGAAAAACCCCAAATAAGCAACCTTAAAGCACACCTAACTGAACTAGAGAAAAAAGAACAAATGAAGCCCAAAGTCAGCAGAAGGAGAGAAATAATAAAAATCAGAGCAGAAATAAATACTATTGAAACTAAAAAGGCAGTAGAAAAGATCAATGAAACAAAGAGCTGGTTCTTTGAGAAGATAAATAGAATTGACAAACCCCTAGCCAGACTTACAAAGAAAAAAAGGGAGAAAGCTCAAATAAACAAAATCAGAAATGAGCGAGGAGAAATAACAACAGACTCTGCAGAAATACAACGGACTATAAGAGAATACTATGAAAAACTCTATGCTAACAGAATGGCTAACCTAGAGGAAAAGGATAAATTCTTGGACTCCTACAATCTTCCTAAGCTCACTCAAGAAGAAGCAGACAATCTGAACAGACCAATCACAAGGAAAGAGATTGAAACAGCAATCAAAATTATCCCAAAGAATAAAACCCCAGGACCAGATGGCTTCCCTGGGGAATTCTACCAAACTTTCAGAGAGGATTTAATACCTATCCTTTTCAAGCTATTCGCAAAAATTAGGGAGGATGGAACACTTCCTAACACATTCTATGAGGCCAACATCACATTGATACCAAAGCCTGACAAGGGCACCATGAAAAAAGAGAACTACAGGCCAATATCACTGATGAACATAGACGCAAAAATTCTAAACAAAATTTTGGCAACCAGAATTCAGCAATTCATCAAAAGGATCATACATCATGATCAAGTGGGATTCATACCAGGGACACAGGGATGGTTCAACATCCGCAAATCAATCAACGTGATACACCACATCAAGAAATTGAGGAATAAAAACCACATCAACATCTCAATAGATGCAGAGAAAGTATTTGACAAGATCCAACAGCCATTTATGATAAAAGCTCTGAACAAAATGGGCATAGAAGGGAACTACCTCAACATAATAAAGGCCATATATGACAAACCCACAGCCAACATCATACTCAATGGGCGAAAACTGAGTTCCATCCCCCTGAAAACAGGAACGAGACAACGATGCCCTCTGTCACCACTCTTATTTAACATAGTACTGGAGGTCCTGGACAGAGCAATCAGGCAAGAAAAAGGAATAAAAGGAATCCAAATAGGGAGGGAAGAAGTGAAACTCTCACTGTTTGCAGACGACATGATCTTATATATAGAAAACCCAAAAGTGTCCATTGGAAAACTCTTGGAAGTAATCAACAACTACAGCAAACTTGCAGAATATAAAATCAATTTGCATTAATCAGTAGCATTTCTATATTCTAATAACAAACTAACAGAAAATGAACTCAGGAACACAATACCATTCACAATCACAACAAAAAGAATAAAATACCTTGGGGTAAATTTAACTAAGGAAGTGAAGGACCTATATAATGAAAATTACAAGGCCTTTCTGAGAGAATTGGATGACGACATAAGGAGATGGAAAGACATTCCATGTACATGCATTGGAAGAATAAACATAGTTGAAATGTCCGTTCTACCTAAAGCAATCTACAGATTCAACGCCATCCCAATCAGAATCCCAATGACATTCTTTACAGAATTAGAACAAAGAATCCTAAAATTTATATGGGGCAATAAAAGACCCCGAATTGCTAAAACAATCCTGAGAAAAAAGAACAAAACGGGAGGCATCACAATCCCTGACTTCAAAACTTACTACAAAGCTACAGTAATCAAAACAGCATGGTACTGGTACAAAAACAGGTGCACAGATCAATGGAACAAAATTGAAAGCCCAGAAATAAAACCACACATCTATGGACAGCTCATCTTTGACAAAGGAGCTGAGGTGATACAGTGGAGAAAACAAAGTCTTTTCAACAAATGGTGCTGGGAAAACTGGAAAGCCACATGTAAAAGGATGAAAATTGGCCATTCTTTTTCACCATTCACCAAAATAAACTCAAAATGGATCAAAGACCTAAAGGTGAGACCTGAAGCCATAAGGCTTCCAGAAGAAAATGTAGGCAGTACACTCTTTGACATCAGTATTAAAAGGACCTTTTTGGACACATGTCTTCTCAGAGAAGGGAAACAATAGAAAGACTAAACAAATGGGACTTCATCAGACTAAAGAGCTTCTTCAAGGCAAATGAAAACAGGATTGAAACAAAAAAAAAACCCACTAACTGGGAAAAAATATTTGCAAGTCATATATCTGACAAAGGCTTAATATCCATAATATATAAAGAACTCTCACAACTCAACAACAAAAAATCAAACAACCCAATCAAAAAATGGGCTGGAGCCATGAAGAGACATTTCTCCAAAGAAGATACATGGATGGCCAATAGGCACATGAAAAGATGTTCATCATCGCTGATCATCAGGGAAATGCAAATCAAAACTACACTAAGATATCACCTTACACCCATTAGAATGACAAAAATATCTAAATCTAATAGTAACAAATGTTGGAGAGGTTGTGGAGACAATAGAACCCTCATGCACTGCTGGTGGGAATGTAAACTAGTGCAGCCACTATGGAAAACAGTATGGAGATTCCTCAAAAAATTAAAAATAGAACTACCATACGATCCAGCCATTCCACTACTGGGTATCTATCCAAGGGCTTGAAGTCAGCAATTCCAAAATGCACCCCAATGTTCATTGCAGCATTATTTACAATAGCCAAGACATGGAAGCAACCTAAGTGCCCAGCAACAGATGAATGGATAAAGAAATTGTGGTATATATACACAATGGAATAATACTCAGCTGCAAAACAGAACAAAATCATCCCATTTGCAACAACATGGATGGACCTTGAGGGAATTATGTTAAGTGGAATAAACCAGTTAGAGAAGGTTAATGTCTGTATGACTCCACTCATATGAGGAATTTAAAAATGTGGACAAAGAGAACAGATTAGTGGCTATCAGGGGAAAGGTGGGGTGGGGGGTTGGCACAAAGGGTGAAATGGTGCACCTACAACATGAATGACAAACATTAATGTACAACTGAAATCACACAAGATTGTAACCTATCATTAACTCAATAAAAAAAAACGATTGTCTCAATAAAGGCAGAGAAAAGATATGACAAGAATAAATATAACCAAGGAGCTGAAAGATCTGTATATTAAAAACTATAAGACTGTTGAAAGAAATTGAAGAAGACACAAAGAAATGGGAAGATATTCTGTGCTCATAGATTGGAAGAATTAACATAGTTAAGATAGCCATTTTACCTAAACCAAACTACAGATTCAGTTAAATCCCTATCAAAATCGTAATAACATTTTTCAAAGAAATAGAACAAAGAATCCTAAAATTTATATGGAATAACAAAAGATCATGAATAGCCAAAGAAATTCTGAGGAAAAAAAACAAAGCTCTAGGTATCACCTTCACTGATTTCAAAATATACTGTAAAGCTATAGTAATCAAAACAGCATGCTATTGGTACAAAAACAGACACACAGATCAATGGAATCGAATTGAGAGCCCAGAAATAAACCCACACATCTGTGGACAACTAATTTTCAACAAGGGAGTCAAGAACATGCAATGAAGAAAGGAAAGTCTCTTCAATAAACAGCGTTGGGAAAACTAAACTGCCACATACAAAAGAATGAAACTGGAACACTATCTTACACAATAAGAAATAATTAACTCAAAATGGATTAAAGACTTGAAGCTAAGATCTGAAACCATAAAACTCCTAGAAGAAAATTTAGGCAATATGTTCTTTGACATAGGTCTTAGCAATATCCTTTTGGCTATGTCTGCTCAGGCAAGGGAAACAAACGAAAAAATAAACAAATAGGACTACATCAAACTAAAAAGCTTCTGCATGGCAAAGGACACCATCAACAAAACTAAAAGAAAACCTTCTGACTGGGAGAAGATATCTGTAAATCATATATCCAATAATGAGTTAATATCTAAAATGTATAAAAAACTCATACAACAAAAAAACAAATAACCCTGCTAAAAAATGAGCAGAGGATCTGAATAGGCATTTTTCCAAATAAAAAATAAAGATCACCAACAGACTCATGAAAAGATGTTCGATGTCATTAATTATTAGGGACATGCAAATCAAAACCACAATGAGATATCACCTCATGCCCATCAGAATAGCTATTATTAAAAAGACAAGAAATAACAACTGTAGGAGAGGATGCGAAGAAAAGGGAACCCTCATTTACAACTGATGGGAATGTAAATTGGTGCAGCCACTACATAAAACAGCAGGAAGATGCCTCAAAAAATTGGAAATAGAATTAGCATGCAAACCAGCTATTCCACTTCTGAGTATTTATCCAAATATGAAAACACTAATTTGAAAATATCTATGCACCCCTATGTTAATTGTACCCTTATTTGCAGTAGCCAAAACTTGTAAACAACCTAAGTATCCACTCACATATGAATGAATACAGAAAAAGTGGTATATATGCAATGGAATACTACTCAGCCAGAGAAAATGAAGTCTTGCTATGTGAAACAATATGGAAGGAACTTGAGGGTGTTATGCTGAGCAAAGTAAGTCAGACAAAAACAAATTGCCTATGACTACAATCATGTATAGAAGACAAAAAAATTAAAAACACATAGATACAGACAACAGATTGGTGGTTAACAAAGGAAAAGGGGCATGGGGGGAGGGGAAAAGGTGTAGTGGGGGACATTTGTGCAGTGACAGATGGAAACTAGACTTTTGCTGGTGTAGTGTATATAGAATTTGAAATATAATGATGTACATCTGAAATTTATATAATGCTATAAACCAATGTGACTTCAATAAAAAAAGAGAAATCTTTCTAACAAAATGTAAACTCAATGACATAAATCACATTTACTTTTCTCCAAGTAAATAGTTGCTTCCAAAAGTTTTTAATAAATCTGGTGATAGTAGTTAAAATATACATATATATATCATATTCAATAGCATATATTGCAGTAAAAAAGGGTGAAAATATTTATTTGTTTACATTATATATATGTATATATATTATGAATATAGGACAAATAATAACATAGTGCAACATAACATAAAATGTGCAACAGGATAGAGGAGATGATTTTCTTCCAGTAAAAATACTTTTCTCTTTATGTATTTTTATGTATCCAAATGATTGATCTGAAAGCATTTATACTAAAATGCTACTATTAATTGATTATGAGTTCTATTTTATCCTTCATTAATTTATATTTTCTAATGTCTAGTTATTGTGGTTTCATTATTTGATAATAAACACTTCTTAATGATAAAATATCTACACTAAAACTATCGTGTTAATTAGTTTGTTGAAGCTGCCATAACAAAGTACTTAAGTGCCCTGAACAACAGAAATTTATTTTGTCACAGTTCTGGAGGCTGGAATTCAAAGATCCAGGCACCAGCTGTTGCTTTCCTGAGGCTTCTCTCCTTGGCTTGCAAATGGCCACATTTTCTCTGGGTCATCACACGGCTTCTCCTCTGTGTGCACCTTTCCCTGGTGTCTTTCTCCCTGTCCTAATCTTCTCTTTTTACAAGGACACCACTCAGATTGAGTTGGGAACACTCTAATGATCTTCACTTTAACTTAATTACCTCTCTAAAAGCCCTATCTCCAAATACAGTCATGTTCTGAGATACTGGGAGTTAGGGGCTTCAATCCATGAATTTTGAGAAGACACAACTAAGCCCATAACAACTATCTGTTTTGTTTTTAATTTTTCATTATTGCTACCTATTCAAGATCTTTTTTAAAAAAGCTCTTTTTCTTTTTTGGTGAGGAAGACGTTTGCTCTGAGCTAACATCTGCCACCAATCCTCCTCTCTCTCTTTTTTTTTTGGCTTGAGGAAGATTAGCCCTCAGCTGACATCCATGCTAATTTTCCACCACTGTTTTATATGTGAGTCACTGCCACAGCATAGCTGATGAGTGGTGTAGGTCCACACTCAGGATCCGAACCCACAAACCTGTGCCAAAGTGGAGCACACTCAACTTAACCACTACACAATGGAGCCAGCCCACCATAATAGCTATCTTGAATATAATATTCAATGTTGATTATTAAATCTGATTATTCCAGATTTTGCAAGCTTAACATAATAATTGTGAACATAATAATAATTATTATTATGAACATCAATTCTCTTTATGGTATACTGAGACATAAATTACTCTGAATCTGTACTTAACATATTCTCATCAATGAAATCTATGAGAATATATTCTGATACCTATGTATTAACTTTTATACAAAAGCAGCAATCATGAAGACTGGGAAAAAGTTTTTAGTTAAATTCTCCACTTTTTTGAAGATAAAGAAGCAAAAGTTTGCTTTTGGCTAGGCCTACAACTTAACTGTTATTCTTTTACTAATACACTGAGAAAAAAATGCAAATATTATACTTTTAAATAGGACATAGAACTAAAAATTAGATTTTGTCAAAATTTTTCTGTATATATTTTTATCATTTTAAACTTTCATGCGTATAAGAGAACCTTTTTTCTTAATTGTGCCTTAGCACTATTGTGCTTTTTCCACATGTCATCTGCTTGGTTAATTTTAAAAATTGTCGTGCTATCTGAGCATCATGTCACACAGATCATTAGTTGAACATATTCTGTGCTTTATATCTCATGATAGGTCCAATGGAGAATGCAAAAGTTCATCTTCATGCCTCATATCTAGCCCTAGTAAACTTATTAAAACCCTGTTAAGTATGATCTCACTGAACTTGTTCCTGGGGGCCTTAATATTTACTTAGAAATAAAAACGTCATTAGTTTTCACAAACTAATGAATGTCTATTTGAAGAGTATTGGTCATAGGAAGCATAGATAAAGTGAGATGGAGGGCTAACCTAGTATCTTTTGAGTGTGTCCAGTGTACCAGTCATGACACTGGTCAACTCACTCCTAAGGGAAATGATCTCTGTTCTTAAATCAAGAGGATCAGGGACTCCTGAAAATCAGAAAAAGGGATCATTCTTGCCAAAGTAAAATAAACACATAATAAACTTTTAAAAACTATTTTTCTTTAAAACCAGAGAAAATTGTAGTAGTTGTCACACAAAATTTCTTAATAAACTAAATTCTAGAAATAATGCTGCAATGAACATGGGGATGCAGACATCTTTTTGTATTAGAGCTTTTATTTCCTTTAGGTATATATACAGCAGTGGAATTACTGGATCATATGGTAGCTCTATTTTTAATTTTTTGATGAACTGCCATACTACTTTCCATAGTAGCTGTACCAATTTATATTCCCACCAACAGTTCATGTGTTCCCTTTTCTCCACATCCTAACCAAAGCTTGCTATTTCTTGTCTTTTTGATGATAGCTTTCATAACAGATGTGAGGTAATAGCTCTTAGTTTTGATTTGCATTTCCCTGATGGTTAGTAATGTTGAGCACCTTTTCATATACCTGTGGCCATTTGTATTTTCTTTGGAAAAATATCTATTCAGACCTTTGGCCCATTTTTTAACCAAATTGTCTGTCTTTTTGCTATTGAGTTGTATGAGTTCTTGATATATTTTGGACATTAATCCCTTATCAGATATATGATTTGCAATATTTTCTCCTGTTCCATAGGTTGCCATTTCATTTTGTTGATGGTTTCCTTTGTTTGTCCAGAAGCTTTTGAGTTTGATGTCATCCCACTTGTTTATTTTACTTTTGTTGCTGTGCTTTTGGTCTCAAATCTAATATCTCATCACCAAAACCAATTTCAAGGATATTACCCACTATGCTTTCTTCCAGGAGTTTTATGGTTTCACGTCTTATGTTCAAGTCTTTAATACATTTTGAATTGATTTTTGTGTATGACATAAGAAAGGAGTTTGATTTCATTCTTTTGCATGTGGTTGTCCAGTTTTCCCAACATCGTTTACTGAAGAAACTGCCCTTTTCCCATTGTTTATTCTTGGCTGCTTTGCCATAAATTTGTTGACCATATTTGCATGGGTTTATTGCTGGGCTGTCTGTTCTGTTCCATTGATCTATATGTCTGGTTTTTTGCCAATATCATATGGTTTTACTATAGCTTTGTAATATAGTGTGAAAGCAGAAAGTGTGATGCCTCCAACTTTGGTCTTTCTCAAGATTGCTTTGACTATTTGGAGTCTTTTGTGGTTCTATATAAATTTTAGGATTGTTTGTTCTACTTCTTTGAAAAATGACATTAGAGTTTTGATAGAGATTGCACTTAACCTGTAGATTACTTTGTGGAGTATGGACATTTTAACAATATTAATTCTTATAGTCAGTATACACAATGTATCTATCAATTTATTTGTGACTTCTTACTTTCTTTCATCTATGTCACAGTTTTCAGTATATAGGTCTTTCACCCTCTGGGTTAAAATCATTCCTAGGTGTTTTATTCTTTTTGATGCAATTGTACATGGGATTATTTTCTTAATTTCCCTTCTGATAGGTCACTATTAGTGTATAGAAATGCAACAGAGTTTTGTATATTGACTCTGTATCCTGCAACTTTACTGAATTTACTTATTAGTTTTCTTTTCTCTTTTTTTGAAGAAGATTAGCCCTGAGCTAACTACTGACAGTCCCTTTTTTTGCTGAGGAAGCCTGGCCCTGAGCTAACATCCGTGCCCATCTTCTTCTACTTTATATCTGGGACGCCTACCACAGCATGGCATGCCAAGCAGTGCCATGTCCGCACCCGGGATCCAAACTGGTGAACCCCGGGCTGCCGAGAAGTGGAACATGCAAATTTAACCACTGTGCCACTGGGCTAGCCCCTACTTATTAGTTTTAATAGGTTTTTGGTGGAGTCTTTAGGGTTTTCTATACATAATGTCATCTGCAAATAGAGACACTTTTAAGAATTAAAGAATTCCTTTCTGATTTGGATGCCATTTATCTCTTTTTCTTACCTAATTGTTCAGGCTAGGACTTCCAAATCTATGTCAAATAAAAGTCATGAAAGTTGGCATAGGATCTTATTCCTGATCTTAGAGGAAAAGTTTTCAGCTTTTCACTGTTGAGTATAATGTTAGCTGTGGGTTTTTCATAAGTGGCCTTTATTACTTTGAGGGATGTTCCCTCCACACCTGCTTTATTGAGAGTTTTAATCATGAATAGACATTGAATTTTGTCATATGCTTTTTCTGCATCTATTGAGATGACCATATGATTTTTATCCTTCATGTTTTTAATGTGGTATGTCACTGATTGATTTGCAGATGAAGGACCTTCCTTGCATCTCTGGAAGAAATCACACTTGATTGTGGTATATGATCCTTTTAATCTGTTGTTCAATTTGGTTTCTTTCTTTTTTGTGTCATCCTAGTCTGGTGTTGGTATCAGAGTAATGTTGGCCTGGTAAAATGAGTTTTGAAGTATTCCCTCTTCCTCTGTTTTTTTCAGAAGAGTTTGAGAATTGGTACTTTGAATTTTGTTGAATTCACCAGTGAGGCTGTCTTGTCCTGGGCTTTTGTTTGTTGGGAGATATTTGATTACTGATTCAATCTCCTTAACTAGTAATCAGTCTGTTCAAATTTTCTTTTTCTTTATGATTCAGTCTTAGTAAGTTCCATGTTTCTAGGAATTTATCCTTTTTTTTCTGGGTTGTCTAATTTGTTGGCATATAATTATTCATAATAGTCTCTTATGATCCTTTGTATTCCTGTGATATCAATTGTACACCCCCTTATTAATTTCTGATTTTATTTATTTAGGTCCTCTCTCTTTTTTTCTTGGTGAGTCTGGCTAAAGGTTTATCTATTTTGTTTATATGCAGAGAACCAGCTCTTGTTTCATTGATTGTTTCCATTGTCTTTTTAGTCTCTATTTCATTGATTTCTTTGTTATTTCTTTCCTCCTACTAACTTTAGGCTTTACTTGTTTTTCTTTTTCTAGTTCCTTGAAGTGTAAAGTTAGGTTATTTATTTAAGAGCTTTCTTGTTTCCTAATGTAGGCATTTTATTGCTAGGAAATTCCCACCTAGAACAGATTTTGCTGCATCCCATAAATTTTGGTATATTGTATGTCTGTTTTCATTTGTCTCAAGGTATTTTTTTGCTTCTCTTGATTTCTTCTTTGACCCATTGGTTATTCAGGAGTATGTTGTTTTATCTCCACATATTTGTGAATTTTCCAGTTTTCTTCTTGTAATTGATTTCTGGTTTCATAGCACTGTGTTTGGAAAAGATGTTTGATGCTATTTCAATCCTCTTAAATCTATTAAGACTTGTTTTGTGACCTAATATATGATCTATCTGGAGAATGTTTCACGTGTGCTTGAGAAGAGTGTGTATTCTATTGCTTTTGAATTTGATATTTTGTATGTGTGTTAAATCTATCTGGTCTGACATGTTATTTGAGGTCAATATTTCCCTGTAAATTTTCTGTTTGCATGATCTATCCATTGATGAAAGTAGTGTATTAAAGTCTCTAAATATTATTGTATTGCTGTGTATTTCTCCTTTTAGGTCTTGTTTTTATTTGCTTTATATATTTAGGTTCTCTTATGTTGTTTGCATAAATATTTACAAATGTTGTATCTTCTTTTTAGATTGATTTCTTTATCATTACATAATGACCTTCTTTGTCTCATTAGAATATTTGTCTTAAATTCTATTTTGTCTGATGTTTGTCAGACTTTCTTTGGTTTTCATTTGCATGGAATAACTTTCTTCATTCCTTCACTTTTAGTTTGTGTGTGTCCGTACATCTGAATTGTGTCTCTTATAGGCAGTAGATACGTGGGTCTTGTATTTTCATTCATTCAGTGACACTTGTGTCTTTTGATTGGAGAATTTAGTCCATTTACATTTAAAGTAATTACTGATTGGTACAGATGTATTTTTGTTTCATTAATTGTTTTCTGGCTGTTTTGTAGTTCCTTTGTTCCTTTCTTCTTTTCTTGCTCTCTTCCTTTGTGATTTGATGATTTTGCTGTAGTAGTATGCTTAGATTCAGTTCTCTTCATCTTTTGCATATTTATTGTAAGTTTTGCTTTGTTACCATGAAGCTTACGTAAAACAACCTATATTTATGGTCAAGTTTGAACACATTCTAAAACCCTACATTTTTATCTCCCTCCACACATTTATGTTTTTAATGTCACAATTTCTTTTTCTATTTTGTATTTGTGCTTTTGATAAAATTTTAGATTGCTAAAAACTGCTACTAAATTAGGCCATTATATTTCATTCAATTTAACTTTGCATTTGGATTATAGTTTAGCTTCTACCCTGTCATTTTAATAATAAAGTACCTCTTCCAAAGTAAGCACAAAATTCACTATTATTATTTTTTGCCAAGTCCAACGTGCGTTACTTTGTGTTCTAGCTAATGTTTAAAGCAGTTGACAAACAAGCATCATCTCAGAATTTCTAATGACATATGCAATTTCTCTGCATGTAAATAGCAATTGTCCTCTAAAACAGGGACACAGAAGCTGAAAATTACAAGGTTTAAACAGAAAACTTTCTTTAAAGACATGAGTTCTATGAGTGGGGAAGGGAGAATGGGAGCAATGCTCACCAAAAATAGAAGGAAAAGAGAAAACACAAATATAAGAGAAAAAGTAATTTTAAGGTTATTACAAAAAGGGAAATGAACCTCTGGAATGAGTAAAAGATTGCAAAAATGACTTGGCAGTATCTTTAAAATTTTTTATTGAAATTTATTTGACATACAACATTGTGTAAGTTTAAGGTGTACAACCTGTTTATTTGATACATTTATATATTGTAACATGATTGTCATTGTAGCATTAGTTAGCAAATTTATCAAGTCACAAGATTGTCATTTCTTTTTTGGGATGGGAATAATTAAGGTCTAATCTCTTAGCAATTTTGATGATTATAATACAATACTGTTCTTGTATGCTGTGCGTTAGATCTCTTGGGCTTATTTGTCATGTGTTGCAAGTTTGTACCCATAAAAGCATCTCTCTTCATCCACCACCTCTAGCCCCTGGTAACTACCATCTTACCCTCTGTTTTTATGTTTGGTTTTCGTAGTTTCCTTGGCAATTCCTTTTAAATGTTTTAAAGCTAGTTCAGGTTAAAATAGATTATAACAGATTGAAGTTAATGAATAACTACCGCCAACACCACCATCAATAAAAGTATGTTGATTTCATTTGAAAAGCATGCTTAAACTGACTTCAGATGCTTTATAATTGGACTGTTAATTCACTTTGGCATAAAGGGGCAATAGATCGGAGCAAGCCAATTTGTCTTTCTTAATAGACTAAATAGGCTTTGACAGAATGGTTTTGTTAAGTTGGTCCCTAGAAAGCTGTTTGGTTTTCTTTTGGTTCCTTTATTCTCTGACACTAAACAAACAAACATGGTTACCCTAATATAGACTTTACTGTTTGCATCCAAGCCTAACTGACTTAAACTCTAATTTTTTAGAGTTTAAAAAAACTCTAATATTTTTCCTGCAGTTGATCCTAAGAATAAGGGGGGGGGGGGGACTTCTTCATTCAATAAGAACTTGAACCTGACTTTGTTTTTAATGATGCATAACAAAAGGAATGAATACCTTATAAGCGCTATTTTTTCAAAGGGAGAGAGAATGACTGTTTATGTGTGTGTGAATGTGAGGGGGTCTGAGAAGAATCAGGGTTAGATCAGGCAGTGAAATACATATATAGCTACATACAAAAATTAAATAAGTGTAGAAAGGAGGTTGAAATGGTCTAAGGCAGTCACAATGGAAAAAAATACTTAGCTTACCTTAAATTTGTGCTTCTAGAGAGCTCTTCATGTAGAGAGGCTAAGGCTGTGTTTTAGACATTTTAAAGGGGTCTTGAAATTGTTTGCTCCCTACCTGATTGCTTGAATACTCAGAAATGAGATATCCTTGACTCTCTGACACTATTTAGTCACTGAGAATTGCAGAACTGAGAAGAAGGCACACAGAGGCATGGCTAGAAAATTTAGTCTATACTAGCTACATCATCTTGGGCAAATTTCTTAACCTCTCTTAGCCTCAATTGCTATGAAATTGGCTGTTTTCAAGGGGGAGTGGGCACTTTACATGATGTTTAACTTGTAGAGAAATTGATAAGCCACCCAAAACTCAGTGGAAGACAATTATTTACAGTAAGGTGACTGTGCTAGCAGAAGAATCTGCCATAAATGCAATTCTTTTCCCAAGCACCACCCCACCCTGTTCTTTTCAATGTATTATATTCCTGAAAGGCACTGAGAGGTGATAGTTGCTTCCAATCATCTTTAAACTCATTTAAGTATTAGCCATTTGCTAAATCTGGGACAACTGGGAGAAATACATTGAATTGCAAGGGGTGTCACCAACATGAATACCTAAGTACATGAGAAGAGGCAGAGCTTGATCAATGCTGCTTTGGTTTGGAGGAAAATAAATAGTAGAGGATCTGCCAGAAGCACAGAGAAGGCAGTTTGCCTTACCTGCTGTTGAGCAGGAAAGTGCCCTAGCCTTGCACTCAGGCTATATTCTAATGTAATTTATCTTTGCCAGAGAGCTTTCTCATAGGCAGGATAATGTTCCCCCAAAGATGTCTACATCCTAATCCTTCAAATGTGCAAATATGCTACTTTAAATGGCAGAAACAAACTTTGCAGATGTAGGGGAGGATGACACATCTTCTACCCTCTCTAAGTCCTTCTGGCTGGGCTATGAATTAAATTGACGGAATACAGAATAACAGGAGAAAATCAAACAAAGCTTTATAACACATGTACATGGGAGAAACCCAGGAAAATTGAGTAACTTGCCAAATGGTGAAAGCTGTCACCTTAAATATCATCTTCAGCTAAAGACAAAGAAGGATGTTGGGGGTAGTAGTTTGGGACTTCAAAGAGACGGAAGGAAATTCACATGAAAATTGAAAAGCAAACGTTTGGTAAACAGAACTTTGATAAGAATGGGCTTAGCAAGGACCTTCACAGTCCTCCAATACCCAGAGATATCTATGGTGATGGCCTGTCCTGGGGCCAGGTCTTTTATCATAAATTCTTTTAGGAAATTGGAAGGAAAGTCAAAGTTTCTTTCACAATCTTTTGTTCTTAAAAATAATCAAGCCAAAGAGACACATTTTGGGGTGGCCAATTCTGATCCTCACTGTCCCACCTTTGAAACTATAAGAAGTTTCACAGTCCTTTGAAACTTTAAGAAGTTTCATAGTCCAGAAACTGAATTTGTAGATTGTTTCATCTAACTGATACATTTCTTAGTCCTGATAATAGGTCAGTCCAGTTAAATTCATTTCAGAAGGTAATGATGCAGGTGTACTCCCAAGTTAGGCCTATATTGTGTAAGCAAGCAATCAGGTATTTAATAGCAAGCATTTTATAGAAACAAAAATGAAAACAAAGTTAATGGTTGGAGCAAATTATAAACAAGTTTCTGAGCCTAGTGGACAGCCAGTCAAGAAGAATTTTAGATGTCCAGGTTGAAGCATCTTTTGTAGCTTAAAATGTCCTTGATGATGTCATCAGGTGTTCAAGTATCTTTTGAGGGGCTTACATAGCAACATGCATGATTTGTGGTGATCTTTACAAAATTTATATCAAGTTTCAGTGTGCAGGGCTTCAAGAAAAAGGATGGTTTCAGTTATCAATGATTTCAAATTAAAATGATGGAAAAAAAATTGAAAACATTCATTTGGAGATTTGTAGCCAGATATTTCAGGAGAGTAGATGAATTCAGGATTCAGTTCAGTTTACAGGTAGAAAACAAAAACCTCACAGACAATTAAGAGAACTAGAATCTAATATTCACAAATGTGTATTATAGTTTTTTACTAAAACATAGTTTTTCTCTCTCAAATAACCCTTATTTTTACCAAAGATAGCCAAATTAAGATGAACTGGTTTGAAAAATGTCTAGTTTCAATAAATTTGGCCCAATTATTTCCATGTGTATAGCAAGAATAGCAATTGATCCTATAAGCTCTCAAATTTGTTTTGCTGGGAGTTTTTATAAGGAAATTCAGATTGAACTTTAAAGTTCTCTCAGGGCCAGGAAAGCCAAGCCAAGGACTTATCAGACAAAGCCTATAATGGCTACAAATTTAAGTGAATTCCTTTCTTCTTTTGAGTTTCCAAAATATTGAGGTTCCTCGGACCTGCCAGATAAGTGACCTTCTTTACATACCCGGTATGGTTACCTGGGAGCCCTGTAAACAAGGTACCAGGTCAATATTTCCAAGTGGCTTTATTCCATAAAGTCCAATCTTTGTTTCTCAAAAGCTGCCTGGTCATATCTGAGTTTATGCCTGTTTCTCTCAAATATGACATTCCAAGCAAAGCTTTGGTAATATAACCAATATTTCCAGTTGTGTCCTGTTATAAGGAGAAGAGATTCTTATTGAACTTCTGCAAATAACTAAATTGCCATGAAAATAAGAATATTCATTCATTAAAACTTTTCAGATACTGGAGGGATCAGGTGGGGAAAAAAGAGAAATGTTTCAATTCTGTTTACAAAAATATAATTTACCAAATTATTAGCTCATAGTTACCCTAGGAGAAAAAGTTTTCCTTAAATCTGAAAAAACAAAACATTTTAAAAAATAAGTAATATTTCAAAAGAAAAGTCTTAAAAATTATAATCATCCTCATCAGTTCATTCAGTCCTGTGTAATCAATTCTTGATCTTAATCTTCTGTTAACAGTTTCATGAAGTCATCAGTTTCTCCATTAGAGTTTTGCATTTTTTTTTGCTCAGTTCAGTTTTGTGATCTGAAAGATTATCAGAAACCTATATTCTAGAGTAAGTGTCAGAATTCTTTCCAAGAATCTTTGTAAAGATGAAGACATTTGCCAAAGCATCAGAGTAAAGCTGTCTGCAAATAACAAAGGACTTAAAAATGGCAACTGACAAAGAAATTTGGTTATTTCTGTGACATACACCGCTTTAAAATAATAACTAGAATTGTGACTGACAACCAGGACAGATCAGCATTTTAGGAATGTTATATATCTTTTAAAACAATTATATCAATACATTTACCCACATAATATCATAGGTCCCTATGAAACAATGCTTAGTTATCCCTTGGCATACATGTTAGCTCAGGGCTAGTCTTCCTCAGCAAAAAGAGGAGGATTGGCAGTAGTTAGCTCAGGGCTAATCTTCCTCAAAAAAAAAAAATTCTAATTTTGTGTTAGCTTACTTTTGATATTAAAACCCATTTACTTAATTAAATTCATTTCAATCTTAGCCATCTTGACCATGCACAACTCTTTTTTTCAGAATTTTTCTTTCACAAAGCTTCTATAACTTTCTTTTTATGTTCAGAATTTGTCCCATGCCTCCTTTTTCATCTCCTAGTACTTCAGGACGAATTTCTCTTTCTTAACTAAATAAACAAAAATATTTCCATGCTTTATACCTTCTTTACTGAAAAGACATTATCTTACATAGTATTCTGTGGCTTGGCAAGTTTATAAATACTTTTTATAATTTCTAGAAACACACTACTTTATAGCTCAACCTTTTAATAAAATACAAGACATGCTTACTAATAGACCCAAACACTTTTTAGTTTCTCTGTAATAAGAATACAAAGTAGGTAAACCTGTATTTAGTAATTACTTTCTAATATTTTATCTTATTTGGAAATGATCTAGATATTCAATGAATTTTTATCATTTAATTTAACCTAGGAAAACTTCAAAGTTTCAAGTTACCATAGAGATTTTCGAAGTTATTTTAAATACACATGCCATAAACTATAATTAGTGTTAAAAGTTTATCTATAGATTCTTATCTCACTTAGACCTAAATCATGTGTTCCCCACAATTATGTTAATTTACCCACAAAAACTTCGAGGGATGTTTGACAAAATTAGCTATTATTCCAAGATATTTTTGCTGACAAATTTGTAACAGGGATAATATGAGCTTCTTTCACTAGTAAACCCTGGCTGCATGTCTGCATCATATCGAACACTGATAACTCTGAGGACATGTATATTTTAATCAAACCAACAAATTTAAACAAGTTTTTCATTTACCAAAGATTATTTCATATCACATTAACTTGAAAGATATTTGGGTTAGTTTCCATTACATTTAGAAATAATTTGTGCAGGTGCTTAATTTAAGCCAAAGAAACAGAGTTCTTAATTTTGGCCATACTATCTGGAGGTAAAAAAACTCTTACACTTATAAGATATATGTATGGACATACATGTACAGACAGGTAGAAATAGACAGAGACCTTATAGCTTCTGTTAAATTTTTGTTATGGATCACGTGCAATAGAAAACTCACTAGTTTATGAGGAACAGTTGCATTTCCAAGGACAGGCTTTGATAAATGCTTTGTGCTTTGTGAAAAACAAGCCTTTGTTAAATTTTTTGTGCAAACTTTTAAAGATGTGATACATTGTACTGAAATTTTTAAAACATACAAACCTTTTGATTTGCCTCTTAAGTTAAAAATTTCCCTGATATAAAGAACCAATTGGAATGGTGTAGCTGGAGGGATGAGTCAGCCTCTTTTGTCATTCAGACTGTAATCCAGCTCTTTGGGGAAATGGAAGCAACTATCTTTGTCTTGCAAATCTCTGCAAGGCCAGAGGTAAGGCTCTAGAAAGCAATTCAAAGTTCTCACCTTTGCCAATCTCAAAGCTGTTCCTCTCCAAACACTCCTAGACATTAATTGAGATGAAAGATTGAGATATTAGAAACTGAGAATGCAAATATGCCCCAGAAACTCCATCTTCAAGAACACTTGATTGCATTCTCTGTGCCTTTATGATGTAGAGTTTCTGCTCCCATCTTCCCATGACCTTCCTTACCCCCACAATACAATCTATAATGCAATTAGGCAAAGAGAGATACAATCACTTCACATATAGCCCATAAACATATCATTTTTTTCCAAAACTTTATCTGAATTTCATCAACTTCTATACCCCTAATCACAGCTTTCATTAGGACTTTATCAACAGGTCTTGGTCTTATAATTTTGGACAGGGTAAGCATTCCTAGTCAGACATTTCAAAACATACTCAGATAAAGTTGATATTACCTCTTTATATAAAATTAGCTCAAACATTCCAACTTTTATAATCTTATCTGCACTTACACTTTTCCATTTTCTCAATTTAACTGTAGCTGGAGTCAGGGTCTTAAGGCTAGTCATTATTACTTTCTGTATTTCCTTTTCAGTTTGGCCTTTTCATAGATACCAATAAAACAATTGTGATGAGAGCTCTCACAAATTTTTTTCTCAGTTTAGAAGTTTTTCTACTTTAAATGGTCCATTGTCTGGCCACATTGATGGATCTTAATAGAGATTCATACCAATAAGCTTAACTATGGGTGAAAGTAATATCCTCAAAAGAGATCCAGAAAGTTCACTCCCAAAACATAGTCTAAGAAGGCAAAGCCTATCGTTGCACAATAAGCAATGAAGGTTGTGAAAGTCCCTTATGAAAGCAATTGGGACTCCTTAGGACAAACTCCCCTGAGAGCTGATACAGCCAAAGAGAGTGTGTCCTGGAACTCCAGTGTACTCAACTGGTCACCAAGATGCATGCTGGTACATGCATCCTCTAGATGGCAGAGACCAGAAAGGTCACAAAGCCAACCTCTCAAGACTTAGAACAAGACAAAAGAAAAAAACTAATCTAATATGCACATTAAAAGTTTTAGCTAAGCCTTGGGTCTCTCAGATCCAAATTAATACCTAGAAGGGAAGTGCCATGAGGTTGAGGAAGCTGTGTGGTTTTACAGAGTACCTTGTCATTGCATGGACATCTTCTTGAGGTTGGTGGGGACCTGTGTCATCTACCCCATTCCATGAGCCAACTTATCCTTTCACAGGAGACTTCTTGAGGTGGCGAGTGATCTAATGGCTCTTGACTGCTTGACATGCATCCACCAAATTTGTGGCCTTTTTGGCTTCCAAGATGTCCTTAGCAACAGTTTTCACCTCATATGCATAGTCCCAGACAACAGGATTATAGAGATGCCAGTGTCTTATGACAAACAACAAAAAAGACAGAGAAAGGAAAAATAGTGACTATCTCTGGGAGGAAAAGGATTAATTAACTAATGAGTACCAACCAAATTTCCTAGAGCCACTGAGTCCAAGAAGCTAGCTTCACCAATATTTTCACCTACTAATCTAAATTTAGAAAATGAAAAAACCCTCAACACTCTAACTTCCATTGGACTTTGCAGGCAGAAATCTGAGAGACTGACGTAGCAAGAACTCTTACCTCCTACTGGTTCTTGTCAGGGGTCCAGAATCTCTTAACTGCAATAGGCCAGCAGTGTGCAGTGTCCAGCCAGTGAAATTTTATCTCATCCAAGTCAGCAAACTGTAGATGAGGAAGACAAATCCTCTACACCCTCTAGGTCCTTTTGGCTGGTCTACAAATTAAATCAACATGAGACAGAATAAAAGGAGAATTTCAAAGAAAGTTTTATAACACATGTAGATGGGAGAATCACAGGAAAACTGGGTAACTCACCAGAATGGCTGAAGCTGTTACTTTAAATATCATCTTCAGTTAAAGACAAAGGAAGGTGTTGGGGATATCAGTTTGGGACTTCAAAGGAGAGGAAGGAAATTCACATGAAAATGGAAAAGAAATTGTTCGGTAAACATAGCTGATAAGAATGGGCTTAGCAAGGACTCTCACAGTCTACCAATACCCAGAGATATCTATGGTGATGACCTGTCCTGGGGCCAGACCTTTTATCTTAAATTATTTTAGGCAGTTAGGGAGGAAGGTTGAAGTTTCTTTCAGAGTCTTCTGTTCTTAAAAATAATCAAGTCAAAGAGATACATTTTGAGGTGGCCAATTTTGAGCCCCCACACAGATGTGATTAAGTTAAATAGAGATGGGGAAATTATCCTGGATCATTCAAATCATTCTAATGTAATCACAGGGGTCCTAAAAATTCTAAGAGGAATGCAGAAGAGGGAGACCAGAATGATACATTGTGAGGGCTCAATGCTTTGTTGCTGAGTTTGAAGATAAGGGAAAGCATCAGGAAGGAAAGTGGGCAGATCCCAGCAGCTGGAAAAGACAAGGAAAATAATGCTTCTCTGCAGCCTTCAGAGGGAATACAGTCCCACCAAGCCCTTGATTTTAACTCTGTATTGGACTTCTGATGTCTGCAACTATAAGTGAATAAATTTGTGTTATTTTAAGCCATCAGTTTGTGGTAATTTGTTAAGGCAGCCCTAGGAAACTACTACTGGAACTTCCTCTCTTTTCATTACCCGTCTCCACACAGAGGTAACCAGTAGCTAATCCCTAGGTTAACTCCAATACCCACTCACAGACAGCTTCTACATAGAAGAACCTGGGAGTTCTGCTTCACCAACCTAGTTGTGGCCTTGAACTAAACTTGGCCCTTACTTACAAGTATATTAATTTAACAAGCATTCATGGAGCACCACCAAGCTCTCTGCTAGATGCTGGCATAAGGAAATGAAAGATCTTCAGGAAGCTCACATTCTATATCAATAATACCATTTTAGAAAAGAATGTTTAACCACTCTATCATTCTCTGACTCTATCCATTTAACCTTAAACTCTTTCAACAATGGCTTCCCTAGTTGTAGCAACAGTTAAGAAAATCATTACTTAAAATGTTTGCTTTGGAACCATCAATACTGCAAAAATCAGAGGAGTGAAGGGAAGTAACTAATAACTTTTCAATCTCCAAAACAACTCTTTGTAATGAGATAGTCTTGTTATCATTGTAATATAATAGATGGAATTCAGAGGTGTTAGGTAACCTGCTAAAGATCACACAGCTAGTAATTTACAAAGCCAGATCTGGTTCTGTCTGCCTCCAAAAAAGAATGCCCTTGTGCCGGCCCAGTTGCATAGTGGTTAAGTCCGCGCACTACATTTCAGCAGCCTGGGATTCGCAGGTTCAGATCCTGGGTGGAGACCTAGCACCTCTCCTCAAGCCATGCTGTGGAAGTATCCCACATAAAATAGAAGAAGACTGGCACATATGTTAGCTCAGCAACAATCTTCCTCAAGCAAAAAGAGGAAGGTTGGCAACACATGTTAGCTCAGGGCCAATCTTCCTCATAAAAGAAAAAATAAGCCTCCCTCCCCAAACAGTAATGACTACACTTCATGAAAAAAATAAAATGCCCTCCACTTCACCATATAACTCCAATTTCATGACAATGTTAGTAAAAAGTCATCACCACATGACATTTTACATAGAGAAATGTATTGTTATTCTTACTATTTCTCTTCCAGTCTGATCTGTATATCTCACTGGGTTGCTAAGAAGATCAAAGGATACACAGGAAAAGCCTCTGCCAGGAATAAAGCACTATAGCTTTCCTTCAAACATTCAGATTATTTTATGGCATTTTAAAAGATGTTTCCATTTTTTAAATCAGGAAATATTTTTTTTAAATCAGAAACCTCCATAGTTAAAAATCACCTTAGCTAATTAATCCACTTGGTTAGAACATATGCCTATTATGTATGTTCTGTATATATTAAAATAGCTAACTATAAAATAGCCAATATGCATCATGTATTTATTATATGCCAGCCACTATGTTATGTACATTATTTTATTACATCATTACGATAAATCTAAATGATAGTTTTTGGTTTGGTTTTTGATTATCCCTATCCTGAAGATTAGAAAAGTGAGATTTAAAGTTTAGTAAATTGCTCCAAGTCACACAGATAGTGTTAGAGGTGAGATTTCAACCCATGCAGTCTGAGTTTATAGCTCCAAAGTCAATTGTAACTTAGGCTTAGATCTATATGTTTTATCTTCATGTAAAACACTTAATGTTTAATTAAAGCCTTAATCTCCATCACATAAAAGATGCTGTATAAATAATTATCATTGGGCCCAAGGGACCTAGCAAGATACTTGAAGCAAATAATTTAAACTAATTAATTTTGTGGTGAATAAAATTCAAAGCATACTTTCTAGTGTGATATTGCATATGCTCATTGCAACTGCTAAAATTAATTATTCCTTCTCTAGTTGTATGTAAAGTTAAACAAGCTAGGACTGAAATTGCCAGTCTTAATATGGCAACATAAACTCATGCTTTTCTATTATTTCTTCTAGAATTCATCTAAGATATCCAAGAGAGTGAAAAAGCAGAATTGAATAAACCTTCCCAAATGAAATTAAAAGAATTTTTAAAACATGGACCATAAAATGAGGAAAGAAAGGTGAAAAACAAAATGTAGTGAAGATGAAATAGACGTGCATGGAGACACTCAGAGAAGATACCTATCATTGTGGATTTCAGAAAAAGCCAATAGATCACCCCTACACATAGGAAATGGTATAGCTTGAGTTTCAAAACCATAAAAAATTTACTATAATAATACTAACAGGTATGAGGCTGCTATGGAACACTGCCTTGATTTCCATTTAATATAGAGTCTCAAGAAGAAGGTAGACAAATGAAAAATCATACAGAAAAGTCATATTTTGAAAGAGAAACATATCTGTAAAACATGGGTGGAGGAGAGATACTTTGCATTACAAACAACAATGCTGTGACAATTTAAAGTTGCTTTGGAAGAATATGACTTTAAGAACTCACATACCTATACTAAATGCAATGAATGAAGGAGAATCAATGTTTGTCCAGAGCACACAACACTGACTCGGTTCATATAAAAAGCTCTTAAAAAATAAACTTGTTTAGAAACAACTTACTTCATTCAACATTGATTAAGAATATCAAAAGGAACAAGCACAGAATATCTGAAATATTCCATAAGAAATAAAGGAGTATTGGTAAATAAATTGTAGGCCAAGAGTACGCAGTGACAGCAAAAATGTTACAAAGAACAGATGAAAATTTTGACCAAATATATTGATGTGAATAAAAAAAGAAGGAAAAGAAAGTATAGCCTCCATAAAACAGGATCAAAAAGCACAAATAAAAGAGCTGAGGGTGCTTTAGAAATTTAACAAAAGAAATAAAACAAAATCAACACAAGTGAAAGAAAAAATTTAAATCATTATGGTAATCAAGACATTATTTAAAAGAGAATGAAGTTTAAAATAGAGCAAAAATCACAAAAACAATAAGAAACATGGAGAAGAAAGTGCGAAGCAAGCAAACAAAATGAAAACGAATAAGTTAAATAGAATCAGAGAAGTGACGTCAGTGAAAATGACAGATTAAGGACTTCCAAAAATATTCTCTTTCATAAAAGTAAAGAGAATACTGGCAAAAATAATCAGAATCAACTTTTTCATAACTTTGCAAATTAATCAAAGTTTTACAACAGCCCAGAAGGTTTATTTAAAAAAAAAAAGACAATGTTGGCAAGAACGATAAACTTTGAAGCAGTTCAACAACTTCTACTCCCATATTCCTCTTCCCAGTTCTGTAGCAACCTTAAGAGTCAGTCTGCCATCATGGTGAAAACCAAAAGCTTTGCAGTGACCAGAGAGGACAGAACAGAGCTCCTTCAAAGCCCAATTTTCAAAGAATTGTAATTATTTGAATTGTCTGATGATTCTCTGGAAGACCACACTTGCAAGGCTGTTTTTATCCGATCTGATTCAGAGTTTCCCCTGTAGGAACAGCTGTTTCCGTGGAGGTGTTTGACAAAATGAATCAGAAACAATTGTTTAATATTGCATCGACCAGAGGCAGTGAATAATAGTTGGAGAAATAACAGAGTAACCAAAAAGCTTAAAAGGAAAAACTGGGGACAGAGAGGTCCATAGGCTTTTTGAAAAGATTTGACATATTCTTAGGGATCTAGAAGGCCATACATACACATAAGGATGTGCACATGCCCAGGAAAGACCTGAGAAGACACCTTCTTAGAAGCAGCACAGGTATAAATCTTCACCAGGCAATGGCTTCTTAGATATGACACCAAAATCACAAGCAACAAAAAATATTTTTAAAAGATAAATTAGCCTTTATTAAAATAAAAAACTTTTGTGCTTCAAAGCACATTGTCAAAAAGTAAAAAGAGAATGGGAGAATATATTTGCAAATCATATGTCTGATAAGGGTCTTTGTTGTTAATGCTCTTGAGTTTATTCCAACCCCTGGTGACCCTTGGTACAACAGAGCAGAAAACAGCCTGGTCTCTTTGCACCATTCTCTCACTTTCCAGGGCTATATCAGACAACACCCCATTGCTATTCATAGAGTTTTCATGGCCGATTTTTTCAGAAGTTGGTGGCCAGTTCCTTCCTCCTTATCTGTCTTAGTCTAGAAGCTCCTCTGAAACCTCTCCACCATAGGTGACCCTGCTAATATTTGAAGTACCAGTGACATAGCTTTCAACATCTCAGCAACATACAGCTGCCACAGTGCAACAACCAACACATGGGTTGTTCCATGACCAGGAAATAAACCTGGGCCATGGCGATGAGAGTGCTGAATCTTAATCACTAGACCACCAGGGCTGTTGGATAAGGATCTAGTAGTCAAAATATATAAAGGACACTTACAACACAACAATAAGAAATACAATCCAATTTAAAAAAATACAAAGAATTTGAATGGACATTTCTCCAAAAAAGATATAAAAATGGCCAATAAGCATATGAAAAGATGTTCAACATCATTAGTCTTTAGGGAGATGCAAATCAAAACTACAATGAGATACCATTTCACATCCACTAGCATGGCTATAATCAAGTGTTGGAAAGGATGTGGAAAAATTGGAACCATCATAAACTTCTAATAGGAGTATAAAATGGTACAGGACTTTGGAAAACAGTTTCTCAGTTTCTCAAAAGGTTAAACATAGAGTTACCATATGACCCAGCAATTTTATTCTTGGATATGTAACCAAGAGAAATGAAAACATATGTCCACATAACTTGTACATGCATGATCATAGTAGTGTTATTCATAATAGGCAAAAAGTGGAAACAACCTAATGTGCATCAACTAATGAATGAATAAACAAATTGTGATGTATCCACAAATAGAATAATATTCAGCCATAAAAAGGAAGAAAGTACTGATATATCTAAGAAGATGGATGAACCTTTAAAACATTATTATAAGTAAAAGAAGTTGGACACAAAAGTTCATATATTGTATAATTCCATTTACATGAAATATCCAAAATAAGCAAATCCATAGAGACAGAAAGCAGATTTGTAATTGCCAGGGTCCAGAAGGAAGGAGTAAGGAGAGGTGAGTGCTAACATGTATGGGGTTCCTTTTGGGGTGATAAAATTAGAATTAAGTAGTTGTCGTGGTTGCACAACTTTGTGAATATAGTAATATCCACTGAATTGTGCAGTCCAAAAGAGTAGATTTTATGGTATATGAGTTATACTGTGATTTTTTAAAAGCATTATGAGAAAATATGAGGGGGCTGGCTCCATGGCTGAGTGGTTAAAGTTTCATGTGCTCCGCTTTGGTGGCCCAGGTTTGCAGGTTTGTATCCCAGGTGTGGACCTACTTCACGCATCAGCCATGCTATGGAGACATCCCACATACAAAATAGACGAAGATTGGCACAGATGGTAGCTCAGGGAGAATCTTCCTCACTAAAAGAAAAAAAGTATTATGAGAAAATATGAAAATAAAAGGAAAAATGGAGCTCGAATATAGAATGAGTGTGTCCAAGGAAAGAATTAGGACAATGAAACAGGAAAACATTATTTATGTATACCATTAAAGAAAAATTTCCATTTATAAAAATTACTTGAAATTTTTCTTAAAGATTTTCCTTTTTTCCTTTTTTCCCCCAAACCCCCCCGGTACATAGTTGTATATTCTTCATTGTGGGTCCTTCTAGTTGTGGCATGTGGGACGCTGCCCCAGCGTGGTTTGATGAGCAGTGCTATGTCAGTGCCCAGGATTCGAACCAACGAAACACTGGGCCGCCTGCAGCGGAGCATGCAAACTTAACCACTCAGCCACGGGACCAGCCCCAAAAATTACTTGAAATTTTATATTTAAAAGAAACACTGTATATGTGGAGGGAAAATGACACAAAATAAGCAACACTAAAATAGCCTCATGAATTTACTTAAAAAAATAATAATTTGAAGATTTATATAAAATATCACACTTCCTATAAAAAAAGAAAAAGGCAGGGCTCAGCTATGCATATATTCTTCAAGGCTAGACTACCTTAGAGCAACGCCCGCACAGCCTCAGGGAGAGAAAGAATGGTCCAAGAATTACATGCCTGGCCAAACAATAGTGCAAACACAAAGCCAAAACTAGAAACACAAATACAAAGGCATAGGAGTGCCCAGGTAGCATTGTTCCTGTACTTATTCTTCAGGAAACTACTAGAGAATGAACCCCAGCCAACCAATTAGTGAATTAAATTATTATGGCAAAATTCCAGCATTGAGTATTGAGTACATGAATTGTTTGACTAAAGTCTGCAATAAATTTGGTAATTATAGTTCCAGAAAAAAACATAAAAATTATAAACCTTGACAATATAAAATGGTATAAAATTTCTAAAATTGAAAGGGGAAAAAAAGGTAGGAGTTTTTGTACATCTCTAGTTTTCTCAATTTTTTTTTTTTAAGATTGGCATCTGAGCTAACAACTGTTGCCAACCTTTTTTTTTTTTTTTTCCTGCTTTATCTCCCCAAATTCCCCCTGGTACATAGTTGATTATCTTAGTTGCAGGTCCTTCTAGTTGTGGCATGTGGGATGCCGCATCAACGTGGCCTGACGAGCGATGCCATGTCCGGGCCCAGGATCCGAACCAGCAAAACCCTAGGCCACCCAGCAGAGCGCGAAAACTTAACCACTCAGCCACAGTGCCGGCCCCCTCTCAATTTTTTAAAAATGGCTGGTTGACAGAGATATAATTAAAAGCTGTTAAGCTATTTGGTAGAAATATAGGTATATTTGAAGTTATAAAGATAAATCAAAGGAAAAATATAATCAGTTAAATATGCTGGTAGAGAAAAAAGAAGAAAACACTGTACAAAGGTCTATGATCCATTTTCTGAAGTTCTTAAATCCTAAAAGTTCTGAAGATAGTAACTTACTTATCTAACCATTCAGTTTAAAACTTGATCTGAATGTGAGGCTATTTGTAATTTCCCTTTCTGTGCACTATGCGAATGAGCACACATTTTACTAATGTAATATTAACGGTATAATTCAACATGTTGGTATGTAATACATGGTATAAGCACTATGTTATTTTTCTAAAATTCTAAAAATTTTAATTCTGAACATGTGGCCCCAAGGGTTTTGGCTAAGGAAGGTTTATAGTAATTCCATCATTGTACAGAGCAGAAAACAGATATTGTCTAAAGAGGTACAAAGATATTTTTAAAATACCTTTTAGATAACCATTAGAGCAAGTAGTAATACACAGCAAAACTTTAAAGAAGGAAATTCAGAAAGCAGACATATACAAAATATATTTTAAAAGCTATAAAAACAGGAGTCACAGCAGAACATATAAGCAAAGAAATAATATCAAATATATCTATTATATATAAATAAATGTAAATGAACTAAATTCACATGCTAAAAGAAAAAATCAAAAATTGGAATCTAAAGTAAAATCGAACTTTGAGTTATAGATGAGCAATATTCATTAAAAAAGAAATTCAACGTGTTTGTACAAAAATGTTCCAGACAAATGAAAACAAACAAAGAAAAACACAAATATCGTGACCTTAAAAAGGTAAGTGATTGAATTCAGGATTTTAAATAAGAAAATAAACATCTGTTACAACGAAGGGCACTTTACAATGATAAGCTTTGTAATCCACAATGCAGACCTAACATTTATGATGATCTATGCAGAATAGCTTAGCATCAACATTATGAATGCAACAACTACAGAAGATATAAGGAAAAACAGAAAATACTAGTTGTAGGAGACAAATTCACCCGTCTCAATTTGTGGCAAATAAGCTTGATAAAAAATATATAAGGTTATAGAAAATAAAAAATAATTAATAATTGAATAACAAATTGATATATGTATACCTGTTGTAAGTGAATGAAAACGTGACCCCCAGTGGCCCATGCCATTGTACAATGGCATCTCCTTGGATATGGATGGCACATATAACTTGCTCCTAACAATAAAATATGACAAACGTGATAGGTATCACCTCTATAATTATGTTATCTTATACAGTAAAGGCGAAAGTATTTTGCCAGTGTGTATAAGGTCTCTAATAATTGATTTCAAGTTAATCAAAAGACAAAATACCTTGGATGGGCCTGGCCTAATCAGTCAAATTTCTTAAAGAAGGTGTAGAGGTCAGGGAAAGGAGAAGTCAGAGAGATGCTCTCCCTCTGGTAATGAAAAAGCTAACAGGCATGCTATGAACTTCTCATGAGAGATGCAATGTTTTAGCCACCTTGAATCAACAGAATGAGCCTCCACCCAAAGTTTGTTTCAGATGTTGAGACTGATAACACTACATACATACCAAGAGAGTACGAAAAGTTTTGTTACTGACATATTGAGGCTTTGTGGTGAGAGCAGGATGGGCCTCCCATGCTGGTCCAAAAATGGCTTAAGAAAGCAAGGAAAGGACACAGGCTTGAGAATTTTTTTGTTTTGGTTAGGTGATGGGGCCTCTTGGGAGAAGGGCCTAGCATGGTTTGAATCTCCCACTGGTGGCAAAAGAGGGAACATCCAAGTTTTCTTTTCAGCATTCGCAGATGTGCGGCAGAAAGAGATGAGGGAGGAGTACAGAAAAGCTGTCAGCATACCTCAAAAAAAATGGAGTCAAATTCTGTATTAGAATTCACCTCTGATGTTTGATGACTAAAACATGCCATTATCCATGTGATTAAAATTAAACTTGGTTAAGTAGGTCATTATGGTGCTCTCTGAGGCCTGTAAACTGATGCTAAGAAGGAAGATGAAGGTTTTGTTGAATGCCTTGTTTAAGAGCCCAATATTGTGTTTTCTTAGAAATAACATGAACACCCTGATCACTATCAACAATATATGTAACTCCGAAGCGGGTAAGGAGTATCCTATTGAGGCCTTGTATGTGGTTTTACTGGGTGTAAAGACATATGTGACCTTGATTTGTATTTTGGGTTTCTAGAAGGCAAGAGATTCCAAGAATTCTTTAATTCAAATGAAGCAACTCTTAGGCAATTGCCCAAGAGTCTGTAAAGATGTGCAGATGGGGCCATTTGTTGGCCTGGGCATTCAGCACTAAGATGACTGCCTGAAGTTTGGTCAATTGTGCTGATCCTTGGTACCTATCCTTTATCAGGGACACCTGGTTAAGGGATGAACAGCAGGAGCTTTCCAGTGAGCCCATCATGTGTAATAAAGTGTGCAAACACCCAGTGCTATTCACTCCATTGATCCTAAGGAGCTCCCCAGCAGCCCAAGTGTTCTTGAAGAGGGGTGACAACCTCCTAGACTGTGGCCATTGGCAAGGGAGTGAGGATAGGGGAGGTCACCCCCTCCTGTGGGTGGAATATGTCAGACATCCCAGGTTTGGCTCCATCCTGTGTTAAGGAAACTCAGTAGCTGAGCTTGTGGGATGCTTCTTCCATGACCAAGGTATATGGGCAGCTAGGCACAGAGGATCACAGGCTCAGGGTCTGTGAGAGCCTATGTTTCTAGGAGAACCCAGTATGCAGCCAGCAATTACACTCTAAGGTATATAGCAAGCAGCTAAGGGATGCAATTTCTTGCATCAGATGCCTTTTGGGCAACTTGTGGTCATCATAGGATGTCCAAAGAATCCAGAAGGCATAAAAGGACATTGCTAAAACTTCTACTATGAATGAGTTTTGGGTTTCTTTGAGAGGCAGGAACTGTGGGAGTACCTGTTGTATTATAGTTTGGACAGGTTCTAGAACCTTTGGTTGGAGGGGGCTCCATTTAATCTGGGCTGATTTGCAAATAACAGCATAAATAGGCTTAAATAATATTTGTAAATAAAAAATATGTTCCCTCTGGAACCCAAATGCCTAAAAGAAGTTGTGGATGCTGAGAGGGTCAGTGGTTGTTAACTGAGAGTGTTAGGGATGGAACACCACTTGATTTACCAAATAATTTTCAAGAATTCAACCAAGATGGGGGCTCTTGCTCTATGTGTGCAGCAATGGCTCAGCCACTTTTTGTGAGCTCCTTTTTATTTGTATGTCCGGGAGGTGGTTGCATGCAAGACCTTGCCTGCAAATATTGTTTGTAAGGGCAAAGCTGCTGGGGTATCCCATGGGTATTTAGTAAATGTGTATTTAGAGGTAAAGGCAAACTACAGCTGAGAGATTACAGTAAGAGATAGTAAACAGAACATGTTAGCCAAATTTATAATACAAAATATTTGCCAATTGCTGATTGAATGGAGTCAGTAATTTCAACAATATTGTATACAATGGCCTTAATGGATGGGACCACAAAATTAATGTTGCAGTAATCCACTGTAAGGCAGCATTTATTCTTTCCAGGTTTAAGAACAGGTCAAATTGGACCAACAACAAGCCATAGGAATAATCACCCTTTTTCTAACTAGGTATGAGGTTCGTTCCTTGAAGGCCCTGTTCAATTGGGCAATATTAACTCTTTTATTGGAAGTAAGGTCCATAGAGTTCCATTTTCTCATATGAATTTGTAAGAGCCAAATACTCAATTTAATTTTAATGTATTGCTCATTGGATGACAGCATCCATACCCATGATGGGGTACTTTAGCGAAATAGGTGTCATGACCACAGGGAATACTTCTGATGACTAAAGTGAGGCACATCTGTTTGTCCTCTAGTTTATACTCAAGAAGTCCCCTAAAATTATAGGGATTATCTTGTTTAAATTTAGTGGGATCATAAAGTGTAATCAATTGGAGCTCCAATATTGATTAAGGTCATGAAAGTTTGCCAATTGATACATTCCAGCACATATTAAAGTTAATTCAGAACCTGTGTTGGAGAGGTACAGGAGACAATAAGACGCCTTTTATCTTTTTCTTTTTATTCTTTTAGTAGATTCTTTTAATAAATTTTGAGTCAAAAGTGGGTCAAACTGGGTCAAAGTGTGGACCTCTGTTTCAATTTTTGTTTCCTTTGCTCTACCTGAGTTTCTTTCTTTCTTTTATTCTCCTTCTTTCCTTTTTCTTTTTTTTTTTTTTGTTTTTTTGGTTGCTGTTTTTACTGGATCTACTTTAGAGGGATTCGTCTCTGTTCTATTTATGAGTTTCATTGTCCAGAGAGCCTCAAACGTGTATCATCAGGGTTAAAGCTGTCTCCATGGCAATGATTACTTTATAGGGTTGAAGGACCCTGACCTTGAGTCAGGTTTGAATTAATCCCTTTGTTGTGCCATAGGATGCTATGGGTGTTTTCCTCTATAATCCTATTATATGCTTACCAGTCATAGGCAGCAGCAGTAGCAGAGGTATTTAGGATCCTGGTAAGTCATCTGCTCTTAGGAGTGTGGACTTCAGCATGCCTCTGATGACTGGTCTTTCACAAACAACCACCCAATGGATGGGTCTGTCTCTCACATAGGGTATACTCTTTCCCCTGATAACTGTGTAGATGGGGGTCAACACCTGGTTAAGACACACAACCAATTGGTCATAGGGTCAGAGTTTTACCCCCGAGCCTCGTGTCAGTCATAGCTTCATTCTAAGACACTGTATTAGGGCTCTCCAGAGAAACAGAATCAATAAGAGAGAGATAGATAAACAGATAGACATATAGATAGATAGATTTCCTTATAATAAAGATTTGGTCCTTGTGATTATAGAGGCTGAGAGCTCCCAAGAGCTGCAGAGTTCCAAGCTAGAGACCCAGGAGAGTTGATGGTATAACTTCCAGCCTGAGTCTGAGTCTGAAGGCAGGAAAATGCCAATGTCTCATGTCAAAGACAGGCAGAAACAGAGACTTCTTTCTTACTCAGTCCATTTATTCTATTTAGGCCCTCAATGGATTGGATAAAGCACATCCACATTGGGGAGGGCTATCTGCTTTACTCAAATTATCATTTAAAATGTTAATCTCATCTAGAAAAACCACCAAGAAACACATCCAGAAAAACATTTGACCAAATAATGTTTAGCCATAAAATACCCACAACCCAGTCAAATTGCACATAAAATTAACCTTCACAGACACACAGATAGGTCTAGGGCAAGATATGTGACTCAGGGCTACTTTAAGGAGGGTGCTAGTACCATATTCTTGTCCTTAAATACCAAATAATTACTGAAATGTCTGACACAGGTGGACTAAATCCATGACAGAGGTTTAGTAGGGCTCAGCAAATGCAGCACAGTACAGCTCAAAGCACAAGCTCACCATCAGACAGCAGAGCCAATTAGCTCACCAAATCAAAAGCTGGAAGACCTCCATATTGGTGGTCACTGACAGCATCCTGCTAATAGCACCAATTACTGGAACCACCTGGATGAGTAGGATGCACCCCCACACACACTCAACATTTAGTTTGTATGTCAATAATGATGATACAGTCTTATCATCAGTCACAAGATGATACACACCAAGAGGGTATAAAAAGACTTATTACCTACATAACTGAGCCTTTCTCAACAAGGTGAGGTTTCTATGCTGGGTGGAAAATGGCTTGAGAGAACCGGGAAAGGAGGCTGAGTCAGAGTTTTTACTGCAGTTAGGGGTGGGGCTGAGATGAGGGTTCTCAGGTATGGGCAGGGACTTGGATGGTTTGAATCTCCTTCCAGCAACAGAAGGGGGCAGTACCTAGCCCTCCAATCAGCTTGCCCAGGTGTGGGGCACACAGGGAGGAGGGAGGGGCAAGGCTTAAAGGCTATCAGAAGTCGAGCATCAGAAAATGGAGTCACTCATTGTCACTGGAGGCCTCTAGGATTTGAGGACCTGGGTCCTGCAGCCATAAGAACCAAATTCTGCCAACAATCTGAATCAGCTTGGAAGAGGACTGCAGAGTCCAGAATGAAAACAGCCCACTCAAACCTTTGGTTATGGCCTGTAAGACCTTGAGCTGAGGACCCAGCTAAGTTGCCCAGATTCCTGACCCATGAAAACTATGAGGTAACTGTTACATCAACTGCCAAACTTGTGGCAAGTTTTATGCAGCAATAGAAAAATTAATGCAATATGTTACAGGAGTCTCTGAAAACAAGGGTTAAACCTCTTTTTCCCTAAGCATCCATAGAAATTGTTCATAAAGAGTAATATTGATCCACAGCATTCTCTGCTAATAATGGAATGCAACTGGAAATTGATAAGAAAACTAGAAAACAAAACAATAACAACAAATATCCTTTTAACTAAAAATTTAAAAATCTCTTAAACAACTTTTGAGTCAGAAAGAAAATCAAATCAAAATTATAGACAATATAAAAAGTAACCAAAACTAGAACACTTTAGATCAGAACTTTTGATCTGGAGCTAAAGTAGAAGAAAGAGAAAAATTCATAACCTTAAATATTCACGTTATTAAAGATTTTCAAATGGAATGAAAATAAATTAAGCTCCAACTGAGGAATTAAAAAAAATAATAGAATAACAAATAAATCTAAGGAAAGTAAAATAATACATAACTTAAGTGCCAAAATTTATGAATTCAAAATCATTAAAAAAAGGGTAGAACTAAAAAAAATTAATGTGAGCTAGTTATTTGTGATAAACAACAAAATATATAAATATTTACCACCAAGTGAAGACAAAAAGATAAAGTACTTAAAAATAAGACATATGATGATGGGAAGACCAGAAAAATACAGCAAATTAAAAGAATTCCAAAAGATTATTCTGACCAATTGTATGCATGTAAATTTGATAACCTGTATAAAATGGATAATGATGAGGATATGAGAGAGAAAGAGCTATAGAAACTATTCCAAGAGCCACCCTCTTGCACCCTCACATTGTTTCTAAAACGCTGTAATCTCAGGTGGTTTTACTGGATAATTGTACCAAACAGCTAAAGAACAGATAAGGCTAATGCTTTTAACCTTTTCTAGAACTTAGAAAAAGAAGGAAATATTACAAATTCTTTTCAAGACACAAAGCCAACATTAAAGCAAGATTCCAAACGATACCACAAGGAAAGAAAATTACAGATCAATTTTACGGTAAAATAAACTGAGTCATAGCTCAATTCTATAGATATTTAAAATACGCTTCAAACATCTTCATCCGTTCTTCTTTTTTTAAAAGCTCTTAAATATAGAAAAAAATGCTTTCTTAAAAGGCAATATCATGATGAACCCCTCCAAAAAAACATTTAATAGAAAAGCATTTGAAACATTCCAAGTATAGCCAGGAATAAGACAGGGTTTCTTGATCACCAGTCTAAGGGTCACTGCATTGCAAGTCAGGGGTGTGCTTTCAAGGAATACAGTGTGAATGATGTTCGCTCTCCAAGTTGTGCAGTTCAGCTGTACTGGACAGCTTTTATTTGACATTGCTCTGGATATATTGGCCAAAACAACTAGGAAAGAGGAAGAAGTGAGATATAAAAACGAGAAAGTAGAATGTAAAATAATAATTTATTTACAGATGATATGATTATTTTGTAATTACAAAAAAAATGTACTGAAAAATGATTATAAATGACATGAGAATTCATAACATATCTAAGTAGAAAATTAATATAGAGAAATCATTAGTCTGTGATATATAAACACAAGCAGTTACAAGAGAAGATGGAAGGAAACATAATATAAACTCTAGGAATACAACCAGCACCCCCAAACTCAGATCAATGTGAGTAAAATTTTGAAATGCCACTGAGAGACACGAATTAAGTCTTGAGCAATGGAAGAGCACACTTAATCCTGAGAGAAAATAATTCAGTAAGAATAAAAATTCTCCCTAAGTTAATCTTGAAAGTTAAGGCTGTCACAATAAAATAACAACAACATTTTGGAAAAAAAAAAAAAGAGGAAAAAGGCAAGATTTTCAAACCTCATATGGAGGACTAAAAAAGCAAGAATAGAAAATAAATTTCTGAAGAAAAAAAGTAATGAGGGAAAGACTTCTGCTTCTGGGAAGATGGAGTAAATGAATTCCTCCCATTAAGTAAAACTAAAAATTCTGGACATTATATATAAAACAAATGTGATACATCTTTAAAGGAGAAATGGCTCATGTCCTCAGATCTAAGGGACAACTTGGTTCCGTGGGTTTTATTTTTCCTTCATACTGGAGAAGCTGGCAACTGGGAGACACCAATGGGCACAAATAAAAGAAACAGAACCCAGGGAAAGTCTGCTCAGATCAAAGGACCAGGGAAGGGCATGCTAGCCAAACAGAAAACTTTTGATAGCAATCACTCTACTGAAGCCAAACACCGTTGAAAAATCTGTGGCTCTACTCCCACCCTTGCCTTAGAGAAAGCATTATTGCCATTTGAAGAAACACAAGGTCCTTCACCTACACACTTAAGTAAATATTAGAATAATTAGCTGGAGAGAGATTTAATACACTGAATTTAATATTTTCTAAAATTTTGAAAGGAAGAAGAGTATAGAATAGTGTTAAAAGGTGGTTTTCAAAAGGAAAATATTTCTTGGTTGAATTGAAATAAATTGGCCAGTTACAGATTGGTTAAACCTTTTAAATATGTGTAATAAAAATTAGTTCACCTCCACAGATTCCCCAATTCCCATTGCAGTCCTACACTGCTGCTTTAAAAGAAGCCTACATTGCTTTCAATTTGGGATCCTACTCCTGTGGAGTCCAGAATTTGGGACCGATTGAGTTCTTACATTCACTATGAAACAGACTCAAATGTGCTCCTACCTCAGGTACTGCAGTGAATGGCAGCCAAACATGATAAAGCTAGAAGGATGTTTTCCGCACAACAGAGAGAACAATACGGTCTCCTTCCAAAATATTAAGCAGTATCAGCACTAATAGAAAATAGATATGTGAAATTGATCCAGGATGACAAAGAACAAAGCAACATAATCAGTTTACTTTGTGGGCTTTGTCTATCTCCTCTTTTTGAGGTGAAATTTAGCTTGAAATTTGAAGATGGATAGCTCCCTAAATGTGCTTTTTAAGACTTCACAAATATTTTGAAAATAAAATGTGTGTCACTTTTCCTTGCAAAGCAATTTGAAAATCCTAACCTTTGTAGTGAATTGACGTACACATCATAGTTCCAGTAACTGTTCATTCATTAATTTTAAAACCTCTGCTAGGCATATGAAAAAGATAAAATATTTGTGAACCTCACATTCCAGTGGGCTATTAATCAATTACTATAGTTCAAAGGATTTAATATATTTGGCTTTACCACCTGGAGGCAAATAAATTGCAATGTATGTAATTAAAAATGATGAAGCAAAGCTTTTATATCTCACCATTTAGATAAAACTGTAACAAAAACACAAAACCCCTTTTTTCTGCATAAATGAAATACATATTTGGTTATAATGAATTTCATTAAAATGTATTTAGAGCTTGACTAAAAGTTGTTTGAAATACTGCATTAGAAATATGTCATACATTTTTCTCCTCAACCATTCGGGAACCAAATAATTATACTCTAACAGGCTAAAATTTTTCGGATACCACAACTGAAATACATTCTTTCTATACTATTGAGGAAGGAGAATAACTGTCTAACACTCTCCTCTTCTAGTTCTTTGATATGAAATAGTTCTAAGATAAGTTTTTGAAATCACACTAGAAAAGAACCTTTAAAATAACTTATTCATCCATTTGGTATGAGAAGTAGGAAGAAAATGATAGGGTAAACCTTACCTTGTTGGTTTATAAAATTATTTCAGGGACTGGAGACACCTGGGAGGCTGTGCCCTACAGTACTCAGGCATTTTATAAGAACTGTGAGAGATGTCAGTGACTTTACATGCATGCTGCTATGCAGTGTGATTTTGGACAATTCATAAATCAACCTGAGGGACTTTAAGAAGAAAGTGAATAACCCCAAGCCCTACCACTTCTCATCCTTGGTTTAGTTGGAAACAAACCAAACACTGTAGACAATTTGACCTTCACATGGAAAATATCAGATACTTACAAAGCTGCTGTCTCTTGACAACAGTGCAACAGGAGACTGGATATACTATCCAGAGCTTGATAAATTGCACTGACTAATTTTTCTACCTGGAGTGCTTTTCACAAAATTGACTGCTTCCCCTCTTTTAAGACTCAGTCCCCCTGCCATCTTTTCAGTGAGTCCTTTCCTAACTACACCAATTAATGCTGCTCTCCCTCAACCTCTGCCCTATATCAATCGCTCTTCAAGAAAATACCTTGTTTTATTTCCTTTACAGCACTTATTGTTGGAAAAATCCTTTCTTCATTGATTTAGTGTTTACTCTTCTTTCTTGAAATATGATCCTTCTTGAGGAAGGGGCACCTCTAGCTAAAGAACCACTGTCATTCTTTTGACAAATAATTGTTGGTATGTCAGAGGCTGGATATAAAACATCGAGCAAAACAGACACGACTCTTACCCTCATGTAGTTTAAGTGCAGTGGAGAACATATAAGTTATAGTGCAGTGTAGAAAATAACTGACAAACAAATGTAAAATTATAAGTGCCAGGAAAGGAGAAATGTGGGCTATCAGGGCCTATAATGAAAAATCAAATTTAGTGAAGTAGGTCAGAGAAGTTTTCTCTAAAGAAATGACTTTTGAGCTACGATTTAAATATGAGTAGACATTAATCAAGCGAAGAGAGTTTAAACTGAGAGAACAGCCTGTGGAAAGACCCTGCGGCAAGACAGAAGATGATGTATATGAGGGACTGAAGGAAGGCTGATGTAGCTGGAAGACAGGAAGCTCAGGGAGAAAGGTACAAGAATAGATGCTGGAGATCTGCATAGGCTAGAATACTTAGGGATTTGTGACTCTATCTTGAGTATTATAAAATTATTGAATATTGTGGATGTGTGAGTGTATTTGTGTGTTCACAGGAGAGTGCTATCAGGTGGTGTTTTGTAAAGATCATTGTGATCAATCTGTACATGACATTCAATTTGAAAGATCTAAAAAGAGTGTAGGTAGACCACTTAAGAGGTCATGGCTGTATCACTCAGGAGAATGAAGGAAGTTTGGATTCAGATAGTGCTGGTGGGAAAGGAAATAAGTAGGTAGATCCCAAAAAATAAAAATGAAATCGAAAAGGCTTGGTGTTGTATTGGATATGAAGGGTACCAGGGATAACTTGCTACTTGTTTGAGCTAATGAATGGTGTTGTCATTCTCTGAGAGAGGAGAAACTACAAGGAGATATTATGAGTTATTAGATCACGAGCTAGGCTTTGACATGTTAAGTTGGAAGACGTCATTGGGAAGTGGGATATATTATGACTCTTTACATTTCTTGAATTTCTGTGAGTTAAAAGTTTAGCTCTACCATTTGACCTGAACAATTATACTCCATTATCATTCTTTAATAGCTAAATAGAATTCGGCAATTTTGTTTCCTACAACCCAAACTCCTACATAATGTGTGAAGCACGAAGCAAGCCTAAATTCCAGCCAGAAGACTTTTACTCTAGTGAGAGTTGATGAATTGGCTGTTGGTGGTTTTATTTACAAAGAATATGGAGTCAGTAACTTGGAACTTTGTATGAAAACCTTATCTCAAGAAATACTTAGTGGAATCTCAACATATAATTTCATAGAACCTGAGCAGAAATTGTCAAAACCTTGCTATATTTAATACAGACATCCAAGCCAAGTCAAATAACATTTCATAATATTAGATTAGAATGATCATAGCACATCTCAAGTCATTGGGAATTATGACACCCTTCTAACATATTTAGCCTTCACTATTTATTGTCTACCCAGTAGGCAACAGAGCCAGGCAGGAGATATTTTAGCTAAAATAACAGTGATGTTGAGACCAATGTGTGAGGTACTTTTTAAAACCAGCCTCAAAGTGTCTGAACTATAGGAAAACTACCTTAGAGATAATTAGCTAGAATTTACCTAGAGGATATTTTGTTCTCCCTTTTTAATTCTATCATCTTAATTCTGTAGAAACTCTTGGATAGCACATAGGGATCCTTTCAATATTTTAGTCATTTTATAAAATTTCACTTTAACATTACTTTTCAGAAAGATTCCCTATATTTTTTTCAGGATCCCTATCTCTATCTCTGTCTATCTATCTATCTATCTATCTATCTATCTATCTATCTATCTATCTATCCTTATGTGTGTATGTGTATTACCACTCTAAAATACTCAATAACTATATATGTTCATGATAAGATGTTTAATTTAAAATCTTATGTAAAATTCAGCTACTTCAAACAATAATAACTTTCAACAACAGTAAGACTAGTCTAAACTAATATAAAAGCAACCATTTTTGACATATTCAAAATCCTACATACATATTCAAAATACCACCACACATGCACATGCAAAAAATGTAATTTAACAAATAATATCTTTCAGAGTAAACAAAGTAAATACTAATTTGATAACTTATTTTGGAAAATTCATCAAATAACCTAAATAGGCAATCTGTTCACACATACATCAAGTGGTTAAGAAGAAAGGAATTTGTTGACAACCTTAAAGTAAAAACAAAACATCCCACAATTTGCAATTTTATTTCACCATATTTTTCTCTCAGCTTAGAAAAAGTCAGTCTTCAATCACTGTAATTATAGGCTAAAGCCAAGTGAGATGTATAGTCCAAAAATTTAATTGGCCTCTACAAATATATAAAAAGTATAAGTGCAAGCAACTACCAGAAAAGCAATAGTATGTAAACAATTATATGTTATTGGGTTAAAATTGTATTTGAGTCTCTTCATTGTCAGCAAAGTGATAGAGGGACACAAAATTGAAGGAATGCATGCCCCATTTGGAAAGAGTAGTAAACAATTGGACAGTAACGTCCATCACAGAGAATAGTCCGTCTTGATACTTTCTCATGGTTTCGTGGTTGGATAAGAAGACAGTTTTACTAATAAACAATCATGTTTACTCTACAGGATGTTTAATGCAGCATTAGCCACATAAGAGTGTAGTGATATCTACCTCTGAGTGAGTTCAGCATCCCTAATTTCTAAATCTTACATCTTATATTGAAAAATATTTGAAAGTAATATACAGAAACTCTTAAACTGAAGTTCGTTAAGTATTATCTACCCAATATTGAGGAAAGTAGGAAATATTCTACCCAATATAGGGAATATTCATATTCATAAAATTTATGCCAGTGCTCCTTTTTATAACACACTTATTATTTTCTAATTATACACAAAACTTGTCATATTAGAAAATTTTTAAAGATACAGAAAATATATAAAGAAGAAAATAAAAATCACACATAATCCCATCTCCAGAAATAGCCAATGTTACTATTTTGGCATATTTCCTTCCAATCTATTCTTATGCATATATACCTTTTTATTACAGCTAAAATTACACCACATATAGATTATCCTGTTTTTTTCACTCAGCATTGCATCATCATAATTTTCCATATTATTAAATATTATTTAAAACTATGAATTTTAAAGTCTACACAATAACCAATTTGTTAGATTACAGTAATGTACTCAACAAGTAATGTATTTATGGTTATATTTGCTATTTCCAATGTTCATGATTAAAAACACAAATTTTGCAACTCTTATCTACATTTCTGAGTCCAATGTCCTTTAAACCACTATGTCAGTGCTTCAGTTTGAAGGCATAACAAATCATTCAACAGACATGAGAATCTAACAAATTTTTTGAAAATTAAAAATTTTTGAAAATTTTTTGAAAAATAATATGGATAATAAAAAAGTTACTTATATAAATTACTACATTTGAAGACTCCTAATACTTTAAAAGGGCACATGTTTCTAAAGGCATACTTTTGCAATATTCTCTATGAAGCTAATGCCACTTGCAGCAATAGTCTTAGTATTGAGGAAAATGGCTGAACTTTTATGAGTGTTGTGATCTTGTCTCATAAATAAGTTCTCAGGCAGGATTTTGTCTTCTTACAATGGAGAAGAGTCATCTGGAATAACTTGAGTGCTGAAGGGTGTGGTTCACATACGTAGCACATCAGCAAGTAAAGGCATCTTGATTTTCAGAATCAACTAATAGTGCTGCATAAAATAGCTTCTACAACAATGTTCATTGAGTTGCAATACAAAGATGATTAGCTGAGAAACGCTTATCTGTAAATTAGGTTGTCTTTATAGTCAAAATAAAGTGGAAAAATAAATGAAACACTTGCCTAGATAATTCAGATCAAGATACTTGATAAAGAGAGTAAAGAATACATCTTTTCAATAATTAGCCTTTCTTTAATTTTAAAAAGTATCAACATTTAATTGAATCTATTTCAAATTTATTGTATGTGGAAAATTAATCAAACCCTTATTTTTTAACATATGAAATTATGAACCCCATTATTATTTACTATTTTTATTCCATTTAGTAGCTGATCACTAATAAAGTGTCTAAAAAATAAAATAAGTACTTTAAAAAAACATTAGAATAACAACTGTGCTATTCAGTTTGTTAGAGCACAAAATGTGTGGAAATGATTGTTTACAAACCCACCAATTCAATTTTCTATCTTGTGATTGGCACCCACACAGAGACCCATCAAAACTATCAGTGGAACTAAACTAGGTTGTCTAGGACAGCAACTAGATAATTGTTGTTTGTTTCCTGACAGTATCGGAAAAACAAATTTAGAATCCTGTTTCTCATTCCCAAACTATTCTCCCTAAACAGTGATAAAAATTGGCATATGACTTTTCAATCACTCTCTAGTGATAGAATTAGAGTGCTCCTGATCTGACTGACAGCTAACTAGAATGAGGGAGCAACTGTTTTCTCCATCTCCATCACTCAATTGTGCTTCATATCAAAGCCTTTACCATTTTCAAGAAACAACTATATTTTATCCTTATTGGCTAACATACTAATTACTACATGTATTATTTCATTCATTCATTAAGTAAGAAATATGCTTATCAGAAAAGGTTAAAACTTACCCACTAGCAGACAAATCTTTTCTTCTTGCATTTGAAAGCACAGGTTCAGAATAGAAAAAGAACTTGAACCACCAGTTGGATTCTGCCACCTTGGGTAACACTATCAAATGAAATTCATATTACTCCCTTACCAAACACATTTGAAAGATTAAAAACAAGGGGATATAACAAAGGTGATCCTGATAAGAAACAAACTAAATACCTTGCTGGCGTTTGTCATCATCTATGAAGTTAACAGAATCAGAACCAGTTAGAGAACTAATTGAAGAAATACTGGCTGCTGTAGGAAACATCATAAATAAATAAGTAACAAGTGAATGAACACACATATTATTTATATATAAACTCTCAAGTAGCATGATTTGAAATCATTTACTCCTGGCTCATGAATTCATGAATTTAAAAACTGAATAAATTATCAATCAATTAAAAAGTCTTCCAGAATAGGTGATATTACATTTTCAACTAATATGGTATATTCCTTTCCATGGTGTATAAAACTCTCTCTCTCCTTAGATATACATGTACAATTTAAAATATATTATAAATATTTTCAAATTCAAAATCTTAGTAAGTATAAAATCAAGAATGAATATTATTGTACGGGATTAGAAATGTTACATGTGTATATCCTACAAAAGTTATCAAATTTAGAAATAAAGGAATTATTTTAAAAAAATAAACTTTTTTTGTCTTATCATACATGTATTTTAAACCTCTAAGTCTTTTAAAAGACCAGAATATAAAAATAACTTCTGTGGATGTAATAACACTAAGTAAATGAGCATAGTTTATCCTTTTGGTAAAAAGAATAAATAGACATTTCCAACTCTTACGCTACAAACAACCCTTGAAATAGTTTTCTACATGTTACTCACATACTTTCAATAAATTATAATTTGACTCAGAAATGATCATTTCATTTTATAAAATTTCTGAGTTTTCTTTAAGAAGCTACAATTTTGTATTCAGCTATGAATATTCACAGGTGGATAGACAATTAAAAATAAAACTGCTTGGATAGATGCTGACCTGTTATCCACAGCAGAAAATGGAAATTAGAAAATCCTTGAAGCAGATTCACGCTATTCCTTCCTTTCTAAGGAATGAATAATATTTTATTTAAGTAAAATTATCAGTTTTTAAAGTATCCTACTAAATGCAATGAACATGAAATTAAACATAATTTGAAATATAAGTTTATTTCCACTCTTTTATAGTGTTAGTGGCTTCATTGATACAATATAACAGTTAAAACAAAGAGGTGAGCCTTGACAGTACTGATTCAGAAAGTCTCTGATGAGCCCTAGTCTGGTTTTCTTCCCTCTCACACATAGCGGTCAGTCTTCTCCCTTAGGTTCTGACCAGGACATGGCACACAGGTTACTAATATTCCAAAACATCCCCCCAAATCGCAGACCCCAGAGACGCCCTCTAGTGATGCTACAACTTACTTTGATAATACTGATTTTGAGCCAGAAGGCAACCAATGGAAGGTACCTATGCCCTTGCTTTCCCAACGAGCAAGCGCCACAGAGACTGAACAGCAGTCAGAGAAACAGAGACCAGGAAAGAGAGGTTGATATTAATAACATGGAATTTCCTTTTCCTTTTTCCATATGAATATTTTTTGCAAAGAAACATAATTTAATAGCATGTAATAAATATCTGATAAAAGTAACTGAAAAATTTACACAAAATTGTAAACAAATATATTGCAATAAACAAAAAATGCAATCGTGTGTATTTATTTGGAAAAGCAAGAAAATAAATATGTAGCTAACTACAAACACTGACCGCAACTTACTTCAACTGAAACAAACCTAACAGTAAGAGAAAAAGTGTTAACACAGTGTGATACAGTCACTTACCTAGTTGTTTTCTCCAATTTGTTCTTGTGAAATAAATGTGGTTCTAAAGTTTCCTCAGAAAAGTTTGAAAGAACCAATTCGAGTGGTTCAGGACAGACTGTATTACCCTAGCAGGCCAGGAGGCACTCTGCATTGACTGGGAGCAAGGTCTGAGACCCCTGGGCACACCGTATCCAGTACTCAGAAGGCTGAAACCTGAGCTACAGGTGAACAGAGAGGTGGGGACCTAGCCAGCCAGAGGTGGTGTGCAGAAGCTTTCTGCTTGTCTGCCCTTGAGTGAGTCAGCATGCCAAGTGGAACTGCAGGCAACAGGGACGGACTTGGCCCAGATGTTGTTTTGCATCCGTTCCCTTATAAGGTCACAGCTTAAGACTGCTGGTTTCTATGGAGAGGGAGGTGTCCCCTCAGCATCAGATACAGTCACACACTCTGAAGAAAGCACCACGCCAAGCTCTGTGGGGGACACCACAGCCAGGCTGCAGACCAGCTTGGGGGATTGGAAATACCCACAGACACAATGATGCAAGGCAGAGTCACAGGATCTTAGAGAACGAAGAACTCCATGAAATATTGAGGTCTTCATGGGAAGGGACATATACTGTAGAACTTGATGGGCAGTAAGTTAGAAATTCCAGTGACAATGATACAAGACACATGGAAATCATGGGTAATAAGGGGCAATTATGTGACTTTATGACATTGTATCAACATTATTTATTGATACAAAAGCTAAGTTTGTATTCTAATTTTAGTAATGTTCCTTACATGAACTGTTTTGCCATTTCATAGATTCAGTTTACTTATGGATCAAATTGTGGTTCCCCTTTATATTGAAGGGGAATACTCTAAATTACTGTTTTATTTTATTTGGTGGTTATCAGTTATACCAGCTTAAATCAATTTTGGTAATATATACAAAGTTACTCATGTCGGCTAGGTTCAAATTTATTCAAAACGTTTTAGTGTGCCATTATGTTTTTCTGAAAGTGTCCGCTCCACCTGCTTATGGATTCTTTATGTTGCTAGAATTATTTTCTTCTACCTTTTCTCTTTTTTTCTTGTTAGTTTTTCTGGAGATTTCTATATTAAATTAGTTCTTTCAAGGAACTACGTGGTCCTCTCTTTTATTTCTTGGTTTTATATATCATTAATTTCTCATCTTGCTTTTATTCTTCTTCCTTTTACTTACCTTATGATTATTCTTATTGTCATTTATTTCAAAATATTTTGTAACTGCCATTATGACATTTCTTGAACATTTGAATTCTTTAGGGATGATTTCTTTTTCCAAATGTGTAAAATATTAAAACTGTCTTTTAATTGACGATTTCTAAATCCACTGCATTGTCAAGAAAGAATGTTTGATTTTTATTCATTCTTTGAAATAGTTTTTGGAAATGTCTTTCTGTGTATTTGAGAATAATAAATAATCCTCATTTGCTGCATACAATCATTATTTTATATGTGTCTATTAAGTTGTATTACTTAATTTTGTTAAACAAGTAATCCATATACTTACCAATGCGTTAGCACTTGATCTGCCAGTTACTAGTATGAGTGCATCATGTAATTCTATCACTTTTAGTTTCACTTTTATTCTTTTCCAAACTTTATACACACATGCTTTTTAAATATATAATTTTAATATTACTAATATTAGTAAATTTAATACTTAGATAACATATTTTTAAAAAAATCTAAGTTTAATCCATTAGCATTTATTGGAATTAATCATATATTTGAACTTGTTTCTATCATCTTATTCTGTGATTTATATAGAACAAAACATTTTTTTACCTCTTGTATAGACCTTTATCTCTACACACTTCTAGAAGCAATATATCACATTTTTATTCTTTGAGTGGGTATTCTTGGTTTTTTATTACTATAAGTACTTAATTCTAAGTTTTTCAACAAAGTCCATCCTGCAGTTGCACCAGATTTCTTCAATTATAGAATTTTCTTTATTAATCCTATGCTGTACTCAGAATGTACATTCCTACCCAAGAGCTCATCTTCTTTTTCATTTTGTAGAATTCTTTTTTCCTTTAAACATTGCTTTTCCACTTTATTAATTAGCTCTTTCCACAATACTCCATCTTAAACATGCATGTACACACACACCAGCCAGTGGCATGAAACAACAAGCATATATTTCTTTTTCCTTTTTTCTTGTTTTTGCTGAGGAATTTTGGCACTGAGCTAACATCTGTTGCCAGTCTTCCTCTATTTTCTATGTGAGTTACTGCCACAACATGGCTGCTGATGAATGGTGTAGGTCTGGGCCTGTGAACCAAACCTAGGCCACCGAAGCAGAGCACACTGAAGTCAACCAATAGGCCATGGGGCCAGGCCAACAAGCATATATTTTTTGGTCACATATTTGCAGATTAGCTGGGAGGGTCTTCCAGGGCAGGTCTGCAATTTGGTTGAGATTTGGATGATCTAGACGTGGCTCCAGGCCGTGGGTTCTATTTCAGTTGGCTTCATGTGCTGGGTTACTCTGAGAACAGCAAGCTACCTAGTGCATGTTTTCCATCCGGGTTGGATGGAAACTACTAGAGGAGTTATTGGAAATACGCAATGACTTTTTGGGGTGTAGGCTTGGAACTGTCAAATCTGGCCATGTTCCACTGGCCAAACAAATTATATATCTAAAACAAATACTAATGGAGTAAGGAAGTATACTATTCCCACGAAGCATGAGAGGTGTATAGTAAATATTTGCTGGACAATAATTTAATCTACCAAGTCTATCATTCCCCCTATTCTCTCCGTCTGAATCCCCAATTAGATATCAGAGTCTTCCTATATAATTTTCATGTGCCAACTATATTTATGTGTGTATTCCTTTTAAAACTTTTACATAATTATAAATTATATAAATGTTCCTAATTTTATGATGTATCCATACTGCATTCTGAATGAATTTCATAGCATTTCTTTCAACTTACTACTTTTCCTCTTAACCATGTCCAATATAAAGTTTATCCTTCCTGGTGAGATTTTTAAAAATTTATTGACTATTTAAAATAATATTTCTAAGTAGTTGTTCACTTCTTCTAATTAATCTACTTCTTATTGTGTGTTTTATGATTTTTTTCTCCATAATTCCTTCATTTGTTGCTCTGATAATCCTTAATATGGTTATCATGAAATGTTGATTAGACTTCTCTATAAACTTAACTATCTCATATACTTTCTGTCACAATTGTTGATCTGTTGGTTGTCTTTCTGACCATTAATGGTAATGAGGATAACATCTTTGACTAATAATTAAAATGTCATATCAGAGTTCAGATTTCCATGCTATCACTATGAAATAAGACTAATTTTTACCTGTTTTCTGATTTATGCTTTTTTTTCAATATTTCAATATTAGTTACAACCACATTTTCTTTGAGTCTTTTGTCCTAGAATTTTTATGCTAACATTTCTCTTTTGGGTTTGTTTGTCTGTCTGGTTTTTTTATTGCAGTAAGATTGGTTAATACCATGATATAAATTTCAGGTGTGCATCATTATATATTTCGATTTCTGTATAGATTACATCATGTTCACCACCCAAAGACTAACTACAATCCCTCACCACACGAATGTGCCTAATCACCCCTTTCCCCCCTCCTATTCCCCCTGGGAACCACCAATCCAATTTCTATTGCTATGTGTTAGTTTGGCATTGTTTTTTATCTTCTACCTATGAGTGAGATCATATGGTATTTGACTTTCTCCCTGTGACTTATTTTGCTTAGAATAATACCCTCAAGATCCATCCAGGTTGTCACAAATGGCTGGATTTCATCATTTCTTATGGCTGAGTAGTAGTCTATCATGTCTATATGCAACATCATCTTTATCCATTCATCCCTTCATGGGCACCTAGGTTGCTTCCAAGTCTTAGCTATTGTGCATAACGCTGTGATGGACATAGAGGTACATGTATCTTTATGCATTTGTGTTTTCATGTTCTTTGGATAAATACCTAGCAGTTGGATAGCTGTATCATATGGTAGATGTATTCTTAATTTTTTGAGAAATCTCCATACTGTTTTCCATAGTGGCTGCACAATCTTGTACTCCCATCAGCAGTGGATGAGAATTCCCTTCTCTCCACATCCTCTCTAACACTTGTTGTTTCTTGTCTTGTTAATTATAGCCATTCTGATGGGAGTGAAATGATATCTCACTGTAGTTTTGATTTGCATTTCCCTGATAGTGAATGATGTGGAACATCTTTTCTGTAGTTTTGATTTGCATTTCCCTGATAGTGAATGATGTGGAACATCTTTTCATGTACCTGCTGGCCATCTGTATATCTTCTTTGGAGAAATATCTGTTTAGATCTTGGCCCATTTTTTAATTGGGTTGTTAGTTTTGTTTTTATTGAGATGTATGACTCCTTTGTATACTTTGGATATTAACCTCTTATCACAAATATGGTTTGCAAATATCTTCTCCCAATTGTTAGGTTGTCTTTTCATATTGTTAATGGTTTCCTTTGTTGTGCAGAAGCTTTTTAGTTTGATTTAGTCCCGCTTGTTTACTTTTTCTATTGTTTCACTTACTCAAGACATGGTACTTGAAAATATGTTACTAAAACCAATGTCGAAGAGAGTACTGCCTATATTTTCTTCTAGAAGTTCAATGGTTTCAGGTCTTAAATTCCAGGCTTTACTCCATTTTGAGTTAATTTTTCTGTGTGGTGTAAGAAAATGGTCTACTTTCATTGTTTTTCATGTGGCTGTCCAGATCTCCCAGCACCATTTATTGAAGAGCCTCTCCTTTCTCCCTTGTATGTTTTTGGTGCCCTTGTTGAAAATTAGCCATCCATTCATGTATGGGTTTATTTCTGGGCTCTCAATTCTGTTCCATTGATCTGTGTGTCTGTTTTTGTGCCAATACCATGCCATTTTGTTTACTATAGTTTTGCAGTATATTTTGAAATCAGGGAGTGTGAGACCTCCAGCTTTGTTCTTTTTCCTTAGGATTCCTTAAGCTATTTGGGGTCTTTTCTTGTTCCATACAGATTTTAGGATTCTTTGTTCTATTTCTGCGAAAAATATTTTTGGAACTTGATAGGAATCGCATTGAATCTGTAGATTGCCTTAGGGAGTATGGACATTTTAACTGTGTAATTATTCCAATCTAAGAGCACCGGATATCTTTCCATTTCTTTGTGTCTTCAATTTCTTTCAACAGTATTCTATAGTCTTCATTGTACAGATCTTTCACCTCTTTGGTTAAGTTCATTCCTAGATATTTTATTCTTTTAGTTGCAGTTGTAAATGGAATTGTATTCTTAATTTCTCTTTCAGCTGCTTTGTTGTTAGTGTATAAAAACACAACTGATTTTTGTATGTTGATTTTGTATCCTGCAACTTTACCATATTAATTTATTATTTTTAAAAGTTTTTTGGTGGATTCTTTAGGGTTTTCTATATATAAGATCATGTCATCTACAAAGAGTGACAGTTTCACTTCTTCCTTTCCAATTTGGATCCCTTTTATTCCTTTTTCTTTCTTGATTGCTCTGGCTAAGACTTCCAACACTATGTGAAATAAGAATGGCAAAAGTGGGTATCCTTGTCTGGTTCCTGTTCTTGGAGGGATAGCTTTCAGATTTTTCTCCATTGGAAATGGTATTAGCTGTGGGTTTGTCATATATGTGGGTTGGCCTTTATTATGTTGAGGTAGTTTCCTTCTATATACATTTTATTCAGAATTTTTATCATAAATGGATGTTGTGTCTTGTCAAATGCTTTCTCTGCATCTATTGAGATGATCACGTGATTTTCTTCTTCATTTTGTTAATGTAGTGTATGACGTTGATTGATTTGCAGATGTTGAACCATCCCTGCATCCCTGGGATGAATCCCACTTAATCATGGTATATGATCTTTTTAATGTATTATTGTATTCAATTTGCCAGTATTTTGTTAAGGATTTTTGCATCGATGTTCATCATTGATATTGGCTTGTAATTTTCCTTTTACGTGATGTCCTTGCCTGGTTCTGGCATCAGAGTAATATTGGCATTGTAGAATGAGTTAGGAAGCTTCCTCTCCTCTTCAATTTTCTGGAAGAATTTGAGAAGGATAGGTATCAAGTCTTCTTTGGTTCACTTCATCAGTCAGATGGCGGAAGCCGTCTGACCCTGGACTTTTATTTTGGGGAGGTTTTTGATTATTGTTTCAATGTTCTTACTAGTGATTGGTCTATTCAACTTCTCTATTTCTTCTTGACTTAGTTTTGGAATTTTGTGTGTTTCTAAGAATTAATCCATTTCTTCTAGATTATCCATTTTATTGGCATATAGCTTTTCATAGTAGTCTTTTATAATTTTTTGTCTTTCTGAGGTGTCCATTGTAAGTTTTCCTCTTTCACTTCTGATTTTATTTGAGCCTTCTCTCTCTCTCTCTCTTTTTTTTTTTTTTTTTGGTGAGTCTGGCTAAAGTTTTGTTTATGTTTTCCAAGAACAAGCTCTTGGCTTCATTTAGTTTTTTCTATTTTTTTTTTTTTTTAGTCTCTATTTCATTTATTTCTGCTCCGATTTTTATTATTTCCTACCTTTGCTGATTTTGGCTTTTATGTCTTCTTTTTCAGGTTCCTTTAGGTGCACTGTAGGATTGTTTATTTGGGACTTTTCTTGTTTGTTGAGGAGGCCTGAATTACTATAAATTTCCCTCTTAGAACTACTTTTGCTGTATCCCAAAGAATTTAGTGTGTCATATTTTCATTTTCATTTTCATTTGTCTCCATGTTTTTTTTAATTTATCCTTTGATTTCTTCATTAACCCAATCGTTCTTCAGTAACATTTTAGTTAATCTCCACATATTTGTGACTTTTTTGATTTTCTTCCTGTAGTTGATTTCTAGTTTCATACCATTCTGTTCAGAAAAGATGCTTGGTATTATTTCAATCTTCTTAAATTTGTTGAGATTGTTTTGTAGCCTAATATGTGATCAATCCTGGAGAATGTTCCATGTGTATTTGAAAATAATATATATTCTGTGGTTTTTGTCAGTTTTTTCTTTTTTTGAGAAAGGTTAGCTCTGAGCTAACATCTGCCACCAATCCTCCTCTTTTTGCTGAGGAAGACTGGCCCTGAGCTAATATCTGTGCCCATCTTCCTCTACTTTATATGTGGGATGCCTGCCACATCATGGCTTGCCAAGCAGTGCCATGTCCACACCCAGTATCCAAGCTGGCAAACCCTGGGCTGCCGAAGCAGAACATGTGAACTTAAGTGCTGCGCCACCATGCTGGCCCCTTCTGCGGTTTTTGTATGGAATGTTCTATATACATCTACTAAGCCCATTTGATCTAATGTGTCATTTAAGGCCAATGTTGCCTCATTGATCTTTTTGGATGATCTATCCATTGATGTTAGTGGAGTGTTAAAGTTCCCTATTGTTGTCCTAGTGTCTATTTCTCCTTTTATGTCTGTTAATAATTGCTTCATCTATTTAGGTGCCCATTCCTTGGGTGCATAAATATTTACAAATGTTGTATCATCTTGTTGGATTGTTCCCTTTATCATAATGTAGTGCCCTTCTTTGTCTCTTGTTACAGTTTTTGTTTTAAAATCTATTTTGTCTAATGTAAGTATTGTTACCCCAGATTTATTTTCATTGCTATTTGCATGGAGTATCTTTTTCCATCCCTTTAGTTTCAGTTTGTGAGTGTCTTTAGGTCTGAAGTGTGTCTCTTGTATGCAGCATATATATGGCTCTTGTTTTTCCATCCAATCAGCCACCCTATGCCTTTTGATTGGAGCATTGAGTCCATTGACATTTGAATTAGCTATTGATAAATATGTACTTATTGCCATTTTGTTATTTTTTCTGGGTGTTTTAGTAGTTCTTCTCTACTCCTTCCTTCTTTTCTTGCTCTCTTCCTTTGTGGTTTGATGGTTTTCTTTAGTATTATGTTTAGGTTCTTTTCTCTTATTTGTTTGTGTATTTAATATAGGTTTCTGGTTTGTGATTACGATGAGGTACAGACATAATAATCTACATATATAGCAACCTATATTGAGTTGATGGTCTCTTTAGTTTGGCCTCTTTTTAAAAGCTCTATGCTTTTCCTCTCCTCCCACATTTTATGATTTTGATATCATATCTAACCTCTTATTTTGTGTGTGTGTCTGTTACCTTCTTATCATGGAAATAGGTAATTTTAGTACTTTTGTCTTTTGACCTCCATATTATCTTCATAGGTGGTTGAGCTTCTACCTTTATTTTTACCTTTATCCGTGATTTGATTGCTTTGCTGTTAATAATTTTCTTGTTCCTATTTGTGGTCTTCTCTTTCCCATTTAAATAAGTCACTTTAACCTTTCTTGTAAAACTGGTTTCCTGGCACTAAACTCCTTTAGTTTTTGCTCATGTGGGAAACTCTTTATCTCTCCTTCCATTCTGAATGATAACCTTGCTGGGTAGAGTAATCTTACCTGTAGGTTTCTCCTTTCAGCACGTTAAATATATCATACCACTCCCTTCTAGCCTGTAAAGTTTTTGCTGAGAAGTCAGCTGGTAGCCTTATGGAGTTTCATTTGCATGTCACTTGTTGCTTTTCTCTTGTGGCTTTTAGGATTCTCTCTTTAATTTTTGGACATTTTAATTACAATGTGTCTTGGTGTGGGCCTCTCTGGGTTCATCTTGTTTGGTGGTCTCTGTGCTTCCTGTACTTGGATGTCTGTTTGCCTCCTTAGGCTAAGAAAGTTTTCAACTATTATTTCTTTAAATAGATTCTCTGTCCCTTTGTCTTTCTCTTCTCCTTCTGGAACACATATAATATGGATGTTAGTGTGCTTGATGTTGTATTAGAGTTCCCTTAGACAGTTCTCCTTTTTTAAATTCTTTTTTTCTTTTATGTGCTCAGCTTGGGTGATTTCCTCTAGTCTTTTGTCCAGCTTGGTTATCCATTCTTCTGTATAATCACCTCTGCTATTGAGTTCCTCTAGTAAATTTTTCATTTCTAGTATTGTATTCTTCATTTCTCATTGGTTGTTGATGTTCTAACTACATTTATCCAATCCTCTCCCAAGATTAGTGATCATCCTTCTGACTTTTTGTTTGAACTCTTTGTCAGGTAGATTGTTTTTTCTGTTTCATTTAGTTCTTTTTCTGGGTTTTTGTCCTGTTCCCTTGGTTGGGACATATTCCTTTACCTCCTTATTTTACCTCTTTCCCCATGCTTATATCTATGTGTTAAGTGGGTCACCTTTGTCTCCTGATCTTGGAGAAGTGGCCTTATGTAAGAGATAGCTTTTGAGGTCCAGCAGTGTGCTTCCCTCTCATCACCAATTCCAAACATTCCAGGAGTGACCCCTGTGTGGGCTACATGTGTCCCTCTGTTGTGGCAATGTTGCTCTTGCTGCAGGTGCCCAGGTAGTTTAGGCTGTCCCCTTGTCTGGCTGTTTGTAATTCTCAGCTGCATGTGGTTGCTATGGAATCTTCAGTCACCTTACCAGATTTGGGTGGCCCCTGCACAGTTGGTTGCAAGGTCTAATAACATATTCCTGTTGCAGTTTTTCTGTTAAGTGAATAGGCCCCCAGTGTGGCTGGTTGCTAGGTTCAGGGGCTTAGAATTGCTTTAGGCCTGTGTCCTACAAGACTCTTGTCAGCTCTTTCAGGATTGCAGCTGAGTGGGGAAACATTGGAAGGTGGGGCCAATCCCCTATGTGGGTATTTGTGAAGCACAGATCTTCTGTCACTGATGCCCTTCATGGCCCACAGGTCCACACACACCATCACCACAGTCCTGGCCCATGCATTCCATGGCCCCATGGAGCATACCCAGTTGCCTCACTGTAGAGCACCCCACACACTGCACCAATATCCCACCCACTCCACCACTTCTCACCCACTCCACTGCTCCTCACACATACCCTGCCTTGCAGAGGTAGAGCCACTTGCCTGCCTACAGGGGATCCAGGCACCCAATCTATGCAGAGGGAACAGTTGCCTGAGGGCTTGCTGTTGGGTGGGGACACTTCCCAGGGCGGGCTGCCTGCCCTGGCTAAGCTGAATTAAATCAGCACTCTATCGAGTCAAGCAGACCCCTGGGCTAGCAGGCCAGGGGAAGATGTCCAATGGTGTCTGCCAGTGTCTGTGTCAGCATGCCTGTACTAGGTCACAGTAATGGCTGCTGTCAATGTTTCAGTCCCTGGAGAGATCTCACCTCTCAATGAGATGCACCCAGAGCCTGTCAAGTGAGTATCTTTTCACCAAAGGTCTGTGATTTTAGGTTGCTTTCAGAAACCAGTGAATTTGTGTGTGGGCCCTTTAAAAGCTAGCTCCCTTGGCTTATGTTCAATAGTTTTTCTAGGGGTATTCTGTGTTGTAGTTAATAGCCAGCAAAAACAGATATTATGAAATTTAGTTGTGCTGAGTCTGAAGGATGCTTATAGTGGTAAAGCTCCCCTGTTCAGCTACCCCACTCTTCCAGGGAAGGGTGTGTATCTTAGGGTTACTCCTGGCCAGCTATAGAGCACTGTGGCTTGAGAAGTTGGGTCTTTTCTCTCCAGAAGGAATTTCTGCCTCAGTCACGGCCATCCCTTGTTGCATGAGTTCTTTTTATCCAGTTTTTATTTCTCTCTCAGTGATAACTGTTCCAAAAATAGTTATAGCTTGGTTGTGTTCATGGGAAGAGGTGAGGTCAGAGCCTGCCTATGCCACCATCTTGACACCAACTAACATTTCTGTTTGATGATAACAAGAAGTGAGTGACTACCCAACTCTGATGACATACTTCAAACCAGCATGCATGGAGATGCATCCATGTTTCTGTCCAGAAAATTTGCAAGATGTTTTCCATTGATATCTCATAAGTGGAAGAGAAAGATAGGTTCAAGAAAGTGTAAGTATTAATTAAAGTCAGTTGCAACCTTTCTGAAAGGTGATCTATTAATCACATGTAAGATACTATTACTCTTTGTAATTTTATTGACATTGGATGAAGTAATAAATAGATATCAGATTGTTGTTTTGTAGGGCACGAAAATTCATGGCAAGAAAAATGAGTGAGCATGTAGATAATTTATCATGATCCCGCGCTGTTTTAGACAGTTAGCTAAGTGTGTCATATAAGAGGATCAGTATCTAACTGTCCTGGAAGGCATAAACTGTCTACATCTAACTCCAATCTGAAGTAATAAAATATTTGAGTGTAAATACAAGGTTTTGGGGAGTTTGATATGTAGTAATATCCAGACCAATAAATGTGCCATATTAAACATAGTCACTTCTAATAACTAACGCTGCAAATGAACATATGTATCAGGTGCTTTAAAAAGGCATGGCAATCTGCATTAAAACAGTTTCACTTCATAATTGTTGTGGGGACAATTAGCAATAATTTTTCATGGAATATCTCTCAGTCTCTGCAACTGATATGTAAAATGGGGCTATAGTTCAGTCCCAAAATATATACTTCAATTGTTTGTTTAAATTTTATATTTCTCTGAATTACGGGTAGTCTATGAGTCAATTATCATGGTTGTACACAACAGAAACCAATTACATCTAGAAGCCGAGAAACAATTTATTAAGAGAATTGTGGTAAGTTCATAAAATCAATAGGATACAGAGAGCAAGAGCTGTGGTCTGATTCTGGGAGCTTACATGGAGTTGATTGGTTACTGAATCACTGAGGGGGTAGGAGGAGGTGCACCCAAAGTAAGCTTCCCATGGCACAAGCAGCTAAAACTTCCACAGTCACATATCCCAAGACCTGGGCTGCCAGCTTTCTTAGACAACTCCTCTAAAAATTGGCACCCCAAACCCAGTCTGCCTCCCAACAAGCAGTCTAATTCTCCATTGAGAAGGTTTTCTTACCTTATAGGAAAGGAGAACCACAAGAATGAAGTACCACTGCAAGTTCACCAGAAAATCCTTGTCCTGTGTGCCCCTTAGGAAGATAATGGGAGTCTGGTGTTTAGGGTGTCTTTTCTTACTAACCCCTGGCTCATAAGCTTTCTCAATAAATTCTTTTTCAACCTATACTATGCAATATTGTACCCACTGTTCTGAGAGCTATTGAACTTCTGGGGAGCCACCCAGAAAGAAATAGGCTCAGAACATGGCAGGAACCAAACACACTTAAGCAAGCAAGTACCGCCCAGGTCACACCCAGGCAGAATATGACAAAGCCTCTGCTGTCAGTTGTGGCAGACTCTCCAATGCAAAGCACCCAGTGGAAATGATCTAATGAGCCAAGCCTAGGTCATGTGTTTACATCTAGATGCATAGAGATAGAGAGAGAACATACGTATCCTGTAGCAAAAATTGCTGACTGTCCTTCAGGATCTATCTTCTCCTTTTCTTTTTAATGTTCATTTGCCATAGTCCACCCAACTAGAGACAGCTTTGTGAGCCTCCTTTGTAGCTAGGAAATCATGTGAGCCAGTTGAATTTTTGGAAAAGTGAGTGGTTCATCCTCAAAGTCATCTCCTTAAAGACCAAGCCACTTGGACTTCCCATGTGGAGGTAAGTGGTCACAGTTCATAGAGTGGCACAGCTATTCTTAAATAAGAATGAAATAAAATTTTCTTTTAGACACTATCCTGTTTTAGACATTGTTGTTTGTATGCATTTTTGCCTGCACTCTGACCATTAAAATCACTCTGACTTCCACAGTGAGAGGTACTGAGTACTGCATCCCCCAAATAGATCCCCATTAGCATCCCCAGAAGCTGGACTGCCAGGAACAAAGGTCAATGTCACCAGCATGTTCCATTGTCTCAGCCCTAACATGCACTTTTTGCTTAATTGGGTATTTAGCCACTTTCTTCCACTTGTGGCATTCTCATTCCTACCATGAGACTTTACTTACATTGTTTACCTGACTTACAATCCTTTCTCTTCTGCTCTCTTTCCTGATGGCCTTGAAGTAAAGGAGAATTAAGTTCAATTACTTCCTCCTGTCTGTATTCTATTGGGTGGAATAATGAGTCAGTTTCCCATTGTGCAAATAGTCAAACACTAAAAAGAACCAGTCCCAGGTTTCATCATCTCTCCTCTGGCCCACATTTTCCGTGGCCAGCCTCTAAACAATAATCACAATATAAAAACACTATTTCATCACATTAACAAGCACTTATGTTGCTTCTAGAGGTTTCCTCCACAGATCCCCTCACACTATTTAAAAAGCCATAGGGCAGGTGAGTAACATCTGTGGTAGCCAAATTTTTAAAAGCAATAACCAGATCCTTCCTGTTCCTCGGACTGAGGAGAAGTTGTTTTCCCTCCTTGGTGCGAAGATCATTTCTCACTATGTTCTCCCTTCAGGATTCTCTAAGTCGCCGTTTTTTAAATGACTGTCAATTTTTCCCTTCCTGTGGTTAAGCATCTAAATTAGTGTAATAACTGGCTAAATTTCCCCTGGCTCCAGCACTCTACATTCTTTAGGACTGGCAGGGCAGAGTCTAGAGAGTTTGTGAGGGGGCTCATGACAATTATTCCATCAAATATATTTTTCTTCCTAAATGCTGAGATATTTAGGTAAGCAAATACACTGAAAGTAATAAATATAGTACAGCCAAAAGGATTTCACTTCAATTTTCTATTGGTTTTATGATTTGAAGCATAGATAAATATTTATAATTATCCAAGTCAGTGTTTCTGGCTTGTGAATCCTATGCCTGCTGAGTTAGATAATTACTCTTGGTAATAATCTATATAACAACCATGTGGAGACCTGTGAAACATTTTGGGGACATGAACACGCTTTGTCTTTCAGATCTTCCACGGTATCTGTAAGAGCAAAGAAAAATTCATGGAATTCTTTATTTTTAATTTCAGGTTGCTTTTAAATATCAGATCAAACTCCTAAGAATCATTTGTCTTTCCCCTAATCTAATCACTTCCATTTCCCTACAAAACCCTAATCTAAGTATGAAAAGGCTGCTCCTTTTATATGCCTCAAGATCCTAATCTGAAAGACATAGTATATCTGATTATCTGACTATAGGTGTCTCAGGTTCTGTTCTCTGGAAAACAGATGAATTTGCATAAAGTTTAACTGGAAACCTCTATCTTAAAAAAAAAAAAAAAGGAAAGGAAACGGAACAAGGGAAACAATTGTGCAGTGAGTGGACCTGAACTGCAATGAACTTGTCTCAGTCAATTTCACGTAGATCTCCGAAAATAGGATGGCCCTGCTGAGTTGTCCAAACTGAGGCAAGAGGTCAGGTCTTTGTACCCTTAAATGAACTAGTCATTGAATGTGGGCTGCCTCTAGGGGCACACATTACATTCAGCTGATGGAAATTCTTAGAGAGAGATCAGCTACAACCTGCCAACAAGTGAGCAGCTGTGGCACCTGAGGGACGAGCACATTTGACCTGAGGGGAAGGAATGGGGCAGCTCAGCCAGGTTCCACAGTCCACTCCTTGCATTGCTCCAATCAAATGTTGTGAATAGTAAATTCATCCTGTGGGAACACTTCTTTGGGGATTTAGGTAGGTTTTTTCCTTGGAAACTTACAAGAGAAAGGACAGTAGGATGAAGTATAATTCCTGCCACTGCAGCTGGACTTGTGTCCCATCAGATACCCATCCTTCCATCCTTTACTGAGATCCTGTATTTCCCTGACTCCTTGCTAACACCTCTGCTGGTCCAAATGCTTTACCTGGAAGATGGATCCAAATCTTCACCTCTAAGATTTCTGAGCCACTGGTCATTAAATCCTTCTTAAGCTTGAGGGTGTTTGTATGGGAAAGGCATCTTCTCAGAAAGGTCTATTTTTATGACTTGCCCTTGGCTGGCTCCTGGGAACTGAGCTCCTGAAATTTCCTGTATCAACAGAGTGTTTTTGCATTCCAGAAGTCTTCATTTGTGCTGTACCAGTTGTCTAGATGGTTTATACAAATAATATGATTTATGGTGGTCCTAAGCTTCAGTAACTGAGTTAAATCATGCAGGAGCCATATGCCTGAGTGACTGGCCTTCAGTAAATCCCTGGACATCAAGGCTGAGGTGCACTTCCCTGATTGGTAACACCTCACTCATGTTGTAACATCTTTACTGGGGTAATTTAATGTATTCCAAGTGACACTACTGGCAAGGGACACCTGGAAGCTTGCACCTGATTTTCTCCAGATTTATTCTCAACCAGGGAAATGTTTGGAAGTCTATCATCATTTGTAAGATCCAGTCAGTTTTTATAGAAATGAGGCAGTTAGATTAAATGGGATATAATGATGATGACCACTCATTCATTCTTTATATCTTTAGAAGTAGTACTAATGTCAGCCATTTCTCCCAAAGTGGAATTTTCTAAAAGCTTATTATCTTGGCCATGGTGTGCGAGGGGCAGTTTTGGAGCCTTCCACCTGGCCCTTCTCACCACAGTCACTCCTACACCACATGGTAATGACCAATATGGTGGTTCTACCAACCAGGGAAATGACCACTGGGCCCAGTGGACATGCAAGTGTGACCTAGACCTCCATCAGGTCTCTGTTAATGACCAGGGTCCTATACCCTCCACTCTAACAAGATGGCATAATGATATTTCTAATCCCTGGGAATCAATGTCAACATAGTACTTTTGTTTAGAAGTCCTCAAAATGTATACATATTCCCATTCTAGGGTGTGTAATGCCCCTTAGGTCCCTTTGGAGAAGAACTAGGGGAATTATTGTCAGATACATGCTCCATGATGTTACAGGATCCTAACTCATGGGACGCTAGCCCTCCTTAAATCAATGAGTTCAAGGTATGAGAACAGTCTCAGATCCAGAAACTAGACCAGAGATCATGAATATTTATTGATGCAACTGCTGTCAGAATCTTTGACTTTATCTTGATTGTATACATTGGGAAATTCTCTTGACATTTCTCATCTATATTGGCCCTAGGAACACCGTGTTCTATAAGCCACCTCACTGGAAGTGATGCTCCCTTTGCTGCTTCTCTGACCTTATCACCTATTATGATAATTGCACTCACCAAGCTTCTAATGGGTAAGGGCCATTGCCTGGCTTCCTTTCGGGGATCTTCTCATCACTATTGCAATTAGGGAGTCAAAATTCTATAACGGCACCTCCTATTCTCAGTCTTGAACTAGAGAGAAAAGTCCTCACTGAGCTTCTCAATAAAGCTGGTGCTTTCTCTCATTTTGGAATAAGAGACCATCCCCTGGGAAACACAGTGAGTCTTCTGGCCTTAAGCAGCATATCCACTCTAGCATACCCATTTCTGAGTTTTTTTGACCCCTGCCTCCACTATCTTCCACAGCAATTCTGGAATTTCTATTTCACTTTATATGGGCACTTGTTGCTTCCAAGAACCATTCTGACAACATATTAGCATTGTATGGTTCCCTTGCCAGAGTGTTAGATCTTGTATCATGGGAAAATCACCGTTATAAAAAAAACTCTCCCATAGCCCATTTTATGACTGGCACTCCTTGATCCATTACCATAAGGATACATTTCCATTTTTATTCACTGGTGTACATTTTGGGTAAGTCCTGAAGGGAATATATATATTTAGAATATAGTCCCTTTGTACCTAAACAGACACAGCATGGTTCAGCTAGCTAATGTAACTGATCCGAGTCATTTGTCTGATGGCCAGAAAAGGAAGTAGGGGGAGAGCTTGAGGGTGCTTGTGGTGCCTTGAAAGCCAAAGGCCTATGCATCATTTTTGAGCAAGGGAGGAGGTCTGATTTTAACAAAGAGGATTTGGCCATTTCTGTAGATGACACAAAAGGTTTGGGACAATCTTGGCAGTCGACTTTTTTGAATATTTTGACTCAGATGTTCTTATCACAAATTTTAGTGTACAGTGTCTTCCCAACTGGAGCCCTGGCTATGGAGATGCTGACTTGCCAGGGTTGCAAATTTGACCTTCTCTGACCTCTTATCCCTCATAATTAATTCCTCAAGACTTACCCTCAGATTTTTGCCTTTTAACTGCAGGAGATAATAGTCTTTTTAGATGCTGCCAAGGAGTCATTTGACTTTTACCATTCACCTTACATTGGTTAATAATCACTCTCCTCCTTTCATAGATTTTCTCCAATGTATCAACGATATCCAGCTACTGTAAGCTCATCCCATAGTCCTCATAATTGCTACTTCCTTTGACCCTCTCAAACACCTGAGATGTTGCAAATGCTAGTGCATTCCCTTCCACCATTATCCTATCCCAGTTCATCATTCTTAAATGTTTTAACAGTTGCCCTGTGTATTAGTTTGCTAGGGCTGCCATAACAAAGTACCGCAGAGTGGGTGGCTTAAACAATAGAAATTTATATTATCACAATTCTAGAGGCTAGAAGACCGAGATCAAGGTGGTTTCTTCTGAGGCCTCTCTTTTTGACTTATAGATGGCTGTCTTCTCTCTGTGTCTTCACGTGTTCTTCCTCTGTATGTGTCTGTGTTCTTATCACCTCTCTTATAAGAACATCAGTCATATTGGATTAGGATCCCACCCAAATGACTACATTTAAACTAAGTTACCTCGGTAAATACCCTACTTCCAAATACAGTTATGTTCTGAGGTACTGGAAATTAGGGCCTCAGCATGTAAATTTTAGGAGTTTAGCCCATAACAACCTGCTAGAGCATGCCAGGTATGTCGGAACTCCACCTATCACCAATGACAGGATTCACATTGCTAGCCAGCTGATGAGTGACCCAGCTCCAAAATCCCAGTCCTACTGTCATGCTGTCTTTTGCTTGGTTCCCTTGGAAGCAGACACTGAGATGTACTTGGGGAGGTTTATGGGGCATGCCAGTAAGAAGCCTGGAGGCTCACCTGTTCAAACCATATATCTCTTCATTAATTACATTATGATATGACTCAGACAATCTAACAGATAGAAGTGAGATTTCAAACACCAATTACATGCTAAGGATAAAAATTTTAATTTTGGACATGAATTATCCAATTAATTGAATATCCTGAAGTATGTCAATTTTGATTTATCTTTACCCGTAAATGCTATATAAAAAGCTACCCATTGCTATTGCTGGGATGTAAAATGCATATTTTCTGATATAAAATTTCACATATTTCAGCTATTTTTTCACTGATTCTTCAACTAAACTTACACAAAACAATTTCTTAGTCAGAATTAAAACCAGAGATGCAATGAGCTTGAGAGGTAGAAACACAAGATGCATTTTTAATAACCTAGTGGTAATTATCAAAGAGTCCAAATCAATCCAACGTGTTGAAAGCATTAGATTGTACATTATTCATATGAAATAAAATTTTAAAATCTGAGACCTACACATAAAAAGAAAGAATAGTTTTAACAGTGGTGTTTATTTTATTGTACTTTTCATTCTTTATGCCTAATTGGGGATATAATTTTCCACTCTAGTGTTATTTCACTCCCTATCTTTTTTTTTTTAATCTTGTGGAAGTAAACACTGCTGAACTTTCAGATGAATTATTAACTTTTGTCACATGATCCAAAGCTCAAAATGGATTTTGAACTTCAGCCCAGGGAAAGCAATGCAACTTGATGAGATTCATCACAAGAAAGGAAGGGGGAAAATTACTTTTAGCAGAATCTTCCCAAGCTATTGCCAGAAAGCATAAAAAACTCACTTTTATTGCAAGTCTATTATAACATTATAAAATAGTTTTATGTAATCAAGATCAGAGTTAAAGGTAATTTATGAATAGTTAACTATAGAAAGGCACAGCAATTAACATTATGTTAATCATTGAGCACTTTTCTAAAGTATTCTATCTATATGTATTCAAATACATGCACTCAATCACAAAAACATAGAAGGAGATAAGGAATTTTAGATCCTTATTCAGTAAATGGTTGTAAAACAGCAGTTTTACTTGCAATCTAAGGAAGATATTGGTAAAACATTTGCTGAAAACATAATTGCCCCAATACATGGCATAATCCTCTACCTATACATCTATATCGTTGAACTCAAAGGTAAAATTTGATATTCTTTCATAAATTCATATTCATTTTAAATTATTGGAGAGGGGCTGGCCCGGTGGTGCAGTGGTTAAGTTCACAGGCTCTGCTTCTCGGCAGCCCAGGATTCACCAGTTCGGATCTGGGTGTGGACATGGCACCGCTTGGCACGCCATGCTGTGGTAGGCATCCCATGTATAAAGTAGAGGAAGATGGGCACGATGTTAGCTCAGGGCCAGTCTTCCTCAGCAAAAAAGAGGAGGACTGGCAGTAGTTAGCTCAGGGCTAATCTTCCTCAAAAAAATAAGTAAACAAATAAAACAAAATAAAATTATTAGTGAATGTGTACAAATATTTTGAAGTTTTAGTATTTCTTGACCAAGTCCTTATTTCCTTTACTAACTCATTCTCTACGACTACTATGACAAATCTATCCTTATCCCCATTTTATTTAGGACAAAACATTTTGTGATTTTCCTCTATTTTATCCTCCCCTTTTCTCCAAACAACATGAGATTCTCTCAGACAACATGGGATATACCTGGACTTGGGATCTGGAAGCAGATAGCAAGTATGAGAGTCAGAGAGAGAGAGACAGGAAATATAGCCAGCCACGTCTGCACTATTTTCATTCACATTAAATAAGATGAGACAAATATTTTATTCTCATGCAATGTGTCCATTTCTAAAGAAGACATAAGAGTAGTTGTTTAGTTAATATCACTATCTGACTGTGTAATATAGTATTTCAAGCATGGTGGGACAGCAAAAGAAATATCCTTGACATTGTTATTAACAGTGCAATTGGTGGAGATAATTTTATATGCAGATGCCCAGAAAGAAGACCCTTTGAAAAGAATCTGTAAGTGGGTAGAAGTAGCATTCAGCATACTGAGGAGGTGCAGAGGCAGCTGGAGTTGATCAAGCAAATTTCCTGGAATATGGAGATTTCTGAGGTTAAGGTTTTCTTAAGGTTCTTTATTACATAAATAAGCCAGTTGTCTTTTTTCCTAGCCCCTTCTTTCATGGTGAAACGACAAAACCTTTCTAGCTGAAGTAAATTTTTAGCTATCTCGCTGAAAGCAACTTGCTAACTGCAATATATCAAGCTAAGGGAAATAAAGTGCTTCAATCCTTGTCGTATAAGTATTCAAAACCCATTTAAGCTGTAATTAAAACACATTTCCCTCTGAATGCACATTTAATATGCTCAGTAAGATTGATTAAATACCTCCAACAAGCCAATCTTTTTACTTTTTGGTTTCCAAGGTGGCACATGCATTGATTCAGTATCTTGCTTGGGATTCTTTCATGGTCTTCATCTCTCGCATATTCCGAATGAGGATCCTCAAGCAGGACGTCTAAACACAGAAATTGAGTAATACATCATAGACTCATAAGTTGTAATATATGATGTATAATATACGATTTAATTATAAATTATCAATCTTTTTAGTAAGACTATATTTCACAGATTTGGGGGAAAATGTAATCTAGATTTCAGAATTGAAAGTTGGAAATCAGAGGTTCCAGGTTTAGCTTTACTTTGAGTTAATCACAAAAACCAAGACAAATTTCCTTGCATTTAATTCCTACAATGTATATTTTTCACTTAAATTTGTTCGTAAAGAAGGCTAATGGAATTCAGGAGCCAGTCCGTTCAGGTCTAGATTTTGTCTAAATGTGCTACAGTAAGCAAGACAAAATAAAGGAGATCCCTTATGTTTTTATTTCTTCCTGTGAAAATAGTTATTAAAATTTAAATATCCTTCAAAGTACTAGTTGCAGAAATCTTTAAATTATTGAATGAATTTGAAAAACATGATGCGTTATACTACGTTACCAATTCAACCCAATTAGTGTTCTCCTTTTAGTTTTCAGTTACTCTCTAATTGTACATTAGACATCTGTGAAAGATTGTGAACTATTGGCAGCCTCTCTTAGAAAACCCCCAGGAGGATACTAGAGTTGAGTTACCAGGTTATATAATCATGCTAGAGGACATGAAGTGCTTCCTTCAGTGAACTGATTAAAATGAACTTTCTTTGATCATTAAAATACAATTGGCCTTTGTAGCAGCTTTTCTTGGTGAACACAGCCCTTTTGTGAATCATGCTACACTGAAATATCTTTGGTTTGAGGTTTTATTTAGAATTGCTAACAGAACTATCACATCTTTCTGGCAGTGCTTAAGCTATCAACACATGCAATGACTGCAAATTCTCTGCAAATTATTTCATGAAATATAATCTGTATGTGTTTAGCGTAAATATAACAGAATCCACTCTTTCATAGCTAATGGGAATACTCTGAAAGAGTTTGTTTTAACTTTTAATTAACTAAATTTTCCATAGAAGGGATGAGTGTTTATGATGTTTCAATTAATATTTATAAAAGTTCATTGTCCAAAATTCACAAGCCTTCATTCATACTTACAAAAGAGTTTGTGACTACTTCATCAAAAACAGAGATGGTAAAACGAAACACTTTGTAGTTCTTTCAAGAATCACTGTAAAGAATGTCCATGAATTAAAACGATGCATATATTGGTAAGCTGCTGAAGGCATCAGTATTTTTTCCTTCAGAACATATGTTATAAATGCCTATTTAGAATCAACAGTGCTTTAGACGCCATCTATAATTTTAGGGAGCAGTACTAATTGTTCAATAACTCACACATATTTCAAAATCTTTCAAAACACTTGAGGGAAAAAGACAACTCTAATATTGAGTTTACAGATAATAATTACCAAATCCTGAAACAATATTGGGGAGCTTGTTTTTTGACCTAGAAATTAAATATCCATGAGTCATCAAGTAACAAACTAAGATGAGAACAAATTTCCCAACATGTAGTTTGATGTAACAGCTATTTATAGAGTCACTGCTATGTGTCAGGCACTATGCTGGTATTTTTATTTCAAAGAACACTTTAGACTTCAATAAAGAATACTGAAGTGTAACTGAGTGTCCTATCCCCATCTACAATAGAGTGGAGAGGTAGAGATTGAAATCATAAGTTCATTTTCAAGTAGACCTCTGGTGTTTATCATTCACGGGTATTAGATTTTATGGATATTGTTCTGTAAGCATTGAGAAAGTCAATATTCTGTCTGTAAATTCTCAGTACCCATTGAATATTTGGATTGCTTACCACACAAGATACTAGTGATCAATTCATTCATTCATTCAAAGGTGTTTTTAGATCACATACTGTATACCAGGGCCTTTCATCATGCTGACACATAAAGTTAACAGGACAAAGTCCTTGATCGCATGGACTCTAGTGAGCAAATAAGTTAATAATATAATTTCCAGTAGGGAAACATGCTACAAAATAAAATAGAGATAGCTAAACAGAAAGAGTCTTGGGGGGAAGATAATTTAGGTTTGGCCATAAGAAACAGCCTCTCTGAGGAGGACCTATTTGGGCAGAATCTGAATGAAGAAGCAAACTTGTGCCTTATATCAATGTGAGGGAAATTCCAGTCAAGAACAGCAAGTATGAATGTTCTGAGGTAGGGCAAAGCTTGGAAACAGAAGAAAAGACCATTTGTAGATTCAGCTGGGTGAATGAGATAGAGAGAGGGAGAGGAGTGATAGAAAATTATCAGAGAGGTGAGTGGAGATCAGTTCAGATGTGCACTTGTAGGACTTGTAAGAACATTGATTTTGTTTTAATTGAACATGATGGGGAGCTATTTATAGGTTTTCAATAGAAGCATGACACTTCTGATTTTCATGTTTAAAAGATGTTTCTGGGGCCGGCCCCGTGGCCGAGTGGTTAAAGTCCGCGCACTCTGCTGCAGGGGGCTCAGTGTTTCGTCGGTTCAAATCCTGGATGCAGACATGGCACCATTCATCATGCCACGCTGAGGCGGCATCCTACATGCCACAACTAGAAGGACCTACAACTAAGAATATACAACTATGTACCGGGGGGCTTTGGGGAGAAAAAGGAAAAAAATAAAATATTTTAAAAAAAAAAGATGTTTCTAGCTGTTCTATGTAATAAAGACTGAAGTTGTCAAAAGTGAACACAAGTAGATGAGTTAGGACATTATTACAAATATCTGGAAAAGAGAAAATAGGAGTTTGGACAAAAATGGTAGTAGTAGAGATCAAATTTCATATTTTGAAGGGAGAACTGACAAAATATCCTTATTGGGAGTAAATGATTTAAACAAACAAGAATGACTCCAAGGTTTTCCATCTGAGCAACTGGTGTAATTGACTGAAATGGAGCATACTGACAACGAATTGAGTATGGCATTTTGTATGTTAGGAGGTAGACACCAAAGGTTCTAGTTTGGACAGTCAAATTTGAAATGCCTATTAGGCAATCAAGTGGAGATGAACACAGTTGTCTGGGCTCAGGATACAGTTCAGAGCTAGAGTTGGGAATGCCAATTCTGTGTATTACTAATGTAATATGGTACTTAAAACCAAGAGCCTGTGTGAGATTACCTAGTGGTATGGTGTACAGAGACATGAAAAGAACGTCAAGGGCTGAGCCCAGGGCATGCTAATTCAACACTTGAAATCAGGTGGAAGACCAAGAGCCAGCTCAAGAAACAGGGTTTGAACAAGTAGCGCACTAGAAGAAAATTTTGCAAATGTAGCATTTGAGGAGCAAATGAAAATAAAGATGGTAAGAAGGAGGATTTGTAAATTACTTAAATAGAAAACATTAATTTGCAATATGGAAGCCACTATTGACTTTGAGAGGCAATCTAGGCGAGGCATGATGAAGGCTTTCAATAACTGAGATAAAAGAATAGTAATGAGAATGAACAGGAGGGAAATAGTATGAATGCTCTTTAACAAAGTAAAATCCATAGAAGCCAGAAACCAGTTGACTATACAGCCAAGGATGACTTGCAGGATGAGACAACAGCGCCATTCTCTATACAGAAAACATGAGGAAATAATCACATTTTAGGAAAATTTGTTGAGTTCAGTTTTAAACGTATCAATACTGAGGTGCCTGAAGCACACACAGAGCTGTGAAGAAATGGGTTAACAGGTCTCCAGTCAGGATTAAAAAGATATACATGAAAAGTAGAGCTTTAAGGAACACGAATATCAACATTTAAAGAATGCATTGGACAAAATGACCCTGCCCTAGAAAAGTAGGAGAAAAACTGAGAGAATTAATTTATATGAGAATTATGTGATATATGCTTCGTGAATGATAATGGTGAATTATTTTAAATTTCCTTGTGCTAATCTTTCCCAGACTTCTTCAGTCTGGCTCCAATTCTGCATATGGAGAATTGGAAGATTAATCTACAATTCCTTCCATTGTGGTACAAAGGAGAGAGAAGAGAAAGAGTTCTAGAAGGGTACAAGAACATTTTTTTTCCTCATAATTTTCCCCATAATTTCTTATGGAACACAGACTTCCAACAAATATTGCTTATTTAGAGCAGGATGGAAATATAGCCTGCTGTAGTGGAAAGCAGACAGGTCCTGAAGCAAACCCATCTGAAGCTTAATTCTGATTTTCCTTTTGGTTAACCTGTATGGTCTTTGGCAATTTGCTCATCTTAATGACTCAATCTCCTCATCTATGGAATGAGGATCATTATAAACAAACTTCACCAGGTTGTCAAAATATTACTTGTGATAACATATATAAGAGTTCCACTACAGTGCTTGGTACGTAAATGGCTAAGAAATAATTTTCTTTCTGTCCTTCCCTGAAGGGTATTTTGAAGACCTTCCATTTAAATTAAATCCATGCTCAAGAACATGATGACTAGGTTTTGAAACCCGTTTTTTATAATTTCAATAGTTATAGTCGGGGTAAGTTGAAATAATACATATAATGGTTTTCATTTACAATTTCATTGCTTTTTATTGAGGCAAAATTTTTATATAGTAGAATGCACAAATCTTAAGTGTATAATTGGATGAGTTCTGATAAACATATACATCTATGTAAGCACCTTTCCAATATACAGCATTTCATCACCCAGGAAGTTCCCTCATACACCTTGAAGTCAGTGCCCATGCTCCCAAAACTGCCATTATTCTGAATTATATTACCACAGATTAGTTATGCCTATTTTTAATTTCATATAAATGGAAGTACACATAAATCATTCTTTTGTGTATGGCTTTTTTCACTCAATATATATATTTTTTTACTTATCCATGTTGTATGCGTAAGTAGTTTATTCTTTTCTTTGTTGCTGAGTATTATTCCATTGTATGACTTTATCATAGTTTGTTTATCTATTCTCTTGTTGACAGACATTTGGGTCATTTCCAGTTTTGGGCTATTATGAGTAAAGCTGCTACGAACATTGTTGTACAAGTCTTTTTGTAAACATATATTTTCATTTCTCTTGAGTAAGTACTTGGGGGTGGAATCGCTAGGTTATGGAAGAAGCATATGTTTAACGTTTTAAGAAACTGCCCAACAGTTTTCTAAAAGTGGCTGTAAAATTTTATGCTTTCATTGACTATGTGCGAGAAATATAGTGATCCATGTCCTCCCTGACGCTTGTCCTTGTCAGGGTTTTTAACAGTATCTGTTCTGGTGGGTGTGAAATGGTATCTAATTTTCCTTTTAATTCGTTTTTCCCGTAATCATTGATGTTGAACACCTTTTCATAAGCTTATAGGCCATACCCGTATTTTCTTTTGTGAAGTGTCTGTCAAGTTTTTTGCCCATTGTTACTGGATTTTTTTGTCCTTAATTATTGATTTGTAGGAGCCCTTTATTAGTTCTTAATACATGTCTTCTCTCCTCTGTGAATATTTTCATCCATTCTGTGTGTTGCCTTTCCATTTTCTTCATGATGTCTTTGGGTGGGCTGAAATTTTTAATATTGATGAAGATCAGTTAATCATTTTTAAAAATTTTATGTTTAGTGATTTTTGGGTTCTTACTAAGAAATCTTTGCCTACCCAAGGTTGCAAAGATATTTTCCTATGTAGAAGTTTTATTTCTTGATAATTTGTGTTTAGATGTATAATTCATCTAAAATTATTTTTGTAATAAACATTAATTTTAAACAATGTACTTTCATATATTCTAGGTTTTCTTTGATGGTTAAATTTGTAAACGCCTTATGATGATTTGATGTTTATGACTAGGCATGTAATTTGGGGGGTTGAAATATGATCTGCCTTTGGAGCAGACACATTTCTAATCCTACCTGGTTGATTAGTTACTTTATAAGTCGAGATGTGATTCAATCAGAAAATACTGCGTTTAGTATCCCCAAAATTAAAAAAAAAAAAAAGCAACCTGTATCTCACATTGGTACTCCCCAAAAACTGTAAGTAACATAGAATATTATAACAACAATATGAAGAGAGTGCTTCAAGGTTTTCAGAAGAGCTACATGAATATATATATATATAGATGATTAGAAATTTATCTTTAAAGATTCCTGCTTTGGAATCTGCTTACAATGTCTAAAGAAATACAGATTCAACCCTATACTTCAGAGTAAACTTAATCTTCAGATCTGAAATATATAAAGCAATCTACAAACCATTTCTTGTTATTTTATACCATGGTGAAAACACACTCAAGAACTCAAGTTATTTTCATATTAACCTTTCAGAAGATAATGATTTCTAAAGTTGAAAGTGAGAGGAAATCTGTTTTTATCACTTCATAATGAAAAATACTATTTCTGTAAATTAAAATAAGAAAATGACCAATTTAAGTGGTCTGAATGTTGTTAGTTTGCATCACGCTTTCTGATATTGTAATTTATAAAATGTGCCAGTTTTATAATTTTCTTATTTCTAAAAAATCTGTATATTGAGCAAATAACTACCAATTTGACATCAGTCTGCACATACACTATTAAAACAATGGCTCTTTCCTGCAGTCTATCTGATTTTATATATTTTTAACTTGCTGCTAATGATCTACTAAACGGTATATATATATCCACCTCTGTACCTGCTTGTCAATCACAAGCAGACATGAGTCCAGAAGTCAACTCTCCTACTTGCTCTGACCTGACATCAATACCTCACCCATTCTGGGGAGTGGAGGAGAGCTGTGAGGATGCAGGGGGCACTAGGCTATACCCCAGGGACACTGCACCTGTTTCTCTTTCTTACCACACAATGATGCCAGATTTCTGTTTTTCCTGATCTAGTGGACCAAGGTGAGTTCTCCTGTTGCTACTGGTACAAAAGTAAAACCATCCTGTCCAAGCCTCCTCTCTCTCCCTGTCAAGACTCTGGGACTCTGGATACCTGCTCCTTGGCACCAAGGCTGCTGGCGACTGACACTGGTGGAACTGCCTCTATCCGGAACCTCTGCTGCAGAATCACAGACACCTAGACCTTCCAGCAGTCAAACTGCACTTAGTTTTTATGCACTTTTTAATATGGTTTTCCCACCCTGGTGCATGCCTGGTTCTATAAGTGCTCAGCATGAAGAAACTTCCAGAGAAAGGCATGCTGCACTAAAAGTCAGCACTTCCCTGCACCCTGACCATTGTCCTAACCCAAACTTGAAGGTCCCTTACTTTCCTTTTTTCCTTTCCTTGGGTGCCATCTGTCCCAGAAATCTCTTTGTCAACACATTTAGAAGGGTTCTTGAAGAAGCAACGTCACCAGAATGCCAGATACCCATGATGTGATCGTGGCCAGCAAACTGCCTGGGACTTGGAGAAGGACAGCCCACAAACACTGCTCTAGGAATAGGGTGCTCACTCTTCCCCCTCCAAACCTACTGTCCTGATCCTTTTTCCTCTGGCTTTCTGCACCCTCCATTCTAATCCTCAACTGCTAACACCAGACTAGGAACCTCTCTGCATTTGCAAAGTCTGTGGATGTGCTCTTCTGGCACATAGAAGCCTAATTTGTGATGAGAAAGGGGACTAAAGCTGTGAGAACTTTGCAGGAAAAAAAGTATGCATAACTTTTCTTCTCAAATTGATTTTTTTAATGAGGAAAATCAGTGAGAAAATTAGAAACCCCCAGAACACCTACGATTGTCAAATCACTTCAGTATGCTACTCAGTGAATTTGTTGTTTTATTTCAAACAGAAAATAGGCAATAAAATTATAACTCTAAAAATACTATGTAATTTAAAGTAATTATGCTTCACTTTTCAACTATATTAAATATTCTCTTCAATTGTTATTCCTTAAAATAGTGAGATAGGACTATTGACTGGCATAGTCACACATCACGTAACTCACCCAAACAGATGAAAGCCTGGTGACACAGAGTTGCTAACTTGATGATGCCAACAATGAGACTCATCTAGTTGAGGCTCTAAAGGACAACAGCTGTGGGAGCCCCTGCCTCAGAACACTATGTACACAACACAATCTAGGTAAGCATAAATCATATACAATAATCATGATATCACACAGTGCTTCCTTATAAAACTTCGTTCCTCCTCACTAACTAAACCCAAACCAGAGTGTCCAGCAGAACAGCCTCTGCCCAGCAGGAAGTCTGTGGGGGCCTCACACACTCTGACTTGAAACATCACTGTCTTCTTTTCAGCCCACTGTTACTCACTGCACTTCCCAGACTTTCATATCAGAATGTTAGATTTCTTTTCAGTATAGTCTTTACCAATTCAAACGCTTAGCTTCCTTCAAATGTTTCCTTCAAAAAGGGCTACTTGCCTGCTTTACCTGTTAAAATGAGGGAGGGATTATCATTCTAGAGTCAGTGTTCTCTGCCGTGACCCACATTCTCAGCTGTGCTTTAGCCACTCAGAGTGTGTGTGTGGGCATTGTGCAGATGCTGCTTTTTCCTTCTGTGTGTCCTCACTGCCCACCCTTAACTGCAGCCCTTGCTCCAATAACACTTTTCACAATGTTTCCAGGTTTTCTCAACCTTGGCATTATGGACATTGGGGGCCCGATAATTCTGTGCTGTGTGGGGGGCTGGCCTGCACATTGCAAGATGTTTAGAAGCATCCCTGGTTTCCACTCACCTGAAGGCACCGGCACTTGCCCTCTTCCATTCATGATGACCAACCATGTCTCCAGATACCGAATGTTCCCTGGGAGGTAGAAACACCATGGGTTGAGAACCCCAGGAGTAGCCTGATAACACCTTGCCTAAGCTCCAGCATGCCTCTCAATTTCTGACATCACCATGAAGGATGGCGGCAAGAGCTCACCTTACCCCATCCCAGGCTATGCCAGCAAAGGGCTGCCAGGAGGCAGTCTGACCAATGGAGGATGGTAACCTATGGACCACTGTCCCCCTGTCGCTTTCTCTGTGTTGGTCAGTTCTTGCCTAGGACTCCACTTAAAAATGCTTACCTTTGTGCATATCATCTCGTGTAACCATATTCTCCCAAAGAAAGTAGTTCAGTACAACATCCTTATACATTTTACAACCACTATTAATTGGACTACATTCTGCTAAAGGAAGTCATTACTAAAATCCCAACTCATGAAAGGATGTTCACCCAACTTAATATGAGGTTTGACCTCATATCTATGGCTAGAAGACATGAGGCAGATAATTTCTGAATATTCTAAGTTACATGAGGTTATAAGTTCTAAAATAGTTTTATTCTCTATTTCTTACTTTGCTTGTGTGCTTTCAATCATTCCAGATGTTTGAACGAAGTTGTTTGGTGACTAAGTCATTGAATGCCTTAGCTAGGCAGTTATATATTACATTCTATATATTATTTCTTGTTACTATTCCTGTTGCTTAAATTGAGACACGCACATGTATGCACATGCACACACGGACACACACACATTCACATGCACAGATGATGGAAGAGAACCTCAGGGAACTCTGTGCACCCAGCCGCATGCCATTTCCAGGTGGCTTTATCTCAGCCACTGGGAGGATGATAGCTATGATCATTATGCTTTTTCCCTGACCATAATCCAAATTTAGCCCAATATTGAGACAGCTGAATGCCTCATCCATCATAATCAAGTTCAAAAACATAGTGGAAGGTGGCCTTTTATTCCCAAATGTCTAGTTCTCTAAGTGGCCTCACTTATTCCTACTTATGTAAACAAGACAGACATGGAGAAGTATTGGAAAAGCACAGTTTAGTTCCAAACTTAGAGATGTTGACAAACCAAAGAAGAATTCCAACTAGAGAAAAGATCAGGAAGCTTTTAGTTTAAAAATATTTGGGTTCCCTAGGGAAAAAAATACACCTAATAATGGAGATACATCTCAGCATATTAAAAGAAGATATACTTGAAAATGAAAGGGGATATATGTAAGAGAAGAAAGAAAAGATTGTCGCATGAATGCTTACTGAAAGGTAGACATGGAAGCATAGAAAAGAAATGTTGCAAATTAGTTTAATTCTAAAGTCATTTTGATGGCAAAGATGATAGGTGTAAGCCATGCACAGATGAGTGCAGGCAAACAGGATTGCCCATGGGAGGAAGCTGTTTATGTCTCTCCACCTACCTCACTGCTCTATCTTCCATTCCATTTGGAGGGGGTTCAAGGATAGTAGAGCACTACCTCTCACTTACTGGGCTGCTGTATAATCATCTTCAGGAATTCCTTTGAGTGTGAAAGGATGGAATTTGGCTTATTTCTCTTTGAATCTAAGAAAGATAGTGGTCAGTTTGAAGATGACTTTGAAACACAGCCATCTTTTGAGCAGAGTAATGGCGATTTTCAAACCTGATTCTCAACAGGCAGCCACCTCTTCTCACTGGTCAGGCTTGGGTCTTCACTGGGTTTTCCTAGGTCTGCCTCTTAAGGAGGTCTGAGGGAGTCTCTCCCCCTGGGTACCAGCAGGGCACTTACATGAGAAGATGGCATCTGTTCCATCGGTCTCAGAAGGAAGGCTGGCTTACCTGTCAAACCGCCAAGCTGGTTGGAGATACAGAATGAAACCCACCTGGTGTAGCATTTTGAAAGCCCAAAAGTTCCCTCCACAAACTTCCCCTGGTTGCAGTCCTCATCATAAAGGGTTGCTGGCAGAGTTTTTGCGAGAGAATACTTCGTATTGATTAATATCAGTGACTTTCGTTTTATACAGATACACTGAGAGTACATCATATTTGAAAAATTAATAAGCCAAGAAAACTTTTGACAATGTAGTTCTCAGAGCCAGAATTTTGCCTTTTCTTTTTTTCTGGGTTCGCACAGTGTTTATTAACTTGACTATGAGCTTTATCCTGTTATTTACCATGGACTAACCATGAAATAACAGTGCATTTTGCTATGTGTTTACTCTCAAGATAATCTATGCACCTGACAAGGTTCAAATATTATTGTCCAGGAACTACTGGAAGCAATTAAAAGGAAATTTGGGAACACATGACCAGCAAACATTTAACCAGCACAGGAGGCCTTGTGCTAGAGGAAGTTTGGTGTCACACAGAACTGGGTTTGAATCCTGGCTCTACCACTTGAGCCAGGCTCAACACTTCACCTCTCTGAATTCCAGCTATCTGTGACTATAGTAATACTGACTTCCAAAGATCTTTGTAAGGATTTAAAGATTAAGGTACGTAAAGTGTCTGCCCAGTGCTGACACTAAAAATTGCCATTTCCCCTTCTCCTTCTATAGGAGCTGAGGATGCAAGGAAATATGACAGCCCCTGAGATGGAGGGAAGTTGTAATTCCTTCAGAGAGAGAATGAAAAATCGAATTTACAAAATTCAAAGAAGTAATGAGTCAGTTATATAAGAGTCGGAAATTAGAATTATTCAAATATCATTTGCAACCTAAAGTATATAATCATGCCTTTTACAAGAATATTAATTTAGGTATTATAGACCTCTTGGGGGAAAATTTTCTACATGTGTTTACCTGGTTCCTGGGTGTAGACATGTGTTTACCCAATGGCTCACACATAAGATTACCAGCACCTGCTTCTTGATATTTGATACATTCTGAATCTATCTTTTAGGGGGTCTCAGGAATGCTAAATTTATACAATATATCTATGACTATATACTCATTCTTTGACCCACAAGGGAACTGTTGAGGTTGTTGCTCTTTCCCTTTCCTCTTCCTATTTCTCCATTTCCCATGGCCCAAGCCTGGAACTGTGGAAGACAGGCTCATTGCTGTTGCAGCTCCCAGTGCAGAGAGGACAGGGTAACTTCCTTAGTTATGTGCTGTGGTGAGGGAGGTGGGGCAGAGCTGCTTTGCCTGCTGAGGGGAGGACTCTGTGCCATGGGCCTGTCAGCCCTGACTCAGCCAGTGGGGACAGGGACAGTGGTGACATGTGCATGTTCCTGCTTCTCCTCTAGGTCTTGTGAGTTTGGGGGTGTCCTCCATCTGGATATTACTTTTTTAATGATTAGGTTGAACTATACAAAATTACTGATATTTAGCCACTTTTGACCTACAAAAAGGACCACTTTGTATGATCCAACCTGATCCTTCTTACCTAGCCTTCAAGCCTCAGTTCACACTTCAGCTCCCCCAATAGCCATCTGCAACTGGCCACCTGGGTCAGTTGTCCCTCCGCTGCATTCGCAGCACATCCTGGAAGCCAATCATTGATCTTATTTCACTCTATTAGGATTATTGGTGCTTCTGACTTCCTTCTTCTTAGATCCTTGAACACAGTACCGGGCTGTTGACTTAGGTCTACTGAAACGAGTTACTCTGTTTCAAAATAAATGATTTTAAAACTACTTAAGACTGGTTCAACATTAGTTCTCACTCAGACTAAGTAGTTAAAATGATAGAAATAATCTATGCACTTAGATTTTCACATACTCACCCATAAACACACACCCATATAAACATATATATAAAATCTTCTCAAGTAATTTTCAGGTTAAAATTTTAATATTCTTTTACTTTGAGTAAAAGCCAGATCTAGCCAGCAGCTTTATTAATTGAGAAGGGACGAGGGGTACATTTAAACATGACCTTGAGCCTAATCAGAGTTTTCCTGGAATAACAGGAAACTGTTCCACATGATTGAGGCCCAAATCTTCAGAAATAAATTCTTTTCACAAATCTACTAAAATAAACTAATATTTTGCCCTTGGTGATACATAGAACCAAGCTCACCTCCCTGAAGTTCCTGAGTTAATAGAGGATTAGGTTTCTGCAAACAACCTCTTTTTCTAACCAAGGTAAAAGGCACCATGTCCACTTTCCACAGCAACTGATTTCCACGAATGTGATCAGTAGAAGCAAACAAGAGACACAAGCCCAGCCAAATGACTCTTGTCTATTTTGAGAGCGGATGCACTGGATTTTCTATTGCTGGTCTTAGGATAGAAACTGGTTTGCAATGTGCTCCCTCAGGCACAGGTTCCAAGGGGCCTGAATGCATGCTATCTATCGGCAATGAGCAGTTTGGGGCTGGGGTCTTCTGGGGTCCTGAACTCTGAGATGAGTCCATGTTTTCAAGACTGAGGGTTGCTCAAAGTATGGAACCAAAAGCTGAGTCTTTGAGTCAGACTTCCTGCACTTGAATCCTGGGTCCATCATTTAATAGTTTAGTGAAATTAAGCAAGTTATGTAACCTCTTGTGTCTTAGTTCTCTCATCTACAAGCTCAAGAGATCAGTAATAAGGCTGTATGAGGAATAATGACATACTTCCTATAAAGTGCCTGACTTGTTGCTTGCCCCATAATAAAAACACCATCACTGACACCTATATTAAATGAAAAATCACTTAGTGAAGGTCGAGCGCTTTGGGATGCTGGCCACCCCTTTGCAGAATATAACTACAGTAGTTAACAGAAGTTAATGACAGCAGATGCTATTGTTGCCATAAAAATGTGGACATAATGTTAAAAATTCTTTCCTGGAAAAAATTAAATGCCTTCGTGGGGCTGGCCCCGTGGCCGAGTGGTTAAGTTCGCGCGCTCCGCTGCAGGCGGCCCAGTGTTTCGTTGGTTCGAATCCTGGGCGCGGACATGGCACTGCTCATCAGACCACGCTGAGGCAGCGTCCCACATGCCACAACTAGAAGGACCCACAACGAAGAATACACAACTATGTACTGGGGGGCTTTGGGGAGAAAAAGGAAAAAAAAAAAAAAAAAAAATCTAAAAAAAAAAAAAAAAAAAAAAAAAAAAAAAAATTAAATGCCTTCGTAAAGAAGAGAGAATTCTTCATAATAATAAAAATATTCATTTTCCTTTCAGTTTTGAAGTGACCTTTGCTGAAGTCTTATATGCCCACTGGATTTCTTCTACATTGATTTCCTCACTCATACAACTAAGTGATTATCCAGAAATAGTAAGAATAAGGCTAACATGCATTGGCTGCTTCCTTCCAAGTGTGCTTAACAAGTATTTAATCCTCACAACAAAGGAGGTGGTACGTGTTGTTATTATGGCCATTTTATGAAGACCGAGGCATGAGGTGGTGAGTGTCCCAGTTATGCACCTCACGGGTAACCTGAGCACTAATGGTCCATCCTGTGTGCTTACACAGCACCCTCCACTCACCTTGATCACAGCACACACATGTTCTTCATTGTTTTCCTTGTGTTGTCTGATTTCCACATCAGTCTCTTCAAGTTGGGGACTAAGGGGAAGAAAGATTCTTAAAGAGATGTCACAGAGAACAACTCTGAAAACTAGGGAGCTTATTTTGGTGATGACATGGTGAAAAGTGGTTTTACCAGGAAATCCAAATGTTGGAATATGACTCCTCCCCACCCCCTCTAACTGGGTTTCAAGTGCCTCATCCTTAAAATACACTGTGGACCTTGATTGACATCTAGTTATGGGGCCTTATGTTCTGAGGGGAAAAGAGAAATCAAAAACAAACAAATAAACAAACAAAACTTTGGAGCAGAACATTTTAGGCAACTCCCTCAGTCCCTTTGTTCTTGTCCTAAGATTACATGTATTGGATATTCATGGTTTTTCTTTTGTCCTTCTGGAATTTGAACTCTTTTTATATGTTCAGCAAATTCCCACCTATGGTCTTGTTGAGATATAGCATCCATTCCCCCTCATGGAAACAAGAAAGTCTAGGGCCAGCCCTGATGGCTGGTGGTTAAGTTCAACACACTCCATTTTGGCAGCCCAGGTTCAGTTGCCAGGCATGGACCCACACCACTTGTTTGTCAGTGGCCATGCTGCAGTAGCAGCTCATATAAAAAAAGAAAAAAAAGAGATGAGGATTGGTGGCAGACATTAGCTCAGGGTGAATCTTCTTCAGAAAAAACAAGAAAGAAAAGAATGAGAGGCTAGATAGTCACTTTCCCAACTCTCCTTGCACCTGGGGCATGGATCAGTGATCTCAATGCAGCAAATGTGATATGCCCATCAGGGCAAGGCCAATGAAGCATCCATTCTGGTAGTTGCAGAATAAAGGTGACTGTAACTTCCAGTTTTGATGGGATGGTACTTGCCATCAAACTGTGGCAATAGTAGGTGCCATCAGTAGAAGTAACAGTAAATTATCCTGCCCAATTGAATCTTATTATCTATACCGTATTCTCTAAACTGCTTAGGAATGTTGTGACCTATCTTTCTTTTGTTTAGTCAATGTGATAGATTCTTTGCAAAGGTAGGCACAACTAATCATCTTGGTATATCCTTGTCTCTGCTATATGAATTTGCAGCTCTTCCCATCATGAGGTAGAAGCCAGTTGCCCATCCCTTATATGGCATCCTTATATGGATCTTATATGGCAATCTGACCTGCATAGTCAAAAAGAATGTGTCAAAAATTATGAAATTCTCACTTCCAAGTGACAGTTGCAAGAGGCCTTGCAAGATTTCCACTAAATATCTCAGAACTCTTTCCAACAATCATATAAATGGCTCTTGGAAAGTATGAATGTTAAGCAGTCATGCAGTCCAGAGGTGAGCTTCCCAGCTGAGGCAGCCTGGACATGGAAGCTGACTGTAGTCTAGCAGAGAGAAGAAAACCCACCCACCACAAAATAATGAACTAAAAAACTGGTTCTTGTTTTAAGGCACTATGTTTGGGGATGGTTTATTATGCAATGAAAGATAACTGATATAGTCAACTTTAGTGGGTTTATGTTATTTGCATCTAAAGACCTTGACTACCCTGGCTTATGTGAGCTTCCAGTAAATAATTTGAAGTAGCTATAAGCAGAGGAAATATTCCCAGGAAACTTCCCTATACTTTTCACTAGCCTGTCGGTAAGCTATTTGGGGGCAATTTTCTTCATTTTTAGCAAAGAAAATAGCACTTGACAGGTGTTCAACAAGAATAGAAGCACACATAGGAGATGGTTCATAATGACCAAAAAGAATCAAATTCTTTATTTATAAATACTAGGAAATCAACTACAGATTAAAATTAATCTAGTATTAATCAAGATGGCACCATGGGAGGCAGACTCTGAATTCACCTCCTCCCATGGGCCCAATAAATTTACAACTACTCTTGGAACAATTACCCCTGAGAGAGAACAGAAAGCTGGATAAAAAGAACTCCCACAATGAGAGACAGTGCTGAATGAGGTGGAAGAGGCAGAAATTCCTTTGGAGAGAAAAAAGCCACCTTTGAGCTGCAGTACCTCTAGCTTGTCCAGGAGCAATCTTAAGGTATGAAGCCTTCCCTGGAGGAGTGGAGGATCTGAGAAAGGGAACATTACCACAATAAGCAATGTTTGGACTCAGCACAACCAAGACAAGTGTCATAATATCTGGCTTTGCTGGCTATTAACTACAATGGGGAGCACATCCAGAAAAGCTATTGGACATAAGTGGAAAAAAAAACCTGCTCTTAAAGGGCCCATGTATAAATTTACCAATTTCAGAAAGCAAGCTAAAATCACCAGGAAGAGAGGTGCACAGTCCTTTGGTGAAAAAAGACTCACTTGATAGGCTCTGGGTGCATCTCAGTGAGAGGTGACACCTCTCCAGGGACTGAAACATTGGCAGCAGCCATCATTGTGACCTACTACAGGTGTGCTGACGCAGAAGCTGGCAGATGCCATTGGACTACTTCCCCTGGGCTGTTAGTCCAGGGATGTGCCCCACCACCCAGTAGAGTACTGATTTAATCCAGCTCAGCCAGGGTAGGCAGCCCACCCTAAGGACTGGCCCCACCCAACAGCAAGGCTTCAGGCAACTTGTGGGCCTTCACAGGTGTGGTGAGTGGAACCTCTGCAGCCAGGTGAGTAGGTCTGCCCCTGCAGGGCAGAGTATTCATGAGGGGAGGGCTTACATTGGTGGAGTGTGTGGAGCCTCTGCAATGCAGCAACTTGGTCCACTTCGGTGGGTCAGGGCATGTACACAGGGAAGGACTGTGTTGATGGGGTGTGTGGCCTTGTCGGCAGATGCACTTGTCAGCTGCAGCAGACTTGTGTTTCTCAATCAGCCATGTAGGAGATTGACCCCAACATTCAAAGCCTGAAACAATTCATTGTTCCCATGCCTGGGACCTGCCTCACTCAGCTTCAATCCTGAGAGAACTGACAATTGCCTTGCAGGCCAGAGACCTACAGCAATTGTAAGCCCCTAAGCCTAGCAACCAGCCAAGCTGTGGGTCTACTCAATTAACAGAAAAACTGCAAGAGGAATGTGCTATTAGAGCCTGGATCCAACTGTGCTTGGGTTTCCCAAGCCCGAAAAATTGTCTGAAACATCCGTAGCAGCTGCACACAGCTAAATATTACAACAGGCCAGCCAGAGGGACAGCCTAGCCTCCCTAGGCACCTGCAGCAAGAGCAATGCTGTCACAAGAGAAGGACATATGCAGGCCACACAGGGGACCCTTCTGGAACATTTGGAACTAGTGATGAGAGGGAAACACACTGCTGGGCCTCATGGGCATCTCTTACATAAGGTCACCTCTCCAAGATTGGGAGATGTAGCTGACCTCTCTAGTAATAGATATAAGCACAGAGAAAGAGGTAAAAGGAGGAGACTGTAACCGCCCCTGATGCAGGAAGTGTTAATAATCACTGGAAAAAACTTGCCAACAAACTGTGACCTGGAGGCGAGAAGGCTGGTTAGCCAAAGACAGGTAAGATCTCCAGAGGGAGGCAACCTAAGACAGGCACAGCCACCCAGAGCACAAATGGAGACACAATATCGGGAGCAGGAGGGGGCCATTGCCTAGGAGGACTTGCATGCTCTGAGATAAGAATATACAAGCACAGCAAAAACATGACAATATCAAAACAGAGGCCGAGGGAGGGCTCCTTGAGAAATCACTAAGAATTCTTGACATCTGCTAATTACATTGTCCAGAACGCTTTGTGTATGTTTAAAAGATGTAAGCTGTGTATATATAGAAATGCTGGTTATAATAAACTCAGAGTGGTCATCAGCCCTCTCCGCATGTATTCTGATGTGTACATTGGATCGCAACACTGACAGAGACAAAGAAATACATTCCAGTTAAGAGAATAGGACATAAACTTAGGAAAAGAACTAAATGAAACAGAAACAATCTATCTGACAAAGAGTTCAAAACAAAAGTCATAAAGATACTCACTGATATAGGGAGAAGAATGGATGAACTCAGTGAGAATGTCAACAAAGAATTGGAAAATATAAAAAAGAGCCAATCAGAAATGAAGAATACAATACTGGAAATGAGAAATATGCTAGAAGGACTCAATAGTAGAGTAGATGATACAGAAAAATGGATCAGCAAGCTGGATGAAAGACTAGAGGAAATCATCCAAGCTGAAGAAATAAAAGAAAAAAGAATTTAAAAGAATGAGGACAGTCTAAGGGACCTCTGAGACAACATCAAGTACACTAACATCCAAATTATAGGTATTCAAGAAGGTGGAGAGACAAAGGGGCAAAGAATCTATTTGAAGAAACAATAGCTGAAAACTTTCCTAAACTAAGGAAATAAACAGACACACAGGTACAGGAAGCAGAGAAAGCACCAAACAAGATAAATCCAATGAAGCCCACATCAAGACACATTATAACTAAAATGTCAAGAATTAAAGATAAAGAGAGAATCCTAAAAGCAGCATGATAAAGGCAACAAGTTACACACAAAGGAAACCCCATAAGGCTGTCAGCTGAAACCTTACAGGTTAGAAGGGAGTGGTAAGATATATTTAAAATGCTTAAAGGGAAACACCTACAGCCAAGAATACTCTACCTGGCAAGGTTATCATTGAGAATAGATGGAGAAATAAAAAGTTCCCCAGACAAGCTAAAACAAAAGGTGTTTATCATGAAGAAACCAGCCTTAGAAGAAATTCTACAGGAACTTATTTAAGTGGAAAACAGAAGACCGCAAATAGGAATAAGAAAATTATCAGAAAATTAAAAGAGCAATAAAATCTGCTGGTAAAGGCAAATATATAGTAAAAGTAGCAGATCAACCACCTATGAAGCTAATAAGAAGGTCAAAAGACAAAAGTGCTAAAATTATTGATTTTCATTAAAGAGGGTAATGGATACACATGTACAAAAAAAAGAGGTGAGACATGATCTCAAAAACATAAAATGTGGGAGGGGGAGAATAAAAGGGAAGAGCTTTTAGGAAAAGCTCAAACTAAAGAGACCATCAACTTAATATAGATTGCTATACATGTAGGTTGTTACATAAGAACGTCATAAATCACAAACCAGAAGCCTATAATAAATGCACAAAAAATTAGAGAAGAATCCAAACATGTTACTAAAGAAAGCCATCAAACTTCAAGGGAAGAGAGCAAGAGAAGAAGAAACAGAGAAATAAAACATCCAGAAAAAAAAGTAACAAAATGGCCATCAGTACATTCTTATCAATAGCAACTTTAAATGTCAATGGACTAAACACTCCAATCAAAAGGCGTAAGGTGGCCAATTGGATAAAAAAAGCAAAATCTATAGATATGCTGCATACAAGAGACACACTTCAGACCTAAAGACACTCACAAACTGAAAGTGAGTGTATAGAAAAAGATACACCATGCAAGGAAATCTGGAGTAGCCATACTTATATTAGACAAAATAGACTTTAAAACAAAAACTGTAACAAGAGACAAAGAACGGCACTAAATAAGAATAAAGGGAACAATCTAACAAGAGAATTTAATACTCCTAAATATCTGTGCACCCAACATGGGAACACCTAAATAGATAAAGCAATTATTAACAAACATAAGTGGAGAAATAGATGGCAACAAAATAATAGTAACGGAATTTAACATTCTACCTACAACAGTGGATAGATCATCCAAAAAGAATATCAATAAGGAAACATTGACCTTAAATGACACATTAGACCAGATGGACTTAGTAGATATATACAGAGCACTGTACTCAAAAACTGTAGAATACACATTCTTTTCAAATGCACATGGAATATTTTCCAGAATAAATCACATATTAGGCCACAAGGTAAGTCTCAATAAATTCAGGAAGACTGAAATAATACCAAGCCTCTTTTCTGACCACAACAGTATGAAACTAGAAATCAACTACAGAAAGAAAATGAGAAAAGACACAGTATGTGGAAATTTTAAAAAACGCTATTGAACAACAATTGAGTCAATGAAGAATCAAAGGAAAATAAAAAAAATACTTGGAGGAAAATGAAAATGAAAATATGGCAAGCCCAAATTTATAGGACACAGCAAAAGCAATTCTAAGAGGGATATTTACAACACTACAGGTCTAACTCAACAAACAGGAAAAATCTCAAATAAACATTTTAACAGTGCAACTAAAGGAACTGGTTAAAGAAGAAACAAAGCCTAGAATCAGTAGAAGGAAGGAAATAATAAAAATCAAAGCAGAAATAAATGAAATAGGGACCAAAAACAATGGAAAATCTCAACAAAACTAAGAGCTGGTTCTTTGAAAAGATAAACAAAATTGACAAACATTTAGCTAGACTCACCAAGAAGAAAAGAGAGAAGGCTCAAGTAAATAAAATCAGAAATGAAAGAGGACAATTTACAATGGACATTTCAGAAATACAAAAGGTTATAATAGAATACTATGAAAAGCTATACACCGACAAACTGGATAATCTAGAACAAATGGATAAATTTTATGAATTGTATTGTAAATGAATTATACAACCTTCCAAAACTGAATTAATAAGAAATAGAGAATTTGAATACAAAAATAACCAGTAAGTAGATCAATAAGTAATCAAAACCTTCCTCAAAAACAAAAGCCAAGGACCAGATGTCTTCTGTGAATTCTACCAAACACTCATATAAGACATAATGCCTATCCTTCTCAAACTCTTCCAAAAAATTGAAAAGGAGGGGAAGCTTCCTAACTCATTCTAAAAGGTCAACATTATCCTGATACCAAAACCAGACGAGAACAACACAGTAAAAAAAAATTACAGGTCAATATCACCGATGAACATCAATGCAAAAATCCTGAAAAAATACCAGCAAATCAAATGCAATACACTAAAAAGATCATACACCATGATTAAGTGGGATTTATTTTAGGGATGCAGTGATGGTTCAACATCTGCAAATCAATCAATGTGATACACCATATTAAAAAAAGGAAGAATAAAAATGACATGATCATCTCAATAGAGGCAGAGAAATCATTTGATAAGATGCAGCTTACATTTATGATAAAAACTCTGAATAAAATGAGTAACAAGGAAAGTACCTCAACATAGTAAAGGCCATATATGACAAACCCACAGATAATAACATTTGCAATGGAAAAAAACAGAAATCTATCCCTCTAAGAACAGGAACCAGAAAAGGTTGCCCACTTTCAACATTCTTACTTAACACAGTATTGCAAATCCTAGCCAGAGGAATCAGGCAAGTAAAAGAAATAAAAGGGATCCAAATTGGAAAGGAAGAAGTGAACCTGTCACTATATGCAGATGACATGATTTTATATATAGAAAAGCATAAAGAATCCACCAAAGTCTTTTAGAAGTAATAAATCAATAAGGTAAAGTTGCAGGATACAAAATCAACATACAAAAATCAGTTGCATTTCTATACACTAGCAATGAAGTAACAGAAAGAGAAATTCAGAATACAATCTCATTTACAATTGAAACAGAACAAAATACCTAGGATTTAAGCTAAACCAAGGAGGTGAAAGACCGGCACAGTGAAAACTATAAAAGACTGTTGAAAGAAATTGAAGAAGACACAAATTGGACAGCCACATGCAAAAAGATGAAAGGACCGTTATCTTATGTCATACACAAAAATTAACTCGAAATGGATTAAAGACTTGAATGTAAGACCTGAAACCATTAAACTTCCAGAAGAAACCATAGGCGGTATGCTCTTTGACATCAGTCTTAGCAGCATATTTTCAAGTACCATGTTTAACTGGGCAGGGTAAACAATAGTAAAAATAAACAAATGGGAATACGTCAAACTGAAAATCTTCTGCACAGCAAAGGTAAGCATCAACAAAACAAAAAAACAACCTAACAATTGGGAGAAGACATTTGGAAACCATATGTCTGATAAGGGATTAATATTCAAAATATATAAAGACCTCATACACCTCATCAACAAAAAAACTAACAACCCAATTAAATATCCTTAAAAGATCAGAACAGTCATTTCTCCAGAGAAGATATACTGATGGCCAATAGGCACATGAGAAGATGTTCGTCACTAATTATCAGGGAAATGCAAATCAAAATTACAATGAGATATCACTTAATGCCCATCAGAATGGCTATAATTAACAAGACAGGAAATAACAGGTGTCAAAGAGGTTGTGGAGAAAGGGGAACACTCATACACTTTTGGTGGGAGTGCAAACTGGAGCAGCCTCTATGGAAATAGTATGGAGATTCCTCAAAAAATTAAGAATAGAACTAACATACTATACAGCTGTTCCACTGCTGGGTATTTATCCAAAGAACATGAAAACACAAATGTGTAAATATATATGCATCCCTATGTTCAGTGCAGCATTATTCACCATAGCCAAGATTTGGAATCAACCTGTGTGCCCATCTAGAGATAAATTGTTAAAGAAGATGTGGTATACATACACAATGAAGTACCACTCAGCCATAAGAAAAGATGAATTCTGGCCATTTGTGACAGCATGAATGGATCTTGAGGGTATTATGCTAAGCAAAATAAGTCAGAGAAAGAAAGTCAAATACTGTGTGATCTCATTCATAAATAAAAGATAAAAACAACGACAAACAAACACATAGAGACAGAGATTGGAGTGGTGGTTACCAGAGGGGAAGGGGGTCAGGAAGAGGGGAAAAAGGGGTGATTAGGCACATGTGTATGGTGATGGATTGTAATTAGTCTTTGAGTGGCGAACATGATATAATATACACAAAAGTTGAACTATGATGTACAACCAAAATTTATACGGTGTTATAAACCAATATTACTGCAATTTTAAAAAGTTTAAAAATGAGATGGTTACAAAGCTGACCAGAAAAAAATAAAGATTAGTCTAGTGCATTTAATGTTATTCAATTTTCAATATTATAAAAATAAAATGATAGTTATCGATTATTATCTACTTCATCAGATGAGGGAGCATTGTTTTACTTGCTTTTTGTTTAGAAAGTTAATGTTTCCAAAGATATCTACTCACTTATCATTTTTCATGGATTCCAGATTTGTAAATGCACTTACTCACTAAAATTTATTTTCAACCCCAAAATCAATAGTCATAGTACTTTTACGGTCATTTGTGAATGTGCATGGAGGAGCAAAAAGTTTGAATCACCTGATATGCACCTTTCCAGCTGAGGTCAAATGAGGTGACCTTCTTGTTTCGGCCTTCATACTATAAATACGTATCCTCTTTATGGTCTATTTAGTGCTACCTGGGTGGGGTTTTGTGCATTTTTGTACTTTTTGTTGGTGATTTCCTGTTAAAATATTCCCCAAGCATAGTGCTGAAGGGCTATCTTGTATTGCTACACACAAGAATACTGTGACATGCTTGTGGAGAAAATGCATGTGTTAGATAAGCTTGGTTCAGGCATGAGTTACAGTGGTGTTGGCTGTGAGTTCAATGTTAGTGAATCAACAATGTACATTAAATAAGTTGTTTTTAAATAGAAACACATAAAACAAGGTTATCGATTGATCAGTTAGTTAAAATGTGACCAGAATCTCACAGGAATCTGACCCTGTATTTCCCCTAGGAGTAATGATTCAGTCTTCACTAAATCAGTGTTTTTGGTGACTTTTAGCACATAACTACCACAAATAATGTGAATTGGCTGTATACTAAATTGCCATTTAATCAATCATTACTATGTCTTAACAACTAGCCATTAAGTGACTTCAGGTCCATTCTAAGGCAAGCTGAGTAGTTGTACGTTAAAGTAGATTCTAGGGCCCAAAAATGTAATCATAGACCAAAAGACCTGGAAGAAATCTTAGTCATCATCTTGTCTTAATTCTTATTTACAGATGAGAATACTGAGGCTCAGAGAAGTGACATGCCTATGATCTCAACAGTGCAAAATCAGGTGTTTTGTTATTCTTTATCTGCTCTTCTCTTCACTTCACTACAACGTGTCTAAAATCTTTAATGTTCTAAATCTAAAAGCTTCCTGGAGTCATTTTGACTGGTAGATTTTAGGAACAAACTAACTTAAGAATATACTTTTAGGTCCATGTTGAGCCAGATTTATCAGAATTTAGAGCTCCATCCTTCCTTAATGCTGCCTTCTGACTCAGGATCAGTGCTCATGTGATTAAGATACTTCAATTAGAGCAAAATAGCAAAGTAGGCAGCTCCAAACTCATGTCCCTCCACAGAAACATTGATAAACAAGTAGAAACTTGTTTCTGGAAGAGTCAAAGCTTTACAGCAAACTAATAAATGTGGAAACAGGAACAAGGCACTTAAAAATGTAAATTTCTGTCAAAACACTAGCCAAACACAAGCTAAAAAGCAGGGGGTTCAGTGACCATAGAGACAAAGAAGAGTTTGGAAAAATATCTTCTCAAAAATAGTTTGGAAAAGTCACTAAACAAATAGACACTACCACAGTCAACAATAAAAAATCAAACCCTGGGAAAGAGGGAGAATCCAATTATAAAAGTTACCATACTATGATATTCAAATGTCTATTTCAATACAAAAATCACAAGGCATACAAATAAATAAAAATAGATGACCCATTCACACAATAATACAATAACACACACAATAATAAAGCACAAATAATAATTTCACAGAAACCATCACTAGGAAAGTACAGACATTGGACTAACTAGACATGTACTTTAAATCAATTTTCTTAAATACGTTTAAAAAGCTAAAGGAAACCAGAACAACGATGTCTGAACAAAATGAGAACATCAATAAAGTGATAAAAATTATTAAAAGAAACCAAATAGAAATTCTGGAGGTGAAGAATATAATAACTAAAATTTAAAAATTTACTAGAGTGCTTCAACATCAGATTTGACCAGACAGAAGAAAGAATTAACAAACTTTAAGGTAGAACAATTACAATTATCTAGTCTGTGGAGCATAAATAATCAAGAAAAATGAACCAAGCTGAAGGGACCTGTGGAACACCACCAAGCTGACCAACATATACATTATAGGAGTCTCAGAAAGATAACAAAAAGAAAAAAGGGAGAAAGAATATTTAAAGAAATAATGGTCATAAACCTCTCAAATTCAATGACAGACCTGAAAAGGATGTACACATCCAAAAAGTTCAACTAACCCCAAGTAGGATCAACAGAAGGAGATTCACTATATATATATGCATATATATAGATACATCTATTTGTTTATATATTCACAGTATGTAATTCACAAAATAAACTCAAGACACATTACAATCTAACTTACACATTACAATCAAACATTACAATCAAGACACATTACAATCAAACACATTACAATCAAATTATTCACAAAATAAACTCAAGACACATTACAATCAAACTGTTAAAAGCCAAAAACCAAGAGAGAATATTAAAACAACTAAGAGACAAGTGACTCATCATGTACAAGGGATCCTCAATAAGATTGATAGCTGAATTCTCAATAGAAACCACAGAGGCCAAAAGACAGTGATATGATGTATTAAAAGGGCTGAAAAAAAAAATCTGTCAACAATGAATTTTACATCTGGCAACATTATCCTTCAAAACTGCAGTAATCAAGACACTCCCAGATAAACAAAAGCTGTGAGATTTCTTTACCAGTAGACCTGCCCTACAAGAAATGCTAAAAGGAGTCCTTCAGATTGAAATAAATGGACACTAGACAGTAGTAACTCAAAGATGAATGAAGAAATAAAAGCCTTTGGTAAAGGTAACTACATAGGTAAATATAAAAAGAAACATTATTGTATTTTTGGACTTTAGCTCTTCCTTTTTATTTGCTATATGATTTAAAAAACGAATGCACAAAAATTATTATAAACCAATGTTATTGGGTACATAATGCATAAAGATGTAATTTGTGATGACAACAACATAAGAGGGAGGGGATATGGCTGTTCAGGGACAGTGTTTTTGTTTGCTATTGAAGTTACATTGGTATTAAATCAAACAACATTGTTATAAATTTAGGATGTTAATTGCAATCACCATGATAACCTCTAATAAAGTGTCAAAAAGAGCCGGCCTGGTGGCATAGTGGTTAAGTGCACACATTCTGCTTTGGAGGCAGCCCAGGGTTCTCTGGTTTGGATCCCAGATGTGGACATGGCACTGCGTGGCAAGCCATACTGTGGTAAGCATCCCACATATAAAGTAGAGGAGGATGGGCACAGATGTTAGCTCAGGGCCAGTCTTCCTCAGCAAAAAGAGGAGGAATGGCAGCAGTTAGCTCAGGGCTAATCTTACTCAAAAAAAGAGTGTCTAAAAATAATACACACAAGATTATGATAAGGGATTCAAAACAGTGTGCTACAAGAAAAATTAATTAAACACAAAAGAAGACAGTAATGGAGGAAATCAGAGTCAAAAAGGTAGAAAACAAATAGCAACATGACAAAAGTAGGTCTTTCCTTATCAATAATTATTTTAAATGTACATGAGCTAAACTCTCCAATAAAATGTAGACATTGGAAAAATGAATAAAAAGACATTATCCAACTATGTGCCCTCTATAAGAGAACACAGATCTAAAGACACAAACAAGTTGAAAGCCAAAGGATGGAAAAAAGAAATTTCAAGCAAACAGTAATGAAATGAAAGCTAGACTGGCTACACTAATATCAGACAAAATAGACCTTAATCTAAACTGTTATAAGATAAAGAAGGATATTTTATTTTGATAAAAGGGTTAGTTCATCAAGAAGATACAAGTACAAACATATGTGCACAAAACAAGAAAGCCTCAAAATACATGAAGCTAACATTGACAGAATTGAAGGGAAAAAATGATAATAGTTGGAAAATTCAATATCTACTTTCAGTAATGGATAGAACACCTAGATAGAAGACAAATAAGGAAATACAGGACTTGAACAGTACTATAAGCCATCTAAACCTAACAGACATATATACAACACTCCCATCAACAACAGCAGACTACATATTCTTCTCAAAAGAACATTAAAGATTATTCTGAAAAGGCAATATATTAAGCCACAAAACAAGTTTCAAAAAATTTAAAATACTGAAATCATACAAAGTATCTTCTCCAGCCACAATGGAATGAAGGTAAGAATCAATACTAGAAAAAAAATCTGGAAAATTTACAAATATGTTGATATTCAACAATACATTCTTAAACAATCAATGGGTTCAGAAGAAATGACAAAGAAAATTTAAAAATAACTAGAGATGAATGATAATAAAATGCGGCATAGCAAAACTTATAAGATGCAGTGAAAGCAGTGTTCAGAGGTAAATTTATAGATGTAAATGTCTACATAAAAGTAAGAAAGATCTAGAATCTTTCTAAAGATCTAAAATCGAAAATAGTCTAACATATATATTAATGAATGAGAAAAAGAAGAGCAAACAAAATCAAAAGCTAACAGGAAGAAAGGAATGATAAAAAATAGAGCACACATTAAAAAGGAAGAACAAAAATAGAATCAATAAAATCAAAAGTTCTTTAAAAAATCACCAAAATTGATAAACCTTTAACTAGCCTGACAAAGAAATAAAGGGAAAAGATACAATTAACTAAAATAAGAAATTAAAGTGAGGGTGTCACTACTGATCCTAAATAAATAAAAACGATTATAAGAGAATATTCTTAACAATTATACTCCAAGAAGTTCTATATTGAAGATGAAATGTACAAATTACTAGAAACACATAAATTACCAAAACTGACTCACAAAGAACTAGAATGTCTGAACAGACCTATAACAAGTAAAGAGATTAAATTAGTAACAGAAAATTTTTCAACAAAAAGAAATCCAGAACCAGATGGCTTTCACTGGTGAATTTTATCACACACGTAAGAATTAACATCATTTTTTTTCAATCCAAAAAATAGAAAAGGTGGTAACATTTCCTAACTCTTTCTATGAGACTAGTATTATTACTCTGATACAAAACCCAGATAAATAAACCAAAAGAAACAACCATTATGGACCAATATATCTAAGAATATACATGAAAAAATCCTCACCAAAATACCAGCAAATTAGAATCCAGTGGCTTAGTAAAAGGATTATACATCATGATCAAGTGGGATTTATCCCAGGAATGCAAAGGTGATTCAACATAAGGAAAGCAATCAATGTCATAGATCACATGAATAGAATGATGGGAAAAAGACGTGATCATCTCAATTGATGCAGAAGAAGCATTCAACAAAATCTAACACCTTTTCATGATAAAAACACTAAGAAAATTAGGAATAGAAACAAATTTCCTCAACATAATAACAGCCATTTATGAATAAATCACAACTCACATCATATTCAATGGAGAAAGAGTGAAAGTTTTCCCACTAAGATTAGGAACAAGAAAATCATTGCTATTCAACGTTTTACTAGAAGTTCTAGCCAGAACAATTGGTCAAGAAAAATAGATAAAAGGCATCCAAATTGGAAAAGAAGAGTAAAACTTTCTCTGTTTGCATATGATATAATTCTATGTATAAAAAATCCCGAAGATTCCACAAGAAAGCTACTACAGCTAACAAACAAATTCAGCAGTGTTGCAGGGTACAAGACCAACATACGAAAATTAGTAGTATTTGTATACACATGCAACAAGAAATCAAAAAATGAAATTAACAGTGTCATTTACAATAGCATCTAAAAGAATAAAATATCGAGGTATAAATTTAACCAGGGAGGTGAAATACTTGTAAATTCAAAACTACAAAACATTGCTGAAATAAATGAAATAAAATTAAGTATGTTGCAAGACATCCAATGTTCATAGATATGAAGACCTAATATTGTTAAGACTCACAATCTCTATCAAATTTCCAACAGCCTTTTTTGCAGAAACAGAATGGCCATTTTTCAGATCATATGAAATCTTGAAAAAGACAGTTGGAGGACTCACATTTCTCAATTTCAAAACTTACCACAAAGCTAAATTAACAACACTGTGGTAGTGGCATAAAGATAGACATAAAGAAAATGAAATTGAATTGAGATTTCAGAATTAATATCATGTATCTATAGTCAATTGATTTTGGACAGGGTGCAAAAATAACCTAATGGGGAAAAGAATAGTCTCTTCAACTAATGGTGCTGGGAGAACTAGCCATCCACATGCAAAAATAAATAAATAAAAAATGAAGTTGGATCCCTACTTCACACTATATACAAAAATTAACTCAAAATGAATCTGATAAAAATAACAAGAAACAGGATATATTGGAGTATGTGAAGAATCCATTTGGTGTAAAGCTGATTTGGGCTAACCTTACTCTTTTTTTCCAAAAGAGCCTGACTTGGCTGCTGAGCTTGCATTGTATATCTGCTTTAAGCATTTACTATGCCCCAAAGGAAAGAACAAATGCCCTTAAGATAAAGGTGCAACTTTCCCGACATTAGCATTTCCTTAAGGATAAGCATCTCTACCTAGACTAGGAATTGATTGCTCTGCTCACCTGTGACCACCCAGCTCACCTGTGACCACTCAGCTCAAGACAACAGACCTGCTTCCTGCTGTTCCCACCAAGACAGCAGATCTACTACCTACTATGCCCATGAATCATTGTGCTGACAGAGCAATCTCATGACTATTGTAAAAGGGACATTTCAATCATGTGTGATACATGTTCTTTGATGGTATATAACCACTCTGTACACCTCCATTCCTTTGGAGTGCTCTATTCATTTGTAGAAGGATTATCCTGGGCTTTATGGTCTTCACATCTGGCTCAGAATAACCTCACCCCAATTTTGATTTATAGATTGGTTATGGATTCTTTGCATTGACATTTCTTGGCATAATTGGCAAGATTTCAGAGAAACCCACCAGAGACCACCTGTAATCTACATTAAACCAGCGCTTTGTACCACAGGGGCTCACTTGAGCCCCCTTGTATCACTGCATTCTTCAGGTGACCCTGGTGAGTTCTCCTGAAACCTGGGCCTCATTATTTTAAGTTGATGGTCCAAGAGTTTATATGACCTGTTTAAGGTCTTAAGACTAGAGGCTTTGAAGAGTACCAGGACATTTGCTAGATGGAAAGAAACCTCGAGGGAATTCCTAAACCAGGGAAGTTTAGCGAGAGCTTGGAGTGAGTTGGATTGGTTGTCCTCTTAATTTGACTTTAAAATTGGAAAGAATTGTGTCTATAAAGTCTGAACAAACAGCTTGATAGAGAAATGAGATACTGAGCGTGTTCAGATCCAAAGAAAATGGACACTGCTCCTCCCAGCCAAAAAGGTATTCTCAGGTGACTGAGGACCTCAGTGGGAGTGTTGGAGGATCAAATGCCTCACAACGTGTAGTGGTCTCATAGGGAATTTCACCTTCATTCATGTTAATTAATTACAGGTTCGTCTCGGGATATACACATAAGGGCTGATCACACATACTCTGATCCCCCACAGCAGTTTTAGACTGCCAGTGGGAGAAACCGAGGCACATAAGAGAGTGTTACTCCCTAAGTACCAGTCAACAAGCAGCATATTTTCTGATCCATGACACTGTCCTTATAAATTTTTCAGACTTTATTAAAAACAAATGAACAAACAAAAAAAAGGAAAATGGGAAAACTGTGCTTCTAAAGCTGATGAGGATTTTAGGCTGGTTACTTTTAAAACTACAGATGAGAAGAAGGCTCCGAGGACTGGAATTTTGCTTGCCCTTTTGAGAGACATTTGCATTTGTGAAGGAAGGGGGGGATGAGCTTGTAGGGACCTGAAATTGGCCATCCCAAGCTATGACTCTTTGGCATCGACATTGTTTTGGGCTGATAGCTTTTGATAAACTGGGAGAGGGAAGGAGGCTCTGGGGAATGGAACTTGCCCTTGTTGGGACACATTTACATTTGTAAGGTAAATCTCTATCTGTAAAAAGTGCCTCCCTCTCTGTACCAGGAAGAAGAAGAGAGATGATCTTGTCCCGAGAAACTCTTAATGGGGAAGGCAAGAACTTAAGTTGGTTGCTGTCTGGCAATCTCATGTAACTGGTTTAGGGTGGTGGCGTCTAACCTTTCTAACCTTTACTTAATCCGATTTGATTCTTGTCTAAAAGTCATGGGATCACCCAATGACCAGACCCCACCTGCACTGATACCATTTTAACTTTTTTTCATGTTCTTTCCTTTGTCTTATAAAGAGATGAATCATATACCTATGCCTTAAATTTAGCTCTAACCCTCAACTTGGAGCAGCAGGAGCTCTGACTGCCCGGGGGTCTTGTCCCCACTCACCAGCTCTGCCTGCCCATGGGTCCTGTCCCCATGCCAGTGGGGGCAGCAGCAGCGGCTCTGCCTGCCTGTGGGTCCTGTCCCCATGCCAGTGGGGGCAGCAGAAGCGGCAGCAGAAGCTCTGACTGCCCATGGGTCCTGTCCACATGCTATTCCACACTATTCTCTAAATAAAAGAGCACTACTGCCAGATCTTGAGAGTCCAAGAAATCTTTCTTTCGACTCCTCGGCTCACCGACCCCGCATCAAAGCTGGCCAGCTCCTGGACAGATAACTCTTCAGCTAGTTTCATGTATACTGCATATGGAAACAATGCTTGCAAATATTTAACAAAATGGGAAAGATTAACTAAGAATGACTTAAGACTAAAATGGCTAAAGTGGGGAACATTTGATCTCTCAAAGCTACTCTATTTGCATGCACAAACTGAAAGAGCCAGCTCTAAAACTAAAGCAAAAGAATGGGAAGCTTATTATGATTGGCATTTAGAGGCTTCACAGCATAATAATAATAAAATGACTTCTTTACAGGAGACTAACTGTAAACTGGCAGAGACTGTGTCTGAATTAAAAAGAGATAAGAAGTCAGAAAACATCCCACCCCACTTTATCTCTCCCATCTCCCCAGCCACCGCTTTCAGCACCTCAGAGCTCACCGCATTCTTCTCCTCCCTAGGCACCCTTATTTCTTTTCCTTTCTAAACTTCCATACCCAGGCCTATCCACTCTACCTCCTTCTTCCCCTCCTTTACCTCCTCCCCTCTCTAGAAAAATCAACAAGTAACTCAGGGAGCTGATATTGAGAGTCCTAAAGTTAGAGTGGTTCCTGTTAAGGAGAAACCTGCTACTGGGAGAGGTGAACCTGTTCTTGTGTATAGTTCCTGAACTAGAACCGAACTTAAGAAATTTTTTTTCTTTTTTTGAGGAAGATTAGCCCTGAGCTAACGTCTGCCACTAATCCTCCTCTTTTTGCCGAGGAAGACTGGCCCTGGGCTAATATCTGTGCCCATCTTCCTCTACTGTATATGTGGGATGCCCACCACAGAATGGCTTGATAAGTGGTGTGTAGGTCTCCACACAGGACCAGAACTGGTGAACCCCAGGCCACTGAAGTGGAATGTGTGAACTTAACCACTTCACCACTGGGCCAGCCCCTGAACTTAAGAATTTGGTGAAGGACTTCCCAGACCTTTTGCAAGATCCTTTAGGGTTTTCTCGAGATTTTGATTAAATTGTTAGAACATATATATCAGGTTATTCAGATTTAAATCTGCTAGTGCATTTGCTGGTATCTGAGAGGATACCAAAGGAATGGATAAGAGAGGCAAATTAGAGATTGTCTGGAGGATTTCCATGAGCATGAGCCTCGCAACCTTGAGGAGTGTAGAGATATTGGTCAAAACTTACATAAAGCCATTCCCATAGTTTTTCCCAGGAAAATAGACTGGGCTAAAATCCACCAATATAAGCAGAAACCCAACGGATTTATCCTTTATTATTTTCAAAGGCTTTAGAAAACCTCCAAACAGCATTCTGGGATGGCTACTGAAAGTTTTCAGGATCATCAAAATGATTCAATTTTCTTAGAAGGATTAGATGAGGAATTAGCAAAGTTAGTTAAAAGACATGAACTGGATTGGACCTTGATGCACACTAGTGCTCTTGTCGCTATTGCAGGTAACTATCTTAAATCCCGCAGCAAAATGGGAAAGCCTCTAAGGTTATGAGTATACAACTACAACAGCTTAGTGGCCCAACAAAACGCATCCTTTTAAAATCTAACCAGAAATGAAATGACCATGTCTGTTACTATTGCAAAAAGCCTGATCATTTCAAACAAGATTGCGATAAACTCCAAAGGGATTTAGGGCGTGACAAAAACAAACAGGAATAAGGATGATCCAAGGGTTACTAGAGGGCATTTGCCCTCCCCCTCACAAATACCTTAACTCTTGGAGAGGAAACTTCCAAGGCCCTTATAGATACCAGGGCTACCTTATCTGTCCTCAACCCTACCCTTATTCATTGCCCTCTTCTTTGGAGTAAACAGACAATTCAAATGGTAAGGGTTTCAAATTTTCCAATGCATATTTTTAAATCAGAACTGATAATTTTTCAATTAGGAACCATTACAGGAAAACACGTGTTTCTCCTGGTTAAATGTGCTCCAACTCATTTGATTAGACAAGATCTTCTAGAAGCATACAATGCTCATATTGCCTTTTCACAAAAGGGTAAAATGCTTCTAGATTTAAAAAGTCAAAATGCTGACCAAAATGTAGTTACTGAAATGTTGATGATTGTAAAATCAATGACTCACATAGAAGAAGAGACAGCTGATGACCTGTTATTACAAGTGCTCAGAGAATTAGGGTCAGAGTCCACTTCAGATATTGGGAAAATTAAATCAGCCACTTCTTTTAAGGTGACTGTTGACAACTGTAAGCCTCTAGCTAATATTCAGCAATATCCACTTAAACCAGAGGCATTAAATGGAATAAGGCCTATCATTCAGGAGTTTCTTGAGAAGGGATTTAAAATTCCTTGTACTAGTCCCTGTAATACACCTATCTTGCCAGTAAAAAAGCTTAATGGAAAAGGCTGGAGATTTGTTCAAGATCTGAGAGCTATAAATAACATTGTAATTCCCTGACACCCTGTGGTTCCGAATCCACGGACTTGGCTCTCAGCTGTCCTAACTATTCCTGCTATTTCTCACTCATTGATTTATGCAGTGCCTTCTTTAGCATTCCAGTCAAAAAAAATAGTCAATATCTTTTTGCCTTCATGTGGGAACATCACCAGTGTACCTGGACAGTTATGCCACATGGCTATACTGAAAGCCCCACTTACTTTTCCCAGATACTCAAGGCTGATTTAGCTAATATAGAGTTCCCTAATGACTCCGCTATAATTCAGTATGTGAATAATTTGCTCTTAGTTCAAAAACTAAGTTGGATTCTCAGAAGGACACAATTTATCTGTTACAACAGTTAGCATCTAAGGGGAATAAAGTGTCCAAGGACAAACTACAATTTTGCCTGCCTATTGTAAAGCATCTAGGGCACTTAGTATTGTCGACAAAAATAATCCATAACCAATCTGTAAATTAAAATTTGGGTGAGTTTATTCTGAGCTTAAATCTGAGGATTATAACCCGGGGCCTTTCTTCCCAAAGGAGGAAGGGGCACCAAAGAAGTGGGGTGCACAGAGTGGTTATATACCCCCAGAGAGGATGTTTCACATAGGATTGAAATGTCCCTTTTACAATAGTCGCGAGACTGCTCTGTCGGCACAGCAATTGATGGAAACAGCAGGTAGGTCTTCTGTCTCAGTGAACACAGCAGGGTGGCAGTCTGTTGTCTCCAGCTAAGTGGTCACAGGTGAGCTGGGTGGTCAAAGGTGAGTGCAGCAATCAGTTCCTAGCCTAAGGAAAGATGCTTATCCCTAAGGAAATGCCAATGTGGGAGGAAGTTGCACCTTTATCTCAAGGGCCTTTGTTCTGGCCATAGGAAATATCTAAGCAGATATACAATGCGTGCTCAATAGCCACAGTCAGGCCCTTTTGGAAAAAACAAAGTCAGGCCGAATTAGGTTTATACCAATTGGCTTCCTCATATACTCCAATATATCCTATTGCTTGCCATTTTTATTTGTCAGTGTCTAAGGATGGACTATTGATTGATCCTGAAAGGATTAAAAGAATCTTGGCTTTTTCTCTCCCTAATACAAATAAATAGTTAATGGGATTCCTAGGACTAACTGGATATTGCAGGAACTGGGTACCTAACTTTTCACTTATTGCCTAGTCTTTATATACATTACTAAAGTCTGACCAGCCTGATTTAATTGAATGGACACCAGAATGAGAAAGGGCAATAACTACCTTAAAGTCTATTTTGGCTCAGGCCACAGCCTTAGGGCACTCTAATTACAGCTTGCCATTTTTCTTCTTCTTACACGAAGGTAAAGGAAACGTCTTAGGTTCCTTAACTCAAAAGAATGGAGATCAACATTGACCTATAGGGTATTAAAGTCAGCAGTTAGACTCAGTGGCAAAAGGGCTCCCATACGAAAGTGCTTTTCAGCAGAAGACCTCTTATGCAAGACCACTGAAGAAATAGCAATGGGGTCTCCTTTAACTCCTATGTTCCTCACTCAGTCAAATCTCCCCTAAATTCTCATCACACTCAGCATTACTCTGTAAGCCAACTAGCCTCCTATGAAGTTCTGTTGCTCTCTGCTCCTAATATTACTTTAGCCTGATGTAATAATATTAACCGTGCCACTGTACTGCTGGCATCACAGGAGGAGGATGCCCACAATTGCACTTTATTAACTGATTACCTACTTACTAACTGATTCCCTACTTACCATTAGAAATGATTTGCAAGAAACTCCCATTGATAATGCTGACCTAATTTGGTTTTGGGGTCTTACTTAAAGGATGAACAAGGACAATATTTGGCTGGATATGCAGTAATGTCCTCAGTGGACATTAATTGAGAGTTTTTATTTACCAGAGATAAAGTCAGCACAGCAAGCTGACTTAATTGCTTTAACTTGAGCTTGTAAACTGGCCAGAGACCAGGTAGTAAATATCTACACTGACAGCCGTTATGCTTTTGGAGTAGCACATGACTTTGGAATGCTGTGGAAACAGAGTTTTTAAACTCTTCAGGTCAGCCTATAAAGAATGAGAAACAGGTTGCAGAATTATCAAATTCTATACAACTACTGAAACAACTAGCAATTATTAAAATACCCAGGAGTTCCAAATCTGATACTTTGGAAGCTAGAGGAAACCGGTTTGCTGATGTAACTGCTAAATAAGCAGTCTCCACAGCTTGCCATACCCAGCCTCAAGAATGCCTTCTGCTTCCTATTAACTCTGCTAACCCAGTAAAATATTTCCTTCTACAGTCTCAAGAAATTGCCACGGAAGAAGAGAAACAGATATGGCAGTCAAAAGGGGGAATTTTTGACACTCCCTCATAGATGTGGTTTGGGCCCACTAAGAAGCCCATAGTACCTATTGGAACAAAATTGTCACTGCTCCAGCATATACACCAATTAACCCATTGGGAGCATGAAAAGATGGTTTTATGGGGAAAATAATACTTTTGGAAACTTTCTCCCATGGCGGCCCATAAAGCCTATACTCATTGTGTTAATATGCCCAAAGTATAATCCAGGGAAACTGCTTTATGGGTCACAAGGCCACTTTCCCCTTCCTAAGGGACCTTTGAGGTATGGCAGCTGCACTTTGTCCAAATGCCACTATCTCAAGGATACAAATACATCTTGGTAATGATCTGTATGTTCTCACATTGGATTGAGGCTTTTCCTTGCAGAAGAGCAATGGTTCTAACAGTAGGTTACCTACTATTAGAATAATTCCTGTTTGGGGAATTCCTACCAAGTTATGTAGTAACTGGGGAACTCATTTCATCAGACAAATAATTAAATCTATTTGTAACATTTGGCGAATAATTCAGCTTTTCCAGTGTGGTTACCATCCCCAGTCCTCAGGATTGGTGGAAAGAGCTAATGGCACAAACTCAATTGGCAAAGCTTTCATAAGCATTTAATCTCTCATGACCAAAAGTTCTGATTTTGCTCCTCAATCTTAGATGTACATCCCTTAGTAAACATCAGCTGTCTCCTTGCAAGATAATAACTGGATGGCCTATGCAATTAGACGAAAGAATGTATGAACCAACTTTACTTAAAGGAGACATTTTACATTATTGTCAAGGCCTCATTGAAGCACTTAGAAGAAATGAGAGATTGGTAGCTGATTCTTTTCACAGTGAACTCCCAGGAGAGAAAGATGTTAAGGATCATGGATTACAGCCTGGAGCGTTTGTTTATTGGAAAAGACACTAGATAAAGGACTCTTTGCAGCCCTGTTGGAAAGGACCACATCAGGTGCTTTTAACCAACCCATGTGCTTCAAAATGAAAAGGTGTAGATTCATGGATTCACATTTCTTATTTGCAAAAGGCTTCTGTACCTGAATGGGCTTCACCTCCAGTCTCTGACACCCAACTTCAACTGACCAAGATGAATATCTCCAAACCAAGATGAGAAGAAGACAACATCTGTTGTAGACAGCTGTCCCAAGACTCCATACCAGGCCTGTATTCCTAGCCTTATATCTCTTCATTTAAACCCTTGTAATGTTTAAACTTTATGTAATTGCTAAAATAATCAATTTCTAGATTGCCTTGCCATTTTCCTACCCTCAAAGTTTACTCCTAACTTTAGTAGGTTAGAAGTTAATTATAAAAAATGTCATTTAAGACTTTCCTAATACTATGTTTGTTTCTCTAATCCACATCCAAATGGGACTCTGATGGCAATGTTTTTCTGCAATGGGCTTACTCCTTTGCTACACACAAAAATCAGTCCCACTGTTGGATACATGGCCAACTTCCACTTTCTAGCACCTCTGGGTTGCCTTTGTGGGTCTCTCTCTTTCAAGGCATGGATTGGAAAGTTCTAAAGCAACTTATTATGATGGAGAGATCTAGTTCCAATGTTCACAGTTCATCTGATATTACTAATTATGATCCTGAAACATGGCCAATAGCTCATACTATTAATAATATAGGGCATGGCTACTCTTTTTCTGTTACTCAGACCATCCAATTCTCCCAACGAATTGCAAATGAACAAAGAAACTAGATATTACAGTAAGAACTATGGAAGGTTTTAAGCAAATATGGGATAGATATATTTGGCCTACTCCTAGCCATGGATCATTAAACATACCAGCACCTTTATGTCGGGAATAAAGAAATCACTCCAAACAAAATCTACCAGATTATACTTGAAAGATGTACTGGATACCCCCTGAGTCATGTCAGAACACTATTATACTTAATGCAAGTAATTGGTTTAGAACAGACTGGTCTCGGAGACCAGGCATTTATTGGATGGCTCCTAATGGAACTCAATGGTTATGTGGAACAAACCTCTGGCCTTGGATTGGCTAGGATGCCTCACTCTGGGTTTCCCTTGGATACAAAGAAGGATTTACCCAGAGCTAACATCTGTTGCCAATCTCCCTTTCCTTAAGGCCAGATGGGCTATTTCAGTGCTCCACTGGTCTGACCACTAGTGGCTATATTTTCTCCTTCCTTGGGGCTAGAAGATGTCATATCACATGTAGAAGCTCTGACTAAATTTACTCAAATAGCCTTATTAAATACTGAAATGTCTTTAATGAGATAGTCTCTCCTTCAAAATGGAATGACCTTAGATATTTTTACAGCATCCCAAGGTAGCACATCCAATGTATCATCTCTGCTAAAACACATGAAGAAACAGGTGAATACTTTAAGTGATCCTATACCTAGTCTTGATTTGTATGGCTGGCTCCCTTCTGGTATTGGTTCCCTTTTCAATCCAGATTACAATTCCTATTTCTAGTACTTCGTAGAATTCTTGTACTAGTCATAATGTTCAAACCAATTGTTGTTTTCTTTACCCAGTGCTGTAAGACTGGAATGCAAACTAGAGTAATGATTGCTAGATGGCTTGAGATGGTTAATCAATCTTATAACCCTGGACAAATTTCCTTTTCTGTAAAGGACTATGAGTAAGAACTCATTTCACACTAATCTTTCCAAATATATGTTGAATTATTATCATATTTACTGTACTTGCTCTATGATCATATACAATGTAAACATAAGGAGTCATAGAAAAGAACATATACAATGTTTGGGCAACAATCTAAAATTAACTTAAAAAAAACCCACCTATGAAATACTTCCTCTGCTAATATATATAGCTCTATGCTTGTCCATTATATCTATCTCCTCCCAATATGGGCAACATGGAAAATAAATGAGATATAAAAGCCTAGCACCAAGGGACACAATGGAGCCAGGGTAGGTAGCAACCACCTTGGCACTGAGGAAAAATATTTTGATCATCAGTGCTTTCTATTGAAAGATTATAGATCAAAAGGGGAAAAATGATAAAAATGGCAAGCAATAGGATATATTGGAGTACATGAGGAAGCCAGTTGGTATAAAGCTGATTTGGCCGAAGCTTATTTTTTTTTCTAAAAGGGCCTGACGTGACCTCTGAGCTTGCACTGTATATCTGCTTCAAGCATTTACTATGTCCCAAAGGAAAGAACAAATGCCCTTAAGATAAAGGTGAAACTTTCCTGACATTAGCATTTCCTTAAGGATAAGCATCTCTACCTAGACTAGGAATTGATTGCTCTGCTCACTTGTGACCACTCAGCTCACCTGTGACCACCCAGCTCAAGAAAACAGACCTGCTTCCTTCTGTGCCCACCAAGACAGCAGACCTACTACCTTCTATGCCCATGAATCATTGTGCTGACAGGGCAATCTCATGACTATTGTGAAAGAGACATTTCAATCACCTGTGATACATGTTCTTTGGTGGTATATAACCACTCTGTACACCTCCATTCCTTTGGAGTGCTCTGTTCGTTTGTGGAAGGACTCTCCTGGGCTTTATGGTCCTCATATTTGGCTCAGAATAAACTCACCCCAATTTTGATTTATAGATTGGTTATGGATTCTTTGCATTGACAAATCAAAGGCCTAAATATATGACCTAAAATCATAGGACTCTTAGAAGAAAACATAGGGGTAAATCTTTGTGATCTTGGATTTGACAATGGATTATTAAATTTGACATCAAAAGAATGAGCAACAAGCGAAATGATAGATAAAATGGATTTTATCAAAATTAAAAGCTTGTGTATCAAAGGACATAATCAAGGAAGTGAAAATACACTATATAAAATTAGCAAAAAATGTGTACAAATCATATACCTGACAAGGGTCTGGAATCCAGGATATATAACAAACTCTCACAACTCAATGACAAAAAAGACCAACAACCCAATTTAAAAATTGGCAAAGGACTTGTATAGACATTTATCCATAGAATATATACAAATGGCCAATAAGCACATGAAAAGATGTTCAACATCCTTTGTCATTAGGAAAATGCAAATCAATACCACAATAGGTACCCCCTTCACACCTACTTGGTTTTCTATAAAAAAAGATAATGGAAAATAAGTGTTGGTGAGTGTGGAAAAATTGGAGCTCTGCACATTGCTGGTAAGAATGTAAAATGATTTAGTCATTGTGAAAACAGTTTGGGGGTCCCTCAAAAGTTAAACATAGAAATACCATACAACCTTTCAATTCCACTCTTAGGTACATAAATCCAAGACAATTGAGAAGTGAGACTCAAAATGATGCCTGTATACCAATGTTCATAGCAGCACTATTCATGATAGCCAAAATATGGAAATAGCCAAAATGTCCATCAACAGATGAATGGATAAACAATTTTAATCAGCCATAAAAAGGAAAGAAGCACTGACACATGCTACAGCATGGATGAGCCTTTAAACTATGATGCTAACTGAAAGAAGCCAGGCTTCAAAGGTCACATATTGAATGATTCTATTCATATCAAATATCCAGAAAGATAAATCTATAGAGACAGAATGCTGATTGGCACTCACAAAGGACTGAGGGAAGAAGAGAATGGGCAAAACCTGCTTAAATAACACTGAATTGCTCACTTTTAAATGGTTAATTTTATGTTATGTGAATTTCACCTTTGAAACACAGATCTCATAGCAAAACAACTTTAAAAGTCAAAAGATGCTGGCATGTTGCTATAATCTGATTCAGTCAATAATAACTATCCAGTCCATCATCATATTTTATGAAAATGTCTCCCAGGGTGAGGTCACTCAAGTTTGCAGGCTTTCATTCGATCTTGTCAGGTTACAAAAGCAGGAACAGTGTCAACAATATATGGCTTCACACTTATAGGCATCCAGTATAAACAGACTAAGAGACACTGTCATCTCTTCCTCTGAGCCTCCCTTCAAGGAGTTAATGTAATAATGGATTTTCCTCTTTACATTACACATTTATTCATTCCATTATCCATAGCCACTGTTTTTCTTTCTCTCCATTTATATCAGGACTACCCAGCTTTGGAAGGGACATTAGGTTCTGCCACTATGCTGGTAGATTACAGGCAGCAATACTAGTCTAGCAAGTCACTCCCCCTCAGGCCATGCCCATTCAGATAGGATAGTTACACAGGTACAGAACCAGTAGGCTACCTCTATCTATAGGCAACACAGCAGTATTCACTGTCAGCCCCAACTTTGCCCAATGGGGTGAAGGCACAATCCACCCTATCAGGCCCTTAGGAATTCTGACATAAAGGTTCAAAGGTATAGTTACAGTTTATTTCTTAGAAATCATTCCTGCTTCTGGTACTCATAGTTGCATTCCTGGTCCTGTGACCACTGCATCAGGCAGGAAAAAGAAAAGTTGAGGTGATGTGGGGAAGAATTGTATAGTTGCACCAGCATCCTCTCCACCCTCTTTTCCCCAGGTCCCCCAGAAAAGTGGGGGAATCTATCCAGTGGGGTCCCTCCTTTAGTGCCCCTCATGTTGAATACAAGCACACACTCGTGAAGGCACCCAAGACAGCCCTTCATGCCTTTATCTCCTCTTTTTAGATAGCAAATATTTCAACTGCCCATTCCAATTTTCTATTAAACCACTACTCTGAGGATGATACGCAACGGGATGACATGCTATGTCCTTCTGTAGTGAAATCTCTTGGCCCACTGTTCAATACTGTAAGCTGTAAAGTGAGTCCCTTTGTTGTGAAGAAATGTAATTGGTGGTCCAAATTGATACAGTATTTTCTGTTCCAATCCTTTTACAGTATTTTGAGCACTTGCGTCTACCACTGGGTATGCAAAGCCCAGTCCAGAGCAAGTGTCTATTCCTGTTAGGACTCATTTATAGCCTCCTCCAGGGCTACCAGCATTAGTCCAATGTGATCTGCTTACCAGCTATGTGTGGGGCCTTCCTCTGGGGAATTTTTTCCATAGCCATCTGCAGTTTCTGTCTCTCTTGTTGACAGACAGAATAGTTTTGTTGGCATTTCATGCCTCAGAGGGTGCAAGAGGACTATTTCTAAATTCAACTCATCTCCACCCTGCTGCAACTTCCCCACCCCATGTCCACCCAATTTATGGACGCAGGCAGCCACCTCAAAGGAGCAAACCAAAAGGTCCATGTGGTGGTTCCAATTACCTTCCAGACCTAGAAGGGAGTTCTGATGGGCATCGACATGTCCTACTTTAATGCACCCCTTAAATTCTCAGGGTGATTTTCATAGGGCAGAGCCCCATATGGGCATCTCTTTAATAGTTTGGTTTTCCGTTGCCCATCTACCTGACCATATCACCAGGCCATTGTCTACTGCCCGTAAGTTGGTAAAAACCCAAACAAGGGTTTTGTTTTGTTTTGTTTTGTTTTTTGAGGAAGATTGGTCCTGAGCTAACATCTATTGCCAATCTTCCTCTTTTTGCTTGAGGAAGATTGTCTGTGAGTTAACATCTGTGCCAATCTTCCTCTACTTTGTATGTGGGATGCTGCCACAGCATGGCCTGATGAATGGTGCGTAGGTCAGTGGCTGGGATCTGAACCCATGAACACTGGGCTGCTGAAGCAGTGTGTGTGAACTTAACCACTACACCACTGGCTGGCCCCATCAAACAAGGGTTTTTATCCTTGCTCAATTTTTCCACGATTGCTCCAAAAACACCATGCAATTCAGCTCATTGAGCTGATTTATTTTTACCATCTTCAGCAAAAGTCTTTCCATCCACTAGTCAATGTGGAAGCTTTCCAAACTGGATACTTTCCATTCACCTTGGAGCTGTCATCAGTAAACCAAGCAGCTCTTGTTGACCAATTGAGAGCTGTTCTCAGGGCACTATCCACATGGCCGCCCAAACTGGAAGCAAATCAGGTGGCTCTGAAGTTGGTCTTCAAGGAAAAGAGACTACTTGTTCATGGATATGGTGGGTGCCTCCTTTCATTACCCTGGTAGCATGCTCCTGTATAAATTATTGCCATTTTATTATGTAACTCTTCTGGGCACTGCCCTCCCTATTAAAGTTTTTCTCCAACATCACCCAAGATATTACGGATATGGTTTTATGATTATTTTAAGTCTTTCAGTCATTAAGCCAGCTTCAATTAATGCCCAATAGCAGGCTAATATTTGTTTCTCAAATGATGTGCACTGGGAAGTAGTATCTGGGAATGTTCTCACCCATAATCCCAATACTCACTGCTGGGAGGCACTCATGGGCTTTTTCCATTAGTCAGCATGAGTGCCAGTGGCAGATACTGCCAAAATCATATCTGAGTGGGGGTATAAGGGCCCAAAAGTGTTGAGAGAGATATTGTCTTTTGTCATTCAGATGTAACTTGCTTTTATTCAGGTCCCCACTGAAATACAACTTTGTTTTGGGTAGTCTTATAGATGGAACCTAGCAATATTCCCAGATGTAAAATTTGTGTTCTCCAAAATTCAAGAAAACCAACTAAATGCTTGGTTTCTTGTTTGGTCATAGGGTCAGATAGCAACAGCAGTTTATTTTTAGTCACTTGTGGAATATCCCAGGTGGCCCCTGTCCAGGTTATGCCTAAGAATTTTACTGTTTGGGCAAGCCCTTGGACCTTGGCTGGGTTTGTAAACCAGCCCCGATTGGTTATGTGTGTCACCGCTGCCTTTAAATATGTCCTAGCCTGCTCTTCAGTTTCTTATATTATCATAATGTCATCAATATAGCATATTATTACATTTGAGACCCTTACCAACTCTAAATCCCTTCTGACCAAATTATGACAGTAAGCTGGTGAGTTCAGATATCACTGTGTCAGCCCAGTAAAAGTAAATTGAGATCCTTCCCACATGAAGGTGAACTGTGATTGCCTCTTTTCTGACACGAAGATAGAGAAGAAAGAATTTGCAAGATCAATCACTGAGTACTAGTCTCCTTTATCCTGTTGTGTGTGTGTTTTTATGGTTGAAACCACATCTGCTGAGGCTATGAGCAGTACAACTTTATTTAAGCCTTGATCATCTGTTTAGTCTCTATGAGCCATCCACCTTTTTTCACAGGCCACACAGGGCTATTGTACACCAAATTCATTGGTACCAGCACTTTAGCTTCTAGTATGTCATTATTAAAGTGGTAATCTCTTTTTGCCCACCAGGTATTCTACATTATTTTAAGTTAACCACCTGTGTGGGTTGGGCAGTTCTAGTGGTTCCTTCCCATTTAGAATGTCCAATTAAAACTGGCCTGAGGGCAGACTGGCATGCCTTCTGTTTTATAATATTAGGTAAGGGAAGCAATTCCCAGTTGAACATTATATCCATTCCAATAATAAACTTAGGTAAAAGAGACACAACTACCTCACATAAAGTCTGTTAAAAAAATCCCAGTTTTCATTTCTTTTTTCTTTTATTGAGGTAACACTCGTTTATAACATTGCATAAATTTCATGGGTACATCATTATATTTTGTGTAGAGTACATCATGTTCACCACCCAAAGACTAATTACCATTTATCACCAAACACATTTGCCCTTTTACTCCTTTCACCCTCCCTCCGTGCCCCCTTCCCCTCTGGTAACCACCAAAAAACCCAAAAATACCAAATTTCATCCAAAACTTTCACCTTAATCCCATCAATCACTGCATCTCTACATTATCCCAGTGTAAACTTAGCCCCCATTAAGTCTTCAGCAACAGTTTTCAGAATTACGGTACATTAGTTACCTGTGTCAAGGAGTCCCAGAAAAGTATCTTCTCTCCATCCCCAACCATTCTATCTACAATATGCATATCACTGCCTGGCTAGGGATTAGGCCACAAGACCCTGACCTCTACATCAATCTTTACCTTGATTAATCTGCCTAGTCATTTTCCTGGGAAACTCCTAGTCAGATTTTTCATCATAATCTTTGCCTTCCAGCTTCTTAAATTGCTCCAAACTGGGGTACATACAGTGATTTGTTTGAGGCTTTTTAATACCAGGGAACCAGCAGGGAGTTCCATTGGTCCACTCAAGCTTTTAAAGTACTGCACCAACATCTTTGTTTCAGCTCCATCAATGTCTGCTTTACTCATCCCACTTCTCAAAAATCACCTAAAGACTTCTGCTCTGCTGGGTCAGTCCCTTAACTCTCACCTTTCTCTCCTCACTTTCTTGTTAATTACTTTAATGTTCTTGGGATCAGTAAAACCTATTAAGGAAGCTGAGATAGAAAATCCCATAAGGCTTCTAGAACTGTTGTTAGATTTTGGAGCAGTAAAGTTATATGAGGTGCCTATGCAAAAGGGACCCCTTTAATCACAGCATTTACCATACTTGGATAACAGGAACACTCAGGGGGTGAATATCCCAGTCACCATAAAGTCAATCCCACCTGGCTTCCATGCAAAGCATATCAGCCACTTCATCTTGGGTATTCCATTTATCATTTATAGGGGGAGTTGGCCAGTCACCCTTCTCAGGGTAAACAGATCTTACAGTGGCTTTTACCAGTCCTCCAGCCTGGCTGTTCCCTCTGGAATAACTTCCTGTGTGTCTGGATCATATACAGTCATCTGTAATTGTTCAATAGTGGGTCCTATAGCAACCCAAACATTCTCTTCCACTCTTCAGCATTCAAAACCAGATACTGCCCCTAAATTAGTCACTCTCACAATCTGTTTTAGTAAAGGTTCTTCGGGAAGCTAATGATACTGTTCCATAAAATGAAACAACTCCTTCAGATTATCCCTCCTGGTGTGATGGTTTTGCCCTTCCCCCATTTCTCTACCTTCTTGTTGACCAGATGTATTAGAGGTACTTTCTGTTGTCCCTTCATAATTTTTCCCATGGAGGATGGCTTCCATGCTAGTGGCTGAAGCTCAAACTCATTGAAATCTGAATTTGGTCTAGCATCAAAGTCCAACTCACCATTCTTTTTCACTTTTAGTTTACCTATTACTGTTAACAATAACCAAGGGATTGAATCTTTTGCCTCTTTCTTCTTAGTTTTCATTCCCTTATGCATCAAGTGAACCAACTACCCAGGAGTTGGATCCATCTCTCAATTCTATTAGTAACTCTGAAAAGTTGACATAAGTAGAGCCATTTTAAAAATAGAGCCAGAGAGGCCATTTCAGAGCAACTACCTGCACATCTTACTCCTTGAACCTTTGGACTGTTTGAACTGAGCTAGACAAGTGTGTTCCAAACAACCATTTGTAAAGCTAACAGAAAATCAGACATCTTGACCACAAAGACTGATGATATAGACTCTCTTTCTGAAGATAGAATTAGTAAGCCACTATGTATAGCTGAAGAATAACCTACCTTATTAACACTTATAGATTTTTTCTTCCTCTTTTTTTCCATGTAATTATCCTTTTATTTTTCCCATAAAAAAAATCCCTCTTCTTTTATTCTGTAATTGGGACACAATTTGGGTCTCTACCTGAATCTATGCTCCGTGAATTGCAATTATTTGCTCCCAAGTAAATAATTTGCTACTTAAACTGGTTTATGTTTTTGTATATTGACACATCTGGTATCAGAAGTGAGATCTGAAGTGATCACACCTTCACAGATTGGCATTCCCTGGAAACAGGTTCCATACAAAAACAAGTTCTCTTTGTGTGCTCAGCCACTTCCATGGACCACTGGCTCCTCCAATCATGAGTCCTCTCAGGTTCTGACTTTCCTCCCTTTTGGTTGAGGTCTTTGCCTTTCTTTGGGGTTCTGGGGCAATAGCCCAATCTGGGGTCAACCAACCAAGAGACAATTGTCTCCAAGCCAGCTCACAGCCATTGTCATCTGGAAGAGTCAGCAGCTCACGGCTATTGCCGTGAAACAGAAACAGAGTTTCTCTGTTTGAACTTGTTAAGGCTGCTGCAGCTTGAGGTTTTATTCTCTATATGGTGAGTACTCGAAGTCTGTCTTTTGTGTTGTTTGTCCAAATAGCTGAAGCCAGTGGATCAGAAGCAAAGGTAATATCCTGGGGCTTGCAACTCGTATTTCTTTGTCTTTTTGTCTCTTTATGCAGCCATGCCTTAACATGGAAAATTCATCTTCTAAAAATTCCTTCCTGGGAGCTCCAGCTGAGTTTATATTTAAGAACTATGGCCCTTTCTCTTGTAAATTTTTATTCTGGTGGACCAATAATACAAAAGATGATTTAAAATTATAGTGGCCACTTTGGGACTCTTTTGAGCATCCAAAACTTGTCTTTTTGCACACCAAACTCAAACATCACAGATTTAAAACCAAACAGGCAGAATGGGATTCATATTTTAATTGGTACTTAGAAGCATCCAAAAGACAAGAGGTATCTAAAACTGCCTCTTTATGGGATACTATTTCAAAATTAACTGAAAAAAATTCTAAATTAGAAAAGGGTCATGACTCTGCCGCTACCACGTCTCCTACTCAATCTCCTCTTTCCAACTTGCACCCAGCCCTTCTTTCCTCTTCCTTCCCTCTTTATCCTCCTGTTGCTGTGCTTCCCTTCTATGCCCAAGAATCTAATGTTCTTCTTGATTCTCCCATGAAACCCTCACCTCAAGCCCTGTCTTTACATTTCCACTTTTGTACCGACCCACTGCTGATGGCACTCATGTTATTGCTATCTATACCCCCTGGACAAAAGTTGAATCAAGGGCAGTAGCTAAAAACTTTCCTAAGGTCTTGGAGGACTCCTATTAGTTCATTAATGAGTTCAATATTGTCATCCAAACTTACCACCCCTGTTTCCCCCACCTTTATCAATTAACTCACTTTTTAGTCAATGAAGGCCAAGCATGACACTGGATGACTAAGACAGGATGGAACAACCCTCTATGAACAATTTTAACTGAGTCTTTCCAGGGGATAGGGACCCTGCATATCAACTTGCAAAATATTAATGATACTGTTTCACAAGCCTTCCCTGAATCAATTGATTGGAATGAGATCCAGGTTTGTACTCAAAACTCTGATGAACCTATTTATGATTACTACCATAGGCTCCAGGTTGTTTTTAAGGAAAACTACTGGCTTCCTTTAGATGTAGACTCCACTAAGGTTGCCTTCAAATTTATGTTTGTAAATGGTTCAAATCATGACCTTTCTCTTGTTAAATGAATTAGAATGGGATGGGAAATGGCTTCCACACCTGATCTAGTCAACCTAGTTAACTGACTAGCCTAGACATTCGATGAAGCATCTAAAAAGAAGGCAACTAAGGTTATGAATTTGAAATTTCAACAATTGACTGCCTCTTCTAGTAAATCCTAGCATTTTAAATCTAGACCAACTAACGACCCCAAAGCTGTTTGAAATTTTATAAAAAGCCTAGACCCTGGAAGAAGAACTACCCTATAAAAGGAAACTTGGAGCAACTCTTAATCACCAAGCCCTCAGACCCTGCAATGAACTGAGGCTTCTCTGAGGATAAACAAGGGGTTTTTCTGATGTCTCCTCTTAACCATTTAGGTTAAACCTCAATAATGATTGGGAATGAGGTTCTACTATTTTAATAGACACTGGAGCAACTCTTTCCATGCTAAACCCCAGCAACTTCAAACAAGCCCTTCCTTGGAATGCTGAAAATATTCAAATGGAGGGTGTCTCTAACAAACCAATAACAGCTTTTAAGTCCCTCCCTCTACTTTTCTAGCTTGGTCCCTTCCAGGATAACAATTTTTTCTTATTAGTCCATTCAACTCTCGTTCATTTACTGGGGAGAGATTTCTTAGGAAAATACCATGCTGCCATCTCCTCTTCTCAAAAGGGGGAAAGAATTCTTGAGATGGATGGAGCCCCAGTTCAACCAGTAGCACTGGAGATTCCTCAACACCTCTAGTTTTTCCCTTAAATCAACCAATAGAGAATTAGAGAGTTCAGCCTTTCTAGAGCAAATTGCTGAGACATTCTGGGCAAATTCTACATTGGATATAGGACAGATTCATTGAGCTCCCTGATAAAAATTCAGGTTGATCCCAGAAAACCATTCCCTAACATTAAATAATACTCTTTAAACCCTGAAATCCTTGCAGGAATTAGGCCAATTATAAATGAATATAAGGCTCAAGGCCTTTTAATTGCCTATACTAATTCCTACAATTTGCCCATCCTCCCTGTAAAGAAACTTCACAAACAAGGATGGAGATTTGTACAAGCAGGACCTCAGGGCCATAAATAATACTTCATTTCCCAAAACCCTGTCATTCCTAATCCCCATACTCTCCTGACCTCTGTTCCTATGGAACACAAATTTTTTACTGTTATTGATCTTTGCAGTGCCTTCTTCAGCATACTAGTAGATCCAAAAAGTCAGTTTTATTGGCCTTTACTTGAGAATGCCAACAACTGACTTGGACTGTTAGTGCCACAAGGCTATATACTGAGAACCCGTCCTATTTTTCACAGGTCTTAAAAGCAGACAATGGATATAACCTTTCTGAATAGATCAGCTCTACGATAGTATGTTGGTGATCTTCTCCTTTGTTCTCGTTCTAAGGAGGCATGTGAACAAGACAGTGTTCACCCTCTCAAACTACCAGCAACCAAAAGCCACAAGGTATCTAAAGAAAAATTTCTACTTGTTCAGACTCAAGTCAAGTACTTGGGCATTTGATATCGAATCAGGGCCTCCAACTGGATCCTGAAAGGCTTCAGAGAAGTTTAAACTTTCCCAAATCACAAACTAAAAGGCATATTAGGGGATTCATGGACCTTGCAGGGTATTGCAGGAACTAGATACCAACTTTCTTCCTGGTAGCCCAGTCCCTATATACTCTACTATAATCTGATGAAACCCCGTAGACTGGAATAAAATACCCCTCACGGCTTTTTGCCAACAAAAACAAAGGCCTCCTGGCCCACCTTCACTAGGGCACCCTATCAACTTCCTTTCTTCCTCTTTATTCATGAAAAGGAAGGAAATGCCTTTGGGGTCTTTACACAAAACATGGGAAGCAATATAGACCCCTTGGCCATCATAACCAGCAATTAGAACCTGTAGCTAAAGAGCTTGCCCCCTGTTTAAGAGGAATCTCAGCTACAACAGCCCTCATCAAATCCGCTGAAGAAATAGTTATGGGTTCACCTCTCACCACTTACGTTCCCCATTCCATAGAAGCTCTGCTGAATTCCCATCACACTCAGCGTCTTGCTGCTAGTCTGCTCACTTAAGAAATCCTGCTGCTCACTTCTCAAATCACATTCTCTCACTGTAACAATTTTAACTCTGCTACTCTTCTTCCCCTTTCTTTGGACAAAATATCTCATAACTGTTTAACCCTGACTGACCAGCTGCTGACACCTAGAGATGATTTACAGGAAACCCTTATGCTGAAGGGTGAACTCTCAGTTTACTGTTGAATCCTATCTTAGGAAACATAAAGGAAGATATTATGCTGGGTACACTGTTACCACTCTTTTTGATGTGGTCAAAGTAGCTCCAATGCTCACAGCCACTTCAGCAGGTCGAAGTGTATGCTTTATTTATTTATCCCAGAGCCTACATTTTAGCTAAAAACAAACCTGTAAACATTTATACAGACAATTGGTATGCTTTGGGGATGTTCGTGATTTTGGTATGTTATAGAAACAAAGAGGATTTCTAACATCCAGAGAGTTCCAGATTAAAAATGGGAACTTTGTCAAAGAAGTACTAAATTCAGTACAACTCCCATCCATGCTGGCAATTATCAAAGTCCCTTGGCAATCCAAGCTGAATTCAGACAAAGCTGAAGGAAATAATTCAGCTGACCAACCAGCAAAAACAGCTGCCCTGACCTCTGTTAAAATTAAAATTGTTATTGCGAACCTTGAAAATCTTCCCAAGGAAGATTTCAATCAGATTGTCAAGGGCACTCAATCCAGAGCACGTCACAAAGGAAAACTCTTTTGGATGGTTAATGGTTACATTTTCAACCCACTAAATAACACTGGTATGGTCCTGACAATAAACCAGTGATGCTGGAATCCATAAAGAAACCCTTGCTCGAAATGACTCATCAAATGACCCACTAGTCAACTGACAAGACAATAAACTTTGTTAAACAATATCGGTGTGGAAATGTATTTAAGGCTGCTAAAAGGCACAACTGAGTCATACTGTACCCACACAATTCAACCCAGGGAAACCTGTTCAGACAGCCCCTGGCAAGTTCAATTTATCTAACAGATCTTCTGAGCTATGGCAGGTGGATTTTATTCACTTGCCTCCCTCTTAAGATTATGAGGATGTCCTGGTAATGATTTGTAAGTTTTCCCACTGGGTGGAAGTAATCCCCTCCTGACATACCACTGCCACAGCTATTGCTGAGATACGATTAGACAAGATTATACCCACTTGGGGTGTCCCTTCTCAGTTACATAGTGACAGAGGAACACATTTTACCAGGCATGTTATGAAACAAGTATGCAAAATGTGGCCTACATTGTAACACTTCCACTGTGCTAACCATCTTCAATCCACCAGACTGGTAGATAGAATAAATGGCATAATTAAGACACAATTAGAAAAGTTTATGAAAACCTTAAAATTAACCTACCTGAAAGCACTCCCTCTGGTCTTCTTAAATTTTAGATCTGCCCCCTTTGATAAACACAAGCTTTCACTCTTTAAAATAATTACAGTTCGATCTTGCATTTGGCTCTCTCTGCCTTTGCTATCAATTAATTAACAGAGACATGCTCTTCTATTATAAGAGAGTAATTAAAGCCACTGATAAGAATCATAGCCTGGTAGAACAATCTTTTCACAGTGCACTCCCAGGAGATGAAGAAACTACACAACAACCTACAACCAGGTGATTATGTATATTGGAAAAGACACCTACAAAAAGACTCTTTACCACCGTGGTGGAAAGGACCATATCTGGTACTACTGACAAATCCCTGTGCTGCCAAGCTCAAAGGAATTGACTCTTGGATCCATGTTTCCCATTTAAAGAAAGTTCTTGCACCTCACTGGACTGTCCAGTTAAAGGAGGATTTAAAATTAAAAGTTACTAGGAAGTGAAGCAGAGGACATCTGATGTGGACAACTAACCAAAGATTCTGGACCAGACCTGTATAATGTTTACCTCTATCCCATCCTTTTAATTTGATCACTGTAAACTTTATATTGGACCTTAAATTTACTCCCCTTGTAATATACATTGTAATCACAGTATTAGCTACTGGACTTTCATAAATTAATTGGTCCCCTCCCATCTCACAAATAACATGGAAGCCAAACATTTATGATAATGATCATTGTTTCATTTTTCTTCTTAATTTCTGCCTGGAAGGATAATTTAATTGTTCACATATCTTGATCTCTTGCATATGGAGGAAACTTGACAAATGATTGGGTTTGTCATCAGAGGCCTCACTCTGTACATGAGTCCAGAGATACTTCAGTACATTTAATTACTCATTTTTCCTCCATTCATCCCTTAACTTCTTGTATTAATTGTACTAATGAACCCTCATATCTTCACTTGTACTTGGCAGAAAGACCCATGGGGAACATACTGTTTAAATCCCTATCAAATTAGAGGTCAGTGTGCAATTGGACTGTTGGTTATATCCATCTTGTTATATGACCAATTAAAAACTCAGCATTGGGAATCTCCTTTGAACCTACTTCACAGGTCAAAACACAAAGCTGGTTGTACACATGGTCAGGGTGTTCAATGCCTGACAGTGTTAATTCCAGTGAAAGTGACTATTCTTCTTATTCTTCCAGATCTGGGTGGGTGTTGCATGAAATGAATATACGATCAGGAATTTATCTGAAATCTTAGGGGAAATTGTTGAATCTACTGCTAAGGAAATAGCCACCAAGAAAAATCTTTAGATTCTATTGCACAAGTTGTATTAGACAGAAGAATTGCTCTTGATTATATCCTAGGTGAACAAGGTGGGCTATGCTCTGTTATAAATATCTCATGTTGTACTTGGGTAAACGCTTCTGGGGAAATTGAGACATGACTAGACAAAATCTGAGCACAGATAAAATGGTTAAATACAGTACCCACTTACATCCCACAGTTCATCAATCATTTTAGCTGGCTACTCTCAGGAATTGCCTCCTAGTTACGATCTATTCTCCAATTTAGACTTAGCATTTTCTTTTGTTATTATAGAAATTTTTGCTGTTATGAAACTTTGTCTCTTCTGCATAGCTCAACGTTATAAAAACACCACTCAGATAATGGTCGCTCAACGCTTTGAAATGATCACTAAGACCTAGGAGACTTCGTATGAGAAACCACAAGAAACTATAGAAGACATTTGCCTTTAAAAAAACATGATGGAAAGGCCTTTCTCTGTTCTGGCAATTTTGTTGCTCACACGTGGTCAGAGGCTCCTAAGGAAACTACTTCCCCTCTCACGTGAAACATGGCATAGTAGAAATGAAACTTTCCAGCTACAAAGGACCAACAATTGCACACATTAGGGTAAGCCTTCCTGGTGACAAAAGACCAACAATGCTTTTAATAACTGACAAGTATGGCGTTCTGATGGTTGATCATCAATGCTTTCAAGGAAAGGTCACGATCAAAAGGGGAAAATGTGAAAAGTTGACATAAGTAGAGCCATTTTAAAAATAGAGCCAGAGCAGCCATTTCAGAGGAACTGTCTGCATGTCTTACTCCTTAAAACTTTGGCTGTTTGAACTGGGCCAGACATTTGGACTGGGCCAAACCAGCATTATCTTCCAAACAACTGTTTGTAAAGCTAACAGGAAACCAGACATCTTGACCACAAAGAATGATGATATGGACTCTCTGAAGATAGAATCAGTAACCAGCCATGTATAACTGAAGAATAATGTAGCTATAGGCTTTTTTCTCTTCCTTTTCTTTTTTTTCCAAGTAATTACCTTTTGTTTCCCCTAAAAAACCTTCCTCTTTCACTCTGTAATTGAAACAATATTTGGGTTTCTACCTGAATCTGTGTTCACTGAATTGCAATTCTTTGATCCCAAATAAACTCTTTGCTTCTTAAACTCATTTCTGTTATTGTAGGCTGACAGTAACTTTTACTTATAGTAACTGATGGCAGCACAATTGCTATACTATAACATTGGTGACCACATGGCCATCCAAGAATAAAAGATTCTTCATCATCTGCCCTTTCATCCTTTCTCTTCCCAAACCACATGTTTCCATGAGCCAGGGCCTTTCTACCAAATCCCACTTCACTAATACAAACTACAATTCTGACACCAATTATAATATGTGGATTTTTCTCCCACATGAAGCAATTCTGTGACACCTGCTGGATGTCCTACAATTCAACTCAATTTTGACATCATCTACCTAGAGATAGCATCAGATTCCACAGATAAAGGGGCTCAGATCTACAAGACTGCCCCTCCCTGACTTCAAACGCCAATTGCAAGTCCAGATAGTCACCTGTGCTTCTGACCCACTGGATATAGATCAGAGGTTCCAACAGTCCCCTACTTGAGTCCCATTAATTTGCTAGAGTGTCTCACAGAACTCAGAGAAACATTTTATTTGCTGTATTACTTAGTTTATTAAGGATTCGTTACATAGGCAAGATTGATTAAATTGTTGGCCATTGGATTGATCCAACCTCCAGCCCTTCTCCCTTCCCTGGAGTTGAGAGAAGGGGTGGGACTGAAAGTTCCAACCCTCTAATCATAAGCTTGGCTACCCTGGCAACCAGTCCCTATTCTTAATTGTTTTCCAAAAGTAATCTCATTAACATAACAAAAGACAGCTTTTATCTCTTACATCACTTAGAAAATTCCAAGGGTTTTAGAAGCTCTGTGTGCAAGGAACTGGACAAAGACCAAATATATATTTCTTATTATAAATCACAACATCTCACACTTCAATAAATTATTTTTTTAAATGTATAGATGAAAGAAAAAGGTAGATCCTAGAAAAAGGTAGCTAGTGTCTTAGGAAATGCCAGAATCTGCTCAGCTGTCCTGGCTTAGTTTCCTAGAAACAATTAAAAACATCAGTAAATTTAGGGGAAAAAAGATACTTCCAACATGAGGTGATGGAAGAGCCATGAAGTTCCTTCCAGTCTTAAAAGATTTGCGTTATGAGATAATTAAGGTAAATAAACAGTAAAGTGTAATTGTTTAAAACTAAAACTAGAAGTGTAGCCTGAAAATTTTCTTCACTTCAGAACTCTACTCAGTACTCTATCTTTAAATTCGCAAGGTGCCTTACATATAAAGGCACACAAATGCTAAACACATTTTGAAACTATATAAAAAAATCTAGAAAATGGTAAGTAAAATTTAGGCTAATGGTTACCTGCTACAGTGTGGAAGTAGGGAGGGAGACAGGTGGGACTAGAAAAAAGCACACAGAGAGAATCAAAGATGTTCTGTTCTTCAACTGATGGTGGACACATGGCCACTGATTCGTTATTATTTATATCTTACCAATTTGCTACAAACCCTTATTTGTAAATTTTCAATATTTTATTACATTTTAAAAAAAATTTTTAATGAATGAATAAATTTCAACAGGATAGCCAGTATTTTTAGCATATTACTAATATTCTGGCTTTTTAAATTTTCAGAGAGTTTATTTTTAAAATAATGGACATTTTTATTTTTTTTACTCTCAACTTCCATGTGACATAAAGTGTTAAAAATTTAGTGACTTTTATACCTGATTAAAGTGTAAATACAAGTGACTTGCTCACAGTCACCTACCTGGAGAGTTAGCTAGGTCAACTTAAGTTTTGTTAGTTACAGGCCACTGGATGCTCTTGTGTGTTTTAATTGCCATGAACTTCAACACTGTAAAATGAGTAATTAGCTTGTCCAGCAACTCAAGCTTGGTCCACGCATGGAACAGGAGGTGAAGAATTTTATCATTATACCTATTCTCAAGCCAAAACAATCACCTGTGTATACAATATTTAGATTAGTGAAGAAGTGACTTAGAGTTAACTACTTTAAAAAAGTTGCTTTTCAGTACTTTGCAATTGGGATCCATAAATAGGCCATTGAACTTTATGAAGAGTTATTCAGAGCTAAGTTACCTTTGGTTGTTTTCATCCCAAATCAGTTTTGCAGGATTTCTATTTTACTTCCCAGTGATGCATTGTTCTTCTGCAGTCAGTCCTGGAATAAGGTTTCACTGACCTCTCTAAAACAACTGAGAGAATTCCAATGCTGTTTCAGTGTATTTCAACCAACTCCAACTAAGTTAAGAACTTTATTTTATTATCTTTATTTTCCTTTAAAAATAAGGGTTTATCTTCAAGGAAGGAAAGTAAAAGTGATACCGAGAAAGATTTTAAATTTATTAATCACACCTGTGTTTTAACAGGCTGCCTTCTCCTTTAATCCAGTTGTTTCTAAAATGGGGAGAGTTGGTTAATTTTAAGAAGATCCTAGTGGCTGAAACCAAAATTGTGTACTAATATAATCAGATGACATCCGAATCCAAGAATTTGCTCCCATCTTTAATTTATTCTGGTGCTTAAGGTTTATTTTCTCTTTAATGTTTCTCCATATTTCATTATTTTTTGATTAGAAAACCTCTGTAATAAAGAATGTTTTTGTTATTTTATATCTAATCAATATACAATGACTTTTATTTACAATTGAGAAGGTTGGACATGAATTGATGCGTATTCATCATGGTGCATGGGAAGTTATCAATGTAATGCTCATTAGAATTAGCAGGAAAATGTGACAGTTCTTGTTTATTACATTAAATATTTACTGCTGATTGGTCTAGTTACATATATAGTAGAACAAAACTATTTACATAAACTACTTTTCAGGTATTTAAGAATGTTCTATTTTCTCATCCTATAACCAGAAGGATTCTTTTAGAAGCTGTTTTGCCAGAGACATTGAACGTGTGCAATAGCCTTGCAAGACGATCAGTCTCACATGCTCAGGAGGGTGGCCCTGCTCCTAACTTCACCTTTTATCTGACTTTCACTCATTTTGATAATAGATATAATTAGCTTTATGGATTTGGGGGATTTTCACTTTTGTCATTACAAGTAAACCAGGGTACTTTTAGCAATTTTTCTGTTACGTTCTAAAAACCTCTTTTTTTTCAGGAATAGAACTAATATTTCATCAAGTGATGTTGGATTCCTAGGATACGATTATTTATGGGGGGAAAAAAGGAAAGAAAATGAGAACTCTTATTTCATGTTCCCAACAGCTCTGCTGATAACTAACATGTTGACAATAGGCAAGCCAGTTAACGTAAGCCTAAAACATTTTGTCCAAAAACAGTATTACTGTCTCATTTTGAAAATGCTTAAGCTAGTCTATGATAGTCAAAAAATCAAGTGCCCTCCCCAATGGGTAGGATCTTGCACCCTCATCCCACTACCTGCAGCCAACTCTGCCTCAAGGACAGAGAACAGGCTGCCTTTCCTGGGATCCCCAGGAGACCTAACAGGACCAATCAGGGAGGAAGTTTCACTCTCCAGTGAGGCAGTGGGAGCAGAGCTCAGCATGCTGTCTCTTGGGACCAGACAGACCCGGATCTTGCTCAAGGCCCACCACTTAGAAGCTGTTTGACCTTGGCAATGATTCAGCACGTCTATGCCTCAGTTTTCTCATCTGTGAAGAGGAATAATAATAAGGTTGTTTGAGAATTTAATTAGGCAAATCATGTGAAGAGTTTAGGGCACTGTCTGGCATAGAGTAAGGACTCAATAAATGCTAGCCATAAATATAATTATTACTGATATTGCTATTATCTATGACATATTCTTTGTGTGCTGCCTACCATATGCAAAATTTGAATTCTCCTCTTCTCCCAGGCCTTAACAAATGCTTGGGAATGCCATACAACGTATCTAAATGTCCAGTCAACCTCACAGAGATGATCAGTTGCAAACTAAATGAATATGTTCTGAAGAGACATGTATAGTCATGGGACAATAATCATTCTGTAAAAAGAGATTTATTTATAATCTCTGAGTAGGAAAGATCTTTCTAATTCTGCCTCAACATGTATAAGCCATAAAAGAAAAATAAATTGATGTTTTACTAAATCAAATAAAAAATTTTGTGTGGCATAAATCACCAAAGAAAAACCAAAAGACAGATGACAAACTGCGGGAAAATATATTTGAAATTCAATCACAAAATACTAATGTCTTTGATATATACTTTATTATAGAAAAAGACCAAGAATTCAGTAAGGAAAAAAAGAGAGAAAGGGAAATGAAAAACAGAATTCAGAAACCAAGAAATACAAATGTGTCTTAAACCAAAGGATTCTCAATCACAGTAGGAAAATTCTAATTAAAGCTACTGAAATACTGTCTCTTATCCACCAGATTCGTGATGTCTGAAGTTTGATGATACACGCTACCGTTAAGAGGCACCTTTGACATTGTTAGTGTGCCAGACATTTGCGAAACCCGTGTGGAAGGAAATCCAGAATTATATATCACAATTGTAAATGCATATTCCTTTTGCCCCAATAATCCTACTTCTGGATATTTAACCCACTTATACTTGCAAAAATATGAATTGACATATGAATGAATTTATTCATTTCAACATTTTAAATAAACAGATAATCAAAAATTAACCCATATTCATCAATAAGGCATTGCTTAAGTAAATTGCGGTCAAGTTACATAATAGTAAAAGTATCATACATTTGTTAAAAAAAATAAAGAACATCTGTATTTACTAATAAGCAAAGACATCCAAAGAAGCAAGATTTTGTAGAGGGTGTATGGTATGTCATCATTTTGTTTAAAATAACTGGAGGAAGATTATATATTAGTGTTTTTATAAGCATACATATTTTAGGAGAATACATAAGACACCAAGAACTCTAATTAGAGTGGTCTTGCCAGGGAATCCCGTGTGGCTCAGGGTCCCCAGGGTCCTTGGTGAATTCAAGTGTTCACCGCTTGCAACTGTTCTAAGTTGTCGGTGTGTGACACAGGAGCTGCCAAATAGTTTGACTATTATTCCTGAGCTTGTTGCCAAAGTTGCTGGTGATAGAAAGGAACTTGAAGATCGCCCACTCAAACCCTGCCTAGTCTGGAGGAAGGTGCTGAGTTCTCAGCTTGGAGAAGCTGTGTCCCCTCTGTGCCATCTCCTCCCATCTCAGCTCTCAGTGACATCGTCTCCACAGCCTGACTTCACCTGGGCAAGAGTATTTACACCACAGAACTGGCAAATGCCACAAATCAAGGCTTTTTCTTTTCTGAAAGCCAGTTCCTTAACATTTAAGCAGCACCGCACTGGAAAATACTATTGCACAAGGTAACAAACTGCAGCATTGCTGAGATGAGACTGTAGATTTATCACTCCAATCGCTCCGGTTTTCTGCTAAACCAGGCTGCCTGCTGCTGCAGGAATCCAATCTAAACTAAGAAGGGGATTCTACACGTGCTGACTACAATGTAACAATGCTTTGCAGAACCTGGTGAAGCTGGAATTGAAAGTATCTGTCAGAGAACAAATCACAAAACAGGGAAGGATAGAAGTAAGAAAAAGGGTCCCGGTGGATGCTAAGGAGGGAGCTCTGGAGCTGATAAGGCCCCTCTAACGACAGGATTAAAGGGAATGTATATTAATCTGGCTTTAAGGTTACTGTTCAGCAAAGAGCTGATTGCTGTGGTCTGATCAAACGACACAATAGTATCACAAGACCTGTTTGCTCCTAAAGTTTGTAGCATTGTGAGAATTTCCTAGTTGCACAGGTTTCTGAGTGTACTGTCCTTTCTGTGATTTCCTTAGATTATCACATTTCTTCATGAAAGGGGAGCAGCCTACATCCTTCATATACCGCCATTGAAACAATTTCTAAGTCATGAACTCAAGTCATTACAAATAACTCCTCGAGACAGCTGCTATCCAAGTTACAATGCTACTACACAGATATTCAGGTTCCATTGAAAAGGAAGGACACTATCTTCAGAAAATTTGTTCTTTGAATCCAGTGGTTATAACTGTCAAAAAAAATATCTGGAATACAAGAATTTAGTTAGGCAAGCTTTATTGCTCACACAGTTTGCAGACCAGGGAGAGGAGGCCTTCAGCAGCAAACCAAGAGTACACTCTGGGAGAGCAAAGAAAGGGAGTGCTTTTATAGAAAATGTTTCCGCCCAGGTTCCCACTCTGGTCCACATATGCAAGTGAGGGATGCAAGCCAGGTTAGTCCTGATTGGCTGGTGCAGGTCACAATTTTATTGGTGAGGTCCAGCTGGCAGTTAGGGGCTTTAGTAAAATCACAGAAATTTGGCAGAGTCAAGGTTTAAGAGTGCATTCTGTCATTTTCTGAGAACAGAATATGTGACTGCATCCCAGTCCCATCATGGTCATTTGACTCCATTTTGTTTTTAGGTGCCAGTTAGCCACACACTCCACATGGTTCTCAGGGGTCTTCTTGATTCCTTTTTATTTCACATAATGTTACACTAAACTTCAAGGAAAACTTTAAGTTAGCCAGAGATTAATGTATAGTGAGTGATTTTATTCCTTTAACATCAGGATGAAACAAAATTCAAAGGTTACTCCTGAAATTTAGGCCATCTATGCAAAATGAGATATTACATGAATTACACAGAGAATTCCAACTCAAATCCCCAGTAATTTGATCTGGAATCACACAAAAAGCAATCTTTTAGAGCACTGATCTCCAAACAGAACTCTGAAATATGTTGAGCATATACTCCCAATATATATAAAATTATTCATAAAATTATACACATGCAGTGTTGCACTGATTGTATATATTATTAAAGGTATACAAAACCAATACCTTAAGATAGCATAAAAATAAGTATATATATACACACTTCCTTCCTGCATCACAGCAACCATCTTGCTGATGCCCTGGGGGTAAACATGATGTTTTGGAAAGCAACCCAGGTGGTTCCTGCATCATGCTGTAAGCAGCAGTTTAGAGTCTGGGTGTTTATTACATATCATCTTTGGTTGGTCCTCCAGTGACTTTTCAATTTGTAGTCATATTCATTTGTCTGAAGAATTAAATCACTTGAATTTCTTGCTACAGGAAGGAAAAATTTTAAAGAATTTCTTTCTCCCAATACTTACAATGTTAGATATCTATAATCTTTTCCTTGGGAAGAGAAAAAAAGCTCAGTGGAACATTTGAACAAAAAAATTTTTCAAAAAATCGTTCAAAAACCTTTATTTTCTTTGGTTTTATTTCCTGAAAACTTAAGGAGATTTATTAAGTAAAATATTTATAAAACAAGAAAAAAAATCTTTTCCAAATGGAAAGCATTTATCTGACACAGAGCAGACAAAAGCTACACAAATCTTTAAAAAGATTCAATGTTGGGGCCGACCTGTTGACACAACAGTTAGGTTCACTCTCTCCACTTTGGCAGCTCCAGTTTCATGGGCCCGGATCCTGTGAACGGACCTATGCACCGCTTATCAAGCCATGCTGTGGCAGGCATCCCACATATAATGTAGAGGAAAATGGTCATGGATGTTAGGTCAAGGCTAATCTTCCTCAAAAAATAGAAATAAATAAAATAAAAAGATTTGATGTTTTCTGGGAGATATAATATATGCTTAAATCATCCCTATCATCTACATATGTTTAAATCATCTTTTATTAAGTAATGTAATTCCAGATGAATTGTGGAATGAATGATTACTTAGTTTCAGAAATTTGTGCCGTATTGTAATGTGTCCAATTTCAATATAAGCTATTTTATTTGAATATATACATTTCATAAAATGTGTTTAAATCTGTGTTCCAATATCTGCATTTAAACTTTCCACCCATGTTCTTTGAAATGTTCAATTAAAAAAAAAAATCAGTGCTTGAAGCTCTTATTAAGTTGAGGAGAAATAAATCTGAGAAAGTAAAGGAGAAAACTTGAAAATCCTTTATTGAAAATATTTTTCACCTGGTAGAAAAATTATAGCAAAATTTTTTTTGATCTCTGATGTCTCTGTTTAGTAAAAAGAAATGGAAAGAAAGAAGAAAAGGAAACAGGAAGCATTAGACCAAATACCTCTATTTGAATATTCAGAGAGACTAAGACCTTCAAAATTATTCTTTAAAAGATATTTCTTTTAATTTTTAAGAAGATGTGAGGATTTTTATACTTAATTAAGTAGTTTTCTGTAGCTAGGCTGCTCGTTTAAGTCCAACTTATATTTTAAAGTAATTAAACATTTTACTGATTTCTGTGGAAACCCTTACTAACTTGAGTACATTATACATTAATATATATAGTCTATAGCACTTTAAATGATTATAATATTCAGTAGTTTGAATATAAGCATTGGTTATATTGGTAATCCCTTCTAAGAAAAATACAAAATCCAGAGATCATAAGAGAAAATTTGGATAAATTTGACCACACAAAATTCAAAAATAAATCTCTGTATCACATAAAGAATACCAATTAAAAATAATTTTAGCCAATTTACTATGTATTTATTATATATTTTAACAGTTATATTAGTTATCATATGCTATATGCTAAAGAAATACTCATTAATTTAGTCCTCACTGACAAAAGTATGACAGTGTTCAAAAATGAAACGAGTTAAAGCTCATTCCTCATTAAGGACATTTACATTTTTTTTAAAAAAAATCAAATTTAACTATCAGACTAGCAAAGCTGTAAAAGTTTAACATTATACGGTATTAACAACAAGGTAGAAATAATACACTTTCTCATGTACATTTATTTTTTTTATTTTTGAGGGAAATACAACAATAACCACAAAATACTTAAATGTATATCCTCTTTGATCCAGCAATTCCAAGTTCAGGAATTTGTAAGAGCAATGTAATCAATGTATGTAGCTAATAAACAATGAAAACAAGGAAAGAGAAAATCCACCCTTCACGTCTCTCAGTCAGAGCCTGGATAAGTAAGTTATGGTATACTCATAGAATTGAATTCTGTACAGCTATTAAAAAGTGAAATTCTGTATTATATTTACTGCTATGAAAAGATTTCTGAAATACATTGTAGAGAGAGAAAAAATAAACCACAGAACCATGTGCTCCTCATGTGTGCCGGGCGTGGAGCATGGCACGGTCACCCTGGTCTGGGCTTCAGCCCTCTAAGTGAGGCCCAGGGTCAGGCATGGAGGAGACATTCATTTTTCATCACATTAACTTCTGCACTGTCTGAAGTTTTACTATCAACGTATGTGATGGTAATGAAAACAAACCAATATGGATAATTAAGGTGCTGAGGGGTATCTCCTCTGGAGTGTGGCCTACCTCCCCTCTACTGAGATTGGACACGGTGCCATGGTTATGCTATTTGACCCACCCCCACGGCTAACCAGAGATGACAGACAGAACCAGAGATGGAATCTTGATTTTACCTGACCCAATCAGATTCTCTCATTTAAGGAATTTGTAATTGAGACAGCAACTGGTGGCCATGAAATTGTTGTTTAAACTGAGCTGTATAACTGGTTGAAAGCAGCCATAATATTTCCTATGTACAAACAGAAGCAAACTAACTGGGAGGAAGATAGAGGCAGAGAAAAGTTGAGATGGATGACGAGAGAGAGAGAAAAAAAGAGAGAGAGAGTGAGAGAGAGGGAGGGAAGAAACCACCTTGAAGGGGAAGGAGCAGGAAGCAGAGGCCAGGCTGCCCAGACAGAAGGAGAGTGGCCCCAGGCAGCTGGAGGGAGGTATTCTGTTTCTAAATCTCCATTTTCTAGTTTCACTCCATGGATCCAGTTCCTCAAGCCTGACTGCCTTTCTTTTCTATTGGGTTACCCTTTATCCTTTTAACAAATTCCTTTTCTCTTTAGACTAACACAGGTGCATTTCTGTTCTTTGAGACCCACATAACCCTGACTAAGCATGCAGCATTGCTTTTTTTGATACTTTGCTGCTGATTGCCAACTAAAGCTTGTTTTTCTCCAGCCCTTTTTTCTATTACAAAGCTTAAATTCCATCTCTGAGTATCGAGTATCTTAAAGGCAGTGTCTAGCTAGAAACTTGAATTACATTTAACTAAAATTGATATATTTATCTTTTTTCTCAAAATATATCTCCCCTCACAAATCTCCCATCTACTGAAGGCTGCTACAGTCTTATCCCAACTTAAATCTCAAGTTATCTTTGAGAACTTGCATTGTCTCATTTTCTTCAGTACATGGGGAATCACGATACAGCTGATTCTACTTTACAAGTGTGTCTCACTTTCTTACCATTTCTTCTGCCTCGGTTGGTCCAAGCTAGACCATTGAAAAGTCTTCTAGTGGTCACCATGGTTCAGTTTTCTCTCCCCTAGCTAAAGTTTCCTAAAAAGATACACTAACTATTTTCTCAAAAATTTTATTATATTATTATAATTGATAGATTGCCTATAATGGGTCAAGACTTAGATTGGTTGTTGGGGATTAAATCAGAGAACAAAATAGCAAAACTTCTTTCAAGGAAAAAGACTGATACCAAGATAAACACTCTATTTCATTTAAGCTAAGGTGCTCTCTTTTATAAGATACAATAAAAGAAAAATTAAATTATAACAGATTAGCTAAAATGCTATGGATTGTAAGAGCATCCTGATTTCAGAACTGTGAAAAGCATGAAGAAATGCGTATTTAAAATTGATGAAATATATAACATGATATGCAAACTAGCAATAAGTGGACAAGTGTGAATTGAAAATTAAATGACCAGAAGGTAGAGAAATGTCTGGGTGGAGTCATTGACAAGCCAGGCAAGTCCTCAAAGAGAGGCAGACAAGGGAGAAAAAAACAGAAGGAAATGTCTGGTCTGTGTAGAACAGCTGTGTGGATATTGGAGGGAAAGAGAATCCCTAGCGTTCTCCAGAAGGAATAGCATGTGCAGGAGCCCTCAGGCTGGAAGGAGCAGCATTTTTAAGGAGCAGCTGGTCATTGGGCTGAGCAGAGTGTGCAGTGAGGAGAGTGGTCAGAAAGAATGAATAATGAAGTCATATGGCACAGGGTCCTATAAATGAAAGAGAGATTTGAGTGCCTCCTCTGAGTGAGGCAGAAGTCACTACTTAGTTTTGATCAGACTTTTCACTTTACCAGGATCACCTTGGTTGAGAGGAAGCAAGGGAAGTTAGAGGTCAGTTGCAATAATCCCAGTGGAAAATTATAGTGACTTGTACCAGAGTGGTTGGATGAAATTTTCACTAAACTGAGATAGAGAGAAATGTGAGATGAGGAAACTTGGGGACCAGTATCAGATTTTCAGGTGTGGACAGGCAGGTTAAATTTTCAATGTCTATAAGGATATCCAATTGAAAGTATCACTAAAGCAGTTGGATAAAACAGTCTAGAAGTCAAGGGAGAAAACAAGAGTGAAGATGTAAATCTGGGAATCATCAGTGTGCAGGAGGCAATTGAAGCCATGAGACTGGGTGAATCTCTTTTGGAGTGAGTATAGATCAACAGAAAAGAGAGTCAAGAACTAAGACCAGAGGCAGTGCAGGGTTTTGAGGGTAGGAAAATTGGTAGGGCCCAGCAAAAGAGACTGAGAGAGAGAACAGAGAGGCTGGAGGAAGAGAGGGCAGGAAAAGGGAAGATAAGTGAAGGTAAGGGGAGGAGAGGAGGGGAAGTGAAGAAAAGGGAAGAAAAGAGGAAGTAAGGGAGGGGAAGGAGGGCAGGGGAGGGGAAGAAAAAGGAGAAAAATAAAATAAAATAAAAATCCCCAAACAAAACCTAAAATAAAAACAAACCAACCAAAAAATAAGCAAGTGTGATATGCTGGGAGCCAAATGAAAAAAGTGTTTCAAGAAGGAGAGAGCAATCACCATGCCAAATGTTGCTTACTGGACCTCAAGATGGGGCCTGAGACTTACGGATTGAATTTAATGATGTAGAGTCATTATTGAACAATTTCCAGAGGCCAAACTGGAGTGAGTTTTACAAAAAAATTGGTGACCATCAATATGTACAACTCATCTCAGAAGTTTTTCCATTAAGTGAAGAAAACAAATGGAGTGGCACCTGGAAGGAAAAGATAGTTCTTTTGAGATGAGAGAAATCACAAGTTTTGATGAAGATGAGAGTGATCAGATAAAGAGGGAAAACCTGATAATGCAGGAGAACAAGTGAAACTTGTTCCAGACACTTAGGATGCAGTAGTACAGAAAGGAAAGCTCCCTGTGCTCCTGGGGGGAGGAAAGAGCCAATAAACAATAAACCCAATGTAATATGTTAGAATGGAATAGAATGAGCAAAAACAGTTGAGGTGGCGAGATCAGGAGTAACAGGTCATCTTCTTTGACTACCATCCTTTTTCCCTCATCCCTTTTCTATTTTCTGAAATCCTAGTAACTTCTGTAGTTTCAAAATAGAAATTTACTCTTCCACAATGAAACTCTTCCTGAATTTACCACACCTCGGGAATGTGATGCTCTCTCCATTCAATCCCCATAGCACACGGTGGCTAGTCACAACAAACCCCCATAGGCCATGGTGTGTTTTCATTCAGTTTCTTTTTGTAAATATATTATTTTCCTTACTAGACAATTACGTAGGTATGTTTAGAAACCACATTTAAATTTTTATCCCTCTAAGAAAATAATGATCTGTTTGCTAAGTTATGCTTTTTTACTGTAGTTTTGAGGAATGAAGCCCATATAAATGAGGATCACTTTCAGAACTCTAAATCTTTACAAGAGATTTGAATTGACTATAAATCCATACTGCCATTGTCTGCTTTTCATATACCTGGATGTAGGTATTCAAGAATCCCAAAATTCTCTGGAAAATAAAATTTTTTCCCAGGTTAATGATAGTCTTTCAGAACATTTATTCTACAGTAAGCAAAGTTTTCAAATTTTAACATATCTTTTTATTTCTTAATTTTTAAGCTGGTTACATACTTAAAAGTAATCTTTAGTATGTTTCTTGGAATATTTTTATCAACATATCAATCATGTAAAGTTAAAATAATAAATTATGTGACATGGAAGAACTGTTCTTAAATTACATAATTTTAAAAACAGTCTTTTTATTTCATATACTTTTATTTTCCATTTAACACATTTTCATGTATGAAAAATTTTATGTACTTTATATAATTATAAAATAAGAAAAGCATATCACTAAGAGGTACAATATATTCTACTCATCCATATGATGGATTGCATCCACCAAAATGGATGGAGATTTAATCCACACATTTTGAATTTGATAAAGGCATTACAGAACAATTGAAAGAGAAAGTACTTAAAGAATGGGCTGACTGGATTTGAAATCGTCCTAAAAACATGACCTTAGGCAAGAATTTACTATAACTCAGTTTCAGCTTTCTCATCTTCAAATTATGCATGACATTTACAGAATCATTACAAAATGTTTATAACAACATTTATTTTACAGAATGAGGTGATGTACACACAGATCACCCAGATCTTTTCCTAGCATAGAGTACGTGATCATCAGCTCTCAGTTCCTCTATCTTCCTTCTTTTTGAGCATCAGTTCTCATGAGATATACGTTCAAAAACTGACACATAGGAGGCACTCAATAAATAATTGGCAAGTGAATGAATAATTTTAGCAAATGATACTTGTAAGTGGAGAAATTTTAGCATATTTCAGAGTTTATGTCAGGCCCAAGTGCTATTCACATTCAAGATATCTATTAAAGGAGTTCTAATTGAAATAAAATACAAAACTATGGATTTATTTCATTGTCCCTGAAAGAAGTTGAATGTATAATGCATCTTCTTTTATCCTTTGCTTGGTTTCCATGGAAACTAGTTTGGAAGTTGAGATTTTCATGTGTTTAGCACAGACAGCTACTTTTATTACTTCTATTTCCTTGACTTAGCAATATGGGAGTTACTCAAAGAATAAGAGGTATGGAGAATGAATATATCTATATCGATATTGACATCGATATCTATATCTATATCCACACTTACCAAACAAATGATATCAGCAAATTACCTTCAGGTCTGTCCTGTAGGGTTCCTTCCATTTCTACTTTTTCACTAGATAGTGACTGCCTCCAAGCAAGACACCTGTCTTAGTTGATTGTCCTCATGATGTCTGACACAGGCCTTGTACAAGGGTGAGACTTTAGATCTTCAAAGTGAATAAATTGGGCACCATAGATAATCACTTCTCTCACTTCTTTAATAAAAGGGATAAATACCTTCTATTTATCATTTGAAACTGCTACTACTAGCATCTATCATTTAACATTTTGGTTAATATCAGTTTACAATGATACGCTTAAAGTGTAGAAAGAAGCAACTCACAAAGAAATAAGGAACACTCTTATTATTAGGGCTCTTGGGGTACTACCCAGATCAGAAAATTTGTATTGCACTTTAGCAATTAAATCATTCTTTATGCATGAAGCATTTATGCTGACCACACTATGTGCCAGTCATTGAATAGGCACTGGGATGCAAGGATGAATACAGCACTGTTTCTGACACCAAGGGGTCTCTGATGTTGTTAGGGGAGGAAATGAGTAGAGCATAGACATGGGCTAAGAAAGAACAGCTCACAGAAGGGATATCTGAGCTGAAACTTATTAGGGCACATACACTAGCCAGGTGAAATGAAGTGGAGGGAATGGACAGATGGAAGGAACATTCTAGGTAGAAAAATACCATGAGAAATAATCCAAAGGCAAGAGAGAGCAGGATAAAATAAGAGTTTATTCCCAGTGTTGGTCTATATGTCTGTATCATAGATGAAAATGGGGAGTAGAGAATGAAGAGTCTGAGAAATAAGCAGAGGCAGGAGCATAAAGGTCCTTACAAACATGCTAAGATGTTTGGGCTTCACCCTGAGAGCTAAGGAAAAACTTTGAAGCATATTAAGCAAAAGCAACAACCATACATGAATTTTGAAAGATATTTTCCATTATATTACTAGGAAAGGATTAAAAGAGGTGGAGACTGGAAGTAGGGAGACAAGCTAAAATGTTTTAGACAATCTCAGTAAGAGCTGACACTGGCCTAATCTAGCGCAGGAGCCATGGTTACAGGGAAATGTGGGTGCAGAAATTAAAATGCAGTTTTGTGACTGAATGCAGAACAAGGAAGAGGAAGAGTCACAGTGAGGCTTCTTAACTGAAAAACCAGGGTGATGCTCTCAGGGGAATAGGAGCACTGAAGGGGAAGCAAATTTAGGGGAGAAGACAACACGGTAAATTCAGGCTGGGATATGGCTAGTCTGAGGAATGCTTAGCAAGTTGGATGCATGTATCTGAAACTCTGAGTAGAAAACCAGGGCGGACATTCTGGCTTGTAGCCAACACTAGGTGGGTAGTCCATGAAGTCCTTGGAGGCACAGGAACTGCTTGGAGGGAATGTGCAGGACAGGAAGTAGATGGGCACCAGCTTTAGAATTAAAGAAGGGGCATCCACAAAGCAGTGGGGGGACTCCATGCAAGTGTTACAGGGTAGATATCCAGTAAAGGTTTGCTTGATTACATAGTTAATTCTAATCTAAAACAAAAGATCTGGGACTAAGGGCTTTCCAATCTTCTTTGGAACCAATAGAGAAAATCAAAAATACATATATTCCTAACATTGAACTGCACACAAAAATAATATAATCAAAGCCATTGTTTGAGCAGTTACCATGTGCCAGTCACTTCCTAAAAATCCCATACATATTACCTTGTGCATCTTATTATAATCTGGTGAAGCTTATGATTTCAATTTCGTCCATGAGGATATGTATGATCATAGAAGCAATACGTGTGTTTAATAATATAAGCCCTGGGTTCTATTCCTGACTGTACCACTAGCTGATGGCCTTGGACAACTTAAATGCTTTAAGTTACTAATTTCTCATAATTCATACACATGGTAATTAGGCATTACATTATATTTGTGCTACATTATTTTTATCATTGAGCAACTCACCTAAAGTCACAAAGCTTATCATAAATTGAATTAAGATTTGAATCCAAACAGAAAAATGTCCAAAACATATATCTTTAGTTATTAAACCCACCCCACTGCCCATCTTCTAAATCTTAAAAAGATTCTAAAACTATATGTATAGTAACCTGGGAAAACTTTTAGAGGAAATGTTATATGAAAAGTATTAGTGTTTTCTTTATAAGGAGTTCATATAAGTTAATAAAAATTGGGGCCAGCCCTGCAGTGACATGGTTTAGTTTACCCACTCCGCTTTGGTGGCCCAGGGTTTTGCCAGTTCGGATCCTGGGTATGGACCTGAGGTGGCATCCCATGTAGCAGAACTAGAAGGACCTGCAACTAGAATATATAATTATGTACTGGGGGGGTTTGGGGAGAAGAAGGGAGGGAAAAAAAGAGGAATATTGGCAACAGATGTTAGCTCAGGGCCACTCTTTAAAAAAAGAAAAGAAAAGAAAAGAAAAAAGAGTTGATGAACTCAATTAATAGATGGGCAAAAGATATAAACAGGCATTTTATTAGTGAGAAGTCATTCCCAGTAATCTAATATAACAAAAAAAAGGCTTCAATCTTTCTGGGAATCAAATAAATAAAAATTTAAACCACGATATAGGCAATTTTTCATGTACTAAAGTAACATCAGCAGTAAAAACAAGACCGTTCCACGTTCGTGATGATGTGGCTACACAGATTTGCTCTTATACCGCTTATCTGAACACTAACTGCCTCAATTTTGATATCTGGAATTTTGGCAATTTGTATCATGAGCCATGAAAATGTTTATACCCCTTGACATAATAATTTTACTTCCAGACTCTTTTCTATATCATCAAACATATTTATTATATCACCGAACATATTTATTATAGCATCATTTGTAACAGTGAACATTTGGAAACAACAAAATATCCAAAAATAGAAGACTTTAAAACACATTAGGATGCTTCTATATGATGGAATATTATGTAGTTATTCACGATCATAATCGTGAGGATTATTTAATAACATAGGAAAATCCTTAGAATGCTATGCTAAATAAAAGAGCAGAGCACAGTTTTGCCTGGACGTTATTATTACAACTATGTATAAAATGTGCATAGGAAGAAGTTTGATAATTAATGCAAAGAAATTTTAGCAAAGGCTCTGTTACAGTGCTAATAACAATATAACAATTTTGCCTATTTCTATTCATTTTCCAGATTTTTTAAAAATACATTAATTCTTTAAAAAACTTTTAAAGCAGGGGCTGGCCCCGTGGCCGAGTGGTTAAGTTCTCGCACTCCGCTGCAGGCGGCCCAGTGTTTCGTTGGTTCGAATCCTGGGCATGGACATGGCACTGCTCACCAAACCACGCTGAGGCAGCATCCCACATGCCACAACTAGAAGGACCCACAATGAAGAATATACAACTATGTAGCGGGGGGCTTTGGGGAGAAAAAGGAAAAAAGTAAAATCTTTAAAAAAAAACTTTTAAAACAGCTTATCACTTACAAATCTAATAAATATAATAGACAGTAACATTTTTTTTCTTTTCTAAGAATCCCCAGTAAAACTATTAGTTTTAGGGGAAACCTTAGTTGATGTATTTAAAAGCTAGTATTTTTTTAGCCTCTAATGAAGCATCCAATAAATAAACAAAAAGCAATCGATCCAGAAAAAATGTTATCTCTGGACTGCTTAATATGGGAATCAATTAACTCAGAATTTCCTAATACATCAAAAGATTAAAACAAAATAAAGGAATAAGTAAACCAAAATTTACAAGGAAAAATTGTTATTTTAAAAAATTTTACTGTTCAGCTCTTTTTGAAGGAGCAATTATTTCATATTAAATACTTGGGACAACCCTTAGTCACAGAAGAAATGACTTGCAACTGAAGCTCATTGAGTGGTTTACTTATTAGTTTAAAAGGCAAGGAGGAAAACTCAAGTACTAGCAATTTAGTTAAACCCTACCATGCATTTAGCTGATAAGCCAAAAATAAGTCAGAAAAGAGTTTGGGGAGCCCATTCTTTCTAAACAGTCTTCATATTCCTTTCAATGGGATATATGTACAAAGAATTAATTATTCTTTCAGTACTCCTTGAACAACTATCAAAGCCAATGATGTAGTGGGATTAGGTCTAACAATAGGAAGGGCTAAGTTTACTAAATCTAAATCAAGTCGTGTTAACTCTCTTCAGAATTCTAAAACACCTATTTGAGTATAATATTTGCATTTGTAACACAGCTTTATTCCTGTAGAAAGATTTTTTAAGTTCGAAATAAGCTCAAAGAAACTTAACTGTGGAAGAAAATATGATTGGAATTGATTCTTTTTGCTAAATTTCTGTAGTTAAAATACACATCGGCAGCCTTTCTATGGAGGGAAGCTCAATACATGAATGAGAAAGTGCTCAGGTTCAGGTCACAAGGGAGTCATCTAATATACTATAGAAACAGATGCATAAATGCCTTCATCTGACCGGGTGTAACTTTCTCTTAGGAAATTGTTTAAGCCCTGAGAGAGTTTAGTAGATTGGGAATAAATTACAATCAGATTCAATATGTGACTCATTAACGGCATTCCTACTGATTTGCAACTGCTGCATATTAGGAAAGTAAGATGTGGAGAAAGGTAAGAGTGAAACCAGATTAGAGAGGGTCCAGATTTTGCTTTGTGACCTTGGGGAAGTTACTTAACATCTCGTATACTAAATTTCCTCATCCATGAATTATTAATAATAATATTCACCTTGAAGAATGTCCTAAAACTTAAATGATATATAAAAAGCGATTTGCTCACAATGCTTCCTCTGCCAATTTTAATTCTCTGCCTCAAACTAATTAATAAATTAAAACACTTCTTTCCAGAGACTCATTTCTACCAGGTAACAGTATATGGAGAAAGAATAAGTTTGGGAATGACTTAGTGGTACATATTTTTAGTCAATTTAGAAAAACATCAAGGCTAACAAGAAATTTCTCTCATGAGATGTTTTCCCAGGTATAAAGATTGTGAAATATAGCAAACATTATCTGCCACCAACACAGCCAGAATATGCTCTTGCTTTTACTCTCTCTCTGGAAATTCTATTAAAAATATACTCTTGGGGCTGGTCCCATGGCCGGGAGCTTAGGTTCGCGTGCTCCGCTGCAAGTGGCCCAGTGCTTTGCTGGTTTGAATCCTGGGTGCGGACATGGCACTGCTCATCAAGCCATGCTGAGGCAGCATCCCACATGCTGCAGCTAGAGGGACCCACAATGAAGAATATACAACTATGTACCAGGGGGCTTTGAGGAGAAAGAGGAAAAAAATAAAATCTTAAAAACATACTCTTTACATTGACTTTAAACCTTTATTATTCCATAGTTTTTCCAATGGTGTTTATAAATCTATACCAACTTAAGCTCATTCTTTTATTCATTTGATAATTCCTAAAGATTTGAAAACATATACCAAAAGTATTTGTCCTCTATTTTTTCATGTAAATTTCACAGTTGTTTCAACAAGACTTCCACACTCGACTTCATCCTGTTTATCCATTTCTAGAGGTATTCTAATGTGTTAAGCTCCCTTCCAAAATTTTGCACATCCATTGGATGGAAGACAGTAAATAGTGTTCTAAAGAGAGATGAACACCTTAGAATTATTGCTAATTTCCCATGTCCTGGAAGGAATACTTGCATTCTGTATTCTCAACACATGCAGCAGCTTAAGTGTAGTTTAGCCTATTTACCTAGAAAATTCCATCGTATAATTTTCAGTCTATTGTTCCACTTTGTCAAGATTCATTTAATAATCTGATTCTATATTCATAACATTAGCTCCTACACCTGCCTTTCTGTATCTATAGATATAGTAACATATGTTGTCATCGCACTGAAATGCAGCAATGCAGCAATGCCATGCCTAGCTATTTCTCCAAGAGAACTAACATAAATGTCCACAAAAATATTTGTCCACAAATGTTCCCAGCAACTTTATTTATAATGCCACAACCTGGAAACAATCCAAATGTCTCTGAACAGCTGAACATTTTGTGGTATGTCCATACAGTAGAGTGCTACTCAGCAGTAAATAGAAATGAACATGGATGAATCTCAAAAAATATACTGAGCAAAAGAAGTCACACACTTAAGCAGATACTATAGGATTCCAGTTAGAAGAAATCTGAGAAAAAGCAAAAAAAATCTATAGTTGTAGAATTCAAAACAGTGATTGCCCACTGAGGTGCTGGGATAGACTGAGGACCAAGATAAAGAAGTTTTCTGAGGTTCTGGAAGTACAACTGTTCTTTATCTAGTTTACACACAGACACACACACACACACAATGTCAAGATTTATAGAATTGTGCATTTAAAGAGGGCATTTAGGGGCCAGCCAGGTGGCATAGTGGTTGTTTGCATGCTCTGCTTTGGTGGCCCAGGGTTCGTGGGTTCAGATCCCAGGTGTGGACCTACATACCACTCAGCAAGCCATGCTGTGGTGGAAGCCCACATGCAAAATAGAGGAAGATTGGCATGGATGTTAGCTCAGGAACAATCTTCCTCAAGAAAAAAAGAGGAAGATTGGCAACAGGTGTTAGCTCAGGGCCAATCTTCCTCAACAACAACAAAATACACATAAAGGGAAATTTATTGTATAAAAACTATATTTCATTAAACTTGACGTTTTTTGTAAGAAAAAGATGGGAATAACCTAAATATTCACCAGTAGATGGATGGATAAACAAATTCTTGTATATTCATATGACAGAAGACTATACAGCAATAAAAAGGAACAGACTGCTGATATACGCAATCCATAACATAGATAACTCTCCAGAAACTTGCTGAGCAAAGAAGCCAGGCACAAAGAGAATACTGTATTTGCTTGCACTTGTAGGAAGCTTAAGAACAGGAAAAGATAATTTGTGTGATAGTGGCTCCTCTGTCAGGGCAAATATGTTTCTCAAAATGTATTCAACTGTGTACAGAAGATCTGTGCTTTTCACCCAAACTAAGGCAAGTTTATTACAAGGTTGAGGTATGTGCATGTCATTTTTAGTCAGTGCTTTTAATAAGTCACTAATTCCTAGTTCTAATTACATCAGGTAAGAAATTCTACTTTTCTCTCATCTTACAGAGATTGCCAAATGCAGATCTATGGATGAGCTACATCAGAATCACTTTGGATGTTTACTAAGAAAACAGGTTTTTGGGTGTATATTGTTCTTGATCTTAGGGGGAAAGCTTTTAGTCATTCACCAGTAAGTATGAAGTTAGCCGTGGGGTCACCCTTTTTTAGTTTCATCTGTACTGTGTTTCTATCATAATAAGGTGTTGGACTGTGTCAAATGCTTTTTTGGGCACCAATTGCCATGATAGTGTGTTTTTTGTTCTCTATTCTTTGGTATGGTGTAGTACATTAATTGATTTTTGAATGTTAAACTACCTTGCATTTGTGGGATAAATCCCACCGTGTCAGAATGTATAATACTTTTTACACATTCTGGTTTCCTATTAGGTTGTTAAGGATTTTGTATCTACAGTCAGGCACCACATAACAATGTTTTGGTCAATGATGGACTGCCTGTACAACAACGGTCCCATAAAATTAGTACCATATAGCTAGGTGTGTAGTGGGTTATACCATTTAGGTTTGTGTAAGTACACTCTATGTGTTTGCACAACAATGAATTTGTCTAAAGACATATTTCTCAGACCATATCCCCATTGTTAAGTGACACATGACTGTATATTCATAAGAGATACTGGTCTGCAGCTTTTCTTTTCTTGTGATGTCTTTGTCTGCTTTGGGGCTTTTTTCTGCTTTTTTTTTTTTTTTTGGCCTGTTTATTTGATTTATCTCCTTGCTATCTGGTTTATTATTTGGTTAGTGCCTTAGCTAGATTGTTCAGTGATTTTTATTTCTGTCACAGTGTGCAGGATCTGAGGTCACTCCTCAGGAGGCCTAGCCTTGGACATGTGCATGGCCAGCTTGGAATGACAGTGTTCTTATTGGGGTTCTCTTTGACTGTCTCTAGTCTCCTTGTTAAATTGGCTGCCTCTGAGGCCATCACACTAGTTGTCAGCCTCCACTAACTGCTGGCTGGTTGCTCTATTGTTATCAATAGTGCCCTGGGGCATAAACCTCTCCACAGTTGGATCCAATCAAATTCAAGCTTCTTTGTAGTAGTAAGTTTTAGGCCAGTTTTTGAGGCTTGTTCCAACCCCAGGAAGGATTTTCTTACAAATTTCTTTCCCTGGTTCTCTCTGGTAACCAACTGACTATGGGTTAGCCTGTTGCTTTCATGGAGCTACAAGCCTGCTCTTAATTGCTCGCCTCCAAAATCTCTATGCTTTTCAATATCATCCCTAGGCTTGAGCTTCCACATGTATTTTTCCAAATTAAATTCATTCTCTTAGGGAGAACCTCAGTGCTCTCTGTTCTCACAGCCTGCCTCTCCTCCTGGACAAAACTTCTGAGCCACTGCTCTGAGGCACAGGACAGTGGCTCTCTTCTCCCTGAGTTTTTCTTGGCTTATCTCTACTGGTGTGGAACCTCTACCCTATGAGCAGAATGTGGAGAAGGTGGGGGGGGGCAAGTATTCTCATCCTTCTGCTCCTGGGATAGAGTTTCTGCCTTACGAGTGGGAGCTATGTGAAGGAAGGGAGCCCCTGATTTCTCAGCCACTCTTAGGAGAGGGAGACCCATGTTCTTAGCTGTACAAGGCAGGAGTAGAGCTTCTATCATTCTGAGCTGATGGGCGGAATGGGTAGGTCAGGGATCAAGTGCCATGTTCCCTCACTCTTCATACTGAGATTTAGTAGATTTTCTTGAATAAATTTCTCCATTTGCTGAATGTCCTTAGGACAACGTACAGAGACTTTAGGTGTTTTTCCTATATTTGTCACTACTTAGGTTTGTTTCATGGACAGATGGTCTGTGGAACCCCTCATATTGCCTTTTGGCAGTCAAGACACCGATTTTCTTTTCATCTTATGTGACTATTTGTTTGTTTCTGGCTTTCTTCTTGGGGTATTTCTTGTATACTTTTCAAAAAAAGTTCTACTTTGCCTATAAAATAGAGCACAAGAAATTTTATCACGACTCGCTTTATCTATTTTTACTGAAGACAAAGACAAATTTATATGTGGATTAAAATTCTTCACTAGAACACTGGCTCTAACAGATGAAACATTTGCTGAGAAACAAACACAAAGATGCAGTCATTTTTAACTTTGCTAAACTTCAAATTTGAATGTCTAAAACTTGGAGGCTATTGTCCAGGAAGGGGTAAGGTTTGATCAAGCAGACATATAATATTTTCATCCAATGAAAGCAGATTTCATTGGATGAAAGCTCCCCATCATTGGATGGGTAGCTTTATTGTACTCTTTTTTCTTTAATTTTTTATTGAGAGTATGATAGTTTACAACCTTGTGATATTTCAGTTGTACATTATTGTTTGTCAGTCGTGTTGTAGGTGCATCACTTCACCCTTTGTGCCCACCCCCACACTCCCCCTTTCCCCTGGTAGCCACTAATCTGTTCTCTTTGCCTACATCTTTAACTTCAACATATGAGTGGAGTCATACAGAGATTGTCTTTCTCTCTCTGGCTTATTTCACTTAACATGATACCCTCAAGGTCCATCCATGTTGTTGTGAATGGGACGATTGTAACCTTCTATATGGCTGAGTAGTATTCCACTGGATATATATACACCACATCTTCTTTATCCAACCATCAGTTGATGGGCATGTAGGTTGTTTCCACTTCTTGGCTATTGTAAATAATGCTGCAATGAACATAGGGGTGCATGGGACTTTTAGATTTGCTGATTTCAAGTTCTTTGGGTAGATACCCAGCAGTGGGACGGCTGGGTGATATGGTATTTCTATTTTTAATTTTTTGAGGAATCTCCATACTGTTTTCCAGACTGGCTGCACCAGTTGGCATTCCTGCCAGCAGTGCATGAGGGTTCCCTTTTCTCCACAACCTCTCCAACATTTGTTACTTTTTGTTTTGGTTATTTTTGCCACGCTAATGGGTGTAAGGTGATATCTTAGTGTAGTTTTGATTTGCATTTCCCTGATGATCAGCGATGATGAACGTCTTTTCATGTGCCTATTGGCCATCCACATATCTTCTTTGGAGAAATGTCTGTTCGTGTCTCCAGCCCATTGTTTCATCTGGTTGTTTGATGTTTTGCTGTTGAGTTGGGTGAGTTCTTTATATGTTATGGATATTAAGCCTTTGTCAGAGGTATGACTTGCAAATATTTTTTCCCAGTTAGTGGGTTGTTTTTTGTTTCAATCCTGTTTTCCCCTGTCTTGAAGACGCTATTTAGTCTGATGAAGTCCCATTTGTTTATTATTTCTATTGTTTCCCTTGTCTGAGAAGACATGGTGTCCAAAAAGATCCTTTTAATACTGATGTCAAAGAGTGTACTGCCTACATTTTCTTCTAGAAGCCTTATGGTTTGAGGTCTCACCTTTAGGTCTTTGATCCATTTTGAGTTTATTTTGGTGAATGGTGAGAAAGAATGGTCAATTTTCATTCTTTTACATGTGGCTTTCCAGTTTTCCCAGCACCATTTGTTGAAAAGACTTTCTTTTCTCCATTGTATGCCCTCAGCTTCTTTGTTGAAGATTAGCTGTCCGTAGATGTGTGGTTTTATTTCTGAGCTTTCCATTCTGTTCCATTGATCTGTGCACCTGTTTTTGTACCAGTACCATGCTGTTTTGATTACTGTAGCTTTGTAGTATGTTTTGAAGTCAGGGATTGTGATGCCTCCCGTTTTGTTCTTTTTTCTCAGGATTGCTTTAGCAATTTGGGATCTTTTGTTGCCTCACATGAATTTTAGGATTCTTTGTTCTAATTCTGTAAAGAACGTCATTGGGATTCTGATTGGGATAGCGTTGAACCTGTAGATTGCTTTAGGTAGAATGGACATTTTAACCATGTTTCTTCTTCCAATCCATGTACATTGAACTTCTTCCCATCTCTTCATGTTGTCATCCATTTCTTTCAGAAAGGCCTTGTAATTTTCATTGTATAGGTCTTTCACTTCCTTAGTTAAGTTCACCCCGAGGTATTTTATTCTTTTTGTAGCGATTGTGAGTGGTATTGTGTTCTTGAGTTCTTTTCCTGTTAGTTTGTTATTAGAATATAGAAATGTTACTGATTTATGCAAATTGAATTTACACCCTGCCACTTTGCTGTAGTTGTTGATTACTTCTAAAAGTTTTCCAATGGATTCTTTGGGGTTTCTGATATATAAGATCATGTCATCTGCAAACAGCGAGAGTTTCACTTCTTCCCTCCCTATTTGGATTCCTTTTATTCCTTTCTCTTGCCTGATTGCTCTGGCCAGGACCTCCAGTACTATGTTGAATAAGAGTGGTGACAGAGGGCATCCTTGTCTCGTTCCTGTTTTCAGGGGGATGGCACTCGTTTTTTTCCCATTGAGTATGATGTTGGCTGTGGGTTTGTCATAATATGGCCTTTGTTATGTTGAGGTAGTTCCCTTCTATGCCCATTTTGTTCAGGGATTTTATCATAAATGGCTGTTGGATCTTGTCAAATGCTCCCTCTGCATCTATTGAGATGATCATGTGGTTTTTATTCCTCAGTTTGTTGACGTGGTGTATCACGTTGATTGATTTGCGGATGTTGAACCATCCCTGTGTCCCTGTTACGAATCCCGCTTGATCATGATGTATGATCTTTTTGATGAATTGCTGAATTCTGGTTGCCAAACTTTTGTTGAGAATTTTTGTGTCTATGTTCATCAGCAATATTGGCCTGTAGCTCTCCTTTTTCGTGCTGTCCTTGTCAGGCTTTGGTGTCAGGGTGATGTTGGCCTCGTTGAATGTGTTAGGAAGTGTTCCATCCTCCCTAATTTTTGGAATAGCTTGAAAAGGCTTGGTATTAAATCCTCTCTGAAAGTTTGGTAGAATTCCCCAGGGAGGGTGATTGTTGATGTATGAGGGCTTAATGCTGTCATTCTGTCACTCATTTTCCGGTTTTCCTGCATTTCTTTTGTTTCTCGTCATGTGTGTTTTGGTCTACCCATTGATTACTGCAGTTTCTTATGCGGTGCTTCTTAGATTTTTCCTTATTTATTTTTTGTGTCTCTGTTCTGCTTTTTAGTTCAGTGGCTGCCCTGAAGTTTGTATTCAGAATATCGTGCATAACATAGTCCATTTTCTGATGGGCTCTTATTTCCTTAGTCTAAACTGATTCAGTCCCTTTCCTCCTCCCCTCCTAAGTTATAATTCTCATCTCTTATTCCAACTTGTGTTGTGAATTTGTGGTTAAAGTGACAAGAATGTCTTTGTTTTTGGTGTTTTCCTTCCCTTTATCCTAATGCTATAGTTGAATATTCGCTATCCTATTCTGATTCTATCTGTCCCCTACTCTTTGTTTTGTGACCCCTTTCTCCCTTTTTTTGTTTTTCCAGATATGAGGGTCTTCTTGAGGATTTCTTGTAGAGGGTGTCTGGTCACTACGAAGTCCCTTAGCTTTTGTTTGTCTGGGAAAGATTTAATTTCTCCCTCATATCTGAAGGATATCTTTGCTGGATAGAGTATTCTTGGCGGAAGATTTTTATCTTTTAAAGTTTTGAATATATCATTGCATTCTCTCCTAGCTTGTAAGGTTTCTGCAGAGAAATCTGCTGACAGTCTGATAGGGGTTCCTTTGTAGGTTATTTTCTTCTGCCTTGCTGCCCTGAGCATTCTGTCTTTGTCATTCATTTTTGCCAGTTTTACTACCATATGCCCCGAGGTAGATCTTTTTACGTTGACAAATCTAGATCTGAAAGCTTCCTCCACATGCATTTCTCTCTCATTCCCTAGATTTGGGAAGTTATTTCTGCTATTATTTCTTTGAGCGTGCTTTCTCCTTCATTCTCTTCTCTTCACCTTCTTGGATGCCTGTAATTCTTATGTTGCATTTCCTGACTGAGTCAGATATTTCTCAGAGACTTTTGTCATTCCTTTTCAGTCTCAGTTCTCTCTCCTCCTCTGTCTAGAGCAATTCAACATGTCTACCTTCGATTCTGCTGACTCGCTCCTCTGTGATGCCCACACGAGCATTCAGGGAATCCGTATCTTGTTTTATCTCTTCCACTGTATCTTTCATCTCTAGTATTTCTGATTGATTCTTCTTTATAGTTTCAACCTCTTTTGTGAAGTAGCTCCTGAATTCGTTGAATTGTTTTTGTATATTCTCTTTTACCTCCTTGAGTTTTTTGACGATAGCTATTCTGAATTCATTGTCGTTTAGTTTACTTATTTCTGAGTCCTCAGGACATAATTCTGGATATTTATTGTTTTCCCTCTGGTCTGGAGTTTTGATGAATTGCCTGATGCTGGAAGTATGGGTTTTGCCCATTGTGAGATTATTCGGTTGCAGTTACAGCCTATTGCCACTGGATGGGGGTCGAGAGCTGTGTATTCTGAGCCCTCTTCCTTCTAGCCGAGTTGGCATGGCACAGGCTGGGGGGCATTTTCTTTTGCTCACATTCCCCGGTTTCCCAATCAGCTCTTGCTCTCTGGTCTCCTGGAGTCTTGGCTTGATGAGGTCACCCTGCACCAAAGCTTTCACCCCATTAGAAGGCTTCCCTCTAGGCTGCAAGGGCGCTAGGGAGTCCTGGGTGATCCTGGGGACGTGTGACCCCTCCCCCACTCCTTCCCTCACGGGGCCTCATGGGACAGCTATCCCAGTCTTCAGGGGAGGGAACGAAGTTCTCTCGTACCCTGTTCCAGCTCCTCCAATGGGTGCTCCAGCCTCTCCACCCTCCACCATTTGCATGCTGCGAGTCTCCGAGCATTCCTGTGCTATTAGGATATTTTCTGTTGGAGTATGGTTGCTGCTTTTTTTTTTTTTCTGGGGAGAGAGTCCTGAGAAAGCTCACTCTGCCATGATGCTTCTTTCTTCTTCTTAAGAGCATTGTAAAATAGCTCATTTTTAAGCTTTCTTAGCAATGTGAAACATATTTTTTACCTGAAAAATTCATTATTTTGCCCTAATTCATAAAATAATACACATTTCCTTTTGCTTCTGTGTTAAATTTGATCTTCCTTTTCTAGTTTCTTAAATTATAAACATATTATTGACGTAAAACCTTTCTTCTCATGTAGTATAAGCATTTAATGCTTTCAATTTACATCTCAGTACTGTTGTAGCTGCATCTTACTCATTTTGATTTCACGTATATTCATTATCATTCAGCTCAAAATGTTTTGTAATTTTCATTGTGATTTCTTGTGTAACCCATTGGTTATTTTTTCTCATGTTTATTTTCCTAATATTTGGGATTTTTCTGAATATGTTTCCCTTTTGAACTTCTAGTTTAATCTTTGATGGTCAGGCTTCAATCATCTAAAATGATTTTTCTTTGTGAAGGAATCTTCACGTGCACTTGGAAATAATTTGTACTTTTCTATTGTTGGCTGGAGTATTCTATAAATGTCAACTGAGTGAAGCGAGTTGATTGTAGTGTTCAAGCCTCTATATCCTTAGTGAATTTCTGTTATGTTTTCTATCAAATTATGGAAGAAGAGTGTTGGAGTCTTCACTGATATTATGGATTTCTCTCTATCTTCTTTAACTTCTACCACTTTTTTCTTCATGTATTTTGAAACTCTGTTATAAGGTTCTACATTTAGGATTTTTATGTACTCATTGTGAATTGATGCCTTTATCTCATTAGAAAGTCCCTTTTTATCCCTTTCTTTTGATTGGTATTTGCCTAATCTATCTTTTTACAACCTTTTCTCTTAACTTATATGCATCTTTATATTTAAGGTATCAGTGAAGTTCTTGCTTTCTTATTCAATCTGCCAAGGTCTACTTTTCAGGTCAGGTTTTTAGTCCTTGAACATTCAACACAATTTTGAGTTTATAATTTGAATTTTAATCTGCCATATTGATATTTGCTTTCTACTCTTGTCCTTTGTTCAATTGTCATACTTTTATTTCTGTATATGCTTACAATACATTATTATTGTTTTTTCCCTTTAACTGTCAATTATATTTTAAGGAGATAAAAAATGAGGTAAAATTGTCTTTTATATTTGCTCCCATATTTATACTTTCCTTTCATCTGATACCAAGCTCCTGCTTGAGGAACTCTTTTAACATTTCTTGTAGTGCAAGTGTGATGGCAAAGAATTCTTTTTCAGACTTTGTTTCTTGTAAAAGTCTTTATTTCACCTACTTTTTTTTCTCCAGGTCCCACCATTGTTTATTGAGTGCCTGCTATGTACTGGACATTCTACTAGGGGTTTTCCATCTGTTAACTCAATCAGTTTTTTAAATTCAGGTATAATTGACATATAAAATTATATTAGTTCCAGGTGTAGAACATAGCGATTGAATATTTGTATATATTGCAAAATGACCACCACAATAAGTCTAGTTAAAATCTGTCACCATGCATAGTTACAAAAATTTTTTTTCTTGTGATGAATACTTTTAAGATCTAGTCTCTTAGCAACTTTCAAATATGCACCACACTATTATTAACTACAGCCATCATGTTGTACATTATATGCTCATGGCTTATTTATTTTAATAGCTAGACATTTGCAGCTTTTAACCTTCTTCACCCACGTTGCCCACCCCAACCCCCTGCCTCTGACAACCACTATCTGTTCTCTATAGCTATGAGCTTGTTTTTGTTTGCTTGTTTGTTTTTAAAATTCCACATATACCTGAGATCATATGGTATTTGTCTTTGTCTATTTGACTTATTTTGCTTAGCATAATGCCCTTAAGTTCCATGCATGTTGTTGCAAATGACAATTTTTTTTTTTTATGGTGAATAGTATTCCATAGTCTATATATATATACACTACATTTTCCATATCCATTCATTCATTGATGGACGCTTAAATTGTTTCCATATCTTGGCTATTGTAAATAATGCTGCAATGAAAATGGGGGTGCATATATCTTTTTGAAGTAGTGTTTTTGTTTTCTTCAGATAAATATCCAGAAGTGAATTTGCTGGATAATATGGTAATTCTATTTTTAATTTTTTGAAGAACCTCTGTACTGCTTTCCATTAGTGGCTGCACCAATTTACATTCCCATGAACAGTGCACAAGGGTTCCCTTGCCAACACTTATTATTTCTTGATTGGCCTGGAGCTAACATCCACTGTCAATCCTCCTCTTTTTGCTGAGGAAGATTGTCCCTAAGCTAACATCTGTACTCATCTTCCTCTATTTTATATGTGGGACTCCTGCCACAGCATGGTATGATAATTGGTGTGTAGGTCTGCACCTGGGATCCAAACTGGCAAACCCTGGGCTGCCAAAGAAGAACCTGTGAATTTAACCACTATGCCACTGGGCCAGCCCCTGTTTCTTGTCTTTTTGATAATAGCCATTCTAACAGGCAGTCGTGAGGTAACAGCTCATTGTGGTTTTGATTTGCATTTCCCTGATGGTTAGTGATGTCGAGCATATTTTCATGTACGTGTTGGCCATTGGTATGTCTTCTTTGGAAAAATGCCTATTCAGATCCTTTGCCTGTTTTTTAACTGGATTGTTTGGGTTTTTGCTATTGAGTTGTATGGGTTCTTTATATATTTTGGATATTATCCCCTTATCAGATACCTGATTTTCAAATATTTTCTCCCATTCAGTAGGTTATTTTTCCATTTTGTTGATGATTTCCCTTGCTGTGCAGAAGCTTTTTAGTTTAATGTACTCCCACTTGTATTTTTGCTTTTGTTGCCTTTGCTTTTGAAGTTAGATCTAAATATCATCACCAAGACCGATGTCAATGAGCATATAGCCTATGTTTCATTCCAGAGGTTTTGTGGTTTCAGGTCTTACATTCAAGTCTTTTATCCATTTTGAGTTGATTTTTGTGTATGGTATAAATAGGGGTCCAGTTTCATTCTTTTGCATATGCTTTCCTAGCACCATTATTGAAGAAACTGTCCTTTCCTCATTGTATATATTCTTAGCTCCTTTGTTGTAAATTAATTGACCATATATGAATGAGTTTATCTCTGGGCTCTCTATTCTGTTCCATCGATAATGTTATCTGTTTTTATGCCAATACCACACCAGAAGTGACTGCCCCTCAGGTCTTACTGGCATGGGCACATGGTCTTCTATATCCCAAGAATATGTCTGAGCTTTTAAAAGTAGTCTTTGAACATCTCCTTTCCTGGATCAGCCTTTTAAGTTTTTGGCTCTGCTCTTGTTTTCCCAAACTGACATCACAGCCTTAGGCAGCCACCATGTTAAACAACTGCAGTTGATTATTTTCAAAAATTGTCCTGGGATAAAGATTTTCAAAGGGGCAGAGCTATGAATCAGATGGGGTAATGAAAGCACTCTGTTCATGTGACTTTTCCAGGAAGCTTCTGGACAGGTCTAATAGTGGCAATACGTTGGGGATGGGGACTTTTGAGGAGCTCCAAACCTGATCTGCGGCATCCTGTGCTGCCGGGCTGCTAGTATTTTTGTTTTCTTTAAAAGAATTTTTTTATTGTGGTAAAATCTATATAACATAAAATTTGTGATTTTAATGATTTTTGAGTATACAATTCAGTGACATTAATTACATTTACAATGTTGTACAACCATCATCACTACCTGTCTACCTGTTTCCAAAACTTTGACATCTGGGTGATTTGAATCTTAAATATCTTTTAATCTATTGGCCTTCCTCTTCTCCTCTCTGTTTTTTCTGGTATTTACTTATTGAAGAAAATCAGGTCATTTGTATTATACAGTTGCCCACAGTCTGGAATTTCCTATTTTCATAATTGTGGTGATGCTTAGCATGTTTCTCTGTCCTCTGAATTTCCTGTAAATTGGTTTTTGGATCTGGAGGTTTTATTAGATTTTAGTTAATATATTTTTTGTTTTTTGGTAAGACTATTTAATGTAGGGTTTCAAGGACTTCCATCAGGAGGCATATAATGTCTGGTTGTTTCTCTTTTTGCGATGTTAGCAGCCATTTATGATCATTGTCTAGATACTTTATTTATTTATTCATTTGGTGAGGAAGACTGGCCCTGAGCTAACAGCTGTTGCCAATCTTCCTCTGTTTTGTGTGTGGGATGCTGCCACAGTGTGGCTTGATGAGTGGTGCATAGGTCCATGCCCAGGATCTGAACGTGCAAACTCTGGGCCACTGAAGCAGAGTGCATGAACTTAACCTCTAGGCCACTGGCCTGGCCCATGTCTAGATCCTTTATTTTTCAGGGGTGCAAAATGGTGGTATTTGAATTCTTTTATTGCTTCTTTTTTAAGATTACTAAGGATTAGGTAGAGGGGAATGAAAATAGAGCAACTTAAAATGCCATAATCCTCACTTCTCTGAGGTTCAGTTGTTTTTCTTGAATATATGCTCTTCAGATTGTTGTATGCACTTGGTTGATTTTCAGAGTTCTGTAAAAGTTGATTTTGTTAAAGTATCTAGTATTTTAGTTGCTTTTATGTGTAAACATATTTATTGATGTCCCCACTTCTCCATTCCAGGAGTTCTGCCCATGTGTAGCTTTTAAATACAAACTAAACCTATTTTCTTACCAGTGTATTTAATATTAGTAAGCTGTGTCAAGCGTTTCTATTACATTTAGGATCCACACATGTTTAAAAATAAAGGTCACAGCTTAAAATCACAAATCTGGAAATCTGAGTAAACTTAACCTTAGGAGACACCTTCTTTTAATATGGGACAAGTAAATACAGGTTGCAATATGATCCGGAAAGACTAAGGAGGATTAACACAAGGTGAACATGAAATGAAAAAAATGGAGCAATTATAAGGTGAACAATGCAAATGCAAATTGGTTGAATGTCAAGAAAGTAGATCATTCGGAATTAGTTGATAGGAAATAAAAAAGAACTCTCTCAAAATATTATATGATAGCTCTCAAAATACATTCAATGAAACAATGGAGGGAAAACAAAAATTGGAAAGAAGAGGGGAAATTGAAGCAGAATTATTTCAAATTGAGAAGAATAATTGATCATGAAATACAACATGAAGATGCAAAGAAAAGGAGTTTAAATACCTTTTTTTTTTTCCTTGAGGAAGATTAGCCCTGAGCTAACATCTGTGACCATCTTCCTCTGCTTTATATGTGGGACACCTACCACAGCATGGCTTGACAAGTGGTGCATAGGTCTGCACCTGGGATCCGAACCAGTGAATCCAAGGCTGTGAAAGTGGAACATGTGAACTTAACCACTGTGCCATCGGGCTGTCCCCTTAAATACCTTTTTAGAGAGGTAAAAATTCTGAATTTAAATAGAAGGGGAAATCGAGGAAGAAAATGCTTCTGCATAGCCCTAAAAAATTAATATGGGGACCAGACTAACTTATCTTCATCTGTTACTCTGACTCATTTAAATCATTTTCCTACCCCTAACCATTCTTATTTCTCTTCATAATCTTGTTTCTGAAACTAGGAGGGTAATCTGTTGGTCACCAAACATTTGAAATCTCAAAAGGATTTAGAAGAAGATTTGAAATCCCTAAACAATGCAAATGTCTGTGAGATCATCTGTCTTAAGTACATCCAACATAGCCTGAAATTGATAGGCTGGGCTTAGGCATCCCTTCTCTATATCACCGGACATGTCCTACCAAATCTAGAAGGAGTTGCGTCGGGGGTAGGGGAATAAGTTCATGAGTAATAACATGTCATTCACCTCTAGAATCCTATGTTCAAGGCCCCTGTGGGCCATATCTTTATAACCTCATTCTGTCATCAGGGGACGTTTGGCTCAGGCCTCCACCCTTCCGTGTGACTGATGTAGTATCCAATTGTGGGCCTGCTCCATTGGAGCCAGCTCTCAGCCCAGCAATACAAGAGGGTTATATGAGAGCAGTGAAATCTTTTGGGAACCAGGGTAGGGAAGAGTCTACACAAGGCCTCTGTACCTTGCCAGGCTGAAATGATATTTCAGGAGGACAAAATAACAGCTCCAACTGATCTCAGGGATAAGTAAGAATAACAAAGTTCACGAACAACACAGCCACTCCCCACAGCAGGAGCAATGCACCTTAGTTCACATCCCCCAGGGCTATGCCTGCAGTCACAGGAGTGCCACAGAAATGTGCTTTTTATAGCTTGTCTGCATGAACATGAAAGAGCGAATATGAAGAACAAAGCAAACACAGAGAATCACTCACTCTGGCTCATTCACTCCTTATTTGAGAAAGGGAATAATGACCTTTTCATGACTATGTACCTTCTACAGGAACCTAGCATTAGGCAAAATTCCAAATACTGTGTCGTATTATCCTCAATATATTTTATAACTCTGTAGAAGCAGTTTACAAATAATAAATTGCTTTGTTACTTGTCTGAACACCAATTCTTAAGAAATATATAATATTCTACAATAACTAGGGAGCTTCAGTTATGACTGTTTAGTGATAGTGGCTTATCTGCTTTACTGTGTGTGACAATACAATTCATTTTAATATTTTGACTCCTGGCAGATCATTTTCACATGTGATTAAAAAATTTAGACAACTTTCCAAAGTAAAAAGACTAAAATTACCTTACTAACTATCAAAACAGCGATTCTTTGGTGTAAGCACCAATAATGCTATTGCCCAACAGGATCTCCTAGGGCTGATGTGAAGTTAATCAGCAAGTGAACATGTAACATAAGTTAAGGGAGGGTTTTCTGTTTAAGTGCATTGACTAAAAACACTTTGATTTTCACTATCATTTTTGGTATGGTTTTTTGAACTTATTTACCTAAAATAATAGATTTTTTTTCCTTTGGTGAGGAAGATTGTCCCTGAACTAACATCTGTGCCAATCTTCCTTTATTTTTTGTATGTGGGATGCTGCCACAGCATGGCTTGATGAGTGGTGTGTAGGTCTGTACCTGGGATCTGAACCCATGAACCCTGGCCCACCAATGCAGACTGTGTGAACCCAACCACTAGGCCACCAGATTCCTTTTTTTTTTATTTAAAGAATTTAATACTCTCAAGGATCAGTGACTTGGGAATATACTTAAATTATCTTTTTTCAATTAGCTTAGACATTTAGCCTGACAATCAATAATTAAACAATTATATTTCTGAGTTTATTATTAGGAGTCATTTCAAAGATAATGCTATTACTCTACACAAGTGCTTCATGAGCATAAAAATTAATAAAAAATTAAGATTTGCTTCAACAGAATTCATTGCTTTTCTGAAAGCATCCTACCTGATAACCTTTAAATCTTTGATCAGAGCACCCACAATATCATTTTGACTGATCCCTTCCCATTCCCCACCCACAACCTTTTCTCCAATCTTCTCTGAACCATAGAAGGCTAGCCCATGTGGAATGCATTTCTCAGACTTCTGGCTGACCAGGTAGGAGGTAGTAGATAGGCGAGCAGGAGAAGTAAAAGCCAAATGCTGGATTATTCCATGCATATGTGGAAGATAAAAACAACAACAACAAACAAACACATAGATTCAGAGAACAGATTGATGGTTACTAGAGGGTAAGGGGGGAGGGGAAGGGCAAAAGGGGTAAAGGGGGACAGAATGTATGATGAGAGATGGAAACTAGACTTTGGGTGATGAACATGATGTAGTCTACACAGAAATGGAAATATAATGATGTACACCTGACATATAATGTTACAAACCAATGTTACTTCAATAAAAATTAATTAAATAATAAAAAAAGAAATCCAGGTGTTTCTTTTCCTCTACATTCTCGCTTCACAATCATGCCTCATGCTGTGAAAGAGGGTCCTGGGACAGCCTCTTCTCCAGAGTTCCAAATCCTACTGGGTTTCAGTATTTCTGTTCCTTCCCTTGTCCCTTCAGCTCCGAGGATGGTAACAGCTTCCTGCTCTGCTAGTCTCTGTGTGCCTCATCATCTCTTATTTGGTCCTTTACTCTACATTTTCTCTGTGAGTTTCCTACTTATAAGTATCTTCATTGGAACATTTGGGGTGAAATCCATTTTCTGTTGGCACTCTGACTCATACAACATCTATTCACTGGCATGTCTATCTCGTTACTCATCTAAAATGTCCTTGGAAACAGAGGACTTATGTATCATTCAGGATAGACCAGCTCAAGCTGTGGTGAGAAAAAATAATAAAGTTTTAAAACCACTAAATATCAGTAGCTTAAAACACAGAGGTTTATCTTTTGCTTATGTTAAATGCTCATTTTGAAGAAATATCTCTAGGCCAGGGGGTGAGGTGGGGTAGGGGATGTCTTTAGTCCTTATAGACTTTCAGGGTCCCAGTTGCATGGCAAAGAGAAAGGGGACTGAGAGCTCCAGGGGGTTTTCATGAGTAATTAAATGTTCTGGTCTGGAAGTGACGCACATCAGGGCCCCTCACAAACATTTGGCCATAGAACTAGTCACATGACATCACCCAACCAAAAGAGGGGCAGGAAATTCAATCTTATCATTTTTCCTGAGGACTGAAAGCCAAAAGTGTTTGGCAAATAGCACTAATTACTAATAAGTCTGTCCTGTCACTACATATTCAACTCACTATCCCTCCCAAAGGCAAAATATTCTCATCTCTTCCTAAGGGACATCCAAAGGCATGCATCACATCAAAGTCAAGGCTTTCTGGATAGTGGCTGAGAGACTCTAGTCAGGTCTGGGTGTGACCTTTCTCTTGGTCTGCAGACCAATGAACTGCCCCTTCAAATATCTGATACAAATAGTGGAATAGCGGCAGGAAAAATGACAATAAGCACTCATCTCATTTGACAAAAGGGAGAATGAGGGACACACAATGGTCACTGGTCAAAAGCAATTCTAAATGTTCACGGGGCAGACATTTTGAAGGCCCCTCACCAGGGATTAAGATTGTTTCTTGGCCAGGCTTTGTTTTATTCCTAGAGCCCCTTGATCTCCATGGTCTTGGCCTCACCATGGGAAAGTCTTCCTTTCCAATATGCTCCTTGGCTACATCTGAAATGGACATTGGACAGACTTCCTCCCTGGGGACTGAGCAGCTTTCCAGGCCTACTTCTTGCCCATAGAAGGCTAGGAACCAACGGTTATTTTAATTCTTATATAGTCACATTCTCTTTTAGTCTTGGCTAATGATTTCCTTAGACAGCAAAACTCTCAAAGACTTGGGTAGCGTATGATATATTTGATTCCAATCAACTCTACATGTCAATAACCACACCCAAAGTTACTTCCTAGACACACTTTTTAAATTTGCTATATGTCTCCACTTTCTAGCTTCATGTTTTTCCTTCTCTCAATTTTAATTCTGACTTTGGAAGCTGAGCCATACAATTAATCTTATTTCCTGAGACATTTTGTCCTCTTGAGAAGATTTATTTGGTGCCACCAACATTTTAATTGATCATTGCTCTAAAATACCTCATTCCGTCCTGATATTTTAACAGAACATGGGTATCTATGCATTGATATATTTTTAATGTTTGTAAAATGTTCCACAATCTAGATTCATCTGATGATTCAGATTAACATTTTTGGTAGGAATATTACAAAGGTGCATTGATATATTTTTAATGTTTGTAAAATGTTCCACAATCTAGATTCATCTGATGATTCAGATTAACATTTTTGGTAGGAATATTACAAAGGTGATTCATCTTCCAACTGCATCAAATCAGGAGGTACAACATATGTTTGTCTCATTTATGATACTAAGCTTGATTGCTTAATAATCATTTCACCATTTTAAAAACAGCTTTTCATATGTAGATACCTGTAGGGGATACTTTGTGTAAGGTGTAGTGGAAGAAAACTTTTCTCTCTACCCTCTTAGTTTCAATAGCTGGGGTCTGTGAATCAAACTGATAAAATACAGACTAAGAGAAAAAAACAATTTTAATCATGTATGTACACAGAAATTGGAGTTCACACAGAAAAAAAAATATGGCTCAACAAGGCAGCCAGAATTTGAGGGTTTACATACCATCTTAGGCTGACAAAGGAAAAGGAGTTTTGGACTTCTGGTAGGGGAGCAGGAGGCAAGTTATGGACAGGTGAACAGGAAATTTGTGGTAAACAAGAATTTTTTAGTCAAGTTTGTTACATAGATTTAAGTCTGTGCCTTCCCATTCAAGAGTTGTTAAGAGTCATCCTCTTCCTTCTTAGTACAGAAGAGGGAGACCCTTTTATAAATGGAAATTTCCTTTATAATTGGAATTTCCCTTACAACAGAAAACTTATGCTCTGTTTTTAGAGTTTCTCCTGCTTTCTCAAAATAATTAGCTCAAAATAATCCTTATGCCAAAAGGCATATTTTGGGGTGGCATATTCTGATCCCCTTCAAGGGAGTCTATTATTGATTAAAGGATACTAAAAATACTCTGTGAGTGGGTTCATGTGTGCATCAGCCATCACAGATCGTTTGTGAGCGATTGATGTAGGATAATCTTGGCTGCAGTGACAGCTTTCCTGCTTGTGTCTCTCATACCCCTCCAACAGGCAAGTCAAGGTATATTCCATGACAGGGCAGGGTCCCACAAGAGGAGGTTTAGGTACACAAGTGCTTTTCCAAGCCTCAGCTTGGGTCTAGTTTGCTATGGTCTCATCAAACACAAAAGTAAAATGGTGGACATATCTAACTATATTAATACTAACATTAAATATGAATGGATTAAAAAATCTAATCAAAAGGTGGAGATTGCCAGAATTGATGAGAAAATGTTTAACTACATGTTCTCTATAGAAGACACACTTTAGATTCAAACATGCATATATGTTGAAATTAAACAGGTAGAAAAAACTCACATGATGCAAACAGCACCCATAAGAAAGCTGGAGCAACCACATTAATATCAGATAAAATGGACTTTAAAAGAAATGTTATGGGAGATAAAGAGAGACATTTTATTATGATAGAAGTGTTTAATCCATTGGGAAGTCATATGAATTATAAATATATGTGTACCTACCAACAGAGCCTCTATAGATGCAAGGAGAGCACTGACAAAGTCCAACACCTTATGACAAAAACATGCCACAAACTAGGCAGGGAAGGGATTTTCCTCAACATCTTACAAAAAATGAAAAAACCCACAGCTAGCATCATATTTAATGATGAAAGACTAAATGTTTTTTCCCTAAGATCAAGAGCAATACAAAGACATCCACTCTCACCACTTCTGTTCAACATTGGACTGGAGGTTCTAACCAGGAAAATTAGGCAGGAAAATGCAACAAAAGGTATGAAAATTGGAAAGGAAGAATTAAAACTATTTCTATTTGAGATGGTATGATCTTGCTCATAAAAAATCCTAAGGAGTCCACTAAAGATAATAGGAACTAATAAACATCTTCAGCAGGTTTGCAGGGTATAAGATCCGTATACAAATATCAGTTGTATTTCTATATTCTGTCAATGAACCATTTGAAAATGAAATTAAGAAAACAACTTCATTTACATTAACATCAAAAAGACGAAAAACTTCGGAATAAATTTGACAAAACCTGTATAAAACTTTCACTCTGAAAACTACAAAAAATTGTTGAAGGAAATAAAAGCCCTTGATAAATGGACAGGTATTTCATTGTAGGATTGAAAGAAATGTCTATTTGTATAAGATGTCCAGGAAAATATTTAAAGACAGAGTAAATTTGTGGTTACCTTGGGCTGGAGGGGTTAGGAGGAAATGAGGAGTAAATGCTAGTGAGAATAGAGTTTCTTTTTTGGGTGATGACAATGTTCTAAAATTGACTATGGTGATGGTTGCACAACACTGTGAATATACTGAAAACCATTAAATGGTACACTTTCAATGAATGAACTGTATGATATATAAATTAGGTCTCTATAAAACTACTATATATATTTTCCTATATTATAAAATTTGGTCACTCTAAAAATTTTTAGTAAAATAATGTTATGTGTGAATAAAAGCACCTTTGAATATTTGTATATAGGGTCAAAAACTCATGGTGAGAAAATGTTTATTTTATTTAAAATTCTGTTGAAAATTTGGAAAATACAGGAAAATTAAAATAAGGATGATAAACATTATTTGTAATTTCTCTCTTCTGTTATTCTCTGTACTTCCCAAAATAAACTCTGTACTTCCCAAGATTAGGGAGTTATCCTGCCTCAGAGAGTTGATGTTTAAATTATTTTTTTCTTAATATATAAATGAATTTAGGAACAAATGAAAAGAGATTTGCAAGTGAGATAACACCACAAATCACAGTTATGTAAGCAGGGCAGGAATTGATGAAAATAAGGGACAAGTGGCATTTTAACAGATCCTTGAAGGATACCTATAATCGTGACTATAAAAAATATCAGGTAATATTTATTGATAACATATCATATGATAGGTGCTTTGCTATGAGCACCACCCATAATGTCTAACATAATTCTCATTTTAACCCTTGGAGATGGTTATACCCTCTATTCATATAAGGAAAATGGGGGTTATAGATGGTGCAACTGTTAACTGTAGGATAGAATCCTATTGCATCACACAGAAATAGGAGTGAATTAACAATCAAAAACCATTTAGGAAAACAATGAGTCATTTCATCAAATTCTTTACTCCATTTTTGGGTCACTTATAAAGCTAGAAGCCAAAGACAAAGTTTTGTCTATCTCTGTATCTGTGGATCTATATCTATCCATATATCCATTTACTTTCCTTCCTAAATTCATAGATATTTAAAACATAAACTTTATTAAATTATCTAGGATGTATGGCATATATAACTCCATTTTGCTTCTTTTGGAAAAAGCCTTTGCAGTATGAAACTAAAGACTCAAGATAGAATCCTATTTGTGAATATTATAGTTGAGTAAAGTTCTAACCAAGAGAATTTGTTTATTTCTACACTTAAAAAGGTAAGAGAGTACTGATTAAATAAACAATTAATGGTGACTTTTTTAAAGCTGTAATGGTGTATATGTTTCTGTGAAGAAAGTTTTGGAATGGGAAAAGAGCCTAAATTACATATTTTTGCTTTCTCATAAGGGATATCTTCTAGGAAGAACCAACAATGAGCACAATTAGTTATCTATGAAACTCGTGGATTTGAAAAAAATTCTATTACTGGTGGATTATATGCTATGTTTGTCTCACTGTCTTAAATTGTTACTGCACCACAAAATCGTGATATAAAGTCACTCTCAATTCTGCTTAACAAAAATTCATGATAGGTCAGGCCGTAGGTTTGGCATATGAAATTCAGAGAAAGATTCACAAAGTTTTACTGCTTTCAAGGATCCCATCCTCTAGAAGAAGCACGGGTAAAGAGGCACACAATAACGCCAAAAATTCAATTGGCCTGAAATCTTTAATAGGCCAAATTCTAGAATGTGAAAATGTTATATAGGATACAGACTTGCTTTTAATATATATGATAGCTATGTGTTGCCTATGCAGATTAGAATACTTTAAATCACCAAGGTGTATTTCTCAGCTGAGGACCATATTTTCAAAAGGAACAAAGTTGTGTTTTTTTAAAGTCACCTTAGAAAAGTGGATAACAAGAGTACAACAGGAGTGACATAAGCATCATGGCACAGTGAGCTTTCCTGGGACTCTTTCCTCTCCAACATAAAACAAAAAAGAGCAAATATACTCCAACAGAAAATGTCAAAATAGCACAGGAATGCTCGGAGACTCACAGCATGCAAATGGTGGAGGGTGGAGAGGCTGGAGCACCCATTGGAGGAGCTGGAACAGGGTACGAGAGAACTTCGTTCCCTCCCCTGAAGACTGGGATAGCTGTCCCATGAGGCCCCGTGAGGGAAGGAGTGGGGGAGGGGTCACACGTCCCCAGGATCACCCAGGACTCCCTAGCGCCCTTGCAGCCTAGAGGGAAGCCTTCTAATGGGGTGAAAGCTTTGGTGCAGGGTGACCTCATCAAGCCAAGACTCCAGGAGACCAGAGAGCAAGAGCTGATTGGGAAACCGGGGAATGTGAGCAAAAGAAAATGCCCCCCAGCCTGTGCCATGCCAACTCGGCTAGAAGGAAGAGGGCTCAGAATACACAGCTCTCGACCCCCATCCAGTGGCAATAGGCTGTAACTGCAACCGAATAATCTCACAATGGGCAAAACCCATACTTCCAGCATCAGGCAATTCATCAAAACTCCAGACCAGAGGGAAAACAATAAATATCCAGAATTATGTCCTGAGGACTCAGAAATAAGTAAACTAAACGACAATGAATTCAGAATAGCTATCGTCAAAAAACTCAAGGAGGTAAAAGAGAATATACAAAAACAATTCAACGAATTCAGGAGCTACTTCACAAAAGAGGTTGAAACTATAAAGAAGAATCAATCAGAAATACTAGAGATGAAAGATACAGTGGAAGAGATAAAACAAGATACGGATTCCCTGAATGCTCGTGTGGGCATCACAGAGGAGCGAGTCAGCAGAATCGAAGGTAGACATGTTGAATTGCTCTAGACAGAGGAGGAGAGAGAACTGAGACTGAAAAGGAATGACAAAAGTCTCTGAGAAATATCTGACTCAGTCAGGAAATGCAACATAAGAATTACAGGCATCCAAGAAGGTGAAGAGAAGAGAATGAAGGAGAAAGCACGCTCAAAGAAATAATAGCAGAAATAACTTCCCAAATCTAGGGAATGAGAGAGAAATGCATGTGGAGGAAGCTTTCAGATCTAGATTTGTCAACGTAAAAAGATCTACCTCGGGGCATATGGTAGTAAAACTGGCAAAAATGAATGACAAAGACAGAATGCTCAGGGCAGCAAGGCAGAAGAAAATAACCTACAAAGGAACCCCTATCAGACTTTCAGCAGATTTCTCTGCAGAAACCTTACAAGCTAGGAGAGAATGCAATGATATATTCAAAACTTTAAAAGATAAAAATCTTCCGCCAAGAATACTCTATCCAGCAAAGGTATCCTTCAGATATGAGGGAGAAATTAAATCTTTCCCAGACAAACAAAAGCTAAGGGACTTCGTAGTGACCAGACACCCTCTACAAGAAATCCTCAAGAAGACCCTCATATCTGGAAAAACAAAAAAAGGGAGAAAGGGGTCACAAAACAAAGAGTAGGGGACAGATAGAATCAGAATAGGATAGCGAATATTCAACTATAGCATTAGGATAAAGGGAAGGAAAACACCAAAAACAAAGACATTCTTGTCACTTTAACCACAAATTCACAACACAAGTTGGAATAAGAGATGAGAATTATAACTTAGGAGGGGAGGAGGAAAGGGACTGAATCAGTTTAGACTAAGGAAATAAGAGCCCATCAGAAAATGGACTATGTTATGCACGATATTCTGAATACAAACTTCAGGGCAGCCACTGAACTAAAAAGCAGAACAGAGACACAAAAAATAAATAAGGAAAAATCTAAGAAGCACCGCATAAGAAACTGCAGTAATCAATGGGTAGACCAAAACACACATGACGAGAAACAAAAGAAATGCAGGAAAACCGGAAAATGAGTGACAGAATGACAGCATTAAGCCCTCATACATCAACAATCACCCTCCCTGGGGAATTCTACCAAACTTTCAGAGAGGATTTAATACCAAGCCTTTTCAAGCTATTCCAAAAATTAGGGAGGATGGAACACTTCCTAACACATTCAACGAGGCCAACATCACCCTGACACCAAAGCCTGACAAGGACAGCACGAAAAAGGAGAGCTACAGGCCAATATTGCTGATGAACATAGACACAAAAATTCTCAACAAAAGTTTGGCAACCAGAATTCAGCAATTCATCAAAAAGATCATACATCATGATCAAGCGGGATTCGTAACAGGGACACAGGGATGGTTCAACATCCGCAAATCAATCAACGTGATACACCACGTCAACAAACTGAGGAATAAAAACCACATGATCATCTCAATAGATGCAGAGGGAGCATTTGACAAGATCCAACAGCCATTTATGATAAAATCCCTGAACAAAATGGGCATAGAAGGGAACTACCTCAACATAACAAAGGCCATATTATGACAAACCCACAGCCAACATCATACTCAATGGGAAAAAAACGAGTGCCATCCCCCTGAAAACAGGAACGAGACAAGGATGCCCTCTGTCACCACTCTTATTCAACATAGTACTGGAGGTCCTGGCCAGAGCAATCAGGCAAGAGAAAGGAATAAAAGGAATCCAAATAGGGAGGGAAGAAGTGAAACTCTCGCTGTTTGCAGATGACATGATCTTATATATCAGAAACCCCAAAGAATCCATTGGAAAACTTTTAGAAGTAATCAACAACTACAGCAAAGTGGCAGGGTGTAAATTCAATTTGCATAAATCAGTAACATTTCTATATTCTAATAACAAACTAACAGGAAAAGAACTCAAGAACACAATACCACTCACAATCGCTACAAAAAGAATAAAATACCTTGGGGTGAACTTAACTAAGGAAGTGAAAGACCTATACAATGAAAATTACAAGGCCTTTCTGAAAGAAATGGATGACAACATGAAGAGATGGGAAGAAGTTCAATGTACATGGATTGGAAGAAGAAACATGGTTAAAATGTCCATTCTACCTAAAGCAATCTACAGGTTCAACGCTATCCCAATCAGAATCCCAATGACGTTCTTTACAGAATTAGAACAAAGAATCCTAAAATTCATGTGAGGCAACAAAAGATCCCAAATTGCTAAAGCAATCCTGAGAAAAAAGAACAAAACGGGAGGCATCACAATCCCTGACTTCAAAACATACTACAAAGCTACAGTAATCAAAACAGCATGGTACTGGTACAAAAACAGGTGCACAGATCAATGGAACAGAATGGAAAGCTCAGAAATAAAACCACACATCTACGGACAGCTAATCTTCAACAAAGAAGCTGAGGGCATACAATGGAGAAAAGAAAGTCTTTTCAACAAATGGTGCTGGGAAAACTGGAAAGCCACATGTAAAAGAATGAAAATTGACCATTCTTTCTCACCATTCACCAAAATAAACTCAAAATGGATCAAAGACCTAAAGGTGAGACCTCAAACCATAAGGCTTCTAGAAGAAAATGTAGGCAGTACACTCTTTGACATCAGTATTAAAAGGATCTTTTTGGACACCATGTCTTCTCAGACAAGGGAAACAATAGAAATAATAAACAAATGGGACTTCATCAGACTAAATAGCGTCTTCAAGACAGGGGAAAACAGGATTGAAACAAAAAACAACCCACTAACTGGGAAAAAATATTTGCAAGTCATACCTCTGACAAAGGCTTAATATCCATAACATATAAAGAACTCACCCAACTCAACAGCAAAACATCAAACAACCAGATGAAACAATGGGCTGGAGACACGAACAGACATTTCTCCAAAGAAGATATGTGGATGGCCAATAGGCACATGAAAAGACGTTCATCATCGCTGATCATCAGGGAAATGCAAATCAAAACTACACTAAGATATCACCTTACACCCATTAGCGTGGCAAAAATAACCAAAACAAAAAGTAACAAATGTTGGAGAGGTTGTGGAGAAAAGGGAACCCTCATGCACTGCTGGCAGGAATGCCAACTGGTGCAGCCAGTCTGGAAAACAGTATGGAGATTCCTCAAAAAATTAAAAATAGAAATACCATATCACCCAGCCGTCCCACTGCTGGGTATCTACCCAAAGAACTTGAAATCAGCAAATCTAAAAGTCCCATGCACCCCTATGTTCATTGCAGCATTATTTACAATAGCCAAGAAGTGGAAACAACCTACATGCCCATCAACTGATGGTTGGATAAAGAAGATGTGGTGTATATATATCCAGTGGAATACTACTCAGCCATATAGAAGGTTACAATCGTCCCATTCACAACAACATGGATGGACCTTGAGGGTATCATGTTAAGTGAAATAAGCCAGAGAGAGAAAGACAATCTCTGTATGACTCCACTCATATGTTGAAGTTAAAGATGTAGGCAAAGAGAACAGATTAGTGGCTACCAGGGGAAAGGGGGAGTGTGGGGGTGGGCACAAAGGGTGAAGTGATGCACCTACAACACGAGTGACAAACAATAATGTACAATTGAAATATCACAAGGTTGTAAACTGTCATAGTCTCAATAAAAATGTCGAAGAAAGAAAGAAAAAGAAAGTAATGATTCCATAGGAAAGTTCTAAGATCCAAGAAAAATTAGGGAACACAATGAGAGAGTAAATATACGAACAGACAATATCTGGACCATACATGTCTTTGGAATCCTGACCCACCATCTCCCCAGCAACATTCCTAGAACAAAAAACAACCTCTGCAGAAATTTGCCCAGACCCTATTTTCAGACTCTGTACTCCCCACCCCAACTTTCAACTCAGGACCAAATAGAGAAAGCCAAATTTGGTCCTCAAACCAATTATGCAACATATCCTGCTTCTAGTTAACCTACCTCCAGCTTCCTCCAACAACTCCCAATCAGAGAATACTTGAACCTTCCCTTTTTTCACCATGAAACTTTCCCACTCCCTTTCCTGCCTTTGAGTATTGGTCAAATCTAAGTGATAGTGGCTGACTCCCTTGCTAAGCAAGCTCTGACTAAAAAGCCTTGGTTTTTTCTCATTTGGGGGATCTTCATTATTACCACAAAAGTAATTGTAAACATTTGGGTAAATATACATAACAATTAATTTCATAAAACAATATTAATAATTGTGTCTAATTTTCAGGGTCAAAGCAAATACAAGAAGACCTTAATAAATAGAGATACACAGCATGTTCACAGATTGGAAGTCTCAATATAGTAAAGATGTCAGTTTTGCCCAAATTAATTTATAGGTTCAGTGCAGTTCATTTTAAAGTTCCAGCAAGATTTTTGATAGACACAGAAGAGCTTTTTCTAAAATTTAAATGGAAAGGCCCTAGAATAGCTCAAACAATTTTGAATAATAAAGTGAGATGAGTCACTCTACTTATTATTACATTTTACTATAGAACTACAGAAATCAAGATTGTGTTTGTTTCTAACTTAAAGTTATAAAATAAACCTAAAGAATGAAAATTTAAAATCTGACATCAAAAATTTGTGGTTGAGGAAGAAAGGAAAGCAACCCCCTGCCCTTTCAGTTCCAGATCTCCTGGCGTGGAGCCAATGGATACTGCTTAACATTGATAAATCAAGGAATATTATTTGACTCATGGAGAGAACTTCTAACAATATATAGAAAGAATAAATACTGATGCTCCCAAAAACATGACACTGTATTTGGATGAAGAGTAAGGATGAAACCTTTTACTTTTCATTTTTAATCAAGCTAAACTGCTTGAAAGGTGGCTTATTTCTAAAAAGTATTTTATATTTTTAAGAAATGTCAACATACATATTTAAACACAAAATTTGCTCCAATGTCTTCCTGTTTATCTTCAAATAAAGATAATATCTTTAGCATATCCAAAAACAGCCTGCGACTCAGCCTCTCCTCAGCCTCATTTTGCAACACCTTCCTCTGTTCCGTTCTGTCCTAACACAGGGACCTCTTCTGGTTTCCAGATGTTCTTCAGGTTCCCCTCCGTGTATTATTCCTTCTACCTAGAATATCTTCCTCCCTTTCCCCTCCTTTCACTTAGCTAGTATCTACTCAACACTCTAAATTCAGTTCAGTTCACATCATCATAGAAGTATCTTGACTCCCAAGAAGGACTGGTTTCCAGTTAAATCATTTTGTAGCATCCTCTACCCATTACAATTGCTGTAATCTGTAGTTCATATTTTGGGAGGTAATAAATAACCTTCCCCCCCTCTAACCTGTTAGCTCCATGAGATCAGGGCTCTGAGTGTTCTGCTCACCATGGTTTCCCCAGTGTCTAAGACATGTTCTCGGACATCTTGAGCATTTAATAAAAATGCACAAATAAATTGGTGGGGTAACCAATGAACTAATATATAAATCAAGTTTTCTTTTTTTTTGCTTGAGGAAGTTTCACCGTGAGCTAACATCCATGCCAGTCTCCCTCTATTTATGTATGTGAGTTGCACCACAGCATGGCTGATGAGTGGTATAGATTGGCACCCAGGATCCAAACCTGCAAACCTGAGCTGCCAAAGCGGAGCACAATGAACTTAACCACTAGGCCACGGGGCTGGCCTCATAAATCAAGTTTTCTAAATTCCCATACACCTCCATGTATAAAATATATAAATTCCAGGCAGCTGTCATTGAAAGTAAGAATAGAGGGAAAATTAAATCTTTCTCCCCTGCTCCATTTACCCCAATCATATGCTCTTCGATCCATGATTTAAACCATGACAGTGTAACAAACTCTGCTCAAGTAACACACTCAGACTTATTGCATCTTCATACTTTATGACTCTAGTCCCAAGAAATAGAACTAATACATGTACTATATATACTAGTCATGCTATGTGAGGCTTTGGCAGGTGTCCTTGTTATGTTTGGAAGACTTAGGTTGACCAGCAATGTATCTAAATCTGTGGATGAGTCATGTAGTAACAAGGGTGTACTGTACTATTAAATTGTGACTGGGAAGTGACAGAAGGTCTCAATACCTTATCTTGGCTCAGATCCACTGCCATCCCGTAGAGCAATAAATAACACCAACCTGAGAACCAATAGCAGTAAGAGTTGAGGCAGGACGTTGTTTAAAAGAAGCCCCATATATCTTCTTTGGAGAAATCTCTGTTCAGATCTTTGCCCATTTTTGATTGGGTTGTTGGGTTTTTTGTTGTTGAGATGTATGAGTTCTTTGTATATTTTGGATATTAACCCCTTATCTGATATATGGTTTGCAAATATCTTCTCCCAGTTGTTAGGTTGTCTTTTCATTTTGTTGATGGTTTTCTTTGCTGTGCAGAAGCTGTTTAGTTTGATGCAGTCCCATTTGTTCATTTTATCTTTTGTTTCCCTTGCCTGGTCAGATGTGGTACTTGAAAATATACTGCTAAGACTGATGTCAAAGAGTGTGCTGCCTATGTTTTCTTCTAGAAGTTTCATGGTTTTGGGTCTTACATTCAAGTCTTTAATCCATTTTGAGTTGATTTTTGTGCATGGTGTAAGACAATGGTCTACTTTCATTCTTTTGCATGTGGCTGTCCAGTTTTTCCAACACCATTTATTGAAGAGACTCTCCTTTCTCCATCGTATGCTCTTGGCTCCCTTGTCAAATATTAGCTGTCCATAAATGTGTGGGTTTACTTCTGCGCTCTCGATTCTGTTCCATTGATCTGTGTGACTATTTTTGTGGCAGTACCATGCTGTTTTGGTTACTATGGCTTCTTAGTATATTTTGAAATCAGGGCGTGTGATACCTCTAGCTTTGTTCTTTTTTCTCAGGAATCCTTTGGCTATTCGGGGTCTTTTGTTGTTCCATATAAATTTTAGGATTCTTTGTTCTATTTCTGTGAAAACTGTTGTTGAAACTTTGATAGGGATTGTGTTGAATCTATAGATTGCTTTAGGAAGTATGGACATTTTAACAATGTTAATTCTTCCAATCCAAGAGCATGGAATATCTTTCCATTTCTTTGTGTCTTCTTCAATTTCTTTCAACAATGTTTTATAGTTTTCCATGTACAGATCTTTCACCTCTTTGGTTAAGTTTATTCCTAGGTATTTTATTATTTTTCTTGCAATTATAAATGGGATTGTATTCTTAATTTCTCTTTCTGCTACTTCATTGTTAGTGTATAGAAATGCAACTGATTTTTGTACTTTGAATTTGTATCTCACGACTTGACTGTATACAGATGGCCAACAAGCATATGAAAAGATGCTCAACGTCATTGGCTATCAGGGAAATGCAAATCAAAACTACAAAACTCCAGTCAGAATGCCTATAATTAACAAGACAGGAAACAACAAATGTTGGAGAGGATATGGACAGAAGGGAACAATTGTACGCTGCTGGTGGGAGTGCGAACTGGTGCAGCCACTATGGAAAGCAGTATGGAGTATCCTTAGAAAATTAAGAATAGATCTATCATATGATCCAGCTATCCCACTGCTAGGTATTTATCCAAAGGACTTGAAAACGCAGTCATAAAGATACTTGCACCCCTATGTTCATTGCAGCATTATACACAATAGCCAAGACTTGGAAGCAACCTAGATGCCCATCAAGGGATGAATGGATAAAGAAGATGTAGTATTTATACATTACAGAATACTACTCAGCCGTAAGAAATTATTAAACCCGGCTATTTGTGACAACATGGATGGACCTTGAGGGTATTATGCCGAGTGAAATAAGTCAGAGGGAGAAAGTCAAATACCGTATGATCTCACTCCTAAGTAGAAGATAAAAACAACGACAAACACACAGCATTGGAGATTGGATTGGTGGTTACCACAAGGGAAACGGGGAGGACAAAAAGGGTGATTAGGCTCACATGTGAGGGCATGGACTATAATTAGTTTTTGGGTGGTGAACATGATGTAATCTACACAGAATTCAAAATATATTATGATGTACATCCAAAAGCTATATAATGTTATAATCCACTGTTACTGCAATTAAAAAAATAAATAAGTAAACAAATAAATTTCCACTATGAAAAAAATAAAAAATAAATAAAAGAAGCCCCAGAACTGCTTCTTCTGCAACCTGTCTTAAGATGCTTCAAAGCAAGACAAAACAGAAAGTAACTAAGGGTCACCTTAAAATCATGGCACCAAAAGGTCAACAATCACCTTTCTGAGATAAAATTGCTGCTGTTGGATGTTTAAATTGCCAGCGTAGTTCCTTTTAAAAATGTTTTTGTAACAAAAAATGATGTTATTTAAGGGTGTTGTATTATGTGATCACTAACAATAAGAGCTATAATTAATTCGACTCCTCTGCTAGCAGGTCTTATGGTAGGGGAAGCACTAGGGCAATAGATGAGATAGTGGCTTCTGGAGTCAGACTAAAGGATTTGATTTTTGTCTATAGGACCTAAGGGTTGTGAACTTGGGTAACTCATGTGCAAGATGCTGATTTTTATCAGGACTGCATTAAAAAGATTGTGAGAGGATTAAATAAAATAAAACCTGTTAAAATGCTTAGCACAGTATCTAGCACATAGTAAGCACTTAATGAAGGATAGTTCTTTCTATTACGGCCCTATGCTGGGTACTACATTTAGCACTTTGCATGCATCAGCTGAAGTCCTTACAACAACTCTGGAACACAATCATCAATATTCTCATTTTACCATTGAGTAAACGGGAATTAAATCATTAGCCTGAGGTATTCAGCTGCTAAATAACACTAGTCATCACTCAAATACAGACCTGTCAAACTTCAAAGTCTGCAATCACTACAGAACTCTAAAACTGCATAATTTAGTGGGCACTTACATTACAACATGCTATTCTTTATTATATTTTTAACCAAACACAATTACCCCAATTTGCATGAGAGTTGTTATTGTCTGATTTACAAATAATTGGAGGTTAATAAAGGGTTGTTCTGCTAATATCCAGTTTAAAAAACCAGTAGACTTAGAACAACTGTCATGTGTATGAATTCTAGGTCTCAATGTTATCAGCTGTAAGATAATAAATTATACCTGTCTTAGAGAGTTGTTATGAGATTTAAATCAGATTCATAAATATAGTTAGTGAAATTCTTGACTCAATGTAGGCACTCAATAAGTGTTTATTAAGAACGTATATATATATATATATATATATACACACACATATATGAAAGTACTTTTAAGTATGAAGAAAGGAAGGAAGGAAGGAAGAAAAAAGAAAGAAAGAAAGAAAGAGAAACAAACAAAGAAGCAAAGAAAAAAGGACAGGGAAAGTGGAAGGAAGGAAGAAAGAAAGAATTGGGAATCCTAGCAACTTGAAGAATAATTACTTCTACCTAAAACTGAAACAGTACACCTTCACCCCTATTTTCACTCCTTCATTTTTTCAGTCATCTCATAGCACTTTCCTCTTTTCCTAATTTATATAAAAATCTATGTATTGTCCCTGGTTAGGAGAAACTATAAGCAGTGCCCTCTACGTATGACTTTATGGCTATGTGGGTAATTGTACTATCTTTCAGAATGTCTAGTATTGATAAAATGAAGGGAGAAACCACTCCATAGCTTTTAAACCACAGTAATCCCAGAGCTGAAGAGAACAGAAGTATCCTTGATGGTGTTTTTGCATGTGACAGAGGGAAAGTCTACTCTTCTGGGTGCTGCTGTCACCAACTAGCCATAATTCTCAATTTCGTATTCTGTATTTAACAAGATTTCTATCTCAAGAATCTAGGTTATGATCATCTATATGATCATCCTTGCATTCAACCTTTAGGAGATGTCTGCTGGGCCAGGAGAGATCACATATCAGGTGTTTATTTGCATAAAAGACCAAGTAGCCTTCCAGGGAAAACAGAATCAATGGGCACAAATCTGAAGACAATTGGTTCAGGGTCAAAAGGGAAAGGTTATTTTGCATTAAGCACAGTATTTGTCATTTATATTGTCCTCTCAGCAAGCCCCCATGACCTCTTTTCTCAGTCCTAGGTCCCAGTGTGGAGGCTAAAATAAAGTGTAAGTAAAAGGCATGAGGCTGTGTAAGACCTTGAGGCCATGTGGCTGCAGTATTCAATAATCTGTGTAGAGTAGAAGAGAACAAGTCTGGGGTGAGACATTCTCTCCCTGCTGAGGGCTGGAGCACATCAGAGCATGCACATAAGTCTAAGCAAAATGTGTCTGCATTTAGATAGGAAATGAGGCCAGAGGGAATATCCCCCTTCAGGAAACTCATGGAAGTTTTGCAATGGCTTAGACAACTTGCACAGCATGTTCTGCAGCTATGGTGGCTACTGGAGGCCTAGCTCTGGGCCAGGAAAGGAGGAGAAAGACATCAACACTGCCACCAAGATGCATAAGTGATGAGACACCCTTAAGGACTCCAGGCAGGAGTTGGGAGGAAACTGAGAGGGAAAGCCTTTTTATAAAGTTACTCTTCAAGAGCTTTTATTTAACCCCTTTTTAAACAAGCAGGCTGATACAGTTTAAGAAAATATAAGTTGTATGTTAAACAAAGGATTTATAATAAATCATCTTTAGTTGTGCTTTCCAAATAAAAAATGTGCCTTTTTTCCCCTAAACGCTCGAGCAATGATGCTGATACTTCATTTGAATCGTTCACCTACCTGAACTGACTATACGCTTATCTGGTGAAACATCCTGAAAATGTATAAATTTAAGTGCTCTTATGAGGAAACGATGATGATGATGAAGAGCATAACACTTTCTCTGTTTTGAGATTATTATTTTTTTTAATTCACTTTGGAATCCATTGACCCACCGCTAGTGGAATTAGCCAACGTTTCTATTCTGAGTACAAAGAAAAAAAAAAGCAGCTCAATCTTAATCTCAAAGATAATTATACAATACATAGGAGCAGCTTCCAAATTGGTTTTCTACAATCAACTGAGTAATAAATTAATTTATCTATGACATTCTACAGCTGCCCAATTTCCATGCCATTTGAGAGTAAGATCTGTAGGTGTTCTAGCTCAGCTACCTTTCTAGCAGGTGTCCTCAGAAGAGAGATTAACTGCAGAGCCAGGGAAGGGCTCCCTTTGTGTTCTGTGTTCTGGCAGCCTTCCTTACAGGCCTCACTGATTCACTTCACACTAACACTTAATCCTTGTTGTCACCACCCATGCCTTCTGTGCTGAGCAGTCTTGATTTTCAACATCATTGTGTTAAATCAGTGACTTCCCTGGGGCTTATGGGTGATTTTCCTCCAGCATAAAGTTTCTATTCTGATAGATACAAGTGTCACTTTGATTCATGTCATGAAGAATTTGGCTCTCAGTCCTCTCTATGCAAAGCTGCCTCGCCATAGCCTATATGTTTAAAGATATCGGCTACTGTGAAGATCTTTCATTTTTTTTCCTTACCACAACTTGATAAATTTTCATTATCATCTTTAGTAATGAGAGAAATTTTGTTGTATGTGGAGAAGTCAGGACTGTTGTTTTGTGCCCAACAGTGGTATCCCAACAGTCTCCACAGGAGGGACTTGGCAAAGAGGGGGCCCAAGTTGTGTACAGGACTTGTCCCACAGATGCTTGGCAAGTTCACTATTCCTATTAGGTCACAGGTTTATTTGGTGGCTTTGTAGTAGATGTCAGGAACTAAAGAACTTGCAACTCAATCTTTGGGAACACCACCATACTCATATATTTGGAGTTCAGAATTCATGGTATCTACTCATTAGATGAAACAAGTTGTTTCAAAATCTCACTCACTCATAACTTACAGCCAAGGGGAATTCACTCTTCAGTTAGCCAGAAGAAGAAAACTCAAAACCGGGAGTCAGGAAAACCAAGTTGAACACTTTCATCCTTTTTACAAGTTCTCTCTTATATTGAAGGATATTCCATTTGGGGTTGTGTGGGTTAAAAGTCTTCCTTTGCACTTTGGCCTGAAATATTGAAACCAAGACATCTTGTACTTTCTGTTATTTTCTTTCCATAAGTAGGATGATATCTCCTAAGGTGGAAGTGCAGTTGTCATTTTACGTACCATCTGCTGTTCAATAATTTTCAACATAGCATGTGGGCATCTCTTCTGACATGGTTCTGCACCAGGCACAGAAGTATAAGAATGAAAACCAAAATTAAATTTTCAGGGCTGATACCGTGTCCATAATAAACTTCTTAGGCATTAAACTGGACCACTTCATGGGAGCAGGAGGGCAGAGTAGGACAGGGTACTAATTTCACAGGAGTTTTGAAATAGAGAACTATTCCTTCTTTGTATTTTGATTTCTTTAAAGTTGTTCAAGGAGTGTTTGCAGAAGCTGAGCAATTAAATTTGCATATAAAAGGTGGCCTGCTGTAGGGCACCCTGGAGGCTATCTGCTAGTGCCTTTTGCTAGAAGTCAGCACATTTCAGATCTAATCCTCTGTGATGCAAAGAAGGTTCACACCCTTGAGCAAAGCCTTCTTGCCCTCTCTGGCTGCCTAAATAAAGGGAAAGTGTTGCACTAGATCATTAAGATCCCCAAGTCTAACATTCTATGATTTTATTCTGTCTGAGTTTCCTCTTAAGACTCAAATTACCTTGACACTTTTCTGAAGTACCATCACTGGTTCTGGATGGTCACTCACTCATTGTCAATGTAATTCCAAAGATTCAAGAGAACCTGAAGGTTCAGGATTATTCTCATTATGCCCTTTCATCCATAATCACTTTCAAATGATTTCATAGTGTCTTCAGGCTTCTCTTTGAAAGTGGAATAATGAATTCTATCTCTCAATAGAGTTTGGGTTTGTAAAGCTGTGCTGTGCAGACGGGAACACAAAATGACAAAGGAACTCACCAGCCCAGCTCCTAAAAGGGCTTACACTTCTGTGATCAGCCAATCATCTCTAACTGCTGGCCAGACTTAGATTAACAATGACTTCAATGTTAGATTTTAATACTTTTCTGCTTGCCAGCTAACTGGACGGCTTCTTCACTTGTCAGTTGGGCAATGGGGGCCAATTGTCCTCTAGTGCCAGCGAAAGGTTTGTATCCAAGGACAGGTTTTTAAGCTCAGGAGGGGATGCTTGAGCACAATATTTATTTCCCATTATCACACTGGCTTTAAGATAAGACTTTCGTTTTTAAGTGCAGGCCAAAGAGCACTTTTAGAAAATCTCACTCTACCTGTGGGGGATGTGTGCTTCTTTTTAAACACCATGGTACAATTTAAGAAAAGGTCTACTTTGAAAAATCACAGCACATGAAATGACACTTCTATCCAGGCAAAATAGTTCATCACTGGTGAATCAAGATAGCCACAAGGGTCTGCCAGATCAGGTTCTTGATCTCTTTTCTGGGGGGTTGCAAAAGGTATAACTGGCTGACGATAGCCAACGTCTCTGGAGCAGAGAAAAGTAACAAAGTACTTGCAGATGCCGGAGACGCTCTCACAGACCTTGTGTTTTCTGAGTGATAGGACTGAGGTGTGCTTTTGGAAAACACTTCACTAAGTTGGAGAACTCAGATCTAAATTAAGGAGATAATCATAAGCATGGTGTAATTTAGACTTTACTTCTCTAAATTGTCTTGGAAAGTTTCACAGTCTGCTGTTTCAAAGGATTTCATTTTTGATGTCCATGTAGATGTGTCCAGATGTCTGAGGGAAAGAAAGAGGCAAGGTGCTAAGTGAGGGCATTTCTGCCTAATAGGTCCATGCAGGCAGTGATCTTAGCACACTCATGCAAACTGGCCACTTGTCCTCACTAGTCCTTGCTTTGCATTTAAGTGACAACCGCATTTTCCTTCCCACTTAGTTAGGACCTGAGCACCCTGGAAAGTCATCCTAACTATCCTTCACGGTCTACGAGGCAACTATTCAGTTTCTATGTAGCATATACAGTGTTCTTCCTCCTTTACCCGGGTGTCTCTCTGATATGTGTTGCCATGGTTTCTAGGCACCTTTTTTTTTGCTAGGAAGAACTGCTTCCCTACAAGGCACTCTTGTTACTTTGCTGAGAACCAGATTATCTGGCAAGCCCTCATTTCTCATTGGGCAACACCTCTACTCCCACTGGGCCCCACATATCTCTTGGCACTACCAATATCTGTTGGCCTGGCTGCCACTAAGGCCGATGCCTGCGACCTCTTCAAGTATCAACACTTTATAGGGTTCCATTGGAAGACAAGGGAGGTTCTCTCACAAGCCAGTCTCTCCATTTTTTTTTAATCACTTCTGCCACAGAGATTCCAAAGCAATATTGTCTACCCTCTAAAGCCTCACAGCATTTTAGTAAATCCATATTTCAGGTTCACTTCTCCACAGCATTTTAGGGTACTCAGCCAAAAAGACATACTGGAGCCATAGACACTGTGTTATACTCAGAAGCAACACTCCTATTTGGATACTCAGGGTTTGTTATAGGATCAGGCTTGGTAGGCCTGACTCCCTATTCTCTTAGAGGAAGTGTCTCAAGTCCTTCTGTAAATGAATGCAGACCAACCTACGCCAAAATTTACCAGACATGCTCACTCATACATGAACCAATGGAGGCTCATGCTGGGAGCAAGGCAAGCACATCATACATGCACATATACACACACATGGATACCACACATGCGAACACATCCATAGCCTCCCCCCACACACACATGTATGGAGAGAAAGAGAGAGATACTTCCAGACTGTAGAACTCCTCCATTATATTTGGAAATGTTGATTCTTTATCGATGGGCTTATTTTTTCCCACTTAATTCCATTAAAGACTGAATTAATGAAGATTATCACTTCCAATTTTGAAAAACCATGTGATTCTTATAGAATACAAGTTAATGATTAGTGGTTATCTCCTTTTTTGGCAGACCAAAAGACCATGAGAGCTACCTAGTTAAGCACTTAGGATTTTATTCCATGTCTTCCCAGAAGTCACACCAGCTCCTGGAGGTAAACTGTCAAGTCTGCAATCAAGCAACCATGACTCTGGTGCTACTCAGAAAACAAGGAAGGGCCGGCCCCATGGCTCAGTGGTTAAGTTCATGTAATCCAATTTGGCAGCCCAGGGTTTTGCTGTTTCAGATCGCGGACGCAGACATGGCACAACCGGAAGGACCTGCAACCACGATATACAACTATGTACTGGGAGCTTTGGGGAGAAGAAGAAGATAGAAGATTGGCAACAGATGTTAGCTCAGGTGAAAATCTTAAAAAAAAAAAAAACAAAACAAGAGACACAGAGCAGAGATAATGGTGAGTGGGATGGGAAGTGCAAACAAGCTCCAAACACTATAGACTATAAACTGCATGTGTAAAGTTTCTCTGAAGGGCAGAAGAAAGTAAGAAGGCAAATTTTCAAAGAGGTCATGTTTTCAGTTGGTCATGAGTCTAATCCAATCCTGTGATGGAAAATCATAGAGTGGTGAAATAAGTAGGATTTGAAATTAAACATACCAGATTCAAATCCTACCTCTATTCCTTACTAGCAGAGTGATTTGACCAAGATATTTCATTTGTGCTTTTATTTCCTGATCTGTAAATAGGAATAATAATATCTACCTTGCAGGATTAGCTACTTTGTGGGGGTTAATTAAAATAACATGTGTGAAGTGCTTAATGCAGTGGCCAGCTCATATTAAATATTGAAGAACATAGCTTGCACCATTACACATTACTCTACAGACCATATGACATTAAGCATCTTTAGCTTACCTTGGCAAACCACAGTAGTGCAGGAGAGCCTTGCAATGAAGTGCATAAACCCTGGAGGCAGACAGACCCAGTCGAAATCCTGGCTCCATCTTTTTCATTCTGAATGGCCCTGGAAAACCGAGCTCAGGCTTTGTTCCTGGCCTTTAAAACCCCTCTACCTTGTAGGTCATTATGAGGAGATAGGGAATAAGTCATTTGAGATGCTTAGTATGTTTTGATTATAATGCTACTATTTTTGCTTACGTCTGTATTCATGACTGCACAGATTGATGAACATCACAAATTTCCCTTACTCACCTATCTTATAAAGCCAACATAATTTGTTGTATAAATATCACTTGTATTTCTACAAAAACAAGCCATTTTTAATTAAGAATAAATTAAAAATTCAAGATTTAAATAATGTTCTGAACATGGGGCAATTACAAAATGAGGCGAGGTTGATGTTCTCAGTATTTAATCAAATCATGCATTTTCCACTAGGTGGCAGACCTTGCTAAAAAGTTGTAGAAAAGAAGGGACACAAAAAGCAATGTCTTCCAAAGTTGACCAATAGATGTCTCTTTGCAACCACATATCCTTGAGCCGTTGTATAAAATACAGATAAATTCAACATTTTCTATAGTCTTTTCTGCTCATCTTACAGATAAGATCATCAACACTTTCCACAGGTACAAATTGAACATTCAAGAGATGAATATCTTTCACCTTGCATGATACATTAACCATATTATAACCACCCAAAGGAAATGAGCTATAAAACCAAAACTAGAAATAAGAGTCTGAATACAAGTGATTTGACACAAAATAAATCTCATTAAAGTGTTGTTTCCGTGTTAAACAAGGTTTTCTGTTTGAACTGATCTTTCATATTTACTGATCCTATATGATGGTACTTATCGAGCTAACAGCACTAGAGCCAACTCCAGACAGACAGACAACACTAGTGGCTCTTAGCCTGCTGAATGTGGCCCTGGGAACACACAGAACTAACGGAAATTCCTAAACAGCAGAAGGACATCCTGACATCATTTTTTGTTATCATTCTTCACCCCAATTCACACAGACATACACACACACACACACGTTCACATTTGATTCTATTGACATCACCAAGTAAATACACTTATGTATGCTGATTGTGTATGTGAGTTCCATCCATATCCCCAGAGAAATGGGGTTCTTCTTGTTAAGAAGCTCAGAAAATATAAACAGAATCTTGTGCTCAGCCTATTAATTTTTCCTTTTATATTGGGAAATATTTGTCCCTAAATCATTCTAAAAGAAATAAGGGAAGAGTATTAATCGTAATTTATAGATAGAGAAACCCAGGTACCAACAGGAAACTTTTATTTATCTTTTAGGGATTGGTGTACTTTATCTGAGGCTGAATTAAGTTATGAATTAGAAATACAAATACAAACATATACAAAACCATGAAACGACATCACATCTTTGTCATTCAAATTTCAAAGTTACATATAATAAACATTTTGTTACTATCTAAATAGTTAAAAAATAAGTAATACATTATAATATTATCTAAATATCACAGTCAAATGAACGGTATTTCATAACAACATATCATTCCAGGGAGTTAATTTCTCCCCCACCCATGCCAGGGGGATCACGCCACACTCTAAAGATAGAAAGAGATGTCATTTACTTTAGGTGGCATGGCATAGCACCAGATGGGATTTTCTGCCTCTGCCAAGCCATGGCTTCTTTTGTGCTAGATTTACTCCATTTCCTAAACTTTGTAGTCAGTATCTGCACTGTCTTTTTTTTACATGCCTAAATAACAAAAATGTACATGAATCTCTGTGCAAAGTAAACAAATCTGAGGTGCATTCCCCAACCTCATAGAGCTAACTCATTTTCCTATTGGCAAGGTAAGAAGATATGTTTCATGAAAAAGACTGCATCCAGGAGAAATCCCACCGATGCAGAGGAATCTGTGGGAAAGGGCTGGCCCTCCCGCAAGTTCTCAGACCTTTAATTTACAAAGTTTTCCACAAATTATCCTTGTCAGCTTCTTCAGAAAACAGAAGAAATAAAAGATTGTTAGATAAGTCAAATCAAGTCATATCCCAATAAAATTCATGACAATTACAGAATTCGATCACACGGTCTTCTAATGTCCCACATACCCCACAGAAGGCAAGTAAAGGAGAGGACGCTCTAGTGAGGCTCAACCAGAGGGAGGGTTATTATTTTGTAACCCCCACTTCCCCCATCGTAACCCAGTTTCTTTTGGGAGGCAGGGTTACTGAGCCTGGAAATTGCCCACAGGCAGGCAGTACTTTCCCTCCTTTCCTCACTTCTCTCTACCCCGTGTTCAACCATAAAGAGCCTAAGGCCTGAGCCTGTGCCTTCCTTATTGTGTGTATTACCTGTGCCCACCAGCTTCACCTTGGCTGGGCTGCGTGCACAGTAACATCTCAGGATAAGTGCCATTTCTCACTATTACAATGCACCTAATTATGTCAAACTAGGACTAATTTCTTGTATTAGCAAAACCCACTTGGATTTGTTTTGCCCAGATGAAACATTTTAAACCTAGTGTCAATTCCTCAGCAAAGGTTGCTGTCCTTGGGCAAGAGAGAGTCTTTTAGTCAGTGACCAAAGCTCACTCTTCATATGATCCCTCTGGCTTGCAGGACAGGAGCCTTCCATCTTGTCTTAGCAGAATCCCAGCAGTCGGCTTTTGGATGGGGACTTTACTTCCCTTCTCCCATTTTTACCACATCGTTCTGGCACCAAATGCCCTCTGCTACGTCTGAGCGGAGCACCTGTGCAGTCTGACTCACGCTGTCAGCGCGCAGGCTCTCCCTCTCCTGACAGCAGACCAGACCTCACACAGGTCTACCAGTGACTAGTTACCACGCAGACCTGTGTAATGACATGCCTCCTACTCGATCCTGAACACCATCGGCTCATCCCAGTAGGTGCAGTAACATGTTCTGATTCTGATTTGTGTCATGTGTGATGAGCCCTCCTTGGACATGTGGTGGGAGACGGCTCAGTTACGCACCTGTAATTCAAATTCAAGTGTTTTTTCAAGCATAGTTAGTTACTTTAAACTTTTTTAAAATGAATTTTAAAAATACACACTTTAACAGGTTATCTTGTGTTATAACTATAAACAAATAAATACCAAAATGTTCTCTAACACTCCTCACTATTGTGAATAGACGCTGTGTAGAGTAAAAGGAGGAACTAAAAGCACATGGTAAGTTGTGTTTCACAACTGTATTATATCTCTAACAAAATGTGCCTTTTGCAGGACGTAGGGTGGAAAGGGCAAGGAGGACTCTTGCTCTGATAAACCAGGTGCCTCCATCTGAACAAACCCTCACAAAAAGTAGCAAGCTTAGAAAACTTGCTCTGAATTATACTACAGGTTACAGTTTGTAGAGGAATCCAATGCATATTCATATTTTCCTATCTCCTACAAATACTGTTCCTTTAACATAAGATTCACCTAAATTCCTTTCTCTGACATTTAAATTAGTGACTGTTGGAAGAAAAGGGAATCATTGAAATAAGCTCAGGAAACCTGTGAGCACCCCTGCCCTCCCCAAACCCAGGCACACTCTCCTGTTTTCTCATCCCAAGATTAAGAAGTTATGCAGCCCAAGAATGCGCTTTCCTCTTACAAGTCTTGACTTCACCACTGTTATTTTCTTTTTCACTTTTTTCTTCCAGCACCTGTTAGAAACAAGAGTAGGGTGGTCTCATTGCAAATTTGTTCTTTCCTTAATCTTTGAGCAAAAGGGAGAGAGAAAAGTCTGGAATGGAGAGAGATGCTTGAAAATATAGTTGAAATTTTACTTTTAAAACTAGTCACCTTAGAGTATTTTTAGATTTAATACTTTACACAAAATCAAATTATTTTTGCTGCTTACTAGACTAGCTTCTTAAAACTTTAAGCAGTACTCATAACAGCATTCTTTTTTAAAAAACACAATCCAGGAAACTACTGAGATGAATTTTGACAACTTTATACTTAAGAAATAGCAACATATAAAAGCAGATACATTTTTGAAATGAAGTAATTGTTTCTAAAGACCCATACATTTTTTTTTCATAAAAAAACATAGTGATACATGCAAAGATCAGAACTCTTGTCAAATGTATTTGTGAGAGAGTTTTCTGTGGTTCCTAATGACAGTTTACCTACTGTCCCCCCACCCTCTCTGAGCAGCACGCCTCATCTTTGCAGTTTACCAGTTCTTCCCATGAGCAGGTCTTTCACGGGTTACAAAGCATGTCTTTCAAGCCACCATAGCTAATATGGTGCCATGATTACTTAATTTCTCCGAGGAAGTGCGGCCTCAGGCTTTGCTGAGTCTGTAAGACATGCAGCATTCCCAGCATTCAGATCATGTGGCTCGGGCTGGTTACAGACCCAGGAAGCCCCCCCACGGTGGGGGCGCCCTGGCGCTCACAGGGGCTTTTGTCTTCGCAGCTTCTACCTTCCTTTTTCAAAAGCCAAGAGTTAATTGTTTGGTCCCTGCATGAGTAAAAGCTCTCCGAATGCCTCGTCCAGAGATATCGGCTCTCATTAACACCAGGGGCTGACCTGGGCTCTGGGAGGACAACCTTTCCTTCCTCCAGCGAACATTTTGTCCCACTGAGTTTGCTTTTCTCGACATCTGGAAGCCAGGCCCATTTTAGAAATCACAGTTCCTAGGACTTACAGAGCTCTCAGAGCGCAGGAATAGACTGACACAGCTAAAGAAGTAAAATACCTCTCTGGAAAATACTTAAGCACTTTTTTTCCTCTCCACTGAAATCCCGAAGAACAGCCCATTTTGAACCAGAATAATTTAGTCTGACAACAGATTCTTCCTCTGTTCACAGCTGTCCCAGAGGGAGGAGCTGAAATCCGAACCTCTCAGCTGTGATTGGATCCCTGTTGCAAAAGAGAGGAAAAAAACCCTCCCAGCCCAAACAGCCTCAGTTCCTAAAGGAGCCAGGCGACTTCAGAGGCGCCGGCCGTCCGCCCGCCGCACCTGAGCGGCCCCAGCCCGAGCCCGGCGGCCGCGATGCTGTAGGGACTGGCCTCGTCCTCCCGCCGGACCGTTATCCGCGCCGGGCGCCCGCCAGACTCGCTGGCAAGATGCCGCGCTCTTTCCTGGTCAAGAAGCATTTCAACGCCTCCAAAAAGCCAAACTACAGCGAACTGGACACACACACAGGTAAAAAATAATAATAATAATAATAATAATAATAATAATAATAAATAAGTAAAGGAAATTATATCTATATATCTATAAATATAAATATATATTACAACTCAAAGACTATTACAAAAGAACCAAAGACTAAGTTGTTTTCCTTTTAAACAGTGTTCTAAAAGTTCAGATTCTTTTGACCGTTAGGGTAAGTTTTAATTCAAAACTTTAAACTCTTAACTGATGAGGAAAATTTCATTCAACTCTTGCAACTTCATTTTCTAAAGCTTGTATATACACGCATAATGAATACACGGAAGATGAGTAACACAACAAGTAAATGTTGAATTACTGCTTTTTTCGTCTAATGAGGTTCCTTTCCTTTAGAAAGCAACGTGATTTATGCATATCTTTGTACTCACAGTCATAAAATCTGTAAATACCCCATGCGTAAAATGGAAAACAGCTTTTCTGTATCTTTAAAAATAATGTATGGGTTTGTCCTCCTCGGTGGGGACTGTGAAGGCATTCGCCTGGCTGCACTCCCTGATTGCAGAGTGTGGTATAGCTCCTGTCACTCTGTGTATGCAGGAGGCATCGATGTGCATTAAGTATGATAACTACGCAGCAGCAAGGGTAGGAATGAAATGTTTTACCAATGCCTGTGTCTTCCTAAATGTCTGTCTTCTTCATTATAAAGTCCTGGGTGTGTTATCCAGTAGCTTTTTAGTGTGTTTTTGAAGTTATTCTTACCTTAATCTTCTTCCCTTTCCTTTCCTTTCTCCTAGTGATTGTTTCCCCATATCTCTATGAGAGTTACCCCATGCCTGTCATCCCACAACCAGAGATCCTCAGCTCGGGAGCATACAGCCCCATTACTGTGTGGACTACGGCAGCTCCATTCCACTCCCCACTGCCCAATGGCCTCTCTCCTCTTCCTGGATACCCCTCATCCTTGGGGCGAGTGAGTCCCCCTCCTCCATCTGACACCTCATCCAAGGACCACAGTGGCTCAGAAAGCCCCATTAGTGATGAAGAGGAAAGACTACAATCCAAGCTTTCAGACCCCCATGCCATTGAAGCTGAAAAGTTTCAGTGCAATTTATGCAATAAGACCTATTCAACTTTTTCTGGGCTCGCCAAACATAAGCAGCTGCACTGTGACGCCCAGTCTAGGAAATCTTTCAGCTGTAAATACTGTGACAAGGAATATGTGAGCCTGGGCGCCCTTAAGATGCACATTCGGACCCACACCTTACCTTGTGTCTGCAAGATCTGTGGCAAGGCATTTTCCAGACCCTGGTTACTTCAAGGACACATTAGAACTCACACTGGTAAGAGAAAAATGTAGACAGGAATCTTACTCTGATAGAATGAACCTCTGGGCTGGCTGTCGGATTTGCATTAAGTAGTGACACAATGCTTTTAATGATGGATGATCATTTATAGCTACTTCCTGCTGACTCAAAAAGTCATTAGAGCACAAAGTTCTCTAATGCTAGTTAACAACCTCTGCTCCAGAGACTGCAAACAGCATTTAGACTTTGGAAAGTAGATTCAGAAGGTTTGGTCTCAAAGATCAGTTAGAAAATCAGGAAAGATGTACTTGAATGTGTGTTCTGTGAAACTGCTCCCAATAATCAGCAAATACAAATGTTGCTATCTTAATCTTAATTGATTCAATAGATAGATGAAGGGTTTTCCTAAAGTTTTCTCTTGGTTACATTCTTGCTGTGGTATCTATCACCCTATTGCAGGTTGGATAATTATAACTGAAATTGTTTTCCATTGTTTTATTTTTTTTGCTGCTGAATTTTTTATTCCTAGCACAAAATTACCCTGCAGAGGGTCAAGACATTTATCCAGCCTTAGTCATAATACAGAAGGAGGGAAAAGGGAAATATTGGGAAATGCTGGGAGGAGCTCAACATTAGCTGCACCTGCTGAAGCAGAAAGCTTTAATAAGTGAGAGTCCTAGAACTACATGAATTATTTCTGCGTGACTGGCAGCAGTAATAATATTCTTGGTGTGATTTTTTTTATGCAATACTCAAATTTACCTTAAAGGGCCAGATATTAAAATAAGTATCTACTATGGGAAATTTTAATCCAGTTTTGCTGCTTCTCATTCTTTTGGCAAAATGTGATTGTTCTTCATAAGCGTTATCTGACCTTACGTTTCCTCTAAAAACACTGACTATCTTTCTTTCTCACCCTCCACCCTCACCCCCAGGGGAGAAGCCTTTTTCTTGCCCTCACTGCAACAGAGCATTTGCAGACAGGTCAAATCTGAGGGCTCATCTGCAGACCCACTCTGATGTAAAGAAATACCAGTGCAAAAACTGCTCCAAAACCTTCTCCAGAATGTCTCTTCTGCACAAACATGAGGAATCTGGCTGCTGTGTAGCACACTGAATGACGCAATCAATGTTTACTCGAACAGAATGCATTTCTTCACTCCAACTCCAAATGACAAATAAAAGTCCAAAGGCATTTTCTCTTGTGCTAACTGACCAAATAATATGTATAGACACACACACACACTAAAAGCTGCAAAAGCACAAAATCCATGTGTTTAAAGTTAATCCTTTCCATGTGAAGTTTAAAATTACTATATATTTACTGACAGCTAGATTGAGAGGATAAAAGACAAGGATCTTTCTCTTCAAAGATGAAGGGAAAAGTACATTGCATCTTTTCTTACTAAGAAAGAATGCAAAGATTTACATTGTTGCCAAATCATTTCAACTGAAAAGAACAGTATTGCTTTGTAATAGAATTTCCTATAGGAAGAGAAACTGCCAGACACTATCTCAGGTGCCTTATAAAGTACTCCAAGTTTACTTCATTATGTGTCTGATGTCTGGTCACCATTGTTGAACTAAAGCCTTTTTTGATTACCTGTAATGCTTTAAACTGTATTTTTAAAGGAGAGAGAGAAAAAAAGAACAAGAACGAAACACAGGAGAATGTATTAAATGTGCTTTTTTGGTTTTTGTATTTGTGGGGTTTTTTGTTGCCAATTAACAGTATGTGCCTTGGGGGAAGAGGGAAAGACTAGCTTTGAACATTCCTGGTGCATGCTCCATGTCTTACTTTTTTAAAGCATTTTTAATGATTTTCTAAAATTAATTTAAAGATGGGAATAAGTGCAAGAAAGGATTCTTAGAAACTCAGTAATGTACTTAAACTCTTCTAAACTCATACAACAAATGCAATCCATACAATGCCCCTTCCAAGTGCCTTTTTTAATTAATTGTATAGTTGATGAGTCAATGTAAATTTGTGTTTATTTTTATATGATTGAATGAGTTTTGTATGAAAGTGAGATGTTGTCTATAGCCAAGGCCTACAAACAACTAAGACTTGTGAAATCAATGTTTCTTTTTTAAAAAACAATTTTCAAGTTTCTTTTTTACAATAAACATTTTTGATTTAAAATTTGTTGTTTGTATACTATTTTGAGACTCTACTTACTTCATGATTAGTACCAAACTGCTATACCAAGAATTGTTTCTTCTGTTAATAAGAGAAAAAGTGAATAGTGTTTATTACGAATATCAAGTGTTATTTTATGTGTTAGAATATAATAAACTGTTAGTATTTTTTGTTTACTCCTAAGATAATACTGTCACATTCAGAAAGACAACATTGTGATGGTAGTTTGTTAGTATATCCCTTTAACAAAAATCACACTTTCTGATTGCCTAAAATATTTATATCATTAATAGTCAAGAATACTTTTCAGGGGGCTGACCTGGTGGCATAATGGTTAAGTTTGCACGCTCCACTCAGATGGCCTGGGGTTCACAGGTTTGGATCCCAGGCATGGACCTAGCACTGCTCATCAAGCTATGCTCTGGTGGCATCCTACATAAAATAGAGGAAGACTGGAACAGATGTTAGCTCAAGGCAAATCCTCCTCACAAAAAAAAAAAAATACTTTTCAAAATTTTTTATTTATGATAACTTTATTATATTGGCTTTATGAAATCAAATTACAATCACTCATTGTCATGAGTGATTATCACATAGGCCACTGGAACAGTTTAAGATTTTTAATAGAAATGTCATTTTGAGTAAAAATAGAAAATCTGCATTTAAAAAATCATGAAAAAATGGATTTATCATAAATGACCCAAGTTGAAAATTAAGCTATGCAAAGTAAACCCCACATCTAGCGATATAAATAAGTGATAGTGTCATAGGAGCAGAGCTAACTAAAAAATGTTAAGATGTCCCTTTATGGTATTTTGAACAAGCCTCCACCCAAACCCAATATGTGCTTAATAAAATGTAGCATGATCAGCCACTCCATATATAGGCACATACTTACCAAAAGCATGTGTATTAACTGATATGTAAACCATCACAACAGTTAAAAAAACTGTTAACCATTATAGGCACTATAACAATTACCAAATTCTGTATTTGAATCCAAACTCCAAATACATTACAAGAATAGTTTCTGCTATTATTAGTCACTTCTCTCTGGTATGCTCAGAACCTGCAGCATTATTTTCCTTCTAATGTCTTTGTGATACAAATAAAAGTCAGAACTAATATCTCAAAGGTACTAGTTACAGGCCATTAGCAAATGACCTAAAATACCAATAATGTTCACACACATTCCACTGTATGTTACATTTAAATTTTTAGCTAACATATAAAAGGGGTGTGCATTTGACTGAAAATGAAACCCTTCAATTTAACATTCTACTTTTAATTTTTTTGATATTTTGGGAAATATATCTCAAAAGTAAAATAATTTGGAGCAGCAATTTATAAATGTAAAAGAAATGGCTGATAGACTGACTGGAGCATTCTTAAGTTAGAAAAAAGACAACTTTAGTTAGAGTATGTGGTATAGAAATGATTGCCTAAAAGTTTGCACACCAGCTAAGACGTAGAAATATCTTTCAAGGGCAAATGTGAGTGAATCAAGCATTCTCAAAGTGATCTGGTTGGCTATCCCAGGAACCATATCTACCTACATTTCCTTCCCTCATTTATAGGTCTAGAGACAAGTCATTTCTTGGTGTCCAAAACCTAAACAGATAATTTTCTAAAAGGAAAAATTTGTTCATTGATTTAATTTCTTAGTGAAGAATTAGCAGCAATATTTTTACGATATATTCCGAATATGCCCTCACCATTCAAACTTCATTCATGATTAAAATATCTCACTTTCATTTAGGTAACATGAGCTTGAATTATGGTACAACAGATAATCAAGATTTTCTATAAATACAGCTTAGTAATTTTTAAGAATTTTTAGCATTTTTACCAAGGTCTTTGCCTAGAGTCTGATTTCCTGCAATACATAACACCTGGCTTAAATGCCACTTACTTTGAAATACTTTTCCAAATTTGCTCTTTCTGGGAGCTTCATGTCATTTATAATGTAGTACTTATTTTACTATATAGCAATAGCTTGTTGATACTTTTCTTTTTCACTAGACAGAGCATCCTTAAAAGATAAAATCCCAGTACCCAGCACATCATCTGGAACACAGACATCAACAAATGTTTGTTGAATGAATACATGGATAAAATAGAAATTGGTGAAAAACAGCCTGCAGATCTAAAATAAATTCAACATATTTCCCATTTATTGCAAAGAGGTTTGGTAATTTTTGAGAGCTCTTCCAAGCATATTTACAGGTACATCTCCCGACTTAGTGATGATAGCCTCCTCCCCAATAGATTGGATACTCAAAATAGTGTAGAAGGGACAAATATAGTACACGTGGACCAGGTTTGATAGACATTCTGAGAACCTGAGCTTTAAAAACTGTGGATTTTAATATAAGGTACATATGCTAATAAGCATTCTCAGTGTCCTTAATTTGTTTCATACAATATGAGACTGGGTGGTATAATAGGAAGAGCACCAACTTTTAAAGCCAACATATGTGTTCACTGAATCTCTGCCTCACAATTTACTTATTGGCTTTATGTCCTTATGCAACTTACTTAACCCCTCAGTGCCTCAGTTTCTTAAGATGTAAAATAGGAATAGATCTCATTATCATAATTAAGTACTCAACAGTCCCTTGCATTAATAGGCCTTGTAGATCATAATATCAAGTACCCAGTGTTATTATTAAATGCTTAATATATACCCATTTTGTACTAGGAAACTTACATACATCATCTTCAATGGCTACAATTTCTCTATGAAGTTGGTATTTTATAGATAAGGGTATTAAACTCAGAGAGTTTGAATAATGGAGTCAAGGTAACAAAAGTGGTAAGTTGTTAAACTTAAATCCAAACTCAGATTCTTCTGGCTCCGAAGACCCTGCTTTCTCCACTCCACCATGAGAACAAGGAGACTGCTGACTTACGCTCAGCACAGTGATTTTATATCTTGTAGGCACCTAGTAGAAATCTGTTGGAAAGGAGAAATGACAATGTGCCCTGAAATTAAATATTTCAAGGATGTATTAGGAACTATTATAATTCAGCAATTATAAAACAACATGTAACAATCTACAGAGCCATTGCTCAGTTTCTTTCTAGAAATCCTATTGGCTCTCCTTCCTCTAGTGTCAGCCCTCCTTGTCATGACAGGCTCTCTTACAGCTCCCTTACATTCTGGTGCATGTGAGTCCATTTCCTCTGGTCTGGTTTCAGTGGAGAGGAAAAGCAGCTGGTCTCCGTCCTCTGAACATTAACACTTCATCTTCTGAAGGCCACTGTTTCTTCCTCGCACACCCACACTCCTCTCTTGGCTTTTATCTTCCAGACTAAAACAGTCTTCCAAGCTAAACAGTCCTTTCTTTCACCACTAAAATGTGGACACTCTGGGGTAATGAGGCAATTATAACTTAGAAAAGTCTAAGGCTTCCTGGCTAAGACCCACATCCAAGAAGTTGTACCTAGTTTAGATATGGGAAATATTTTGAGGAAAATTGAAAACAAGTGTTCTGTCATCTAGGGAAGTAAAAATTCTCAAATAAGATGACTTTTCTATCACTCTTTTCTTTTCATCAGAAGCAGATAAAAACAAAAGCATTCCCTTTACCTGAGATGGACACACGCAGAGGGAAAAAAAATTCTCTCGTTTAATTTTCAGTAGTAAATGTGTATAATCTACAACCACAGGAGTAAATCTATGGCCAAAGTTCGATTTAGCCCCTTAGCCCTCCAGGAAGTAATAATCACTTTGTGGAAAGCACACACGTAGAAAAGCAACAAGCAGGGCAACTTTTCCGTTGTGGCACTTGGCCAGACCCCCAAACAATGAGAGATTCGCAGAGGAAATGGCAGCATATCCATGTCTACAAACTCCAAAGGGGCTGGTGAGGTATTTATAGCAGTAGTGGGAGAGCTGCTGTGAATAAAAGACGGGTATGGTTATATATTGTGTACACTACTTCATTTAATTAAGCTCCTCTGGTTATAACAATCAGTTTAATCCATCCAGCCAGTTCTTTTGGAAATTTGTAGAGATAGTTGTGAGACCTTTTGAATTATCACTAAGTAGTTTTCATAGACCATGGCCAGGAGGCAGGCCTGTCATTCATCCATTTCAGCCGTCAGGATGGTAGAGAAGGATGGATGGCTTTCTCCACAAGTTTATTTTGGGGCTGGACTCTGCCCCCTCCCAGGTAGGGAGCATCAGTTACTATAGTTCTCCTGTTACAGAGTTAGGAGGCAGCAGTAGTTGATTCTAAGAAGTGGGAAGGAGAGACTTGGATTGAATAAAATAGTGATACACTCTCTTAACAAAGAAAATAAATGGTAATTATATTCAACTTCTGCTTATATATCCATTGATATATAGAGGTTTGAAATTCTCCTGTATTGTGTGTTAATACTTTTATTTAGATTTGGCAGGAAGGACAATAAGAGGCTATCACCTTCAGTCACACACAATCTCACTCACCTGCAGGCTCTGAGGTCCTGTTTGTCAACTCTCAGTGTGCACAGGATCACCTGTGGGTCTTGTTGACATCTTGGCTTGGTGGGTTTGGGATGGTGCCTGAGAGTTTTCATGTCTAACCTGCTCCCAGGTGGTGTCCATATCCAGGTGTCCAGGTGTCATATTGCTGATCCTTGTACTCACTCCAAGTAGCCAAGCTTTAACCGCGAGCTCAGCTCCTAGCCCCATGCCTCCTTCTCCACCCAAGTTCAGTTCCTCATCTAATGAAAGCCAAAATGTCAAGATGGGCAGCAGGATAGGAGCAGACTGGATTCACCAGAAGGTGGGGTCTGGAATATTCCTGCACTCCAAGTTTGCCTAGCTGAGGTCAGGGGCAGTGGGAGACATCACTACACAGATGTCCACCAAAGCCAGCTTTCTTTTCTCCTGAACTCTCTGCTCCCTCACAAGCCACCCAATGCCAGGATCCCTGATCTACGCAAAAATATGACATAGCCACACTTTGGTTTTCAGATTTCTGCTCTAATTTTCTGATTATGTTTCCAGTCTTGCCCAATCCTCATCTACCTTTTTGGGGCCCAGAAATGTATACTGGCTCTTTCCAGTCCACTCACACCAAACAGGCTAGGCTTTCTGCTTTCTACAGAGAAGCTTCTAAATGCAATTTTACTCCAAGCTGCAAGGACTACCCACATTGGTGAGGCTGACCGTGGCAGGGTGTCACTGTGAGAGGCCTTTGGTTCCAGCCCGCTGGTCAGCCGTCAGGATCAGGTAGCTTCCCCCGTTGGTGTCAGGTAGGTTCCTACCGCAACAGTTCCTGGGCTTCTCTCAGGAATGTTCATGGCCACCTTGGCCGAGCAAGCTGCTTAGGCTTTTCCTGTACTATTATCTTTTTAAAATGTTTGACATTTTGTCAAGTAGAAGTTATTTGATGTATTTTTTCCTCTGATTCTCTGGTTAATTTTACTTGTGTCACTTTAATTTAATAATTTATTGTTTATGAATATTCATTTAAAATTGCAAATAGTCATTCTCAGGAGAAAATTATTTCCTCTGAATTGATGACAAGTAACTCTTCTCTGTCTTTTAAATGTGTTTATTTCATAATACCTAAACTTATCCAAAATACAATAAATGGATAATAGATAACTAAACTGCATATCATTTTACTTCAAAAGTATATTACTGAATAAATAACTTATATAATTATATAGATATATAAAATGAAGGACAGCTCTATTTCTTATTTTACAATACAATTTGGTGAAGAGATTTCATATTATTGACAATATACTGATCATAGTGTATTTTCTCATTTTATAGACTGAGCTTATTTTAACGCCATGTTTGTTAAGACAAAACAAAATGATCACCAAGTCCTGAGCCTAAAAAATTTAAATGAAGTAAAAGTTTGATTATAATGGAGGGAGTACAGCAGGAAATAACCAAAGTAATCAGCAAGAAACAACCTAAGATCTTTGGGGGCAATACAGTACAAAAAGACATAAATCACCCCTTCAGCATCTATTTCTACGTGTTAACATTGGAGTAGTGCGGACTTCCTTGTCGATGTGGCCATCTGTCAGGTCCAGTTAGCCCAGTCTTGCTTAATCTGACAATGCTGTATTTGGACACGGCAACCACCTGTATGTTTCCTAGGAGGTCTATCCTCAGCTGAGAGTAGGTCAGAGTACCGTGTGGTGGGCAGCGAGAGCACCTGTAGTAGCTGCAAGTTTCTGCCCTTCTCCCAATTGTGCTTGTCCAGTATGAGCTTTGGGGTTTGCTCTTAAACACTGGTTACAATGACAAATTATATGTACTTGTGGATAAAGACATTCTTCTGAGTACCAGTGGTTCCCCACTGAAGTTAGTGACTAAAGGTCCCCCTTCCCCATCTCCTGCAGCAGGAAGGAGGACTACGTCCCGGATCTGCCTTAGCCCAGCAGGGACTAAAGACTATTCCAGCCTCCTAGTGTTCTGAAGACAAGCAGAAATAGAGAAGCCTAGCCCCTCCCTCTCCAGCATTAAGGATTAGGTGGGTGGTGGATGGAAGCAGTCTTGTCGCCACCAGCAAGGAGAAGGGAGATTCCAGAGGCCATGGGTGAGGGGAAAAGAAAACACTGGTGCAAAGACAGGATTGCATCAGTGGCTCTCAAACTGCAGAGAGCATCAGAATCAGCTAGAGGGTTGGTGAAAACACAAATTGCTGAGTCCCACCTCCAGAATTTCTGAAATAGAAAGTTTTTAGTGGACTTAAGAATTTGCGTTTCTAACATGCTCCCAGCTGAGGCTGATACAGCTGGTCTGGAGACCACACTCTGAGAAGGAGAGAGTCACATGGTGATGGGAGGTTAGGGGCAGGGAGCTGAGGCTCAGCTGTCCTAGTGAATGACTTGATGTAAATCACAGTACACAAGGTTAGAATCCCTTCTCTTTCTCATTATTATTCATTGCATCCTACATTTGCCAATCAATCACTGTATTAGGCACTCAATGAAATGAAGTATTGAACAAGACATCTTAGTGAAAAAATTAAAAAGAAAAGAGCACAAACTTTTTCGTGAATGATCCCAAATTCTTTATAAATTCGTTTTAAAAATAGTTTATAGCACAGTGGCTTTGAAAGAGGTTGAAATTAAGCTGAAAAGATATACTATAAAATATGGAAGGGCAAAAGAGGTATGGAGTGGGAGCTTCTCTGCACAATGAAAACTATTTTACATAATGAAAGAGAAAGAAATTATAGCTTGCATAGCTATAATGATTTCTTTATAAAATTAAATAGGGTGAGAATCCAGGCATTTCTTTCATATATTAGGATTTTTGAGTATTTTTCTTGAGTTTATAAGATAAAATGAATGAACTTATTTGCCATAATTGGGCTTTTACTGGTAGGATGAACACTGATCAGCTACAAATTCTCCCCCATGAACATAGCCAGGCAAGCCCCTCTTGGATTCTGCATTTTAAATCAAAAGATGTAAAAGGATCTTTTGTGTTACTGCTTTCCTGAGGCAATAAAAGGGCAATAAAAAAGAATTAGAAGAAACGATGATTCTAAAATGTAACTTTCAGATTTTTACAATTTCGGAAAATCTTGACAGCTCCAGGGCCGAGCCATTGCCAGTGGGTGCTGGCCCGCCCTGGGGCTGGACATGTGCCTCTTCAGGGGACGCCAGCTCCCTCCTCTGCTCTTGCCAACCATGAAACAGCCCAGGTAATTTTCCACAGAGGTGTTCTGATTGATTTTAAAGGCAGCTACTCTCTTTCAATTTCAAATCTTAAACAAGAAAGGGGCTGCATTTTCATTTGTCTTACAGAAATTGCTGTTGGGCCATTTGAAATAATACTGGGCTATAAAAACATTTATAATACTATTTTTTAAAAAGAACTGATCAATGCAGCCACATTCTAATCCAGGCCATTCTGGTCTTGTTGTATGAACACAGAGTGTAGCAGGAAGAGCAGGGCTCTGTAATCAGACTGACCTGTATGCAAGTTGTTGTTTTATGACACATATTACAAGGTGGATGACCTGTGCTCAGTCTCATCATCTCTACAGTGGAGATAATTCCTGAGTCTGGATGGATGGAGGTAAAAATACTGCATGAATCTATGACAAGCACATGCCACAGTATCACACACAGTGAAGTTCAATACATATATTTTTTCTCAGAGTTGAACCTGGTTTTCAATCTATACATACCAATACTCAGAAGAAAGCCAAAAATGTAGTTTTTATCTAATGAAAGTATTATTTTATCCTTGTCTATTAGAAAGAGGCATTCTGCCTTCCTCCATCAGTCTCTCTCACCTCCTCCTTGTCACTATTTAATATAATATCACCTAAGATGTATGATCCAAGAATCAACCATGCTATAATTATGGATTAAAGTATATAGACAGCATGCAATAAGCATTTTGCTTAATGCAAAAAGCAGAAAAAGTCAGAATGATGTTTCTCAGATTTACAAACAACATAAAGATACAAAAAGTTCATCATCCAGTGAGGTTGGCAAGACCTTTGAAAAGTTGCATCTTCTACACAACACATTTATATAATGTGCACACTTATATGTAAGCATAATTTACTTCCGAAAGCAGAAAAGAAATAATATTTTAAAAATCAAAGGGCAGAACACTTTGTTTACCTTCCATTCTCTGCCAAAAGTTTAACTCATAATGCTATGTTCTGTCCCCATGTACTTGACCTATTATCTGGGTGTATATCAAAGGTAAAGTCATTTTAAAAACAAAAGAAATTTTTATTCAATCAGAAGGATTAGAACAATATGCAGAAGAAAAATATTTTGGAGCAGAGTTGAAAAGGAAGATTAGAAATAGATTTTCACGTATTTTTTTCATATAAACAATTGCCATTGACACCAACAAATTCTGCCGTCAAAATTCTCACCAGTGACTGGATACTATACAAAGACAATAAGTTACTAAAACATATTGACCTTTGCGTTGAAAGTGAAATAAGTGCTTGGCTGTCATGCGCGCTGATATACAACTCCAGGGGCCCTCCACAAGGATCAGAAAGCCATTATTTATTTAGGTTCAAGAAAACGCAAGCCAAGAGAAGGCAAGGATAGGGGCTGGCCTCCACCTCTTCACTAAGAGGTACTTGCTTCCCTGAGAATGGTCTACATGTCACCTATGGACCACATCATTTACTCTAACCTTCCCAAAGTCAACTGTACCCTTCAGAAGTGCCACTGAGGTGAATATTGGCAGCAAAACCACTTAGAGTTTGACATCTAATGCCCCTTGGTGTCTGCTTTGTCTCTTTCCTGTAAGTTAATCCACTTAATCGGGTGAAACACCAAACTACCAATCCCTACCATTTTCAGAAGGAAAGAGAAAAATGTGACCAATACTTATTAAGGTACCTTGTTTTACTCTCTTTCCCATAACAAGTAAAAAAATGAAACAATTACTGGGCTTTTAGATAAGGATTAGCCTAGCCTCCACATGATCAACCATGGATCCCACCAAAGAGTGGGATCCAAACTCCAACTTAATCTATGGAGGGCATCAGATAAAAGAAAAATGCAGCAAATCATATCAAAACTTCAATATTGTTTCTTATTGGCAAAAGAGCTTCTTATACTATTGGTCACAAGATTATATTTTATTGAGTGATAAGTAAACACTTAGAAAACCATTAAGAAGTTAAGAGCTGATATTTCTGGTGTTTTGCTCAATGCATTTGGATCATGAACATTTTTCTAAATATACATAAGGGGAACCCAGGGAACTGACTTTTCTACCACAAAAAACACTATAGCCAATTCATCAACCATATTGAATAATTTGTTACCCAGTGAGCCTTTCATGCCCCAGCACATGGACAAAGGGTGGGAGAAGCTGTACTAGAGGATCAATGGATCTTAGAAAATTCAGAAATCGCCTATTCAAATAATTCTAATCCAAACCGGGACCTCTCTGAGTAGGAATATCTGATACGGTTGTGGCTCTAGGCTGAGTCTTTAATTAACGAGGAAAAATTAATATGAGAGAATTTCTGATCCACTGGCTCAACTCCAAAGGAAACAAGGTTATTGGATAAGCAGTCATGTCTTTGCAGTGCTTTCCTGGAAATATCCCGCTTTACTCTTTCAACCAGGATATAAGATGGCAGAGAAGTTCCAAAACAGAGTTTTGTCATTCTTTCTCTAATACAGCAAAATAAAGTAATTTAAACAAAAATATTTTCTTAGCACTTGATAGTAAAGGCAACTTCTGTACATGTTAAGATATTACTCAAAACCATAAGCTTTTGTTGATTCCTCAATAATTGATTTTATTTTATATTTTTGCACTCTCCAGAAAAAACTGAATAATTTATAGTTTTCTAGAAAAACTAAAATCATGTTTATCCTGTGCCAAATGCCTCTAGAGCCCATTCCAGTTTTTATTCATCTGCTTAATTCCTACATATTCTTGGCATCTCCGTCCAACTGCCGCCTCCTCTGGAAAGCCTCCCTTGACTTTCCCAGACTGATATGGGGCGTCTTATCTACATTGCTACTGCACATCATATGTAATTTACGTTACCGTTGTTTGCCTATGTGCCTGTCTCCTCATTAGACTGTGAATTCCTTAAGGGTAGAGACTGGGATCATATTTTTATCTCCCAATGACCTGCATATTCCTGGGACCTAAGAGATGAGCAGAAAATTTTTATGGAATGAATATTTTGTTGCTAAATAGACATGATCTAGTCAATTGTGGAATAACTTAACTTCTCATTGCAAACATTTAAAGTTGTTATAAAACACCTTAAAGCTGAAACAATGCAAAGCACAGATGTACATCTATGAATAATCAAATAACTTTCCCCACGCAGCAGTTGAGCAAACCGTCACTACATTAATGCATTTTTCAAATTCTCATGCTCTGGCCACTGTTTCCACGTCTCCCCCACAGAAGAGCTCAGGGCAGGATTAAAACAACAACGACAACTCTAACAAAAGCCATATTTCCAACATGGTGAGACTTCTTTGTCTTTCTGTTTCACTCTCTCCTTCTCTCTCTTGCCATCTCTTTTTTCTTTCTCTCTCTCCTATATGTGGGGAGGAGAACATATATGGGATTTTCTTATGATGTGGTATATGCTCTTGATGTTTCTTAAAGATTGCCTCGCTGATTTCTTGTGGTCTTGGAAACCAGCCTTCAGAATGATTCACCCACCACTTGATGCTCTGGATTAAGACTCTTTCATACCCGTAACAGTTCTACAAATAAGGCTTAGTGTCTGTGTCTAACTGTCATTGGTCACTATATCGAGGAAGAAAAATTCTGTTTTACCTCAAGTCAAAGTCACTCTCTACTTTTCTGGTGGGGGTGGGGAGGGGAAATACAGAAGCACCATCACTGTTTAGAGTCCTATAGACTGGCAGCCTTGACACAATGTTCAGTTTTGAAAATGCCTATTTGGAACATTAGAAACATCTGGAGAAGCCACATTTCCATGTTGAAATAAGGATAAGCTGTCATTTCTCCTACTCATTTTGAATTTATCCCACAGCCTGATGAGAAGATTTTTGTCCAGAATAAGTTATAGAGTATATAACTAAAAATTTTTAAAAAGGTAAAAGAAAAAATTAGAGGTTAGAAATGGATTGTATAGCATTCTACCAGGAGTTTCCTTAACTACCCTTCAAATATGCTTGCTTCGTCCCAGTGAGGGGGCTCCTGGGAGAACTCAGGTTATAGACATGAAGGTCCTGTGCAGCCACGAGACCCTAAACAGGCACATTTATCAGCCTTTATTGATTTTCCTTGTACTGAATTTAAGTAATTTGGCCTTATGCCTAACAATGCATGGATTTGGCCTGGAAACCTAGGATAATGCAGGAAAACACAAAGTTTCAGGTTGATGTTCAAAAATCATCTTTTCTAATTTTACACTTTATTGTTTGTCTTCTTGGCCTGTGATTAAAAATCACAACTTTTACTGTGTCCCCCTTATCAAGAGACCACGATGCATTATTGTAGAAGTCCGTCTAACTGGAGCAGGCTTCTAGCATGCAGCTCCCTTATCCTGCAGGCAGCCATTGCAGTGGATTCAGTGACTTATGGCCTCTGCCCAGGACAGCCTGGTGTTCAGTTAAGAGTGTCCAGCTAATGAACTACATGGGGAATTTATACATGAATCAACAGAATTACTTTCATTTTTCTTACCTTCTGTCCAGTTACCTCAGTGATCTCCCACTAAGAGGGAGTCCTTTCATTTGCTCGTGGTTCTAACGCACTTGTGGGAAAAATTTCAGACATTTTTGGCTCTTGGATTTCATACTCAAGTTTGAATATGTGGTTTCATTCCAAAAATACCATTAAAAAAATCTGAGGAGTAGCAAAGCCAGGGGAAAAAAATAGCTGACACTGAGGTTCAGTCTTGAGCATCCACAAATATTTCTAGAATCCTTTTTTCTTTTTTTCGTTTATTGGTCAAGGAAAATTTTCTTCAAAGAAAAGCTTAATCATTGAAGAACTAGATATGTAAAAGAAGCAAGCAAGAAAGACTCTTCTTAAAACAGGCCTGAATCCTCCAAGGAGTTCATTGAGCTCATTGAAAACCAGTGTCTGGTTCTCAAACTGTGCTCCAGAAAATGAGTCTTTCAGACGCTTCTCAAAGACGCCTCTGGTCAGAGACTGTCACATGTTGTATACCTTATCTTCTTCTTGAAGTTTCAAAGTTTACTTTAACATATCAGAAGATTCCAGGAAGCTTTTACACTAAAGAACTCAACATCATATGGAACGTTTAGGTCACAGACTCTGCCATATATTCTGTAGACTGCCAGCCCCTCGCATTTCCCAAGGTGCTCCCAAAACACACTCATTGGGGGAAGCCCCCTGGGGAGAACATCCACCTGACCTATTCAATTACTTTTTGCAGGGAGAAGGGCCCTGAGCAGGGACTTGTACAGTGGAAAGGAATGGGAGGAACTCAGGGAGCCCCTATGAGGAAAGTGGAGAATGTAAAGAACATAGGGACCACCATATGTTGGGTCAAGTTTCCAATAGTGAAGTCCATCAGAGTAAACATCATATCCTCTCTCTTTTTCTTTCTACGTAGAACAAGAATCCAATGGAGAGCCTCTCCTGACATTCTTCCATTTCTTCCGGAATTCCTCAGCAACCTCTTTGAACACCATAAGGCATAGCAACAAAGCATATCAACCAAATAAGGGGTGTCTCTTCCGCTCTGGAAAAAGAATATTTCTCAAAGGAATATAAATATTCACCCATTAGTGTATTTCTGGGTATATTATGGCTCGCCTTCAACATCCTTGTAAATGTACACTTAAATGATTTGTTTTTTAAAAGATTGGTACCTGAGCTAACAACTGTTGCCAATCTTCTTTGTTTTCCTTTCTGCTTTTTCTCCCCAATTGCCGCCATACATAGTTGTATATTTTAGTTGTGGGTCCTTCTAGTTGTGGTATGTGGGATGCCGCCTCAGTGTGGCCTGACGAGCGGTGCCACGTCCGCACCTAGGATCCGAACCAGTGAAACCCTGGGCCACCAAAGCGGAGCACACAAACTTAACCACTTGGCCACGGGGCTGGCCCCTACACTTAAATGATTTTTAAATGATTTCTGAAAAATAGCACAAAGAACAAAGGGTGAAAAAAAAACCTCTAGAGAGTTTTATCATGTAGATAGCTCATACAGATTGTGCTAAATCTAGGAATATAAACAAAGCTATACTCATTCTGCCTGCCAAAATAGATTAATTGCTTTTTTTTCTTCTTTCCTGTGAGGTGTCCTTTTCCTTTTTTTTTCTTTTTTGCTAAGGAATGGGTAAAATGGTTTGAGTAAACAGGTAAACTGAAAAATCATTCTAAGCCATGACCTCAGCCATCAGCTGTCCCCATATTTTCTAACATCCTGAAATTTTCCATTCAACTTGGGTGGCTGATTTCACATTTTTTCCTGGACCTCTGTACCTTGTGGAGTTTGGGACACCACCAAAGACAGGGAGTGAGCCCGACACCTGCCTGTGGTCTCCTGGCTCCCGCCCTGCATAGTACAAACCTGGAGGGAGGATGTGAGCCTGAAGGCCAGGCTGCCCTCCCACACAGCCTAGAGGATGAGAAAACCGCCTCTGGGAAACTCTGAAAGGAAAAGGAATTATGCACCAAATCTTTTCCTCAGATGCGCATGGAGAAGCCTTAATTAACCTCTTCTTTTTCCCATAAGGGTTTATTTTTTAGAAGGAAAAAGATAAAAAAAATAAAGTAATTTAAGTATATATATGTATTTATAAGAAATTCGATAACATTTTAGAACTAGAATATTTGGATTCACTTGAGAAACATTTTTTCACTCTCTAAAAAAAAAAAATATCTGAGCCAGAGATAAACATGCTAAAATCCTACTTGTAAACGCAAATAAAAAGATGTCCTTCACGGGAGGTTTTACCATCATCGTCACAATGTAACTTAAGATATCAATCTACTATCATCACCATATTCTTTCCTCCTATCTACATTTTAATTCTGAAAATCTTCAGTAATTTCCTGAAGTTTTCGACTAGTATAATTTCCACCAGGCATTAGAGGTTTGGAGGTTGTCCTCTATTTCATCTATCATTTTGAGTGAGCTCTCCATAAAACACTGATAATAGGAAACTGCACAGAGCTACACCCAGTGCTTCAGTAAGCTGTTTTCACACGTCATTTTCCTACATGGAGTCACATGTGACATGGATTAAGTCATAACGCCCCCAAAGCAATAATGCTGTCAAAGCTCAATATAACATAACAAGTGAATTTCTGAATTTCTGCAAATAATTAAAAAGGAGGTGTTGCTATACCTTCGTTTTCTATAAAAACAGACCTCCATGTCCATCCTGACATTTTCACCCTAAATTTAACATAACATTCACCTAATGGGAAAAATTATCCAATTCATGGCTACCTTTTTTCTTCATAGTGTACATTTTTTCAATATAAATACTCAAAAGATTAATATTTAGTAATGATCTTCTTTTATACACAGATACCAAATGATAGTTGATCTGACCTTATACCTTATCTTTTTCATTTAATTTTGAGTTATACATCTCAATGAACAAGTAGCTTAAAACATCTCCATTGAAAAAAAGCAAGAAAAAGGTGATGGAATTATAAAAGGTCAATACATTTGCAAACATTAAATGACTCTTCACATGATACCTCTTTGCAAAAGAATTTCTCTGATAGTAACATCCAAGTCTCCAGATTGATTCTGCAGTCTGGCCTTGATTCTGCAATCTAGTTTGAACCTGTACTTTGTATTATGGCTGCCTTGTTTCTTCTCAACACTGATGATCTGAAACTGTCAGGAAAGCAGCTTTCCTTTCCTCTGCATGCTCTACGGTTGGTGGTGTGGAAATTGAGGGGTAGTCGCACCTTCAGCGTCTCCAAGATTGCTGCAATTTTAGCACCACGTGTTGCCTGCAGAGCTTTAGGACACAAGAGCTCTTCTTTTTTTCCCCAGTTTTATTGAGAAATAATTGACATACACCACTGTGTAAGTTTTAGGGCATACAGCATGATGATCTGATTTACACATATTGTGAAATGTTTACCACAATAGGTTCAGTTAACATCCATCTTCTCATATACATACAATAAAAAGAGAAGAAAGAAGAAAAGAAAAAAGGAAAAAAATTTTCTCCTTGTGATGAGAAGTCAGGATTTACTCTCTTAACAACTTTCTTATATATCATATCTATATTAGATCACATAGCATTAGCTACAGTCATCATGCTGTACACTACATCCCTAGTACCTGTTTATCTTATAACTGGAAGTTTGTACCTTTTGACCACCTTCCTCCAATTGCCCCTTGCCCCACCCTCTGCGTCTGGTAACCACAAGTCTGATCTTTTTTTCTGAGTTTGGTGCTTTTTGATTTCTTTTTTAAGACATTTCACTTAGTGTAATGCCTTTAAGTTCCATTCATGTTGCTGCATATAGTAGGATTTGTTTTTTTATGGCTGAATAATATTCTATTTTGTATATATACCACATCTTCTTTATTCATTCATCCATCAGTGGACAGTTAGGTTCCTTCCACATCTTGGCTATTATAAATAACGCTGCTATGAACATGGAGCTGCAGATATCTTTTCAAATTAGTGTTTTGTTTCCTTTGAATATATTCCCAGAAGTAGAATTGATGGATCATATGCTAGTTTTATTTCTAATTTTTTGAGGAGCCTCCATACTGTTTTCCACAGTTGCCCGCACCAATTTACATTCCCACTGTTAGAATGGCCATCATCAAAAAGATAAGAGATAACAAATGCTGGTGGGGATGTAGAGAAAAGGAGTTCTTAGCTTCCAAGGCCTGCCGACTGGAACATGACTGACCAGAATGTGCCAGTGTGGCTGGCAAGTGGAACCAATGAAATTACCCATTCCGTGACCAACAGTAATCCTCTCACAGTGTGCCATCCCAGAGGGCCCTGAAGGAGGTCCTGCTTACAATGACCACGTTGTTTTCCAGGGTCTTCTTTCACTCTCTTTAGGAGAGCCACCCATAGATAGAATGAAGCCATGCTACTGATTCTAATTACAGCATTTTTACATCAAATACCCCAGAGGATCTAACAGGATTTTTTTTAAGTCTCCAGAGGCAAACAATCTTGAAAATTATTAGGAATGTAGTGTTCAACTAGAGTTTTTGTCTCCATGAAAGATGAAGGAACCTGGCTCCAGCAACATATCTAACAGTGACAGGCAAGCTCTCTTGCTGGGCCCAAAGCTCCAAAAAGAAAGGCCCTACATGTATATGTCATATGGTAATCTGTTTGCATAAAGTAAATTGCTTATTCTCCAGTGCTACATTTTACATTACCAAATATAGTCATACACTTAATTTAGAAGTGATACAGTAACCTGCCTCAAAGGGAAAAGATCTGCTCTGACCACCTCCCTGTCTGTCTCCCCAGCCTCATGCAGTGGTCGTCACTCTCCTCAGGACCATTGGAAGCTTTTGTTTCTCTGAGTTTACACCAAAACACCTGTGTTATTGTGTGCTTACCTCCCCACTGGCTCACAAGCATGATAACTTCAGGGGCTGTAGCTGGGAAGCAGCACATCACCACCCAGCGCCAGCAGGACATTCAACACAGGTGGGTCTCGATTTACTCAATCACAAATTTTAAGTATAATAATCAAATCTTACCCCACTCCACCCCAAATGCACACGCTCCAGATTTACATGATCGAAACCAGTCTCTACAAACCTCAGAACTCTTTGAATTGATCCTGCACGAATACCATGTGTGGTCTTGTTCCCAGGCACTTTTTATAGTGAATAAATAGTGTTTGGTGCATCTCCCTGATGAACTCAGGAACAAAGGCACAGGAAAGCGAATAACAGTGGTCAGAATGAGGCAAAATGTTCTTTTATCCCCTAGAGTGATTGATTGAATTGCTTCTAGCAGGGCATGCGTGTTTGGTGTATGTATAAGAGTGTGTGTGTGTGGGCATGTATATGAGAGTGTGTGAGTGTATACATGTGTGAGAGACTGTGTGTGGGGTGAGTGTGTATGTCTATATATGTGCCATGTATTAATAAAGTGTGCCAGCCTGTACAGACCATAAAGTAAGCCATAAGCAAAATATGTCTTCAGCACCATGTTTTTCATTCATTTACTCACTTATTCATCTATTCAACAAGCACTTATTCAACAAATATGTGCCTAGTGGCTACATCACAATAAAGAAATAACAAAGGTACTGATGGTCAAATAGTGTTCAAAACAATTTAACAAAATAACTTATTTTATCCTTATGAAAATCCTAGAGGTGGAGCTGTTATTATTTCCATTATACAGAGGGACAACTGAGCACAGACTAAATCACTTGCCACGTCATAGGGCTAGGAGAGACAAGAGGTAACAGAGCCAGAGCCCTACTCCCTGTGTAACACCCCCTGCCTCCCCATGTGGCAGGAGCTTGGAAGGGCTACTTGCAAGCCCCGTGGAGATTTGGAGGATGCCCCATGACAATGCCTCCCCTTGGATCTCCTTTCCTCAAGATTAGACGCTAAATTGGGCCACATGTCCAGGGACCTCCCTCTCTTCTGGTTTGCATATTTCATCTGGAAAAACATATTGAATGCTATAATTTTATAGGCACATACTTACAATATTTGTTTCTCTTAAATTATCAAAAGTAAAGCTCTTCGTGTCCCATGACAGGGAGAAGAAAGCAGGGCTCTTGGAGGTGGCGGCAGCATCTGGCTGGGTGTAAAGCTGTGATCTTTACCAAAGGGAGCACACATTCAGAAAAAGAGCCGGAACACACTGCTCTAAGCTTCCGTGGGAAACCAGCCATCTGAGAGAAGGCCAGAGGAGTAGCTGTCTGCTCTGTTCCCACATGCAGAGCTGCCCATCTGTAAGTTGTGTATATCTAATTAATGCCTAATGGACAACAGCAGATCTGATGCCCTAAGACTTGTCTGACTGAATCGAACAGACCAGGGCCAGACAGGAAGAGAGGTAACATCATTGGAGACTGCTAGGAGAGATCTTTCCATTCTGGTAAAAGCTTCCTAATGACTATTACAAAGAGGCCCACGACTTTAATCATGCCACTAAACTCTTCTTAAAGATTGTCAACAGCTCCCGATTGTTTAGAGAAATGTGCAGGATATCTTCCCCTGCAATACAGGTGCTCTGGGCTCACCTCTTACCTCTCTCCTGTCTTACCCAATTCACCTCCACACTCAGCTCAGGCATCATCACCTGGAAATCGTTCTTGACTCTCCCTTTGCCCCCAGAACAGGTCAACTCTTATTTTACTGCTTCATTTTGCTACGCGTTATCCTTTTGAACAAGAGTTTACTTGAGATGGATGTCAAATTCAGGGCTGAAATAAAATTTGACTATCTATGATTACGAATTGTCAGATACTCTAGTGTTTTACAAAATGGGCTTCGTTGATCTCTAGGAAATGTGAGTTCTAGAACACTTCTAGATATTTCACTTTTGATTGTAATCCAAAAATATATTTTATCAGTTATAAAAACTTCTCTGTCACAGTGAAATTTTGACTTGAAAGATATATTTATAGCATAAAAATTTAGTTTCCGAAGTAAATTACTCTCAAATTAGTTTTTTAAGTAGTTAGGTTCCTGGCCCCTGGGGGGGGGTTTGCAAACCATGGTTACTCACATTTTTCTTTTAAAAGGAAAGACTTGGATATTATCCAAGTTTCCAAAAATATCAGAACCTTAACTATGTAAAATGTACTCAAAGAAAAAACTGAAAACAAACATCATAAAAGCTGACACTGGATATTTCCAAAGGGATCCATCCCCCCATAGGTAATTTTAAAATTAATTTGCAGGCTGTACAATGTTCATGATTTACTTTTATCCTAGAAAAAGAAGGAAGCTTTAAAAATATAACAACTATGAGTAGACACCATTACAAACGACATTCTGAATTTAACTATCAAGTTACCAAAAAAATCTAAAAAGATTTTCTATTAATGTGAAAAAAAGTTTTAAGAAATCAATATTTTTGGAGGTTTCTAAAATTCTGTGATTTTTATTTTCCTATAATGGACATAGATCTGAAATTGTTCATATTGGAGAATTTGCAAAGAACATACGTTGGATTATTTAGAAAATAACATAAAAACACAGCCTCCGGCACCTGCATAGTACATAGTACGCCACAGCTAAAGAATGACAGTCCTGGTGTCTGTGATACTCTTCATAATAACCTGGTCAGGGGAAGCGGGGGGCAAGTAGGTGGGCACATACATGAAACAAAATGGGCAATGTACTGAAAATTGTTGAAGCTACATGTTGGGAAAATCAGGTTCACTATACTGTTCTCTCTACTTTCGTGTGTTTGAAAATTTCCACAATAAATACTTAAAAGATAAAAACACAAAAACAAACAAAATTAACCATTCAATGAGACACTATTAACCACTCATAAGAATGGCTATAAAAAAGATCGATAATGCCAACTGTGGTCCAGGACATGGAGCTCTGAGGAATCTCAAAAAAACCAAATCTGTTTAGGAGACAGTCTTTACAGTGAAGCATATATTTTTCAAACCTGGATTGGATGGGAACTTTATGGGTTTATTATCTGTTTCACAGCCGAAATCTTTGTGTGCCTTGACAAATGTTCGTGTTTAAATCATGTATGCATTTATTTGGAGATTATATTCGTGTGCGTGTGTGTGTGTGTGCTCATGCACATGTAAAACTGGCTACACAAAATATATACTCTCTTATCCTTTCTAGACATGATTACCTAGGCTTAGATCACAAACTACATAAGGCTAGGCCCGAATTTGCCAATAAGCATGCATCACTGATGTAATTATTACTTTAACAGCACAAACCCTTGACCTTGTTATCACAGTATATACATCATAGATCTCTATATTAACATATCATTTAGGACTTTCATACATTGAAAGAGTTCAGTATGACTCAGCTCAGAGCAATGAAAGTTTTCACATTTTTTAGTCCATTTACTTAAAATTTTATAGATTCACCAGCAGTTTACTGTATTTTCTTTCTGCTTAAAGAATGTTGCCTAAGAAATAAAAGAGATGATCGTTTAATGCTGTATTGCTACAATTCTAAAGTTCTAGTATAAATTACAGTACATTATGACTATTCTAGACAATTTATATTGTACTATAATTTAAAATATTCTTTTAGCTCAATAGTTATGACTAATTTTTTCTAATTTTCTAAGTCTAGCATTTTATATACAGGTTTTATTTTCACAATCTTAAAAAATATTGATAAAAAACTAGACTATTGCCTTTTAAACAGCCATGTTGAAATAAAGTACAGACGAGTGAAAACATAAAGATACAGGTGTAGATATAGATCTAGGTATAGATATAGATATGGAGATGGAGAAGGACATATGGTACCGATAGACATGGATATGGATTGGATATGGAGATGGAGAAGGAGATGGAGATGGTACAGAACATGGCGTTGGGGACATAGGGAGACAGCGTGTGCGCATGTGTGTGAGACAGAGTGAGAGGAGCAGAGTGAAAACTTATGTGACCACTGCCTAGATCAAGAACCAGTACGGTGCTAGGAGCCCAGAAACATCTGTTGTAATTTTCCCAATCATTATGACCTCCCTTCTCACCAAAATTAACTGCAATGCATATTTATAACAACAGTTTGTTCCACCATTTTCCCCCTTTTTTTCTCCCCAAAGCCCCCCGGTGTGTACCTGTATATTTTTTGTTGTGGGTCCTTCTAGTTGTGACATGTGGGATGCCGCCTCAGCATGGCTTGATGAGTGGTGCCATGTCCATGCCCAGGCTCTGAACCGGCGAAACCCTGGGCTGCCAAAGCGGAGCACGCAAACTTAACCACTCGGCCATGGGGTCAGTCCTCCACTGTTTTTTTTTTTTTTTTTAATTTTAGACTCATACTGTATATATTCTCTTGTGTCTGGCCTCTTTATTTCAACATTAAGTTTATGATTCATCCTATTGCTGAATGTAGCTATTGTTCATTCTATTTCAGAGCTTTTTAGAACTCACTGCATGCTAGTACCACAAAATACATATCCATTTTGCTGTAAAGAACATTTGAATTGTGTCCAATTAGGAATAATGTTGCTATGAATATCCTTGAACAAATCTCTCAGTGCCACACGTACGCATTTCTGTTGGGTATATATGCCAAGGAGACAAATTTCGGAGCTTTTGTAGGTAACACCAATCTTTTTTCCCAAGTGGTCTCTATTGAAAGAAAAATGTGGAGCTACTCATGGCTGGCAGACCCACTAGAGCCAGGAGCCTAATTTGAGAGTAATTTACTTAAGAAACAAAATTTTATTCCATGAATATATTTTTTCCATTGAAATTTATCACTAAAAAAGAGTTTTTATAACTTAATTTTCTAGCTTCTCAGTGTGGATGCAATTGAATCCTCTGCTAAACTCTGAAGTCCCCAAGAAGTTTCTAATAGGGCAGATGATATCTTATGGCAAACTTTCTTCACTAAATTTTCAAAGAAATACATAAAACCACATTAGTATGAGATGTGACTGTGGTAATGAGACTATATTTAAGTTTACATATCCAAATGATTGCTGCTCCTTTAAATTGACCATTTTGGGAAACTTAGGCATTTACAAAAAGAGGAGAGCATCAATTAAATAATGTAGTCTACCCAAGTGAGCACTGGGAAGGGCTAGCCTAACCAACCTCCCTGCCACCCACATCTTTGCTCTCCAAGGCCTCTCCACAATGCTACCACAGAGATCTTCTCAAAAGCAAAGCTAATCTCATTACTCTACTAGAGAAAACCTTTCAGTGGCTTCCCTTTTATCCAGGTCCAAGTCTGAGTACATTTGCCTGGCCCACAAAGCCTCTATAACTTGTCTTCACCATGCATAGCCAAGGTTTTTATTCAAAGCTCACCATATGAAATGCTGTGTGTCTGGCACTCTTCTAAGTGAATCACAAATATTAGCTCACTTAATCTTCGTGTCAACCATAATAGATGGGCACTGTTATTTAGACCCCCATTTTGACAGAAGAGATTGAAGAACAAGAAGGAAAATGTCTTGCCTCAAGTCACACAGCAAGGAGAGCACACCCAGCCCTTCTAACTCTGGGCCTAGGCTTGAGTTACTGTCTGTCTGCCAGTCCCACCACTCCTCCTGGCTTGTGCTATGCTGCACCATCAGTCATCCTCCCACTCTGTCCCCTGGCTTCATCCTGTGCACATGCAGGTGCTTCTCCTGGTAGGCATTCCCCACTGGCATCCTCCTCAGGGTGATCTTTTGTTCATCTTTGATCCTCTTTAGGCCACCACTGTACTTTATGCTTACTTCTTTTTTAACTTGTATATTTTAATGAAATTATTATTTTTCATGTCTATGTCCTCTACTAGAGTGGGAATTTATTGAGAGATAAAGTGAAATTCTATTCATCTTTTTTATCTCTAGAGTCTGGCATGGTGTTTGGATCACATTAGCAATTCAATATAAATTCTTTGATTGATTTTATGGAAAGGAAGGAAGGAGACAAGAAGAAAGAAGGGAACGAAGGAGCTAATCTGGATATCGAACAGTGGTAAGTTAAGAGAGTCAGAACCGCATGGATTTGAATTCCAAGTTTTTGTTTTGTTCTTTTCTGAGGAAGTTTTGCCCTGAGCTAACATCTATTGCCAATCACTCTCTTTTTTTTTGCTTGAGGAAAATTAGCCTTGAGCTAACATCCATGCCAATCCTCCTCCATTTTGTATGTGGTTTGCTACCACAGCATGGCTGATGAGAGGTGTAGGTCTGCACCCAGGATCTGAATCCATGAACCCAGACCACTGAAGTGGACTGCACCAAACTTAACCACTATGCCATGGGGCCAGCGCCTAAATTTCAGCTTTAAATACTCATTAGCTATCAAACAAATGAAGTAAATCTCCCTGAAACTTCATTTCCAAATTTCTATAATAAGCATAAAAATGACTACTTTTGCAGAATTATTATAAGAATTGGAGATGTATATAAAGTGACTTGCACACAATACAAAGTATTGTTACCATTACTACTACTATTTTTAATGGCATTTATGCTGAATAGTAACATTTTCTTCATCTCTCAGGCGATCTATATGCTGGAGGATGTAAAATCAATTGTTCTCACCTTCAGGAAGAGCAGAGGAATCTTTTCTATGCCAATAATAAACATTACCTATATGCTGAATGCTTTCATACCATTGCAAAAGATTTCAATTGTTCAAGTACATGACATTGGGGAAGGGGAAATTAGGGTGACAACTTACGAACAGGATGGCAAATAAGGTCATTCAAATAAATAAGCTTTCCCAGAAAGGCGATTCCAGGAGTTGGAAATTGAGAACTTGTGGAAGTCATTCTGTATTACTCAAGACACTGGAAGACTACACCATTCACTGCATAACATTGCAGTTCTCTGCAAGAATCCTTACACTTAAAAGGTCAACATTCTCTCTGCACAAACAGATCATGCACTCAGAGAACCTGGCACATGATGCTGCATGTGATGTTGGATGGGTCACTTGACTCTCCTCATCAGGCCCCAGGCAAGCTCAGGGCACTGGAAACGTCTGCACATGCTGCAGAGCTGAGCATATCTTATCCTACAACACTGCTGTGCTCTTCTTACCTTCTGATGAGAGGAAGGCAAAGTATATTTTTCTAGGAAACCTTTAGCCCATAAAACATGTGACTACTCATGACTCACTTTGTAATGTTATATGAATCCATGAGCCTCGTCAGCATCGTTCCTTCAGCAACTGAAATCTCTATTTGGCAGCAAACAAGTGGGAGTAAAATACTCTTAAGTAAGGAATGCACTTGAAGTGCTTCTGTACTAGTAATTATACATTTGGTGTAAACACAGATCCAACCCTTTCCAAAAACTTGATTTATTGTTCATACTTCCACCTGTGAGAGACAAGTGCTTACAGGAAAAGCCTGGATGTATTTCACTCATCCACACAGGTATACACTACATTTCTGGTGGAAAAGGTTATGTGAAGAACAGAGGCAATATTGAATCTTCACTGAGGCAGGTCATTTCTCAGTTTTGTGATCAAATGATTAATGCAAATGTGCATCACAAATGCTGTGAGGTTAATCAATAAAATTACTGGAGGAATTCTGAAAGTAATTTTCAAGCATTGGCCATGGACGCATTATGGCAATTTTTTAGAATGCAGAGGCCTATTATTTGATAGCATAAATGTTTCTAGGATAATGATAAACCAAATGAAACACTGTTTTCTAGGGACTTTCAAACTAACAACTTTGTACCAGTGACAACTACCAGGCACATAAATTATAGATCATGATGGTGTGCTCAATGAACTATGCAGGAAATAGAGAAATATCACCACTTTTTAATGAGTATTTTATAAAGTCTCTTTTTTTCATTCACCATCCAAGGTAACATTGCTTTCTGAATTGTTTGTGAATTGGTGAAGAAATTCACATTAGGATGAGCTAGAGAAGCTGGAGAGAAATTAAGAGGCAGATAAAAAGGTAGGACTGGCAGGTCAAGAAGGAACTGAAGGGCAGGGTCTGGGAGTACACGGATGCCCCAAACCAGAGCTCTGGGTGCAGCAACACTAAGGGGCACCCCCAGTTAGAAGTGGCACATGAGGACTTTCAATCCACAGTGAAATTCTCAAGGGGAAAGCAGACTCAAGGGAAACATTTGAAAAGACAATGGGAACAGAGGTAAAAATTGTATAATCAAAGAGTCAGGAGGCGAAGTGGGGTATGGATCACTCAGGACAGTTAGAAGGACATCCAAGGAAACATTTGATCCATAGGCACACATGTAAGACTAACTCTTATGCATTCTCCTGGGGAAGTTGAACTAGATTTAAAAGACCAGGAAATAGGCATCCCAATTCTACCTATAATCTGTGCTTTGCTTATGGACATTATAAACTGACTTAATTAAAGTATTAGTTATCCAAAGTATTAGTTATCCAAAGTATTAGTTGATGAAAAAACCTAAAAAGGATGAAGAAAGTGCTTATAATTTGTAATTAGACAGAAGTTAGTTTGAAGTTCAGCACTACCACTTATATGGGTAAGTAAAGACACTGCTAAGCTTCAAACTAAATTTTAAAAGTGACCTACCTCATGGTGTCCATGATTAGACCATGAATGCTCAGCACAGTGCACATCAAAAAAAATTTGTTATAAACTGGACTTAGAGCCCTAGCTTGAAGAATATATAGAATATATATAGAGAGAGACTATATATATATATACATACACAGAGAAAGAGAGAGATAGAGATTGAGAATCAGTTCTTGTTATTCATAGTAGTTGTGTTCTATAAGACACTGTGAACACTGAAATAGTGAATAATGAATCATTGCTTCCAGGGGAAATACAGGGTTAGGATCCTGTGAGTCTCTGGTCACAATATTCTGTTAAGCAATCAATATATAACTTTGTTTCATGTGTGTTTCTGTTTAGACACCTTATCTAATATATATTGTTGATTTATTAACATTAAACTCTTGGCCCACAGCACTATAAATCATGACTATATGAAGCTTATTTAACACATATATTTTCTCTATAAGGCACTTCACAACTGTCCTGCACTTGGGGACACTAGACAGCACTTCAGCACTATGCTTGGTGGCCATTTTACACATCGAAATCTCCAGCAGAGAAAACACAAAAGTGCAAAAAATGGAGGGAGAGCGATGTCAGCATTATGGTGGAGTGAGCTATTCCTCTAGGCTTTCCCCCCTAAGATATGATGAAAAGCATGTTCATAAACCAACAGACGACATCCACACAACACAATAGATGTCCAAGAGACCCATGCAGCCATTCGTCTGCATGAGGGTGCTGGACCCCCCAGGAGGCAGTGGAAGGAGGTAAGCGACCTACTCTCCCTCCCCAACAGCAGCGATCCAAGGCACAGGACCTCACACAGTGACTGGTGCATGACTTTGAGAGGAGAATGTGGAAAAGGCCGCCCTTTGCGGGAAGACTTTCACTCTTGGAGTTGCCTCCCAGCCCATGGCAATGCTTCATACTGAGGCAGCTAAGCAACCATGGGGGTGCCCTAACCAAGTCAAGCAGCCAAGGCAGGCAGCTGGTGAGTACAGAGAGGGAGTATGGGCAGGAAAAAAGGTGCCCTCTCCCCATCATCCTGCCTTGCACACCAGCTGGGCAGGAGATCCCTGACAGAGCTCCTGTGCCTACATGTGTGAAGCAGTGGCAAGCAGATGCAGAGATCCCTATTGGCACAGCTTCCAACAGACAGGCACAACTGCCAAGGGTCATGGCGGGCTCAGAAAACATAGCTTCTGCTTCCTACCCCTGCAAGTGGTGGCAGCTGGGATCTGCAACCAAATACTACCACTATGCAATGGCAAAAGTCCACCCCATGAAACAGCATGAAGAAATATATTCACACTCCAGACTAGAGGGAAAATGACAAGTATCCAGAAACCAGTTATGACATCACAGAAATTTACAATCAAAATGACAGAGAATTCAAAATAATTATCATAAAGAAACTCAACAAGTTATAAGAAAACTCAGAAAAACTGTTCAGTGAACTCAGGAATAAAATTAATGAGCAGAGAGAATCCTTCACAAAAGAGATTGAAACTATAAAAGTAAGCAATCAGAAATGTTGGAGATGAAGAACACAATGAATGAGACAAAAACAATCTGGAATCATTAAAAAACTGAGCTGATATTATAGAGGACAGAATTAGTAATTTAAAGGACAGAAGTATAGAAATGCTTCAGGTGGACAGGTGGAGAGAACTAAGACTAAAAAGAAATGAAGAAATTCTCCAAGAAATATCCAACTCAATTAGGAAATGCAACATAAGGATTATAGGTATTCAAGAGGGAGAGGAGAGGTAAAAAGGAGCAGAGAGCTTGTTCAAAGAAATAATAGCTGAGAACTTCTGAAAGCTGGGGAAGAAGCTGGAGTTACAGTTAAATGAAGCTAATAGAACTCCTAATTACATCAAGGTAAAAAGACTTTCTCCAATGCATATATTAGTAAACCCAGTAAAAGAAAATGGCAAAGAAAAAATATTAAGGGCAGCAAGGCAGAATAAAATAACCCACAAAAGAACCCCTATCAGGCTTTCAGCAGATTTCTCAGCAGAAACCTTACAGCCTAGGAGAGAATAGAATGATATATTCAAAATACTGAAAGACAAAAACTTTCAGCCAAGAAGAGTCTATCCAGTGAAACTATGCTTCAAATACAATGGAGAAATAAAAACTTCACCAGATAAACAAAAGTTGAGGGAGTTCATCACCACAAGATCCCCCCAACACAGAAATACCAAGAAGGCCCTCATATCTGAAAAAAAAAAGGAAGGGTTTACAAAGCCTTGGGCAAGGAGATAAACAGACAGACAAAATCAGAAAATTGCAGGTCTCTATCAGAACAGGTTAGCAAACACTTAATTATAACATTAAAGATAAAGGGAAGGAAAGCATCAAAAATAACTATAATCACTTCATTTTAACCACAAACACAAAACACAAAATGGAATAAGTTGTGACAACAATAAATTAGATGGGGAAGAGAAAAGGGATGGAACCTACTTAGACTAAGGAGATAAGAGGCTATCAGAAAATGGACTATCTCATCTATGAGATCTTTTACACAAACCTTACAGTAACCACTAAACAAAAAATCAGAACAGAGACACAAATGATAAACAAAGATAAAACTTAGAAAACCATCATAGAGAATCACCAAACTGAATTGGGAGTGGGAAATACACAGGACAAGAAAGAAGGGAAATACAGAACAATGGAAAATAAGTGATAAAATGGCAGTACTAAGCCCTCATATATCAATAATCACTTTGTGTAAACAGATTGAATTCTCCAATCAAAAGACACAGAGTGCTAGGATGGATTGAAAAACAAGACCCAACAATACTATGCTGCCTCCAGGAAATGCATCTCAGCTCTAAAGACAAACAGAGTTTCAAAGTGAAGTGATGGAAGAAGTTACTCCAAAAAAATGACAAACAAAAGAAAGTAGGTGTTGCCATACTTATATCAGATAAAGTAGATTTCAAGATAAAAGAGGCAATGAGAGACAAAGGGGGCAGTATATAATGATAAAATGGACACTCCATCAACAGGACATAACACTTATGAATATATATGCACCAAACACGGGAGCACCAAAGTACGTAAAGCAACTATTAACAGACATAACAGGAGAAATTAACAGCAACATAATAATAGTAGGGAACCTCAACACCCCACTTACATCAATGGATAGACCATGCAGACAGAAAGTCAACAAAGAAATAGTGGAATTAAATGAAAAACTAGACCAGATGGGCTTAATAGATATATATAGAACACTCTATCCAAAAAAAGTAGAATACACATTCTTCTCAAGTGCACATGCAACATTCTTAAAGATAGACCATATATTGGGAAACAAGGCAAGCCTCAATAAATTTAAGAAGATTAAAATCATATCAAGCATCTTTCCTGACCATTATGCTATGAAACTAGAAATCAACCATAAGAAAAAAGCTGGGAAAATCACAGATATGTGGAGACTAAAGAACATGCTACTGAACAACCAATGGATCAATGAAGAAATTAAAGGAAAATTCAAAAAACTATCTGGAGACAAATGAAATTGAAAATACATCATACCAACTCATATGGGATGCAGCAAAAGCAGTCCTAAGAGGGAAATGCACAGCAACACAGGCCTACCACAAGAAACAAGAAAAATCTCAAATAAGCAATCTTAAACTGCACTTAACAGAACTAAAAACAAAGAATAAACGACGGCCAAAGTCAGCAGAAGGAGGGAAATAATAAAAATTAGAGCAGAAATAAATGAAATAGAAACCAAAAAAACAGTAGAAAGGATCAATGAAACTAAGAGCTGGTTCTTTGAGAAGATTAACAGAATTGACAAACCCTTAGCCAGACTCACTAAAAAAAAAAGAGAGAAGCCTCAAATAAATAAAATTAGAAATGAGAGAGGAGAGATTGCAATGGATACCATAGAAATACAAAGGACTATTAGAGAATACTATGAAAAACTATATGCCAACAAATTAGACTATCTAGGTGAAAAGGATAAATTCTTAGACTCATACAACCCCCCAAAACTGAATCAAGAAGAAATAGAGAATCTGAATAGACCAAGCACAAGTAAAGAGATTGAAATAGTAATCAAAAACCTCCCAAAAAATAAAAGTCCAGCACCAGATGGCTTCTCTGGAGAATCTTACCAAACATTCAAAGAAGATTTAAAACCTATCCTTTTCAAACTATTCCAAAAAACTGAACAAGATGGAACACTTCCTAATTCATTCTATGAGGCCAAAATCAAGCTGATCCCAAAGCTAGACAGACAACACAAAGCAGGAAAATTACAGGCCAATGTCACTGATGAACACAAATGCAAAAATCCTCAACAAAATATTGGCAAACTGAATGCAGCAATACATTAAAAGGATCATACACTATGATCAAGTGGGATTTATTCCAGGGACACAGGGATGGTTCAACATCCACAAATCAATCAATGTGATATACCACATTAACAAAATGAGGAATAAAAACCACATGGCCATCTCAATAGATGGAGAGAAAGCATTTGAGAAGATCCAACTTCCATTTATGATAAACACTCTCAATAAAATGGGTGTAGAAGGAAAGTACGCCAACATAAGAAAGACTATTTTTGACAAACCCACAGCCAATATCGTACTTAATGGTGAAAAACTGAAAGCCATCTCTCTGAGAACAGGAACAAAACAAGGGTGCCCACTCTCGCCACTCTTATTCAACATAGTACTGGAGGTTTTGGCCAGAGCAATTAGGCAAGAAAAAGAAGTAAAAGGTATCCAAATATGCAAGGAAGAGGTGAAACTCTTGCTGTTTGCAGACATGATTCTATATATAGAAAACCCTACGGAGTCCATTGGAAAACTATTAGAAATAATCAACATCTACAGCAAAGTTGCAGGGTACAAAATCAACTTACAATAATCAGTTGCATTTTTATACTGTAATAATGAACTAACAGAAAGAGAACTCAAGAATGAAATCCCATTTATGATTGCAACAAAAAGAAAAAATTACTAGGAATAAATTTAACCAAAGAGATGAAAGACCTATACAATGGGAACTATAAGACACTATTGAAAGAAATCGATGATGACATAAAGAAATGGAAAGATTTTCCATGCACATGGATTGGAAAAATAAACATAGCTAAAATGTCTGAATTACCTAAAGCAATCTACAGATTCAATGCAATCCCAATCAGAATTCCAATGATGTTCGTAACAGAAATAGAATAAAGAATCCTAAAATTCATATGGGCAACAAAAGACCCTGAATAGCTAAAGCAATTCCGAGAAAAAAGAACAAAGCTGAAGGCGTCACAATCCCTGACTTCAAAATATACTACAAAGCTATAGTAATCAAAACAGCATGGTACTGGTACAAAAACAGGCACACAGATCAATGGAACAGAATTGAAAGCCCAGAAATTAAACCACACATCTACAGACAGCTAATCTTCAATAAAGGAGCCAAGAACATAAAATGGAGAAAGGAAAGTCTCTTTAATAAATGGCATTGGGAAAACTGGACAGCAGCATGTGAAAGAATGAACATAGATCATTATCTTGCACCATACACAAAAATTAACTCAAAATGGATTAAAGATTTGAAGGTAAGAAGTGAAACTATAAAACTCCTTGAAGAAAATACAGGCAGTACACTCTTTGACATTGGTCTTAGAAGCATCTTTTCAAATGGCCTATGTACTCAGGCAAGAGAAACAAAAGAAAGAATAAACAAATGGGACTTCATCAGACTAAAGAACTTCCACAAGGTAAAGGAAACCAGGAACAAAACAAAAATACCACCTACCAACTGGGAGAAAATATTTGCAAATCACATATCCAACAAGAGGTTAATCTACAAAATATATAAAGAACTCATCTAACTCAACAACAAAAACACCAAACAACCTGATAAAAAAAAATGGGCAGAGGATATCAACAGACATTTTTCCAAAGAAAATATTATACAGGTGGCCAACAGGCACATGAAAAGATGTTCAACATCACTAATCATTAGGGAATTGAAAATCAAAACTATGATGAGATATTACCTTACACCTGTTAGAGTGGCTATAAGCACCAAGATAAAAACTAATGAATGTTGGAGATGACGTAGAGAAAAGGAAACCCTCACACACTGCTAGTGGGAATGCAAACTGCTGCAGCCACTATGGAAATTAGTATGGAGATTTCTCAAAAAATTAAAAATACAAATACCATATGATCCAGCTATCCCACTACTGGGTATTTATCCAAAGAATTTGAAATCAACAATTTAAAGAGACTTACGTATCTCTGTGTTTACTGCAGCATTATTCACAATAGCCAAGATGTGGAAGCAACACAAGTGCCCATCGACTGATGAGTGGGTAAAGAAGATGTGGTATATATACACAATGGAATACTACTCAGCCATAAAAAAGACAAAATTGTCCCATTTACGACAACACAGATGGACCTTGAGGGTACTATGCTAAGCGAAATAAGCCAGATGGAGAAAGACAAACATCACATGATTTCACTCATATGTGGAAGATAAACACATGGACACAGAGAACAGTCATCACCAGAGAGGAAAGGAATTGGGGAGTGGGCATAAGGGATAAAGGGATAAAGGGCATATATATGGTGACTGACAAATGATAATGTACAACTGAAATTTCACAATGTTATAAACTATTACGACCTCACTTAAATAATAATAAAAAAATGTGGCACTAAATAGGCTATGAAAAGAACACATTTACATTATGAGAGTGTGATCAAGAAGGCAAAACATTGCCTTATTTGACCTCAGGTGGGAACTGTCAGTCAAGTTAAAGTTTCGCTACTCACTAAACTTTCCCAAATGACTATGAAAGCACCACGAGTATGGATTTTGGGCTCACAAATAAATTTTAGAATAGACAAATTCACAACTTCAGAATCCATGAATAATCAGAACAATTCCTCCAGAAACATAGATTTTAAGTAAACGTACAATTTCCCATGATGAGCCAGTTTCCTGTCTCCATACTCCCTGCTAACTAAAAATGTGCTTCTCACTGAGACTCTATCCTGACAAAACTTTGGTAGTCCAATGTGCTTTGTGATGCTTTTGTTATACCACCAGGACACTTTAGAATTTCTGACTCTTGCTTTCAATTGGATGCAGTTTATAGTTTGCTTGGTATGCTAGTTGAGAGTGAAGAATCTGGAGGAGAAAGATGAAGGAGAGATCCAATGTCCTTCAGTTACCTTATCTATATTCACCTTTTTTCTGAGACTAGATTACAAACTCTTTGAAGAAAATGACCAAATTACACATTAATTTGTTTCTAAGTATCTGGTATAGGTCTGAGTCCCTGGCAGGCAACTAGCGAGTATTTAAGATTAAAGAGTAAATGGAAAAGAGCATAGAAGGCAGAGGTATAAAGAATAAGAAAGAAAGACATATTTGCATCAGTATTCAGATCAAGGGTGGGAGGGCACAGAATTGACTATAAAGATTGAAAAAGTGGGCAAAAGAAGAGAAGAGGAGATGGAAAATGAGCGAGGAGGAGAGTAAAAGAGAAAAGGGCTTCATTTACAAAGACTTGTCTTCAGTATATGCTTGGAATATAGTTTTGCTTGGTTCCTCATCTAGAGCTTATGTCCATGACATCAATAAAAAAGCAACATAGCAGCAAAGTATTTGATTCTGAGTACATGTTAAAAGTCCAATCCATGTTTAATTTGAAGAGAAAACAGAACAGTAATTTCTAGAGTAGTAATAATAATAGTTTTATCTCTGGGAGGGTAAGTATACAGAAACAATCTATAAGGGAGCACTCTGGGGGCAATGCACACATCTTCACATTTTTTTCCTCTATTTTTCCAGTGGCTAGCATACAGCTGCATGGCCATTTATGATCTATCTTAAAAAGTCACTTAGTGCCACTTCAATCATATGCCATGGTGAGAACAACCTTGAGCTTTCCCAGATTCACAGGGAGGGAACATAGACCCTCACTTCTCAATAGAAAGAATGTCAAGGTCACATTATAAAAAAACCTATAAGATGGGAAATGTTGCTGTGGGCATATTTGGAGAACATGGTCTGCCACAAGTATTTTCCAGAAAACTAAGGGAAGAATGAGTCTCAAGTAGAGGCAATGATCACCTGTGTCAAATGTCACTGCTAGGCTTGCAAAGATGGGAATTGAGACTTAACTATTAGATTTTGCCAAGTGGAGTTTATTGATGACCCAGACAAGGGCTGCTTAGATTGGAGTAATCAAAACAGGACACAGGAGGAGAGAAATTGAAGATAATGAACACAGACAACTCTGTCGCAGACTTATCTTTAAAGAACAGAAAAAGGGAGCTAAACAGGATCTAAAGGGTAATGTGAGGTCAAGGGAGGGTTGACTGATTTTGTTTTTTTAAGATGGGAGGTATTACAACATGCTTCTGATGTGTTTAATAAAGTAACGAAGAAGATTTGAAGATACAGGAGAAGGAGATATTTTTTGGAATTGTTTTATTGAGTGTGTGAGAAGGAACAGGATCTAGTGCACACGTAGAGGAGTTATTATTATGTAGGCGCATTCATCCATAGTAACAAGAGAACACCGAGGGAATGTGGACACAGATATAGTGGTGGAAGCAAATCAAAGTTTGCTTTTCTCAGTGAAATAGAAAATAAAGTTATCAGCTGAGAATGAGGTATTAAAAATTTGAAGAAAGAGTAAAAGGTGTAAAATACTCATCTAGAGAAACGTGATATGATTTCCAGTCAGTAAATCCCACCTGAAGTTATTGATTGTGTGTTTGTCTCTTGCCATACTCAGGTGCTCAGGCACAGGCACAGAGTAGGTAGAGCTGGATACAACCAGGCTTAGGGTTTAGCCAAAAGAGTCTGAAGTTGGGAAAGAAAAGCAAGAGGATTAACAGAGGATAAAAGGAGGAATTATAATGTGGATTACGGAATTTAAGCTAGTCATGGAAGGCGGAGAAAACATTAGGAAGGTGGGTTAAAGTGAAAGACAGTAGGGCCAATGGATTTTAGATCCTAGTTGGGTCAAAGAGTGACCAGAATAGGGATTCTTAGGCAGCATGTGCTAGAAAGATTGAACACATAGATGGAGAGTAGGATGCTTGAACCTGAGATAATGGGAGGTGTGGATGAGACCTGGATCTAGATATGAGTGTCAGAAGCAGATTAAGAGTTGAAACAAGATCACTGCAGGAGCTGAGAAGCCAGAATATCTGAGTCATCCTCTGTATGGATTCTGAAACAGGCAGTAATGATGTAATCATCACTGTGGTGTTAGAAAGAATAACAATAAGCTAGGGGGTAAAATCTTGAGGAATTCCAGGTGCATGACCAGAGAGTCTGTAGCTGGCTGAAATCAGGATTAGACAGGAAATAGAATAATTTGGCGGTAAAGTTCAAAGCTTAGAGCTTTGAGAGTAATAAGAGGGACAGTAATCAGAGGGTGGTGATGAGGAGCAAGGGGAAACATTTAACATTTAACACAAAAATGCAAATGCTTATTACTCAACACTTATATGTAAGAAACCTAAGCCACAGAAAACACACCTGTCTTTAGTGTCCTCCAGCCTCCCTTGTCTTGGCGCGGTCATAACCCCTTCTAATGATGATCAAAGCCACCAAAATGTCCACTTTACACCTCTGAGAGTTTCAATATCTTAATCTATTGAATAGGGTAGCAATGCTTACCCTTACAGAATACATTGGTGAATTGATTGATTGATTAATTCAACAATTATTACTGAGGTTCTCATGTATGTTAGGCACTGATTGAGGCACAGTGACAAGGCAGTAAAAGATAAATGACATTGCTACACTCATGGAACTAAGATCCTAGTTGTAGAACCACACATTAGAAATGTAAAGACAAAAATAAATAGATAAATTCAGATTGTGACGATTAGTGCTAGGAAGAAATTAAATAAGAAACTGTGCTGATGAACTGTGTGTGAAGCTGACTTACACAGGGTCTGCAGGAAAGGACTTTCCAAGGAGGTTATATGTTGAGCTGATAAAATACAATAAATTCTAAATAGATTACAGCTATATTGATAATGTTATAAAAATGTTCTTGGTTACTTGCTTGTATGGTGTTTTGAAGTTTAATAGACGTTTAAATGCTACCAAAAGCAAATATAAGGTTAGCATCCTTTCAGACATATATAAAACAATATGAAAAATCAAACTTTAAGTAGAGGTGATATTGTTTCATGATAAAAGCTTGAGCTTGGTTTAAACTACCATGTCCAGGTTATTCATGCCTAACACTCCTTTAGAATAGCAGGCTTAGGCTGTTCTTAGGCTGTGCTAAATCTAACCTAAGGCAATTAAGAACATTACTGAAGACTTTAATAGGAAAAATTTCTGGAAAGTGGAAGCAGGGTGAGAATGCTCTCAACAAACCTGATGTGCATCATTTTGTTACCACATCGCAGTCTTCTTTCTCCTTTAGTTTTCCTCTTAGAGAGAAAAATATGGGCTGCCCATGGCTGATTCTCACACTATGGGGAATTCCTGCGATATTAAAAGCACTCAACCTAGAGAGGACTATTGACTAGTGACTATGAGAAAGAGGTAGCAGCTAGATTAAGGATACTAGCTCTATGTGCTCAGTTATTTTACTTTTTTCCATGTGCGTCACAGCACTGCAATGTGTAATTATAAGATGGATCACATGTAAATGTCTCTCTCGTTCTTGCTAAGGCCTAAAGGACTTAGAGCTGCTGTGTTCAGTTAGACAATACCAAAGGGGAGAATATGAAATTTTCCTTTTACTCAATTCAACAAAATTTGGTCATCTTCAATCATTAGGTAATTCCCAACCCTAAAGTCCCTTTTTCCTGTTTATCTTGATCCTACCTAGCACTTTTCCAGCTGCAACTTGTCCATAAAACTATTACAGTCTTGGTTTGCATGAGCTTTTCATTCTGTGGTTGGGGTTTTGCTTACCTTGGCTTATGAAATCTCACCTTCAATTGGCACTTTGCAAAGAGGAAGCATGTACTTTACCCACATAAAGACAGTTGGACAAATGGCTTCCCCATTCCACTCCCTTATTCAACTATAGATTTGACATAACTGCAAAACCTTCCAGAGTTGAGTATCATTGCATGGTTTACCTGATTGAATGACATCGCAATAGTATATGAGAATAGTCAGTTATGAAGAGTAAAACAGGACTCACAAAATAGGCCCAGGGGTGACCTCCAGTTATTCCAGGGTAGAGTAGCCCTGTTCCTACCAGGCCCTCCCTTCTATATGTAAAATATCTTGGCCATAATACAAAAAAACAAGCATATGAACACTCAAAAGGTGAAAAGAAGAAGGAAGACAGCCTAGAGAGCTCAGTACTTGAGAAACAATATGGCAGGGAGTCCTCTGGATTTTCTTATTACCTCTCTCATATTTTATATAAAGTGCTATAGAAATCTCCAATCCAGAACCACCAGCAGCACAAAAAGAATTCCAAGAAAAGTCTGTTTCTCTTGGCCAATGAACCAGGAAGAGGGTGCCTAACAACAGAAAACCTTTTTAGTAGTATGTTCTCCACTGCAGGCAAGCACAAATAGAGAACCACATGCCAACACCATCTCTACGTTTTCAGTCACCCAAAAGAGGATTTGAACTTCCACATCCCCTCCTGCCCTCTGGTGCTCCAACTCCCCAGCTGGTGTAGTGTCAGCAGAACTGAGCAGACAGCTGATCTCCCATTCCCTACCACAGTAGTGTCAAAAGAGTCCAGCAGCCAGCTGAGCCTGGACTCCCACCCAGGCACTTAAAGAAGTGGTCTGAGGTGGATGATTGATGTAACTCATCCACCTCCCCCTAGTGTCAGCCTGAGGGCCTGAGACACCTTTCCCATCCAGAGGCTCCAGGTTTCCTGGTCTTGGGGGCTCCTCCTGCACCCTCAGCCAGCATCATCAGGGATCACCCTCAGCAGGGATCACCAGCAGTGGAGCACCAGTGGCCCCAAACAAACCAACCAGACCAAAATAATATCGCAAGGACTCTGAACTTAAATTGTCATTGGAGCCATTGCCCACAAAATTACTTAGGACCTGCCAGTTGTCCTAGACAGGCTGACTGCTTGTTAAAATGGAGGATTGGAATAGGACCCAGAGACTCCTAATATAACAGGCAAAAAATCCAGGATACAAACAAAATTCACCCATCATGCAAAGAACCAAGAAAAATCACAAACTGAATGACAAAAGATGATTAATAGATCCCAACACAGAGCTGAATCAGATGTTGGGATTAGCTGACAAGAGTTTTAAAGTAGCCGTCATAAAAATGCTTTACCATGTAATTTCAAATTCTTTTGAAATAAATGAAAAATAGAAATAAAAATTATAGAAGCAAAGGAAGGAAGTTATAAGAAGAACCAATGGAATTATAAAGCTGAAAAATACAACAAAAATAAAAACACATTGGATGAGCTCAATAGCAGCAAGGAGAAGACAGAGGATAGAATCACTGAACTTAACCACAGATCAACAGTATTTGCCCAGTCTGAACAAAGGACAGAAAATAAATAGAAAAGAAAATGGAGAGAATCTCAGAAACCCCAGTGAAAATAGCAAAAGCTCCAAGATCCATGTTGTCAGAATCCCAGAAGGAGAAGAGAAAAGGGCTTGGGTTGAAAGAGTTTCAAAGAAATAATGGATACAAACTTTCCAAATGTGAAAGGTGAAAGACATATACCTACATTTTCAAAAAGCTGAGCTAACCTCAAATTGTATGAACCCATGGAAATCTACGCCAATACACATCATAATCAAATGTCTGAAAACTAAAGGCAAAGGAAAAACGTTGTTAGGGGCCAGAGAAATGGCTTATACTTATAGAAAAACACCAATTTGAATGATGGCAAATTTCTTATCCAAACCTCTGGAGGCCAGAAGAAATTGATACATCATTTTTTAACTGTTGGAGAAAAAGAAAAGAAATGTGAACCATGAATTCCATATGCAGTGAAAACATCCTTCAAGAATGAAGGGGAAATAAAGGCATTCTCTAACAAAGGAAAACCAAGAGCAACTGCTGCTAGCAAACTGGCTCTTGAATAACAGACAAAGGAAGTTCTCTAAACAATAAAGAAATATCAGACTGCTCATAACTTCAGAATGGAAAGAATGGGCTGGCCCCATGGTGCGGTGGTTAAGTTTGGCACACACCACTTTGATGGCCTGGGTTTGCAGGTTCGGATCCCAGGTGTGGACCTATGCCACTGGTCAGCCATACTGTGGTGGCATCCCACATACAAAATAGAAGAAGATAGGCACAGATGTTAGTTCGGGCTAATCTTCCTCAAGCAAAAAAAAAATGAGGAAGATTGGCAACAGATGTTAGCTCAGGGTGAATCTTCCTCAGGAAAAAAAAAACAGAAAGGAAAGAAAACCATTGGAATGAGTAAAAATGGGGGTAAATATAACAGGCTCTCCTTCTGATGAATTTCCTAAATCATATTTGATGGTTAAAACAAAATATATAACACCATCTAATGTGGTGCTAAATGCGTATACAGAAGAAATACTTCAGGCAGTTGTCTTTTGAAAGTGGAGAGGGTGACGAATGCGAAGTAAATAGAAGTACACTTTCTACACTTGGAGTCATAAAAGATAGATACCAGTAGACATGATATGTTATGCATATGGTAATACCTAAAGTAACCATTAATTAAAACATAAGATGTGATACACTCAAAAACACTATAAATAAATCAAAATGGAATCTTAAAGGTGTTCATGTAACCCACAAAAAGGCAAGAAAGTAGAAACTAAGGAATGAGAAAGAGGAAACAGAAAACAAACAATACAATGGCACACTTCAGCCCTAGCATAGCAATGATAACTTCAACTGTCTTAAATATACCAATCAAGAGACAGAAATTGGCAAGAAAGGATACAAAAAAATCATCCAACAATAAGCTGTCTATAAGAAATTCACCTCATGTTCCCAGAATGTACTAGAGCAAGGGCTGCCTGAGTGTTTTCTGCTGAGCGGATGAAGGCTTTACAAGGAAGGGAGCTAGTCTGGGCCATCTTCATTCCTGAGCAATAAGTCTGCCTGCAAGGCTGAGCGGAACTCAGCAGGGAAAACCTTGAGAGGGACCACCAGATTCCTGCTGTGCTACCGAAAGATTAACCCACCCACCAAAACAGAGATGTGTCTGTTCACAGCAAGGGGACAGCAGGGGAGAGATATATACAGAAGGATTCTCCAGAACACCCATCAAAGCTCTCTATTAAGGAAAAAGTCTGCTTTAAACCCTGGCCAGGCCCAGAGACTACAAAAGAGCTTACAACACAGCTACTTAGGTGGTACATATAAACATCGCATGGGGAAACTGTCTTCATCATTTTCTTGGGAAATCTGGAATTATGCCAAGAATCTGGATGCAAATATCCAGGGGAGAGAGATGTGAAGCTCTCGTTTCCACATGATTTCAGCTTGAGAGCAACAACCAAAGGCAGCAGTGGTGTGCTGCTAGTCTCAGATAGGGGCTTCTCCTTCAGCCTGGGTCCCAGAATGAAGAAGACATGAGGAGCAGAGCCACAGCTTATCTGCAGCCAACACGAACACGAATGAGAAATAAACCCTTGTTCCTGTTTGGATACAAGACTTGGCTAATGAAATATGAGTAGAAGTGGTGTGTCCCATTCCTAGCAGAAACTTTGAGAACGATTGCTGTTTCCAGTTCTGTCCCTTTCTCTACTCCAGATAACAACATGGCCTTATTAGCAGTCTAGAGCTCAGAATGAAGAAGATATATGGAGCAATGCCAAAGCCAGCCCACAGTCAATATGTCCTATGAGTGATAAATAAAACTTTACTGTTGTAAGCTAAAAAATAAAAAGAAGAAATTTACTTCAATTACAATGACACAGGCAGTTAGAAGTTAAAAGATGGGAAAAGATATGCCATGTAACATTAATAATAAAAGGAAAAAACCAGGAGTGGCTATCTTAACATCTAACTACGTATACTTGAGGGAAAAAGAAAATTACTAGAGGCAAAGAGGGGTATGATATACTGCTTTTTGTAGGTTGAATTGTGACCCCCAAAAAGATGTGTTCAAGTCCTAATGCCCAGTGACTGTGACGTGTCCTTATTTGGAAATATGGTCTTTGCATATGTAATCAAGTTAAGATGCTGTCTTTCCAGATTAGGTAGAATTTAGTACAATATAACTTGTCCTTACGAGAAGAGGGAAATTTGGACACAGATAGACACACAGGGAGAACATCATGCAACAGCAGAGGCAGAGATTGGAGTAATGAATGCACAAGTCAAGGAACTCCAACCACTGGCAACCACTGGAAGTATTACTGGCAACCACTAAAAGTTCCCAACTAGTAGGGAAGTGGGGAAGGACTCTTTCTGAGAGCTTTCAGAGGGACGTGGCCCTGCCAACACTTTGATTTCAGACTTCTAACTTCCAGAAGCATGAAAGAAGCCAACCAGTTTGTGGGAATTTATGATGCAAAATCTTATTTTTCATTAGGAAACAAATATGCTGCTAAAAGGACCAATTCACTGAGTCATATAATGATCCAAAATGTATATGCACCAAACATTAGAGCCTCAAATTCATGAAGCAAAAACACACAGAGTCCTCCATCTCTATAATTTTGTCATTTCAAGAATCCTGTAAGCATTGATTCATATAGTATGTAACCTTCCTGTTGTGCTCACCAACTTATCATCTAGGTCTATCTTGTCCTTCAGCATCTGGCTTGGTTACTTCCTAATATTGCAGCAGTGAATGCAGGCTGTCCCCAACATCCATATTCTTCTTGAGTCACACAACTCTGATTTTATTTGGGAGTAGCATAATTCCCCTTTGAAAACCCACACTTTCAAGGCTCCCTTGTCTGAGAGAAACACATCAAATATTAATTCTATTTTTAGTTTTATAGTTTATCTGGAATAGTTTTATAGTTTATCTGGAATAGTTTATGTGGAAATGTAGGATATTCTAAATAAATAATTATAAAATTTTCTGTGGGTTAAAATATTAAAAACTTAGTTGCTAAACAGACTATTCTAAGGCCCATTTTCAAGCACATTGTCTGAAACTGATAGCCAAAAGAAAAGTATGTATTTAAAATTTAAATCTTTAATTTAATTTTTGAGGTTCCTATCTAAATAAAAAATTGTGAGTTCCCAGAGGTATGGCTATATCTACAGAGAATAGAATAGTGGTTACACAAGAGTGCTCAAACTAATATTTGTTGAAGATATGAAAGAAAACAAGAATTAGTTATATTAATAATTTTCATGTGTGATACCATGCTTTAATGAGATACTTAATATGATTCAGGTTTATTTTTGTTTACTTACTAAATGGAATAGATGCAGATAGGTCTTAAACTAGACTGGCTTTGAACAGAACAGGCTATGAAATAAAATCACTAATATTAACATATATTATCATTAATAAAATTTACAAAAAGCTGTTGTTGAGAGCTTACTATGTACCAGTTCTGTGTTAAGTACTTGATTTCAAACTTACAACGGTCCAAGATTTAATCCTTACAACATCCAAGAAAGTGGGTAATACCATTATGCCCATTTTACATGAGAACATCAAGATTTTAAGTATTTAACTAAATTTCCCAAAGTCACACAGCAAGTAAATGACAGAACTTAGTTCCAACCCTAGCTCTCTTGGACTCTAACACCGATGTCTTGAGTTAGAAAAGCATAGAATAAGCATAATGAAAATCAAATTTGGTGAGAACCGCAAGAGCAGTCCAGGCCATATCCACATCCACAGCACTTTAAAGGATATGAGATCAGGCCAGGTGGGAATGTGTCCAGGGACTGAATTAAAGACAAGACATCCCAGGTAGTCTTCACCTGTGGGTAAGATCCTAGGGAATAAGAATTTGCCTGACTTCCAGGCACTATGCTGCAAATGCGAGTTTTGTGCCATCTGGTTTTGGTTCAATAAAAATAAAATTAAAATTAAAAAGATAAAGAACTAGTCTTCCCTGCTGAGAGGCTGGCCTCCTTAGAACAAAGGTGAATGCCTGCACAGTGGTTATTTGTGTTTTGCTCATCTCCTCCACTGGCTGTTCCCTAAGCCATCTGCGTCGCATGGTCTTCTTTATTGGAGCCAGTAGGGCAGAGTGCTAAGAACTAGAATTTTGAGGCAGAGCTGGGTAGAAATCTTTGTCGTTTACTCACCATGTACCTTAGGCCAGTTACTTACCTCTGAGCCTTGGTTTCCTCAAAACTAAAAAAAGAGAATTATAACATTTAATTCATAAGACTTTGTTAAGATTAAATGCAATAATGTTAATGCTGACATGGGGCTGCCTCATTGTAAGAGTGGGGGAATGGGAGTTATATTGCTCTCTGATCTGTTTTTACTTAAAACAGGGATCAAAGTTTGGTAGTGTGAGAGCCCAAAATTGTTGGTAGTCATGCTTTCTTTGACCTCTACAAAGTTGTAAAAATCACTGAAAGTGCTTTCAGAGAGGCATGCGGTCCCCAACCCCCCAGGCTCTGAGCCTCCCGGTGGTCTTATCCCAGCCTCAGCCACAAGTGCTTGCCTCCTGATGGGCCCCGGGGACCTGGGAGGTTTCAGGATCCATTCTGGTCTGACTTTTGAAGAATAGGTAGGTAGATTAAAAGGAAAAGCAGCATTCCTTGTAACTTATGGGAGTTTTGACAATTTTCCCATCCTCTTCAAGATCCAATTGTGTGGAGATACATCCTCAATGGGCTGTCTTTGTCAACTGTGCTGCAAATGTGCGGTGGTGGGGACTGGCCCTGCCACATGTCCTCATAGATCCCAAAGCCAGGGCACAAGATGAATGCTTTATGTGTAAAATAATTGTGTACCCAATGGCAAATATCAAAAGCTGGTCTTGGGGGGCCGGCCCGGTGGTGCAGCGGTTAAGTTTGCACGTTCCGCTTCTCGGCGTCCCGGGGTTCGCCGGTTCGGATCCCTGGTGCGGATGTGGCACCACTTGGCACGCCATGCTGTGGTAGGCATCCCACATATAAAGTAGAGGAAGATGGGCACAGATGTTAGCTCAGGGCCAGGCTTCTTCAGCAAAAATGAGGAGGATTGGCAGTAGTTAGCTCAGGGCTAATCTTCCTCAAAAAAAAAAAAAAAAAAAAAGCTGGTCGTGGGACCCATGTTGATTCTAATTATTAAGTTATAGTTTCAAAACAGACAGCTGCTTTCCAAATTCTAGCAGTAGCAAGTGACTACTGACAAAGCGTCTTGTTTTCTGTCATTAGGTTCCTCTCTAGCTGGCATTATAATACTGAGATGGATTAACAAACATAAGGAACATGTCCAAACACCTGCATGTTGTTACTGCCTATTTCACCTCATATAATAATATGAAATAGTCGATTTGGAGAAGGTACAGTGATGAAAACTCATAGAGTGGCCTTAAGTAGTTAAAAATATTCTTTATCTTAAAAAGTTAAATTCTTTTCTTCTAAAAAAATATTGAGAACTAATCCCTAATAGAAAAGCTGATAGGCAAGTTGCATCTGAACTTGAAAAAATTGCTTCTTAGGGTGATCCTTCTCCTTTCTTTCAAAGTCAATGTATACTAAAAACTCAAGGAACAAAATTCCTTTGACGCATATAATTACAGAACACTCCAATTACTGTTATTTTTAGCTTATTTATCATTTTCAAAGGTTTGACAATTTGGGCCAAAGGTAATGCATTAAGGGATAAAGATAAAGAGGAAAAATCTTAATTTATTTTTTAACAATAATATTTATACTATGCTGCAAGCATTTGTGCTATGTATCTTTTCTTTTTCTCTTTTTAAATCTCGGCTGGTAAATTTAAGTTTAAGATCCTTTGGTACTGTCCTAGTTAATGTAATAGGACTTGCCAAGTTGGATTTATATACAATTCATTATGAATTGTTCTCCTTGTGTATTTGAGGTCTCTTGGGATACTACATTAAGAATAGGAGTCAACAGTAACAGTTATCTCTAATTTTTTTACCTGCAAGAAGTTGGATTAATATGCTAGCTGTTCTATTTAGAATGAAAATCCATTTAGCTGATATATCAAGTTTGTTCTTTTAAATCAGTGTAGCAATGGTCTTCAAAACGATTTTTGAGCTGGCTGGAAAAAAGTCTGCTAAGACATGTGTGTGGTTCAGATTATTTACACGAGCACTGAAATGTTGGTGTTTGAGTGTTAGCTGCACCCCTGTCTGCTCAGCAGCAGGCCTGGAAATCTTGTGACATCTGGTACAATTACTCTTGACCACCTCCCTGTGCTTACCAACAAAGCCATCTCCATAAACCAAGAAATGACAACCCAGTCGAAAGAATGAATATAGCTAAGCTTCAGTCTCAAATGCTATCAAACACCATCATTTTAAGTGCTCTGTTTCTGTTTATAAACAAAAGTATCCTGAATGTTACCTCAGTTTATTGTCAACTAGCCAAATGCTTCTCCCACATATTGCTTAACGAAATTGCACATTTAACAGTGTGTGGTTGCCACACAGTGTTTATTATGTTTTCAATTAAATGTCATGGGGCAAAAAAAAAAAAAAAAACCCTTCAAATGAAAGCCTTCTCTTACTTTAAAAAACACAGATCTTACTGAAAAAGATACATATTTTTCATATCAAATTAGTTCAAATTTCCTATCTTATTTAAAGTGTTTCTGAAGTAAAAAAGGAATTCAAACACCAATTTTTATTCTACCAATCACCCTTATTATAATTTGATTTATTTAGCTGTTTCTATTCTTGTTCTAAGTATTGTCACCTTGTGGGTATAATTTTCATGTGGCATATTGCCCAAGGAGATGAGGTATTAATATAAAAAACTATAAACAAAAGGCAGTTTTCTAAACAGCAATCAAGCAATCTTAATTTGTTGCTATATATCACCATCATGAAAATTAACACAAGCATTCCAATTTAAACAAAAGATAGAAATGTTAGCCAGACGTTCCCTGGTGTTAGAAACTTTTGGTTCCTTCATCTTATTAAATTAGGGTTAAATTTTGGCCTAGCTTTTAAAAATATTTTACCTAACTGTAGATTCACATGCAGTTATAAAAATAATAAAGATAGGCCTCGTGCATTTTGCCCAGTTCCTTTCAATGGGAACACCTTGCAAAACTATAATACTATATCACAACCAGGATACTGACATTGATATGGTTGTGACACAGATGTTCCATCACTACAAGAACCCTTCCTCCCCGTTGCTGTTTTATCCGTACACTCCACCTCCTTCCCTTGCTGACACTATCCCTGGCCCAGAGAAATCACTAATCTGTTCTCCAACTCCATGAATTTGCCATTTCAAGAAGGTCTTAGGAATAGAATCGTACAATATGTAATCTGTTGAATTAGTTTTTTCACTCACCATAATTCCCTGGAGACTCATCCAAGTTGTTTCATGTATCAGAAGTTCATTCTCTTTTATTGTCGAGTAGTATTCCATGGTACAGATATACCATAGTTTGTTTAATCATTCACCCATTGAAGGACTTCTGGGTTGTTTTCTGTTTGGAGCTATTACAAAAAAAGTTGTTATGAACATTCAAGTACAGATTTTGTGTGAACATAAGTTTTATTTCTGTGAGATAAATGCCTGGCAGTGCAATTGGTGGGACTTATAGTAACTGCATATTATGAAGCTTAATTTACTAATTCCATCTTGATTTCTTTATAGTGATTGTTACGACATTGTTTTGTATGTTTTTCTTAGTGGTTGCTGTAAGTATTACAGTATGCATACCTAAGTTATCACAGCCTGCTGGTATCAATGTTTTACCAATTATAGCGAAGTATAGAAACCATACATCCTTTTAGATCTCTTTACTCACCTTTTCACCTTTTAGTCATCTTTTACTCAACTTTATTCACAATTCTCTTAGGTTTTTCTTCAACATATTGTGAACATCATATCAGATTGTTTCATAAATTTTGCTTCAATCATCACATATCATTTAAGTAAATCATAAGAAGAAGAATCTACTATATTTACCCCTATTTTTACCCATTGGACAGTTCTTCTTTTCTTTCTAAAGTTCTTAGGATTCGTTAATGTCCTTTTCCTCCTGTTTAGAGAAGTTCCGGTCATTCTCTAAGGGCTAGTTTGCTAGTAACAAGTGCTCTTAGTTTTCTTCTTTTCCCCGCCTTCATTCCTGAAAGATGTTTTGCCAGATACAGAATTTCTAGTGTACCGTTCTCTTACTTCAGCACTTATCAAAGGTTGCGTTTTTTCTTTCTGGCCTCCACTTTTCAGATAAGAAATCTGCTGTCATTCAAATGGTGTTTCCTTCCGGCTGCTAACAACAGTTTTTCTCTGGCTTTAGTTTTCAGACATTTGATTATGATGTCTCTTGGCATGAATTTCCACAGGTTCGTCCAACTTGAGATTGGCTCAGCTCTTTGTAAATCTTTCACATTTAGGAAGTTTGCATCCTTTATTTCTTTGAAACTCTTTCAACCCCAGCCCTTTTCTCCTCTCTTTCTGGGATTCTGACAACACGGATCTTGGAGCTTTTGCTATTTTCACTGGGGTTTCTGAGATTCTCTCCATTTTCTTTTCTATTTATTTTCTGTCCTTTGTTCAGACTGGGCAAATACTGTTGATCTGTGGTTAAGTTCAGTGATTCTATCCTCTGTCTTCTCCTTGCTGCTATTGAGCTCATCCAATGTGTTTTTATTTTTGTTGTATTTTTCAGCTTTATAATTCCATTGGTTCTTCTTATAACTTCCTTCCTTTACTTCTATAATTTTTATTTCTACTTTTCATTTATTTCAAAAGAATTTGAAATTACATGGTAAAGCATTTTTATGACGGCTACTTTAAAACTCTTGTCAGCTAATCCCAACATCTGATTCAGCTCTGTGTTGGGATCTATTAATCATCTTTTGTCATTCAGTTTGTGATTTTTCTTGGTTCTTTGCATGATGGGTGAATTTTGTTTGTATCCTGGATTTTTTGCCTGTTATATTAGGAGTCTCTGGGTCCTATTCCAATCCTCCATTTTAACAAGCAGTCAGCCTGTCTAGGACAACTGGCAGGTCCTAAGTAATTTTGTGGGCAATGGCTCCAATGACAATTTAAGTTCAGAGTCCTTGCGATATTATTTTGGTCTGGTTGGTTTGTTTGGGGCCACTGGTGCTCCACTGCTGATGATCCCTGCTGAGGGTGATCCCTGATGATGCTGGCTGAGGGTGCAAGAGGAGCCCCCAAGACCAGCAAGCACTGGGCCTCTGAAGGAGAAGGGCGTCTCAGACCTTCTCGGGCAAAAAAAAACCATTTTCTAGGCCAGTGCTTACTGTAACAAGATAGCCCAATGTTGCTACCTGGCTGTCCCTCGTCCCTAAGGAGAGAAAAGAAGTCTCAGGTTCAGCCTGGCAGAGAGCATTCCCTGGGTGAGTGGCTGCTTGTTGTGGCTGAATCTGCTGGTCCCTGGCTGCCCAGTTGCCTCGCATCTTCAGATGGTATAAGGAATTTCTGCTCTTGGGCTTGAAGAGCACTTCTGGGCCTGAGAACCAGTTTTAGTGGATCTTCCTGGCCCCACAGTGCCTCTAGGAAGGGAAAGGGGGTCTCCAAGGATTCTTTATCCTCTAGGGATAAAGAGCGTGTGTTGGCATCCTCAGTGGGAAGGACAACCCATTACCTGGTCTCTTGGTGTCAGCAAACCTCTGCACCAACACCCCTGTAGGTTCTGTGGGCTGACCTTGTGTCATCCAGGGAGGAATGGGCACACCTGGGCCACCTTCTGTTGGATGGGGCCCTAAGCCTGCACTGTGCCACTCCTTCCTGAATCCCAGACCAGTGTGCTTCCCTCTTTCCGCTTTAGAGTCCTCCTGTGACCATCTTTCTGTTGTTTCCAGAGTTTGTAGTTGAACTTGTGGACATGAGAAAAAATGAGTAAATACTGTCTTGTCTGGACCAGAAGGCCTGGAACTCAGTCTTGGACATTTAGAAATTAAAACTGAAGGGGCTGGCCAGGTGGCATAGTGGTTAAGTTCACTTGCTCCACTTTGGCCACCTGGGGTTCACAGGTTCAGATCCTGGGTGCAGACCTAGCACCACTCATTGAGCCATGCTGTGGCAGCATCCCACATAAAATAGAGGAAGACTGGTGCAGCTGTTAGCTCAGCAACAATCTTCCTCTAACAAAAAGAGGAAGATTGGCAACAGACGTTGGCTCAGGGCCAATCTTCCTCACCAAAATAAAAGAAAAAAAGAAATTAAAATTGAAAATGGCCATGCCCAGGGAGATGTAAAATTGCAGCTAAGAAGATAGGGGATTATGGCAGGAAGCAGCAGCAAAACTGAAAATGAAAGTTAAGGAATTATCTGCATAGAGATGGTACTGAAGCCATGCACATTTCAAAGATCTCTCAGTCACTAAGGAGAAGGCGGGGTAGAGTCCCAGAAATATGGCAAAACAGTGAGAGGTGGGTGGCAGAATTATTAGTATATATTACCATTATTTTTAAGCACATTTATTATAGACAATGAGTATGTAATAGTTTATAAAATCAAAAAAAAAAAAAGAAAGAAAATCTTACGAAAGCATGTGGAGCATAAGGGAAATGGCATCCTTTCCTGCACTGTATTACCCTCATCAAACATGTATCACAGAAGAGAGAGGTTGCTTCCCCACCTCCACAAGGATCTCTGATTAGACAGGGACTATAAGCTACAAGAAAAAAGAAGGAAATCAGGTCTACTAGATGAAGCAAATTCAAACTGAAGTCAACCGTGGGTGTTTCTCTCTATGAGCTTAGTAATGCCTTCCCTCTCTTCAGTGTGGAAAGATTTTATCCAGAAAACAATAGTAATAAAGGAAGCAATAAAAAGTAAGCAAATTTCTAAATGCATTCAGCTGTCACGTCCTGTCCATCAGTTCACACTTGCTGCTCTAAAAAGATTGAGATATGGCAAAAGTGTCAGCTGACATTTGCAAACACTGCCTTCTCATTTGCCCCTGTGAGAAACTAAACGTTTCTGAGGTAAGACCATGGTCTGCTCCCTGACATAGATTCCTGCTTCATCATCATAGTCTGAACCTTAGGATTTCCTTCTCCGACAAGCCTGCAGTTTATGATCCCTCCCAGTCTCTGTCTATTGTGGGAAGTTTGACAAGAGTGTCAGGCTTACAGGAGCTCAAATGCTTGTCTCATGGAGCTCCCTCTCAGTGCCCCACGGTCTCAAGGAGCTTCATGGAAATTTTCAGACATGGCATCTTTTCCACTATTACCTAGAAGAACCAAAAGCATTCACTGCAAAGAAAGTTACGTGCAATAAAGTACACAGTGTCATTTCTACACATGTCCAATCAATGTCCTCTGGTTATCACATAGGAATCTAATAAATTACAGTGTGACCAGGAATAATCACGATAATAGAACTCTTCTAGCAACAGTGCTAAAATATGCTTGAACGTTTACATCTGACAAGGATTTTGCTTTAATTTTCTAACAAACAAGCTCATTTTCCTCTTTTCTCTCTAACCCTTTCCAAATCTTGTGGGGAGAAAAAAACAAAACAATGTATGATTCCTGCATCCACCACATTGCCCAAGCCCTGCTTCAGAAGGATGCTCTTTGTAGGGCAGTTGGGGCAGGTGAAGGAAAGGAGGGAGGAGAGAGGAAGGGCCTTTGGAGGGTTCCCTGTGCCCGCAGGAGCCTGGGCCTTTGGCTGTTTGGCAGTAGATGCCACAGCCGACCTGTCTCAACACTCTGCCTCAAGTGCTCACTTCACGTAAGGAAATCATTTAAGAAGAGCTGCGGGAGCATTTGTTTTGGAAACAGAATGACACAGCTCACCACTCGGGGCAAAAGCCCCTTAGACACTAAGTTCTTTATTTACCTGTTGCTCTGACTAACAGAACGGCGGGTGCTGCCCACTTCACGACGACATGACTAATGGGGCGCCCTGCCCAGACTTGAAGGCTCATACCTGTTTTCCTCCCTGTACATGCCTCTGTGCCCCGCGCCTCCCGCGGCCCGGCCTCGGGTAGGCGCTTGGTGAGGCAGGATGCCCACTGGGCGAGCAGGGAAACAAAGCCTCTTAGAGCGGACCTCCGCCTGGGCTGCCGATGACAAGTCTCTGCACTGCCTGCCGATCCTCCGCTGACATGCCCGGGCTGTGCCGGGACCTTCCGGTGAACCGCGCGCTGAGAGCCTGCCCCGTGTCACATGGCTCACCCTGGAGAGATGGAGGCGCGGCCAGCCGTCGGTATCCTCCGCCAGTCGCTGGCAAGGCTGGGGGCTACGAGAACACCGGGAGGGGTGGAGAGTGGGCTTGAGGGTGGACCCAGGCAGTTTCATGTCCACACGTTCACGCTTCCGCTCGGGATTTCTGTAGCTCTGGTAGAGACCTTGGGCAAGTGTTCACAGCATGCGTTTCAACTCTTCCTAATTAAGAGACAAGTGCAGATCAGAATCCTCTTTGCATTCCTTAAATACTGAAAGTTATTCCAGCAATTTGCTCTTGCTCTCTTGCTTCTGTATCGTCTCTGTACACATTTTTATACATGTCAGATACGCACTTTGGAATCGACAGTTAAAGCAAAATTCTCTATTAAAATATATGGACCATCTGAATCACATGTATCCCATTTTTGGTAATTTGGAACATCATGAGAACTAATTTTGCAGATATAAATAATTTTGCAAAGCAATTAGTTAACTAGGACTCTCATATTTATTACCTAAATTATATATATTATCTCTTTAAATATATTGGCTTTAGCATAAGCTACATATATTATTTTAAATATTTTAAAATTTATTTTTTTACATCTTCACAAGATTCCTGCGAGGTATGCAGCAAAGAACAAGTATTATCTCTAGTTTATGAATGAAGAAATTGAGACTCTTATTTGTCCAAAAATATTTCATACACACCTAGTAAGGGTAGGAATAAAACATCCTCATATTTAGGGCATCCCAGGATCCTACAATGTAGAAATTGTTGATCCCAGCCCACCATGGTTCAGCGGAGAAAATCAACATTGATATGAAAGGGCTCAGCTGCGGGATATTCGACTTAGAAAGGATCCGGAACATTCAAACATCACTGCAGTTCTACCTGCATCCCTTCTCCCAACCCCCATCCTGGTCTGTAACCAACCTCCACATTGCTTTCTGTTCAGGGCCACTCCTGCAGCCAAGACCTTTCCCATTCACTACAGATAGATGCCCCACAGCTGGCCCTCCCACCCCCAAAGTCACTGCCACCAGCAGAGCCCCATCATGAGGTCCTACCCCTTCCCACCTTCTCACTTGGCTACTTCCAGGACCTGGTTCTATTAATGCTTGGAGAGTTGCTTGGCTTCCAGAACTTCCGTCTGGTTCCCCACCTCCTTTCTCATCTCTCTGCCCACTGCTGGCTTTGGAGGTCAGAGGACTGTGGGCTCACTAGAATCTGGGTCACTGGACTACAACTGGGAATATAATCCTGACATACCGTGACTTCAACAGGATTGTGTGAGCTAACCTGGGAATACAGCCACAGTCAATAACATGTCTATAACGAAATGAATTCCGACTCTTGAACAACCAACTCATAAATTAACTTTCAGATCACAATGTGTTCATAAGCTGCAAAATCCCTGTGATTAAAACTGAATAAATAACCATTTTGTTTCAGCAAGGTTAAAGAAAGTCCTGTCCTAAAGGAGCTAGGTGTTATGGGTATATTTTCTTTGCTAATTCTTATTTGTTTTAGCGTGAAACTGGTTCTCCATGACTCTATTTCCCTCCTTACTTTTAGACTGAAAAACCAGTTGCTTGATGCTGATTTGAAAACAGTAGGAGGAGCCAACTTACATATTTCACAGGTTAAGCATATTTTCTGTATGTTTATTAGGGAGGAATAGAGAAAATAGGCTTAAATATGTCTGGAAATACAAAGTCCCCTTACTGGTAAATTAAAAAAAACCAAACAAAAAAAAGGAGCTAGACTTGAGTATTCACGTGAAGATCTTTCCCTGCACATCCTGCAAATGATCACCCGTCAAGCAGCCACATGTGGCCTAGCCTCCAGATCTGCTGGACCTCACAAACTTCTATCTAACTACAGAAAATAAAGATGGCTGTGGGAGCTGCTGATGTGAAAGACAGACATCGTGTCGGGGTCATGGGGTAGAAGGACATCGTGTCATGTGCATTTTTATGCCAACTAAAAGCTACTTGTTCATATAGGATGTAGGGGGAAAGTATTTTGGAAACTTCAGTTAAATTGATGAAGATTAAGAATCCATTCTATCTGAGCAAATTTAACAGTTTTTCCTAAAGCCAGTTGATTCTTACAAGCAGTAGATCCACTACAAATTCTGAGGAAATTAACGTTAATTTTATTCAAGAAAAAAATACAAAAGATGACTCCAATCTCCTAACTCTTAAAATGTCAAATGTGAAGAGAATGCAAGCTAGTTTTTAGAAATTTATTGATTTTTTTTCCCCACTGTAAGAAGGGAAATTATGGCAGGCTGAAACTAAGACCAATAAGAGTACTTGTTAGTGCTGATACATCGCTCCACACCAACAACTGTAATCTGTTACTCATTAAATAACCCAGTGGTGGGCTGGTCCCACGGCCTAAGTAGTTAAGTTTGGTGAACTCCACTTTGGCAGCCCGGGTTCCTCAGTTTCTGGGCATACACCTCCATCACTTGTCAGTGGCCACGCTGTGGCAGTGACCCACATACGAAATAGAGGAAGATTGGCAACAGATGTTAGTTCAGGGCAAATCTTCCTCAGAAAAAAAATAAATAAGTAACCTAGTGGCAATTTGACCAATATGCTCCCATTCCCCACCTCAGTGGGCTCTTGTAGAATCAAAGTAAAGGCATTTTGGCAACGAGGAAGCCCACAGTGTCCTCAATCATCTGTGAGTTTCTTTCTAACACAAAGTTTAATTTTAGTGTTACTATTTAGAAAATAATTGTTAAGTAACATATGGACACAGCTGTTTCTGTTTGGTGCAGTTTTAAACTTGAAGTGAATTACATCTTCCTTCAAAAGGGGGCAACTTTCTACTCCTCTGTTAAAGCAGAAGTCAAATAATTACAAATTGATAATAAACATGTCTAGAACGTTCTTCTCCAACCTAAAAACAAGAGATACTGCCCATGACCTCTGCTCTTATTTGGTCTTCCATTTATTAGGGGAGAACTTTCATCTGTTCCAAAGTATGAACTTAATACATAAACATCATTTAGGTTATAACACTTTTCATTTGATTTGATAAATAATAATATGAAAATGCTCCCCAAATTGAATGGCTCATTCTCTAGCCAGAAAAAATTTGCTATAAGGCAATCTATTGACTATGTAACATTAAAAAAGAAAGTGACTACATTAAAATGCATTGTCTAGGGCAATGAATGTGGAAACTTTGATCTGTTTTCCACTTTTAAAAGATCACAGTATATATTGACCTTTAAATATACAACAATGCTGTCCAATAGAACTTTTTTGGATGATAGGAATGTTCTGTAATTAGTGCTGACCCATATGATGGCTATTAGCCACATGTGGCTATTGAGCACATGAAATTTCAGCAGCTAGTCCCACTGAGGAACTAAATTTTAATTTAATTCAAATTTAATTTATTTAAAATTAAATAGCCACCTATCACTAGTAGCCACCATATTGGAGAGTTCATCTATATAATCTAAAGGGGCAAGAAATAGGATTAAAATCTGTATGGCCCAAGAGTGACAAAACTGGGAGAAACATCAAAGAGGAGATGTGAAGTAGAGGTAGGCACATGAACAGAGTAAAATCAAGTTTACAGACACTTCTTGATGATTACCAGAGATGACAATTGAGGGTGCCCTGAAGTGGACAGATCCCGCTCTGAAGCACAGCCCAAGCAATGGTGTTCTAACTATGCATGACTTAATCAGTAAACCAATGATGATGGAAAGGAGATCACAACAGGCTCATAATGCCTTACAATTTGTCAAACAGAGTAAGTAGGCAGGAAGGATATCAGGAACACTTGGGGTTAAAAACAATCTCACATAGTGGATCCACGTCAACATACACGTGTCCAAAACATAGAATGTCCATCACCAAGAATGACCCTGGAGGTAAACTGTGGACTCCGGTGACTGTGATGTGTCAGTCCAGGTTCATGGATTCTAACAAATGTATGGCTTTGGTACATCTAGGGGAATGTTGACAATGGGGGAGGCTGTGCATGGGAAGACAGGAGGTATATGGGTGATCTCTGCATCTTCCTCTCAATTTTTATGTGAAGCTAAAACTGCTCTAAAAAATGAAGTCTATTTTTAAAAACATCACAGAACGGTTAAGAAGGAGGTGATCAACCTGCAAGATATAGTGGGAGAGGATTCCATAGAGTAGAACAAAGCACAGTGGAAAAGATGGAGCCCTAAGGCTCAGATTCCGTGGGAGTAACAGAGCAGGGCTTTCTAAACAGGTGGAATGGCATCAATGTTAGAACAGGAGATTATAGTCCTGTAGGTAACATTCAGTGGCTGTGAAGAAGGAGGGTCCCAGAAAAGGAGACAGACCTTCTGTCAGAGCCCAAGTGTAGAGGGAGGCTCAGAGGGTTCAGGGAGGTGAGAGGTGGGCTAGAAGGCAGGAAGGACAGGTGGGTCAGTGGTGCATGGCCTGGAATGCCTGGGCAGTTAGATATTTCTCTCATAGCCATTTGAAAGGCATCCATGTCATTCTTTTGAGAAATGTGCATCTAATATAATACCTCCTGATGGATTTATACAAAGTAACATCATGTTTTTTGTGACAATAAAAACAACCTGACTGTCTGAGGAATTGATTTGTTATCTCTCATTTATCAAATTAATTTATGGTACAGTACCCTCTGATAAAAGAAATTATTCTCTATTTTTTAGACCTCTCATTTATTTCCCAGTCTTCCTTTTTTACACCATTCTCTTTGTTATTAGTTTCTCCGCCTAAGTAACTGAGGTCCTCTTTTAAACCTGTCTTGGATGCAATGATAACTAAAGTTGCATTGCTATCATGGGCAGTGTGGACAACATCTTCTTATAGATAGAAGTCTCTGGGTGAGGGAAAGGAGGAGAGTTCACATTCACAGAGCACCATTATGTGGCGGATGCTGAGCCTGAAATTGACACAGGTGGATGCAGCATCACATACGTGAGGACCATCAGTAAAATACCCTCCTCCACTAACAAACAATGAGCAGCTTGCCCAAGGACACAGAGCTCAGTAGTAGCAAAGCTTGAACTAGAACTCAAGTTAATTGGGTAGATCCCACTATTAGCAAAGGGTTTAGCCTCTACAATTCCTCACTTCTAGGATGAATGCAATATAACCTAGAAATGTTCATATTGGCATACCGACACTCAAATACCATGGAAGAGTGCTGCAAGGATCTATTAAAGCCAGCGCTACCCAATGGCCGGCCCTCTTGGGGCTTCTGACTTCTAGGAGACAGGCACACTTGATAGAAATTATGCACACATGGTTTACTGAAACTCTAACAGATTTCCATGAAATATAATTGGTTTTTTGTGCTAATAGCATCTGAAATTTTTTTTTAAAGTGTCACCAGAACCTATGGGGGGACAAACTTTGGACCTTTTCAATAGAAATCACCCAAATCTCCATCTTTTCATTCCCTAACTCTGACTCGCACAGAAATGTAATATGAGGCTGAGCCTACACCCTCAGTACCCAGTCCTTCCCTGTGAAGCTGGGCAGCCAGCAGGGCTATTTTGAGCTCTAATTCAGACCTAGAAGACATTTTTCGAGCAGAGCAGGCCATCCACCCCCACCCAGAGCCCAGACAAATGTGTAGCCTGCAGCAAGCGCTGCTGTGGTGACGACGCTCTCAGGAATGCAGACACCTGTAAGAGCAGGAACAGAGAACAGTAGTCACCTGTCCAGCCTGATCTACCCAAGTGGAAAGGGTGTGTGTAGTCATGACTGGAGTTTGGCCCGTGGAGCAGAAGGAAGGAAGTTGGCACCTGCAGGGGTGGAATGCAGCCCTACTCCTCCCATCACAACTGGCTCCTCTGACAGAAGGTCTGTCTCCTTTTCTGGGACCCTCCTTCTTCACAGCCACTGAATGTTACCTACAGGACTATAATCTCCTGTTCTAACATTGATGCCATTCCACCTGTTTAGAAAGCCCTGCTCTGTTACTCCCACGGAATCTGAGCCTTAGGACTCCATCTTTTCTCCTCAGAAAAAACAAGATGGAAACAGCTAAAGCAAGAAGCGAGTGTGTAGTTGTTCTGCTGCTCGCCTCTCTCCTTGAGTGTGTCAACTGCAGAGTGCACTCTCTTATATAACAGTATGTGGGCAAAATATATATATATATTTATATACACACATGCATACATATATGCATATATGTACACAAGTACACATACACACCCTCACACACTATACATGCATGTGTATAGATATAGACCTTGCACAGCCCCATTTGAATTTCCCAAAGGTGCCATGACTTGTGCAGAGGAGGAGAGAAAGAAAGCTGGTGGAGGGCTGGATGTAGACACCCCACTAAAAGCAAGTGGAGCAGGAATGAGAGAAGAAGGCACCCTCCCTGAGCACCTGCCTGCTTCACGTCACAGGATCCCAAACCAGCTGAGCTGTCCTCAGGGTGAGCTACTGCCATTGCTGTCCCAGCAGGCAGAGGGGAGGCCTCTGCAGTGGGGTGGTGTCCTGATGGTGTTGGGGACTCCACAGAACCACCAATCTTTCATACCCTCAGGTCAGCAAAGCCCTCTGGACCATGCCACTCCCAGGCTGTATGCAGACCCCATGCCTTCTCCGCACCTGCTCTCAGTGTACCCTTCTCATGAACTTCAATGTGGCCCTCACTTTCATTTTTTTCTCAGCTATTTCTTGAACAAATCATTATGCTGGTAAAATGTCAAATGCTGTTTCCCTTGGCAGACGCAGAGCCTGGGGGAAGAAAGTCCATTCTTACCACTCTTTTTAAACATTGCAGGGGCTAATTGGGATGTTAAAAGAGATGTCACTGAGCAGGGATTGTAAGCACAGTTCTAGCTATCCAGGGGTACAGTGTCAGCCAGATAGGGATGTTCCTGTCACTGGGGGACAGCTAGTGCCCAGTGCCTGCCTCCTTCCCTCATTGCAGCATGACTCCTGAGGGAGTACTGGCCCTACACAGATATCAGGCTTCTGCCCCTCAAAAAACCCTTATATGATTGGGGGCAAAAACTGAAGACAGGTTTCACAGTGGTGGGATGGAGGTGAACCCCAGCCCTGTCGGAGTGGCCCTGGAAACCTCTGGTACTGGTTGCATGCCCTGGGGTAGCGTGAATTTCTCTGGGAGTTTGTGGAAGAAATCAAGGCCTTGTCCAAGCACTCATGCAGCCCCACATGCTTCCCTTACCCCATGTTTTGTTCCCCAGGCCTTGAGACATCATACTAACTCCTCCGCCCTCTGTCCTTCTGCACAGATGCTTCCCATGGGAATTTACACTTGCTGTGAACCTCTCAAAAGTCTCCAAGAGGAAACTTCTCATTCCTCCTTTAAAAAATTCAAGTCCAAAGTCAGCTATTGAAATATTATTAGGAACTGTTCTGAGCAGCTGTTTCACTGTTGGCAATCCATGCTTTCTGCCATCTAAGGAGAAGGACTTTCCTGCTGTTCTGAATGTGTTTCTTGGGATGAGGTTGAATTGGCCTGAGCACGAGTCTTTCTCATACTGGACACTTTATCCTCCTTTAGCTCCAACAGCCAAGGATCCACCAGAATTCTTCCCAGCCCTGCTTCTCTATCACCACTTACAGCAGGCTAAGCAGACAGCAAGGGATTTATATCCATTTTACGAGTGTTAGTAAGAGGCAGGCATTAGACCTGACTTGACTGCAGTCACCCGTGTGGGAGGCACAATGAAGAACATCATATGAAGACACAGACTTCACAGGGGCCCATTAAATCTTTTGCAAAGTGCCAAAACACCCTTCTGAAAGATTCACAAACACTAGTGTGAGGCTAACAGGAAAATGCCATGAGACACGTGTGCTCATGAAGAAAACATTTTGCTGGGAGACAGGTTTATCTTTCATGACGTCTTCTCTGCAAGCAGGAGTCCTTTTCTTTGTCTCCTACAGGGAACTGCAAACGCTTGGACAGAAAGGGGAAGAGGCCTGTGGGACCCTTCTTCTTAGAACCAGGGTTTCTTAGTTCTCCAAGAGTGTGTACAGAAGAACAACATGAACCAAACTCTGTGAGGATCTTCAAAATACAATAAGAAAGGTTACAAATATCTTCTCATTCTTCAGAACTTTGGAATTCACCTTCTCTCTCCTCTTCTCCTGCTGTTTATCCAGCCAAGATACTCATGAAGGGGGTGGTAATTCCAAAGCAGTTTGAACATTCTAAGTTCTTCCAAGGGGGTCAATTTCAGTGTCAAACATTGTGAACATTTTTATCGGTCACAAATTCATCTTGCAATGCACAAGAAGGATGGCATTTGGTTGTACTGAAACACAATTACAGCAGAGTTGAGTTGAGCAATTCAGGCAGGGCTATAGGAATAACAATGCAGAAATGCATTCCAGGACACGCAGGACATTATGTGAATCAGACTGTGGTGCATGGAGCAGCAGTACAAGCAACACCTGAATACCCAACACTGAGATGTGGTCCACAGCCATTCCCAATGTGGTCTGTGGAGCAGTAGAGCACGACACTAGCTGGGACACTCAACCCTGTGCTCTATACCCCACTAATCATAGGGTGGTTCGTGGAAAAGCAAGAAGGTATCTCCGGAGATACATGATACTGCATTGTAAACCAAACATTTCGATAGTGGTCTGTGGGTCAGCAGTATGGGTACCACCCAAAATATTCACTCTGAGAACTGCACAGCCACCAGGCACAGTGAGCACTTTGGAAAGCAGCCTCCATGTCACCTGGAACACACGCCATGGACTCCACACATCTTCATCATGCGGTCCCTGAGTTTAGCACAGCATTGCGTGGGGCACCCCACTATGCTATATACCCCCAAACTCACAGTATAGTTCATGGATAAGCAGCATCAACACCATCTGGATACCAAAAATTGTGCTGTGACCCCAACCACACAGGGTGGTCCACGGAAATTGGTAACAGATATCTTGTGCTGACACAACCCTGTGCTCTACAGCTGGGACTCACAGTGTGACCCATAGGCCAGCACCACATGCATCTTTGGGATACTGGAATCTGTGACCTCTACCCCAATTCCTTTCAGGGCAGTTTGTTGATGAACGGCATCGATGCCCATGGGGACCCTACGCTATACCCCATATACAATAGTACCCACATCCTGGAGACCCCACACTGTGCCCCCTACAGAGATAAATCACATGGTTCTGTAACAGATCACCATGGGTATCCTTTGAGATTTCACAATATTCTCTCCACATCCACCACTCACAGTGGGGTCCATGGAGCAGCACTGTGGCAGCCCCTGGGTTTCCCATGCTGCACTCCAATCTCCAGTTTCATTCTGTGATCCAGGGAGAGGGAAGATGCTCACCCACATGCATCTCTGCTCCTCAGAACACTCCTCATGGGGCGTCTGTGGGAAAGCTGCATGGGCATCACTGAGGTTGCCCAGCACCACACTTGCTTGTCAGTGTTCTCCAGAGAAATATCCAATAGATGTTTACATGCAGAGAGAGGCAGATATACTGTAAGGAATTGGCTCATGTCATTGTTGGGGCTATTAATCCCAATTCTGCAGAGCAGGCCAGAAGCCTGGAGATCCAGGGAAGAGCTGATATTGCTGCTCCAGTCTGAAGGTGGTCTTGAGCAGAATTCCATCTTCCTTGGAAGACATTAGTCATTAAGACCCTCAACAGATTGGATGAGCCCACCTACATTATGGAGGGCAATCTATTTTACTCAAAGTCTACTGATGTTAAGTGTTAATCACATTTAAAAAATACCTTCAAAGCAACATCTAGACTGTTGTTTGACCAAATATCTGCCTACCATGGGCTTGTCAAGTTGGCACACAATATTAACCATCACAGCACTCTAAGACCTGGTCCTCATGGTAGGCTCTGTGGAAAAGCAGCAAAGACCCCTGGAAGGCTGCCAGTATTATGCTCTCTGCCCTTACCCACAGTGGGTCAGCTGCTAAGAACCTCTACACTCTGCACCACGCCCCGCCCCTTGGCATGATTGCTTTGCAAGGACTTGGGCATCACTGAGTACACTAAGCCCAGTGCTGTAAACCCCCACTCTTCCCAGCACGGGCCATGGAGATATTGCACAGGCCTCACAGAATGCCCAGGAGAGAGATGGGCTCTGCTCTCTCAAAGCTCAGTGTGGTCAATGAAAAGCAGAATGGACTTCTTCTGGGAAACCCTATACTTACACCCACTGATCACACTGTGGTCCATAGTGCAGCAGCACTGACACCACTTTGGATCCAGCTTTGTGCTCTACACCTTCTCTGCTCACTGAGGCTGTGAACCAGCATGCTGGCTCCTCCTGGGGCACCTCACACTGCTCTCCATAAGCCTAAGTAGCAGGAACATCATATGGGTTCCCAAACACCACGCGCAGCACTGCCCACCATTCACAAGGGGGTCAGTAACAGCAGCCAGGCATCACCTGGAATGCCCTCCAGTGTATGCTTCCCCAGTCCAATCACAGGGGGGCCATGGACCAGCAGCAGGGCATTGCTGGTATACCCCACACTTCAAATCCCCACCAGCATTTCAGCCTCTACTCACTGCGGGGCCCGTGGACAAGCAGCATCACTATCACGAGTCTCAGGCCCCACCAAGAGCTAGTAAATTTTATCTCCATTTGGTAGAAACACCTGGGTCGCATGAGTTTAAGAAGTACATCCTGAAGCAGAGATCCACTCCTCTCTCAAGTTCACAGATTATTTAAACCTCCTTGGGGCATATTACACTAGAGTTTCTATAGAAGAATGTTATCAAATCATAAAGAGAGTCTACCCTTCAGCCAACTGTTATTCACACCTAATGGAGTGGGATTTTTAAAGAACACAAAATCTCATCAAATAGACTCTGGAAGTTGAGACTACCCTATATCTTCCAAAAAATTGGGTCTTTTAATTAGACTGAAAATAATCTGGGAACTTTGCATGTGGGATCAGAAGATGCAATGTCAGTATCTCCTGGTAATGAAATATTGCCCACCTTTGGTGGAAATTTCTCCCCAGCACCATTTTTCTACACAGGTTCATACATACATGTTACCCACCAGTAGCTACAGATTCTTACAGAATCTCATGTCCATCACACCAAGATGGCCAGATCACCACTCATCTCTCATCCTCCCAATATCCCTTTGTTTTACAGAAGAAGAAACTGAGACTCAGAATTGCCATGCTTCTTTCTTTTGCATTTTTTTCTTTTTAGGAAGATTAGCCCTGAGCTAACATATGCTGCTAATCCTCCTCTTTTTGTTGAAGAAGACTGGCCCAGAGCTAACATCCATGCCCATCTTCCTCTACGTTATATGCGGGACATCTGCTACAGCATGGCTTGCCAAGCATTGCCATGTCCACACCCAGGATCCGAACTGGTGAACCCCGGGCAGCCAAAGAGGACCGTGCAAACTTAACCACTGTGCCACCTGGGCGGCTCCTTTGTCTTTTGCATTTTGACGTTCCTGACCTTTTCTTTGTCAGCTGTTCAAGTCACCCCATCCCCAAGAGGGCAGGGGTCTGGTGGGTAAGGGGAAGAGGCTTAAGTTGGTCATCAGGAATGCAGAGAAAGTTGAATGTAGCTCATACGCAACCTGTGGCAAACACAACAGGACTTTGCAGCAGGACAATAAACCTGAAAGTAGGTGAATGTGTCCCACATTCCTAGAGTATCTCAAGAACTCCACCTGAGGACCCCACTGACGTCAAGGGTGAGGAAATTACCAGGCCTGAAGTTTTCAGTGGAAAAGCTAGTAATCCACATGCTGGTTTAAAAAGAAAATGAGAATAAAGTCAGGGAGACTCAGATCATTGTGTTCATTTCATTGAGTAAAGACAATAAACATCTCAGTTACGTTTCTCAGCTACTAGGCCTGCTGGCCAAGGTAGGAGGAAGAAGTTGGGCCTGTCATGGGAGGCAGGGAGTTTCCATCTCCCTTGTCTAGGCTTTGGCCTTGCAGAAGGGTCAGCATGGGATAACTTTCAGATAACTGAAGGGAGAGCAACTGAGAGCAAGAGCACCTTTCTACCTGATGTTTGGAGCTCTGGAAAACATGCTGCCTGTCAGGCTGCCCACCGCCTTTTCACACACACACACACACACACAAAAGTCACACTCAAAATGCAATGAGGCACAGTAAGGTGGAAGGAAGGACAGCAGGAGGTAGTTAGCTTCCCCCCTCTTAGTTCCCACATGGCAGGAATAGGAGCAGAAGTCCCCAGACACCTCAAAGATGGACTGTGGGAAGTGGCTGATTGGAAGGCTAGGAGGAGCATTATGGTGGGGACCATGTGGCCATACTGGAAATGTACATACAGATATGGCATACATATTATAGATTTCTGATAGTGACTGCTTTGGCCAGTGGATCTGTTTCTACAGACTGTGTTGCTCCCTCAGTGCCTCTAGCTCACAGCACATAGTATTTAGCATGACTAGATGCTCCACAAATATTTTTTGGTTAATACATTTTTTTTTTTTTTGCTTGAGAAAGATTGCTGCTGAGCTAACATCTGTGCCAATCTTCTTCTGTCTTGTATGTGGGATACCACCACAGCATAGTTTGATGAGCGGTGTGTAGGTCTGCACCAGGGATCTGAACCTGCGAACCCGAGGCTGCTGAAGCAGAGCCCACGAACTTAACCACAATGCTACCAGACTGGCCCCTAATACAATTTTTTATTTATCAGTAAAAAATTCAGTTTCTTCCTATCCCCACTGGTAAATGATAAATATATGTTTAAAGCATACCAATTTCAACGGTTACCAAATTATTAGCCTTCTTAAACCACACACGTGATCTGGCTCTGGGATAAATTAAAGGTTATTATTATCAACAGGACTTTTAAAAACATAGTTATAAGTAGATACATGTTATTTAAAGACCTCTTCAATACAGTAAATTACAACACCCTCAATACATCTCATGTCAATCTAGGTATTCAGACATTCACTTTGATTGGAGTGATAGCCCTTGCTTTAATCTTGTATGGCTCCTTAGCATGGTCGTGCTGCATCTCCATCATGATATCAAGCGTGCGTGTTCTGCCAATTCCATTCACTTCCTTTTGCTCCTTCCCTGCTTCTTCTATGACCACCCTCTCAGCCTGTCTCACACACCTACCACATGTGTTTGGCCAAATCTCACAGACTTTTATTTAGTGCACACATTTGCAAACTGTGCCCCTAATTCTGAAAGGAGCTATGTGTGGTCAGTCTAGGATGGCTGCATTCAGCCTGCATTTTCTTCGCATGCCCATGAGCTCCATCTAGTCCCAATACCCACTCTGATCCCTGGGATCTAATGCTCCTCTCTGTGTCTGAACCCACTGCCCTTCAGTTACTGTATTTGCTTTCTATTGCTGCCAGAACACAGTACCACAAAATAGGGGTTCAAAACAAGACAAACTTTTTATCTTACAATTTTGGAGATCAGAAGTCCAACAAGAGTCTTACTGGGCTAAAATCCAGGTGTTGGCAGGGCTGGTTGCTTCTGGAAGCTCAAGGGGAGAATCTGTTTCCTGTCATTCCCAGTTTCAGAGACCACCTCATTCCTTGGCTCATGGCCACTTCCTCCATCTTCAAAGTCAGCAGTGGTGAGTCAAGTCCCTTCCATGCTTCAAATTCCTCCTGCCTCTTTTTCTGTTTTCCCGTCTTTCTCTCTGGCCACAGTTCGGGAAAGCTCTCTGCTTTTAAAGGCTCACCTGATTAGATTGGGCTCACCAGGGTAAACCAGAAAAATTTCTCCATATCAAGACACTTAATCTTAATCACATTTTAAAGTCCCTTTTTGCCATGTAGGGCAATATATTCACAGGTTCTGGGGATCAGGATGTGGACATCTTTGGCGACCATTATTCTGTCTATCACAATTACTAATACCTCTCTCTTTTATTTCTTTGCTCTCTGACAGGTGTTCCCAGTCTGCTTAAGTCTCTGATTTGTTGTAGGCAGAGTGTGAAAGGTAGAGGTGTTAATGACAGAGTATAGCCCTCCTCCCCACTCCCTTATGTTTCGTAAATATTGTAGAAGTCAATTAATGAATGCATGGCTGGATTCATGAATGATACATGGATGAATAGATGAATGGGAGAGATTTTTATTAAAAATGTACTATGCTTTAACTATAATTTTGACTGCTTTTGTTCATGTTATTTCTTTTATTTGGAAAGATAGGTCTTATCCTCAAATTTTGCAGATGAGGAAATTAAAGCTCAGAGAAGTTTTAAGTTGTTGGATCATACAGCTTACTTCTGATAGGGGTGGGTCATTTTTGTTCATGACCCTAAATCCAGATACGCCTTCCCTTTTTCATACCTACACACTTTCCTTTTTATTTTTCATCCTAGACTACCAGAAATCAATGGAAAACATCCCAGATTTTCGATGCTGGAGTTTGGCATGGCAAGAGATTAAAGGGAAAGATGAGTAGCGCCTTACTAACTTGCTCCAGGGACAAAGAATGGAAGACTCATTATGAAGCATTGCCATGGACATATAGGCTATTATTGACATGGTAGGAAAATAAAATGTTTTATTAACATTACCTCACATTTATTCAGGCATATGAGGTGTCAACATCTGTGCTTAACAATTTATAGATATTATCTCATTTAATTTCCTAAAATCTAGCAAGGTAGAATCTGTTATCATCCCATTTAGGAATGAAGAAACTGAGACGTAAGGAGATTAAGTAACTTGGCCACGTTCACACAAGATGTAAGCAACTGACTCAGGAACTGAACTCAAATCCATGCAGTTCTGTATCCTGTGCTTTTAACAACCCTGTCATGCCTCCCACTTGCTGAGCTATTCAAAAATACTAACATACATCTTATTTTACCAAAACTAGTCCATGATATGAAAAACATAATGAATTCTCTTGAGATAGTAACTTTTCTACTAGACTATCAAAATGATTTTTAAAAAGAAAGAAAATTCTCTATGAAATTGTTTCCAAACACCTTATATTATTACACATAAGGAATTTAAATCATTTACCTTTATGCTATTTTTTCCTTTCAAAGGTTTTACCAAATATGAATGCTCTCTGCTGGTGAAACCACCCTCCCCCTTTTGGAGTGGCTATCAAAATACTAATTAATATTTACATAACACCAAACTACTAAAAAAAAATCCTGACGCTGAAGGTTAATAGTGCAAAGGTGCCAAGCAGGTGTCCAGGGAGAAAGCCCAGGGCATGTGGCTCTCGAGCCGTTGTCTTTGCATCAGGCAACTATTCAGGGATTAGAAGAGGGAAAGGCCTGGGGGAAATTTCATTAAAAGAAAATTGCTCCATATTCAAAGTTTTCCAAGAAAAAAGTGGAGAGAGTGACAGAGGGGAGAGTCAGGAGGTGGTTACAGAGGAGAGAGAGCTCTGTGCAGCCGGATGGGCAGTCTCATCACATAGATGCCCTTTGGCTCTAGATCAGCCCAGATTCTGTCAGGAGGGCATCACTATTAGGTCTTCTGGGCTGGAAATCCCCATCAGCAGTTACACATTCTGCTGCACACACACACAGACCCTCAGTTGTTTCCCCTCAAAGCACTGCTTTGAAAATTCTCCACATTGCCATTGTTTTTGTGATATTTCAGCAGAGAGAGATAACCTTGGCTTTTGTTATTTACCATCATAAAATACCATTTATATCCTGGTCAGCGTCTCCATGAGAGAAAAGAGTTAGAGGAAATAAAATAGAGCAAGAAAAAATATCACTCACTAATCTAATGTCTTTTCTATGCAGATGAGGATCCCACCCCGTAATTGGGAGACTGTCAAAACAGAGACTCCATCTTTGAAACACACATTCACAATTAGGTTGGAATACTTATTTAAAGATGGAGGAATTGGGTTTTCTGAAATCCACTTTATATGTTCCATACTGATTTTATCCCCATAGTAAATTTTCATCATTACAAGAATCAATGTGTAGGAGTTATAACACAAAATCCTTACCCAGGCACTACACTCAGTCTTGGACATAAACCTGGAGACTGCCAGAAATAAGCCTATTCCTCTTAATCCACGTCCTCTTATGGACTCTGTTGTTTTACTTCATAATGGCCATCCAAAAACAACTCCACTGGATGGGCCCATGGGAGTTGAGATCTATAGATAACAGAAAACACTTGTCACAATGCCTAATTTTAAAACTTCTGTGATCTCTGTTGATAGCTGAAAATGGTTGGATAGCTAGTATTTAGAACCTTGAGTTTGAGCTAAGATCATACTATTTACTGGAGCAAAATATATCCTTCAGTAAGAAAATTTTGAGGCATAGATAGATCTGTACTAGGATGTATTTACAGGGTCGTTACTTATATTTCCCCTTCAGTAACAGAATCATCATGGAAACTTCCAGGATCTCTCTGAAAGGAAGAGAAGCATATGGAAAATCCAAGAAATCCTATCCTTATAAGGATAGGAACATTCACACACCCATTGGGAGCTCTGCAGACAGAGTGGTCCAACTGAGATCTGAATCTAGATGGCAGAATATTTATGTTCAAAACCCGGTTCAATTGCTCTCTCTATTGCCATTTACCAGTTGGAAGGGAGATGCTTCCATGGCACCTGTTTTGAAGTCCTGGCATGACTACAGAGTCAGCTGGTACTAGTCCTGAGCAGCATTACCCATTTATCCCAGCATGTCACGTAATATTTTTTCCACATATGCCATGGCCAACCATAGTAATAACAAGACTAAAGTTGGGAGGCTTTGCTGTATGTTACTCTATCTCTGAAACAGTTTACCAGTGGGAATATAATGGATCTATAGTTCCTGGTATCAGACATGTCGTAAAAGGAAGGGAGATCACTCCTATGCCATGGCCTTGTCTGATTATTTCCACATTGGTTCCTGGCTTATTACAATGCTATTGCTGCCTCAGACTTTCTTATTTTAGTTTTCATGAGCCCTTTCCCTCTGTTTGTAGTTTCCTTAGGTCATCACCAGGTATAGGATACCCAGCATCCACCTTCAGGACATGATCCTTGTATCAATGTCCAGCTCATTCCCATGGAAACCAGTGCTTCAGGGAAGCTGCCTGGTCTCCCAGCCTCAGTGAGTGGGTTGAAAACTGGCCCACGTGCTGTTGGTTGAGAACTTCCAGGAAAAGTTTTCCTTCTCTTAAAACAGAGCCATCGCTTCACTCCCTCCTTAAAGACGGTTGTGACAAGAAATGAATATGTGACCACTGCGGCCACCTCACTTCCAGCCTGAGGATGAACAGAGAGAAAAGTCGATAGAGAGAGAGAGAGAGAGAGGTTATTTTTGATCTTCTTCTATGTGAAAACTTGGCACAAACAAGTCAATTTCTTTATTGACAAATTTAGCTTCTCTAAGGGTTTCTGAAAGCACTGAAATTACTCAAATGAGGTAGAGTTTCCCATTAGCCAACTTACCTACATCAAGATGGAGCTGATACTATTAATGGAAGCTAATATTGATCGAGTGCTTATATACCAAGCACTGTTCTTGAGAGGTAGGTGCTATTCTTAACTCAACCATGTGAGGTAGGTATTACTTTTATCTCCAGATTACAAGTGGAAAAACTGAGGCACAGGGAAGTTAAGTAACTTTCCCTAGGTCACACAGTACTTAAGTGAGAAAACAGTTCTTTTAAATTAATTTTATTTCAAAATTACTATCAAAATAATATATGCACATGTAATAAGTCAAATAGTACAAAAAAGACTTATAAAGAAAAATAGACTTCCGTCCAAACTTTTCCTCCTCGTCTCATTGTTAAAGCAAACTATTTTAAATGTTTCCTACTGTTGTTATTTTTTATTTCTCCTGATGGTTACTTCCACAAATCTAGATAATAAATGCATGCATCTATTCTTGATGTATAGCTTTAGACAATAGTCACTGACTTCCCTGCAAGACATGAGATTTTGGCTCACTTATACTCCCACCTCCTTCCCCTCAGTTTTGAAATGTGCATTTTAGTTCTTCTACTTATTACATGTATTTAAAAGTCTATTTACTTTTTTCACCAACTATTGGCCTTTTCCCCCAAACTTTGGGTGAGTATAAATGTGAATGTCCTTACCTTTCTCCTACCCACACTGTGCCCACTAAAGCTTTCCTTTACACACACTCTGTAGCACAAGTTAGTCTCCACGACTTTGTCCATGAGTTGGCTCAAAAGAGTGAAAACCAATAAAGCATTTACAGTATTATGATTGTATAAATACTTCTCACTAAGTCAATTGGTAGGCCAGAAATTCTTCCTCTGAATCCAGTGTCTTAACATCTGGACAACCCAAATTATGTGTTTGCTGTCCCCAAGAGCAAATGGATTCTCTCTTCTAAGATGGTTTTACTTTCTTGAACATTCCACATTTGAGTTTGCTCCATATTTGAGCAATAACTTTCTCATACAGATTTTCTTTATCCAAAATTCTGATTGCCTTTTTTGTATTTGCATTATTTGACATTATTAGAGCTGCATGCTTTTCTAAGCTCAAATCATACTTCCTATTTCATCAAGTTCCCTTCTTTACTGAGGACTTCCCTTCTAAAGCTACCTTCCTCCTACTTTAGTCTTGTAAGATACTTCCCAAGCTTGAAACTCAGGCTCTTCAAGATGCTCTGTACTTGAAGACCCATCCCAGGAGGGATGGATCTACTTATCATGTCTTTCTCTTCCTTTGTTTTATTTCCTAATACTGCTGAAAGTCATTCTCAACTGACTTCTTAAGGGAGGATGTATGTCTAATCTGCCATCACACTTGATCTGTATTCTAATGAGAAAACATTTTTAACATCACCTTTGTATTTTTCTCTCAGTGATTCCATTTTGCCCTGAAGTCTTTCTATCATTAAAACTAGACATCATGGGTAAGGTTTATTGTCTCTGTGAAAGAAATATATTAAAAAAAGGCAAGAATTTGATGTCATATACATATCCACAACAATAAACAAATGGCAATGGCAGTGGCCTTGAAAATAATGTTTCCTATGACAAGAGCTAGGGAATGTCATCAGTGCAAGAATCTCACGTGTTGACCCTCTGTTTCCTCTCCCATCACCTGGGTCTTCACCCTCTGTGCACCTGCTGACTTGAAGCCCTGGGGCTCTCCAGCCCTGTTAGAGGATATTGTGAGGCTGTTCTGCCTTCCCACTCCCACTCATTTCCCATCCTGGGAAATTTATAGAGATATCTTGTTTATAGGTGAGCTTATCTGCCCCAAGCCCCATGCCCTGACCTCCCCTACTATCTTATGTAGTAAGACTTTACTCCTTTTTCCTTTCCTCTGTTGTCAGTATGGTGGGATCTAAGGAGGAATTGGAAGTAAAAGCATGTGCCTAGACTGCCATTTTAAACCATATTCTCGTACTTTTCAACTCTTACTTTTATTTAGCAATTTCCATTCCTGAAAGGAGTTAAGATTGTTTCTATATAAAGAAATCAATCTAGATCTTCATAACTCCAGGAGAAAAAATAATCTCATGTGTCAAAGTGTTCATATTAACTTTTATCTTTTAACTCTCCGATTAAATTTTGTATTAGTATAGTTAATATCAGTAACGTGCTAACTATAGGTGCAGTGTTAGTATTAGTTCCAACTAGTATATCTTATCTTTTAATGCAATTGAATTTTAGGTTAGTTCATGTGCAAATCTCTCTGAGTTACCTCAGACTAGACATTTACATTTCAGACTGATAGAATGTAAGATTTATGTAAATATATATATTATATGTAGTTTGGAAATCCGATGATTAAATCAAGTAAAACAATCTAATAATGTGAAAGCTATTGTATGCTGTCCCATCAATATGAACTATTTTTAAAAACATAAATGCGAGTTTGAACTTCAATATTACTATTACAAGATCTAAAGATCACCAGTGCAGAGTGGACTTTGGAATAGGCCATAATTAATTGTAACGTGAATTACAATTGAATGTGTTTGCAATCCACTATCAGTTATCATATAACATTTCTTCCTAGAATAATACCATATAAACAGTATTAATAACTAGACATTATTGAGTATTTTATGTATTTCCCATCTTATCAGGTAGATGCTATTATCTTGCCCATTTTTCAGAAAACGACATGGAGGCATAGATGTGGCTAAAATTTTGTTTAAAGTTTCACGGCTAATAAAGGACGGAATCTATTTGTTATGTCCAGCAACTGAAAAGCTGAATACTGTGAGAGGGGCTTGAAATGTCATCATCACAGAGCAAAGCCAAGTTAATAGACTAGGCATGGATTGAGACCAGGAGGTTTCTGACCCCAGTTTTGTAATTCCTGCTGTTCTCCTGAGTCTCTGAGAGACCATTGGAAGGAGGCCACCAGATCTTGGCTTTTAAGCTTCTATCCACATACATGGTGCTTCATCTTCTGACTTTTCATGTAAGGAGCCTGATGCTGAAATATGTCTCAGTTCAATTTGGGACTCAACCTGGGTCGGTTACAACTTTCCCATTAGATCCCTGAGTCAGTAATAACTGCACGCCAAACACTAAAAGATATTTTGGAAAGGGATTGTTAGAAGCAAGGCACTGTTTCCTGAAACAAACACTGCAATTGGCTATGGCAGAAACGTGGGGTCCTCTCAAAACATTCTGCCAAGATAATATTGACTTACCCAGAGCCAAGTGTGGCTACAATACCAAAATTAAGATGCCTCATTCTAATACATCTTCCTCAGACTACACCTCCTGTGTGACTTCAGGATGTTAATCCTGTGTAGGAAACACTGAATACCAAGTCTGCACATTTTAAAGAAAATACTGAAAAGGAAAACCTAGACATACTCTTTATAAAGCAAAATTTATTCACTGAAACTATTTTAGGCCATACCCGTAAGTTTGCAAAAGCTTGTGTTGATAAGTGCAACATTTGGGTTAGTGCAATCAATATAAAATCATTACTTTGAGAAGGTACATAACTGCATAAAACAAGCAGTCTACAGAACATGCAGAAAGTGAAAACTAAAAAAAAAATCAAAATTGCCTAAGGTTGTTATGCAAACTCAGATCCTAGGACCAAGATAGGTAAAACAATACAGCTCACGGCTAGTTTTACAATTGCACTATGAAAACCAATTGTCCAGCATATGGATTGGAAGTGAGTTACAAATGCTCGAAAGATCCCCCAACATATATTTGTCCTGCTGTGGTGTTACTCCAACTAATTATGCCTTTTCCAGGTCTTACTTGTTATTTGTGAGGAGTCAGAATGCCTAACTACTTTAACAATAAGTTAAATATGCTCTAAGTTTTCTTACATAGTAACACACAAATATCATCTTTCTCAAGATAGACTAAGCTCTTTGCGGACAAGAACTATAAGTTTTACTCTCCTTAACAGTAAATACAGGACCTATAGCTGATATCCCCCCAAAATGCTTATTTAACTGAGTTAAACAAAGGATTCTGTGTTCTGTGAGTGTGAACCAGAGAGGGAAAATTATACTGATACTGGACTCACCACTTTTACGCTTTGTAGCAGTAGTTCTCCGAGGAAGGGTAAGAAAATTAAACCCGTCACATGTTCTCAAGTGAAGGAACTCAGGTCTGTACTGATCACTGTTTAAACATCAAATGATGAGATGGCCTTTTCAGAAGGAGGGCAATGGGAGTATTAGCTTCTTAGACCATTCCCAAGGAAAGAGTCCCTCCCAGAGGAAATGGAACACTATAGAGAATAACACAGAATAAGTACACACATACACACACACACACACACTGATTTAAAACACCAAATAAACACATGACAGTATGTTTGGACCCAAATAACTCATACTTACATACTTATGTGATTAGGGTTTATTTTCCATTCCAAGTTCAACAATACTGGAGCTACATACACAGCCAAAGAATGAAATCTTTAAAGTACTTGTAGTTTTTCAGAATATGGATGCTACAACATTCTCCAGCTAACCTACAACTTGTTCCTTGTAGCCAACTCAGCAAGATACATCATGCCTGCCTGGTGGCCATCACACAGTTTAGATTTGCGTAACATTTGATTAGAACAAACGTCTATTCTTTCCGTTTCTATCTCATGGTTCAGTTAATTACCCCTTCTTGGCATGTTGACTAGCTTAGCACTAAAAAAGGAATCAAGTGATTTTATTAAGTCAGTGAAAGCCAAAATGGTTCTCTTCCTTAGAACTGTAAGACTTCCTTATTGATCTTTGAAAGGAAAAATATACAGGAATAAGATTTTTAACATTCTTACCTATATTGCTAGTGTCCAATTCATATTGTAAATCATATCTTGTTCCTCAAATAAATGATCTTGAGGCTCTCAGCACTCTACATTATCAGCAGATATTTACAATCTTTCCTGAAGTCAGGAAGGACACATATTCTGTAGTGTGCATACTCATGGAACAAGTGCCCAACAATTTTGCCCAATTTTACAGTCCACAAAATGAAGAGAGAGAGAGAGATTGAGAGAGAGTAATAGATGCTTAATCTCTAATAATTAGTGCTGTCCTCATATTTTTTTTTTTTTTTGTGAGATTAGCCCTGAAGTAACACCTGTTGCCAATCTTCCTCTTTTTGATTGAGGAAGTGTATCCCTGAGATAACATCTGTGCCCATCTTCCTCTATTTTTCATATGGGACACCACCACAGTATGACTTGATGAGTGGTATAGGTCTGCACCTGGGATCTGAACCTGTGAACCCGGGTCACCAAAGCAGAGCAGGCTGAACTTAACACCATCAGGACAGCCCCTGTTCTTAATTATTTTTAGTTCTTTCCCCTCGTAGGATTGTACTTCTGAAACTCTATTGGATGGATGAGACCATATAATTGTTCTACCCTATGAGTCATGAGTGGAATTGATATGTATCACTTTCTAGCCAAACATGTAATTGCTAATGCAAGACTTTCCAGAGTTCTCCCTCCCTCTGACCCTCAGCTGGCAACTTTCAAGAAGATGATAGCTCCATCATCCTGGTTTCTGAGCAACAAAAATAAGCAGAGCCCCTACTGAACTTCAACCGGTGTGTAGCCAGTCTGACGATAAACTGCTATTTCCCAGCACTGCACTTTGGGCCAGCAATTGGTTACTGTATCATAGCACAACTTATCTCATGGAATATATTGTTGCACTGTGATATAGTTGGGCTGCCTCCCCCAGTCCAGTCTGGTGCCAGAACTTGAAGAGCAGCTGTGCATGTATGTCCCAGCAGTGTCGGCCCATCCAAAGTGAGCTCCAGGCCACTTGACTAAGAGGAACTGGAGCAATTGTAAGAGGAATGGACTTGGCTTTAATTATCTAAACAAGTATCTTACTGCTTTTACAAGTGTAGCCATAAGTTAGGCAGAGGAGTTTCCCTCTTTGCGATAATTTATCTGCAAGGATTGGGCAGAATTTTTTTTATTCCTCCCCTTAACCTCAGAGTTGGCAGCTGCTGATCCTTTCAAAGGAAAGGAAAGAAACCCAGTGATTTGAGTTTCTAATTCTTTCATTTGGGAAAAAAATGGAACATATCCTTCTCTCTACAAACAGGGCTCCAACCAAACTGCATCAGAGAGTAGACTACCATAAAAATATCCAGAGAAAGAGACTTCGCAACATTCCCTGGCAAGCTATTTAGTAATCTTAATAGTCAGTACATTCTTCTTAATGTTTAACTTTACTCTCCTCTGTTATAATTTAAAGCTGTTTGCTAGTGTGCTGGGTTTTATGGAATTTAAAGCTTCCCTAAATGCTATTTGAATATATTAATTCAATTATATTCTATTCTTAAAAGGCAACAAAGTGGTATACAAAATTATATAATGCAAATATGTAAAAAATAAATAAGGGAGAAAAAATGGCAGAATGAAAAGAAAAGCAGGAGATCCACAAAGTGCCATAAGGGTCTGTATTTTTGTGAGAGGTGGAGTAGAAACTAGTCTCTGCAATTTTTAGCATCCAACATCACAAAAAAACCTCTCCAGACATCACTCCATGCAGAGGGATCTTAGAGGTCAGTGTAAATTCCCTCTCGCAACAGAATCACATCCACACATACAGTCAGGTGGGCGAGATGCCTGCTTTTAGATCCACCTGGCTTCAGATCACATCTCACATGCATAGGGAGATCTTCCAGCTATGGCTCTTCACACATCCACCCCTCTCCAAAGACACACAATAAGGAAATTTCTTGAAGGGAGAGAAAAAATCTGGAATGGAACTTTGATCGCCTCCCAACCTGTCCTGTAATGCTTCATAATGTGGGACAACAGCTCTCTTAGAAAAAGAGAAACTAAAGTGAGACTCTAATCCTGAAGAGCAGTGGGTCTCCCAGTGCAGCTGGAGCAGCTCTGCACCCTCCAGGACAAAAGCCTCACATATTCCAGCTTTCACTCCTTCTCTTTCCCATTTTGGACTCTAAACCTCATCCTCTCAGCTCCAGTCCCAAACTCAATGAAAAATTGTAGATCATTCTTTTTGTCTCTCTATCCTAAAACAAAAACACACCATGCATACATACACACACAAACACACACACATACACACACACACAACTCAACAGGGAAAGGGGACTGCCCTCATAGCGAAGGTTTACTCAGACCCCAAGCTTCATTTTTCACACCCTCCCACTGACTTATGGGCTTCTTCCTTTCTCTAGTCCAGAGACTAATTACAGGGTTATCATTCCTCCAGTTTGACTTAATAGTGGATCAGAAAATAAGGCCAAAACGAAACAAAACAAAGAACATAATTCAAACCAGCTAAGTCCTCATAATTATGTCACATAGTCTTACCCACAATTTGAGTAAAGCAAATGCCTTTAATACACTTGATGTTCAATAAATATTCTATGAATAAACGAATAACTGGACAAATAAATAAAGATTTCTGACATACTCCCCTCAGTCTTTTTACTCCAGCACACACTTTTTGGAATAATTAGTCTCAGGCTGAATCACAGCCAGTGGGTGAAAATGACAGCTATTTGCATGGAAACATGTGGGAACTTCAATTTTATGGATCTTATATTATATTGTGTCTTAGTGAACTACATGCTTCATTCAAGGCAACCAAAGAGACCTCTGTCTGTGTAGAAAATTCCTTTTGCAAACTACATTTGTAGAATGTAGTTTATAAATTATTGAAAACAATCCATTTGGAAATTTTTCAGCTGCTATTTTGTTTAAAGATGGAGCACTCAAACTAAAATTAAATCTAGACTCAATCTAAACATCCTTTAATAGAGCACCAATGCTTCACCCAAGTCAACCAACATTTCTTTTAAGTCACAATGGAGTAAAGAGAAAATATGAAATACGGAGCAAACATGTTAAAACAGAGCCTTCTCTTGTCCCAGTATAAAAGATGGTACTACTCTGCTGGCGGCTGACAGTTGACAATATGTCAAATGCACTATCTTAGTTTGGGATACCCCAGAAGTAGACACTGAAACAAGGATTTATATGCATGTAGTTTACTTGGGATGTGATCTCAAAAAATACGTTGAAGAAGTGGGAAATCGAGACAAGAAAGAAGAAAGTCAATAAAAGAATAAATGAAGAGTGACTCCCAAGGGACACTAGGCTCAATCAGTGCAGACCTGAGAAGACAATTCGGTGTTATCTCTTTGAGGGGAAAGGAGGCTGAAGTATTTATTCACAGACTCCCTTTTCTAATTTGTTGAGCATTCCCTTGGTGCTACTCTCCTTTAGGCTGTCCTGGCCAAGTGTAGACAACTGCCGGCTCTCTAGAGCAAGCCCAGACTTAGGCTAAGAAGACACGGACAGGGCATCCACAGCTTCTGCTCCATGCACTGGAAAGACACTGATCTACTGAGATCAAGGTAGTTATTAGAGGTTCCCTCATGAATAAAAATCTCTTATGATTTTCTGGGGCACAGAAAGAAAGCAATCTGTGGTTGGCTGAGTAAACCTCTTCTTCACTCCTTCATTTTTGTAACTTAAGTAAGTCTCCTCTTAAAAAAAAGTTCAATTTTAGTCTAAGTATTCTCATGTACATCTTGAAATGTGGACTACCAAGGTCCTATCCCAGATATTTTCCCATATGTCATAGGTGCTTGCTGATAGACATGGAAGATAGGGAAGGGATGGTGTTCCCTGGCTTCACACCAGGCAACATGGTGGGGGAAAGCGGATCCACTCCTTGGTGGGAAAGTTCGTAGTGTCCCTCACCTTGATAGTGCAAAGGATCTCTTTCATGACTTCTATTTACCTCCTTCTGAGGATGCATTTACCTCCTTACACTTCTGTTGGACTTTATGACCCCTGCTGTCTAGTCTTCTCCACTAACTGGCCTTCTTACACAAAACAGTGTTAGGACTTATAAAGATGTTTATGATATATTTCCATGGCACTTTACTTGCTTACACATGAAATGTAAAGCAAGAAGAACTTGTTGTCTCCACAATGAGTCTGAAAGATAATTCGAGAAGGTATAAAATCCTCTTTACAGACATAGAGACAGAGGCACAGAGAAATTAAGCAAATAACTTCAGTTTAAAGAACTAAATGGTGCCTATGTTGAGGCTGCATGACTATTCTACTTAGTAATTTGTTCCAAAAATTTGAGAGAAATAACATTGACTTTTACACAAATTTTTCTAAAGAATAGAAAATAGAGACTAGCAATCAATTCATTTTATGAGACTAGCATAAATTTCATACCAAAATCCAGCAAGCGTATTATTGCAAGGGAAATTTACAGACCAATCTCTCCCATAGATAGATATAAAGATTTTAAACAATATATTAGCAAGTAAATCCAGTGTTGAAAAAAAGCATAATACCTGTGTTTCCTTTAAAAAATTCTTTTATTCTCTGCAATGTCTAGTTTAGATTTCTTATTGCATTAATGAGCTACTAAGGGATTGACGAATTGCTTCCTTGATCAGAGGAGGCAGATAATTAAAACCCATCAGTGAATTTATTACATATAGTTTTTTTATGCATTTAAAATATTGCAATCTCCATTCCTTCTCTTTCAACTTCTCCCAAATATCCCATAATATATTATTGATTAAGGGCAATGTTTGAAGGATATCTCAAATCTTGACCACATTCTCCATCGGATCTTACAACAAAGCAGAACCTGCAGAGAGGTTGGAACTCTTACCCAGTGAAGAACGCATTTGAATCCAGGCACATCAGCCTTTACTTTTGACTTGAATAAACTTTTGACTATTTTAGTTTCCTTTCATTATAGACACCACAGTCTGTGGCAAATGAAATATTTTTTTCCACATCCACATCAAATTTTTACTCAAATTCTGTGTTCACTAATTTGAGTCTCTATTATGTCTGCTTTGTTTTTGACAAAGTTCTCAGATGACTCTTCTCCTCACTTTTGGCCACGCCCAACTTTACCCCGATTTGTCCCACTAAAGTGGACCATGTATCTATTTTTCCTACCGCATCATGGTTTACAAATTGAATGAAGACCAACTCAGTTAAGGGGCTTGTCTGCAAATAAGAGTTGGTAATGTTAAAATAAAAGTCCAGCTACACCTTGTTCACTCACTGCCTTGTGGAAACATGTTGATTCTCAATAATTAATTAGCCTTGTATATTGTTAAATATTTTGTTGATGTTTTAAAACACAAGACAACTTTTTTCAGTAGTAAGAAGGAATTAACATGCTAAATTAGCCATAGTTCTCTAATGGCTCCTAAAAATGCCACATTCAAATGGATGAAATGACATCAAATATTTTGTTAGACTAATTAGAAGAAATTTTATAACATCTTTCCAAGGGGAACCATACAGGCCTGATGTGCTCAGAAACAGACTCCTATATTTAATTATCCATTATCAGAAACTGTAAAACAGAATTTATACCAAAGAAAAAATATTTTACACTGTCCTCAATGAAGTTCTGCTCTTGTCCCCATTGTTCCACTATAGTAAAACTTTTATTTATAAACACATATACTATTTTGAGATGATCTTGGGAAATTCACTAAGCCCTAGGATGTGTAAACACTTTTGTACTGTAATTTGATCCTAGTTTATTGACATTTTAATGGATTTTCCTGAAGAATGAGACTTATGTGCAAAAAATAGTATTTCATAAGATGTTAGTCATCTCTACTGATACACTGGATATAAATCTCAGTCACATTATGGAGATCCTTACACCAACAATGATTATAAAAACACTTCATAATATTTCTGGTATCCCTACACAGAGAAATGCATGAGAAATCACAACAAGCACAAATAAAACATTTTTAATATTTTATTTAAATGTATTTAAATTTCAGGAAACTACGGAGCATTCTAAAACATAAAGATTATAATTACTTCTTCAAGACTAAAACAAATCTACAGAGAACGTTTGCAACATGCATATGCATGAAATGATTGTTTCTATGAAGCTATCCATTCTAAGTAAATCTAAAATTTAACATACTCTCATTAAAAACAGGATGAGATATTTTTAAATTAGATTAATTTATTGAAACACCAAAAGAACAAGATTATCAGGAAAAGTTCTGGAAAAGAAAGAGAAAAAAGAGGGTAACAATGCTTCGAGGAAATTAGCATACTATAAATCCATGATAATTAAAATTAATGTGGTCTGATACAAGAGCAAACAAACAGAGCAATGGAATAGAATAAAACATTCTGGTGTAGACTCAAATGTATTTGTGAGTATTATGTGTAATAAAGGAATTATTTGATATTGAAGAAGAAAAGTAATGACTATTCAGAGTTCTCGTCAAGATGGCACTGTGAGCAGATGTTGGGCTCGCCTCCTCCCATAAACACAACCGGGTTGCAGCAATTTTGGGGGGAATCACCCTGGATTGAAAGCTGAAAACTGAATGAGAGGAACCCCCACGACAAGGGACGGTCCTGGCGAGAGCAGAAGAGGCAGTGACTTCGGCCGGAGAGGAAAAAAGCCACCTTTGGGAGCAGCGGAGCTTCTCAGCTGGCGAGGCGCAGCCCTCCCTGGAGGAGTGGGGTCCGGAGCAGGGGCAGTGCTGCTGTAACCATCCTTCGGACTCGGCCCAGCTGGGATGGGGGTCTTGCTATCTGGCTTTGCTGGCTGTTGACTGCAGCGAGGACACCCCAGAGGGGCTATCAGCCGAAAGCCGAAGGGATCTGGGTCTTGGGGGGCCCACGCACAGACTCACTCATTGCAGTGACCTGGAATCACCAGAGAGAGGGCTGACTGTCCTTTGGTGGAGCGGGACTCACCTGGTGGGCTCTGGGGGCATCGTGGTGAGAGGAGGATCCTCTCATGAGACTGAGACATTGGTGGGGGCCGTTGTTCTGAGCTGGTCCAGGTGTGCTGATATGGACATGGGTGGGGGCCATTGAGGTGCATCCCTTGGGCTGTTAGCCCAGGGGTCTGCCACACCCACTAGAGCACAGATTTAATCCAGTTCAGCCAGGGCAGGCAACCCGCCCTAGGGACGGGCCCCACCTAACAGCAAGCCCTCAGGCTACTTTTCAGCCTGCATTGACTGAGTGCCTTGATCCTCTACAGGCAGGCAAGGGTGTCTGCCTCTGTGGGGCAGGGCTTGTGTGAGGACCAGGTGAACTGTGGGGGGCCTTGGGGCAGAGATGGGGGCCTCTGAAGTGTAGTGGCGGGGTACGCTCCAGGGGGTTGAGAAGTGTGCACGGACCAGGACTGTGTTGACAGTGTATGTGGTCCAGTGGGGGGGGGGGGGGGTGAGGCTTATCAGCGGCAGAAGACTTGTGCTTCACAAATAGCCATAAAAAGCATCAGCCCCACCTTCCAAAGCCTGAAACAACTGAGTGCCTCTATGCCAAGGGCTAGCTCCACTCCGCTGCACTCCTAAGAGAACTGACATCAGTCTTGTTGGCCTCAGGCCTATCACAACTATATGCCCCTGAGCCAAGCAACCAGCTACACTGGGTACCAACCCAATTAAGAGGACACTTGCAATAAGAGTGTGCTAATAGACTTTGTAGCCAACAATGTTGAGGCCTCTCCAAACCGGATTTACAAACAGCTGGCCAGGGAAGGAAAGATCAGACTCCCTGGGTACCTGCAGTGGGAGCAACCCTGCCACAGCAGAAGAACACAAGTAGCCCACAAAGGGGTCACTCCTGGTTCTTCTGGACTGGTGACGAGAGGGAAGCACACTGTTGGGCCTCATAAGACATCTCATACATAAGGCCACTTCTCCAAGATCAGGAGACATAGCCAACTCACCTAGTACAAAGAAAATAGCAGAGAGAAAGAGGCATAATGAGGAGGCAAAGGAATACTTTCCAAGCAAGGGAACACTACAAAACACCAGAAAAAGGACTAAGTGAAACAGAAACTAGCGACCTACTCGACAAAGAATTCAAACAAAATATAATGAGGATACTCACAGATATGCAGAGAAGAATGGATGAACACAGTGAGCACATCAGCAAAGAATTGGAAGATATAAAAAAGAACCAATCAGAAATGAAGAATACAATACTGGAAATGAGAAATTCACTAGAGGGACTCAATAACAGAGTAGAGGAAGCAGAAGAACGGATCAGCAAACTAGAAGAAAGATTAGAGGAAATCACCCAAGCAGAACAGAAAAGAGAAAAAAGAATTAGACAGAATGAGAACAGTGTAAGGGAACTCTGGGACAATATCAAGCGTGCTAACATTCGGATTATAGGGGTCCCAGAAGGAGAATAGAGAGACAAAGGGGCAGAAAATTCATTTGTTGAAATAATAGAGGAAAATTTTCCTCACCTGAGGAAGGAAACAGACATCCAAGTTCAGGAAGTACAGAGAGCTCCAAACAAGAGAAGCCCAAAGAGGCCCACACCAAGACATATTATAATCAAAATGTCAAAAATTAAAGACAAAGAGAGAATCCTAAAAGCAGCAAGAGAAAGGCCACAAGTGACATATAAAGGGAAGCCCATCAGGCTGTCAGCAGACTTCTCAGCCGAGACCCTACAGGCAAGAAGAGAATGGCATGACATATTTGAAGTGCTAAAAGGAAAAGACCTACAATCAAGAATACTCTATCCATCAAGGCTGTCACTCAAAATGGAAGGAGAGATAAAGAGCTTCCCAGACAAGCAAAAATTAAAGGAGTTTATCACTAAGAAACCAGTTCTGCAAGAAATGCTGAAGGGACTTATTTAAGTGGGAAAGTAATGACCACAAATAGAGATAAAAGAAAAAAAAGTATCAAAAAATCCCAAAACAACAACAAGAAAAAACAGGCAATAAAATCACTTGTAAGGTCAAAGTATAGTAAAGGCAGCAGATCAACTACCTGTGAAGGTAATATGAAGTTTAAATGACAAATGTATTAAAATTACCTATTTCAATGATAAGAGGGGAATGGATATACACACACTAAACAAAAGACTATATATGATGTGAAAAACATATAATGCGGGAGGAGGGGAGTGGAAAAGTAGAGCTTTTAGAAAGAGGTCAAGTTAAATAGTCTATCTACACAATATAGACTGTTATACGCATAGTATATTAAATAGGATCCTCATGGTAACCACAAACCAGAAACCTATAACAAGCAGGAAAAAAAGTAAGACAAAAGAAATCAAACATATTACTAAAGTTAGCCATCAAACCACAAGTGAAGAGAGCAAGAGAAGAAGAAAGGAACTGAGAAGAACTACTAAAACATGCAAAAAGAAAAAGAAAAAGTGACAAAATGGCAATAAATACATATTTATCAATAGCTACTTTAAATGTCAATGGATTAAATGCTCCAATCAAATGCCGTAGGGTGGCCAACTGGATAAAAAAACAAGACTCATGTATATGCTGCATACAAGAGACACACTTCAGACCTAAAGACACTCACAAACTGAAAGTGAAAGGATGGAAAAAGATATTCCATGCAAATGGCAAAGAAAAGAAAGCGGGGGTAGCAATACTTATATCAGACAAAATAGACTTTAAATCAAAAACTGTAATAAGAGACAAAGACGGGCCCTACATAATGATAAAGGGAACAATCCAACAAGAAAATATAACACTTGTAAATATCTACGCACCCAACATAGGAGCACCTAAATATATAAAGCAATTATTAACAGACATAAGAGGAGAAATAGACAGTAACACAATAATAGTAGGGGACTTTAACACTCCACTTACACCAATGGATAGATCATCCAAACAGAAGATCAATAAGGAAACACTCACCTTAAAGGACACATTAGACCAGATGGACTTAGTAGATATATACAGAACATTCCATCCAAAAACCACAGAATACACATTCTTTTCAAATGCCCATGGAACATTCTCCAGGATTGATCACATATTAGGCCACAAAACAAGTCTCAATAAATTTAAGATGATCAAAATAATACCATGCATCTTTCCTGACCACAAAGGTATGAAACTGGAAATCAACTACAGAAAGAAAACCAGAAAAGCCACAAAAATGTGGAGATTGAACAAAATGCTACTGAACAATGATTGGGTCAATGAAGAAATCAAAGGAGAAACAAAAAAATTCCTGGAGACAAATTAAAATGAAAACACGACATGCCAAAACCTGTGGGATACAGCAAAAGCGGGTGTACGAGGGAAGTTTATAGCAATTCAGGCCTATCTCAACAAAGAAGAAAAGTCCCAAATAGACAATCTAAAAGTACACCTAAAGGTACTGGGAAAAGAAGAACAAACAACGCCCTAAATCAGCAGAAGGAAGGAAATAATAAAAATCAGAGCAGAAATAAACGAAATAGAGACTAAAAAAACAATAGAAAAAATTAATGAAACCAAGAGCTGGTTCTTCGAAAAGATAAACAAAATTGACAAACCCTTAGCTAGACTCACCAAGAAAAAAAGAGAGAAGGCTCAAATAAATAAAATCAGAAACAAAAGAGGAGAGATTACAACAGACACCTCAGAAATACAAAAGATAAGAGAATACTATGAAAAGGCATATGCCAACAAATTGGATAATCTAGCAGAAATGGATAAATTCTTAGAAACATACAACCTTCCAAAGCTGGACCAAGAAGACGTAGAAAATTTGAATAGACTGATCACCAGTAAGGAGAGAGAAACAGCAATTAAAAACCTCCCCAAAAATAAAAGTCCAGGACCAGATGGCTTCCCTGGTGAATGCTACCAAACATTCAAAGAAGACTTAATACCTATCCTAGTCAAACTCTTCCAAAAAATTGAAGAGGAGGGGAGGCTTCCTAACTCGTTCTACGAAGCAAACATTATCCTGCTACCAAAACCAGACAAGGACAACACAAAAAAAGAAAATTACAGGCCAATATCACTGATGAACATCGATGCAAAAGTCCTCAAAAAATACTAGCAAATCAAATACAACAATACATTAAAAAGATCATACATCATGATCAAGTGGGTTTCATTCTGGGGATGCAGGGATGTTTCAACATCCGCAAATCTATCAACGTGATACACCACATTAACAAAATGGAGAATAAAAATCACATGATCATCTCAGTAGATGCAGAGAAAGCATTTGACAAGATACAGCATCTATTTATGATAAAAACTCTAAATAAATTGGGTATAGAAGGAAAATACCTCAACATAATAAAGGCCATATATGACAAACCCACAGCAAATATCATTCTCAATGGAGAAAAACTGAAAGCTATCCCTCTAAGAACAGGAACCAGACAAGGATGCCCACTGTCACCACTCTTATTTAACATACTATTGGAAGTCCTAGCCAGAACAATCAGGCAAGAAAAAGAAATAAAAGGGATCCACATTGGAAAAGAAGAAGTGAAACGGTTACTCTTTGCAGATGACATGATTTTATATTTAGAAAACCCTAAAGAGTCCACTAAAAAACTTTTAGAAATAATAAAGGAATACAGTCAAGTTGCGGGATACAAAATCAATGTACAAAAATCCGTTGTGTTTCTATACACTAACAACGAAGTAGCAGAAAGAGAAATTAAGAATACAATCCCATTTACAATTGCAACAAAAAGAATAAAATACCTAGGAATAAAATTAACGAAAGAAGTGAAAGATCTGTACACCAAAAACTATAAAACATTGTTGAAAGAAATCGAAGAAGACACAAAGAAATGGAAAGATATTCTGTGCTCTTGGATTGGAAGAATTAACATCATTGTTAAAATGTCCATACTTCCTAAAGCAATCTATAGATTGAATGTAATCCCTATCAAAGTTCCAACAACACTTTTTACAGAAATAGAACAAAGAATCCTAAAATTTATATGGAACAATAAAAGACCCCGAATAGCCAAAGGATTCCTGAGAAAAAAGAACAAAGCTGGAGGTATCACACTCCCCAATTTCAAATTATACTACAAAGCCATAGTATCCAAAACAGCATGGTACTGGCACAAAAACACACAGATAAATGGAACAAAATTGAGAGCCCAGATGTAAACCTGCACGTTTATGGACAGCTAATATTCGACAAGGGAGCCAAGAGCATATGATGGAGAAAGGAGAGTCTCTTCAATAAACGGTGTTGGGAAAACTGGACAGCCACATGCAAAAGAATGAAAGTAGACCATTCCCTTACACCATGCACAAAAATCAACTCAAAATGGATTAAAGACTTGAATGTAAGACCCGAAACCACGAGACTTCTAGAAGAAAACATAGGCAGTACGCTCTATGACATTGGTATGAGCAGCATATTTTCAAGTCCCATGTCTGACCAGGCAAGGGAAACAAGAGAAAAAATGAACAAATGGGACTACATCAAACTAAAAAGTTTCTGCACAGCAAAGGAAACCATCAACAAAACGAAAAGACAATCTAACAATTGGGAGAAGATATTTGCAAACCATATATCAGATAAGGGGTTAATATCCAAAATATACAAAGAACTCATACAGCTCAACAACAAAAAAACCAACAATCCAATTAGAAAATGGGCAAAAGATCTGAACAGAGATTTCTCAAAAGAAGATATTCAGATGGCCAACAGGCATATGAAAAGATGCTCAAGATCATTAGCTATCAGGGAAATGCAAATCAAAACTACAATGAGGTATCACCTCACTCCAGTCAGAATGGCTATAATTAACAAGACAGGAAACAACAAATGTTGGAGAGGGTGTGGAGAGAAGGGAACCCTTGTTCACTGCTGGTGGCAGTGCAAACTGGTGCAGCCACTATGGAAAGCAGTTTGGAGTATCCTCAGAAAATTAAGGATAGATCTCGCATATGATCCAGCTATTCCACTGCTGGGTATTTATCCAAAGAACTTGAGAACACAAAGGCATAAAGATACTTGCACCCCTATGTTCATTGTGGCATTATACACAATAGCCTAGATTTGGAAGCAACCTAGGTGCCCATCAAGGGACGAATGGATAAAGAAGATGTGGTATTTATACACGATGGACTACTACTCAGCCATAAGAAATGACGAAATCCAGCCATTTGTGACAACATGGATGGACCTTGAGGGTATCATGCTGAGTGAAATAAATCAGAGGGAGAAAGTCAAATACCATATGATCTCACTCATAACTAGAAGATAAAAACGACAAAAAAAAAAAACACATAGCATTGGAGATTGGACTGGTGGTTACCATTGGGGAAGGGGAGAGGGAGGAGGGCAAAAGGGGTGATTAGGGTCACATGTGAGGGGATTCCCTATAATTAGTGTTCAGGTGGTGAACATGATGTAATGTATCCAGAATTTGAAATATGATGTACATCCGAAAAAAAATAAAAATTAAAAAAAGAAATAATGACTATTCAGTGATTGACATTGGGACAAGTGGATAGCCATCTGGGAAAAAAAAAACACTGGATTCACATCAACAGCATAAAATAAACCAATCATATAAGTAAAAAGTAAAAATTTAAAAGCATAGTGAAAAACATTAAGATGATTATTTTATAATCCCAGAGAAGCAAAGGCCTTTATAGCAAAGAAACAAATTCAGAAGCCATAAAAAAAAGGATTGATAATTTTATTGCATAAAAATAAAGTTATCAATGTCAAAAACCATCATAGGTGAAAACAAAAGGCAAAGGAGAAGCTAGAAAAAATACCTTTGAAATTCATTCCATAAAAAAAAGACCTATTTTCCTGACATGTATGAAGAGATCCTATAAACTAATGGAAAAATGAGTATAGGATATAAACAGTTGACAAAAGACAAAACTCAAATGGTTCTTAAGCATATGAAACAGTTCTCAATTTCATGCTGAGAAAAATGCAAATAAAAGCTACTTGAAAATTCAATTTTTCACTTAGATTAAAACAAAGACCAAAATTTTGGAGAGAACACAATTTTGGCAAGGTGTCCAGGAACAAGCACTTGTTGGTGAGAATGTGAACTGGCCCAAGTGTCTGGAGGGCAATTTGGCAAAATCAGTTCCAATTACAACTAACATATCCATTGACCCAGAAATTCCACTTTTAGAAGTGTATTTTACAGATACATTTGTACACATGGGAAATGGAAGATGCCAAGGTTACTCATGGAAACACTGGTTGTGGTAACAAAAGACTGGAAATAACCTAAATGCCCATCATGAAGGAATGTTTAAATAAATTGTGTTATATCCAGAAAATGGAATACTTTGCAGGCAATGGTAGGGGGTGAAACCGTTTATGTACAGAGATGGGAGAAACTCCAAGAAATAGAGTAAAACAGAAAAAGAGGAAAAAACAAGGTGCATAGCAGTGTGCGTAGGATGCTCATCTGTGTTTAAAGAAAGGAAAGTGAAATACTGAGTGTGTGTGTGCACTTGTGTGTGTGTCTACTATATGCACAAAGTATTGCTGGAGACACAAACAGGCATGGGTCAATGATATTGGCTGCCTTTGTTGGATCCATCCCAGCTGAGTGGCCACTGGGCAGTGATGAGTAAGTTTCCCTATACAATGGTTTGTACCATTTGGATTTCCCAACCTTGAATGCAGGCTTATTAAAAAAATCAGCTCTTGTTAAGTCTATTGATCTTCAGGAATGTGTGAATAATCAGTTATCTTGCTATAAATCATAAATACTTGCTTTAAAATCAACACTTTTAAGTTTATGCTGCTATATAAAACAGAGCTAGTAACCAAATAACAGAAGTTGCCATTCCAACAGCATAATTCACAGGATAACACAGCCATTGACTAATTTGGCAACTATTCACTGAAGGTCTCCCACGTATCAGACATTGCTCTAGCTTCTGGGGTCACCCGGAGGAAGACAAGCCTGATCACTTATTCCCCAGGTTAGGGAGCCCCAGTTTCCCTGCTGCCTCATGGGGTCTTCGTTTGCTGGGTTGCAGAGCTTAGGAGTCACACCTCTGCGCTTTGCTCTGCTCCATAGATGCTCTCTTCCAGTGATCTCATCTGGCCTCATGGTTTTAAATGCCACCTATCCATCAGCGAATCTCACATTTTTATCTCCAGCCCAGTCTACTCTCCAAAATTCCTGACTCTAACATCTACTTACAGTCTCCACTTGGATGCTGTATTAGTTTGCCAGGGCTGCCATAACGAAGTACCACAGACTGAGTGGCTCAAACAACAGAAATTTATTGTCTCACAGTTCTGGAGCCAGAAATCAAGATGTTAGCAGGCTTGGTTTTTCCTAAGGATTCTGAGAAACGATCTGTTCCATGCTTGTCCCCTAGTTTCTGGTGGTTCACTGGCAATCTTTCATTCCTTGGTATGTAGAAGCAGCACCTGATGTCTGCATTCCTCTTCACATGGCATTCTCCTTGCATGCATGTCCATATCCAAATGTTCTCCTTTTATAAGCACTCCAGTGATACTGGATTAGGGGCCCACCATACTCCACCATGATCTCATCAACTAATTATATCTACAGTGACTCTGTTTCCAAATAAGGCCACGTTTTGAGGTATGGGGATTAGGACTTCAACATATGAATTTCCGGGGGTACATAATTCAACCCACAACAGTGTCTACAGATAACACAAACTTAACATAACCCAAACCAAACTCCTGATCCTGCCCCTGCCCCCCTCCAATTTCTGTTCTACTCACAGTCTTCCACTTCTCAGCTGAGACAGTTCTTACTCTCCATGGCTGAAACAAACCTTGGAGCTAGGCTTTCTTCTTTTTCAGTAAGTAAAAAGGAGCAGATTGTTTAGATATATTACGGCACTGAAAGATCACTAAATCATTGATTTCATTTTCTGTTGTGAACTCATTTTATAGCTCATAAAATAAGTTCTGTGTAAAAGTTATGTTTTTATAAAAATAATTACTTTTACTTTTGCAAGTATTTATTAGTTGTTTCCATAGCTTAGCTTTTGTAAATAATGCAATCAACATGGGGATATAGATATCTCTTTGAGATAGTGATTTCATTTCCTTTGGATATACATCCAGAAGTGGCATTGCTGGATCATATGGTAGCTCTATTTTTAATTTTTTGAGGAAACTCCATACTGTTTCCCATAGTGACTGCACCAATTTACAATCCCACCAACTATGAACGAGCATTCTCTTTTCTCCACATTCTCTCCAACACTTATTATCTCTTGTCTTTTTCTAATAGCCATTCTAACAGGTGTGAGGTGATATCTCATTGTGGTTTTGATTTGCATTTCCCTGATGATTAGTGATGTCGGACACCTTTTTCATCTACCTGTTGGCCATTTGTATTGTCTTCTTTGGAAAATATCTATTTCAGGTCCTCTATAGGTTTGAAGTTTAAAAACTATGCATTCTGCGTTAAGTTAACTAGTAAGTATCAATATTTAATGATTAAATGTAAGTATTTTTCCTGTCTTTAATATTTGAGCACATGCTGATTATTGAAGGTAAAAATGAACAGAGTCCCTACCCTCCTGGCTGGCTGAGCGAGCACAGGTGAAGAATAAATACACTACAGTACTATACTGGTGGCTGTGATGATGCTAGTGCAAGCTTTGGAGAGCATAGAAGGGGAAAGTCTTAACTTGCTTAAAGAGGAGCAAGGGAGATCTGCAGAAGAGCTGATGTTGGAGCTGAATCTCGAAGGATGCATATGTGGTCTTTGACTGTGGTGAAGATGGACATCTCAGGCAGAGACGAACACAAACACGAAGGTGTGGAGGGATATGGCACTTTCTAGAAAATAAAAGTGGTTCAGCATGGCTAGAGAGCAGGCCCTGTATGGCACTGTATGATGCTCCCAGGAGAGGCAACTGAGGAGACAGGCAAGTCAGGTCCTATGTGCAGTGCCTGCTCTGCTGGGAGTTTGAGGAGCCATAGGGAGTTTTAACCAAGGGATAGACAAGGCCAGATTTTTGTTTTGGAGAGACTAATGTGACACTGAGCAGGGCCAGGGGGTGGGGGTGGTGGAGGTAACTGTGGGCAAAGGAGGAGGGATTTTTACTCAACATTAACACTTTAGCTCAGTTTTATGTTAGGCATATTTTGGGTCCATTTCTCCATGACTCTGCCCTGTGATTCTCATGGAGTTTGAGCATCTCCAGGGGAGGGACCAGGTGTGTTCACCCAGAGATGCCAACACACATGTCTGGGCACTGCAGGCCTACCAGATGTCTACTTCCATGAGAAATATGGGATCCTTCAGGGGAACACTGCATCCTAAGAGAGGAAAGAATGGGGCAGAAAAGCTTGGCTAGTAACTAGGAATGGTGTCTAGAGGAGAGGGGTGACTGCTCAGAATAGGGTGTGTGATTTGAATTCTAGGCCAGTGGCTCTAAAATACTTTGCCTCTAAAATCAGGAAGCTTCTTTTCTGGTTCCATTGCTTGCCTAGAAAATTTCACTTTCCTATCAAATTGGGGATGAGGGGCTGGGAGAGCACCTGCTTTACAGGGTTTGTGTCTGACGTCTTCTGGTTGGCCTTGAAATCCATTCTGTATTTCTTCTGGTTGGATTTGGAAATCCAGTCCCCAACCCCTACCCTGCTCTCTGTCACATTTGTGCCCACCGGCTTTGGGTGTAGCCAACAGGGAACCCAGCAGGGTAGGGAGGAGGGGGATGTAGAATGAGGATTGGGTGTAAATCACCTGACGGTGGCACAACTTCTAGGGTCTCACAGCTCTGTCTCTGCTGGTTGAGTCCCTGGCATGAACCAGTGCACCTGCCTTTGCTGTGCACAGCTTGCCTGTGCTGCCTATCTGATGTTGGGATGGTGAGAGGGTTAGAAGTTAACAGCCGGGGCAGCTAGTAAGAGCTCAGGAAACATTAGCTGTCCTTCTCGGCCTCCTCACTAGTATCTTTACTTTTATTCTTTTCCTGCCTATGGAGCCACACAAATGCTCAAATCTGGTTTATGAGAAGACAGCTCTGTGAGGTGATAAACGAGGACCCAAGGGATGGCTCTGGAGTGCAGAGGCCAGGACTCACCCCACTTCATTTTGAGAAAAAACCTGGGTGCCTCAGAGTCCACATTACCCACCTAAGCACTTTGGGGGCCTGGCATTCCCACCGCCTTGGGGCCCAGCAGAGCAGCAGTGCTGTGATATGGTGGGTATGGTGGGCACAGGAGGCCAGATAAGGGGAGAAGAAAGCATGTCCCAGCACATGGGACACACCAAGAATATCCAGAAACCCTCGAGATTAGGAGAGGGAAGCCCATTTCAGGAAAATATAAGTCCTTCAATAGCATACAGGAACACGAATCTGCAAAGCGCAGGATGCAGACACAATGTTCAATCTTCCAGTTTCATCTCTGCACGTCTGCCCAAGCTGTGGGCATCCTGAGGACACAGTGTGGTCTCTTTCTTCTCTCTATCAGTAACAACAATCCAATATTAAATACAAAATTGTCCCCCAGCATATATCAGTTGAATGAATGAATGAGTATCCTTTTCTTTGAATCTCCTTCTGCTTATTATCTTTTAAAAACACAAAAATGACTTAATCTACTAAAGTTCCACTAAAATGTTTTAAAAAATATTTGTAAGATATGTTAGTGCCATTGATCAGGAAAACAAGTTGGGCAGATCACAATGGGGAGCTGGTAATTCCCTGGAGGAAGATGCACGTTTGCATCTACTGCTCAAGGCCCAGGAAGCTTTGGGAAGCTCTCACTTCCTCTGTGTACCGAGCATACTTATCTTTCTGGTCCCAGAGCCATGCAAATGCTCATTAAAGCAGAGTGACGATGAGGCTCATCCTTTCAAAGTCAGCTAATTTCAATCACACAGGAAGTGCGATTTCATTTGATTTTGCAACTCAGTTTAGATTATTTTCTTAATACCTCTGCTATATTTTGCCCTTTGCAGTTAGTCATTTAGGCTGCTGTTTAAATTATATGAATTAAGAGTTATTTGGCTGCATTCCATTCTGAGAACCCTGTGGCAGGGCATCATTTAAAAGTATGTATCAGGGTTGGTGCCATGACCTGCAAGCATGCCTGCTGGTTTGTTCAGGCTTTTTCTTGTTGTGGCTTACAAGGTCAATTACCTCGGAGAGTGCAGTGCAAGAAGGCAAGGCCAGGTGGACTGTATCACATATGCCAGGGGGAGTGCTTCTCAGCAAGGACGCTTGCTTCCAAAGGAACAGGTGGGACTGTGAACACTGGGGCAAGGAAAAATCTGAGAACTGAACCACTGGATATGATGAATATTAACAATAAAGGCAAACACTCTACCGTACAAATGTTACACTTGCTCTCTGTTATGCCATTAGCCAACAGCAGTGTTCTCGTAGGACTGATTTCCTAAATAGCAGGATGCAAATAATCAATGGGTTAGAAAATTGTTAGGAATTCCCACTAAGTCCAAAAATATGAAAAATACCACAAATGCTGCCAGAATTCCTGTGTAATTAGTGGAATCCTACATTTCCTGGAGCAGCATCATTTTAAGAATGCTAGGAAGGGATCACCTGTTTCTTGTACTTTTAAATTATGTTTTTTGCAAAATTCTTCTAACTGCAAAATGGAAGAAAGAGATAAGTCCCACAAAATTCTGGTTTGTTTGTAGTCTCTAAGCATCTACAGAATACCAAGTGGATATGTCTAACATAGAACATTCAAATAATTCATATAAGGTGGGTATAAATTCCTAATGTAAAAGATTTTTAAGATTAGCAAAGTAAATGTGCCCCCCCAACCCCGCTCCAGCCTCCAAGGCCATACCACTCTATAGAATTCACTGGAAGCTGACAATAATCTATTTATCACTATGCAGTCTTTAATGTAATGTTGAGTATAATTTTTGAAATGAAGTATTTCATTTGTAAAAAAACTAAGACAGGTTTATGGGATAATAACTGGATTTAAATCTACAATCTGCAGTTTTCTATCTCATTACGAAAATGAAAGCAGGAGCTGGAAGGTCTTCGTTCCACCCCTTACCTTAAATTGGTAGTTTCCTAAATATGCATGCATATTTCCACGTGGACCCACTGTCACCATGTGACAGCAATGGCCTGACCACCTTGCTGATCTGCCCTGGACACTTAGTCTTTGTAACAAATAAACTCTGCTGTTTTATGCCCTTGAGATTTTCATAAAGTTTGCTTTCAAGGCATAATTTATAATATCCTGCCTGGCACATCACCACAGCATGGAATAAACTGAGGCACTGCAAAAGTTTGGAAGAAAATGCTATTAGATTAGATAGAGTAGATACTGTTTCATTGACTGGCCTTCCTGCACTGTGGAAAAAGTGTCTGTGTTCATTGTAAGTGATCAATGTAAACACATGTTCCTTTCCCGCCTTTCAAATACTCTTGCCCACTTACCGACTTTTAGTCTCTGCTCTCTTTCCCCTCTGCTTGGCATTCTCCCATTCCCTCTCATCAAACTATTACATAACTAGGAAATTCACTTCTCAGAGCCATCCCCATTTCCTCCAAACAACTATCACTCTCAGTGCAGCCTCTGTTTTGCTCTCTTTCACAATTATTCACCCTCATGCTTCCTCTCTGAATGGTTAGAAGAGATGGGACAGGCACACGACACAGCAGTACAAGGCTGGCAGACATCTACTAGGGACAAGTGGGTGAGTCTACCAGGCTATAGTGCTGTGGACACCCAGTGACAACGAGAAGGTTTGGGATGTCGGCATGATAGATATTGTCAGGGGGACAGATAAGATCAGACAACTCTTCCTTTTCATATAATTCAACAAACACTCTCAGGTTTGCCAACTAATCAAAACCTCCCTGAATTTTAAAGTACATTCAGTGTAACAATATGGAATTATAGTTGCCTAGTGCATAGTAGGTGCTAAATAAATATGGAATAAATGGATGAGTTTATACTCCAGTGTCTGATTATACAAAATCTTCCATTGTTGTCATCTGAGGTATGATGTCCCCAAGAAGAAATGAACCATCCCTGAAAAAGAAGACACTGTCTGTGGTGTCCTCATAGCCAACCATCACATGCAGCGTACAGCAGGTGCTCAGTCAATGTTCAGTGACTTGAATGGAGGCCTCTCCCACCCTGTGTGCCTGACATGCCTACAGTAAACATCATATTCCACAAATTTTACCCTCAGTGTAAGATCATCAGCATGCGGAACTCTCTGCAGAAAGTACTCTGTAACTATTCCCTCCTCATTCTGAATCTTAAATTTTTCAAAGTCTTGTAACTATACTGGCTTGAACACTATTGCTCATTTCTTGTTTGATGGCAAGATAATGTCAGATGTTTGATGATAATACCTACGCTCAAGTGACTAGGAAAAAAAGCCCTCCGTCACACTTTAAAGAATATATAAAACCCAGCGGCTTTACTTATTGTTAATCATTTAAATCTAATAGAAAATTTAATGGAAAAAAATTTAGTAGAAAAAAAGCATAAGCAATTTCCTTAAATGTGATGCAGGCAAAGCCAAATTTATTGTTATTTTTTTTTAGAATTAGGATTGAATTATAGTCTTTCAGCAGAATTTTCAACAGTTCCAAAAAACAAAGGTGATAGAGGTTTCAGTAACTCCTGGGTTTAAGTGTTCATCCTTTTAAAGAGGAAAATAATGGAATGCTGTTTGGAGAGAAGATGGAGAGGAAGCCATTTCTGTAGAAATCTATATAATACTGTTTCATTTTCATGAGAAATATTCAACCAGACAAACAGCAGTAGGAGAAAAGACTGCCTACTTCTTGCATGGTACACAAACATATTCAAGGGCTTTCCCCAACCAGGAAGAGATCCTGGCTCTGTTAATCCCACTCACACTGAGAGAAGGCATTCCCAAGGCTCTGCAGGATGCATTGCCCAATGCCTACTGTTTTAGTGCCTGCGTATGCAAAAGTAACTTCCAGAATCTGCTTGCTTACCCATAGTAAGCAGGAGAGTGATGGCCAGAATCACACCTGGGAAACATGGAGACTTGATACCTGAGGAACATTAGGGGGTGTGTCGTCTAACCCACCCAGGTGTGCAAAAGAAGAAACTGAGGCCCAAAAAACTTCCATGAACCAGCCACAGCAACAAAGCTCACTAGAAGAAGAGCTGAGACCAACACCTGTGTTGGTCACACTTCACTTCCTCTCCAGGCAACTTTATTTATTTAGGGGTAATCACACTGGTCAACCAAAGGCACTGTGTGTGATATTCCAGCCCTGTCCTCCTTGAGAGAACTCAGAACTCTCTGACCTGGACTTTACCATCCTCATTACATCAAGTGGACAACTATAACATTAAAATCCAAGGCTTGTCGAGGTCCAGGTTAAAACCACTGATGGCTCTTCTGCCTTTGGGCAATGAGGCAGAAAGCTATAAGGGTTTTTAATGCCTATTTAAAAGCTGTTTTGTTTTATGTGGCACATTCTTGGCTCTGAAAAGAAAGCACAGTGAACCCATGCACCAGGGTTGGAATCCATGTTGTGTCACGTTACACAGCACACTTCAGTGAGAGAGCAAGTTCCAACAGCAACACTCTCAAATGAGAGCCAGGAACACAGCTTCCCACTTATTGTTAGAAAAATACAGCTCAGGTCCTCGTTTCCATCCCACCTTTCTCCAGAGATGAGGGGTTAGCATGGTCAAAGGACATGGCCTCTGAACAATGCAGACCCCAGGACAACCCTGAGACACCTGTGTAGAGCAGAACCCCCTTTCTTCTCTGACTGCTCTGAGCTTAAATTAGCACAAGATGTGTCCTTCTGAGTACAGTGTGGCATTCAAGAGCCACCCTACCTCCTCAGCAGACCAGGAGAATGTTCATGCGGCAGGATGGAACACGAAGGAAGCATAGAAATTCTACCTAATCTAGTGTAAAAGCGAGCTGTTTGCTGCCATCTAGGTAGCACTGGTGGTGATTCTGATCCTCCCCTTCACACCTTCACTGTTTCCTCACGCCCTTTTAATATCTGCCCAGGGTGTGCCTCTTACTCATTTCTTGTCTCTCCCCAATGTTCTCAAGTTCTCTAATTCCTCTCTCACTAATGCCCCTCCTCACCTCTCCTGATAAATGGCTATCCATTCTCTCTCCATATGCACCCCAGGTTAGGATATTGAAAAGTAATAAGCCTTGTTCTACAAATAAGAGTGTGTGTGTGTGACTAATATAAAAGTAATAGCCAAATATTTTAAATACCACTTTTGGTTGAGTCAAGATTTCAGTCAGATATCAGTACACTTGGCTTCTGTGCCAAGCAGGGATGCTGTGTTCCCAAACTCTCTGTTTCTGCTGTATTTGTGTGTCCCTTCCCTGGGAGCCTCTTCGCATTCAAGGCAGAGCCGTAAACATCCAGAGAGACCCTTGTGTGGGGTGTTCATGGGGTGGTGTGGGGGCTGCCCCTCTCCCTCCTCTGGTCTAGGGGTGGGACTAAGGTGCCAACATAGCTATAAAACTCATGAGGGAAGAGCCTATTCTCCGCCTCCCCCCTTGAAGCTGACAGTGAACACAAATGCTTCTTTCCAAGAGACAGATCCTCACAGCATTGAAATCCTGGGGTAGAGCACAGGTAGGACAGAAACCAATAGGTCCTGAGTCCAAACCTGTGCCAGCAACTTGGGATAAGCTGTCCTTTTTAATGTTTAGGATATACATGAGAGTCGAGTTTTGTTATATGCAACTTATAGATAAGAGGACAGGGTTGGGTGAAGTCACCGATGGCCCAAAGTCACTTCATGTCAAATTACAGAACCTAGATCTGTGTGGGGGTCTACAGGAGTCCAGAGCCCAAGTCCTTCCTACTACAGCCTTCTTCAGGGCTCCCCTATCCACTCAAATTGCAACTCCTACATGTGGCACGATATCAGGGTATCAGCACAGACATGGAGAGTCATAAAAGCTGATGATGATAAACTTCTACAGGAGATGGATTTGATCTCAAACTTTTGGCCAGTATCTTATCTCAAAGTTTACCAATCAACTTCTTGATTGTATTGATACAAACCATCTACAAGTGCCCAAAATGATTTGTTATAGTGATTTTCCAGAATATTTTCATCGATACAGGGAATATTTAAGTGACATGGCAGAGGAAATTCAAATCATTGTTCTTTGACTAACCTGAGGGGGGAAAAAAGGCAACTTAAGTTTATCATTTAAGCTTATTATGAGTGAGAGGAACCTATTTTCTTTTATTGCTTTTCTTAGCTATCTTTAGTAAGAACTAGCCTATTAGACCACTGGGCATAATTTATGTGAAGTGGTGAGAAATTAACCTGACTTTATATATATTGGAAGAATATGACTGTGAAACTTGCTTAGAGTCAACTTAGTCATTAAAAGTGTCATTAAACAAAGAAATGTATCTTTTCTTTCTGAACTCCACTGTGTGAAGGTACTCAGGGAGTATTACTGAGTAAATGGACTTAAATCATGCCCAGTGGCTGACTCTGACGCACAGATTTAGATCCTCACAGATTCCATTTTCACTTGGAGTCCATTGTCCTGAGGTACTTCCTCTTTTGCATCAGAATTCCTATTTGAACTATGTAAACACTGTTCATTGTGTGTAAGGAAAGTATATATTTACAGAATATATTTCCTGAATCAAGTTCCTATAGGAAAAAGGCTTGCAAAATACATTATATCTCACTCTTGTTTTGAATTCCTTATTCAGTAACATGGAAATAAAAGATATTAATTTCCAATTCAAAAAAGAAAAGAAAAAACCAGGAAAAGACATTAGAAATCTGAAAAGGAAGAAAAAAATGAATGAGAGGTGAAATTAATTCAGTTAGCCATTCAACAAAGATTAAATGTCTAATGTTTAAAGGGTTCTGGGGATACAGGAATAAATAAATCATAAGTTCTGCCTTCAGAAAGTTTATAATCTAACTGAGTAAATAAGTGAGTAAACAGGCAATTAATTGTAAGAGAGTGTAGCAATTGCAATGATGGGGATGACTGATGTGGCGCCAGCCTTAGGGGAGACAGCCACATAAATACAGCTCAGAAACAGAAAAATGGGTAAGACGTTGGGAAAGCCCTGAAAAATGGCACCTTACCAATCCTGAGGAATTATGAAAGGCATCTCTGGAGAGGTCATGCCTAACTCAGCTTGTAAGGGTGAGTTAAAATTAGCCAGGGAAAAAAGGTAAAGAATAAACGAATTAGGCAGAGGAAACAGAACAAGCAAAGCATTAAAGTGAAACAGACAGTGGTATGTGGGGGACTCCAAGCAGCCAGGTGTACAAGTGAGGAAGAAGTGAGAGGCAATCCCAAGGCAGTGAGCCTAGAGGGGCTCATCTGATGTCTCAGCAGAAAGCATGCGAAGGTCCTAGATTAGTGGCTCAGTGAGGAGGACAGACCAAGGGGCTAAAATATGAAGGGAGGGAGCTCAGTTTTGCAGCTGTTACTATACAGTCATGTCATTTAACGATGGGGATACTTCTGAGAAATGTGTCTCACGCAATTTTCTCTTCGTGCAAACATTATAGAGTATACTGAAGGGGAACAAAATTTGTTACTCCTTAACATAAGGATTGCTTTAGGCTAGTTATTTTTAAGAAAAAAAATCAGAAAGTTTTTCTTATTACCCCTCCCTTAGTTGCCTAAAAGAATTCAGAATGAAAAAACGACACATCTCAGGAAGAAAGCTATCGTCTTAACATAACTTGAACTAGGTGGCACACAGGGAGGAACCTAGAAAAGCCCAGTTGTTGGGCTCCCTCCATGTTCTTCTGTTTCTGTGTGCCCACACATTTGTTTTCCAAACATTTACTCCTTTTCATATACCTGTGAATTGCCTTCCTTCCCTTTGAAGTCCCTGAATCCCCCCATCCCCAACATCTTTTGTCTTTAGCTGAGGATGGGGTTTAAGGTGAGAACTTCAGCCATTTTGGCAAGTTATTTGATTTTCCTGGGTTTCTCCCATGTATACATGTTATTAAACTTTTCTTTGTTTTTTTCCTGTTAATCTTTTTCATGTCAATTTAATTCTTAGGCCAGGCAGAAGAACCTAGAAGGGTAGAGAAAAATTTCTTCTTCCTCTGCAGTACTTACACAAACCTAGATGGCACAAGGTACTACACACCTAGGCTATATGGTACTAATCTAACAGGACCACTGTTGAATATGTGGTCCAAGATTGACCAAAATGTCATTATATGGCACATGATTTTAGTCCCAGGAAGAGTTGACAAAATCTGAAGTAGGCAGTGGATTACATATGAAAGTGAAGAGACAAATTGGATAGCTTATAAAAGATGTGGAATTGAGTTTTCCACACTTCACTTGAAGTGGTAAATTGCTGATACCAGTAAACTGGTATAAGTCACATAGGTGTATAGTTATAACCAGAGCAATGAATATTAAAACTATACAAAGAGATAATATCCAAAACACTATAAACAAATCAATATGGAATCCCCCCAAAAATTTTAAGTATTCCATAGGAAGACAAGAAAAAATAAGCAAAGGAAGATGAACCAACAGAAATAAAGAGAAAACAAAAAAGAGAATGGCAAATTTATGTGCTATCATGTCAATAAGCACCATAAATGTAAAAGATCTAATACAGCAACTGAAAGACAAAAGATCATCAGAGTGCATAAAAACACAAGTTCCAATTATATGCTGCTTAGAAGAAATTCTCTTCTCATTCAATCACAGAGACACAAAAACTGATACAGCTGAAAGGAAAAATGAAGAAATCCACAGCTATAGGTGGAGACTTCAAAACTCCCCTCTTAACAACCAGCAGAACTACTAGGTAGAAAACTGCAAGACTATAGAAGATCTGAAAAATTCAATCAATCACTATGATCTAATTGACGTTTATAGAATACTTCACTCAACAACAGCAAGATATACCTTTTTTTCAAGATCCTATAAAACATTGACCAAAATAGATTGTAATCTGGGTTATAATACAAACCTCAATAAATTAAAAGAATTGAAATGATACAGAATGTGTTTCTGTCAATAATAGAATCAAAGTAGTAACCAATAACAGAAAAATAAGAGGAACATCTCCAAACATTTGGAAATTAAAAGACACAGTTCTAAAATTTGCATGGATCAAAGATGCATGCTCAAATGAAATAAGAATTACATAGAAATCAATGAAAAAAACCAACATATCAAAATATGTGAGATGCAACTAAAGTAGTTCTTAGAGAGGGAAATTTATAGCACTAAATACTTACATTAGAAATGAAGAAAGGTCTCAAATCAATAACCTAAGTTCCTACTTCAAGGATAAAGAAAAGAAGAGTACAATAAACCCATAGTGATTATAAGGAAAGAAATGATAAAGATAAATCATAAAACAATGAAATTTAAAATAGGAGAACTACAGAGAAAATTAGTGGGAAAAAAGCTGGTTCTATGAAAAACATCAGTAAAATTATAACTCTCTAGCAAGACTGACAAAAATAGAGAACACACAAATCGCTAACATAAAGAATGAAATAAAATATATCATAAAGATCTGACCTCAATTAAAAAGATGGTAAGTGAATACTACAACAAGATCATAAATTCTACAAGTTAGAAGAAATGGAACAATTCCTTAAAAATTGGAATAAAACTGCAAACTGCTAAAATTCAACCAAGACAATCCGAATCACCCTGTAACCGTTAAAGAAACTGAATTCATAAAAATAAAACCCCCCAAAAAGAAATCTTCAGACCCAGGTGGTCTAACTGGAAAGTCTATCAAATATTTAAAGAAGAATTAATACCATTTTTACATGATTTCCTCCAGAAAATAAATGAGGGGGAAACACTATCCAACTCATCTTAAAACACCAATATTAACCTGATATCAAAGATTACAAAATAAGAAACTACAGACTAATATGTCTTATGTGCTTAGATGAAAAAAATCTTCAATAAAATATTAGCAAACCAAATCCAAAAAAGTATAAAAACAATTATACATCATAACCAACTGGGATGTATTCCAGGTATGCAAGACTGGTTCAACATTTGAAAATCATTCAATGCAATTCACCCTATCAAGAAGAAAAAGAAGAAAAACTAGATTAGTATATCAATTAATGAAGAAAAAGCATTTGACAAAATCTGATTCCATTTACAATAAAAATTCTCAACAAGTTAGAAAGACAGGTTAATTACTTCAGTTTGATAAAGAGCATTTAGAAAAAAAGCCTGTAGTTAATATCATATATAACAGTGAAAAACTTGAATCCTTTCGACTCAAGATAAGAAACAAGACAAGGTTGTCTGTTCTCACCACTCTTACTCAACACTGGAATTTCTAGCCACTGCAATAAGGCAAGAAAAAGAAATAAAAATTATATAGACTGAGAAAGAAGAAATAACACTGTACTTATTTGGAGATGATATGATTGTCTACATAGAGAATCCCAGAGAATTTACACACAAAAATATCCTCCTAGAACTAAAAAGTGAGTTCAAGAAGGTCACAGAATACAAGACCAACACATAAAAATCAATCACATTTCTATACAATAACAATGGACATATGATAACCAAAATTAAAAACACAAAGAAAATGAAATATTTAGGTATGCACCTAATGGAATACATACAGAATCTGTATGCAGAAAATTGCAAAATGCTGGTGAAAGAAATCAAACAACACCTAGTCAAATAGTGAGACATACCACATTCATAGATTGAAAGATTCAAAATAGTAATGGGATGTCAATTATCCCTAAAGTTATATATACATATAAACAAATGAATATATATAAATATTTATATGATTTATATAATAATATACCATATAAATATTACATAAATATAAATACATATACTAACAAACATAGATGTATATGTTCGATGTAATTCCATGTAATTTCTATCCAAATCCCAGGAAGGATTTTTGTCAACATGGATAAGCTTATTCTAAAATTTGTATAGAAGGGCACAGGCTATTGAAGTGGTAAAACAATCTTAACACTAAAGAATAAAGTGAGAGAAATCACTTTTCCAAATATTAAGCCTTACTATATAGCTATGGTAATCAAGACAGGGTTGTATTGGCAGAGGGATAGAGACGTAGACCAATGGAACAGAGTAGGAAACAAAAAAGCAGACCCACACAAATATGCTGAATTTATTGACAAAGGTGCAATAGCAGAAATACAGCTCTTTCAACAAGTGGTGCTGGAGAAATTGGACAGCCATATGCAAAAAAATGAGAACCTTGATGTAAAGCTCACACCCTATACAAAAATTAGCTCAAAATGGATAATGGGGTTAAATGTAAATGTAGAAGTATAAAACTGTGAGGAGAAAATCTTTGAGATTTAGTCTAGTCAAGATGGGATTAGCACAAAAGCATGATCCATAAAGGAGAAATTGATAAATTGGACCACATCAAAATTGAAAGCTTTTGTTTTATGAAAGCCCATATGAAGAGAATAAAATGACAAGCTAAAGACTGGTAGAAAATACTTACACGTACCCAACAAAGGACTAGTATCTAGAATAGAAAAACTCTCAGAAAGCAATGGTAGAAACAAACAATCCAATTAAACAATGGGTAAAAGATGTGAACAGACATTTCACTGAAGAATAAATACAGATGGTGGGGGCCAGCCCAGTGGTGCAGCAGTTAATTTCACACGTTCTACTTCCCGGCAGCCTGGGGTTCACCCGCCCCGGATCCCGGGTTCGGACATGGCACCACTTGGCAAGCCATGCTGTGGTAGGTGTCCCACATATAAAGTAGAGGAAGATAGGCACAGATATTAGCTCAGGGCCGGTCTTCCTCAGCAAAAAGAGGAGGATTGACAGCAGTTAGCTCAGGGCTAATCTTCCTCAAAAAAAAAGAAGAAGAAGAATATATACAGGTGGTAAATAATCACAACATTAGCCCTCAGGGAAATGAAAATTAAAACATAATGAGATATCATCTATCAAAATGGCTGAAATAAAAAACAGTGACAACACCAAATCCTGATGAGGTTGCAAAGAAACCGTATCATTCATACATTGCTAGTGGAATGTGAAATGGTACACCCACTCTGGAAAACAGTTTGGTAGTTTCTATAAAACCAAACATTCAACTATCATACAACCCAGCAACTTTACACTTGGGCATTTATCCAAGAGAAATGAAAACTTATGTCTACATAAAACCTGTTCATAAATGTTCATAGCAGTATTATTTTCAACAGCCAAAAGCTGGAAAGAGTCCAGCTCTCCTTCAAAAGGTGAATGGTTAAACAAGTCATTTTTTATATTTGATTTTAATGACATTTAAAAATTTTAGAAATGGAAGACAGATTACTTGTTACCAGGGTTTAGGTGCAGAGGTAGAGGGTGCAGGAGGGAGATAGGTGTTATTCAGGGTTATACAAGAGCAACAGAAGAGAGCATGTTGGAGCTGTGCAATTCCTCACTGTGATGGCGGATCCAGGAAACTATGCTAGTAATTAGATTGTATAGAACTAAATGCACACATACACAACGAATATAAGTAAAGCCATGGAAATCTGAGTAAGATGGTGGATTTCATCAGTGTCAATATCCTGGTTGTGATAAAATACTATAGTTTTCCAAAATGTTAACATTAGGGAAAAATGGGCAAAGTGAGGAAAGGATCTCTCTGTACTATTTTTCACAACTAGATTTAAATCTAGAATCATCTCTATAAAAATGTTCAATTAAAGGAAAAACAGATTAGTTACTCTAATGAAATGAGATTATAGACCACATGTAGAAAACCTTGTGAGAGGTGATCCCAGAGTAGGAGGAACCAAAGATAGGGAAGTATGCAACATCCTTGAGGAAGTAGTTGCCTTTTGGTGGATGACCTTGGATAACAGGGACTAAATGCTTAGTCAAAAGGGGCTGTCCTCAATTATCTCACTTTTTTGTATCAGAACTGGATAAGGCTCCCTAGCAGTGTCTAACCTGGTCAAGAGGCAGAGAGGTCCCTCTTTGGGTTAAGTTTTGTCCTAAGTTATTATGGGTCTTTCTGGAAGGGGGCTGTGTATTGCTTTTCAGAGAAACACTCAGAGTCAAGAGCTCTCAAGCTTTCAGAACATTGTCAATGGTTCTAATTTGGACATGTGATGTTCTAAGAACCAGGGGAGGATGTTGGTTAGAAGAGGACAGCAAAGGTCTCAGTTGAAGAAGAACCTCAAGTGGAGTCTCCCTTTGGGAGCTTTTGACTCACTTGTTTAAAATCCTGCCCAGCATTTGGTTGCTCCCCACCTTTAATCTTACAGTTAATAAAAGTAAGGTGAGAAATAGTTGACATGGAGACAGCAAACTGATGTGATTCATATGGTTGCTTTTTTTTATAATGCATTTTTCTACATACACAGATTTTCATGAAAACTAAAAAAGAACACTTGAATAACTTCAAATTAAACTGGACATAGATATTTTCTAACATCTTATAGATAATATTAAGGAAATATTTCAAGTCGAACAAAACAAATCAGCAGGTAAATGAGAGTTTTTCCTTTCAACCACCATTTTCCCTTTCCTATTATTAGTCATAAAGATAATTTTAAAACTCCCCAAAACTTTATTTTTATAATATGTTTGGTTTATGCAAATCTGAAAGTATCTCATTCAGCATATTTTATCAATCAAAATATGCAAAAGTCTACGATGTTTGCACAGAACAGAATCACGGTCTAGTGGAAACAGTTCTTCAGTTTGAGGCTTGACTGCTAAATTTCTGCTCAAACATTCTCCTCAATTGCTTGTTTATTGTATCAATCCTGATCAATTAATTTCCCACTGGTATATGCAATGGAAAGATATTTATTATCACTTAGTATCTTCATTATTGAGGAAAATCACAATGTTTAAATAGATTTCTCATTCAACTCAATGGCAAAATTTTCATTTCCAGGAATTTTGATTGCTTTATTTTCCTGGCCCTAAGAGGACAACACATTGGAAGGAAATTTAAAAGTAGCCCAGACAGCTGCTTGTGTCCATATCTGGAAGGATGCCACCCTACCTTAGGGCCTAAGTTTAAAAATAGACTTTACCCATGATACACCCTGCCTTCAGGTTGAGGATGTTTTTTCAGATGAGTAAGCTGGAAAGAAGTGACTCTGTCCATAGAACACCAATAGTCTCATCTTCAGTCCTAAGACTGCCTACATCCTGTGTCCAAAGCACTCACTCCTTTCTCCTCCTCCTTTCATGGATCACTACCTGCATTTGTGCCTGTCTCCTTTGGTTGGAACTCAGCTTACTTCACTGGGAGAAATTATGTCATTTTTCTTTGTATCTATCCACTATCAACACAAAATTCCTAGCACTGGAATTTTACATAAAAATCTGCACTCACAATTTTAAGTTTAATGTAATTAATTTAGCATACATTTAAATGAGTTCTTTAGATAAATATTCCATCGCTATTGCATTTTAAATTGTTATTATAGTTATTAAATAAAAGCCTCTCAAAGAATTTCCACGATCGAGTGATCATGTGAGTCTGATATTTTGAGTGAGAAAGATCCCTTCTGTGTGGCTCTGATGCCCCGTCAGGCTCATGGGAACCTACCAAATCCTAATTATGTGTCAGTGGTCTTCTTGACAGTTAAAGGAAGAAAAAAGTCAATTTCAGTATCTCAGGATCCAGAGTTACAATCCTGCTCCATTTCTCTACACTTAGAAACGCTGGGTTTTGGTTTTTCCAACTTTGAACAAAAACAGTGATGGAAATGAAATCAAGTGAGAGGAGAATATTTTTGTATAAAAAAGCTAATGAAAATACTTGTCCTGAGAACCCTGAGATGCACATAGTTTTTTTTTTTTTTCTTGGGATTTTAAACAATTCCTCCTTGTTTCTTTCCCAAAGGGGCTCCACACTGCTGCCCACTATCAAATTACCTTTGCACATCCCCCTTTTCTTTTATGGTCTCTCCCACCTGTTACCAGATGCCGTCCAATTTTTGTTCAGTTAGTACTTCTTTTTCAAATCCAAGTTAACAAATACAAATGTTTAAAGAAAGTGTCATTTCAAGTCCTTTTTAATTCTTGTTTTATAAGAAAATAAAAGAAGGAGAGAGAAAGAGAGAGATCCATAAATCTCTGAAAAACAGTTTTCCTCCAGGTCTCAGAAATCCAGGATTTGATAATAAAACACAGAGTTCTGCATAAAGTCTCCAAGTCTTTTATTCTTGCCCACTGTGTCCTTTTGCATTCTTCTTTTCTGTCTTTGAGACATTATCCTTTGCATTCTAATTATCTTTTTGCATCTATTACAATTTGGACTATATCCGCATTTACAACTGATTTGGGAGTTTTGACTGAACTGAATATAGAATTTCATTTCTATGAGGAAGGTTATTATTATATGATAGTAAGTGATGTGGTAAGAATTCTTAAGAAATGAAAGAGGAAAGAATCATAAAATCTTGAAAAAAAGAAATGTTGACGTCTAGTACTTTTCTTTGTATCATTCATGTAAACTCAGATTCTCCAAAATCGAGTTGTTTCCATCACTTTATTTCTCTTAACCTTGGAGACGATTTGTTCAATATTTTTGGATGTGGGAAGAAGGAATAGAGTGTCTAGTGTCCAAAGAGGCATGGACTGTTGGGTGTCTCTTTTTTGTAATTTTTTTTTTGAGGAAGATTAGCCCTCAGCTAACATCTGCCACCAGTCCTCCTCTTTTTAATGAGGAAGATTTTCCCTGAGCGAACATCCGTGCCCATCTTCCTCTACTTTATACGTGGGACACCTGCCACAGCATGGCTTGATAGGTGGCGTATAGGTCCACACCCTGGATCTGAATGGGGGAACCCCAGGCCAAACACATGAACTTAACCTTTACCCCAATGGCCAGCCCCGGGTTTCTCTTTTTAAGTTAAGAGGAGAATAACATCAATGGAAAATGACTTCAGCTGAATATGAGACAAAAGCACATAAATTCAAATTGCTTTAGGAAGGACCAGGGTAGAAATGTTTAATCAATACTTTCCCTCTATTTTGGATGGGTAGAATAGCTGTCCCTGCAGTAAAGCAGAAAATAAAGCTAAGAATGAGAAAGTAAAAACAAAAACAAAATAAAGCAAAGAAGAACATATGGTCCTGAATATGCATTAATTTTTGAAGAATAATGTGAAGACCCGGAGTTCAGGCAACTCAGGCCAGATAGGTGCTTTCATCAGAGCTGGCATTTGGCCTTCAGTCAACAGTCACTCATAAGTCCCTACTATGTGTCCATCAATGTGCAAGTCTGGCTTACAGTATCACTCCAAAAATAAAACACTATAGGTGAAATATGAAAAAAAGTCTTGCCATGTAAATATCTTAAATGATACCAAGGAAGTGAAAAAGTCAATTTAACAACCTAACTTCCTATTGCATAAAAAAATTTTTTTCTAGGCACTAGAGCACCAAGATAAACAATGATTGTTTGCTATTTTTGGAGAACTCACACTTAGGGTTGAATCAAAAGTAACCCTCGAGAATTGTTGTGTCCACTGGATTGTTAACTAAGAAAGAATCAATTTGGGGACTTCCACAGATATCCTTAATGCTGAAGATCATATTCTTTCTGTTCCATTTTCCAGAGTAGAAATTAAAAGGAACTTGAAGTTTCAAAGAGAAGATAGCCAAATTCCTCTCAGATGCATCTGAGGGAGTTTTCCCACTGCCTTATAAGCGGACGTGGGACATGTACAGGGGCCAGTCATATAGTAGGAAGAAGGAGGAGTCCCAGTGAAGGTCACGCCTGTGGATCTGCAAAGAACTAACATCAACATGTGCAGTAACAGCAGGAAAGCCTAAAGAGAGAAGCAGGGTGTATGCCAAAGTTCGCCCCCTTCTTTCTCTCAAACACAATTTATAGTCTGTTTAGGTGTCCATCTTTTCTCCAAGAGGCTCACCTCATCTCAGGTTAATCCTTCTCAATTTTGGCACTACTGACATTTTTGGCAGGGTAATCCTTTGTGGTAGGGAGCTGTCCTGTGCCCTGCAGGATATTTGGCAGCATCCTTGGCCTCAATATACTAGTTGCCGGTAGCACCCACCCCCTACCAGTTGTGACAACCCTAAATGTCTCCAAACATTGCCAAATGTACCCTGGGGGCAGAATTGCCTGATTGAGAACCCATGGTCCAAGCCAGTAAGCACAGGGCACTTCTCTGAAGTCAATGCCCCATGGGCCCCTGACTCAAGTTGGCTTTGACACAATGCCATGGGGACAGATTACTCCCTCCCCATCCCCACTCTAAAGTGAAGAAAAAGGATGCAGCCCACACTGCCACCAGTAGTCATTCTGCCACTCTAACCAAAATCAACAAGCTCTGCTAGGTCCTACAGCAGACACTGAGGACAGCAGAGCATGCAAAACAAAAAGACCCTACGCTTGATGACGGCACTCAGTCCTGGAGTTTAGCTATGTGAGGTATATTTCTTATGTTTAAGCCAGTTTGAGTGAAGATGCCCTACCACTTCATGGTAAAAATCATCTTAAATAATACAGTATGCAAATCTAAGGAAGGGACATGATCTTAATGGGTCTGTGTAAACCTAATGGCTATTTGAAGCCTGACTTTACCCAAAGTTCTGTCTCTATATGCAGCCTAACCCAGAACAAATGTTTAACAGGAAGCTCATCCCAAACTGTATACCTGGTAGGCTTTGTAAACCTGCTCCTCTCAGAGTCTTCTTCATCTATGTTTACCGGCAGCACCTATCTTCTAATTGTTCAGACCAAAATCCATGGGGCCATCTTTGACTCCTCTCTACATCTTACACCTCTGACAACTTCATCTTCATCCTCAACATTTACCCAGGATCCTTCCAATTCCTACCACCTTCAAGGCTTCCACTGCAGTCCAAGCCAACATTATCTTTGTTGATATTAGTTCCATAGCCCCATAAAGAGTCTCCTTCCATCCAAACTTACCTCCCTTCAGTCTGTTCTCAAAGGAGCAGCTTGAGTGATCCTGTTAAAACCATGTGTCACTGAATGCAATGTGGTATTCTGGATTGATGCCAGAATAGAAAAAGAGACATCGTTGGAATAACTAGTGAAATTCAGATAAAGTCCATAGTTTGGTTAATCATATTGTATCAAAACTGATTTCTTAGTTTTAAAAACATACCATATGTATGTAATATGTTAACATTAAGGGAAGTTGGGAGAACAGGTTTTGGGAACTCTCTATACTTTAGTTTGTAATTTTTCTGTAAATCTAAAACTAATCCAGAAAACAAGTTTCAAAAAATATTAAAATTCTTAAAATGTAAAAAAATGCTACATAATGACATTTATCTTCACAGAATTCTCCACTTGCATCTCATTTTACACAGATTAGACATCCAAGCCCTTACAATCACTCCCAAGGCCTCCCATGATGTGAGCCTTGTGCCTTTTTCTGCCTCATCTCCTTCCAACCCCAAACTCCCCTCACTGCTCCAGGCATAATGTACTTCAAAACTCAGGCATGTTTCTGCCTCAGGGCTTTTGTACCTGACATCCCATACCCAAATACTCTCATGGCTACCTCTCTCACTTTCCACAGGTCTTTACTTAAATGTCACCTTCTCAGTGAGTCTTCCTGGCCAACCTCTCTAATAGCAACCCCCTACCTCCAACACATTTTTCTCTCTGAGTTTCAGTTTTCTTCATAGCATGTATCACCATCTAATATACTATGTATTTTCTTATTTGCTGTCATTATTGTTTGTCTCCCAGTAGAACGTCAGCTCTGTGAGGGTGGAAAGTTTTGTTTCTCTTGCTCACTATTATTCCAGAATCTAGAATGGTGCCTGGCACTTAGAAGCCTTATTTGATGAATGAATGAATATGTGGGTGTAGTATTTTGTTAACTAAATTTGTTATCACAATTTTGTGGTAAAAGTACCCTCCTACATTCAACATATATCTAGAAATTCTGGGGAAAGAGAACATCACTTGTCTATAGTCCAGGAAATTAACTACCTGCAGGAATTAATGTAAAAATCTCTCATGGAACTTTCAGTTTCTGGTTCCCCATGTAAGGAGCTTGGAAGTCACCTCTCCATTCTAACAACAAGTAAAAACCTGAACAGAAGGAAAAATCAGCCATTATTCTTGGATACATGAGAGAGGGGAGGACATGGGACAAAACACTGCCCCAGAGACTGGAGAGTCAGACAGGCTAACACAGGGAGCCATAGTTTACCAGAACAGAGTCTCACAAACAGAAGCCACTGCAGGAACCAAAGCTTGGGTGCAAAAACCTGAGCCATAATTGATGAATTATTGGAGGGTCTCGGTTAGGGCAAGTCTGAGAGAGAGAAACTCCAGGTAGTCCCAGTCAGGGGGTTGAGGTGAGGGGAGGGGGAGCATAATATTGTGAGATTTACCTCCAGGAGCTCAACCAGATTCCCACAGTAAATAGCAGAGAAAAATTCCCTTGTGCTTCTGGCAGAGGGAGGGGGGAAAAGGCACCATTTTGAGATATGCAGAGCACTCTGTTATTCTTAACAAGGCCTGCCCTCAGGGGAACTAGTGAACCAGAGCCTAACCTGCTGGGGTATTATCAGAGCCTAATTGACCTGGGGAAGAGAAATATCAACTCCAGACTGCTCTGGCCATTCTGTCCCATCTAAGGAGTGGGGGGAAATAAAATACAGAGTGGAAAGGAAGAAATAAAACTGTCTTTGTTCACAGATGACATGATCATCTGTGTAGAAAATCTAAAAAATAGAAAAACTGGAACTAATAAGTGATTACAGCAAGGTTGCAAAATACAAGGTTAATATACAAAAGTCAATCACTTTCCTATATACCAGCAATGAATAATTGAATATTTAAAATTAAAAACACAATATCATTTACATTAGGTTCTAAAAAATTAAATTCTTAAGTACAAATCTAACAAAACATGTATAAGATCTATATGAGGAAAACTACAAAACTCTGATGAATGAAATCAAAGAATAACTAAATAAATGGAGAGATATTCCATGTTCATGGATAAGAAGACTCAATATTCTCAAGACATCTGTTCTTCCCAACTTAATCTATAGATTCAATGTAATTCCAATACATCTCCCAGCAAGTTATTTTGTGGATATTGACAAACTGATTCTAAAGTTTATAGAGAGAGACAAAAGATCTAGAGTAGCCAACACAATATTGAAGGAGAACAAAGTTGGAGGATGGATACTATCCAATTTCAAGACCTACTATAGGACCAGCTCCAGTGGCCTAGTGGTTAAGTTCAGTGTGTTCTGCTTCAGCAGCCTAGGTTTGGTTCCCAGGCATGGACCTACACTACTTTTCTGTCAGTGGCCATGCTGTGGCAGCAGCTCACATAAAAAAGAGGAAAACTGGCAGCATATGTTAGCTCAGGGAAAATCTTTCTCAGCAAAGAAAAAAAAAAAAGACTTACTAGAAAGCTGCAGTAATCAAGACAGTGTGGTATTAGCAAAATATAGACAAATAAATCAATGGAATAGAATAGAGAGCCCAGAAATAGACCCACATAAATATAGTCAACTATTTTTTGACAAAAGAACAAAGGCAACACAATGGAGAAAAGATAATCTTTTCAACAAATGGTGTTGGAACAACAGGACTTCCACATACCAAAAAAATTACTCTAGACACAGACTGTAAATAATTTGCAAAAATTAACTCAAAATGAACTATAGACCCAAATGCAAAACACAAAACTGTAAAACTCCTAGAAGATAACATAGAAAAAATCTAGATGACCTAGGGTATGACAAAGACTTTTTAGATGCAACACCAAAGGCAAGATCCATGAAAACAGTAATGGATAATCTGAACTTCATTAAAATTAAAAACTTCTTCTGTGCAAAGACAATGTCAAGATGATGAGAAGATAAACCACAGACTGGGAGAAAATATTTGTAAAAGACTGTTATCCAAATATATAAAGAACTCTTAAAACTCAACAATAACAAAAGTAACAACTCAATTAAAGAAGTGAGCCAAAGACCTTAACAAATACCTTACCAAAAAAGATATACACATGGCAAACGAGTTTATGAAAAGATGTTCATCATATGTCATTAAGGAATAGCAAATTAAAACCAATAATGAGATACCACTACATGGCTATTAGAATGGCCAAAATTCAAAACACTGACAACACCAAATGCTGATGAGGATGTGAAGTAACAGGAACTCACTTTCATCGCTGATGGAAATGAAAAATGGTATAGCCACTTTGGAAGACAGTTTGCTAGTTTCTTACAAAACTAAACATAATCTTACCATGCAATACAGCAATCATGCTCCTTGGTATTTACCCAAATAAGTTAAAAGCATTTGTCCACAAAAAACCTGTCCAGGATTATTTATAGAAGCTTTATTCATAATTGCCAAAACTTGAAAGCAATCAAGATATCTGTCAGTAGGTGAGTGGGTAAACTGTGGCACATCCAGATGATGGAATATAATTCAGTGCTAAAAAGAAATGAGCTATCAAGCCATGACAAGACGTGGAGGAACCTTAAATGCATATTACTAAGTGAAAGAAACCAATCTGGAAAGTCTATATGATGTATGATTCCAGCTATATGACATTCTGGAAAAGAGAAACTATGGAGATAGTAAGAAGATCAGTGATAGCCAGGGGTTGGGAGGGTGGTAAGGAATGAATAGGGAAAGCAGAGGATTTTTAGGGTAATGAAACTACTCTGTATGATATTATAGTGATAGATCCATGTCATTATACATTTGTCCAAATCCATAGAATGTACAATACCAAGAGTGAACCACAACGTAAACTATGGACTTTGTGTGATTATAATGTGTCAATGTAGTTCATCAATTGTAACACAGGTACTATCTGGTGGGGGATGTTGATAATGGGGGAGGCTACCCATGTGTGGGGTCAGGGAATATATGGAAAATCTCTATATTTTCTTCTCAATTTTGCTGTGAACCTTAACTGCTCTAAAAAAAAGTCAATAAAAAAACAACAAAAAAAGATATTGATGTGCTGTATTTCCTTGGAAACACATCCAAAATATACATAGAAAAAAATCAGATTAGTAAATAATTTGTATATACTTTTGTAAATATATACATATGTATGAAAATAAAAGACTGAAAAGCAAATAAACAAACCATCAAAACCCTCATGGGTGTTACATACCTTGAAGTCCTTCCAAACATCTACTCTAAAATCTAAAATCAGTTGGATTTTCCTTTTTTTCCTCAATATACTTATCTCTAAGATAGAAAGGCCAATTCTAGGATGCAAAGATAAATAATGTCTTGGGCACTCTGCAAGTATTTTGGAATAAATTATTCTTATATAGACTCTGTGGCACAGAAATAAATTCCTTTAAAAGTAGAAAATCACAAAACCAGTGCAAATGTCTAGAAATTTCAGACAGCACCTTGAATCTGCTAGACCCTTTGAATGAAACCCAATAAAGTGAATGATTGTATTGAAGGCACAAAAGGCATGCTTCTATGAAGAATTAGTTTTACAGAACACATCTTGGTTGCCCATCTTGGTCTGTCCTCTTCCTTCTCTCACCTCCAGCCATCTTCTCCATCTACAGCTTTTCTTCTACAGCTGCTATAGAAGCCATGAGTCTACTCTTTCGCCCTTCTTTCCCTCTACTAAGAGCATGGGCTTGAATCCCTTGGTCTTGCATTCAAACCCTGTTCAAGCATTGGGTAACTGTGCGTCCTTTGGCAAATCATCAAAATTCTGTATCTCCTTTTATTCATTGTAAATCGTCTAAGAACTTACAAACTGAGTAAGTCAGTGTCAAAAACTGTCAAGTGATGTAAAGAATGGTGTTTCTGTTATTCCTATATCTTTTCCATGTTCTATTTCTTTTCAATTCCTCCTCCTCTCCTGCCTGAGTTTAAACCAAGTATCACTTTTCATTCTAATTATGCTTTGCCATTCCTAGATATTGGTGGAAGTAAAAGGACAAGAAGAGGAAAAGATGGTTGTTATAAACAGTAGTTAAGAGATATTAAGTACGTTAACTACATTTAAATTCTGGAAGTAAAACCACATTTTGACAAGTTTAGCATTAACAAGTCATCGAATCAGAGATAAAAAGCGATTTTCTGGAATACTTGAACATCGCATAAGGATGCCACAAAATAAGAACCCTACTATATCACTTTGACTACATTTCTGGTATAGGTCACCAATTTCCTTTAAGGAAGTGAATAGTGATCTTCTTCTCTTAAACATAAAGGAAATTAGGAGACAAGACAAAGATGTGTCTGCAGCCCTCAAGAGACAGAATTAAAACTCAAGTCTCCAGATCATAAATCTGAGTGCCACTAGCTCATCTCATTTCCAGTGTGTACTGCTGGGAAGTCAGATGCATGGCAGCTAAGTAAGCCTGTGAAATCTGGGCTCCACTCAGAACTGAGTATTTAGTAAGCAGTCACTCCTTAGCACTCTCTTCCCAAGAAATGCAAAGAGCTTTGCTCACTTCATTTTGTTTAGTTGACTTACACCCTCAAGAGGAAGGTAGAAACATGATTTTGCTCCTATTTTCAGATGGGGAACCAAAGTGATAATTTTTCAAAAGATTCAGATAACTAATCCAAAATCCAAGTTTCAATATTTCTGGTTATCAAGAAAACCCAGTTTCCCATGAGGTCAGTCTCTTGTTCAGACTAGCCCTAGATTTACTCTTGAAACCCCATGAAACTCACATTCTTGTTATGAGTAAAAATCCCAGCAAACTATTAATAGAGTTACAAATATATATGCATTTTTTCAATTCCATGCTATCAATCTTGTAGCCTATGTTATTCTTCAGTGCTATATAACTTTAACAAGATAGTGATTGGATCATATTATGTAAAAATATATTTTAAAGCCCAATCTTGGATGGGAAAAGTCAGTGAGACCTAGTGAAAATGCATACCACCTTCCAGGCCATGATACCGGTCTAGTCACACCTGGCCAGGTACTTGCTACAGCACTACTCTGAGCCCCAGCTGGTACATCTTTGATTTTAGAAAGGATAAGGGGTGATAATTTTTCTCAGTATGGGCTTTACCTAGGGCTAGTCTCCCAGTCTACTTATGCCACAACTCTTGAGTCACTGGAGGATGCAAAATCAAAATTTCCCTTCATGTTGACACATCCACTGTTTGCCCCATAGTTTCCATCTTCTAAGTTTTTCTTATGTATTGCCTTGTAATAAATGCATGTTCCTGCCTGACCCATGTAAAGTCATGCAGCACTGTTCTCCCCATGACTTAGAGTGGCCATGTGGGTCAGATAGACTTGAGATCACTTGTTAAAACATGAAAGCATCCTTCAAAGCAAGGTGTTATTGACATCTTTGCTTGTATTTGCTACCTAAACCAAAAGCTCCTTTCTCAGCCAAAATGCTTAGAAAGGGAATGAATATGGTGACCTGCATCTGAGAAGGTGTTGTTCTGCTGGGAGGCTGCCCACATAAGCACATCTCAGGATGGCTTCATCATTCCCCAGGTAGGTGCCCCTGGATCAGTGAGCCACACTCGGGCAGAACAGTGTTTTCTCCATCGTGTGTGGAGAGTTTGTGTGTGACACATTTATTTTGAACATTTCTGAAATCAAGATTGACCCAGGAAATCACTGTGTCGTAATTGCTGAGGAGTCAATTAGGAGATCAGTTGTCCAACCCAGACCCTCTGTGATCAGTGATGACAACATGCCTTCTCTCAGGATGTATGTCCTTTATCTGGACGTTGCCACCATCCCCAACCTGTGGGAGGAGATGCAGCTTTACACTATTCATCATCAGTTCAGTTGTCTGGTCATGTTGCACATGAAGCTTGTCTATATCTAGGAATAGGTTTAGAACTCTTGGCTTCCAGCTCCAATATGAAGTTCAAATAATAAGGCTGATGCGCAGGTACAAAATTTGATCTTCACTTCCAGGTGTTGTCATACCACGCTTACTGAATGTTGGTCTTATTCCACTTTTTTGCTTTGCTTTGTTTCTGACAATGGGACTCTACCAACTTCTCTGAGCTGCTCTTCAGATTGAGACACATGTATCTCTGCAGAATAAATAAATAACAGCCAACTGCCACCCTGGAGTCACCCAGTCACAGCCAGTGTGCCCAAAGAAATTATTATAGACCACATCTTCCACCTGGTATGCGAAATACTGTTTAAACCCTGATGTAAGTCACCAGGAAATCCTGACCTATTTTAAATTCATTGATCAATAAAGTGGAGCCAGATTTTTAAACTTGGTCTGTCAATGCTTCTCCACTCATAGGGTTACTCCCAGCTGAGCTCTGAGACTGCAGCATTCTTAGACAAACACCTGAAGTAGGTAAGGTAATTAGAGATAAGCTGACATTGGTGCTACAGGCAGGTAGTGGGTACCTCTTCCATCTGGGGCTTTGGAAGCAAACTAATTTTATTTAAAATATTTTCTAAGTTTTTTTCTTGAAGAGCTAGCACTCCTCATAATTAAGCTTCTGGAAAATATATGAAAAATCAAAAGTAAGATTTTTTTCCCCACAAGGAACATTACTTAATATACTTTCCTACTTAAATTTTTTTCTTATAATTAAAGATGGATATGGAGGTGATGGTAGAAACAAATAAGAACGTCAACCAAGTCTAAGTCCTCCTCCTTCCACTTCTGTGCAAGGTTGAATAGATGACCTAAAAGGAATCAAAGAAGACTCTCAGACTAGATACATCCATTTGCATCATGGCAAAACCTTAAGGCATTTTGTCTTCTCCTATACTGCAATTATCATACCTTTCTTAGGGTAGGTTTTTAGATATTTCTTCTAATAATTGCCTCCTTCTTACCAGAATATTTCTCTTTGAATTCTCTTTTGAACATTCTATCATCATGCTTCGTAAGACCTAGAAAACAAGCAGGAACTCTTGAAAAAACTGAAGCTTAGCAGACCCAGGGGGCAGACAGAGAGAGAGAGAGAGAGTTTAGGAAAATGGAATCTAGAACAGGAAAAGTAACAGAAAAGTGTAGAAACCTTCAAAACACAAACTAGGATTAATTCCATCTAACCTCCTTCCACAGCTTTATTGATAAGGAGTCTTAAGTGGAAAGATGGTTTTTCAAAAAGAATGATCCTGGTAGAAGACAGAAAAAGCAAAAAAGAGACAAGTCAGGAGCAACAGAGGAAAGAAAAGAAGGTTTATAACACCTTCAGTAGGGTTCAATGACAGAAGTGACACCTTGAGGTCTAAATCACAGTGCAAAAAACACTTCAAGATTTCACATATATTTGGATTCATGAATTTTCAAAAGTTGAGTCTCTATTTCTGTCTTTCTCCTTCATTCTTCAATATTCTACAAAACTAAGTATAATTATTTGGAGAAAGTCATCCATAACTGCATGGGTTCAAGTACTAGTTCCTGAATATAAACTCCTGCATTATGCAAAAAAAGAAAAGAAAAAAATGGATGCTCCTCTGCTTTATTTAACTAATTCATCACCACAAGTTCAAGTAAATACAAAACAGATTCAGTGTACAGAAAATATCAAAAGGATACTGCTTAAAGAGGCCAATCGCCTTTAAGGTTATATTTTGGAGGAGATTCCTCTGCTTTCATTTAAAATACAAGTTTGAATTTGAAAGGATGGCCTAAGATGGAGATAATCTGCCAATATTCCTCAGGAAGACTCTCTTCCAGAGACCTTTACTAATAGAGTCAGTGTTCCTCTCCACTGGGGCCTGGGAATATCAGCCTACTTCAGCTCAGCCCTCAAACTGTGGTCACTTCCTTCACTTCACAGTGCCTACATAGCTGGGTCTCTGTCCAGAGCTCCTCATGAAGTCTCTGGTTGGTTGCTGCTATTTCTGACATCCCTGACTCAGACTCTGCTATTCACACAGGTCCAATTCTTCCTTTGAAAACTGACCTCCTTCCACTTCAGCCTGGAGTATCCATAGCATCCTTTGAACAGGGAGGCCAGAAGTTGGAATCCCAGCTCTGCCCCAAACTGTATGACAGTTCTCAGTTTCCACATCTGTAAAACTGGAATAATACAGACCTCACAGGACTTTGTGGGATTAAATAAATGATATGTAAAAGAAGAGGACACAGACTTTTGGCAAATTTTGGTTCCTCCCTTCCCTACCCCTCACCCCAATCCCATCCCTCCCTGCTGACCCCTTTCTCCTCCCGACTCCCAGTTCCAACTTTCTTACCATACTTGTCCTGTGGTTCCTCCATTCCAGTGTACTACTCCATGATGCTACCACAAAGCAAGCAGAGGGGCTGAGAAAAGCCTCAAGGGCCACTGCACTAAAGTGGACAGTTATCTGTGAGGCAGAGGTAAGGGTACTAGTCCTGGACTCAGAGTCTCTGATGTGAGACACATCACCAGCAGTCTCGACATCAGGTATTTGTTGTCTCTGAGCCAAGGTTCTGCATTTGGAAAGTGCCTCTAATAATATCAGTCGTTCTTCTGTCGCAAAGTTAGTACAAAGATGCAATAAGAACAGGAATGAAGAAACACACTGCAAATTATAAGCACTGTGCAAAAGCTAGAATTCACTTTTAGACTCACTCTGCAAGTAAAGCACGAACTTGGTTGTGGAAACACTACTGGGAGGGAGCCAGGAACACAGCTCAAGGCTGTGTGGGTCCAAAGTCTACGCCCCAGCCCTGCCCTAACTACTGCTCATTGAGGACAGTGCCCCACTTATTTCAAGCAGTTCTTCTCTTTCCCAGATTGACCCCTTCAGCCCCACAACCGTGTGCAGTCAGCATTGTCCCCAGGTACAGATCTGGGAACCAGACTTGGGGCGGGTTACTTACCTGCTCCAGCGGTATGCCAGTGCAGAGCTGGATCACTTTCAGGTCTTCTGGCTCCATCCCAGCTCTTTTCACCTGACTTTACACTTTTTATCTCTGTACCACCACCATCTCATTGAATGCTAAAAGAAGCGTTTCATTCTGTTCATCTTATCTTTTACAATACCGTTCTGCTAAAATTCTTTGGAATATTTTGTTCTCTTCAGTTCCCCTTGGCACTTTGAAAATCACGAAAAGAGAAAGAAGTCCTAAACTATTAACTTAAAAATGGATATTGTTGCAGTCATCCCAAGCCATTTCTTTTAAAAACAGATCAATAACCTAAAACAACAAGTTACACTTTGGCACCTCTGGCCTTCACAGGCTGGGAAGAGCAACTGCAGTCAGAGAGGATCAAAGGCTCCAGCCTGCATGTCCTATACTCCCAGGTCCCCCGGCTGGTTCCCTGCCCACCTGCCCACGTCCATATTTCTCCTCCATATGCTCTGCCACCTGCTGTGAGTCTGTGACCCTTTCTTGTGGGCCAGCCCACCTGTTGGTTCCTGACTGCCCCTTCTGTTCCCTCCTCTCCCACTAAATCATGACCAGGATGGTTTTCAGGGCTGAGTCATCTCCCTCACTGTCTGGCAGTCATCCACCCTGGCCAAACTCCACTGAAAGTGACTTTCCTCCCTGGACTCCAGCCGTCCTGGCACATGCCCGCTCCAGCCCCCACTCCCGCTGCTGCTCTCACTGTGCCGCCTGACACGGGGATTTGGTGGTGTTTGGAGAATCCTGCCACCTGCTTCAGTCTTGAACTTCCAGTCAGCTGTTTGCTCCATCTGCTTAGAAGCCCCTAGTGTGTTCACAATGGAGTTTTTTCCCCTTTGTCACAGTGTATAACCTCTAATGTCAAGGCTGTGGCTCAAACCCAAATTCAAAACTGTGTGATATTTAACGTCCTGTGAGAATACGAGAAAATGTAGAACTTTTAGAGTTTTTTTGACATAGACCTGCCTGTGCACACCACAACCCTCAGAGTTTCCAAAGGAGGGTCTGGGACTTCTATGTTCACTCAGAAGCTGCCTAGAAGAATTCCCTGTTTGTGTGTCTGAGGATGGAAGGAGAACGTTTGATGCTTTGCAGAGAAAGGAATGGGAAGGAGTAGAAGAAGAAAGAGGCTATGATATGTGGAGGTATAAAGAACAGTACGAGAGGGAAGAGACAGAGTTAAGTGAAAAGGATTAAATAAGAGGGATATGATTATTTTAAAGTAAAATTCATCAATTTCAGGAGATTTTCCATTTCCAATGCAATTTAGAGCAGAAAATGTAAGATAACTTTGAATTAGCTGATATGATAATGCTAAGTGATTTTTCTATACTGTAGTAAAAAAAAATACAATCAATAACTATACTCTTTGGTATCTTTTAACAAAAAGTTAACATATAATTTTATCTTCATGCTTTCCTCATGGCGAAGTAGGGGACATGCCATGGTTCCCCATAGGCATGCTTGGACGCTGGCAGTCACCCATCTCTCACCGCGGCCCAGGACAGGCACTTCGTAACCCAGACAGAGCCTTAGGAAATCACCCCTACATGTTAAGAGAGCAGAATATTTCTCAGAAGTGAGAGCACCTGCCAACAGTTGCTCACATTAACACAGAGGCCAAAGTCACCCCACTGCCTAGCTTTTTATGGGCTCACAAAAGCCAAACTTGATCAATCACAAGGACAAAAGGAAAGTGGCTGGCTTTCCTCCCACCCCATGCAGTGAACCCTGACACTTGCCCAGCGTGTGAATGTAGCAACGTGTCGGAGTCGCACACAGGAACAACTACCTACTGACTCTATCACCACTGCTATGTGTGAGCAGCAGGCTTTCAGCCCGATGAAAGAATGCTCCAGAATGTATGCAACAGAGCCACAGCTGGAAAAGTCATTGAAATGTAATATCAATCCCAAAATAGTCATAATTTATTTTTTGAGACTTATAAATGGTTAAAGAAATGGAATCTACCTTCGGGAAATAATGTTTCTTTATGTCTCATCAGCTCCCATTTTCCCCCAAAGATTAAAACAAATGATGCTGTGGTAGTAAATCATCTTTGTCAGCTTTGAGCAGCCCTGGCGCCCTCCTCTCCAAGTTGTTGGATTAGACAAGCCATCCCCAGTTGTGAAGGGACTGTCACTTGTCTTCAGAAAGGAAGCAGGGAAAGAAGGAAGGGGTCAGAGCTGGGGAGCAATGGCAGCACATGAGAGCTAAGATACAGCTTTCTCAGAAGTGACAGTTCCATGGTGTGGCTTCAGGGAGCCTCCCACTTCCTCGATTGCATTGATGAAACTTCTTTGGCCAGTGCTCGTCCCATCCTTGCCTGTTGGCCAGAGCCCCACTGTCTGGACATGCCCAGGCTGCTGGCCTCCTGCTGAGGTCAGCTGCCCGTTGTTGGTGGGCAGATTAAGAACTCCATACTAGCAGTTAATGAGTCATTGTGGCTTCCTACTCTTAGGTCTACATAACAGTCATCTGAATTTAAGAAATATATAACTGAGTTCATGAAAAATGGGTTAATCTGCTCCTTCTTTTGCGTATTCATTCAACAAGCATTTATTAAGTTCCTACCACCTGCCATGCACTTTGCTAGGTGCTGGCACAAACAGCATACAAAAATACATGGGCCTGGTCTCTCGCAATCAAGCAGGAAAAAAAAAATCACTTTCTAATGACCCAAATAATTATCTGCTTACAGCTAGGATGAGTGTTTTGAAGAAAAATAAAGGATGTTGTGAGCATATAAACCAGAGGGTCCTCACTTGGCCATGGGGAGAGCTGTAAAAGACTTCCTCAGACAGTGACATTTAAACATCCTCATTTGGAGGATGAGGAGTCGGCCAGGCCAGGAAGTGGTGAGTGGGGGCCAGGGGTAAGGTAGAAGAAAGAAAATATTCCAAGCAGACAGAGGAGCATTGTAAAGATCCAGAGATGGGCCTGGAAACAAGCACAGAACAAAGGGAAGTGTGGTTGTCGGGACTACCTGGCACCATTTGGTAGGGGCTCTGTGCAACCCATATTGTCTACATTGGGAATGGCACCCTGCACAGCCTCATGTAGCAGGTTGGAGAGCAGTAAGTATGGAATGAACAAGAAGGCAAGGACCAGATTATACAGGAACTTTGTGTCCTTTAGGAATATGTTTAGCTGCAAGGAAGAGAATATCCGGGAAGCCTGCACAAACATGAACTTATTCTCACAGAAAGCGGCTGGGCTCAAGCTGGCCAGGGCTTGTCCAACAATGCCATCACTCCCTGTCTTCTCCACTCTACTATCAGTAGCACATTGACCTTTTTCCTATGGTACCACAGTGGCTTCAGCACCTCCAGGCACCACTTCTTGTCTAATCAAGTAAAGGGGCTATGGGGAATGGGGAGGGGTTGTGGCCCAGGTGGCCAACTTTGCTCTATTTTCCTCAGAAAGCTACATGTTTTCTTGGAAACTTTACTCAGGGAAGGTATCTAAGGAGAAGAGCGTGTGGGTGGGGCTAAATTGGCCAATCAACATCTGCCGCAACCTCATTTGGCTGTGCTAAGGGTTTGAGGATGTAAAATTTGAAGATCTCAAACCACTGTTCAGCAGTTACACTCTCAAACAAATCACTTTAGTGCCACATTTCTAATAAGTGTATAAGGTTCTGGAGATGATTAGCATGGCATCACCCCCATATTTCTATTTCACTCTGATTGGCTTTCATTCCTTGAAGAAACAGAAAGGGACCAAGTCTCCTTCATCTTTGCATCCCCAACATCTAGCACCAGTCTTGATATTTAACACTCAGTAAATATATGCTCATCCATGGAACAAATATATATCAGCTGCCAAGGTGTGCCACATATGGTTCTAGGTGTAGGAGGTTTACTGTTAATACATTCATTTAGAAGCTGTTTCGGGGAGGCCTACCACTCTCCATAAACTGTTTAACTTGTTCAACTTTTTCAAACTGGCAACTGACTGGTTAGAATTTCTCCTTGCACCATCTCTATGGAAATGGCACTAGAGAAGGAAGAAAACTCCTCTTACAACTTGAATGATGGAGTGTGAAAGAACATTCTACATTCTTTATTATTCCCTTAGAATAGAGTTAAAGGGAAAAATAAACCATAATCCTGCCACTGCAGGAATCTCATTTTTGTCTAGTAAACGGACTAGTAAATGAACTTGCCACAATTATTTTTCCTCTTTTCTACAAATAACAATATTTAAATTCATTCCAGGATGGATATGTATTGTTATGTACCATGAGATATTATATTCTTCTATAAAAATATAAGATATCAGATCCTCATCTTCCCCACCTGCTCCTCATCCCTTGATGGGCCTGATGAATTTCCCCTGAATGCTGACAAAATCTCAATTGCCACCTGTGAACATTCACAGAAAAATGATGGACAACTCTACATGGCCATAAACCATACGCCTACACAAGAGAATAAATGAAACTAGCTGAGTAGGAAGCACACTTTTTCTTTTTAATAGTCTATAAAATGGAAGTATTACGTGTCTTGAGAAAATACGAAACTCTCCCAGAGTAATGCAGTAGAAAGTCAGTCTCTAAACTGTTTGACCAATACACTTTACCATTCCCTAGCTGACTTTTCTGTTTCCAATAAGATAGCAATTAAATGCATGGTTAAGCTGAAAAGGTCAAGAATATGCAAGCAACACTTAAAATGAAAATTACAAATCTTTGAAAAGCTGGAATAAAATCAGGTAAAACTGCCCATGAATTAGGTAAAAATGCTGAAACATGAAGGTCAGTAATATCATCAAACAGGCTGCCACATCTCTATTTCAGTCCTCATAGCAACCCTATCACGTGTTCTAGTCACCATTATTTGAAATTTATGGAGTCAGGTAACTTGCACAAGCTCACACAGTAGATGGGGAAGGGAAATCTTCAATATGGTTCTTTCAACTCCAACACTAGTGCTACTCTACAATTTAATATCACCTTTTCTCTTCAAAATATAAAAGAAGAAATATTGCTTCCAATTTTGTTTCTCCTCATATTTCAATAATAACAATAAATGGCAATACTATGACAATTCTATAATAAGGAAGTTTTTTTAATGGAAGTAAGAATGTCATTGTCATCAAACAGCATACTGTACCTTTGAAGTTATTAATGGCATTTTAGGAGGACAGCTACCTAAAATTGCAATGACATCATGAATCAACATTCTCCTTGACGCCTGTTCCTTTATTGATTAAAAAACAGAGTCGTTTCAATTCTTCATCAAGCCATACTGACCCAACCTTACAATGAACAGGCAATCTGTTGTAGGAATCGAATCCATCGTAGTGGCACAAATGAATAATTATAAAGTCTGGAAATATGAGTTATTTGATAAGAAGTCTTATAGCATACAAAACTTTGCTAGAAGGATAAAAGTATGCATGTGTCTGTTTTGGGAGTGAGGCTGATTTAACTTAACTAAAACACGTCCTAAACATCTCTTTTCGTAGACAGACTCTGAAAGTAAATAAGTCCTGAAATCCATTTCCATTTATCCCTTGTCCAGTAACAATATTCAACACATTTTGAGTAAAGGGGACCACATATCTTTTCTCTTTTTAAAAGTCAATCTTTGTATTGTCAGAGCCAGCAGTCCATATGGCCAGGATAATATAGACCTTATGTAGTCTGGGCCCTGAGTCCTGGTAGCAACCCATGAAATTCAAAGAATTCTTTAATACATGTGTGTGTACACACCATGGCCACATACACACACATGTGCAGTTTCAACATGATTGAAGTAGTATGATAAAATACCTTATACAAATACTTGGAATCAAAAGAATGCTAGCCTGAAAAACCAATATCAGTTTCTAAAGATGTAAAACCGAGCTCAAAATTACCTAAACACACTAAATATATAAAGAAAACTAAGTCCAATGTTCATGTCTATTTTTTTAATAAAAATAGACTTACGCCTAGACACATATAGAAGAAAAAATGGTTTCAGTTCTCTTCAACAAGAAAAAACATACAGTGCAATTATTAGCAATACTATGGCAAAATTGAAAACAAATGTCAAAAAGTATTTCACTACTGCTCATTATTGTCTATATCTAATGATCTGAACAACACTGTAAACTCTCAAACAATTTACAAAGTATTTTTCATGTATTGTCCCATTTGATGACATCTGAAAGACTCAGAACTTGTGGTGTAGGCAGGACAGTTGTCCCATCTCCTTTTCAGCATTGAGACTCTGAGCCTCAGGAAAGTGAACTGACTCGCCCCAAGATATGCAGAGCTGCATCTCCCAGGGCTCTTTCTGCTGTACCGCACCACCCAAACACAGAAATATATCATTCTATGAAATTAAAAGGCCCCAACAGTTGTATTTCCTACTTATCTAAAGTAGCAATGAGAAAGCATTCCATCTGATACTATTAAAGATAATAAACGAGGTTAAATAATATGGCTCGATTAAACCCAAGACATTTGTGCAAGTAATCATGATTTGAAGGATTTTATAATAAGTGAAAATAAAGAAAGCTAGAACGTTTAAAGCAAAGACAGATTCATTAACTGAATGAAAGCTTGAGACAGCCAAATTGATCCTTTCCAGCAGGCCAGGGTCATTTTATTGCAATCAACAAATGTTTTTAGCTTGAATTGTGTGAGTTCTATGCCTGAATTCAAACTCTAATTTGTATTTTAGGTCTCTCCAACTTTATCTGATTTTATCCCAAATTGTATGAACTCTCTCTAAGGTTTTACATGCACATTTGTCTCCCATTTCCTTCCCCTCTGCCTCCTTCCCTTCCTCCTCTTTCCTCCACATTCTTCTTGCTTTTCCACATGCCACATTAACTCCAGGCCAGTCAAATGTTTAAAAGTCAAGTTCCATGGGAATACTTTGTGGGAGAATCTGCTCCAGACTACTAACGCAAAAATGTGCCCACATGCCTTGTTAATTCACGAAACCCTAAAGTTCCAGATGGATTCTTCAGGCCATAGCTACATTTATCATCTGAAACTTTTTCTCTATACCATCAAAAAAAATCTACCCAAGTGACAAACTATTCAGTCCTACTGAGGAATGAATTTGAGTAGACAGATTCACTAATAAACAACAGAGTTACTCCTAGAAAATGTCAACTTGGAGACTAATAAAAACTGGTGATGATGATGATGATGATGATGACTTGGCAGCACTCTCCCCAGGCACTATACCGAGCACCTTGTATGCAGTTGTGTATTTAATTTTCACAACAGCCTCATGAGATTAGTACCATCACTACTCGCACTAAACAGACAAGGAAACTCAAGCTCTGGAAAATAAGTGACTTGCCCACATTTCTCTAATAAAGTAGTAATGCCGGGATTCATATTCAGTAGATAGAAGAATGTTTAGAGAAAAAGAGACCAATGAGGAACTAAGAAAGAAAATCCTCACAACGGATGGTAGAGGGAAGGTGGTTGTTAGTCAACACAATTCAGAGGTCATGAATTCATGTTTGACAAATATTAGCAAATCCTCTGAGAATCAAATTCCTTATCTTTAGAGTAAACAGAATAATATTTTCTCGAGTGTATTGGTCTATAGTTTTCTGTTTTTGTAGTGCGTTTGTCTGTTTTTGTATCAGGGTATCACTAACTTCATAAAATGAATTGGAAAGTGTTCATTCTTCTATTTTCAGGAAGAGAATGTATAGAACTCATGTTAATTCTCTTGGTAGAATTTTTAGTAGAATTCTCAAGTGAAACCACTGGGCCTAGAGATTTAATATTTTGGGAGGTATTTAAGTACAAATTGAATTTTATTGGTTGTCATAGGACTATTCAAAGTGTCTATTTCACATCCCTTGAGAGTTTGTGCTTTTGAAGGAATTGGTCTGTTTCATCTAAGTTGTCAAAATTGTGGTGTAGAGTTATTTGAAGCATCCTCTTATTATCTTCTGATGACTGCAGGATCCACAGTAACATCCCCTGTTTCATTCTCAGGAATGAATGTCAGTATCAGTAATTTGTGTCTTCTGTCTTTTTTCTTTGTCAATCTTGCTAGAAATTTGTTGAATTCATTGATATTTTCAAAGAGCTAGATTTTTATTCATTTCATATTGTAGTTTTGTTTCAAATTCCTTGATTTCTGCTCTTACCTCTATTATATCATTCCTTCTCTTTGCTTTCACTTTATTTTGCTCTTCTATTTTTAGTTTATTGAGATAGGATCTTAGATTATTAATTTGAGACTTTTCTAATGTAATCATTTAGTGCTATAAATTTCCCTGTCACCACTCCTTTAACTGAGTCCCACAAATTGTGATATGTTGTACTTTCATTTTTACCCAGTTCAATGTATTTTTTATTTCCTTTGAGACTTCTTTTGACACCTATGGATTATATAGAAGTGTGCTGTTTAGCTTTGAAGTGCTTGAATATTTCCCTGTTTTCTTTTTGTTATTGGTTTCTTTTTTTATTCCATTATGGTCATAGAACATACTTTGTATCATTTCAGTTCTTTTATATTTCTTGCAGTCTCCCCTTGCCTCCCAGCAGGATATGCTCTATCTTGGTAAATGTTCTGTGGGTGCTTGAAAAAAACATGGACATTCTACTGCTGTTGGATGGAGTATTCCGTAAATGTTAATTACAGCCTGGTGGTTGAGAGTGATTTTGAATTCTTCTATATCATGATGATTTTTCTATCTGATTGTTCTATCAACTATTTGGAAAGGGTTATTGAAATCTCAAGTTATAATTATGGATTTGCCTATTTCTCCTTTCAAGTCTATCAGTTTTTGCTTCACATTTTTTTGCATCTCCATTGCTTGGCGAATACACATTTAGAATTGATATGTCTTCCTGGTAGATTGACTCTTTTGTCATTATGCAATGATTCTCTCTACCTCTGGTAATTTCCTTTGCTCTAAAGTCTCATTTGTGTAATATTAATATAACCACTTCCTAATTCCTTTGATAAATATTTGCATGATATATCTTTACTATTACTTTACTTACAACCTACCTATATTGTTATATTTGAAGTAGGTTTCTTATATATGATATATATTTTGATTGTGTTATTTAATCTACCTTGACAATTTCTGTCTTTTGTGTATTTAGACCAATTACCTATAATGAAATTACTGTTCGTAGAGCTTAACTCTGACATTGCATTTTTTGTTTTCTGTTTGTTCTCTCTGGCTTCTTGCTGTTGCTGTTGATTGTCTGTGTCTTAGTAAGTTCAGGTTGCTAGCACAGAGCACCATTGACTAGGTGGATGATTTATTATTTAGAAATAATAATTTATTTATTTATAATTTTATAGAAATTTATTTTTATTTATTTATTGGGGTTTTTTGTTTGTTTACTTTTCACACTTCAGAAGTCTGGAAGGCCAAAAATCAGGTTGCTAGCATGGTTGTATTCCAGCGAGGACCCTCTTTCAGTTTGCAGAGTGCCAACATCTCTTTTATCCTTACAAGGCAGAAAGACAGTGAGTGAGCTCTCTGACCTCTTCTTGTAAGAAGGCTAATTCCATCATGAGGGCTCCAACAACATGACCTCATTTCCTCCCAAAGGCCCCACTTCCAAATACCATCACACTGGGGATTAGATCTCAACATATGAATTTTGGAGGGACACAAACATTCGGTCCATAACAGTCTGTTCATCTGTTTTCTTTTTCTTGACTTCCTGTGAGTTGCTTGAACATTTTTTAGGAATACATTTTCTTTATCTTTAGTGTTTTTGTGTCCATCTCTTTATATAACTTAGTAGTGGTTGTTCTAGGTATTGTATAGTATAACATCACAATTTACTGGCATCATTATTCTACCAGTTCCCTGGTGTGCAAAAGCCTTACCTCACTTTACTTCTATTTACACTCCCACATTTACAGTATAATTGTGTTACATGTTTACTCTATGTAAATTTAGAATCACATAAAACAGCAGTAAAATTTCTTCTTCAATCATCAAACATAATTTAGAAAACTCAAGATGAGAAGAAAAGTCTATTGTATTTAACCATACTTTTGCTCTTACCATGCTCTATCTTTCTTCCTGATATCCCGGCTTTCCTTCCCCTTAATATCCTTTTGGTTTAGAGAATTTCCTATAGCCATTCATTAGAATAGGTCTTTTGAAAACATGCTCTTCTAGTGTTACTCCTTCTGAATATGTGTTTCTTTCTCCAGCTTTATTGAGACATCATTGACACACAATATTGTGTAAGTTTAAGGTGTAAAATGTGTTAATTTGATACAGTTATATATTACAAAATGATTATCACCATAGTGTTAGTTAACACCTCCATCATATCACATAACTACCAGTTCTTTTCTGTGGTGAGAACATTTAAGATTTACTCTCTTAACAACTTTCAAGTATCTACCACAGCATTATTAACTATAATCACCATGCTGTACATTAGATTCCATGAACTTATTCATCTTAAAACTGGAAGTTAGTACTCTTTGACCAACATCTCCCCTTTACCTCACCCCCAGCATTTTAGACACTATGAGTTTGGTTTTTTTCATATTCTACATATAGGTGATATCACACAGTATTTGTCTTTCTCTACCTGACTTATTTCACTTACCAAAATGCCCTCAAGTTCCATGCATATTGTTGCAAATAGGATTTGCTTCTTTCTCATGGCTGAATAATATTCCTGTGTGTGTGTGTGTATATAACATCTTCTTTATCCATTAATCTACTGACGGGCACTTAGGTTCTTTCCATGTCTTTGCTATTATGATCCACTGTGAGTTAATTTTTGTGATGGGTATAAAGTCTGTGTCTAGAGTCATTTTTTTGCATGTGGATGTTTTGTATGTTATTGAACTTAAGCTGGTATAAATTCAAATTAGTGTGTTAAAACTTTAGTATGTTAAAAGTAATCACCTTGGTAATCACAAATAAAATAGCTATAGAATATATACAAAACAAACTAAGAATGGAATTTAAACATTTCATTACAAAAAATCAACTAAACACAAAAGAAGATAGTAATGCAGAAAATGAGCTACAAAAAAGCTATAAGACATATAGAAATCAAATAGCACAATGACAGAAGTAAGTCTCTCCTTATAAGTAATTATTTTAAATGTAAATGGATTAAACTCTACAATAAAAAGACAGAGATTGGCAGAATGGATGAAAATACATGATCCAAATATGTACTGTGCATAGGAGGTTCACTTGAGATCCAAAGTCTTCCATGCAAGTAGTAGTCAAAAAAGAGTAGGCGTAGCTATACTGATAGCAGACAAATTACACTTTAAGTTTAAAAGAGAGAAAGAAGGATATTATACATTAATAAAAAGTTCAATGCTACAAGAAGATATAACAATTATAAACATTCATGTCCCTAACAACAGACCAGCAAAGTATATGAAGCAAAAACTGATAAAACTGAAGGGAGCAATAGATAGTTCTACAATAATAGTTGGAGACTTTAATATCCCACTCACAATAATGGACAGAACAACCAGACAGGAGATGAGTAAGGAAAGAGAGGACTTAAACAAAACAATAAAGCAACTATATATAATAGATATACACAGAACATTCTACCCAGCAACAACAGAATATACATTCTTCTCAAGTGCACATGGGATGTTTTCCAAGATAAACCATGTGTTAGCTCACAAGTTTTAAATCTCAAAAGATTTAAAAAGATAGATACCACACAAAGTATCTTCTCTAACCACAATAGGATAAAATTATAAATCAAAAACAAAAAGAAAATTGGAAATTTCACACAATTGTGGACATTAAATGACAAGTTTTAAACAACCAATGGATCAAAGAAGAAATCACAAGGGAAATTAGAAAATACTTAGAGACAAATGAAAACAAGAACACAACATATCAAACCTATGGATGCAGAGAAAGTGGTGTTAAGAAGGAATCTATATCTATAAATATTTACATTAAAAAACAAGAAAGAGGAGCCAGCCCAGTCACATAGTTGTTAAATTCATGCATTCCGCGTCAGCAGCCCGGGGTTCAAAGGCTTGGATCCTAGGTGTGGACCTACATCAAGGCATGCCATGGCAGTGTCCCACATACAAAATAGAGGAAGACTGGCAACAAGTGTTAGCTGAAGGCCAATATTCCTCCCCTCCCCCCGGAAAAGAAAAAACAAGACAGATCTCTGATCAACAGCATAACTTTACAACTTAAGGAACTAGTAAAAGAAGAACAAACTAAACCTAAAGATAGCCAAAAGAAGGAGATAATAGAGTAGAGATAAATGAAACAGAAAATAGAGAAAATCAATGAAACCAAAATTTAATTCTTTGAAAAGATTATCAAAATTGACAAATTTTTAGCAAGATAAACAAAGACAAAAAGAAAGGAGCCTCTAATTACTAAAATCAAAAGTCAAAGTGGGGACATTACTACAGATTCTACAGAAATAAAAAGGATTATGATAGTACTGTGAAAAATTAAACGTCAATAAATTGGATAACTTAAATGAAATGGACAAATTCCTAGAAACACAAAACCTGCCAAAACTAAATATTGAAGAAATAGAAAATCTGAATATATCTATAACTAGTAAGGAGATTGAATCAGTAATCAAAAATACTCCAACAACGAAAAGCCCTGGACTTGATGGCTTCACTGGTAAATTCTACCAAACATTTAAAGAGCTAACACCAATCCTTCACAAACTTTTCTAAAAAAATTGAAAAGGAGGGAACACTTTCTAATTCATTTTATGAAGCCAGCGTTACCCTGATACCAAAGCCAGACAAAGATACTACAAGAAAAGAAAACTATGGAACAAAATCCCTTATGAACATTGAAGCAAAAATCCTCAACAAAACACCAACAAACAGATTTCAGCAGCATATCAAAAGGATTATACACCATGACTAAGTGAGATTTATTCCTGACATATGAAAATCAATTTACATAATACACCACATCGACAAAATGAAGGGAGAAAAACCTCATGGTCATCTCAATTGATGCATAAAAAGCATTTGACAAAATTTACCATCCTTTCATGATGAAAACACCTAACAAACTAGGACTAGAAGGAACTTACCAAATATAATAAGAGCCATTTATAAAAAACCCACAGAAAACATATTGAATGGTGAGATACTGAAAGATTTCCCTCTAAGATCAGGAATGAGGCAAGGATGCCTGCTTTCACCACTTCTATTCAACATAGTAGAGGAAGTTACAGCCAGAGCAACTAGGCAAGTAAAATAAATAAAAGGCATTCAAATTTGAAAGGAAGAAGTAAAATTATCTCTGTCTGCAAATGGGATCTTACATGTAGAAAATCTTAAAGATTCCACAAAAACACTGTTAGAACTAATAAATGAATTCAGCAAAGTACCAGGATACAAAGTCAACACACTAAAATCAGTTATATTTCTATACATGAACAATGAACAATCTGAAAAGGAAATTACAAAAACAGTTCCATTTACAATAGCATCAAAAAGAATAAAACATTTAGGAATTAACCCAACCAAGGAGATTAAAGACTTATACAGTAAAAACTACAAAACACTGCTGAAAGAAATTCAATAAGATATATATAAATAGAAACACATTCCATGTTTATAGATTGGAAGACTTAATATTATTAAATGTCAGTACTACCCAAAACTATCTATAGATTCAATGCAATCTCTATAAAAATCCTAATGATGGAGGCTGGCTTGGTGGTGTAGGGTTAAGTTCACGCACTCTGCTTTGGCAGCCCAGGGGTCACGGGTTCCAATCCTGGGTGTGGACCTACACACCAGTCATCAAGCCATACTGTGGCAGTGTCCCACATACAAAATAAAGGAAGACTGGCACCGATGTTAGCTCAATGACAATCTTCCTCAAGCAAAAAGAGGAAGATTGGCAACAAATGTTAGCTCAGGGCCAATCTTCCTCACCAAAAAAAATTAAAAAATAATCCCAATGATGTTTTTTGCAGAAATAGAAAAATTCATCCTAAAATTCCTATGAAATCTCAAGGTACCCCAAAGAGTCAGAATAATCTTGAAAATGCAGAAAACTGGAGGGCTTAATATTTCATTCTTTCAAAACTTACTACAAAGCTACATTAATCATAAGTGCAGTATTTGCATAAAGACAGACATATTGACCAATGGAATACAAAAGAGAAGCAAGAAATAAATCCTCACATATATGGTCAAGTGATTTTTGTCAAAGGTGCCGGGACTATTCAATGGGGAAAAAGTCTTTTCAACAAATGATGCTGGGGAAAACTAGATATCCCCAGGCATAAGAATGAATTTAGACCCTCACCTAAAACCGTATACAAAAATTAACTCAAAATGGATCGAGGACCTAAATATAAGACCTAAAACAATAAAACAAAGAACCTTGAAGACATTATGCTAAATGAAATAAACCAGTCACAAAAAGACAAATACTGATTTTTCTACTTACATTAGATACTTAGAGTAGTCAAAATCATAAAAATAGAAATATAATGATAGTTTCCAGGGGCTGGGGGTGGGGGAGAATGGGGAGTTATTGTTTAAAGGGTATAGAGTTTTGGTTTCACAAGATGAAAAGGATTAGTGGGATGGATGGTGGTGATAGTTGCACAATAATGTGTAAAATTTAATACCACTGTACACTTAATAATGATTACAATGGTAAATTTTATGTTACGTGTATTTTACCACAATAAAAAGATCTGGTATCAGAAAATAAAATTGGCATAAGATCTAAACAGACACCTTGCCAAAGAAGATATACAGATGGCAAATGAGCGTATGAAAAGATGTTCAATAACATCCATCATTAAAAACTTGCAAATTTGGTGCGGACGTGGGCATGGGCTTGACAAGCCATGCTGTGGTAGGCATCCCACATATAAAGTAGAGGAAGATGGGCATGGATGTTAGCTAAGGGCCAGTCTTCCTCAGCAAAAAGAGGAGGATTGGCAGCAGTTAGCCCAGGGCTAATCTACCTCAAAAAAAAAAAACTTGCAAATCAAAAACACTGCCGATGCCAAATGTTGGGGGTGGGGGACGTATGGAGCAACAGGAACTCATTTTCATTGCTGGTGGAAATGCAAAATTGTACGGTCACTTTGGATGGCAGTTTGGAGGTTTGTTACAAAACTAAACATACTCTTACCATACAATCCAGCAATAGTGCTCCTTGAGATATACTCAAATGATTTAAGAAGTTATGTCCACACAAAACTCTGCACAAAGATGTTTATAACAGCTTTATTCATAATTGCCGAAACTTAGAAGGAATCAAGATGTCCTACAATAGGTGAATGGATAAATAATCTGGTACATCCAGACAATGGAATATTATTAAGTACTAAAAAGAAAGGAGCTATCAAGTCATGACAAGACATGGAGGAAAGAAGCCAATATGAAAGGCTACTTACTATATGATTCCAACTATATGACATTCTGGAAAAAGGCAAAACTATGGAGACAGTAAAAAGATCGGTGGTTGTTAGGGATTGTGGGGAGGGAGGGATGAAAAGGGGGAGCACACAGGATTTTTAGGGCAGTGAAAATACTGTATGATATTACAATGGTGGATGTATATTATTGTACATTCATCCAAACCCATAGAATGTACAACATCAAGCGTGAACTGTAATGTAAATTTTGGGCTCTAAGTGATTATGATGTGTCAATGTAGGTTCATTGATTGTAACAAAAATACTACTCTGATGGGGGTTGTTGATAGTGGATGGGGTTGCACACGTGCAGGGATAGGCAGTGTGCATAAACTCTCTTTACCTTCTGCTCAATTTTGCTGTGAACCTAAAAATGTTTTAAAAATTGTTTACTTAAAAAAAAAATGCTGTGCCATTTGCTTCCGGCCTCTATATTTTCTGATGAGATATCTGCAGTCATTTGAATTGTGTATCCCCAATAGGTCAGGAGTCATTTCTCTTTTGCTACTTTCATGCTTATTTTTTGTCTTTATTTTTTAAAAGTTTGAGTTTTAGATGTCTTGGTATATAGATTGACCTGGGTTTATTCTCTTTTGGGTATGCTCACCTTCTTGAATCTGTGGGTTAATGTTTTTTCCAAATATGAAAAATTTTCAAATTGAGTAATTTTTACCCTCACCTTTTTTTCCCTCTCCTTCTGGGACTCAGACAACATAAATGTCAGATATTTTATTGTAGTCCTACATGTCCCTTAGGTTATGTTCATATTTTTTTCAGTCCATCTTCTCTCCTTTGTTTAGATTAGGTAATTCCTGTTATTCTATCTTCAAGTTTGGTGATGCTTTCCTCTGTGTCTTCCTTTCTGCTCTTGACGCCATCCATCTCAGTCATTGTAATTTTTAGGTATACAGTGTCTATTTGCTTCTTCTTTATATCTGCTTTGTTGAGACTTTCTATTTCTTTTCTGAGACTTTCTGCTTTTTCATTGGTTTCAAGCATGTTTGGAATTGCTCACTGAAGAAGTTTCATCATGGCTACTTAAAATCTCTTTTGGATACTTCTAACATCTGTTATCTTATTACTAGCATTTATGATTTTTTTTAAGTTGAGGTCTTCCTCGTTTGCAGTATCATGAGCAATTTTCAATTGAAATGTGGACAGTTTGCATTTTATATTATGGGGTTCTGGATTTATTTATATCTTCTCTTTCAACTGCTTCCTTTTGTACTGCCCTGATGGGTGAAGGCGGGGATATCATCTTCCCTGCCTAGTCAGAATGAAGTCCAGGTTCCCCACTTGACCACCTTAGGCACTTGAGGAGGGACCTCTCATTACTGCTGGGTGTAGATGGGATTTCTGGCTCCCCACCAAGCCTCCACTGACACTCCCCTGCCTGAGAGAGGTAGGAGCGCCTCATTACTCTTCTCCATATGGCCTCCATGAACACAATGTGGGAGTGAATGGTTGATGGCCTCTGTACTGCTGAGTAGTGGTTGAAGTCCTGAGTCTCCACTAGACCTTCTCTGTCACCACCCTGAGCAGAGGAGGAAGGCTCCTCATTACTACAGGGTGGGGTTGGAAGTTCACGGTCCCCACATGGTCTCCAAAGGCCCTGGGGTGGAGTTGGGGGGTCATTACCTGCTAGTGGGCATGAAAGTGCCAGCTCCCATTTGGCCTTCTCTGACACCACCTTGGCCAGTGCTAAGCAAGCGAGAGGCACCTCATCACAGCCTATGAGATGGCAGTCTAGGCTCTATACTCAGCATGTGCTGGAGTGGGTGGGAATGGGGCTGCTGCTTACCTGTGGTATTTGGCTTCAGTTTAGTGATTATTGTCTAAAGATTTTTATGTATTAATAAACTGTCCCTTTCTTGTCCTTTGGCTTTTTCTTTGACATTTGGTATCTCTGGATTATTGGCTTCTTCAGCTCCAAGTCTGTGATATATGGGGCAAAAAGAAAACCCAGGGAACTCACCACCATGTATTGCCTGGGTTCCAAGATCTCTAGCTGGTATGCTGCCTTCTTTCCACCTTTCAGAGTCTTCTTATGGATATTTTACATATAATGGCCAGGGGTTTTTTAGTTGTACTTAGTAGAAAGAATAAGATAAAACATATATAATCCATCTCCCCAGAAGGGGAAGTCTTTAGATTTCTTTTTATTTAGAGTCAGTTTGATTTCTGTCATTTTTAACCAAAGATACATATGGCTTGTTTCTATTAGTCACATTTGAAGAAAGCTGAGAGTAAATATTATAATGCTACTCACTGAAACTGATAAAATGAAAGGGGTGAGGTCATATGGAACAAGTGTAGCAGGTTGGAATTTCCACCATGACCAGAGGTGGTAAGGAGGGTTCAAGCCATCTGCCTGGTGTCCAGCAGCACTAGCAGACTGATCCCTCACCATATGGAAGCCATGTTCTCAGAGAAGGCAAGTGGATTGCTACAGAAAATCCATGTTGCAAAAGGAAGTAAACCTATTGAAAGAAGATTCAACACAGCTAGCCTTGAGGACTCCTAAAAGCAGACAAGCAATTGAAAATTTTCTAGAGGAGCCACAGATAATTTGTTATAACTGCTGGCATGAAAATGTCCTACTGACTTCATCTTTGAGTACTTGTTAGTGGAGAGTACCAGTTGTCTAGTAGGTTTTATTTCCCCTATTGGTTTAAGCTTAAGTGCAGCAGAGGGCACTTGCTATCTCAAGGTATGGTTATTTTGTTACCTGTGAGATGGCACCAGGTCATACCTGAGCTCAGTGCTACAGGCTCGGAAGTTCTAGTGTCCATTCTCTGATCTAAGGATGCAATTTTGACCACCCTAGGAGGATAAAATCACAGAATATCAAAGCTCACATCTTAAAAAATATTAACAAATAAACTTATGAACTTTTTAAGTTCAATCCCACTTCCTAGTAAATGACTTAAAATAATTTCATTTATTAATTATATGTCTTTTCTAAATGTTGTTAGTCTGAGAGTTAATCTGCAGAGAACCAATTGTTGAATACTCTGTAGTTCTTTTTACCTCTTCTATCCCTGTTAACTGCATGGTGTACAGCCAAAATTATTGCAATATCATATGCCCTTGTTTTATGATAAGCCTTAATCCAATTTCCTCAACAATACCATCTAAAGATGTTATTCCAACTTTTTGAAAATGTCTAATGAAAGTGACTCGCGGCTTATTGAGACACCATGTTCTATCCTTGATTCATTCCTAATTGTTGGAAAATTCTTTCTTGTCAAACTAAATTCTATGTGTATATGTTTTCCACTTGGTTTGCCCACTAGGGCGTTTCAGAGCAAGGCAAACCCATTCTTCACATGAAAGTTCTTCAAACAGTTAAGATAGAGATCAAATTCGATCGCACTCTTTTCTGTTCCTAAGTCATCTATTTTACAGCCCAAACAAAACAAAACAAAATAAAAACAACAGCAAACAAATCCTCTGGTTCTTTCTACTATTCCTCTTATGAGGTGATTTCAACTGATTCTAACCTAGAACCACCTCCATTTCCCAGTGACCTCTTTCACTCACCTGCATGGACCATGTCTGGACACTGTATTAATATTAATTTGACCCAAGATCACATTACCCCTCTGTGACATTCATACAGTAACATTCATTTAAGGGCTACTTATTGATCAACTACTTTCCCGAGAATAGAGAGATGTACGAAATGAAAGTCAAGACCTCAAACCAGGTGCAGTGTTGTACCGATCTCATAAGACATTTATAAATCTACAACATATTAGGAAGAAAATGGTAAATGCCAGGATAACTAGAGATTGTGTCTTATGAGAGAACAGATCACAGACATATTGCATCTGACCAGGAGGACATGAAAAGTTATATAATGTGAGAGGCATTTAAAATCAATTTTTGATGAGCAGATAGGACTTGGACTTACAGAAGTAATATAGAGGGTGGTAAAATTGATATTTAATGTTCACTCAACCACCCAAGAGTTGAAGCTAGGCTTGGGTCCCTATTAATATATTTGCAAAATTGGTTCTGTTATTTCTTTTTACTTTTAACCAAATTTAAAGTATTATATTAATCTCTATTAAGCTTTAATCATTAAATGACTCTAGATACTTGAGATGTTTGCTATCCTTATCCTGCTATCCATAGTGTTCATTACCCACCCAGCTTCTCATCACCCAGTAACTTGATACATTTTCCTTCCACTCCTTCCTCCAAATCTTTAAGGAAATGGGGGGCCAGGACCAAGCTCAGAGCAGGCATGAGCTCTCTTTGGAAATTGCCGTCTAAGGTGAACTTCGTCTCATTCATCACTCTTTGGCTCCCACATTCTTCAACTCACATCTCACCACCCTTCCATAAGGATAACAGAAGACCTCTTGTCAGATGCCTTGTTGTAATTCGAATCTATTTACCAGCTGGCAACACTGACAAAAAATGAAATTAGGCTAGTCTGTACAACGTGTTATTAGTAAATCCATGGTGACTTTGAGGATCACTGTTTCCTTTTCAAATGTTTAGAAATTATTCCTAAACTCTTGTTTAAATTCTACAGCAGGGTTTCCAGTCTATAATTGGTAGAATTCTTTCCCAGCAAGGACACTGGAAATTCACTTCCCACATTCCATATGCATCCATTTTCTGGCCTTCCTCGCTCTACTTGTTTCCACAATTACCCACCACGGATCAGTGATCCTAGTCACCCATTCATTCAACAAATATATGAAAGTTTTGTCCATGTGGGTATATGATTTCTTTTGGCAGAGAGGCTTAAACTCTTATCAAGTAGAATTTTCTCTTATGATTTCCTTGTGCTTGGATTTCCTCTTAATATTTGTTTTATTGTTTCTGTCCAAAATGATTTGGTTTGATGGGAAAGATTGAATAAACATAGGAATTAGTGAGTTTTATTTTCTGTTTACCAATCATCAGCATTTCCCACTGACCTCTGGGAGATCTATCTTTTTAGTTCTCTCTGATTCTTTGAGGACATCTCCATAATAATATATGTATGTAAGAACAGGGCTTTGAAGTGTGAACCTGAGCTACATAACTGCTGACCTTGAGCAGGAGACCTGGCTTCTCTAAGTCTCCTTCTTCTGCTCTGAAAAGTGGGGATAATGACACAAACCCATGAGGACATTATGGAATTGAAAGAAATACAATCTGACTCTGGTAGACACATAGAAAGTGGTAATTCATAAACCATTTTTTAATTCATGTACTTGTTTAAGATCTCTAACATTTTTCCTAAGTTTTTGTTCCCTTGGTGTTTACACCATCTTTAAAACAATGATATGTCTTGTCATTCTTTTATATTTATTCTTCCTCATATCTTATCAATCTATTGATGAGTGTGCTCTTTTTATATCTGAGCTAAATTTAGATCAGTTATAAAACATGGATAAACAACACAGTGTTTAGTAAAAAATAAAAGTCAGACAAAATACACGTTACAGGACTTCATTTATATAAAGTTCAAAAGCAAATTAAATGAAGTGTTTAAAAGTGTGCTAATGTTTTAGAATGACTCAAAGGAATAGGATGGGAGATCCACACCACTCAGAAGGGAGGGTCCTTCAGCAGAGGGAGTCAAGATGGGAGGGCACAGGGATTTTGGTGCCGCTAGACCCGGGTGGTGAACATGATGTGATCACATTGAAATAACTCACTACACCATGCGTTCGTGTCCTATCTATGTATGTTTTCGTGTCTTGTATTTCACAATAAGGGTTTTTTAAGGCTATTTAAAGCTAATTTAAATTTTTAAAGGTTATTTAAAGCTAATTTTATGCAATATAAAATGTGTGAGGATAGGAACAATGAGTATAATTTTATTACAAGCTTAGAAAACTCTCATTAAGTTTGACTAAACATTACTGTGACTTTGAATTATGAAGGGCCAAACAAATGGTAAGGATCCTTGCCCAGCCCTGCAGTAACCTTTATTATCAGAGTTGGGGCTTACCTTGCTACCTCAGTCTGCAAGCTCACAATTTCTGTCAGGTTTCACGCATGGGTGTGACCAGTGTCAGATATAAGGCATATTCCTGGGAGGCTCTGCAGTGGTGAGTCTGGAAAACTCTTGAACCTCATCACTGTCCTGCGTCCCTTCTCCACTCCGCTCCCAAACATTTCTCTTCTTTCCACTCACACACAAAGCAGCCTTTTGGTCAAATAAAGCAGTATTGTTTCTGACACAATTTTGGACAAGAGAAATAATCCAGTCACCTCATTAAGCTCATGACATTTCTTTTCCACTCATCTTTCAAACTTAATCTCACAGATGAATAAAGTCCTATGGAGCCCAACATATGTTGGAATAATGAAGGAAATTAGTATGTACATTTTCAAATACCTCATCATAAAGAATATACAGTACTTAAACAAACAAATTTTCCTTACCATCTACTTTGTATTTATGTGATCAAAACTTAGAGAAATAAATTTCCAATCCCAATAGGATGGCATAGACCCATTTCCCTCTGTACTCTGACTAAACACAACTATAAACCTTGGAAATTACCAAAGGAAAACAGTGAAAGTTAGTAAGGGAAAGGTGAACAGGTTTGGGAACTTGAGACTTAATGAAAAGCTCCCCAGCAAGATGTCCACAGTCCCTTCCCCCAGAGCAGAAGAAGGTAGCACAGGCCCAGGCTTCTCAACCCTCACCTTACAACAGAGGATGGCACTGGCAGGCCCATTCCTCCAACACATCAGGCAGCACCACCACATCCAGAGGAGGCAGCTTTCTATTGTAGACCTGAGACTCCCTCTACTCAGAGATACCGGAGTCGGGGACCCACCGGTACTCTGCCACAACCTCATCTAGCCCCTACAGGCAAGGGGATCCCATCGCAGCAAGCACCAGGCCAGGGAAGCCTCTTTACACCAGCAAGCCTGAGACTCCTCTCCCCAGGGGAGACCTGGAACAGCGGGCATAATCAGCGGGAGGACGACCACAACAAGCCAGCCTATTTGTCCCACAGCCTGAGACTAACCACCCCAAGAGACACTCCATGGATGCATACAAATATGCTAAACTGATTTTTTTAAATAGACATTTTTTAGAGCAATTTTAGGTTCACAGAAAAATTGAGAAGATTTCTCATACATCTTCTGCCCCCGCACGTGCACAGCCTTCTCCATTATCAACATCCTGCACCATAGTGGTACATTTGTTACAACTGATGAAACTACATTGATACATCATTATCACTGAAAGTCTATAGTTTACATTTGGGTTCACTCTTGGTGTTGAACGTTCTATGGGTTTGGACAAACATCTAATGACATGTATCCACCGTTGTAGTATCATACAGTATAGTTTCACTTCCCTAAAAATTCTCTGTGCTCCACCTATTCATCCTTCTCTCCCTCTAACCCCTGGTAATCACTATTCTTTTTATTGTCTACATATTTTTGCCTTTTCCAGAATGTCATATAGTTGGAATGTTACAGTATGTAACCTTTTCAGATTGGCTTCTTTCACTTAGTGATATGAATTTAAGGTTCCTTTGTGTCTTTTCATGGCTTGATAGCTTTTTTATTTTTAGTGCTGAATAATATTCCATTGCTTGGATGTACCACAGTTTATTTATTCATTCATCTACTGAAAGATATCTTGTTTGCTTACAAATTTTGGCAATTATGAATAAAGCTGCAATAAACATCTACGTGCAGGTTTTTGTGTGAACATAAGTTTTCAACTCCTTTGGGTAAATACCAAGGAGGATGATAGCTGGATTGTGTAGTAAAACTATGTTTAATTTTCTAAGAAACCTCCAAACTTTCTTCCAAAGTGGCTGTACCATTTTGCATTCCCACCAGCAATGAATGGGAGTTTCTCTTGCTTCACATCCTTGTCAGCATTTGATGTTGTCAGGGTTTTGGATTTTCACCATTCTAATAGGTGTGTAGTGGTATGTCATTGTTTTAATTTGCAATTCCCTTATAACATACGATGTTGAACATCTTTTCGTGTTACTTTCCACCTGTATATACTCTCATTCTCTTAAGAAATATTTTCATTCTCTTGACAGTGTCCTTCATGGACCTAAAGTTTTTAATTTTAATGATGTGCAACTTATCAATCATTTCTTTCATGGATTGTACCTTTGGTATAGTTATCTAAAAAGTCATCACCAAATCCAAGGTGACCTAGATTTTCTCCTATGTTATCTTCTAAGTCTTAGAGTTTTGCAGTTTACATGTAGGTCTATGATCAATTTTAATTTTTGTGACAGTTGGAAAGTCCATGTCTAGATTCATTTTTGTGCATGTTGATGTCCAGTTGTTTCAACACCATTTATTGAAAAAATTATCTTTTTTCCATTATATTGCCTTTGGTCCTTTGTCAGATATTAATTGACTGTGTGGATCTATTTTGGGACTTTCTATTTGCTTCCATTGATCTATTTGTCTATTCTTTCACCCATACAAACTGTTCTGATTGCTGTAGCAGTATAATAAGTCTGGAAATGGGATAGTGTCCATCTTCAGACTTCATTCTTCTTCAATAATGAGTTGGATATTCTGGGTCTTTTCTTTCTCCATATAAACTTTAGAATCAGCTTGTCAATATCCACAAAATAACTTAGTGGGATTGTGATTGGGATTGCATTGGATTTATATACCAAATTGAAAAGAACTGACATATTGACAATATTGTCACAATATGACAACATTTTATTCATGAGCATGGAGTATTTCTCCATTTATTTAAGTTTTCTTTGATTTCTTCAGAGTTTTGTAGTTTTACTCACATGGATCTCATACATATTTTGTTAGACTTATACCTAAGTATTTATTTTTTTTAGGAACCAGTATAAATGATATTATGTTTTTAATTTCAAATTCCAATTGTTCATTGCTGGTATATAGGAAAGTGAATTATATTTGTATGTTAACCTTGTATTCTGCAACCTTCAGATAATCACTTAGTTTCAGGAGGCTTTTTTTTTTTTTGGTAGATTATTTCAGATTTTCTACATAAACAATCATGTCATCTCTGAACTTAGTTTTATATTTTCCTCCAAATCTGTTTACCTTTTATTTTCTTTTGTTGTTTTATTGTATTAGCTAGTAATTCCAATACAATGTTGAGAATGAGTAGTGTCTGATAAATACAATCTCAACCAGATGATCAAGGTCAATGTAAACAATTATAAATCATGTTGACAGTATGTACCCTTGCTATAATGTGACGAAATGACACTTTACTTTTGATCTTCCTCTCCAAACCCATAACATCAGTCCAATCATGAAAAAAACATTAGTCAAATGCCAATAGAGCAGCATCATACAAAACTATTTGACCAATACTTCTCAAAACTTTCAAAGTCATCAAAAACAAGGGAAGTCTGAGAAACTGTCACAGCCAAGTTGAGTCTAAGAAGATATGACCACTAAATGTAATGTGGTATCTTAGATGGGGTCCTGAACCAGAAAATGGACATTAGGTAAAAACTCAGGAATTCTGAATATATTATGGACTTTGTTTAATAATAATTTATCAATATTGGTTCATTAATTCATGACAAAGGAACAAAACTAACATAAGATGCTAGTAATAGAGGAAACTGTATGTGGGAAGTGAGGGAAGTGTCTGGGAACTCTTTGCTTAATTTTTTTGTAAATCTAAAACTGTTCTAAAAAATAAAGTCTATTAATAAAAAAGAGGGGCAAGAGGAGGGATCTTGTAGTAATGGAATTGCTCAGTATCTTGACAGTGTGGTAGATACACAAAGCTACAGAGGAGATAAAACTTTGTAAACCTAAATACACACACACATACACACAAATGAGTAGAAGTAAAACTGGAGAACTGTGAATAAGAATGGTGGACTGTATCAATGTCATTATCCTGGTTGTGATATTGCAAAACTATAATTTGCAAAACATTACGATAGAGGGAATGGGTAAAAGATAAACTACTTGTGAATTTACAATCATCTCAAAAAAATTTTCAATTAAAAATTAAACAATACTTAAAAGCATGTCTTCAGGAAGATCAAAGAAGGAAAAGCTTTGACCAATTTCATGCCTCTGAACTCAGTCTTTACGTAAGCCAAGGAATATTCAAAATAGAAGGATGGGGCAAGTTCTAAGAGAAGGAAACAAAAACAATAATCATAAGAAAAAAGAAGAAGAAGAAAGAGAGGAAGAAGGACAAGGAGAGATAGAAGGAGAAATACTAGTGCTCCCATTGGAAACCAGACGCCAACATATTTTAGAAATATCATCTTTGGAAGTTTGCAAGCAGCTTCTGTTTTCTAGGACAGAGGCCCATATTTACCTGGGGAGCAAACAGCTTCATTATCTTTAGTAATTGCATTAACATTTTTTATTATGCTGATGCAAGCCATTTCATCTAAGCACATGACACAATGACTAGAAGACAGAAGATGCGAAACAAATAATGTTTTAATAAAAGCAACTAGAGAAATGACCAGGAAGTTTTTGAACTCACATCTCAAGAATTATTCAGTACCGTTGACAGTGAACACTCTCAAGGATAAGGGTAGAGCATTAAACCCCTTGTGTGACACAGGCATGGGCTTCCTTCATAAGCAAAATCAAGTTTCCTGTGATAGTGACATGGACAAGGAGTAACAAGCTCACCAGCCCTGCCTAACTGAGGCAGTCTCCCCTTATGACCCTTCCAGGTACAGCTAGCAGCATAAAGATAGTCCTATATCAAGGGTGAACATGGCAGCCATAAATGGAGAAACTGCAGGTCCACGTTATAAGGAAAATAGAAAGAAAGACTAGTGCTCCTATAGTGGACTTTAGTTTCCAGATGTCAAAGATCCTCTCAGGCTTTCTCTACCAGAAAACCTCAACGCAGTACCGCATAGACAATGATTTATGCCACACAAAAGTTTGGATCAATAACTTAGAAAAGTGAGCCTTCCCTGGAGGCTCTGGACTTTTGTAGCACTTTGCTTCAATGTCTAGGCTTTCTTCTGCACCTGCATCCATACTGAATCAGCATCTGCTCCCATCACATGATCCTGATACAGATGCGTCAGGTTGAGCAGATCATATCTCCTCATCTGGCTTGGCATTTGTCTGTCATGCTGTGGCCGTAACGTGATACCTAGTTGACAAAACGCAGCCCTCACATATGTCAGGTGGCCCTTTGTTTCACCAGGGTGCCCCTGCTGTTTAGGGTCCTCCAAATTTCATGGAGTCAGGCCTCTATCTCTTTGGCCCTTTCGAGACAAATGGCAGATCAGAGATCACAGCAGGTGCCATTCAGCTCAACATTTGTGCCTCCCCATACAAATGCACCTCTGCCTGCAGCATTTCAAAATCAATCAAGGAGGCTTAGTATTCGTGCACATACCCGTGAGTATGTGTGTGTATGTGTGTTCACACCCTGTGACTTGTAGTGTGTGAGTGTGTGCTTAGCTTTGATGTTTTCTTTTTTATCTTGAGCTTTATCCTGAGAGTTCTTGATGACCTGATTAAGGTTGCAATTAATAGCCAGGCTGAAAGGCTCCAATGAAAGACTTTGCAAGAAGCCACAGATGCAAAAAGTGGCTGCTCTGATGTCTGGTCCTAGGAAGTAGGAGAGATACAACAAGGATTCCATAGTCCAAAAGTTAATCACACAATCTTCCTTCTCCCTCTGTAAAGAATTATAAACAGTGCTCAGGCCTCCTAGGACAAGAAGATACGAAAAATGTCTCATTTAAATTTTCTGAAAACTCCATTAAGAGCACATCTCAACGTGTATATTTACTTCCAAAGGATATTATTACATTTTTTTTAAAAAAACACCATTATCATTATTATTTTCTGATGAGTTGGATATATCTGAGTGATGGATCTGTTTTTAAGGCCAATAGACAAATATAGCTTTAGGATAAGTTGGCTTCACCCTCCCAGTGTGAAGATCTTTCTTCATCAACCCTCTTCTGTGTGAGAAACACCTCAATCAGCCATGAAACCCTCATGAATTAATTCTTTACATTCTAAATGTCCTCACATTTACTTAACCCACTCCTGATGCATAACAGTATATGCTAAACTCCAGTTTGATTAAAAACTATCAATCCAAGGCTCTTTATAAGCAAATTGCAAGATCCAAATTTTTTCATAGAATGATGACAGAAATTTATTGCTGAGATTGCTTTCATTTTTCAGTCATGTTTGAGTCTTAATGGACGGTTCCCAGAATTTTAGTCATTCCTTAAGAACAAGTGTGCTGACTGGAACAGGGATGGTGTTAGAGCATCTCTGCCAAGTTGCTCAACTCCCTTCATGCCTTCCATATGTTTTCACCTGTGAAAGTTCCCCTCACATTCTTTGCGAGGCCCCAGTGTGTGAGAGCTGGTGAGGTGAGAGGGGCACAGGCATGTATATGGGACACTCCCTGGAAGGGGCAGGACTGCAAAGATCACAGAATGAACCTCTGAGGAATGAATGAGATGAAGAGATCTTTGCATTGGTCAGGAGTGTGAACAAGATAATCTCCCAGTACCTCCCAACTCTAAGATTCTGTTATTCTAAAACTAAAGTAAACGCTGGATTAGTGAAGTGGCATCCCTGGGCCATGCATGAGGTCCCTAAACAGGCTTTCTCCAATGCTAGTGCACTGAATATCATCTGGATGATGGCTGCACCTTCTTCATTTTCCACAAAGCAGTGCAAGACAATTGTGTATGGACTCACATCTGTGTCCTTTTATTTCCCTGGTGCCAAGCCCTCCACCTCCAGCTGGGAAGAAGATGTTTTGAAGCCACACATGACCCTCTCTCTCAGCACCCTAAGGTCCATTTTGCCTCTGAGCTGCTTGTTCAACAACTAAAATCTGGTCTTTTCTGGGGGTCAGTCTGTGGGAGTATTTCAGACTTGACCAACACCTTGATGCTCATTTACTGAGTTATTTTAATGTTCCAGGCACTGTGCTCAGTGCAGTTGAGAAGGTGAATACACCAGGGCCCACCCTCAAATAATTGTGGTTAAAAGATATTTTAATCATGGCAAAACCAGGTGTCATGTGAGAATAAAATAAATGTGAGATTTATAATGACTTAAGTGACTGGAGACAATTTTGTGAAACAGATGATCTTTGAAAAATGGTTAAGATTTCAATAATTGGAAAAGGAGAAGGGGAATGGAAATAACCAGAAAGAAAGTCATAGGCTAAAAGGACAAAGTGAGCAAAGGAAAAGAGGCACAGAATTGCAGGCTGCATCCTGGACACAGCAAAGAGAAGGTTGGAGCCCAGGTATGCAGTGGGAAAAGGGGTGCATCAAGCTATAGTTCATAAAAGTAGAGTGAAGGCAGATCATGGACACCTTGGCCACCAATCTAATGAGTCAAGACTTGGTTGTTTGGAATGGAAAGTCTTTTGAAGAAGTCTGAGCAAGAGAGGGATCTGCTTAAGCTAATTCTGGACACTATGTGGAAACCAGATTTGGCAGAGCACATGGGTGGACTGGAGTCACTGAAATCCACTGGGCTTTTCCACCTCAACTTCAGTTCACATGCTCCCTTGCTCCTCCACTGGCTGCAGCCCTCCCCTCTCTAGTGCACATAACCCTTTCTGAAGTAGGAATATTAATCCTTTTTGAAGTTACTTGCTTAAATTGAAGAGTCTTAAAAACTGAAAAATCCTCAAGACCCAAAAGAATCTCACCCCAGTAGGAGGAAAGACGGATACTGGCTTCGAAGACCATGTTCTCTGTCGACTCTGTGCTCCCTCCAGAAAGGGGCCAGTGGGAAACTGTACAGGAGCGCTGCCTGTCTCTAGGCACAACTGGAAGTGACTGTGAGGAGAAAGCACGGGGAATGAGAACAGGAAAATGCTTCCTTTTCAGCATTGACTCCTCCCCAGGGAAACCCCAGAGCACTTGAACTGGCCTGAAAACAAGGTACATGCACCAGGTTTTAAATCCAGTGATTAGTCATAGCCTTTTCTCAGGCTTGAGGTTTCAGCTTTTCTGCTCCCAACAAGGCTCAGTTCCGGAAGGCCTGCTGCAGGAGCTGAGCCACAGAGGCCCCACTCCATCTGGGAGCTCCGTGGGCCTCTGCACACAGTGCAGGATAAGTAAGGACTGCCTTCCTTCACCTCCTCACACCCACCCTCGGTCTCCTTCCTTCCCAGAGAACAAGAATCACACAAAGAACTCTGTGTTCCAGGGTCCGTTGCTCACATTCTTGTCTTTAATTGTGTTGTATAAATAGTAATTTAATTTTTGACCAGTGTCTAGAGGTTAAAAAATGGAAGAAAGAGAGAGAACAAAAGAAAGGAAGCTGCAAACAACAACAACAAGAACTCAAAGCCTGATTCTGGGTAAGCGTGTTCTTTTCAAAATTGCGAGAAAGTGGAAAAGACTTCGGAAACTCCTGTGGTCAAATCCATTGACCAGGGATTTTAGGAACAACTTACTTTTCTGATGACAGAGCACAAAGCCAAGGACCCAGGGGGTGCGATGACACTAAAATCTTGCCTCTCACAAAAGCTCAGGACACAAGCTTCTGATTTTTTTAAGTCAAGAGCAAAACTCAAACAGAAAAGGAAAGTGAGTCCCCCTGTAGCAAATGGCCTTGCTGGGCCTCTGGTTTTCCATGCCCCGCATCTCCAAGCCCGAGTCTGGAAGGGTGTCAGCTGACCACCCTGCGCCTGGATGGAGTCACCTTACTCAGGGACAGGGCATTCTCCTGAAGACCCCTGCTCACTGAGGCAGACTACATTCTTAGGAGGTTTCTTGCTGAAATGCTCTCAAGGGAGAGAAAACTGTCTGCCTCCCACTCAGGCCACAGAGCCTACAAGCATAAAAGGCTGCAAAAAGGAGGGTGGAGCATGATTCACTCTGAGCTGAAAAGTGACTCAAAAAGGAAATTGCCCGCTGTGCTGGGATGACACAGTTCATCGTAACCTGCTGTGACCAGGCCTGTCTGTCACGCAGCTGCCTACCTTTGCCTTGGAAATCAGTCAAGTGAACACGCCGGGCACACTCCAGGCTTCACTCACCCTCAGTGACTAAGAGACTTTTCCTGGCTGAGCCTCTCTGTTCTGACCACTCCCAGTCTCTGTGCCATGGTGATCACTGAGACTGAAGGAAACAGTTTAGGAATGGAATAGAAGCAATTTATGTATAAAGACCGACTGCTGAAGTGCCGGGAAGGAGAGCAAGAAAGAGGGGAGGAGACTCACATGCACTCAAAATTCTTCGAGCCCGTTTTAACTTATCCATCATAAATGTTTCCTGCTTCGTGCTTACAACTCTCTTCAAATCACATGAAAACAAAGAAAAAAGCTCACTTTTGTTTTCACAATTGTCTCTTTCTTTCTCTCTCTCTCTTTCTTTCCTTCTTGTAAAGAGACTTTTATACCTTAAACCTTGAAACAGATCAGGTATTCCCTGAGCTATTTTAACCCTGAAAAATAAAGATTAGAGTGAAGTACGTGAAATTACTATTTTGGTAAGTCAAAAATGGGCAAATAGCCCTCTTTTATATCATTTCATCTAATGGACTAGATAAAAGAGTGGTCAAAGCTTCTTCAAAAATTGCTATTTTTTTCCAAAACAGTTTCATTGGCATCTCATGAGATATTAACTTAGCTTGTTACCAAGTATCTGCTAACCTCTTTCTTACCTAGTCAGTCCTCACCACTGCTCCCTATCCTGCCTAGAAAGTGTCTGGTGGTCCACACTGCCTTTCTCCCCACCCATGAGATGCCAAGATGATTACAAGGCTATGTACACAGTTGGCATGGACTTCTGGGCAAAGTTTACCCACACCAGGCTCATGGGGTTACCAACAAGTCTGTCAATGTCCCCTGAGGAGCACTGGAATTGGCCCCTATACCTCCTGAGAATGCCCAAAGCCACATCAGACCTACTGGCATGCTTCAGGTAAAAGAGCCCACCTTCCTGCTAAGTCCCAGCTCAGTCAACTCCCATGTTCCCCAAACAGGGCAGAGTGACCCAGCTGCCCTGGGAGATGGCCACCATGCCACTCTCCCAGGTGAAAGTGATGTGGGCTGCTGAATCCCACCCTCTCAAAAGAGTAAAGTGCTATCCCTAAAGGATGCAAAAGAGGGCCTACCACGCCCCCAACACACACACACACCCCTTCTTATACACAGGACAGGACACCAGAACTTTTCTAAAAGTCAGTATTATTGGCTTCTGCTGAGTCCAGTTCTCCTTCCTTCCTTCCTTCCTGCCTTCCTTCCTGCCTTCCTTCTTTCCTGCTATGAAAATTTGTTGAATGTTTACAGTATGCGACGCATTATGCTTTTCCAATAAAAATTAATCATCTCATACTACTCTCGGAAAGCTGAGATTCTACAAAGGGAGAATACACACATATGGGTAACCTAGGAATGCCTGTGCTATGTGAATATGAAGGAGGAACAGTGAACTCTGCCTGGGAAGCTAGGTCCATGAAGGTATGGATGGTGTGTATAGATATTGCTCAACCCACACGTGGTGAATATGTAATGAAGATTTATTAATGAATGAATGAGTGAGTTAATGAGGGAAGTAGTTGATCATCTTCTATGTATTAGGCTCTGTTGTAGGTACTAGGGGTAAAGTAGTGAATAAAACAGACACAAATCTTTGCTTTCAGATTAAGTGGATTTGACAAACCTGCTATTCTGAGTTCTATTTAGAAAACAAAATAGCCTTTAGAGAAATAGCACTTTTTTTTTAAGAGAAAGCATGATAGATAAGGAATTTTGAGCAAAAGGAGTAACTTGGGGCCATGAAAGCACGTGGAATGTACATACCAGTCCAGATAGGAAAACTATAAAATCCGACAGTTTCAAAATCTAATGAAGTCTAAAGAAAAAAAAAAATGGTAACATCCCCTGGCCTCTGCTTTTAACCCTGTTAAAACGGTTATCACCATTTCCAGGCCTTTCCCTAGTCACCAAAATAGAAAGGAGAAAATAAAGGAAATCAGTCTGACATTCGATTTGCCTCCTCTAATGGTGATTCACCTCCAATCCAAACCTCATGAACAGGCTAGAGAATTAGAATGAGTCAGTAAAGGCAGGCAGGAGGAGACTGGGCAAAAATAAGAGAAATAGAGCCCTGTCCTCTAGGAGAGCATCCTTCCTCAGTTCTGTACCTCTTGTCCCTTGGTGTTGGTTTCTCAGGCTTCCCTGAAACTCTTTGCTCTCCCTGATTCCTAATAAAGCAAACACTAAAGATTAATTTAGCAAATTTAGACTTCTAACATCATATTTTTATTTTATTGAGGTAAAATGTACTTACGGTGGAATGCACGGATTATAAGAATAAAAATTGAAGCTTTGATAAATGTATACACCTGAGAAACCACCACTCTAATCAAGACACAAAATGTTGTTGCCCTCGAAAGTTCTCTCAAGCCCCTTCCTAGACACCACCTACCCACGCAGAGGTAACCACTTTTCTGACTTCTAGCACCACATATTAAGTTTTCCTGTTTTTGAACTTCATATAATGGAATCACAAAGTATATAATCTTTAGAGTCTGACTTCTCTCCCTCAGTATGATGTTTTGAGATCCATCTACAATGTTTCATTTGTCTATAGTTCACTTCTTTTTATTTCTAACTAATAGTCCATTGTATAACTATACAAGTGGTTTATCCAGTCTCTTCATAGACGTTCAGTTTCTTCCCATTTTTTTTTTTTTTTTGCTTTAATTCACATAGTCTTTTAAAGTAAAGTAAGTTCAGGTCACTTCAAAAGCCACTGAGAAATACCTATTTGTTCTCTAGAATAAACCTTTAAATAAGTCTATATGTCTTCTCCTACACAAAATGATGTCATGCTGTCCTCTCATCTCAACAGTTCCTATGCTAGGGAGTGTTGGGGATTGGAGAAAATGGATAAAATTCTTCAGAAATATCACTTTCTCCAAGACTCTGGGTTTTCTCCTCAGGTTAGCCCTGATAAGAGCTGGTTTATGAGATGAGACAATGATAAGGCTCACTGCCAGCCTCAGGTAGCATACTTGTACTGGCTTTGAGAGGAGGTCCTGAATTTTAAAAGCAGACAGTATTTTGAACATTTTATATGGTGCTTATCTGATATTGTCTATATCTATTCCATGTATGTTGAATAGCATTGGCATATGGAGGCATATAATTTAGGACTCCAAGAAAGTAGCTTTCTTTCATACAATAAATTATGTTTCCTAACTTGACTTAGGAAATTGAGTGATATTTAAGTTGGTCATATAAATAAAATAGAAAGGAAGACACAGAGCTCAAGCAAGATTTGAGAAAGAAGATGCATAAATTTTCACAAAATATTAATTAAGGAAAAGAAGACTGATCACTGATCTTGTCATGGAGCACCGAGGTCCTACTATGTGCTGTATGCTTTACCTTTGCAACAGGATTGAATCCTCACAATAGCTAAGCAACATAGTGATTAACTTTACTACTTGGTAAGAAATGAAGGGCGTGTTCTAAGTACTGTTTCTAAGGAGTCAGTACTCGAAGGTGATGGAGTCAGGATTCCAGCGGATGCAGTTCTAACTTTGTCTTTCCTCCTCACTGCATTGCTTTTACAAGGAGCTCTCAGGACTAAGCCATAAATACATTACAATTCATAGCAGAACTACATTAATGGCATTTACTGCACAGTAAACAGGGCACTATGCAGAGCTTCTTCAGCTGATGCTTGGTTTCAACTATATAATTCAATGCTTATCAGAGAATGTCAAAGGAGTAGAGTTAACATTGATAATTATGGTGAGATTTTTTTCCTATCTTGATGGTGTTACAGCATGTTGTATCTGAGCCTACATAGAGATTCAGTCTGAGATTGTCATTTATGGGATGATTTACAGAAATGGTGTGAATGATGGGTAGGCTTTCTGGAGGTTTGCTTACAGGCACTGACATCAATATGGGATTTTTTTGTCATAGTCGAAGGAAGCATTTTTACTATTATTATTTTGTCCTAATAATGGATAAATAAAAGAGGATGAGGACAACTGTGGGATTGGGTTGACATCTAACCACTGAAGAAGTAGTTTGCAAGGAGACTTCATTCCTGGGCTCAAGTAGGCACAGGCTGTGTGTACAATGGTGAGAGGAAGCCCTGCATGAGCAGTTGCAGCTTCAAGATCTTCAGGTAGCACTGTACTTGGCACCAGCCTTGCCTTTTCACCATAGTCCTAGAGATAGCAAAAGGTTGAGGTGCCCTCCTGCAACCACGGTGAGAAGGCATGTCAGTCAATGAGGACGCAGCAGACATGGGTAGGCACAGGGCTGTCTGTGGAGACTGGAGGCTTTAGGAACCACACAAGGCAGTTTTTACAGCTGAGGCAGCTCTATAAGGGGCCTGAAGAGGTAAGAGTCAAGGGCCACTGTAAGTTGACCATAAATGTTACAGTGATCTTATTTATTCATTCACTTTTAAAAATATGTTTAGCACAATCTATGTACCTTAGCACTGTGCTAAGTGCTAGAGATACAGCAATCAGCAAAACACCCCTGCCTTCATGGAACTTACTCTAGTAAAATGGCATTATTCAAATAACATAAAAATCAGTATAGCATCACAAAATATGGTCTGTGCTATGAAAGAAAAGCAAAGTGTCCCATGAAAGCATCATAGGAGCTCTTGACCACAGCTAGGTGATTGGGGAGAGGAAGATGCTGGAGGAATTTAAAAGGTGGTATATTGAGTAGAGAGTGTGAGGATGCAAGTATCAAAGATGACTGCTAGGTTTCAGAAGTGCACTGTGGATGAATCGTGTGCTGCACACTAAGATGCAGTGGCCTTGCAACAGCCCGTCATGGAGTTTGTGAATGGAATGAAGCAGAGCAATGTGGCCATTCCTTCATTCATTCATTCGGGAAATATTTAATTCATGCTCAAAGACACTAAGCACTTTGCCAGATATGACTCCAATGTCAAACCTTTTAATTCACATTTTAGATTCCTTTTACACAAAATCTTTAGATTCCAATAAAAGTATCATATTTTTAATCATTACCCTAGGAAGCCAGTTGAATTACTTCTTTCTAATTTTTTGTCATATTCAGTCAAATCTTAGTGAAAGTACTCTAAAATGAATGCACAGAAATAGTTTATTAAGTAATAGATGAGTTCTTTTTTCTATTTGTTTTTCAGCTTTCTTTTGTTAAAAGTGTTTTTTGCTTTGTTTTGTTTTAATATAAAAAAAGAAGCTGTTCAATAAATGCATAACTTAGAGAGTGTTGGGCATATTTCTTGAGTAATAGTCTCTTATTTTTTATCCCATGAGATACTGTGAAATTCCAGACCCTTGAAAATCACTTTAATAAATACAATGTTTTTTCTTTACGCAAATATACCCTTTAAAAGTTTATTCTAGTATAAAAGCCTTCCTACATTATCAAATAAACACCATAGAATAATTTCAGTTGAGAACAGAAATGCTCATCCCCACAGATGATTATATTTATTCACTCAATAAATACTTCTTAAGTGGTCTCCATATTGTGAGCCAGACAGTCTTTGATAATTTAGCTAAATGACTTTCTTTCACTGTCTTCAATTTACAAATGTGATTAGTAAGCTTTTCTTCTTTGAAATTATATGTATGCATATGTTAACTATATATGCATATATACATATATAACTATATAGTTTTAGATGCATTCGTTGTAGGTAGTATAATAATTATACTGTGTTGAATTTTCAATGAAAGTTTATATAAGAGATGCAAGAGCTTTAATAAGAAAAAGAATATATTATCTATTTGGCATATTGTATAATAAATTACCTCACAAAACTTTTACACATGCTTCCCTTGAATTAAATCCACAAAGCTAAAAGAGAAGAAAAACCACTGGGGAAAAAAGCAAAATAAATGTTTGATCACACTTTTCTCTCAGCCCATGTTCAGTGGTTCTGTGGATGTCAAATGGTAGCAGGCCTAAAAGTCAGCTCAGAGTTCCATTTGTACTGTGGGTGCTGACAGATTCCAGGGGATGGTCTTGGTCCCTCGGTCATCGTCATGGCTTCATCATGTTTGTGTCCTTTTTTGGCTTCAGCCAAGTGTCCAGTCTAACAAGGTCCAAGAAGCGATAGTCAATGTAATTAGGCATAAGCAGCAAGTTTGTTAGGATCCCTGTACCTACTTTACATAAAGCTTGTTAAATCTTCCTCAGTACTTGCTGGAACCATGCAAAAGTAATGAAAAATAATATAGAACAAATTTAATAGAGCAAACACATTGATAGATGACAGGTAGATAGACAAAGTGACCATCACATTGGATGAATCAAGTTTTCATGGTGGTTTCCACCATATCACTGGAGCCCAAGATCTATGTTGAGTAAATCCTTGATTGATGTTCTCCAAAATGAAGTCCTTTACATGAGCTCCCTTCTATAGCTATTGAATCAATTTTCTTGTCTAGAAAAGTTATGAGGAACTTTGAAGAAAGTCTGCCTTAGTGACTGAAAGAAATGATTCTCTTCAACAAGGTATAAAGAGCTTTGAGAGACTCTCCATGGAGCTATTTTTACTGACGACTCTCACTTAAATGTTTAGCCCCAAGTTTCCTAGTCTACTTTATTCCGGCGTGCAGATTTTCAGGTTTTCTCTCTAGAGGAAAAAGGGAAGATATTCTAGTGGATAAGGGCTCTGTTTGGAGTAAAGAACATAACACAGTGATAGTAAATGAGAAAAGTTACATGCGTGCTTTTTTTCTGAGAGTATTCATTCAAAAGTATGAATGGGTTTTTTTCCTAAGAGTATGCATTTGAGAAATACTGGAAATATCAGAGAAATAATAAAGTAAGACTGCAAAAGTCTCATAAAATTTGAATTAGGGTGAAAATTACAATGTATTACATTTGAAAGTGAGTTACAATGCATTACAGGGCTACAGAGCTGGAGGACACAATACAGATGATGTAGAAAAGTGCAAACATCTTTGCTTGGGTCACTCTGAAGTCACCTTTGGAAGGAAAAAAAAGCCCCCGGAAATGAGATAACACTGAGGAAGGAATATGATGCATATGTTTTCTTACACCACCAGAAAACCTATGAGTGGTTGAGCTTCCATGAAGTTAGTGGATTGTTGTTAATAATTTTAAAGAAAAAAATTTGTCTTAATTGCTCAAGTGGTAAAAAGGCCAGAATGAAATCTTTCAGTTCCATTCATTTAGTGTCTGTTAATTCTACTGGGTCTTAATCTAAAAGTCACAATTTGGCAGCATCGTTCTGTGACAAGGAGAGAATATCTGCCTCTTTTCTAATCTCCAACAAGAAGAAAACTCATTTCATAGTATCTGCAAGTGAGAATAATTCATACAAACCTGCCTCTTGAAATACAGGATAACGTACCGGCAATACTATACTCACACATGGAGTTGTTGGCCCATTGGCCAAGAATCTAAATTTAGATTGACTGTTAACTATTAGACTCAGAATACACAGTTCATATCTTTAATCCAGGGCTCATGGTCTTTGTCTATGTTACAGTTATAACATTGGACAGTCTCATCAAAGGAGTATGCCGTTTTACTTAGGACAATCCAAATCCACTGCTTTCTCTTCTGCACAATTTCCTCTGACTTTTACATTTTCAGCTGCATATTTCCAAAGAGGATGTTGCTGTAAAACTAGCAGAGCAATTACGAAGCAGGATGATGGTCAACAGTAACAGTGACTTAGAAGAGTCGTGGCATGAAAAGCAACGCGGGGTCTATGCAGGTTTAAGATACAAACAGCTGCCAAGACATTGAGTTGTTGAAGACTTCCGAGTCCTAAATATGTCATCTATATCCTTGAAAAAAGTAAAGACTTCATTAATTTCTCTTGCATCATCCTAAAGACCAATTGACTCTTATTAAGGCAGAAAACATGGTGTTTCAGAGATTATCTGACCCTTTTGGCCAAAGAATAGTCTTTTTAGAAGCAGAAGTTTGTCAAATGAAAATTTGGAGTTGAATGCATAAGTCAACATGTAATACTGTGTACAATTTCACTCCAGATACTGATGTGCTAGGAAAATATTACTATGATCATATCATTGTGGAAGAAACATCTACGGACAGTGAAATGAGAAATCACGAATATGAAATAAATTTGCTTCCCCACTGTAAAAGAACTCGATAGGCAAACCTTTAACTGTACATTTCCTATTTAGCTAATGCTTTAACCCTCATGTTGGCAAATCCTTTAGATTCCACAGTCTCCATGGAGCAGTGCTGCATTCTATTCATGCCATACGTTCTCTTCCTGTTTGGCTTTTGAAGGACAAACATCATGGCTTAGGAAGGGCTTTAGTTCAATGCAGTTCACAAACGGAAACATTTACTGAGTTCCTGCTATATCTCAAGAAATTTACCTGGCAGCTGGTGGGGGTGGGGGAGGGAGCAAGGGGGCGCCTCTGAGCCTCTGAGGAAGTGAATAGACTTGGACATAAAGCACAAGACCCTGAGAATTGTCACCACAAGATCTAGAGAAACATCACAAAGTTGTCACATTTATCTTCAGAGCCATCTCACTGGATTCACTGGCCTCTTTGTTCATGCCTCAGAAAGGGGGCAGCTCCTTCCACACTCAGGCAGTTGGAGCCTAGCCCTTAGGGTCGCCAGCACCTGGAGCTGTCCCCTCCCAAACAGCCCAGACTTTTCAGCTCCCATCTTTCTTCATCAGTCCTTGAAAATCAAAACTCTATACTATCCACCACCTTACTGGATCTAATCCCAGCAAGAAAGCATGCTATCTGATTATTCCAAATGGGTATTTTAATTTTAAGAAAAGAGACCAATAGACCAAATGACTCATAACTCTGCCTGCTCAGATGGTCAGGGTGATGCTCCTTGCATCCTTTATGTGAGCAGCTTTATGTGGTAGACCACACTCTTTAACGAAGACTTTGGCTGTAGGAGGTATGTCCACAGGGCAATGAGACCACCAGTCTGCTGCCAGGCAGAGCATGGCTTAGGGGAGGCTGTGCCAGCTCAAAGTCTTTAGCACAGGGGCACTGTGGAGAGCTGTGGGCTGGTCATGGATTCCAGGCATTGGAAAGAAAACTTCTGGAGTTTGTGCCAGACACAGAGGTGCCAGTACCGGGTTTAAGGCGTGGCCTTGGAGAGTCTTACTGATTTGGACTGAGCAAGCAACTGTGATGACTACACATTCACAAAGCTCATGGGGTTCATTACAGGAGTGAGGAAATGCAAAGAAGACTCCTTCCTGGTGCAAGAGAAACTGTTCTGGGGATGGTGATGGAGATTGTAGAGAACGTGGCATTCCCACCACTGCACTGACAGAGTCGGGAGCCCCTTCCTGGCTTCTGGTGACAGATGCATACTTATTAGGTACACAAAGTATACCTGAATAAATGAACCAGTTAGTAAAGCTCTGAGTGACATGGGAGAGGATTCCAAAGAAATCTATGACAACTCACCAAATCTTCCAGTCTATAAAACTACCAGCTGGATAAGAAACATAGTTCCTAAAGTTAAGACTTGAGGAGAAGTAAATAGTGGTCACATTTTAGAAAATGGTTCAAAATTCTGGTTAAACTGATTGTATTACACAAAAATAAACACATCAACTCTATGGTTATGCATGATGGCTTTTATTTTATGTTTCCTTCACCAGAGACTGGATTCTGGACCCAACAAATAGACCGTTACAAAATAGTGATCCACGCCCTTTGTAGTTGAATAAGAGGACCAGTTATACATAAATTTCCATTTCGTAGTCCCCCCAAAATTAAAAGTGAATTTTCCAATATTTCTTTGGCTGCAGAGTAGAAAATGTATATCTGAGTGCACAGGCATTTAGACACTGCCAAAGGATTCCATGCCCAGTGGCAATTACTTAGCTGTTACCAAAAGAACATTACATAGTATGTTAAAGATAAACTATGACTATTTCCTCGAGCAATCTCCCATAACTACATTTGCCATCGAGAGGGACTGTGTTGAACAACCTATTAATTAATTAAAATTACATAAATTCATTTATATTAACTGATGGCGTTGTAAATAAACTTTTAAGGTACAAGAGAGTAGATTATGTTTTGAGGTTTTTTTTTTTTAAATAAAAGATGGCAAAATAACTTATCTGCTCTTTCTGCTATTTTCTATACTCTTGTTTCTGAGTCCAGGAGACAAAGGTCAATAGAAAATGAAGTGCAGAAGGTAATAAATGGTGGGAACTTGTTGAATTGGAGAAGAAAGGACATGTGATTAAAGGAATTTAACATAGAGCTTGAAAAAAGAAAGGAGGTGGAGGAAGTGGCAAAGGAACAGAAGTTCCCTCTCAGCGTTGAGGATGGGGGTATGGTTTAGGAAAGGCCTTCTCTGGCAGGGACTCCAACTCTGGTCTAGTCCCTATTGTTTGTTACTTTTCTCTGTCCACAGAGGACAAAACTTTGAAAGAAACAGAAAATACAATAAGGAATACAATTTTTAGAATAATTAAAAGAGATGCCTCATATTTTAAGCCATTCTGTAAAGTGCTGATTTCGTCTATGATATTGATTCTTTGAAGGAGTTTCAATATTGCTCATCTCTCTTTTGATGTTTAAACTTGCGGCTTTTTTTCTTCCAGTTTTATTGAGGTATAATTGACAAATAAAATTATAAGATATTTAAAGTGTACATTACGGTGATTTGATATACACATACTTTGTGAAAGGATTACCCCCGTATAGTTAATTAGCACATCCATCACTTCACATTTTTAGCTTTGCTATTTTTTTTTTTTTTGGTGAGAACATTTAAGTTCTACTCTCTTAGCAAATTTCAATCATACAATACAGTGCCATCAACTGTAGTCACCATAATATCAGTAGATCCTCAGAATTTATTCATCTTAGAGCTGAAAGTTTGTACCCTTTTACCAACCTCTCCCTACTGCCTCCACCCCTCAGCCCCTGGCAATCACATTTCTAAATTATGTTTCTATGATAAACTCAAGTCTTAAAATGGAAAGAAAATAACCCACAAAATGCAAACATCTTAAATGCTTGTTTTAAGACAAAGTACCTATAAGAAGCTGTTATGTTTAAAGACTTTATATTATTAATAAAATAGAAAATTCTGTTTACTAATAAGCCACTCCAAATTCATGCATTTTTTTGAATATCAGCCTTTATTTAATATTCCAAACCCTGTAAATTTGGAATGGGCTGGTAAATGCAACCCACCAACTAAAACTGCATTATAATAATATAAACATTACCTTGCATTCAGAAGTAATAGAGTCAGAATTTGAACCTCCATCTGATTCCCCAGTCCTTGCTTATTCCAATGGAACCCATTGCCTTTCTCAGTTGACATGTTGTAACAAATTGATCTACTCAAGTCTAGTTACAATTTTAACTGCATTTTTTCTCTGGTGGATTTCCCTAAAGAACCTGGTCTGCCCTCAATCTCCTGCCCACCTCAGCTCCCCCACACCACTTGCCCACCATGAAGAACATCCAGGCATTAAGAACTTGTGTCCCTACACTGCTGCTTTCGGTTGTGAAATCCCCCCAGGGGTGTTCTCACCTACTAGTGGTCTATGTAATAACCAGTCTGCATACAACATTCAAAAGTAAATGAAGATTGAATTAAAGGCACTTTCAATGCTTAATGTAAACTTTGCATTTTGCCTATATTATATTCATGAAATTTACTGTAAATTTGAGGCTCAAAATAGTTCCTTTAAAACTAGTAATAAATTACTGGTTAAACATAAGATGTTTAAGAGAAATTGCAAAAGTGGATCTGATGCTATTGATTGGCTTGATATGAAATTAACTGTGTTGCATGAACTGATTCGTTAACCTCTGTGGACAACAGTCACAAGATGTGAAATGGCACAACAGATAGTGACCTTCCAGCCAAGTCAGTGGCAAGAAACGATGGCAAAACATATCCAAAGATGGGAGGAGAAATACCTAAGTCTTCAAAGTAATTTGTAAAACGCAATTTTGCAAAATAGTTCTAGGGTTCCTGCCTGGGGTATTTTGAAGTAAAATATATTGGGGAAACTTTTTTATGTGCAAAGAATTAATGGCTTATATTATTGAAAATGTATGCAAATTCAAACTTCATTAAAATATGTTTGTAGAATTGTTCACAGTAATTTTTTGCATAGTCCTTAAGAAAGAAATGACTCAGTTATAAAGCTTCCACTATGGATATTGTAATGAGTATGATAATGGATCAGACTGCTATATAAATACAGTTAGAGTATTGAATAATCCAAAAAATTAAAATATCTGTTGAGTTAGTTTGAAGTTTAAGTTTATGTCACATCTTTACAGTTCAAAAGAACACAGATATACAGATATCTCCTTTCTGGAATTTTTATACAAATTCAGACACAATAAAACATGAATACAAATTATTTTGCTAAACTTTTGACATGTACAACAGAAGAAATAATTTTAAGAATTTATGCTAATTTTAAAAACATATCAATAAGTTGACAAAAATGTTATATACTCGTGGTATGAAAGCTATGGCAGGAAGAAACACATTAGTTATGGATCCTATAAAAACTTCTGGAAGAAACTGACTTTTCTCTATATAGAAAGATATTTTAAAACACTGTTAAAATGATATCATCTTTTAAACACTACTGAATAATGGCATACATTGTTATAGAATGGTCTTTAAATTTCACACTTTTCATTTTGTAATGATTTTGTTTGGCAATAAAGGAAATCTTGCTGCTGAGAAGTTTGAAAACATTTAGAACTTGAAAGTGTATGATCTCTCAGGAATATAATATCACTTACTGAAGACATTTCTTCGGGAAGGTAAGCAAATAACATCTACGTAATAAAGGAGCTAATGTGTCTCAATTATTCATTCTATTCTAGGTACTGTGTTAAATGCTTTGTCCTGGTTATTTCACTGAATAGTCACAAGAGTCTGATGAGGTAGGGATGAATAGCTTCCTCACTTTACAGGTGAGGAAACTGAGGCTCAGAAGGCTTCAGCAATCTTCCCAAGGTGGCTCAGCCAGGAGTGAGCATGGAGAGTTTGCAGAAGCCCCTGTGTCTCCAAGTACACCTCTGACCTCTGCCCACTACCACTGGCATTCTGCCTTCCTTCAGGGGCTCTGACTCCATGTAACCAGTCAAGGCAGAGCTACCAGGGGTCACCGCCTATCACCTGGTCTGTGAGGAGTGCCAAATGTTATTTGCTAACTAGTAGTAAATTACCAAGGTTTGTAAATTGGAAAGGATTCAATTCTCCCTATAGTAAAATCACTCCTGTGCGTTGGTGATTACTTGAGCAGAAAAGAAAAGGGTAAAATTACACCTGGCTGGATAACACGTTAGTCTTCACTAGTCTTCACAGGTGATTCAGACATAAATCAGACATTCGTTTGTGTCACAACAGAAAAACAGGCAAAACAAATACAAGAGTGAAAGCCACTGACCAGGCTGAACCTAAAGATACATTCTTGTGTGTTGCAGAGAGTGGGTGGGTGCCTCTAGGGTGCCTTTGTCAGACGCCTGTTGCCTGGATTTTGACGGGATCTGAAGCACAGGTTACTCAGGCATTTAATTCTGCATTATGAGTTCAATATGCAGGTATTTTTCATTTAATGCTCCTACAGTAGAAATGACAATTCTTAAGACAAAATTAAGGAATTGCTATTTTACATAGCAGGTAGCAAAGATAAGGAAGTCATAATCCCAAGAAATGGAACCTGTGAAGAAGTCCAATAAGCGTAGGTATATTTATAGATGGTAGTCTCTTAAGGGCTAAAACACTAGTTTCATGTTTGACCTTATACAAGTTACATAATACCACATCAATCGTATTCTCTATTTGTAAAATGGAACTACTGGCATTTTCTAGATTAATTAAAAATTATTTTGCAAATCTTAAAAACATTCAAGTGTCTTTGAAAAAAACATACATATACTTTTTCCTGTTATTTGAACAGAAACGTTTCTTTGTATAAAATTAGTTTTAGGCCACAACTCTGAAGTGTTTATTTTGTCTTCTCTTTGGCGTGCCTTAAGAATTATCCTCTCACAAGTCCCTTCCTGATAAGACTGGGAATTCTCATTTAAATAATTAGGGTGTTGATAAGAACTAATAGAGCAAAGGATAAAAGGCAACCATTTGTTCCCTAAGGTGGAGAGGGAGAAGAGTGAAAAAGGTGATAGCATCAAGAATATTGCCTGACCTGGAGTTTTGAAATGAGAAACAAGTTTTGATGTAAGAAGCATCCAGGCATAGTGAAAATACTATTCAGTGTTCATAAGCAACCTATACATTTCAGAGTCCATAATGTATTGAAAATTTTCTCCCACTGTAAAATAAATTCAGAGAAACACAGTGAGCCTTCTTATGAGCTAGTCCTAATGCCTAAGGTCCCATGAGCTATGAAATAAAAAATAAATAAAATTAAATAAATACGTAATATTGCTGAGCAAACTGGCTTAGCCTTAAACAACTTTTCCTTGTATGAAAACTTTCAGAAAAGAACAACTGTGAAATTTATGTAAGTATTCACCCTATGGGTAGTGCTATAATATTTTAATGAACAGTCATACAGAATGGTGATTGAATCCGAGTATAGTCTCCCAGGCTATCCCCTTCCACCACTTCCTCACATACAGGCACAAAAGCATGCACACACACACACTTATGTAACTTAGCTAAGGTGGATCCTTAACACACATTATATTTATTTTTTAAAAACTTAACTGTATTTAAATATTCATGAGAATTTAAACTATCTCTCCTTCTTCTCTTGTTTTTTAAACTTTGATGCATGTTTTACATATACAATCAGCACTGTTTAGACTGGCAGAGATGCCCACAGGGATTGGAGTCACTGCCTGCAAACCTAAGATTACAAAGAATTACAGATAAAATATGGCTTGATCCAAACCCTTTCCTATAACAAATGCTGAGGACAAACCAAAACTGCTTTGCAGAGAATAAGAAAAAACTGGGTTCACTTTGGATTTTGCGGCTTTTAAATGATCATTAATCTGTAATATCTACACTTCTGAATCCTCATGATACCCAGGTGCTATAAGAGAAATGCCAGATCCACCAAAGGCTGGCCAACAAACATTTATTGAGTGCCTACTATCTACCATGTACAAACAAACCAACAAGTAGCTCCCTGGAGATCTCTAAAACAGGGAATGCTTGGGATACTGGTTGGAATAAAGTGCAATGCCAGTATCAGGAAATGAATTTTTCCATCTTTCCTATGCTTTCAAGTTTTCTTTCTCTCTTAGAGAAAGAGGTCCTATAGCTTAGAATACTTGAGAAATCTGTGACCACAGTTATAAATAGCTAGCTATGAACCCATGAAGGAACTTTTGTGGAGGAATCCATGGATGGCCAGTGCCCCATACATAAACCTCAAAGACAATGAATGATCAATAGATGGAACTGAACACAATACTAGTTTGGCACCCATAAGGGAAATGTAAAGTAAGCACAGCATTTGTTGAAATGGGTAGCTTTGGCCAGTGAGCAATGTTCATTTCCAGACTCCCTCTATATCTGTGTCAATTCTGCCTTGACTATTCACAATCAAAAGAATGAACCCCAGATTTGAAAGTGGCTGAGCAGTCCCAGAACTCTGCCAGGCATTTGAATGCCATCCACCAACATCCAGAACACCGGATGAAAGTCTCACCTTTTATAAAAAAATAATTAACAAATTAATTAATAAAAAAAGTTTAGACAGTGCAAATCCACAAAATAACCACTGTCAAAAGTGAGGCCTTTTTTTAAGAATGAACACATTTTTGTCTTTAAAATCTCTTCAGATCCAAGCCCTGCCACTTACCAGCTCAATGAGGTTGTATGAGTTAACCACTGTGAAACTCATTCTATTCTCCAAATTGGGTATTCAATATACTCACTCCATAAAGTTGCTGTAGGACCAAATGTGAAACACTTGACATGTGCCTGGTGCATAGCAGGGAACAGTGCCTTGTCAGCATCAAACACCTCACTTGTCTTCCCTCGAAGGTGACATTTCATACATCCACCTCCCTTCACGCACCACCCACCTGCCTTGGGGGAGTTGGCCTAGTCAGGAATGGGCATGCGACCCGATTTTGGCCAGAAAGATAATGAGGGAAAATTTGCTAGGTGTAGATGCGGGATAGCTTCTGGAAACAGGAGTTTATCTCTTAAGAGAAAGACCAAGGGAAAGATGCATCATCCTTTGTCTCCCTCTGGGAGCTGTGCCTGGATTTGACAACTGAGGGTGAATGCTGTCATATGAATGCTAAGAAAGACAGAGCAGAGAGAAGGAAAGAACCTGGATCTTGATATGTATCTGCAGTGTCTGTGTACCTTACCTCTGAAATTCTTACTGTATGAGGATTGAATCAAGGGTTCTATTAACTTGCAGTCAAAAGCACCCTAAATGGCTCCAAGAACATATAAATATTAGTGTGGGGAGTGGATGTAGAGGGAAGATAGTCACACTGTTTTAAGGTCTATGAAAACTTCATTCAATAGAATGGAATCAACTCAGAGAGAGTATCTGAAGCACAGTTAAGTCAGGTTTTTATAGAACTGCTTCCCATTCTCTCCCATCCTCAGGTTCCAAAAGTATCAAAACAAATAGCTCTCAACTCTGAGAACTTCCATTGCTAAAGACCCTTAACACTATTAAGGCATCACAGTAATAGGGAGGCTGATACTGTCCCCCACTGCAAGAGGCAGCTATCCTTAGCAATGATTCCTGCAGCATGGGGCAGGTGAGTTCCAGGCATTCTCCATAAAGCAGAGTTTGAAGGATTTACACCTGGTTAGCATACCGTTTTTTCAGTTAAATGAAAATAATTGTCTCGAAATAAGTGTAGATTCACAAGCAGTTATGAGAAAAAATACTGAGAGATCTATATACTTTTAGCTAGTACCTCTAATGGTAACATCTTGCAAAACCATAGTACAATGTAACAACTAGGATATTGACAGTGATACAGTTAACATACAGAACATTTCCATCACCACAAATTTCCCTCCTGTTGCATTTCTCTAATTGGCCCATATCCCTCCCTCCTGTTCCCATCCTTAACTCCTGGTAAGTACTAATTTTTCTCCATCACTGCAATCTTGTCATTTCAAGAATGTTATATGAAGGAAACATACAATGTGTAACCTTTGGGATTGGCTTTTTCTTCACTCAGCGTATTTCTCTAGATATTCATGCAGGTTGTTGCTTGTATCAATAATTCATTCCTTTTTATTGCTGAATACAATTCCATGGTATGGATGTACCAAAGTTTGTTAGCTATTCAAGAGTTGAAAGACATCCAGGCTGTTTCTAGTTTTTGGCTATGAAAGCTGCTGTGAATATTTGTGTACAGATTTTTGTGTGAACATAAAGTTTAATTTTTCTTGGATATATGCCCAGGATAGCAATTGCTCAATTGTAGAGTAGTTGCATATCTAGTTTTCCTGAGAAACTGACCAATTGTTTGAAAGAATAGATGTGCCATTTTACATTTTTACCTGCGATATATAAATAACTCTGTTTCTCTGCATCCTTGACAGCATTTGGTATTGTCATTATTTTTTATTTTAACCTTTCTAATTCCAGGGGGATCTTGTCAAGGTGGCGGTGTGAGCAGACATTGAACTCACCTCCTGCCACAAACACAACCAAGTTACAACAATTTTTGGAAAAATTACCCTGGATTGAAAACTGAAAACTGGATAGAAAGAACCCCCACGACAAGGGACAGTCCTGAGGAAGGCAGAAGCGGCAGTATTTTCTGCTAGAGAGGAAAAAAGCCACCTTTGGGAGCAGCAGAGCTTCTCAGCTGGCCAGGCGGGAGCCACCCTAAGGTATGCAGCCCTCCCTGGAGGAGTGAGGTCCGGAGCATGGGCGATACTGCTATAAGCATCCTTCAAACTCAGCCCAGCTGAGACGGGGGTCTTACTGTCTGGTTCTGCTGGCTATTAACTGCAGTGAGGACACCCCCAGAAAAGCTATTGGCCAAAAGCCGAAAGGAACCGGGTCTCAAAGGGCCCACACACAAACTCACTCATTGCAGCAACCTAAAATCACCAGAGAGAAGGCTAAAAGTCCTTTGGTGAAACGAGACTCACCTGGTGGGCTCTGGGGGCATCTTGGTGAGAGGAGGGACCTCTCCCGAGACTGAGTCATTGGTGGGAGCCATTGTTCTGAGTTGATCTAGGTGTGCTGACCCGGACGCTGGTGGGTGCTACTGAGGTTCATCCCTTGGCCTATTAGCCCAGGGGTCTGCCACGCCCACTAGAGCACAGATTTCATCCAGTTCAGCCAGGGCAGGCAACCTGCCCTAGGGACTGGGTGCCTTGATCCTCTACAGGCAGGCAAGGGTATCTGATTCTGTGGGGCAGGGCCTGTGTGAGGACCAGGTGAACTGTGGGGGGCATTGGTGGAGAAGTAGGGGCCCCTGCAGTACAGCTTCGGGGTACGCTCCAGGGGGTTGAGAAGTGTGCAAGGACCAGGACTGTGTTGACAGTGTATGTGGTCCTGTGGGGGGTGAGGCTTATCATCAGCAGCAGACCTGTGCCTCAAAAATAGCCATAAAAAGGATCAGCCCCACTTTCCAAAGCCTGAAACAACTGAGTGTGTGCCCAGGGCCAGCCCCACTCAGCTACACTCCTAAGAGAACTGACAACAGCCTTGTAGGCCTGACGCCTATCACAACTGTACACCCCTGAGACTAGCAACCAGCTATACGGGTACCAACCCAATTAAGAGGAAAATTGCAATAGGAGTGTGCTGACAGGCTTTGTAGCAAACAGTGCTGAGTTTCCCCAAACTGGATTTACAAACAACTGGCCAGGGAAGGAAAGATTAGATTCCCTGGGAACCTATAGTGGGAGCAACGTTGCCACACCAGAAGGACAGAAGCAGCTCACAAAGGGGACTTCTGGTTCTTCTGGACTGGTGACAATAGGGAAGCACACTGCTGGGCCTTATAAGGCATCTCATACATAAGGCCACTTCTCCAAGATCAGGAGACATAGCCAACTCACCTAATACACAGAAATAAGCACAGAGAAAGAGGCTTAATGAGGAGACAAAGGAATAGTTTCCAAGCAAGGGAACAGTACAAAACCACAGAAAAAGGCCTAAATGAAACAGAAACTAGTGACCTACTCAACAAAGAGTTCAAACAAAATATCATGAGGATGCTCACAGATATGGGGAGAAGAATGGGTGAACACAGTGAGCAGATCAGCAAAGAACTAGAAGATATAAAAAAAAAATCAGAAATGAACAATACAATACTGGAAATGAGAAATTCACTAGAGGGACTCAATAGCAGAGTACAAGAAGCAGAAGAACGGATCAGCGAGCTAGATGAAAGACTACAGGAAATCACCCAATCAGAACAGAAAAGAGAAAAAAGAATTAGACAGAATGAGGACAGTGTAAGGGAACTCTGTGACAATATCAAGCATGCTAACATTCGGAATATAGGTGTCCTAGAAGGAGAAGAGAGAGACAAAGGGGCAGAAAATTCATTTGTTGAAATAATAGAGGAAAATTTTCCTCACCTGAGGAAGGAAACAGACATCCAAGTTCAGGAAGTACAGAGAGCTCCAAACAAGAGAAGCCCAAAGAGGCCCACACCAAGACATATTATAATCAAAATGTCAAAAATTAAAGACAAAGAGAGAATCCTAAAAGCAGCAAGAGAAAGGCCACAAGTGACATATAAAGGGAAGCCCATCAGGCTATCAGTGGACTTCTCAGCCGAGACCCTACAGGCGAGAAGAGAATGGCATGATGTATTTAAAGTGCTAAAAGGAAAAAACCTACAGCCAAGGATACTCTATCCATCAAGGTTGTCATTCAGAATGGAAGGGGAGATAAAGTGCTTCCCAGACAAGCAAAAATTAAAGGAGTTTATCACTAAGAAACCAGTTCTGCAAGAAATGCTGAAGGGACTTGTTTAAGGGGGAAAGCAATGACCACAAATAGAGATAAAAAAATTATCAACAAAACAAAACAACAACAAAAAAACAGGCAAAAGAACCACTTGTAAGGTAAAAATATAGTAAAGGCAGCAGGTCAACTACCTGTGAAGATAATATGAAGGTTAAAAGACAAATGCACTAAAATCACCTATTTCAATGATAAGAGGGTAATGGATAGACACACACTAACAAGAGACTATATATGATTTGAAAAACATAATGTGAGAGGAGGGGAGTGAAAAAGTAGAGTTTTTAGAAAGAGGTAAAGAGTCTATCAAATCAATATAGACTGTTATATGCATAGTATATTAAATAGGATCCTCATGGTGATGACAAATCAGAAATCTATAACAAGCAAGAAAAAAAGTAAGACAAAAGAAATCAAACATGTTACTAAAGGTGGCCATCAAACCAAGAGGGAAGAGAGCAAGAGAAAAAGAAAGGAACTGAGAAGAACTACTAAAACACCCAGAAAAAAAGTAACAAAATGGCAATAAATACATATTTATCAATAGCTACTTTAAACTTCAATGGACTAAATGCTCCAATCAAATGCCGTAGGGTGGCCAATTGGATAAAAAACAAGATCCATGTATATGCTGCATACAAGAGACACACTTCAGACCTACAGACACTCACAAGCTGAAAGTGAAAGGATGGAAAAAGATATTCCATGCAAATGGCAAAGAAAAGCAGGGGTAGCAATACTTATAATCAGACAAAACAGACTTTAAAACAAAAATTGTATACAAGAGAAAAGGCGGGCACTACATAATGATAAAGGGAAAAATCCAACAAGAAAATATAACACTTGTAAATATCTATGCACCCAACATAGGAGCAACTAAATATATAAGGTGATTATTAACAGGCATAAATGGAGAAATAGATAGTAACACAATAATAGTAGGAGACTTTAACACTCCACTTACACCAATGGATAGATCATCCAAACAGAAGATCAATAAGGAAATGCTGGACTTAAAGGACACATTAGACCAGATGGACTTAGTAGATATATACAGAACATTCCATCCAAAAACCACAGAATACACATTCTTTTCAAATGCCCATGGAACATTCTCCAGGATAGATCACATATTAGGCCACAAAACAAGTCTCAACAAATTTAAGATCGAAAGAATACCATGCATCTTTTCTGAGCACAAAAGCATGAAATTGGAAATCAACTATGGAAAGAAAACCAGAAAAGCCACAAAGATGTGGAGATTGAACAAAATGCTACTGAACAATGATTGGGTCAATGAATAAAGCAAAGAAGAAATCAAAAACTTCCTGGAGACAAATGAAAATGAAAATACAACATGCCAAAATCTGTGGGATACAGCAACAGTGGTTCTAAGAGGGAAGTTTATAGCAATTCAGGCCTATCTCAACAAAGAAGAAATAATCCCAAATAGACAATCTAAAAGTGCATCTAAAGGTACTGGAAAAAGAACAACAAACAAAGTCCAAAATTATCAGAAGGAAGGAAATAATAAAAATCAGAACAGAAGTAAATGAAATAGAGACTAAAAAAACAATAAAAAAAATTAATGAAACCAAGAGCTGGTTCTTCGAAAAGATAAACAAAATTGGCAAACCCTTAGCTAGAATCACCAAGAAAAAAAGAGAGAGGGCTCAAATAAATAAAATCAGAAATGAAAGAGGAGAGATTACAATGGACACTGCAGAAATACAAAAGATAATAAGAGAATACTATGAAAAGCTATACGCCAACAAATTGGATAATCTAGCAGAAATGGATAAATTCTTAGAACTATACAGCCTTCCATAACCAGACCAAGAAGAAGTAGAAAATTTGAATAGACCAATCACCAGTAAGGAGATCAAAACAGCAATAAAAAACCTCCCAAAAAATAAAAGTCCAGGACCAGATGGCTTCCCTGGTGAATTCTACCAAACATTCAAAGAAGACTTAATACCTATCCTAGTCAAACTCTACCAAAAAATTGAAGAGGAGGGGAGGCTTCCTAACTCATTCTATGAAGCCAACATTATCCTGATACTGAAACCAGACAGGGACAACACAACAAAGAAAATTACAGGCCAATATCACTGATAAACATTGATGCAAAAATCCTCAACAAAATACTAGCAAATCGAATACACCAATACATTAAAAAGATCATACATCATGATCAAGTGGGTTTCATTCCAGGGATGCAGGGATGGTTCATCATCCGCAAATCAATCAACGTGATACACCACATTAACAAAATGAAGAATAAAAATCACATGATCATCTCAATAGATGCAGAGAAAGCATTTGAGAAGTTACAGCATCCATTTATGATAAAAACTCTAAATGAAATGGGTATAGAAGGAAAATATCTCAATATAATAAAGGCCATATATGACAAACCCACAGCAAATATCATTCTCAATGGAGAAAAACTGAAAGATATCCTTCTAAGAACAGGAACCAGACAAGGATGCCCACTGTCACCACTCTTATTTAACATACTATTGGAAGTCCTAGCCAGAGCAATCAGGCAAGAAAAAGAAATAAAAGGGATCCACAGTGGAAAAGAAGAAGTGAAACTGTTACTCTTTGTAGACGACGTGATTTTATATCTAGAAAACCCTAAAGATTCCACTAAAAATCTTTTAGAAACAGTAAAGGAGTACAGCCAAGTCGTGGGATACAAAATCAACGTACAAAAATCGGTTGCGTTTCTATACAGTAACAACGAAGTAGCAGAAAGAGAAATTGAGAATACAATCCCATTTACAATTGCAACAAAAAGAATAAAATACCTAGGAATAAACTTAACCAAAGAGGTGAAAGGTCTGTACACCGAAAACTATAAAACATTGTTGAAAGAAATTAAAGAAGACACAAAGAAATGGAAAGATATTCTGTGCTCTTGGATTGGAAGAATTAACATTGTTAAAATGTCCATACTTCCTAAAGCAATCTATAGATTGAACGCAATCCCTATCAAGGTTCCAACATTTCTCACAGAAACAGAACAAAGGATCCTAAAATTTATATGGAACAACAAAAGACCCCGAATAGCCAAAGGATTCCTGAGAAAAAAGAACAAAGTTGGAGGTATCACACTCCCTGATTTCAAAATATACTACAAAGCCATAGTAACCAAAACAGCATGGTACTGCCACAAAAGCAGACACACAGATCAATGGAACAGAATTGAGAGCCAAGAAGTAAACCCACACATTTATGGACAGGTAATATTCGACAAGGGAGCTAAGAGCATACAATGGAAAAAGGATAGTCTCTTCAATAAATGGTGTTGGGGAAACTGGACAGCCACATGCAAAAGAATGAAAGTAGACCATTGTCTTACACCATGCACAAAAATCAACTCAAAATGGATTAAAGACTTGAATGTAAGACCCGAAACCATGAAACTTCTGGAAGAAAATATAGGCAGTGCACTCTTTGACATCGGTGTGAGGAGCATATTTTCAAGTCCCATGTCTGACCAAGCAAGGGAAACAAAAGAAAAAGTGAACAAATGGGACTACATCAAACTAAAAAGCTTCTGCACAGCAAAGGAAACCATCAACAAAATGAAAAGACAACCTAACAATTGGGAAAGATATTTGCAAACCATATATCAGATAAGGGGTTAATATCCAAAATATACAAAGAACTTACACAGCTCAACAACAATAAAACAAACAATCCAATTCAAAAATGGGCAAAAGATCTGAACAGAGATTTCTCCAAAGAAGATATTCAGATGGCCAACAGGCATATGAAAAGATGCTCAAGATCATTAGCTATCAGGGAAATGCAAATCAAAACTACAATGACGTATCACCTCACTCCGGTCAGAATGGCTATAATTAACAAGACAGGAATCAACAAATTTTGGAGAGGAAGTAGAGAGAAGGGAACCCTTGTTCACTGCTGGTGGGAGTGCAAACTGGTGCAACCACTATGGAAAGCAGTATGGAGTATCCTCAGAAAATTAAGGATAGATCTACCATATGATTCAGCTATCCCCCTGCTGAGTATTTATCCAAAGAACTTGAAAACACAGAATTCAAAATATATTATGATGTACATCCGAAAATAAACAAATAAATAAAATAATCCTTCTAACAGATACATAGTGATATATCTCCTTATGGTTTTAATTTGCCTTCCTCTGATGGCTGGTAATGTTAAGAACGTCTTTTCATGTGCTTGCTTACCATCTACCCACCCTATTCAGTAAAATTTCTGTTCACCTGTTCTATCCATTTTCTAATAAAATATTTTTGGGTTTTTTTACTGCTGAGTTTTGAGAGTAATAAAATTATTTTATCTAGTATGTTTATTTTGTCTTTCTATATACATTTTAAAATAATCTTGTTTGTCTCTAGAAACAAATCTTGCTGGGATTTTGGTAGGAAGTGTGATAAACTTGTACATAAATTTGGGGATAATTGGCACCTTTACTATGTTGAATCTTCTGATTCATGACAGGTATGTCTCTCCATTTATTTAGATCTTTGATTTTTCTTATAAGAGTTTTATAGGTTTTAGTACACAGTACAAGCTTTGTTTGTAAGTAGTCTTATATTTATAATTTTGTCGTCCACATGGTCATTGTTATTATAAAGAAACATAGTTGATTTTGTATGTTGAATCCACTTATTTCTAAGAGGTTTTTTTGTAGATTCCTTGAGATTTTATAAGTAGACAATCATATAATCTGCAAATAGGGACAGTTATATTTTTTCCTTTCCAATCTATCTGTCCTTTATTTTCCTTTCTTTCCTTATTTCAGCACCAAGACCTTCCAGTGCTATGTTGAATTAGAGTGATTAGAGTGGAAATTCTTACCTTGTTCCCCATCTTAGGGGAAAGCAATCTATCTTTTATCACAAGTATAGTGTTAGCTATAGAATTCTTGTAGATATTCTTTTCGAAATTAATGAAGTTTTGCTATATTCTTCTTTTTCTGAGAGCTTTTATCCTGAATGGGTGTGAAATCTTGTCAGATGCTTTTTCTGCATCAATTAATATGATCATGTGAGTTTACTTCTTTTGCCTGTTAATGTGGTGTATAAACTTGATTGATTTTGGAAATGGAATCACTCTTGCCTCTACACTAGGTGATGGTATATAATTCATTTTATCTAATTCTGATCTTATTTACTACAGTTTTATTAAGGATTTTTGAGTCTGTATTCATGAAGGATATTGGTCTACAGTTTTCGTTTGTTGTACTGTTTTGTCTGTTTTTTATTTTAGCATAATGAATCTGGAAGAATTTTTTTCCTCTTCAATTGTCCGGAAGAGAGAGTATACAGTACAATTGGTGTTAATTCTTCTATAAAGGTTTTGTATAATTCATAATAAAAACCACCAGTACCTGGAAATTCCCTTTTGGGAATGCTTTTAGTTACAAATTCAATTTCCTTAACAGTTAAAAGGCTATTCAAATTATACAAGTCATAATAGGTAAGTTGCAGTAGTTAGTGCTTTTCAAGGAATTGGTCCATTTCAACTAAATTGCCACATTTATGTGTATAGAGTTGTCCACTTCACTCCTTTATTATTATTTTGAGTAATATCCCATTTCATTCCTGCTTTGGTAATTTGTATCCTCTCCATTTTTTTTTCTTTGTAGGTCTCGATGGAGGTTTGTCAGTTTTGTTGATCCTTTCAAATAAAAAACTTTCTGTTTCATTGATTTTCTCTGTCTTTGTGCTTTTAATTTCATTGATTTATGTTCTTTTCTATTATTTCTCCTTCCTTCTGCTTGCTTTGTGTTACTTTTCTATCTTCTCGAGGTGGAAACTTGGATCATTGGCTTGAAAATATTCCCCTTTTCTAGTATAAGCATTTAGTGCTATCAGTGTCCCTCCCAGCACTACTTTAGCCATGTCCCACAAATTTTTATATGTGGTATTTCATTTTCATTCAGTTCAATGTATTTTTTATTTCTCCAAAGACTTCCTCTTTGACCCATGGAATATTTACAAGTGCATTGGTTAGTTTCCAAGTGTTTTCAGATCTGTTTCCATTTTTGATTTCTAGTTTGATTCCATTGTAGGCAACAAACACATTCTGCATGATTTCAATTCTTTTAAATTTGTTGGTTTTGTTTTCTGACTCAGGATATTGTCTCTCTTGATATGTTGACTAGATCCTGTTGGTTGATGGTGTTGCTGAGTTCTTCCATATTCTTGTGGTTTTCTGTCTAGTTGTTCTATCAAGTGCAGAGAGAGGGGTTGAAGTCTCCAAATACAGTTGTGGGTTTGCTATTTCTCTTTTCCATTTGATCAGATTTGCTTCACATATCGTACAGCCCTGTTGTTTGCTGCATACACATTTGAGATTGCTATGTCTTCTTGGTGGCCCTACCCTTTCATCTTTATTCATGATTCCTCTCTGTCTCTGGTAATTTTCTTTGCTCTAAAGTCTACTTTATCAGATATTAATATAGCTTTTCCTCTTCTCTTTTAATTAATGTTTGTATGATATATCTTTTACTTACCTATAGCATCACATTTTAATGTTTCTTGTAGGCAATATACAGTTGTGTCATGATTTTGAATCCACTTAGCCAATCTTTGTTTTTAAGTGATGTATTTAGACCTTTAATTTAGTGTAATTATTGAATTGTTAAGGCTTAAGATTGCTATTTCAGTTTTATTGTCTCTTTATTCCTGGTTTTCATTTCTCTGTGTCTTTTTCCCTGGCTTTCTCTGGGTTAGTTGAACTTTTTTGTTTAGTTCCATTTTGATTTATCTCTGTGTTTTTGAATGTATCTCTTTCTATAGCTTCTTTTTAAATCACAGTCTACTAATGTCAATATTTTCCAGTTTGAGTACAGTTTAGAAACTTTACCTTCCTTTAGAGCCCATTTATAACCTTGCTTAAAGTATAATTGTCTTAAATATTTTCTCTACATACTTTTAGAGTCACATCAAAGTGTTATAATTCTTGTTTCAACCATCAAGTGTAATTTGGAAAACTCAATAGGAGAAGGAAGATGTAGACACATATTTTTACTCTTTCCATTGTTCTTTCTTAGTTCTTGATGTTCCAAGTTTCCTTCTTTTAGCATTTCCTTTCTGTTTAGAGAACTCCATTTAGCCATTCTTTTAGATTAGCTTTGCTGGCAGCAAAGTCATTCTTTTTTCTTCATCTTAGAATGTCTTGAATTCCCTTCATTCTTGAAGGGTACTTTATGTGTATATGATTCTGGGCTGATAGTTCTTGTCTTTTACCACTTAAAAAATATTGTAGATTCTCTAATTTCTGGAGAGAACTTCACTCTCATTCAAATTGTTTTTCCCCTAGAGAAAAAAAATTCTTTCCCTCCTGCTATTTTCAATTTTTTTTCTTGGTCCTACATTTTAGTAGTGTGACTATGAGGTTTCCTGGTATGTATTTCTTTAAGTTTACCCTGTATGGACTTTGCTCAGCTTCTTGAATCTGTAGAATTATGTTTTTTACCAAACTTGGAGATTTTTCAGCCATTATTTCATTGAAAAGTTTTTCAGACTCACTTTCTTTGTCTTTTCTTTCAGAGACTCATGCCATGACTGTTAGATTATTTTTTATAGACTTACAAGTTCCTGAGAATTTGTTCATCTTTCTTTTTTCTTCTATCTTTTCTTTGGACTATTCAGATTGAGTTATTTCTGTTGTTCTATCATCCAGTTCACTGATTTTCCCTCTATCTTCTTCATTTTGTCATTGGGTCCATATACTGAGTATTTTTTAAAGTTTCAGTTATATTTTTCTGTTCTAAAATTTCCCTTTTGTTTTACTTTATAGCTTCTATTTGCCGAGACTTTTTGTTCTTTCATTTGTTTCAAGTATGTTTTATAGCTGCTCACTGAAGCGTGTTTACGATGGCTGCTTTAAAATCTTTGTGAGATAATTCTTACATCTTAGGCATCTTGGGTTTGGTGTCTGTTGAATGTCTGATTTTTCATTCAGGTTGATATTTTCCTGATTCTTGGTATAATGAGTGATTTCAACTGAAATTTGGACATTTTAGATATTATGTTATGAGAATCTGGATTTTCACCTTCTGTTTTAGCTGACTTCCTCTGATACGGCACCAGCAGGGGAAAGGAGCATCTTTCTTGTTTCTACCAGGTGAGGATAGAAGTCTAGGTTCTCCACTTGGCCTTCATTGGCACCTGAGAGAAGATGGGCTCCTTACTGCTGCTGGTTGGGAGTGGTTCTGCACTAGACCTCCACTGACACCACTCTGGCTGGGATCGTGAGCAGTACCTTGTTACTGCTCCCCATGTGGCCTACACTGACACTGCATCTGAGGGTAGTGAAAGTCATGACTCTCTACTAGGCCTCTTGCAGTGGGGAATGGGAGGGATTCCTTGTTATCATTGGAATGTCCGTACTCTGACACTGGGTGGGGGCTCTCAGTACCCCTACTGAAGATGCAATTCTCAGCCCACTACTTAGCCCTTTGTGACAATATCCTGGCAGGGCACTGGGGCATCGTATTCCAGCTTGGAGAGAATGGGGATTAGCCCCCTCACTCAGCCTTTGCTAGCAGAGTTGGACTGGGGCCACAGTTATTTTCTGGTGTTTGCAAGAGCAGAGCAGTTATTTTCTAAAAGTTTTCTCTATTATTAGGCTGCCCTTTCCCGGTCCTTTGGCTAGAGACAGTAGGCTTTTCTTGGGGCGTTTTTGGTTTGTGCATGTTAACACTTCTGGGTTGCCACGTTCTTCAGCTCCATGCATGGGATATATAAGGCAAAAAGAAAACCCAAGGAATTCACCACCATTTTTCCTTGAGTGTTGAGTCCTCTAGCTGTCTAATTTGTCTCTACCTTTAAGAGTCTTCTTATGTTTGTGTTATATATACTGTTTATCATTTTTATTTGTACTTAGCAGGAGGAAAAGGAAAAAAACTTGTCTATTACACCTTTCTAGAAGCAGAAGTCCAGTGGGGGGCTGCTAGATTTTTATGATTTTTACTTTAAATTTTTTTACAGGCATCTTACTTATACCAAGTTTCTAGAACTCACTAAATTTTTGTAGTTTCAATAAAACAGCAACTTTATTCACACATTAATTCTGTGTATATAATATTTAGCATTATATAATACATATAGTATTATATAATATATATTATTCTCCATGTATCATATAGAATATAATGTATTATATATATTTTAATATATTAATGTATTATATTATGTATTATATATTACTTATAACATATATTCATTCACTAATTTATATAATCTGACATGTAGCATATATAATACATATGCTGTTAGATATATTTATGTTATTATATATTATGTATAGCAAACTGATACAAAAACAAACAAGTTTTGAGCTCCTTCTTTGATTAAGGCTCAAAGCTATGTGCCATGGAGCATAAAAAGCTGTATGAGTTTGCCAGGGCTGCCATCATAAAGTACCACAGACTGGGTGGCTCAAACAGCAAACATTTATTTTCTCACAATTCTGTAGGCTAGAAGTCTGAGATAAAAGTGTTGTTAGGGTTGGTTTCTCCTGAGGCCGCTCTTCTTGGCTTGTAAATGCCACCTTCTCCCTGAATCTTCACATGGTCTTCCCTTTCTGTATGTCTGTGTCCTAATCTCCTCTTCTTATAAGGACAACATTCATAATGTGTTAGGGCCCACCCCAATGACCTCATTTTACTTTAGTTACCTTTTTAAAGACAATATCTGAAAATACAGTCACCTTCCGAGGTACTGAGTTTAGTACTTCACCATGCAAATTTTTAGGGAACACAATTCAACCCCTAACAGAAGCCTAAGGTGTGATTACTGCCCTGGGCGAGCTTACAGTTCTGAGTGAGACAGGCTGTCAACAGAGAGAAGAGCAGCAGCACTGACCTGTCTGATGCTCCTGGGTTCAGAGCAGGCGGCCAGCCCTGGGGCTGCAGACACAGGCTCTCTCACAGAGGTGGACGTTACGCTGGGCGTTCCGGGAAGGTTAGGTCAAACTTCAGAAAGGGACGGCTTCTGAGCTAGAAAGGAAGTCTTTCTCTTACTTTGTTCCACTTCCTGCTCTAAACAAATATGGAATTCTTATTTACAAAAAAGTGAACTGGGGCCCAGAGCTGTGTCTCCTTGTGTACTCTGATAGCCACAAGTTCTTTAAAGTCCATAGTTGTCCAATAGTGCTCACAAAGATATTTCATAATTTTTTAAATGATTGATGGCTTTTTTTTCACAGATTTTAAAGGAATTTGATTCTTACATTTTGGTGAAATGGAAAATAAATGATACATTTCGATAGGCCATTTTGTTAGGAATTCACATAACCTGGGGATATATACTTTTATTTTTATTGTTGTTGTTTACACTTAACATAACACATGCACTTAGATCTACCACGTGAATTTTCTTTGACCTCAAAAACCCATGCAAGCCAAGGCTTCATGCATGAACTGTTTTTTTTTTTTTGCCTCCCACCTCAAACAAATACACATTTTCTATTGGATTTAAACAGCCCAGTGAAGTCTCTGAGCAGCAGTTGGTAGGGAAAAAATAGCAGCATAAACGCCTCCTTCCAGACATGTTCAGCAAATGCTTTCTTATTTTAATCTTTCATTATGATTTATTGAAGTATTCAAAGTTTGTCCCAGCGACCCGACCCAACAACCTCAGCCTGTGGAGATAAATATCCCTACTGATTCTTAGCTGCATTTGGCAATCTATTCATGGCAAATTTTTACTGCACCCCTAAGGAAATAAGAGCACTGTGTATTCTAGGGAAAAAAAACACTCCTTTCAAATACTCCTTTTTCTGTGGTTGTACGTGTGTGTTGTGTGAGCGTTACTTGGTGGCAGGAAACAGAGTGTCTTTCTGTGGAGCCGCCGCTCCTGTCTCGGGCAGCAGACTCTGTGTCTGTGTGGGGAATTCCTGCTCCTGGCCCAAGCCCACAGCCCTGCGCTTGAGAACGGCCAGGGCGGCCGTGGCACACATCCTCTTTTTCTTGCTTGGATAAAGATCTGTGCTCTGGAGATTCTTCCACAGATCCCAGAAAAAAAGAAAGAAAGAAAGAAAGAAGCTTTCACTCCCATCCCTGACTGGGAAATTCAGCTCGGTCGTTTTAAAGCAAACTTTCCCCTGGATCTTTCTACTGGGCAGTAGACACAGATAAAAACTGACCTGACAGCACCTACTTTTCTTGAGAATGAGTTAGCTTTGGAAAGCATAACTCAAAAGTCATGTTGACGGCTCTGGGAGGGCTGTTCTCACACCACATTTCACACCTTCTCCTCTCCTCAGGGTCTGATCTGAGTGGCCAGGCTGAGTGACCCTGCTCTCTGCAGCTGACCAAGGCTCTACCTGAAGAGGACATCTTAACTTCAGATTTAAATCGATCCTCCCAGGAACCTTGTTATGGTTTTCAGACCTGTATACTTGTGTCACAAAATGTACATTGCTTATGAAGTTGTGGGCTTTGAACATGGCTACATGCTTACATCTTTAAATACCTTGTGGCTTGTAAATAAAACACCTCCATCCCCCTCTTCACATGAGAAATCTCTGGGATATGATCACCAGCCCATTTTAGGATGTGTGCTGTGAGGGACAGGGATAGGGTCACAGTGAAAAGAGCACTGGACTGGGAGTCTGGAGTCTGAGTTTCTGCTTGTAGGTTTTGTTGGTAGTTATCTGAAAGACAATGGAATCAAGCGAGACCTATGGCTCCAGACTTTCCCTTGGCTCATCAGAATCATCTGGGGAACTTTTGAAAAATAAAGTCCCCCAAGTCCTGACCTAGGAGAGTCTGATTCATAAACATGTTTGGGAAGCCTCCCTGGGAAGTGCCTTTCTTAAAAGATGTGATTCTGTCTCCAGTGAGACCTGGGAACCATTTATTTGTAGGAATTCTGATCCCTGTGTAGCCCTAAGAAACAGGTGACTGGGAAAGAAAGATCCAGAGGAGGAAGCATGAGTCCAGCCTGAACCCCATGCCTGTTCCTATTTGTGATGAACCAGTGGTAGCATCATAGAGTGTAAAATGTAAGTAGCGGAGAGGCTGTCATTTCCAAGGGGACCTATTCTGCCTGCTGACCTGATGAGCTAGGAGGAAGAGCTGAGATGGGGGCTCTTCTCTCTGAGAGGCACCTACACTTCCCTGAGCACAAGGGGGCTGGGGACACTTACATGCACTCAATAATTGTTAACCCATTTGGGGACTTTATTCTGGTAACCTGAGGGATGCATTGATTCTTGTCTAAAAGTTAAAAATTCTCCTCTACAGAGCCTAACACCTTGAGTATCAAAAACATCTTTGTTAAATTGAATTCTTTTCCTAATCTTGTTCACATACACTTTGAAGACAGGGTCACTGATTTTTTGTAATAAGACTGTATCAAATATGCTGGAACGTTCCTCTTACCTGCGTATCAGAAGGCAAGCCTACGTTGGAGGTGAGGGGGGCTTCTTATTATTAAATGACTTTTCTCCTTTGAATAATAATATAGGCTGTTTACTGGTAATATTTCAGTGAATAATAAAGTACTTTTATACAAGCCCTTGAATGCCCAGATAAAAATAAAAGAGGCAGCAAAGGTGGCTCAGTGCCAGGTGCAGTAACTGTGATGCTCACTAACGTGTATTGATCAACTGAGTGCATAACTCGAGACCTAGGGCAGCTTGGTTGAAGTATTTAACATTTTTGTTCACTTTATATTTGTTTATTTATGTATTATTTATGTAACTTATTCAGGGGAGTTGGGCTGAATTATTAATTAAACCTATTTATTTAGGATAGCTTGCTTGACTTAAGTTATTTATATAATGCCTCTCTGCTTCACTCAGAAAATTGGGAATTCTCTCTAAAATTGGGAAAATCCTTAAGTCCTTGCCTCTCAGAAATGCCATGATCCTTGTTTAAAAAACAACAAACTAAACCAAACAATCAAAAACCAAAACCAAAGACCGATTCCTACCATGAAAGGAACAGTGGACAGGGGCAGAAGGGGTGGCCAGCAGTGGTGAGCTGCGCGGGGATGGCTTCAGGGTCCTTCTTTGACTTCAGACATAGGGAAAGAAAACCTCCCTTGTTCAGACCTGGTGTGGCTGCAGGGAGGCTGGGATGTTAAAATGCCACTTCTGCTTTTAGGACGATGCATTAGATGTACGTACTTTTTCCTATTTCTCCCACTAAGTACCGCTAAAATCAATCAGCATTGCATACCAAATAAATATAAGAAGACTCTGAAAGGTGGAAAGATGAAGGCAGACTGGCCAGAGACTCAGAACCTGAGAAACAACATGGTGGTGAATTCCCTGCATTTTCTTTCTGCTTCGGATATCCCAGACTTGAAGCAGAATAATTTGGAAAACCGGAAATGGCAAATAAGGACAAGAGATGGGATAACCTAGCAAGACAGAATACTTTTAGACAATAACCACTCTATTCCATTCAAACAACACAGAAACACACTACTGCCCCATCCCTACCCATGCCAGAAGAGATTGAGTGGGGACTCCAGACTTTAAACCTTCCCAGCCTATAGAGGCACCTACGAGATTATAATGAAAGAGCTAACATTTGTGTCATCAGAATCTCAGAAGGAGAGGAGAATGAGAGCAGGAGGAAGGAAGAAAGAGTAAAGTATGGAAAATACAATAAGTTCTCCTTCTCTCATTGAGTTCTCCAAATTATATTTGACAGCTTAAGCAAAAATTGTTAAGACTTCCTGATATGGCTTTAAATGTAAGAAGAGGAAATATTTAAGACAATTCTATTTTTAGTGAGGGAGGAAAAAGGAATATAAAGGGAGGCACACGTTCTGCTTTACTCAAACTGGTAAGATGTCTATACTAATAGACCATGATAAGTTACATATACATGTCACTAAAAGGGGATATAAAGAGATACACTCAAATTCGAATTCTAAAACTAGGTTTAAGTAACCTATAGGAAGGCAGAAAAGGGAAAACAGAGAAATTAAGAATAAACCAAAAAAAAGGCAAACTTAAGCCTTAATTCAATAATTACATTAAATTTAAATGATCTAAATGCATGACTTAAAAGAGATTGGCAGAGTGACTTAAAAAAATCACTAATTATATACTGCGTACAAGAAAATTATTTAAAATGCGATGCTATAGGTAAGTAAAAGAAAAAGACATATCATACAAACATTAATTAAAATAGAAGAGGAAAAGCTATATTAATATCTGAAAAAGTAGACTTTAGAGAAAAGAAAAGATGATTTCTTGCTACCAAGTGAGGTCAAGTCTAAAACATAATATAAAGTGTGTTAAAGCATTCAAAGTAAGTATGCTTATATGTCCTCATGTGCACAAATATATGTTTATTTCTCAGATACCTAGATTCTACTCTTCACTTTTAACTTCTCTTTGCAGAAAGAAGTCTGCTGTATAATGCCTATAATAACACAAACTAAATCCGCCCCTGAGCCAAGAAGTCAAAGCAGTCGATAAAGCAGACTTAGAATCAGACCTGGAGATCAAATCACAGCATAGCCAAGTCTGCTGAAAACACACAGCAGTGAGGCATGTGGAAACAGAACATTCTCTTTACCCAAAAAATGCTGTCCATGTGCATCTTCCAAGGGAAATAGCTTTCCAGGGACTGCAGGTGGAGAAGACGCACCAGTGTCAAAGGACAGATGGCCTCTAAGGGTGGGAAAGTTAGTTAAATTTGGATGGGAGCTATGCAAGCAAATGTATGCCTGACAAAAACATCACACACACGTGCATACATTCGCACACATATGCATACATGCAAGTGTATGTGAGCACATATGCACACATGCACACATACAAGCACACACATGTGGCACAGCAACAATCAACAGTCTATTTAGAAAGAAAACTGGAGCCCCTCTCAAGTGGAACTCCATCCATTTGCTTGCAACATTAAGCAACTGATTTAACCTGAGCCTGTTTCCTCAAATGTAGAACAGAGATAATAACATTGTCTATGTCACAGGGTTCACATGAGGTTAGATGCTTTAATACACAGAAAATGCAAAGAACAGTGTCTAGCATATAGTAAATACTTAAGAACTTTAGCTTATTCTCAAAAACAAGATGTAGATTTTTCATTACCACCTTTCTGGTTTCCACCCTCTACCTCTAACGTTTTACCTGTTACAACAAGCCTCCCTGACTATAAATGCTGGTAAATTCCAATTCCTCAAGCTCAAAATTTGTTCTTAGGACAAATCTTTATCCTTAACCAATTTGTCCAGTCACCTCGGCTGTGTTTTCAGATGCTTGTTCAACACAAACTGTTCCAACTTAAGGAAAGGAAGAGGGGAAAACCCTCCCTTCCTGCTGATCTCTGTCCCTTCTCTCCACCCCCAGGCATAAATGTCTGGGCACCAGCAGGAATGAGGAAGCCCTGTCCTGGCAGTTCCAGAGGCGGTAGGTGTCTGCCTCCTGCAGACTCTGGGATGGTGGCCCCCCTCCTCCAAGCCTGCAAGAGCAATGCATCTGAGGCAGGAGATGAATAGCTAACAGCTCCAAGTCTCCTTTTGGAAAAGCACTGGCTATTTTTGAAACAAAGTACTTCCTCGAGACCAAGAAAGTCCATATTAGTAAAAACTCCAGGGAACTCCCTCTCTGGCTGTTCCTCTAGAATCTTTCTCCCAGTTATTTTTAGTAGTTCCTTTCTCCCTGACCAAACCATGAAAAGAGGGCAAGTGGAAAGTATTCCCAGGGCAATACCTCTGACTTCACATCTTCTGGTAGCTCTGGGCCATGCTAGGATCTCTTGGCCACAGAGGGTCCCCGTGGAAGGCTAAAGTCGACTCCGTCATCTGATGGGCAAGGGTAGAAATCCCAGCTCTGCCATATGTGCCATCTTGGGAATGTCACTTAACCTCTCTGAGCACTGGTATCCTCAGACAGTGATGTTCTGAATGCAGTGACATACTAAATCAAAGGTCTTAGCCCAGTACCAGTAATCCCTAACTATGGGTTATATATTTAGCAGTAGTAGTAGTGATAGTCTTCTGCCTGGCTACTAGTCAGATAGTTTCCTGTTAAATAATAATCACTCAGGAAATCTAGTTCCTATAATTTTTGGAGATTTCCTAATATAGTTAGCTAAAACCTGAAGTGTATCTTGATAAAGTCACTAGAACCCACAAGACCCACATGATGGGGCCCCAGTTACTTTTAACCTTGCAGTCCTCATTTCCTCTTAAAGTAGAAAGTTTGTAAGATGGCCACAGTGACTCCTCCAACCCCTCCAAAATGTCCCTTGCAGTGTGACTTGTCCACTTTTCCCAATAAGAGGTACAACTTACTTCTCCACCCCTTGAGTCTGTGTTGGCCTTGGGACTTGCTGCAATAAGTAGAAAGTGGCAAAACAAAGGCTGGGGGACTTGGGAGGCATGGCTCTAGAGGGCTGGAAGCACCCACTCAGGTTGCTAGCTCTCTCACATTCTTTAAGTGTCCAATCAAAAGTCTCTTTTCCAGTGAGCCTTCCCTGACTCCCTAACTGAATTTGCAACACTTTCCCCTGACACTTTTACCTCCCTCCCTTACCCCCTTGACCCATGTGGCACATCCCTATCTAACATAGTACATATTTAACTATTTGGGTTGTTTGCTTCTGTCTCTTGCAGTGGAAAGAGAGCCCCATGAGGGCAGTTTTCATTGGTTTGGTCCTAAAACACTACCTAGCACAGTATGCTCCATTAGCTTGTGTAAGCTTGGCTGCTGTAACAAAGAGATCCAATAACAATCCAGTGGCTTAAAACATATAAGCAGTTATTTCTCTCAGATCTGAGGTGAGCTCTCCAGGATGGCAAGTGGCTCTGTTCCACGAGAACTTTCAGAGACTTGAATTCCTCCATCTGAATTCTCCACTGCATCCCCTGCATACTTGAGTCTGGGTGGCAGGAAACCTCTCCAGCCAAACTCACAAGCAGCAAAAAGTGAACCCACTTGGGTATCTTAAGTCACAGACCTCAAGTTGGCACAAATCTCATGAAGCCATTCCTACCCACATAGGAGGCTGAGGCCAGGGTCTGTCTGGGCAGCCTTTTGCCCAGCTACAAGTCTATTACCATGGGGAGGTAAAGAAGAGACTTTGAGTACTAGCAATAGACTTGGCAACCATTCCATCAGTAATGGACAGCTTTCCCAGGAACTGTTCTTAAGGAACTTGTACCAAAATAACTAACATTGGAACTAACAAAAAAGGAGAAACAAATTATATGCACGCACCACTTTTTCTGCACCACTCTCAGGCTTAGCTGAGAGACATATGGATTAGCTGGTAGTATCCACAGCCACATACCAAGGGCTAGCTGAAAGTCAGAAGAGAATACAAGCATCTAATCTTGCGTTAGGCAGGAAATCAGATTGACAGAGAGAGCTATAACGCTGGAGAGCATACAATGGATGTGGAGCCACCATTCCTGGTTCAAGTCCAACTCTGCCTCTGGTTGGCTGGTTTGTACACTAATCAACTAACCATTCTGATCATTCAGATGATCATCTGATGATCATCTGATCATCATTATTTCTAGGGGAATAACCTAGAAAATCAGGAAATACTCTCAGAGGGTTGTTGAGGATGAAGTTAAATAGCGAATATGAAAGCAGACTGGAGGCTAGAAGGCCGCAGAAATGTTAGATGTGATCTGAACCAGACAAAGAGAGGTACCAAGCAACCAGCTTAGGGCAATTTTGGTCTTTAGGAAATCTGCACTTCTCTGAATTAGAAAATTCTCCTCTGATATGGCAGTCATACCCCTTACTACTTGGTGGTAAGGAGAAAAATAAATGTAGTGCATTTCATGACCATCTTAGAGGTAATATTTGGATTATTTTACAGTTTATTTTCTTTGTGGTCTTGCTGTAAATGTAAACACAGGCACTATATTTATTTGATGCACTCGCACAGGCCAGACTTGCTTAGAAGTCTGTGAGCCTCAGAGAAAAAAGGAACAGGGTATACATTCAAGTAGTTCTGTCCAAAAGATGGCCCAACAAATCAGAGGAGGCACAGGAATGGGGAGGACCAGCTATGCTCAATCCACTGTGTACCTTGAACCAAACTCCACGGTCCTGTTTTGAAACGGAAATGGCGAGGCCTTACCAGAGCCAGCTGGAGTGGTGACTCCCTTCATGGAAGTTTAGACTGCCCTTTGAGGTTCTCATTAATTAACAATTTTTCAGGAACTGTTAAGAGAATAACCTTGAAAATGCTTCAAAATATATTTGTTTATATGAAATTCATAACTCTACCAAGAGAACTGGCATTATTTTTAAAACAAAGCCTTACAGAAGATCTTATGCAAAGCCCAAAGCAGGGAATGGGAGAACCTTAGCTGTGTACTGCTGCCCCAGTATCATAAAGGACTTTTATAAGTCAGTCACCCTTTGTGTTGCATTATCCAGAGCTTTACTTGTAAAAAGGAAACATTGAAATGAGCCATTTTTTAACCTAAATAAGGAATGATTTGATTATCTATTACCTGGTTACATTGATATATACACATATATTGATAAAGTAAGTTTTAATATGTGTACAATAGACATCAACAATCCAAACAAAAGACTCTGAAACAAAGACATTTAGAGACTTGAAATCCAGAACAAGAAACACATTAGAATTTAATCAACATAAAAGGCTCTGCAACACTGGCTCAGTTTTTGTTTACATGCAAGGTTCTCTAACCACTCAAAAAAGACAATTTTTAAGTTTTTAGATTGAATTTGAAACTACAGATTTACCAGTGAATTTACTGCAGCACGAACCAATCACCAAGAACCTTTTCACTGATCAGCCACTGATTGCTCCCAAGTGGACCTTAAACTGACTCTGTCTCTTTCTACTCAGATTTACTGGTCTCCTCTAATTTCCCAAGTACTTGCCAGTCCCATAACATTCCTAAGTCTGGCAACACCCACATTCCCAGCCACAACAGCCAGGTTCTTGAATGCATCATCACTATCAGCAGAAAACCAATCAGTTAATACCATAGTGATTATAAAACAGTGCTATTATTATAAAATAAAACAATTAGTAAATGATTTAGCCCTTTTCTCTTAAATCATTGATAGCAGTTGTCTTATTAACCATGTCCTCTAACATCAGTATTAGTCACACTTTGTTTCATAGATCCCCAGGTCTGAATTAAATGGTTCTGCTTCGGGGGAATCCAAAAAGACACATCGATTGTGAAGTTTCACTGTCACATAGTCAGTTGATACAATTTCCCACATGCTGGATACTTTGGGGAAAAGAAGCAGAAACAACATCAGCCTTTGTACCTTGACCTCTTGCCTACTATTACTCTAGAAGTCATGTGTATGCAATCAGACCTTTAATAAGAGACTCAGATTTGCCAAAGGAAAAACTTGACCTCAGTCAGGAACTGATTTCACTAGGGATGAACGAAGAAGAATAAAAATGCATTTGATTCCTCATAAGCTCTCCCTAACAACGTAAGGTCAACGGTGTAAAATAGATATTTTATTAAAGTAAAGAGTCTCTTGGCTCTAACTCCTCAAGTGCAGCTAAAGAAAACAGAAGACCAGTCACGCTATTTCTGTTCATTGCGAAGCTCAGTGTGGCATGTAAAAGAAAAAGGGAAGGTCTAGCTGATCTTGAGGCTGAATTGCCACCAAGGCCTAAAGACTAGACGACAAACAGCCAGAAAATTGTAGGAAACTAATTTTCTACAAATTCAAACCAAACTTTGACATGTCAAATGATGTCAGTATAACTAAAGCTCTAGTTGGGACATTTTATTGTTTAACATGAAATCTCTTTAGCACACAGGACATGATATCATCTAACAGAATACAATACAGTTCAAGGCAGGGAGATGCTCAAAAACAATAGAAATGGAAAAAAATAGAAAACTAATTTTCAAGGACATCATTGAAAAGTAAACTTGAATATAAGCTAAAAAGCTGAAGGGCGTTTGATATGCTTTTTGTAAACATTATTAAGATTATTTTTCTTGTCAGAGAGAAAACACTTCTTTCCCTTTGACAGGAAGGAAGGGTACATGGAATTGCTCAGGGTAGGATGACCTCTATTTTCTGTTTGAAGTAGGACACAAGGGTATGTGCTCAGGGGTGAGACCTCTACAGAGTATCATGATGAACAAACACACTCAGCAATAGATCTCACAAATCACCAAGAAGAATGTGCCCACTGTGAGTTATTAAATTAGAATGAGGTTTTTTTCTTGTTGTTATGAAGTATATTTTAAGGCAGGCTCTCAAAATAATGTCAATAACGTAGAATCGTCATGTGAGTATCCTAATACCAGAATTCTGAGAAAGTAGGGGAGATGACATTGGCCCCTTCATTTATTTACTTGCTTTTAGAATGTCATGGGTGTTGCTGTTAACATATGCCTGTTTAAGTGGATTTATGAATTACATTATCTGGTTTTACTAAATTAGACCTAAGAAAAAGGACAAGTAGGTTAAAACCATTCCTTCGCAAACACCCCAAGTTGAGGGTGATAACAATACAGAAGGTACAAGCCAACAAGAGAAAGGCAGTGCTGCCCCTTCTTCCTCGCCCATCGAGCTTTCTCATCCACAATATGATGAAGTACAGTCAGCAATGATCTAGTTAGATTTGTAAGAAGCTGGCCAAAAGGGAATACAAATTTATTAGTTAGATCATATGAGTTATGAGATTACAAATGAATCATTGAAGAGGAAACTTGAACTTAGTGTGTACTGTGATTTAAAATATAAACTAATGATAGCACGATCAGTAAGAGAAATAAAAATAAGTATGCAAAATATGGAGAAAATATCTACAACTTTTAAAAGATATTTAAAGCTATGAATAGTCAACATAGTACTTTACAAATTTTAATTAACTTAATGAGAAATATGTGTAAGTCTTGCCTGCAATCTCTTGCTTAATGTTAAAAGAAAAAAATGCCAAATAGCTTTGAGGAAACACTTGTTCTTTCTACTGTAAAAAACTGTTGAAGTAATATACAGAAACAAATATGTCAACAATATATAAATCATTCATTCTTCACCAAACACTATCATAAGATGTATATAAAACAGTAAGTTTATTTAAAGCATTAAAAGATGGAGTGAATCCTGTTATGCAGTTGGGAGATTTGCTAATACCATTTTGCTATAAAGATATGTATTAGTCAAGATAGGCTATTTGTAACATGCAACCTCAAAAATCCCAATGTTGTAAAGCAATGAAGATCTATTTCTTATGCATTCAATGTCCACTGAAAGTCCTCTTGAACAGGACATTTTATTGAGTGTCTGTCCTCTAAGGATTAACTGTGGAGACCCAGGCTCATACCAGCATATGCACACAGGGGGAACCAAGCAGAAGATCAAGAGAGATGGAGTCTGGATGCAGCTCCTTTCATTACTGCCCATGTCCCATTGACCAGGACCCAGTTATATTGTTGCATCTTAATGCAAAGGAGCTGAGAAGTGCAGTCTCTCCACGTGACTAGGAGGAAAATTAAAAGTGTTTCAAACTGTCATGATATACTTCTAACATGTCTAAGTTTATGGTATTGATCAATTTTGTTTCAAGAGAAAAATTTTGTGAGCCTTTAAAGAATAGATATGCCAAAGAAAGGATATTCTAACACAAAAGGAAGTAAAAAATAAAAACAACATTTTATCAAAAAACTTTTATCAGAATGAAAAAACAAAAAAATCTACTGAGTAAGGCTATAGAGATAGCACCAGACATAAAATCAATCTATTGCATAATTCGTAGGCAATGTACTTCAGTAAGGAGATTAAATTCAAAGTGAACAAAGTTAGTAATGTAGTAAACATAATAAAAAAAAAACAGAGCTTTAAAATGTTATCAAACCTTAACAATAATTCATGATGAGAGGGGGAGTGATTATAAACACTTTTATGCCACACTGATGTTTATTGATTAAAGCATGGCAGAGTACACAAAAGCTGTCAAATTTCATAATGAGTTGTGAATCATTTCTTCTACTAAAAGACAAGCATTCCAAATCTGTTGACATTTTCTGTGATATGTGGCTCTCATCTCATAGATACTTGTGCCACTTCTGCAATGGTGGATGAGCAATAAAAAATTCAGCAACTCATTGATGATGAAAACTCTCAGGAAATTTGGAATAGAAGACAACTTCCTAATATGATATAGCTTACATCATATTTAATGGTGAAATATCGGGTATGTTCCCTCCAACATAGGAAACAAAGCAAGGACTTCTACTTTTACCACTTCTCTTCAGCATTACACTGAAAGTGGTAAAAACGCAAATTCTTGCTTTGTTCCCTGTGTTGGAGGGAATGTGCCCAATATTTCACCATTGAAGGAAGATAAAGAAAAAAAAAGCATACAGATTGGGAAAGAAGAAAGAAAACTGCCTTTATTTGTAGAAAACATGATCATCAATGTAGAAAATCTTAAGTAATCTACGAAAAAATATCTAATAGAAGTAAACATGAGTTTAGCATGATTCCAGGATACAAGATCAATATACACAAATATCAAATACATTTTATGTACTATCAAAGAACAATTGCAATATTAAACCTTGCATTCATATTAGCATCAAAAATACTTATGAATACATGTAACAAAACATGCTCTGACGTGCATGCTTAAAACCTCAAAACAATGCTAAGAGAAACTAATGAAGACCTAAATAAATAGAGAGATATATCATGTCTATGGATCAGAAAAATCAATACTGTTAAGATGTCAATTCCACCCAAATTGCTTTATAGGTGTGATGAAATCCCAATCAAAATCTCACCAGGATTTTTTTTTCGGAAATTAACAAACTGATTCTAAAATTCATATGAAATGAAAAGGTTGTTAATCAAAACAATTTTGTAAAAGAACAGTTAAAAACTTACTATCTGATTTGAAGACTCGCTATAAAATTACAGAAATCAGCACAGTCTGATATTGATGTAAGGATAGATATAGTGATCAATGGAATGGAATAGAGTTCAAAACTAAACCCAAACATATAACAATTTGACAGAAATGCCAAGGTAATTCAATGGAAAATGGGTAGTCTTTTATATAAGTTGAATATCCTTATGAAAAACAATGAACATTAACCCTTATCTCACACATATACAAAAATTATCTGAAAGAACCAGAGGGCTAAATGTAAAAGATAAAACCATTGATCATGTAAAAAATAAAGAAAAAAATCTTTGTGGCTTTGTGTTAGGCAAAAACTTTTAGACAGGACACAAAAGCATGAGCCATAAAATTAAAATTTGATAAATTGGACTTTATCAAAATTTAAAACTTTTGCTTCTAAAAAGCCACTACTAACTAAGAGAATGAAAGTCACAGACTTGTATCTGATAAAGGTATTCCATCCATAATATATGAAGAATACTTACAACCCAATATTACAAAGATATACAATCCACCAGTTAATAGAGAAATACAAATTTAAACCACAATGAGATATCACTACATACCCAGTAGAATGACCAAAATTAAGAAGACTGGCAATACCAGGTTGGTGAGGATTGGGAGCAAATGGAAGTCTTATATATTTCTGGTTTGAATGCAAAATGGTATGGCCATGATGAAAATCAGTTAGTAGTTCCTCACATAGTTTAATCTATACTTATCATATGACCCAGCAATCCCTCGCCTAGGTATTTACCGAAGAGAAATAAATACATATAATCTCACAGATTCACACTTGAATGTCCATAGCAGCTTTATTAGTAATAGCCAAAAACTAGAAACAGTGCTCACATCACCAATGGTGAGCCCTGATGAAGGTGGTGCATCCATACAATGAAACACTGCTCAGCAGTAAAATAAACAACTGATATATGCAACAGCATGAATGAATCTCAAAAGCATTTATGCTCAGTGAAAGAAGCCAGATACAAAACCATAAGATGCGATTTATAGTACACTTTAGAAAAAACAAAGGGATAACATGCAGATCAGTGGTTGCCAGGGTGGTAGGGGAGAGGAGCAGGTGAGAGGGGAGCATTCTATAGCATGGTCATTGCAGACAGTCACACGAATGGATGCATTTCAAAACTCATCAAATTATATACCTACAATTGGTGATCTTTATTTTATGTAAAGTATATCTCAATAAAACTTTTAAATATTTATTTGGGATTTGGATGTTTATTGTTATTATAATGCAAGTTGAAGTTAAATAAATTTGAAAATGATAGCGTATTTATTTTCTATTGTTATGTTATAAATTACTACAAATTTAGCAGCTTAAAATAGACTCACAAAGTTCTGGCAGGCTTGACTGGGTTCTGTGTTCTGCATCTCACAGGTCAAAATGAAAGTGTCAGCCATCTGGAGGCTCTTGGGGAGAATCTACTTCCAGGCTCATTCAGGTCGTTGGTAGAATTAATTTCCTCATGGTTGTAAGACTGAGGTTCTCATTTCCCTGACATGTAGCCCCCTCCACCTTCAAGCCAGAAATGGTATACACAGTCCTTGTGCTTTGAATTTCTCTGCTTTACCCTCTATCTTCCTCTCTGCTTTTAAGGGCTCTTGTGATTATACTAGACCCACCTGGATAATCCAGGATACTCTCCCTCTTTTAGAGTCAACTGATTAGTAACCTTAATGACATCTGCAATGCTTCTTTTGCCATCTAAAGTAACATATTCACAGTCCCAGGGATTGTTGTGTGAATCTTGGGGACCATAATGTTGTCCCCACAGACAGCCCACTACCACTGATCAAGATAAAAGTTAACTAACAGGCATTCAGGGCAGCCTACTTGAGCCAGACTGGGCTAAATGCCTCAAAGTCATCACTGCAGTTTATCTTCCCAGCTGCCTTACAAGTTGGGCACTATTTCTTTGGTCACTTTCCAGCGTGGAAAATGAGCATGGAAAGGTTTGCAAGTTACCAAGATCATTCAGCTAGTTAATAACAAGGCAGACATTAGATTTAGATCTATGTGGTTGCAAAACACTAAACTGATGGCGGCTGTATTTTGGTCACTATGTCATTCTTGCTAGCTCAATTTTATTTTAATAAAAAGTAACCACAGCCTCTCACCAATCCCTCATTCAGAATTGCTTGCATTTTTCCTTCACAATACCTTGTACAGCATGCAGTATTTTTTTGTTTGTTTTCTGGGTTTTTTATTTTTGGCAAGGAAGACTGGCCCTGAGCTAACATCTGTTGCCAATCTTCCTCTTTTTGCTTGAGAAAGAGTGGCCCTGAGCTAACACATGCACCAATCTTCCTCTATTTCGTATGTGGGATGCTGCCACAGCATGGCTTCACAACTGAGAGGAGTGTCATAATATCCGGCTTTGCTAGCTACTAACTACAACGGGGAACAACCCTAGAAAACCTATTGCACATAAGTGGAAAAAAAGTGAGCTCTTAAACGGCCCACACACAAACTTACCTGTTTCAAAAGCAGCATAAACGGTATGTAGTTCCACACCCGGGATCTGAAACTGTGATCCCCAGGCTGCCAAAGTGGAGGGCATGAACTTAACCATTATGTCACCAGGCCAGCCCATTATCTATTTTTTAAAATAATTTAATCAGCACCTGTCTTTTCAGCCAGCCCTAGCTGTCTAGTGGTTAAGATTCAGTGCTCTTACCACTGCAGCCTAGGTTCGTTTCTTGGTCAGGGAACCACATCACCCCTCTGTCAGTTGTCATACTGTGAGAACTGCATGTTGCTGTGATGCTGAAAGCTGTGACACCATTACTTGAAATACTAGAAGGGTCACCCATGGTGGACAGTTTTCAGTGGAGCTTCCAGACTAAGACATCTAAAAAGGGGGACTTGCCATGCACTTCTGAAAAAACTGGCCAAGAAAACCCTATAAATAGCACTTGAGCATTGTCTGATACAGCACCAGAAGGTGAGAGGATGGCCCAAAGACCAGGCAGGGTTCCGCTGTGCTGTACACAGGGTCACTAGGAGCTAGAATTGACTTGATGATGCTACCAACAACAAAAATCTGTCTTTTCACTAAGTGACAATTGTCCTGATGGGGACCATATCTGCCTGATTAGTATCATATCTCCATGTCCCAGTTGTTGCTTTGTTCATGGTAAAGGGCTCAATACATAGTTATTGAATGACTGACTGAATAAACGAATGAGCAAGTGATTAGCATATAAGTATACACCCCTCTTCTGTTATCCTCTCCAAATGTTGACCATTACCACCTGCCTTTAAGATGATGAGAGAGAACAATGACAGTATGAGTCAAGCTAAAGGCATGTACTTACGTCCCAGGCCTGCTCCCTCAAAAATTAATTGCAACATCCTACCAGTGCATCTCTGGAAAGGATTGCTAGGACCTGTCACCTGTCTGTTCTTCTCACTTCTGAAGAGAGCCCATTATTTTATATTAATACAGGTCATATCTTATCTCACCACTAGATTTAAATGAGTGAACAAACTGAGCTCACCCTTACTCTAGATTTTAGGAAGCATTGCCTGGACTAGCATGTCCCAGAGCTGAATTTCTTATGGCACCACACAGCACAGAGTATGGTCTGCTGGCACTAGCACACATACCAGTTTACCATGTGATTTTACAACAGAGATGGTCAAAAGCCAGGAGGTAGGAACCAGGATAATTCACGAGTACATAATTTGATGCACTGGGCACACAGTGGGCACCCAAAATATTGGCTAAATGAATGAATTCAACAAGTGTACCACATGGAATCTGATCCCATCATAAAAAAAGTCTTTCTCCCTGAAAAAGAGTAAAGGCATATCCATAAATAAAGGGACAATGAGAAGTTGGCGTCAAGATGGAGGTGTAGGCAAATTCTAAACTCACCTCCTCCCATGAACACAACCAAGTTACAACTATTCTTGGAACAATTACCCCTGAGAGAGAACTGAAAACTGGATAAAAAGAACCCCCACAAGAAGGGACAGTCCTGACTGAGGCAGAAGAGGCAGAAATTCCTTTCTGGACAGAAAAAAGCCACCTTCACAAGCTGTGGCACTTCTTAGCCAGCCAGGAGCAATCCTAAGTTATGCAGCCTTTCCTGGAGGAGCAGGGGATCTGAGTAGGGGAACGTTACTGCCATAAGGATCCTTCAGATTTAGCACAACTGAGAGGAGTGTCATAATATCTGGCTTTGCTAGCTACTAACTACAACGGGGAACAACCCTAGAAAACCTATTGCACATAAGTGGAAAAAAAGTGAGCTCTTAAACGGCCCACACACAAACTTACCTGTTTCAAAAAAAGCAGCCTAAATTCACCAGAAAGGAAGGTGCACAGTCCTTTGGTGAAAAGAGACTCACCAGATGGGCTCTGGGTGCATCTTGGTAAGAGATGAGACCTCTCCAGGGACTGAGACATTTGTGGCAACCATTATTGTGACCTACTATGGGAATGCTGATACAGATGTTGGCAGATGCCATTGAAGCTCCCCACCCAGGCCTGTTAGCCCAGGGTCTGCTCCACCCAATAGAGTCCCAATTTAATACAGCTTGGCCAGGGCAGGCTGCCTAGGAACTGGCCCCATCCAACAGCAAGCCCTCAGGCAACTTTCCAGCATGCATAGGCTGGGCGCCTGGATCCTCTGCAGGCCGGTGAGGGGGCAAGCATCTGCGGGGCAGGGTGTGCATGAAGAGCGGGTGAAGTGGGTGGGGCATTGGTGGAATGTGAGGGCCCCTGGAGTGGGGCAAGTGGGTATGCTCCAGGGGGTCGGGATATGTGCATGGGCCAGGACTGTGTTGATGGTGTGTGTGGACCTGTGGACCATGAGGTTTATCAGCAGCAGAGGCCTGTGCTTCTATTTGAGAAATAGCCACATAGGGGATCGGCCCTGCCTTCCAAAGCCTGAAACAATTGAGTGTTCCGGTGCCTGGGGCCAGCCCCACTCAGCTGCAATCCTGAGAGAGTTGACAACAGCCTTGTAGGCTGGAAGCCTACATCAGTTGTAAGCCCTTGAGCCTAGCAGCCAGCCACACTGGGGGCCTACTCACTTAACAGAAAAACTGTAGCAGGAATGTGCTACTAGCCCTTGCAGACAACTGTACTGGGGCTCTCCAAACCCGATAAAGTGACTGAAGGGTCCACAGCAGCCACACACAGCTGTAGCACAACAATTAGCTGGCCAGGGGGATTGCCTAGACTCCCAGGGCACCTACAACAAAAGAAACCCTTCCACAACAGAAGGACACATGAAGCCCACACAGGGATCACTCCTGGAACATTTGGAACTGGTGACGAGAAAGCAGCACACTGTTGTGACTGAAAAGGCATCTCTTATGTAAGTCCACGTCTCCAACATCAGGAGACATAGCTGACCCACCCAATACACAGATATAAGCACAGAGAAAGAGGCAAAAGGAGGAGGCAAAGGAGTATGTTCCAAGCAAGGGAACAGGACAAAACCCCAGAAAAAGAACTAAATGAAACAAATAAACAATCTACCTGACAAAGAGTTCAAACAAAAAGTCATAAGGATGCTCACTGATCTTGGGAGAAGAATGGATGAACACAGTGAGAACATCAACAAAGAATTGGAAAATATAAAGAAGAACCAATTCAATACTACAAATGAAAACTTCACTACAGGGACTCAATAACAGAGTAGATGACACAAAAGAACAGATCAGTGAGGTGGACAAAAGACTAGAGGAAATCACTCAAGCTGAACAGATAAAAGAAAAAAGAATTAAAGAGAAAGAGAACAGTCTCAGGGAACTCTGGGACAACATCAAGCACACTAACATTTGCATTATAGATGGCCCAGAAGGAGACAAGAAAGACATAGGGACAGAGAATTCTTTTGAAGAAATAATAGCTGAAAAAGTTCCTAAGCTAAGGGAGGAAACAGATATCCAGCTACAGGAAGCACAGAGAGCACCAAACAAGACAAACCCTGAGAAGCCCACACCAAGACACATTATAATTAAAATATCAAGAATTAAAGATAAAGAGGGAATCCTAAAAGCCACAAGAGAAAGGCAACATACAAAGGAAACCCAATAAGGTTATCAGATGACTTCTCAGCAGAAACCTTAAAGGCTAGAAGGGAGTGATACAATATGTTTAAAGTGCTGAAAGGAAAAACCTACAGCCAAGAATACACTACCTAGTAAGGTTATCCTTCAGAATGGAAGGAGAGAGAAAGAGTTTCCCAGACACACAAAAACTAAAGGAGTCTACTGCCAAGAAACCAGTCTTACAAGAAATGTTAAAGGGACTTATTTAAGTGAGAAAGAGAAGACCACAAATATGAATAAGAAAATTATCACAGCAAAGAAAGAGGAGGATTGGCAATAGTTAACTCAGGGCTAATCTTCTTCAAAAAAAATTATCAAAAAAAGCAATAAAATCACTGGTACAAGCAAAAATACAGTAAAGGTAGCAGATCAAACACCTATGAAGATAATATGGAGGTCAAAAGGTAAAAGTACTAAAATTACCTATTTCAATGATAAGAGGGTAGTAGATACATACACAAACAAAAAGAGGTTAGATGTGATATAAAAAACATAAAATGTGGGAGCAGGGGAGCAAAAGAGTAGAGCTTAGAGAAATAGGTCCAACTAAAGAGACTATCAACTCAATATAGATCGCTATATACGTAGATTATTATACATGAATTTCACGGTAATACAAACCAAAAACCTATAATAAATACACAAATAATTAAGAGAAAGGAACTCAAGCATAACACTAAATAAAGGCATCAAACCACAAGGGAAGGGAGCAAGAGAAAAAGAAAGGAACAAAGAACTACAAAAACATCCAGAAAAAAGTAACAAAATGGCAATAAGTACATATTTATCAATAGCTACTTTAAATTTCAATGGACTGCCTCCTCAAATCAAAGGGCATAGGGTGGTCAATTGGTTAAAGAAAACGACCCACATATATGCTGCATACAAGAGATATACTTCAGATCTAAAATCACTCACAAACTGAAAGTAAAGGAATGGAAAAAGATACTCCATGCAAATGGCAAAGAAAAGAAAGCTGGGGTAGCAATACTTATATCGGACAAAATAGACTTTAAAAACAAGAAACAGGGCCAGCCCCATGGCTGAGTGGTTAAGTTTGCGCGCGCTGCTTTGGCAGCTTGGGGTTTCACTGGTTCAGATTCCAGGAATGGCCATGGCACTGCTCGTCAGGCCATGGTGAGGTGGCATCCGCATAGCACAATCTGAGACACTCACAACTAGAATATACAATTATGTACAGGGGGGCTTTGGGGAGAAGAAGGGAAAAAAAGGATTGGCAACAGATGTTAGCTCAGGAGCCAATCTAAAAAGAACACAAGAAACAAAGAAGGGGACTATATAATGATAAAGGGAACAATCCAACAAGAGGATATAACACTTGTAAATATCTATGCATCCAAAATAGGAGCACCTACATATACAAAGCAATTATTAACAGACATAAAAGGAGAAATAGACAGTAAAACAATAACAGGAGGGGACTTGGACACTCCACGTACACCAATGAATAGATATCATCCAAACAGCAGACCAATAAGGAAACATTAGCCTTAAATGACACATTAGACTAGATGGACTTAGTGAATATATACAGAACATTCCATCCCCAAACTGCAGAATACACTTTCTTTTCAAATACACATGGAACATTCTCCAGGACTGATCACATATTAGGCCACAAAACAAGTCTCAATAAATTTAAGAAGACTGAAATAATACCAAACATCTTTTCTGACCACAACAGTATGAAACTAGAAATCAATCACAGGAAGAAAACCTGAAAAGCCACAAATAGGTGGACATTAAACAAAATGCTACTGAACAATGATTGGGTCAATGAAGAAACTGAAAGAGATATCAAAAAGTACCTGGAGACAAATGAAAATGAAAATACGACATGTCAAAAGCTATGGAATACAGCAAAAGTGGTTCTAAGAGAGAAGTTTCAGGCTTACCTCAACAAATAAGAAAAATACCACATAAACAATCTAATAGTGCACCTAAAGGAACTGGAAAAAGAAGAACAAACAAAGCCCAAAATCAGCAGAAGGAAGGAAATAATAAAAATCAAAGCAGAAATAAATGAAATAGAGACTGAAAAAAAAATAGGAAAAACTCAATGAAACCAAGGGCTTGTTCTTTGAAAAGATAAACAAAATTGACAAACCTTTAGCTAGACTCACAAGGAACAAAGAGAGAAAGCTCAAATAAATAAAATCAGAAATGAAAGATGAGAAATTACAATGGATAACTCAGAAATACAAAAGATTATAAGCAAATACTATGAAAAGTTATATGCCAACAAATTGGATAATCTAGAAGAAATGGATAAATTCTTAGAATCATAGAACCTTCCAAAACTGAATAAAGAAGAAATAGAGAATTTGAATAGACCAATCACCCGTAAGGAGACTGAAACAATAATCAAAAACCTCCCCCAAAAGAAAAGTCCAGGACCAGATGGCTTCCCTGATGAATTCTACCAAACATTCAAAGAAGAGTAATACCTATCCTTCTCAAACTGTTCCACAAAATGGAAGAGGAGGGCAAGATTCCTAACTCATTCTACAAAGCCAACATTACCCTGATACCAAAACCAGACAAGGACCACACAAAAAAAGAAAATTACAGGCCAATATCACTAATGAACATCAATGCAAACATCCTCAACAAAATACTAGCAAATCAAATACAACAATACATTAAAAAGATCACACACCATGATCAAGTGGGATTTATTCCATGGATGCAGGGATGATTCAACATCCACAAATCAATCAACGTGATGCACCACATTAACAAAATGAAGAATGAAAATCACATGATCATCTCAATAGATGCAGAGAAAGCATTTGAGAAGTTACAGCATCCATTTATGATAAAAACTCTAAATAAAATGGGTATAGAAGAAAAGTACCTCAACATAATAAAGGCCATATATGACAAACCCACAGTTAATATAATTCTCAATGGAGAAAAACTGAAAGCTATCCCTCTAAGAACAGAAACCAGACAAGGATGCCCACTTTCATTGCTCTTATTTAACATAGTATTGGCAGTCTTAGCCAGAGCAATCAGGCAAGAAAAAGAAATAAAAAGGAGCCAAATTGGAAAGGAAGAAGTGAAACTGTCACTATTTGCAGATGACATGATCTTATATATAGAAAACCCTAAAGAATCCACTAAAAAACTTTTAGAAATAATAAATAAATATGGTAAAGTTGTAGGATACAAAATCAACATACAAAAATCAGTTGTGTTTCTATACACTAACAACGAAGTAGCAGAAAGAAAAATTAAGAATATAATCCAATTTACAACTGCAACAAAAAGAATAAAATATCTAGGAATAAACTTAACCAAGGAGGTGAAAGATCTCTACACTGAAAACTATACAACATTGTTGAAAGAAATTGAAGATACAAAGAAATCGAAAGATATTCCATGGTCTTGGATTGGAAGAATTAACATAGTTAAAATGTCCATACTTCCTCAAGCAACATACAAATTCAATGCAATCTCTATCAAAGTTTCAACAACGTTTTTCACAGAAATAGACCAAAAAATCCTAAAATTTCTATGGAACAACAAAAGACCCCGAATAGTCAAAGCAATCCTGAGAAATGAACATAGCTGGAGGTATCACACTCTCTGATTTCAAAATATACTACAAATCTATAGTAACCAAAACAGCATGGCACTGGCACAAAAATAGTCACACAGATCAATGGAACAGAACCGAGAGCCTAGAAATAAACCCACACATCTATGGACAGCTAAGTTTCAACAAGGGAGCCAAGAACATACAATGGAGAAAGGAAAGTCTCTTCAATAAACGGTGTTGGAAAACTCGACAGCCACATGCAAAAGAATGAAAGTAGACCATTATCTTACACCTACACAAAAATTAACTCAAATGTATTAAAGACTTGAATATAAGACTTGGAACTATTAAACTTCTAGAAGAAAACATAGGCAGTACACTCTTCAACATCAGTCTTAGCAGCATATTTTCAAGTACTATGTCTGACTAGGCCAGGGAAACAAGAGAAAAAATAAACAAATGAGTCTACATTAAACTAAAAAGCTTCTGCATAGCAAAGGAAACCATCAACAAGACAAAAAGACAACCTAACAATTGGGAGAAGACATGTGCAAACCATATATCAGATAAGGGGTTAATATCCAAAATATATAAAGAACTCATACATCTCAACAACAAAAAAAACTAACAACCCTATGAAAAAATGGGCAAAAGATCTAAACATACATTTCTCTAAAGGAGATATACAGATGGCTGAGAGGCACATGAAAAGATGTTCAATATCATCAATTATTAGGGAAATGCAAATCAAAACTACAATGAGATATCCACTCACTCCCATCTGAATGGCTATAATTAGCAAGACAGGAAACAATAAGTGTTGGAGAGGATGTGGAAAGAAGAGAACCTTCATACACTGCTGGTGGGAGTGCAAACTGGTCCAGCCACTATGGAAATAGTATGGAGATTCCTCAAAAAGTTAAGAATAGATGTACCATATGATCTAGCTATTCCACTGCTGGGTACTTACCCAAAGAACACAAAAACACGAATGCATAAAGATACATGCACAACTATGTTAATCACAGCATTATTCACAATAACCAAGATGTGGAAGTAACCTAAGTGCCCATCCAGGGACAAATGGATAAAAAAAAAATGGGGCATATTTACACACTGGAATACTACTTAGCCATAAGAAATGATGAAATCCAGCCATTTGTGACAACACGGATGGACCTTGAAGGTATTATGCTCAGTGAAATAAGTCAGAGGGAGAAAGTTAAATACCGTATGATCTCACTCCTAAGTAGAAGATAACAAAAATGACAAACACATACATAGAAACAGAGATTGGATTGGTGGTTACCAGAGGGAAAGAGGGGAGGGAGGAGAGCGAAAGGGCTGATTAGACACATGTGCGTGGTGTTGGATTGTAATTAGTCTTTGGGTGGTGAACATGAGGTAATCTACAGAGAAATCGAAATATATAGCAATGCACACCTGAAATTTACACAATGTTATAAACCAATGTTACCACACACAAAACACAGGATAACCATGTTGCTGAACCCTTTCTACAATTTTGAATATGGAATTTCCCTTCTTTATTTGCCTGTGTTTCTAGTATTACAAAGACAATGTCCCTTTGATGCTACTAAATTTAACCCCCTGTTAAAGATTAGATCAGAGGAGAAAGGATATTTTTAAAATATAGTTGCATTTCTTAAGCGCTAAACAAAGTGTGCTCTTAGTGGCTCGGTTGGCAATTGTTATTTATTTATTTATTTTTTTGGTAAGGAAGATTGGCCCTGAGCTAATATCTGTGCCAATCTTCCTCTATTTTGTATGTAGGACACTGCCACAGCATGGCTGATGACTAGTGTGTAGGTCTGCCTAGGGTCCGAACCCGCGAACACCAGGCCATCAAAGTGGAGGATGCAAACTTAACCACTATGCCACCAGACCATCCTGGCAATTGCAATTTTAATGAAATGCCAGAAAATACATCACCAGGGTTTTCTCTGACAGTCGTCTCCAAGCAGTGAGAACAGAGTAGCACCTGCTCCAGGTACAGCCTGTCCTGGGACAGCCACTTGGTATATTCTCTGCCAATATACGAGACAAGTTAGAAGAAAAATGTCCAAAATTCCTTCCTATGGCATGTCATAAATCTAGAACAAGAATCACAGAGAATTCGAACGCCTAAAGGATAATGTAGCCACTTTGAGTTTGCAGATGGAAACATGGCTTTGCTTAGATAATTTGAAATACCGAGCAAATATAAAAAAGTATCATGACACTGTAGATTGATACGTGACCGCAGTTTTTTGTAAGTCAAACATGGTTAATTTCTAACATTTCCATAAGGTTCAACCCATTGAAGAGGCGGTGTGTAGATGGATATCGACTTTAGTTTTGTTTTCCAGAATCACAAACATGAAGGACCCTTAAAGGAAGTGAAATCCAATTTTCTCATTTTAAAGCTTGTGTTTGTAGGATTAGGTATAACCAAAAGTAATTGAAAACCCCCAAATATCAACGGGATAAATGAGATAGAAGCTTATTTCACATTGCTGTCCAGGAGTGCCCACAATGTAAGGGACACAGCCCCTTCTAGTTTACCCCTCCACTCTGAGTGGCTCCAAGTCCCCAGTGAACCTCATGGTCTAAGATGGCTGCTGGAATTCCAGCCATTAAATACACAGAAGCTGGTCAGAGAAGAGGCTTACAAACCAGGGAGAGGTCAGGTCTTGGAGAAAAGTGGAAACTGTGCTACTGGGTTTGGACATTATTTTACAGGCACTGAGAAGGCATCTCAATATTAAGCAGAAGTAAGACATAGTTGGATTTGTGTTTTAGCTAAATCACTCTGGCAACCCTTTGGGTGGCTTGAATAAGCATGAGATGGAAGAAAGCAGGCTAATGCAGCAAAGAGGACAGTTAAAATGGGAGGTGCAGCTGTGTAGGCAGTGAGCACAGCCAACACTTTCTGAGAAGGTAAATGAGAAGAAAGGATAGAAGTTAAGACAATGACAAAAAGATAATGTGAGGTCAACAGGATTTTGACTTCCTTCTGGCTGTGAATAAACAGGTATGAGAAAAAAGGTAGCCTTTCTTTGGGAATAGCTACAGAAGAAGCAATGTCTTCACGGGAGAGGCAGGTTTCAGACAAGAAAGGTGGAGAGAAGGCTCTGTGCAAAGATGGGTCACGTAAGGTAAAGGTTCACAATTGAGGAGGGATTTGTTGACAGCAGTTGAAAGGTGTTAGAGACATCTAGGCTAAGAAATAAAGTCTAATAAGGGGGTGAGACTACTTGGAGACAGGCAATTCTGGGAGCTTCCTTTTTCTCTAAGTAATCAAGAATGATGGAGGTGGGGAATGTGGTTATGAGAGCCTGGTCTCAAATATTCAGACGGGTACAGGTCATTTTCTGGTCAGCATTGGCTCAGAGGTCCAGGCAGTGGCCTCCGGCCTGGTATGAGAGGATAAGCCTGGTCCTGTTTGATGTAGGAGGCGTGTGACAGCTGCAGAGGGCCACAATAAGTACCAGAGTGCTATGTGGCACTCCAGACTCCCCTGGAAAGCGGCAAGCGCTACTGTCCCTGTAGTTATGCAGATAGCACGGTTTGCCATGACCTAGCCAGGGGTGCCCATGACCCAGCATTCAGTGGGAGGAGCCTGGAAGGTTCTACCAGATTTCTTGGTTGGCTCTGCGAGGCCTGGAGGAGCAGCTTCCCTATTCAACGTGCTGACATTATTGAAGTTGCAATAATTACTTACCACATGCCACATCTTAATTTATAACCTTGTAAATTACATGTAAGATATAAGAATCCTATCCTTAGTAAACCTTAGGCATTTGCCTTACCCTTCAGTCACTTGGTTACGGTTTAAGAAAAATCATCTAGAAATGTGGTAACACCAGTGAACATTGAGCACATATTTTGGGAAAAGGTATTCTTTCCCACTCAGCCTCCTTCAAAGGCCCTGCTGTATGTTCAGAAGGGCCCTCCAAGATTGGGTGCTGCAGGGGAATTCAGGGCTCATACCTGCTCAGGTGAACTCTCCTACTTCTCTCCCTTAACACAGACGATAGAACATGAACTGTGTGGTCAACCTTCAGAGGTATAGACAGATAGATGTTAGATACAGAGACAAAAATAGACATAGATATCTAGGAAGAGAGAAAGAGAGACAACATGTAATTGACAGTCTAGTAGGGAGGAGAAATTAGAGAAAGAAAGTAATCACTTATTGTGACAAGTCCTAGAAAGGCAATGGTCCTGGGGCAGAGAATAAGGATGTGTAGGGACGGATTCACTCTACATAGGCAAGTCAAAACCTGTCTGAAGAGCTGCCTTTGGGGTGAGATGAAGAATATGCAGAAGTCCTGGGGCAGACAGCTGGTTGGCTGGAGGTACTGAAAGCAGCTTGTCACCACAGTGTAGCAGAACAGGGGAAAGTGGTAAGAGAGAGCCCTGGAGATTCAACCACCCAAATGGTTGGCTAAAATCACCTCCAAATTTCTCAACTCTATCTCTACAAAATAAAAATGATAAAATTGAATTTAAATTATGTAAATAACTAACCTTTATATTTGCCTTTTATTAAAATAACTTCATAATAGATTTGTAATATACTTGGAAATGAATTCTATGATATCATTTCCTAAACAGCTTCCAAATGCCTGCATCATAAAAGGTCCATATTAAGCAAAACACTTTCATTAATTCAAGGTCCAAGCTATTTATCATGGCAAAATTCCAATAAATTGTGAGTCAAAGGGAAGATTATTTTGCATATAAAATTAAAGGAAGTATTTATAGCATTAATAATCACTTTAAGGTACTTTTGTATTTACAAAAGCATCCATCACAAAATTGCTTGAATTTTGGAAAGTTCTATGATCATTTCATGCACAGTAAAAACTGTATATAGAACAAATTAAATGCAGTTTTTTATTATTCTATTATTGATTGATTTGATATGACATAACCGTTCAGGTTTGACTTACTCTGAAAAAGCCCTGGGGAAAGCAATCCTGTCTCTGCTCAACACAAATGACTAAAAACTACAAATAGAAATCTCAATTTGCCTTGAAACATGATTAGCTGACTCTGTCAGGCCTACAGTTAGTTTCTAAAGTCTAGAAATATTAAGTTCAAAAACTCACAAGAATGTAATGAACAACTTAAAGTTTACCGGTATGTTGACAAAACATGTCCCTAATAAATACCTTGTTTTCCCTGAGAAAGCTTTGCAAGAACTTTTGTAAGGTCAACTCTGCTGCCCACTGTCTTAGAGAAGAGCGTTTCACATAGCAATGCATTTGGAAATGTTTTGCTAAAAGAATAGAGGGAAAAAAGAACTCAGGGAGAGAGAAGAACAGGAGGAGGGCACCTCACAAAGTTTTCTTATCAAGTTAAGGAATTTTTGCCTTGTAGAACAGATTTGAGTCTTGTGTAGTATTATCCTTACATCATTTTTTCCACCATAAGGGGACACAGCTGATGGATCCTAGGCCTGAAGTTTGTGAAGAACTGATTAGCTCACCTATAGGTGCTCCCCAACAAGTTCCCTGTGTATGATGTCTGCAGAGATGCCTGGACACACCCATCAATGTGCTCCCCAAGACACGCCAGCAGGGCATCCATTCAGAACACATACGATGTGGTTCTTGACAAACCTACCTGTGTGAGACACTTGGGGCCCATGGCTACTCTTGGTAACTAATGACAACTGCTCTTTCAGCTTCTTCTCTTTTGGAATGAGCACAGCAACAGTCTCTATGAATTAAACATTTGCCACAACTCTGTAACATAACAAAAGCCACTAGGGTTTTACAGGTGAGTGTAATTAGAACAGGTCCAGTCCTTCTCATTTGTTCTCTGTAATCTCATTAGAAATGTCACAGCTGCTAGACAAGAGGGCATATGGGAATACTATTTAACCAGAGAACTGTTGCAAACTCATAATCACTATCGTTTCATATTGGTTATCTGTACTCAGAGAATTTGCGTTAGGATAATACAGTCCCTGTCTTCACCAAGCACCCTTGACTCTGGTTTCAAACAGCATCCAACCTTTCATTTGACAAATGAAATAAGGAAGAAAATCAGAGACCTCAACACTGGAAGTCTTTCATTTTGGATTGTTACTCATGGTTGGCAGAATTTTCCTGCCTTCAGTCTAATGATGGCAGTATGTATACTATAAAATAATTTGTATTCAAAGGTATTTTCCTCTCTGAAATAAAACGTGGACATGAAGAATACTGTAGGTTTTGTGCTCTTGGCTGAGCTAACCCATTTTATTGCTGTCTCAACTCAAATATGGTGCCCCATCTGTGTTTAAAAAGAGCAGAAAGTCGTCCCACATTAAACATGTAAACACTATCCTTTGTTTGCTGTCACAGAACCCATCTTTCAAATAACTAAAGAATCAATTTTTCTGGGATATTTTCCAGAAAAGCAAGATTGGGCTTCCCAAATGGTAGTTGTCAGCCTGTCTCTATTTGGGAGGCTGCCTCTTTAACTAGCTTCAACATTGCCCGTGTCTTTTCCAAGATTCCACTGACAGCCTCCACTCCCACTCCCAAGAATGTATGCGGGGGGAGGGAGAAAAGAACTAATCCAAGTTCCTCTTCCTCTCAGTATAACATCACCCAAAACTTGAAGATATCTTGTTCCAGACTCCCTCCTGGCATCACAGCAAAAGGACCAAGAGTGGCTCAGCCCAAAGGCCAAGCTCCTCACCTTCCTGCACCCCGTAAAACAATCGTCTGGATAACACACCTGCTAATGCTTGAAGCTCCTCCAAGTTCCCCCAGATCTCCCTGAAGCTTAAGGCTCGCTGGTGTAACATCCCTCACACAGCGTGCACAACATAGTTTTATATCTTAATGATTCACGGTGCAGTCCACCCAAGGGGCTGTGAGCCCAAAAGACAGAAACCACTGAAAATCAAAACTCCGACATCAGCAATCAGAACACATACTGTTAACGAGCTTAGGCCGGACTGCCAAGTGGGGACCTCGCACCCCCACCCCAGGAGCCAATAGGCGGCCGGCCCAGTCGTTGCCATGGCCACGCCGTGTGTTAGGGCCACGTACGCACCCCGCGGGCGCCCGGAAGCCAATCGGCGGCCCGCGGAGGCGTTGCCATGGCCGCTCAGTGTTAGGGACCCCGCCCTCGCGGTGGAGACCCGGCCCGCCTGCTCTGGCCCACGGCTCGTGATGGTCCGGATCTCTGCGCGCCCCTAGTCGCCGGCCGCTGCCTGATTCCCTGAGCGCCAGGCATGAATCGCAAGAAGCTGCAGAAGTTGACGGAAACCTTAACTAAAAATTGCAAGCACTGTAAGTAAGAATCAAGTGCTGGACGAGCGGAGACTCGGTCAGGTCTCGTGTCCTGCCGGGTCCTAATGTCCGGTCTCAGTCTGCTTCCCGCCTCCCGAGTCTGTGTGCTGCTGGAGTTCCGTCCACACCCACGCCTTCAAGAAAAGTCTGGAAGGAATTCTCGGGGGTTAGTGCCCCGGGGCAGGCACCACGCCCTCCCATGATCCCAAGGACCAATATCCAGGCATCTAGTACCGCACTCCCACGCAGGCACTTGCTTCTTAAACCCTCTGTGTAACTTACTTTTCCATTATAGAAACGTGATTTCTACACCTACGAGACACAAGTGGTTTTAGCCTCAGACACAGGTGTAAAATAAGTACTAAAAAATCCACCAGACTCAAGAAAAGTAGCACAACCAAATACACCTGCTTTCTAGCTCTTTTCAGATCAAATAAACTGGCAGAGTCCAAGTTCTGGAAACTTAGCAAGAGATCCATAAGGAAAATGGTTATCAATGGCTGAGTATCCTTAGGAAAGATGAGTTGAAGTGGCACAGAAACCTGTATCTCAGAGCAAAGAGATTTGTTTGGAAACCAAAGACCTCAGCAAAGCTAAACACATGGTGGAGAATCTTCCCCACTCTAGACTTCCACTTTCCGATTGCTTGTGGGGTTGCAAGGTAAAGGAGACTTTGCAGACGACAAGATCAGCACTTATTAAAGCTATCTGCTCCAATCGCACACCCTAAAAGGCAGTCCTAGAATTTAATAGTTAACTTTAGGATTGTATTCAGACTGAAAAACAGAATTGTACTTGGGCAAGGAAGCTATGGATATGGTTTAGATGAGGAAGATGTTGTCTGATGAGCAAGCTTTTAAGTTATGTGCTGATTGCAAAACCACTGGCTACTTCAGGAGATAGGAGAAGCCCTATTTCCTAGAATACCCACATTGAGCAAAGGAGGAGGAACAAACATGTTTTAATGTAGTTCTAGAGATTATTGGCTCTGGTGCCTTCTAATCATCTTTAGTATCTAATGTAGTGAGTGGTAGGAAATGCTGTAAATAAAAGTTATGATGTGTATAGCATCTTAAACTTCTTAGAAAAAAGGCATCCTATAATTTAAGATATTATTATGGTTATTATAATCTGATGAGAATTTTGTTCTGTTGTTATTTTTCTTAAGATACTTCCACGGGGCTGGCTCCGGGGCCGAGTGGTTAAGTTCGTGCACTCTGCTGTGGCGGCCCAGGGTTTGGATCCTGGGCGCGGACATGGCGCCGCTCGTCAGGCCACACTGAGGTGGCGTCCCACATCCCACAACTAGAAGGACCTGCAACTAACATATACAACTGTATACAGGGGGGTTTGGGGAGATAAAGCAGGAAAAACAAAAAAAGATTGGCAACAGTCGTTAGCCCAGGTGCCAATCCTTAAAAAAAAATCAAAGATACTTCCATTTCTGGGAAAAGACCAGATCTTCTTAAAATATCTAGTTAAAATTTTGAATAAATAATACAATAACTGCTATACACAATGCTGAATTTTATTTAGTCCCTGTTCAGTTAGTTAGCAACGTATTGCAAGCAGACATTCTGTGAATAATCAAAAAGTGAGTGCATTAAAAGATAAGTGAAAATGTGTCAGGAAAAACAGTCAACTCTTTTGATTTTTGTCCTTACATAAAATTTTTAGAGTGAGCCTTTAAAACCTTGATGATTACAAGTTGAATTCTATAGAAATAGTTACAAGTCATGGACATTATAATTTTAAATTTCTTTAAACAGAGGACCTTTCCTGTAATGTCAGATTTCCCTTTAGTTGTCAGATGATAAACCCACCAGGATGAAATTGATAAATTTTGTAGAATTTTTTTTTTTTCGGAGAAGAAGAAAGTATCTTAAGTGATTGTCTAGTTAACCCACCATTCTGCAGATATGGTCCACAGAACACACTTAGACCAATCCAAGAAGATGAAAATCCATTCTTGAATTTCTCTTGATTTCATTTAGTATTGTACTCTAGAATTTAAGAAACATTTCAGCAAAAAAAGTTTTCTTATGGCTGATCTATGATCTTTCAGATAATAAATTAATCTCATATTCTTTACTTTTTATTTCAGCTGAGATGGAAAAATGGCTTATCAACATCTCCGCTGCTAGCATCTCATATATATGAACAGAGTGTACCGTTTTTCATGCAGACATTTTTCCCCAATTACTAACAGCTCGTTTTCTTTTTAGAGTTTTTTTTGTGTGTGTGGTTAAATATATAGAACACAAAACTTACCATTTTAAGTGTACAGCTCTGTGGCATTAAGTACAAACATTTTATTGTGCAACCGTTACCACCATCCATCTCCAGAACTTTTTCATCCATCCTTTTCAGCTGGAACTCTGTACCCAGTAAACAGTAACTCCTCTTTTCCCTCTTCCCCAAGCCCCTGGCAGCCACCGTTCTACTTTCATGTAAGTGAAATCAAACAATATTTGCCCCTTTTTGTCTGACTTATTTCACTCAGCATAATGTCTTCAGGGTTCATCCATGTTCTACCATGTGTCAAAATTTCCTTCCTTTTTAAGGCTGAATAATATTCCCTTGTATGCATATACCACACTTTGTTTATCCCTTTGTCCATCGATGGAAACTTGGGTTGCTTTAACCTTTTGGCTACTGTGAATAATGTTGCTATGAACAATGTCATACAAGTATCTTGAGTCCCTGCTTTCACTTCTTCTGGGTGTGTGTATACCCAGAAGTGGAATCACTGGATCACATAGTGTTCCTATATTTAAATTTTTGAGAAATTGACATACCATTTTCTACAGGAACTACTATTTTTAAAATTATAACTGTTATATTCCTTTCTACTATTTAATCAATTTATTTACTAATCATTTAATTTCTAGAATTTTCAGTGTTCCTCTTAAATTGTGGTACCCAAAACCACTCAAGCCTGTCCTGATCTGTAGGATTAGGTGTGATTTCTTTGTTCTTATGCTGTCTTCTTTTATATGCACACAGGTTTTGTCCTTGTTTTTAAAAGTACGCAGCCATAATTTTGTCTTGTTTTGAAATAATATCTTCCCAATCTTCCATCTATACTTCATATTTAAACTTACTTTTATGTTTTTAATGCCAGTCAATAATAGTTCCACCTACAAACCTCAGATGTGGATTGGAACACAAATAATTAGCTCAAGTATTTAAAACACCACCCTTTATGCAATTATGTGTATGGGCAAGTATGCATGTGTGTGTATATCCTATAAGTAAAAATTTCCTTCCTCCAGAGTACTACTGAATAGTTAAGAACCATAATGGGTGCTGTAAACACCATATGCCTAAACACTTCTTTGTTGGAAAATAGGTGATTCTCATTTCCAAAATCTGGGTTATGAATTAACTAAGGCTAATGTGAAATGAAATTTTTGCCTGGTTTTCAGAAGCCTGTATCTATTCCCAAGGAAAAGTTAAGTTGTAAATTTCATGAATACCTATAATCAAAATGCTGGGAAAAAAGTTACCATTCTTGAACATTACCATGCTTACTTTGAGTCATACTTCTACTGCCTGGTAAAGTTTAAGACCTGACTCCATAATCATTATTCAGGTAACTTGGCTAATATTATCTTCTGTTTTCCCTAAATGTGACTCAACTTACATGTGTTTAATATTCAGCTCCTGTTTAAGGGAAGGCTGTTTCTCTCATTTTAGTGGAGAGTCCTCTGTAGTGGCCATCCTCTATTGACTTAAGGATCATGTGTCTCAAAACAGGGTATTCTGTTGAAAACTACGTATTTGATGGCTTTGCTGTTGTTTGTCTATAAATTCATTACTGCAAAATTTAAGTTAGAAATTAAAGATTAAAATGTGTTTTTGTTATATCTTACTTTTACTCTTTCACAGTTGATAAATTTGAAGTGAAATGTCTTATAAACCTTTTCTATACCTTGGTGGGAGATGTAACAGAGCGGCAAGGTGTGGTCATTGGACTAGATCGTAATGCATTTCGAAACATCCTGCACGTGACATTTGGAATGACAGATGACATGATTATGGACAGAGGTAAGAAAAAATACAATATTCAAATGGGCCAAATCCAGCCATGACTCAAAAAAAAAGTTTGGAGTTTGGACATATTCTTGATAGGAAGCTTAATGTTCTGTAGTCCCAATTTCACTTAAATATAAAAATTTAATTTTTATATTTATATAAATTTATATTTTATATAAATATATATTCATATTTTGTATTTAAGAAGAGGACAAAGTCAGCTTGAATAACTAGGTTTCCCTTACTTTATATCAGAAAACCCAAAATATTTTTATTTATTTCAATAAAAATTAAGATATCATCCCGTCTATCATGTAATAGCATTACTTTTCTTGAATGAGAAAAATATAAAATTTTATATTAATATAAATTTAATATACCAATATATTTTTTAATATTTATTGATGAATATATTTAGAGTCTCAGAATTTACTTTGTTCCCACAAAATATGAAGGGAAAATGTGTAAGTTTAAATAAAAGCTTTTCAGTGTTACACTATTTTAGTTTCCTCCTTTGTCAAATGAGAATGTTGGACTATATGATCCGAAAGTTTTGTCTAAATTTTAAAAGTGAATAGTATCAATGTAGATACATTACTCAAAGTAAAAATGCAGCACAAGTGTTGTATTTTACTTCTCTCTTTTTAGTATTCCGAGGATTTGATAAAGACAACGATGGTTGTGTAAACGTATCAGAGTGGATTTATGGATTATCACTGTTTCTTCGAGGAACTTTGGAAGAAAAAATGAAATGTAAGGTTTCAATTTATCCTATTGGCTTGTATATTATGATTAACATATCTAAAGAATTTAAATCAGTGTTCTCTAACACCACCAAGGAAGTAGATTTGTCTGTTGGTTGGTTGGTTTGAATCCTCATTAGCCTCTTTTATGGAGCAAATTCAAGTCAATGATAAGGGTTGAAAAAAATTAATGAAAAGGAAAATCAAGAGATTCTGAGGAGTAATTCATGCCAAGCAAGACTGCATAGGCATAAATTACACATGCCAATTATACACATATGCATTTACATACTAAGGTATTAAGTATTTTACATATTTCATTACTTGCCTTGTAGCCATAAAAGCAGACAAAATTGATTCAAGTGTTCTGATTTTTAATTAATTCCAACGAACTCTGTTCAAGAGTCATATTTCAATCAGTTTTCCAAGAGTTTCAAGGTGAAAATGTTCAAGTATTATTCTTTGGCATGCTTTTTCATAGCTGAGCGTAAAGAGACTTTTTCTAAGGATTGGTGAATATATTCAATAGGTATACATTAAGCATTTACTATGGATATTAGATTGCACTAAGGCCTGTGGGGTTGATAAGAGCATCAACAAGGTAGACCTTGGCCTTGAAAACTTTATCAGAGCAAATGTTACCCTAGTGATGGTATCACATTCATAACTGGTTATTTTTTTAAAAGATTGCTTTGAAGTGTTTGATTTGAATGGTGATGGATTCATTTCAAAGGAGGAAATGTTCCACATGTTGAAGAACAGCCTTCTCAAACAGCCATCTGAAGAAGACCCTGATGAAGGAATTAAAGATTTGGTTGAAATAACACTTAAGAAGATGGTAAATATGGGTAATTTAGAGTTTTATATTGAAATTTGCAGGCAAGATATGGCATAGAAAATTCAAATTATTGTAACTGTCAGTTTCCTGCTTGGTGAAATAAAACACCTCGATTGTGCTCTTTTATTACAATGTTAAAAGTTCTTTTCAGTTTCACTATTTAGTCTCTTGTTTGCTAACACCTTTCTTCTATTAACATTTGACCATGAAAAAGACAGTACGTATTTGCACTAAGTATTTTACATGTTGACTGACATATGACTGGTCACCCCCTAGGACCATGACCATGATGGGAAGCTGTCTTTCGCAGACTATGAACAAGCTGTGAGAGAAGAGACTCTTCTACTGGAAGCTTTTGGACCATGTCTACCTGATCCAAAGGTAATGATAGTACTTTCACTGAACAGTGACCAAAATATAATGTAGGATCAACAACCCAGGACTACTTGGTTTGGTGAGTTATGGGTCAGATGACTCACATTCACCCACAGAGAATAGCTTCTTTTTTTTTTTAAAGTGTATTTTATTTTATTTATTTTTTGTTTATTTATTTTTTTTGAGGAAGATTAGCCCTGAGCTAACTACTGCCAGTCCTCCTCTTTTTGTTGAGGAAGCCTGGCCCTGAGCTAACATCCTGCCCATCTTCCTCTACTTTATATGTGGGACGCCTACCACAGCATGGCGTGCCAAGCGGTGCCATGTCCACACCCGGGATCTGAACCGGCGAACCCCCGGCCACTGAGAAGCGGAACGTGCGAACGTAACCGCTGCGCCACCGGGCTGGCCCCGAGAATAGCTTCTAAATAGAGAAAGCCCACTGAAGAAGAACCTGGTGGTTCATTTCATAGTACTATTGTAGCCCAGTGCTGTTTCTTTTCATTCATTAACTTATTCGTTCATGTAAGAAACAATTATTGAAGCTTAATGTGTGCCAGAAACACGGATGAAAGGCTCAATGACTGCACTCAAGGGCTAATATTTTCCTGGGAAAAGCCAACAGGAAAATAATTACACAACAGGGTGATAAATATTACTATAATAATAGTTAATGACTTGTACAATGCTTCATCTATGCTAGGCAGTGTCATAAGCACTAAGCCATATTGCCTCATTTAATCCCCCTAACAGCCCTATGAAGTAGGTAGTATTATAATCCTCATTTTGTAGGTGAGGAACTTCAGAGAAGCTCAGAGAGTTTAGGCAACTTGCCCAAGTACACTCACCAATTATGGAGTACTCTGGGTACCCTGGTGCTAGGTCCATAGTAATATGTATAGCGTGTGGTGGTGTAATCAAGAAGAGAGCAACTAAACCAGCGTATGGAATGGCTGGTAGGACAGGGAAGGCTTACTTAGGTTTTTAAGGACATAATAGTCAGCCAGGTCAAAATGGATAAGAACAGTCTAAGCAAAGGGAATGACATATGCATGAGAGAAAGAGAGAGAGAGAGAGAGCAAGAGATACAAATGAATCTGTATTGGAAGAGTGTTTGGTGTGTATGAGACTGATGATGAGGTTGGAGAAGCACAGAAGGGCCAAGTCCTTTGGAGCATGGGGCTTTGATTTTGTCTTGAACGTAATGAGGATTCATTGGAAGATTTTAAGCAGGTGTAGTGATGTGATGTATAAATATCACCATATACCCACCCCCAATCTCTAGTCTGTATCTCCAGCTGCCTATTCAACCTGTCCAAAAGGTAATAAACTCTTGGTTTTCCCCCAAAACTTGCCCTTCACCCAGTGTTTCCTATCTCAATAAATGACAGCCCCGTACACTCAGTTGTTCAATCAAAAACCTAGCAGTCATTCCTAATTTGTGTCTTATAACACTATTAGCTACTCCTTCAAAATATATCTTTAAATGTAGCCTCTTCTCCACATGTCCATTGGCCACCAACCTAAATCAAGCTGTCATCATCTGTCACCTAGCCTAGATCATTAGCTTTCTTGCTTCCACTGTTGTCACTCTAATGACTATTCTCCACAGTATCTAGTATATTTAAAAAAACATAAATGCTATCACGCCCCTCTGCTTACTCAAAGCCCTCCAGTGGGTTCTGAAGTCTGTACGGTGGCCCCTTTGTCTCTGTCCAACCACATCTCCTACTATCTCCCATTTCTCTTGCCCCTGGAGCTACCCCAGCTGCCTCACTGTTCCTCCCTAGGTGCCTTTACACTTACTGTAGCCTTGGTCTAGAACGTCCCTTCCCTAGACATTCACATGCCTCAGATGCTCACTTCATTCAGTCTCTGCTCAGATGCCATTGACCATCTTAATTACTCCTCCCCCCAATCCCCTAACCCTGCTTCTTTTTTCTTCATTGTTCTTATCACTACATAGAATATGTTTACTTATTGTCTTTCTCAACACATAGATGTAAGCACCCTGAGGGCAGGAAGTTGGTCTTTTTTTCTGCCATATCCCCATATACCTTGTATAGCACATCGTAGGTGCCTAGTAAATGTTGAGTGGATGGATGGATAGATGGATGGATGGATGGATGGGTAGATGGATGGCTGGGTGGAAGGACAGCTAGGGGGCTAGATCTCAGAAGTGCCTGATGGAGAGTTCTGGATGTCTCTCCTCCCATCTGCTCAGGAACTGATTCATCATTTGCCTTTATCTTTACCCTCTATCTTCAACCTTTTCTCTCGCTACTAAAACTTTCCTATCAGAATTTAAACAGGTTGAAACCTGTCCTATCTGAAAAACAGAACAAAAGGAAGAAAGAGAGAAAAAGGGGAGAGAGAAAGAGAGAGAAATAAGGGAGGGAGGGAGGGAGGGAGGAAGAAAAGGAAAGGAAAGGAAAAGAAAGGAAGGAAGGAAAGAAAAGGAGAAAACTTAAAGTAATTCCACACCTATTTCTATTTCCTATTCAATGACTTTCTTTTTCAAGACAGCTAAGTATCTTGAAAGAATTGTTCATATTTGTGACCTACACTACCATTGCTTCTTCCTGTTCACCTCTGAAACTGCTCTTTCAGTGGTCGCTCCCCCCCCCCCACCTTGTTAATAAATCCCAAGGGTTCAGCTCTTGGGTTCTTGTCTTACTGAACCTCTTCTCTTCCCTAACTCCGGCTCTCAGTCCAGCTTCTCCTGCTTCAGGAAGCATCTCTGCTGCCCACTGCAGCCTGGCTCTGACATAATTAGTCCTTCTGGACTCCCCAAATCCACTGTGTGCTTACCCTATTGCAGCCCTCATTGCAGTGAATTAAGCTCTCCAGTTTCTACCACTGGGCTGGAGGCTCCTGGAGAGCTGGGTCACATGGTCTTGCTCATCTTTGTCGACTCAGACCAACATTGTGTTTGGAATATAGTCAGAACTGTCCCTGTCTGTGAGTGAAAAATGCATGAGGATCACAAATTCTTGATTCCCACCCTTCTTCAGTTATCTTGTGTCTCTTTGAATATTAAGAGTTTGCTTTGTTATTCCTTTTTTGGAAGTCTGTACTAATTTGAGCACTTTTATTTTACAGAGCCGGATGGAATTTGAAACCCAAGTATTCAAAGATCCAAATGAATTCAATGATATGTGAATACCTAAGTGTCTGTGTTGTCTCAAGTGAGTAAACAAGGAGGCGTACACGAATTGTGTATTTTTTCTACTTAGCTCAGAAAGATGGTGTTAAATGTTTGGGAGTGTTTAGGGTTAGGGGATGGGGTTCACTTACATATATCATTCAACTTTAGTATAAGATACAAGTAAAATAGATGGAAGACAAGAAGTTCCTTATTAGATGCTGTTGGGTTTGGCAAGACAAGTTAGCATTGCTAGAGATATTTTATCATGTAAACTATTGAAGCACATAGCTGTCATAAAAATGTTTGTATTAATGGAATGAATAGAAAGATTATAAAATCATGAATTATTAGGGCAAATATTCATGTCAGAAAGATGTTGGGTTTTATGTTTAACTATCATTGAAACTACTGAATTTCCTTTGGAGCAATAAATAATTAAGATGCCCTCAAAAGAATAATGAAGTGGGCATTTAGCATTTAAACACCTTTCTGCTAGGCATTGAGGGGGATTCAGAGAGATGAAAGAAACATGGAACCTGTTTTAATATGATCTATATTATTGTTTGAGACTTTGCCATCACCGTGTGACTAGACTTGAAAGATCTGAAGACAGGGGTCTCAGCGTACCCATCTGTCTGTTTGTCATCGCAGTTAGTACTGTCCTCTGCACAGAGTGGGCCTTCAATAAATACTGTGGATTGAAAAGCACAAAGTACCACAAGATCAGTCTAAACTCTCAGTGAGCAGAGGAAGTCTAAATTCTCGGTGAGCAGAAGAGGAAATTGCTGTTTATGGGGTTTAATGGATAACACATGGGTACAGCTTTCAGTTTATCTCTGGAGTCATCTCAGTTGCCTTCTCCCATTGCAGTTGGTTGGAGAGACCCCTCTCTGTTCTGGCTCCCTCTCTCTCTCCACCTCAATCCCACTCTTCATCCCCATGCCCCCACCTGGATGCACCTCAGTGGCACCCACTCCCCCAATCTGGGATTGCCATTGTTCCCTCCTTATAGGGATCTATCACACTGTACCCCACCGGCTATTAGCTCATGAAGATAGACCTGCCTTCCCCTCTGCTTCCCACTATCGAGCAGGTGCCTCTGGGCATAGGATGGAAGTGTGAGAAAGAGAAGGCCTAGTTATGTTCCTCTGAACATGCAAGCAGCTAAGAGTGGTTGTACTCAGACATCTCTTCTGTCCATATGGAAACATTGAAAGGCTGCTTAAAATCCCTTTTGTTACTAGATACATATTATTAAGTTCAAACAAAAGAGTACATATATGTAAAAAAAAAATGGACTGTTACAAATAAAGGGAGTAAGCAATTCCATGAAATAAAGGATGTTTTACATCCAAATATTTTCTTAAAATTTTAGATTCTTACATAGATGGACTTTGACACAATTTTTCTATCTTGAATAAGTATAAATAATGCAACATACAATGCTTTTGATTTTTTAAATTTTGTTTTTCTCATTACAAAATAATAGAGGTTCACTGAAGAATATTTCAGAAGTTTAGGAAATTAAAAAATAAAATTAAAATATTCATTAATATTCTGGTATAGATTCTTTCAGGCTTAATGCACTTGTAAATATACCTATATTTATGCACAGAGTATCCCTATATTTTTTAGTTGATTACACTGAAAATGCTCTATTGTAAGCAGCTTTTTTATGTACCACTCTCTCAAGAACATTTTCTCAGGTCATGGAATATTTGTCTACAGCCTGACTTGTAGTGGCTATGTGGTGTTCCATCATGACAGACCATTAAACCACTTCCCCGCCATTGGCATTTCTGTTGTTCTCACATTTTTGCTGTTATAAGCAATTCCCAAAATGAACCCTCCTTGTGGATAAATCTTTTCACATGCATCATTGCTTGCTTGCTTACATGTAAGTTTGTAAAAGTAGGAATGTTGGGTTAGAGGCCTGCATAATTTTGAGAATTCCAGCATATGTTTCCAGATTACCCTCTGGGAAGGCCTACTGTGTCTGATGCATGAGAACGCTGACTTCCCTTCCCTGTGGTGCCCCTTCCTTTGACTTCTTTGCCAATATCATGGACCATAATTGACCATGGTTTTAATTTGTCATTTAAAGAATTAATCTTATACAGTTGTATCTAAACTTTTTATTGTAGGTTGAGTAAAAATTGACTTCCGTGTGAATAACTGTTTGTTACTTGATGTTATTTAAAACTAAAAGATCTGTTTTGAAAAAATTCTGAATATTTTTTGTGAAACTTAAGATAATGTCTGTACATGAACATAAGGACTTGTGAGCTCTGTTCAAGAGCTTCCCCTATATTATAGAACACACCCCCTCTGCTGCTCCTCCTCCTAATCTGCCCAAATCATTTCCTTCTGCTACTATATCTAGATTTCCGGAGTCTCTTAATTTCACTACTGTAGCAACTCATGAATGATTTTAACACTAAAAATTCACTCAACTTAATAGCAAGGTCATCTGAGTACCTTTGAGGAAGAATTTTCCTCCCTCTTACTCTGAGCTCAGTAGCTGCTCTAGGCCTCAGCTCCCCGCTGCCAGGCTCGCCCTGACTCTTCCTCCCTCTGAGTACAGCCAACTGTGCTCAGCCCTGTTTCTGCCTGCCTTTGGGGCAGCTGGGTTAGGACTACAGATGAGCAGGTATAATTTGGAAGATTGAGCATAGCCTCCCTCTCACTGGCTCCTCAAAGAATTGGCTTCGCCTTCTCCTTCCAGCATGCAGAAAGCCACTGGGCCCCTCTGGGAGAGGTGAGCATTGCCCTGCAAGCAGCATGGAGAGATTCTGTTTGGGAAACAATCAAGTCCTTTTTTTAACTACAGGATTTAAAAACTACCACTGAAAACTGGTAGTCCTGCATTCTTAACATGTGAATATCTTTGGGTACAAGATTGCACTTGTAAGAAGCCAAGCCTGAAATTGCTCGCATCATAAAATCATCCAAAATATTCACTAAGTTCTCACTTTGTGCTAAGCCATGGGGGTTAATATATTCTAAGTCAGTTGCCCTGCCATTGCCTCATTCATAAAGTAGAATGAGGACTCTATGCCATGCGATGGCTCTGTCACCACCTATCACTGCTTGGATTTACTGTGACAGTCCCTCTCCTGCCCTTCTCTACCCCCAGAAAAAAACCTTATATCATTTTTAATTAATGGATATTGTTGAAGAGAATATAGTTTCAAAGTCAAATACACTTTGAAACTATAAAGACAGCCATGTCTGGAAAATGTTCCTCTGAGCTGCTCCTTAGATTGTCCATTTTTCCTGACAGCATTTTATCTAATTGTGTCCATTTCCTCACAGAATCATCCCCTAACTCTCCCACAGTCATCCAGAGCTGATGGTTAATTCTCACCAAATGTGGCCAAGAAAGGGTGGGAATTGCATTTGACATGGAGAGACTGTAATAGATACATAATAAAATAGAAATTTAACCCGTACATGTGTTAACCACAATTCATCAAATTGTGAGGATTGGTTGGTAATATTTCAAAATGAGGCAGAGGTAATCTATTTGTCTTTTCTGGTTTAGTGACCACCCTCTCTGTTAGAGTGAAGAAGATGACCTCTTGAAGTGTTTTCCAGTCTCAGTTACCACTGAAGGAGAAGCCAACCCAAATATATACCAAAGTAAATCAAAGCCCCTTTCTCATGAGATATATGTATCTCAAGGAAACTTGCTCAGTTTCACAGGGAGAGCAGAAAAGGAAGGAAGTCTAACCATGAAATATCCTGAGTGAAACAGCATTCTTCTCCATTGGAAATGTCTTATCAGAGTGCCATTACTCTGCACAGCAATTCACTGCTCACAGTTCCATCACTGGTAATTTGTGGCTTTATGTGTACCTCATGTCTCCTACCTAATCCATCAGAAAAATATTCCTCCCCCTAAGACACACATCCTCTTGTTTATTTTTACCTCCCTCCTGCCTCTTCAGCTCCACACTGCCCCTATTATGTGGTCCCAGCCTGACTCACTCAGAGTTCCCTGCATGAGAGGCTTGTCAACTTAAATGGTATTTGAATAAATTGGGCGAAATGCAGGCCATCCTCCCCCTAACCTGAGGTGCACCTTCCTGTCTCCTGTCCCCATCTCCAAAGTCTTCATGTGGACCAAGGGACAACAGTGAGCCTGAAGATGGAAAATAGCATACAGGGAAGCAGAAGAATTTACAGATTCTCTCTGCAAATGGCATTCAGTCACTACCTCCTGGTCGGAGCAATTAGCCCCAAAGCACAGGGCAGTCCAGAAGATTAATTAAAACTATTCAGTCAAATCTTCCTTAGTGAATCCTTCAGAAATATGGTAGAGTCAGAAAGCGGAATAAAATAATCCCCATAATCTCAACAATACATTATTCAAAAATCCAGGGAACACTTTTGTTCAAGGTATTATGCTAAACACTACCTTCATTATCTGGCTCATTTCTCACAACTATCCTAAGATGTAAATGTAAGCATTACTTACCATTTTCATCCTACAGATTGAGGAAATTCCTCAATGTCCCAAACTGTTAAAGAGCAAAGCCAAGATTCAGACCTCATCTAGTGCTAATGTTAAAGACCTTTCTCTGAAGCAATATCTATTCTTCTTGCCATCCATACTCCCTGAAGCCTGGAGTAATTGAGAGCTCCAGCTTCCTGAAAAATCTTCAGATAGCCCCTTGAAGACTACCTGGTGGTGCTAGGTAATTGATACGTGTGTGAGTGACACCATTGATAACTCTCTCCAGGGCACTCTTTTCATCTGAAACACCTTGGAATTTTATTTCTTTAGTTAATGTTTCCAGTTTGGATGTAAAGGTATACATCCATACCAACAGGAATCTGGATGTTCAGCTGGGACCTTGTCTTGCCAAGAGTCCAGATGTTCACGAATGGTGGCTAGGCTGTCAGACTCTGTGGCTCCAGGGTCAGCATGGGGGCAGGAGAAGTGAGATGATCTTCACGTGACCATGGAAGGAGAGAGGAGAGGCTGAAACTGCTGACAGTTTGTGAGGAGAATGGCAGAAGTCCTTCAGGGAGAAGGGAAAAAGCCTGGACTCCTCAAATGGAGAAGGACAAGGAATGTTTCTTTGGGCCATCTTAGGCAGTGTCAGAGAAAGACTTCTGTGTGGAGAAGAAGGAGATGCCAGTGATAAGAGGCCATGTGATCAAGCGGCAAACACAAGATATTATGATATAGCACTTACTAGGTGCCAGTAACTAGCCCAAGGATGCACAACTAGCAAAGGGGTAGCTTGGATTTGCTGCCCAAGCCCCTAACCATGTTCTCGCTCTGACTGCCTCTTATTTTCACAAAATATCACATGGCCTTGCACAAATCACATGAACTTTGAAGTTTGATATAAGTGAAAAGTGATTTATAGATTGGTGGAAACCATAGTTTCCAAACTGGGATGATATTGAGAGTGGAAGAAAATGCTAATAATTACATCAGTGCGACATAGTCTGGGGTTGTCTCAGGCAAAGCAGTACATATAGTCACCGTGTTCATAGGCTTTAAATTATTCCACAAATCACAGTTCATGTAAAATGGGAATAATACATACTCTCTTTGCCTCCATCTCACAGGGTTTTTGTAAGAATTGAATGAGATAATGTCTATGATACCATTTTGTGAACTGTAAAGTATAATATAAATACACAGATTAATATATGTGTGTGTTAGACAGTGAAGTGTGTGCCCTATCTTGGAGTGTGCTTGGGTTCTTAATAGGAGCTCATATGTAAGGATTAAATAAGAACACCAACACCCTAGAATTGAAAAACCTTGGCTTCTGGGTCCTTCCTTGTGACCAAATGTGCTATATTCTTACGTTACTTAGCCAGTCAAAGGAAGTTGGAGGATATCTCTAAAAATATCTTTAATAATCTAATGTATTCAGAGAAATGAATCTCATGAAACTATGATAAAACCCCAATGTAAACATTACTAGAATTTTCCTAAATATTAGACTCTTGGAGTTAGTATTACTGAAGTTACCCCTCCTATTAACACACGCACGTACACACACACAGATCTCCCTCACCACAAACTCATAGACATGCACATGGTAGTTTATTCCATTTAACAGACACTTTGGAGTTCTTTAATTTCTCTCTTCTCCCATCAAGATACCACTAATTCTGAAGTAATCGGCGCCATTCTACTAATAACTATGGTCCTGCCCAACCACATTCAAGTCTTAATGTGTCTGCTGTGCTGGCTCTAAGATGCTAAAATATTAAAGAGAAATTAACAGGATACATGGTTTGTATGAAAGCACAGAAGTCTAAAATCCCATTGAGTAAACATTAACTTCTATCCAAGTTATATGAGCTCCAACTAGCCAAATTCATAGCTTGGTCGACTTGCTGTGTTCTTAAATTGGATAGTGTAAATTTGACTAAGTGAAAGCATGCTGCTTGCCTCTTTGAATGTCTAAATATTACTTGGTGCTGTACTTTGATTCATGTAAATGCAGAAAAGAACACCGCAGCCCTAGGAATTATACTCAGTCATTAACTAGGAAGCGAGTGCACCCTCCTTATTTCCAAGGACCCTGAGAGTCATCCTGTTTGAATTTATACATGATCTGTGCATGCTATGACATCCACTATCTGCAGAACATATATAGACGTCAAAAGGATATGCAAAAAATGGCATTGTCCCTACCTACAAGAAGCTCAAAATTTAGAGACCAGAATTGCTGTTGTCTTGTAAAGAAGAAGAAGAAGGAAAAGGAGGAGGAGAGGAGAAAAGAAAAAGATTAACTGAGTAGGGGCAAAAGTTTGCATGGCATGAATTTTTTTTAAAACAGAGAAGTAAGTGGGACAGTTAAGGGGCGACAGAGCTTTTTTCCCTGTTTTCGTATTATTACAGACAATCAAATGGCAGATGTAAGAGTGACAGCCTCCCTTTGCAGAGTCTATTGAGAAGTCAGTGGAGTGGAGGAGATCTCTTCCCGGGCAGAGCAGGATGTGGAGCAGGCCAGGGCCTGCACACCCAGCACGAGGTATGTGACTGAAAGGCAAGGAGCTGGCCTGCGGCAGGTGCAACGCAGCCAGTGCCCGTCAGCCCCAGGAAAAGAAAACCTGCAGGTGCAGTTGGGACATGTCCTGAGTCTCCAAAGCCACGCGTTTTTCTGAATAGTTGTCCTATCTTCATTGTCTGCCTGCAAGATTATGGTTTGCAGTGGGAGGGGATGAGAGGGAGGGAGTGGTTTGGTGGAGTCTCCAGTTTTGGCGGCTTTGATGACACACACAGGCAGCTCCAGAAGTGAGGTGCAGTCCTAGGAGACTGAGACTCTGCACGGGGAGCGGTAGTGGTGGGGATGGGCCCACCAACCCCACACAGCCCCTTGACCCCCTGAGAGGGCTCTCCTGTCTCCAGAGGCCGTCATGGACACATGGAGTTTGTTGGCCCCAATTCAGCACTGCCCTCCTGTCCTCCACACTGGGCATCTTTTTCCCTCCACCTTCATCCATTCTTGGGCAGAGTGAATAGCTATGCATCCCAACTCAGTGCTCGAAAGCCCCAGGACTTAAAAATGCTACCCAGATTGTCTTGGCACATCCCAGGAACCAACGGGGTCTCATACACACTGTCAGTACTCAGTAGTTCTTTGTTAAAGGACCTTTTGGCGCCTCTCATGATCTGTAATGAGAGGCAGTTTGCAAATAGGAAACTGTTTTGTTCAGCTGGAAATGAGAGAGAAGTGGAGCCGTGTGTCTTCTGTAAGCTCCCAACACTTGGTCAAACGGAACTCCCATCCCATTCAGAAAAGACTGTCAGAGACTGGGATTGGGAGGACAGGATGTGGGAAATACTTTTATATTTTATTTAGCATATTTTATGGTTTTAGAAATTTAATTCAAGGTTTTAGTAGTTGCTATAGCAATGACTATGATCAAAGTAGAGGAGTAATGGACATAAGGGTGAGGAATTGTTCTATGGCTTGATGTTGAACCAGAGAAAAGATCTACTGAGCCAGAAAAGAAAGTGCTGGGCATGAAGAAAGCTCCAAAAAAATTAGAGAAGACAGCAAGAAACAATCTAGTTCTTTCAAAACAGTACCCCAAAGAGTAGGGCACGTCATGGCACACCCCAGAGACTCCATCTGGAGAGAATCCAGAGGGCGAGGAGGTGAGGAGGTATGGAGGGGCAGCTGGAGGGGTTGAGGGAGGGCTGGGCAGAGGAGGCCAGTACAAGAGGAGGCAGGGCAGACCCAAGCTTATCACCAGATCCCAGATGTCCTGTGAAGCTACATGCTGGGGAGAGGCTCTGCACATTTGCTTGGATCTCCTCTGACATCCAGGTCTATGGAGCTCCTGGAGGGCAGACAGCATCTGGGTGGGGTGGGGAGAGATGCACCTATGTGAAGAGGGTGAGGGATTATTCCGCATTGAATTCCTCCTTTCTCAGGTGACTGGATTCTGGCCACCCCGTGCCTCCCCCTCTCATTCTTGGCCTGCCTCAGTCCACCTGAGGCATGCAGGCGGCTGCTCCAACCACATGCCCTGTCAGGACCTGTTGCTTTGTGAGGAAGAATGCAAGAATATCAAATCCCTTCAAATGCTGAAAGGGAGAGTCCTGCTTTGTGGAGGTATGGGGGTGTGAATAGTTATAGTACAGAATCAGAATATAGAACAATTAAAGAATGGACCCCAGGACCCAGAATAAGAGAGAGAGAGAACTGAGTCTTTTTGCTCCTTGAGTGCATGAAACCAGAGGTAGCGGAAGTCCTCTGTCTCCTAGCTCCTGGTGAGTAGGTGTAGCACCGCCCCCACCCCCACCCCAGCAAGGCTGCTGCTGCCTTTCTGAGCTGGAGGGCCCCAAGACCTGAGATTTGCCCAACCACCAGCACCCACAACTGCATCCCCCAAACGAGCAAACACACGTTCTGGTAAGGCCACTAGGCAAGAACTCCTAAGCACCTTGCCAGGAGATGGGGTGCCCTCCTTCAGAACCCATCTGGACACACAGCACCACCTAGAAGCCTTTGTATATGCCCAGAGGGGCAGCACAGTTAGGGTTAGGGGTGAGCTCTGCAACCAGGCAGGACAGGAGTACTGCTCTCACTGTCTGCAGCGTGGCCCCAGACAGGTGCCTTGACCACTCTGCATGCCTCACTTTAACAACTGCCATGTGCAGCCCTCAGAGTATCTGCCACATGGGGTTGTGAAGACTTGAGTAAGTGCCTAGATAGAAAGCAGTTAGAGTGGTGCCTGGCACATAGTAGTAGATTCTTAGTAAATGTTAGCTCTTACCACTATTACATGCAGATGACTTATCATGCAAATATTTGTATGCTTTGGCTGCATTTCAGGGACTTTGAACCTGTCTTCTCATTCAGTGTCACATCCTCAAGAATAGCTGTGATATTGGTTGCTCCTTGGGTCATCCCTACAGCATTCAAATGGCATTCATAAGTGCCCCTGACTTCCAGCCTGCTGCAGCTCCTCAGCAGGACTGGAATTCCTCCAGGATCTATGTCCTAAATGGGCATGCCCAGAAGGAGCCAAGGCAGGAGCAGTTCAGCTGCTGTGAGGAGGTGATTAAGAGAGTCCTCATTATATGCGGCAAAAATATCTTCCCTGCAAAAATGCTCAGCTAGGAATGCAATGGTTTACTTTCATAGGATGCTGACTCTTGGTCAACTTGGAATCCCTGTTGGTTGAGCATCCAGCGGCTTTCTCCTTATAAAAATAGTGTCCTAGAAGTGCGCAAGTTACTTCGAAAGAACCCTTTCTTAGACCTGTTATTAACCACCAAATTGTAATCCATTGCTATGTGAGTTTTAGAGTGTTTTGTTATCTGGGCTTAATTTAAGCTATGGTTGTGTATTTGTGCATGTGAGTATGTGTACATACACATACGTGAACTCACACTTACACCCAGTGGGACTTTCTCCTCTCCAATTTCTGTCTTCACTCCTCAGCTCCACCTGTTTTTGCACTTACTTGCATGTCTTGCCTATGAAGCCTCCAGATGTGTGCACATGATCTTCTGCTCCTACATGAAGGAGATGACCTCTCTTTCATTGTTGACTATTTCTAGTCCCTACACAGAAGACTATGGGAAAATAGAAACCATGTGGGCTCAGATAATAAAGGAGAGCTGGACACAGTCTTGGGATCACAGGTAACAGATAGGCCTCTGGGTCTTTGAATGCAACCTTCAGCCCAAAGGCTGCCCCTGAGCACTGCCTCCTTACGCCAGTCTGCAGGAGCAGCACTCTGCCCATTTATGAAGGCAGCAGGCACAGGAGAGTAAGCTGGCACATGCCGACTGCCGAGAGGATGGAAGAGTAAACCCTGAGTCAGCTAGGCCACACAGACTCTACATGGTCATACTAAGTTGGTTCCTTAATTTTCTCCACTGGGAAGAACACATAACCTCGAAAAATATAAACAGTTGAAGTAAGTGCTGATATGATATGGCCCACAATAGTAATCACTATAGGAGCCCGTATAGAAGCTCATATAGCTGTCGTTTCATGGATAACATCAAGCTAGATAAATGTGAGGGAAAGAGGGAGGTAGATAGGGAAAGTAAAGAAAAAGAAAAAAGAGAAGAGGCAAGAGGGGAAAAATTAAATGCTGAGAAAGAGGAAGAAGAGCATGAACTTCACCCTTGTCTCGAGATGGCCAGGTGTGTCGTACAGCAAAATAAAGAGCTGTGTTTACCTTCTCTTTAGGAAAACACCACTTCTGATGGATATGAAGGGGGAAGTAGCTGAGCACAGGCTCAAGGAATAATAAACAAATCAAGACTTCAGGCTCTATGGGGAGCAGGAAAGGGCTGCCTTGCTCACAGTAGTGTCCCTGTGCATCCCATTCTTGTGGCCCATGGCCAAGCCTGACAAATCTGAGGGTAGAGTAGGATGATAAAGAGCTCTTAGGATTGGACTACATGCTTTCAGGCTCACCTTTTCCCTCTGGTTATGACATAAATAACAAGTAGCTGGGGGAAGTAAGCATGGAGTGAGCACCTTGACCTCAGAATGGAATGAAGGCCACTGTAGGGGTCCAAGAGTATAGTCCATGTTTCAGTGGAAGTGAGAGCATGTACTCATCCAAGGCAGTTCCCTTCTCTCTGGAAGGTAAATTTTGGTGTACTGATGGCACTGTCTGAGAGCACCAACAGTTCAGGGGAAGCTGGCTAGAATACAGAGTCTCAGGCCCCCAGTCATGCTGAATTAGAACTCTCAATTCACTAGATCTTACAGTGACACATAGGTATATGTGAGGAGTTCAGCTCTAGATGGCCTGGAAACCAACCAAGCATGGCCCTCAGCGTAGTAAAGACTTTACAATCACATCACACATTGCAAAAAGAAATCACTTATTTGACCTGGAGAAATGAAAACTAAGGTTTGATTTAATTGCACTGAGTCCTAAAAGAACAACAAAAAAAAATGGGAGTTGTTTTAATCCAAATCCTAACCTAATTTTACCCATACTCAAAGAAATTTAAAAAGAAAAAGGAAATGGTCTTTATTGGAGCCAGAAATAATTTGGTAAGCCATAATAAGGAAGAACATCTTGATAGACTGTGAGTCCAGCAATAGGATACATTATTTCTTTATTGGATTATGAGAAGATGGCCTAAGTAAGCAGCAGTCCTGGAGAGTTGAGTAGATCATGGACTTATTGACTGGGAAGGAGTAGAACTGATGTGCTTTTGAGGGCCTGCTAGTAAATCAAATATTTAAAAGAAATTTTACCTCACTATGTACATCAAATGGATGAAGTCTCCCTAGTTGCCTTTCACTCATGTGTCCATTCACATACAGAGGCACATGTACAGAAACATCAGGAGCAACATGGGAGTGTGGAGATGTACCAGAAATCCCCTTGGTATGTCATTATATCTTCACGCCATCACTGACATCCTTTGGGTGCTGAACAGCATGGCCCTCATCCTTAGTAATTTGTGGCTTGCTTTGTACTCATGCCGAGATTTAATCCCTCAAGAAAATATTCCTCCCCCAAGACACACATCCTCTTGTTGATCTTCACCTCCCCCTGCCTGTTCAGCCTACACTGCCCCTATTATGTGGCCCAGCCACACACATACACAGAGTACCCTGCCTGAGGGGGTGTCAGGCAAAAGGACATTTAAATAAATAGGTAAAATATGGGCTCTTCTTTCTCCCCTTTGCCTGAAGCACACTTTCACAACCTCCCCTCTCTGTGCCACCAACACCCACTAACAGTCTCCACTGCCAATCACCTGGCAATAGTTTTCTCCCAGTCCTACACAAAATGGAGTTTGAAGGAAATACATATGCCTAGGTGAAAAATTCCAGTAAAGAAGGAAACAAGACTTTTAAATTCCTGTCATTGGAGAATCTTTTGAGTACGTCAATCACTGTTTTGATCAAAAAAGTTAGTAGTGCGTGCTTAATCATTAATAGCAAAATCTTCTCATTGTTCCAGCACTGAGTAACAAATCACAAAAGTAATATTATTGAAAACTATCAAGTCAAATCCTCATTAATGAGTCAGAGAGACAGTTAATAGAGCTCGAAGGAGTGGGACCATCTGTGCATTAGCAGAAAAATTTACCGCTCCTTCTCTCATCCATGCACATTGCTAATGGGATCATACTGCTACTTATTTCTTAATGTATCTCTCCTTGTCTTTCTGAACAAATCCATCCTGTAGATGCCTCTCAGAGCTGGAAGAAAATTATTCAGATTTTCAGGGTCCAGTAACAAATAGCATTTGGTTTTACAAGAAGCTTATGTGTTGATTCTGATAGAAAAGAACAACTAGCCACCTCCTTAAAAGAGCCTTCTAATCTTAACAAATCCCTGTTTCCATGAATGATTGGTTTTCTCTCTCTCCCAAGATCACCCACTGGTTTATACACAGCTTGAACCCGTATATGTCAGATCAGTTTGCTTCTTGAAAACCGTAATAAGGAAAAGAATTCACAACCAACAGACTGAATGAAGACAGCCGAGGTCTCACCATGGCCTGTGGCAGGGAGGGAGAGGTAAAAAGTGTGGTGTTTGTCTCTCTCTTTTCATAGCCATGTTGTTATAGACAATCAAATGGCGGATGTAAGAGTGATAGCCTCCCTTTGCAGAGTCTGTTGAGAAGTCAGTGGAGTGGAGGAGATCTCTTCCCGGGCAGAGCAGGATGTGGAGCAGGCCAGGGCCTGCACACCCAGCACGAGGTATGTGACTGAAAGGCAAGGAGCTGGCCTGCGGCAGGTGCAACGCAGCCAGTGCCCGTCAGCCCCAGGAAAAGAAAACCTGCAGGTGCAGTTGGGACATGTCCTGAGTCTCCAAAGCCACGCGTTTTTCTGAATAGTTGTCCTATCTTCATTGTCTGCCTGCAAGATTATGGTTTGCAGTGGGAGGGGATGAGAGGGAGGGAGTGGTTTGGTGGAGTCTCCAGTTTTGGCGGCTTTGATGACACACACAGGCAGCTCCAGAAGTGAGGTGCAGTCCTAGGAGACTGAGACTCTGCACGGGGAGCGGTAGTGGTGGGGATGGACCCACCAACCCCACACAGCCCCTTGACCCCCTGAGAGGGCTCTCCTGTCTCCAGAGGCCGTCATGGACACATGGAGTTTGTTGGCCCCAATTCAGCACTGCCCTCCTGTCCTCCACACTGGGCATCTTTTTCCCTCCACCTTCAGCCATCCTTGGGCAGAGTGACTAGTTAAGCTAGTCTCAACTCAGTGCTCGAAAGCCCCAGGACTTAAAAGTGCTACCCAGATTGTCTTGGCACATCCCAGGAACCAACGGGGTCTCATACACACTGTCAGTACTCAGTAGTTCTGTGTTAAAGGACCTCTCGGCCCCTCTGGGAGGACTCCCCTCTCTCCTGATATCTGGGTGCCATCAAAAACTTAGACTGGGATCCACCATTTGAATCTAACCCTCTACATTCTCCAAAAGACTTTGATCCTTAGTGTCTAATATTTCTGTCCGTAATTTCATGAGAAAATGGGAGACTCTGTACTAAGCTAAGCTATCAAAGCTTTAGAAGATAAATGTAAAATTCAACAACAACATCATTGTGGTTTAGTCTATTAAACCACCTCAGTACTATTACAGGGAAGACAGGGCTTATGATCTAAGTCCACAGAGGGGAGCCTGGGGCGTGGCCTCCCACAAGATGTGGTTACCACTCAAAGTCTCACACCCGCCTGCTGTCACTATCTATGTGCTTTTTTTTTTTTTTTAATTTTCTATTTATTTGTTTCATGAGTTTTTTCTTTCTGCCAGAATGTAAATCCATGGATGCACAGACCTTGCCAATCTTATTCACTATTGACTTCTCTGACCTTGCGTGCAGTAAGCACTCAATAAATATTTCCTGAGTGAGTGCGTGACTCCATCTCAAGGCATGCATTATTGGAAAACCTCTTTTTCGCATTGAGTCTCAACAGAGTTTGTGTGCTCATGGTAGTGTTGTTTTTTGAGAAAGTTGATATGATACCACTCCTGTCCAGTAGTTTCCACACAGACATCTTTGCCACATAACTTATTGGCCATAAGGCAACTTTGCCATAAAAGATAAAATCATGAAAAATTAAAGAGGGGCATTAATTAAAAAAGACATAATGAAACATGAAAAAATGAATAACAAAATTAAAAAGACTTTATAGCAAAATACAAAATATTTGAAAACATTTAAACTGTGTGCATGTAGATTCATGGTGATACTGTGCAAAAAAATGATTTTATTTTTGTTTGTGGATTGTACCTAACTAAGCACTTTTCTTTGTTCTATGGGAAATGTAGGTCCAACTCTGGGCCTTCTTTTCTCCTCCAATGTAGTGCGTTTCAGAGTAAGAAAGCAACTGTTGGGGCAAATCATCCTTACCTGGTGGCTTGATAAAGCCATCAATAACTGGAAGAAATGCTAACTGTTTTAAGACTACCACGTCTACTTGTCACTGTATTGACCATTATAAGGGCTAGCTAAGATTTATGTTACTTGAAAATGCGAGTAACTGTGAGAACTTTGAATGAAGAAATGAAACCAAACTGACAATGAAAACCAAAAACAGTCAACCAGTAATTTTATTTTTTGTGGCAAAATTGTCTTATGGCCAACTAGTTATGTGGTGAAAATGCTTGCAGCAAAGATATCTGCAGTAAAACTATCTGAACTGACACCATCGTGTAGTCAACAGTATACAGGGAGGGGCTGACTGAGTTTTCCACAGTCCAGGGCAGCCCCGATGGCCTGTGTATGAAATCAAGAGCAGGAGTCAATGTTTTTATTCTACCCAATATTTCAAGGGCCTCAGTGACATCCTGTTCATTTTGGTCACCAAACAAAATTGAAAACAGCCCCTTAGAGAACAAAAAGGAGTTATCCAGGGACACCTGTACACCTGGAAAAGTTACTAGGATAAATATTTCTTTGCCTAGAGAAGAGTAAGAGCGGTTCAATGCCTTTACTTGAACTCGTACACATGTAAGTTTCTTACATGGAATAGATCTCCAAAAATGGAGCAAAAGTAAATAGACTCCAATTGAAGTGTATAGTAAGGTTGTTTTGACTTAAATAAAGATTATTCTATTGATAAAACTAAAACAAGCTATGACACTCTTTAAGAAACTAACATCATTGTGAAACGTAAAAATTAAACTATAAAATATTTTATTATTCCTAAGATGAGCCCCAGCAGGGCTGGGTAACTGAAGGATTCCTTTAGGATGATCATTCTGTTGATCTTCAGGCCCTGGGTAAAGTTAAAATGTTGAGAGTTTCAGAACTCATAGGTTTTTAACACATGGCTAGCCACAAAATCTTAACTTTTAAAATTAGTGAATGTGCAGGTCAACAGAATAATAAACTACATGGTAAAAGTTACCCTGACTGAGAAAAATCTTCCTTCCTTAGCAAGTATATGTTACATTCTTAGAAATGGACAATGTCTGTGCCAGTTAGGAGAAGGTGTTATAGCAATTTGATGCTTCTGAAAGGTTGCCCAGATTCTCAGCACACACTAGAACACTTTAACAAGACAGTGGACTTCTGGAGTTTCTCCAAGTCACTTTTGCCATGATGCTCACATACCTGGCCTGCCCACGTCCTCTCACACCTCCACACCTTTTTCAGAAACAGCCTTCCTTCTACCCTCTCTCGCCTGAAAAACTCCTACTCTCTCTTCACATCAAATTTCACCTCCACTATAAACCTTGCTGGTCCCTGTCAAGCAGTCTGGCTCCTAAGCCCATTGTCCAGACCTCTCTTACACCATCAGATAGCATTGCACTCATTTATCAACTTTGATTTCACTGAGACCAGGATTATAATTCACCTCAGTGCCCTTGTCTGGCATATAATAATTCCCCATTAAAATGATGGATATATGAAGAGTGTTCTCAAACTGAACTCATAGGCTCTAGAGGACTCTAAAATTTCCCCCAAACATTCCCAGAATTCAGATCTTCTACCCTTGTGAATGACAAATGTCTATGTAGATAATCCATTCTATACTAGCCTCATGGTACCTAACCCTCTCAACAAGCATGCCACAGCACAGGCCTGCTCATCACTGGAACATTCTCCTCCAAAGTTTTCATCTGATTATTTTAAACTTTGAACATAGCCTCCTAAATTTCTACCTCTCAGTCTCCAGTCTCATTTCATTTTATCTTCCATGTCATAAACACCTCCACTACCTTAATCCCTATATTTTCTTCCAAATTATCAACTTGCATTGACCTTATTTTCTTCTCTTTCCCCAGCATTCCTTGTCCCTTTTCTTCATCTGGGTAACTCCTCCTCATGCACCAGACTTGCTTCTGGCCTTGCCTCTTTCAAGAAACTCTCTCTGGTGGCCCTTGGTGAGATGTTAATACATCCTCTTGTCACCCCATTGCTGTATTCAGCCTTTTATAATACAATTTCCTGTCAGTGTATCTTTATAGTCTACAAAAGATAAGCTCATCAAGGGGCAAAATATACCTTATTCATATGCAATACCATGTCAATAAATGACTGTTAATCTCTCACCTTGTGTAAAAATTCTATAAACAGCCTGGTCAGGGTCTGTAAAGCTGAAGGATTTGCAGAGGAGAGAAAGTTTTCTGGATCCTTGGAAAGTTAGAGCATCCTAGGAGTATTGTTAAGATCCAATATGTCCAAACCTATTCAGGTCTTTCTCTACAGGCTTAAAATTCCAAATGAGAGAACAAAATACTTCTTCATTCAGGAGCTGACATAGGTGAAGAAGTTTACTTTCCATTTCCCCTTTTGCCCACAGTGCAATGCAACCACCAGCTTCTTGAAGACTTCTGTCTGTCTCAGGTTAATCTTGGGTTTTTCTACAATTGACAGTTGACATGAACACTCAGCACAGGTACTGTGGGGTGCACAGCCACATAAGAAAACAGTAGGTAGTTGAGTATCTTAGGGGAAATTTCAAAATATTATTCACCCCAGTACTCTCGGTGAATTACATTATGAGTCCATCCTTCCTTCCTCTGCCAACTAGGAGTCTATTCATCCTTGAAGGTGTACGTCAAACTCTACTTCCATGGCACACCTCTCACCCTAGATTCATTAATAAAAAACAAAAATTGAAAATGACAGAGGTATGCAAGAATTCCTATCCTGTCTTTTGGGTCCTTGATGCCATCCTTGTCCTTATCACCAATTTGGTACAGTTTTGTAGATTTAAGATACCAGAGAGACTACCACTACCGCAACACGTATTCATATTTCAGCATCAACCAGCACAGTATCTACCATGCTATAGGTGTTCCATAAATATTTATCAGTTGGTTGATAAAAAGAATACACTAATCACTGATATAAAAGGAAACATCTCCCAGGAAGCTAAAGGTCAGAGATTCTAGTAAACAGGACTGCCATTTTTTAGAGTTATCCTGGTCACCCATGAAAAAAAAAACCTATTTCTCGGAAGTATTTGTTCAAGAACCACATACTGAGTCAAATGGTTGGCAGTGCTGGTTAAATAGTATCTATGTCCTAACCTGGGTAACTGCAGGATTTTTATTATTTGTGTGGTCTTTTTGTACTTTGCAAATCACTTTTATATCCATGACTTCATTTAATCTTTGTGACCGTCCTGGAAGTGGATGGGGTAGATGTTATGATTAATGGATGAATAAACTGAGGCACAGAGAGGCCAGGAGACTTCAGCCCCAAAGTCTTCATAAGAGAAATGAATATGGGCAAGATTGCAGTGCTGGCCCAGAGTGATCCAGCAGCTTAGTAGGATAAATAAAATTTACATGCACCCAAATAGAAGAGTGGATAAATGCTGAAACAGAGGTCTGACTAAAGTGTTATGAAACACGAATAGAGATACAAAGACCAACTTCTCTGACATGCGCTCTCTACCCCAAAAGAGGCCCTCATCCAGAAGGGGCCTGATTTCACAGGACCTGAGAAAGCACTCCAGCACGCAGACCTTCCCAAATGCTGCAGGTTCTGAAGGGATGAAAGGGGCCTTGAATGTGTGCACTACAATAATTATGTTTGTTTTAATGGAGCAATGAGTGCTTCTGTTGTGCTGTGGTGCAAAGGCCTAATTATTCAAACACAGCCATTAGTTCCCACACAGCAAAGATGACAGCAGATGTTATAAAGATAGCATCTCTTGGCCATTTGCCCACCGGGCCCAGCCACAAGGACACTTCAAAAGCAATAGCAGCTCCTGCCAGGAGCATCCCACCACATGTCCTAAGACATCAGAGCCCAAAGTGGACTTGAGACATCTGGAGGGAGAAAGGGGTCAACATGGCAGTAACAGCCATTCCTGCTACAGGTCTCAGGTAGATGAGGCAGCAGCTGGGCCTGGTTAGAACTGAGTGATCTGGGTTTCCTGGAGCCCTGTGTCCCACTGGCTGTTTTCACGCAGACAAGCAGCTCCCATCAGGACACACAGCCTGTGTCAGGAACTCATTTCAAACTTACAAAGCTGAAAGGAAATCATTCATTTGACTGGAGAACAAGATGTACCCAGAAACCCATCCAAATTCTTGCTGCCACCACCAGGAAAAAATATATATATAACTAGCTGAATTTGTGTGGTATACTATTGCTCAAACTTGAGTACTCAGAAGCAGGCACAGGCCTGCCTGCATTTTTCCTATCCCAGCCCTATGAGTAACAGTTAGGAAAACACAAAGGGCTTTAAAAAGTTCAAAGAACTAAAAAAAAAAAAAGTGACTGCATCATTATCACCACAAAACTGCTGAATGTTTAGACTTCTATAAACTGAAATAATTTTTAAGTTGAGAGACAATCAGGGGTTAGTTTTTCTCTGCATCAACCATAGCAAGGAGATTTCCTGGAAGTGGAATCCCTTAAGGCTTTAGTCTCTTTGTTTCCTATGCATGCATGTGCATAAGTGCATGCAAACACACATACACATCCCTGTCTCTAATAAGCAAGCTGCCTGGAAACAAGAGACCTGGAAAGAAGGAGAGAGCTCTAAGGAAATACTCCTCTTGAAAAGATTTCTGCCACCTTGTTCCTGAATCACATTTCACTCTGGCTTTTCATCTCACTTCCACCAAACCATAGAAAGAATATCTCCCAGAAAAATTGCAGTGTGAAGGGTTCTCAGTTTAAAAATAAAAAAGTGGAAAAACTGCCATAACAATGAGGGAAACGACACTCCATTCCTGCTAGGACAGACTCTGAACAGAGCAAAGATCTGCCATCATGTGGAGACTTCTGAAGGAGTGGAAGGCGGAGGTGAAAAGTGCTAAGGTCCTACAGGATGCCCCTCCACAGCAGCATGTTGTTAAAAAGTCCTTTTTGGTGAAGGATTTCCCAGGTCCAATGCATTGCTCTTCTTTTTTCCATGTAGAAACGGAAAGAAAAATCTAGCTAGGAATGAAGTTAAAGAACTTGCTTTTTAGCTCAGGAGGAGGAATATGAACTCCAGAAAGACCCACAGAACTCAGAAGGGCTCTGGAAGTATACGATTAAAAAAAAAAATAAGCATACAGTAAAAACATTATAAATAACAGTCGAAATATTAACTACAAGAAGTAGCAATGAGCACATTGGCATGGCTGCCTTTGTACCAGCTGAAGCAGAGGAAGGTCAATCATGGCTCTTTACTAAGAACACAAAGAATTTTACACATCTGAAAAGAATCTGGAGATAGCACTTAAACATATATTTTAACACTAAAGCAATAAAATACCAAGAAATCACTAAGTGCCATCCTGGGAGGTCAGGTTGAGTGGAGACAGTGGAGACCATGTAAATCAAAGGTTGGTCCTGTAGATGAAAGTGGGGCCCAGGCAGCTCTCAGTCCTCGCAGCTCGCTTGTGGTGTAGGACTGAGAATCAAATGAGGGAAGGTTCTGTTACTACTCCATTTAACAGATAAGGAAACTGGGGCCAAGTAACAGGTAATTTAGCAAATAAATAGCACAGAAGAGCTCTGACCCACAGCTTGCCGTCTTCAGGCCCAGCACCCTCAACTTCTGCACAAAACAGCTTTGTGAACCAACGACCTCAGACCTGGAATCACAAATGGAAGATGAACTAATGGAACTAGGTGAGTCTTGGGTCTACATTTGCAAATACCTCCTAGAAAAGTGGCCTCCCTCTCTCACCCGGTCACGATCTATGTCCCATGGCATAGCTGGGAGCCCAGGGACAGGGTTGTGGGTGGGACGATGCCACTGTCTTTAGTAGGTTGATGCCCTGTGTGCAAAGAAAAGCTCAAATCGCTAATGCCACCCTACAAAGTCAGTACTTGATTTCCCTGACATGTTTCTTCTGAACAAATACCATATTCTACATTTTTCTCTTCACTTTCAACAGGAAAAACACTAAAGCAAAAGCAGGGTAGCTTTAGCTTCCACAGGCAGCAATATAGCAATGGGTGACATTGAGCTACAGATTTTTTAAGACCTTGATGAAAAGAGACTGAAAAAGATGTTCCAACAATCGACACAGCCCATCCAGACTTGGTATGTGGGTCCAACTGGCACTATTCTTAAAGGCTGGAGTGCTCAGCCCCCAAGAAGCAGGACCCAAATAATCATACAACTGCTCTTTAAGACCAAAGGCCAACCCATGCTCCCGTGCAGGACGCAGGATTCCTTTAGCAGAAAGGAATATTTTCCACTGTCGATCTTTGTAGGAAGAGGCCATTCTCAGAGTGGGTTGAAGTGAGGGAGCATGTCTCCTTTGTGGGGCCAGCTATCAGAACTGAGGTTTTCTGGGATGGGGAGTAGGTGGAGGTTGAGAGGAGGCAGTAAACAAAGGGATGGTGGTGTTTGGTGACACTTATGGAGAGCACCCTGGCCAGGGTTCTTACCTATCTTTGTGCACGCACTGCTTTTGCTTCTGTGAGGCCTCTAAACTGCCTTCTCAGAATAACGTTATAATACACAAAATTAAATATGATTAAAGAAAAGCAATTATATCGAAAGAGGTTGTATCCATACTCCCATTGGTTAAGAACTCATAAGGGAGCTCAAGTGATCTAAATTTCAGCATAAAAAGTACATGTGGAAGAAAAGGTATTATGTGGTCTGATTTTGTAGTCTCAGTCTGTCATAGGCCATTTGGCTTGCCGCTTCTGATAAAGGACACCTGGCTCCTACAGGATTCGGGAGTCAGAGCATCCGAGTCACACTACCAAAGCCACTTAGATTCTGTATCACACTGGAATGCCAAAAGATAGGCTCAAAAAACTAATGAAGCTATGATCTCCAAGTACAAAGATATTTATATAGAATCATGTTTTTAATAAATTGTATTGAATAGGTTTGTTTTTATAGGACATTAACACATTATTATTTTATATTGCTTTTCTTATGAGATACTCAAATCATAAATAAACCCAAGGATATTCTCTCAGGGACAGATAAATATAGGATATCCAGGATTCGGTGTTAATTTTGTTTTATACATCTTCAGAGTGGTGTTCTAATGACAAACACCTGCTGTTACTTAGAAGTTTTGAAATGGAACCTGAGAGCGGCCCTATGCACCCTGGGGCCCCAGGGTCAAGAGGAAGCACATTCAGCAGGCTCACGCACCTGCTTACCTTCTCCTGTGGAGCTCTACATCCTGAGAAGGGCATCCGCACATTTGGAGGCACTGTCATTACCCACAGAGCTAAGTACACAAGCAAGTCCGCGCCTGCCACTAGTTGCCTCCAGTAATCATAGACCCAGACACACGACTCTGGAGGAGCCAGGAGACAGCCATCACCCACTTGCAGTCCGACAACCACCATCAGGACCCTGGCATGCCTTGACCCACCCCACTCCATCCCCACCCCACCCTGAGTCCCAGGGTCCAGTCAAAGTGCCAGCCAGAAGGTGCAACCTCCTCTTCCCTACCTGTAGCCCTGGTCTTCACTCTCCACACTCTGTGGGCCACAGTCCTCTCTACCATCACCACCCTAATATATGAAGATATGAGAAAGGGAGCTGTGGAGAAGGGGCTGACCTAATGTTCAAGGCCTTTCCTGGATCCTAGCCAAGTGAGAGCTGAGGTCTCATACAATGGCTTCTCTGCAGCAGCTCTTTAAAAGAGGCTTTTGCAATTTATGGTAATGTTTCTCGTTTTTATATTCAGTCAGTTCTTCCCAGGTTAACGGGCAGCTCTGATTGCCGTGAAGCCCAAGGTCCAACGGTAAGTCACAGTGTGAACTCACTTCCTAGTAGCACCTGGGGAAGACCTGAACCATTCTGAGCCTCCTCTGTAGCCAGGAGGGCAGTGCTGGCCCAAACTCTTCTTTACATCTAGTTTTCAGAGCGTGCACAAGCCCACTTTTCTCCTTACTCCTTCAGCCTATTTTCTCCTTACTGACTTCTCACACACAGTGGCTTCTGCTCTGTGGGGGATTGCATGAGGATTTCTCTGCTCCTTTCATGAGCCCCAAAGATTTTTATACCCAAGCAAACCCTTTGTAAGGTCTATTCCAGTTCCTAGTCAAAGCATCGGGGGTTCATATACTCAAGAACTTAGGAAGAAGTGCTGGAAGGAAAAATCTCCAGATAATAAAGTCTAAGCAATGTTTAAGCATCAAACCCATCACTTCTTTTCTTTTGGAGCTGCCAAATGGAAATAATATTCCGAAGGCAAGAGAATAAATTTCTCATCTCTATGAAAATCAAGCTTCCAAGAAAGAGAAAAAGAATAATGAAAGAAAAGAATCTAAGACCAGGTAAACTCAGGAAGATATTCTACCTTATGCATCTTATTCTTCTGCAGAATGCCATCATGTCATCCACCTCTTCAGGAGAAGAAAGCCCTGCAGAGAATGCTAACATCTCATTTTCCTATTACTAATTTTTACAATGCAGGAGCATTTGATCAAGGCAGTCTTAACCAAGAGCTGGAATGGATGCTTATCTCTGGCTCCTGACACTGTCCTGCAGGCTCACGGCCCCAGGTGAAGCCCAGACACCTGAGGTGCCTTTGAGTAGTGAAGACGCTAATCCTTCCCTAAAACCGCAGCTCTAAAACCCTGGCAGAGTGCACTTGGCTTTAAAACATTCTTTTGTATGTCAAACCTCTGGCCTATTGCTTTGAAAGGACACCCACACCAAGCTATTTGTGGCAGTTCTTGTGGCTGAGCACTTTGCAAGACACTAAAGAAACTAATCTCCTCCCCTCCCAAAATACACAGGCAAAAGTGTGTGGATATGCTGCAAAGAACATGGGAATACAGGTACCTCTTCAAGATCCTGATATCAGTTCTTTTGCATAAATACTCAGATTTCTGGATCATATCGTAATTCTATTTTTACTTGCGGAAATGATCTAATATTCATCAACAGATAAAGAAGTTCCATACAGTGGAATATTTTTCAGCCTTGGAAAAGATGATCCTGGCATATGCAACAACATAGACAAACTTTGAGGACACTAAGCTAAGTGAAATAGGCCTGTCACAAAAAGACAAATACTGCATAATTCCACTTATTTGATGTGTCTAAAGTCGTCAAACTCATAGAGAAAGTAGACAGGTGGTTGCCAGGGTTTGGAGGAAGGGGAAATGAGGAGTGTTCAATGGGTATAAAGTTTCAGTTGTGCAAGACGAATAAGTTCCAGAAATCTGCTGTACAACGTTGTACTTATGGTTAACAATATGTACTGTAAACTTAAAAATTTGTTAAGAGGGTAGATCTCACGTTATCTATTCTTATCACAATTTTTTAAAAAAGCAAGCATGTGGAATGACAGCTCCCAGCATTCCCTCTGCAGCCTTGTAGAACGTGAAGCCTTTGCTCACACCACAAACTCTGTCTGGAAGATAATTTTCTCCTCAATCCTCTTCCTGCACCTGTGAGGTGAATGGGCCCTATTCCTCTGTTATAAGGAGAAGGCCACTGAGGCTGTCAGATGCTGCATCTCGAAGACCCTTTCTCTGCCACATCATACTGAGCACAGCAAGCATGCGTGGCATCCTCCCTGTGGTTACAGACCCTCAGGTCCCTGGCTTGGGGAAGACGGTGTTAATTTGTGATGGTGGTTTTGAGGAGTAAAAGAGTTATTTATATTAGTGTGGTATGTACTTAGAACAGTATCTAGTGTTAGCTATTATTTGTATTGTCATTAATATTATATCATTTCTTAAAAACATTTTCTCTGGTATGTTTTGGTTCCCTTAGACACTATTTCTATAAGTTTATGTTGTTTTCCATAGGAAGGCTTGGTTAATTCTATGTTGGGCCTGAGTTTAAATAATCAAACTTCCTTTTTACTAGTCTCACTTAAAAACCACAGTCATTGAATGAAATTTGTTGAAATGTAGCAACTGCCCTGTGAAATGGATACTACAAGGGTGTGGTGACCCTGCATGTATCCTGGTGCCAATACTTGTGTGTGATTATTTTATTTGTTTTTGTGGTGTGTTTTGTTTCTGGCTGGAAGGGAGGTGGGTTTGAAGAGGTTAGCAATCAGGATTGTTTTCCAGGAGTCATTCTTCTGGAACTGGATCTTGTTCCTACAAAAGTTTCCAAGTTTCTCTTCCTATTGCAGTAACTGGAATGTATATTCTCTCTATATACAGATCAATTAAAGGAACCTACAGGAATCACTATGGTAGAGTCAGTCTGGGAACCCCATTTACAGCATGGGAACTGAGCAATCAAGCTTTTCACAGTGACTGAAGCTGCAGGTTTAACAATGCCAAGGAGGGATGGGCCCAGTCTTCCCATGAATTCATTAATTGTGTTTATTATACATATTGTCTACCTATGTCTTTGAGGAATGGGATCAAAAAGTATGAGTGACAACATCTTGAATACAGAACTGTGGTTCCTGCTCAGTCCAGGTTAAAGGGAATTCTGTTTCTGGCACAGCTACTGGGGTCCTAGCTCTTCCTAACAGTCTAACCAGCCCAGAGAAAATCTAAGCAGTACATTCCACCCTACTGGTGAAGCTTAAAGTCAATTTTATAAATATACATAGATCACCTAGAGAAAAAAGTAATTTAAGTAGGGAGAAAATTATTTATCTTTGTTTGAAAAAAAGTCCTGTAAATATTTAAATCTGACTGTGGAAGACAGTTGCATAAATGAGTGGACGTGGCCAGGTTGCAGAGCAGCTATGCTTCCCTGTCACTGCTCCATTAGAGACTGAAGGGCTGCTTCCCAGCATGACGATAGCTCCCATGGCCCCGATACCTGGCCTGGTCCCAGAAGGAGTTTGGGAAGGGCCTGGCCCAGTTTGTGGGGAAATCTCTGCCCCAGCATTGGGATTCTCCTTTGTCTATCCTCCAGCAACAGCTACTGGAGTACATCCCCTTCAGACACTATTTGTTTATCCAGTCTTTACTTCCTGTCATTTGGACAGTCTCACATATATATGCAGACCAGCAGTGCCATGCACTAGGGCTTTTGCACACAGACCCAAGTGGTCATCTAATTCATAATTAAGTAGCAAATGCTTTATAAGGGAGCATAACAAAAAAAAAGTGCATATTGAAAGAACTATTTTGTTCACTTCACTTGAATTTCACTTGAATAATTACACTTGAATAACTACACTTGAATTTCACTTGAATAATTACAAAATCCCCTAGAAAACTTGAAAAGTAGCCTACAGCCTCAAAGATTCACACTAAGGTAATGTTTTTTGTACTGTCTTCATATCTGTATTTATCCATTGACTGGAATTTACTCAATAATCACTACTTGAGTCCAAGGTCTACTTTTTATTATTAACCTCGTGGTTGGTTTTACCTGTGTTAACTGGTTTGAATCCGGATGACACTTTATCATAATGATAGACTATAATAATTTTAGATACAAATTACCAAGAATAATACGTGTTATTTTACAAGAATTTAGAAGGGCCCAGTCCCGTCCCCATACCCATGGAATTTACAATCTACTTTTTGTGTAATGCCATGTTCACTGTCAATATACAACCCACAATATCTACTATTAATAATTAGGTCAATTAATTGTCTCACTATTGCAATATGTACACCTATTTTGATATATGTCAAAAAAAGTCACCACATACATTATGAGTTTCAAAGGTAATTCCATGAAAAGGAATCAAGTAACTGATCTTGTTAGGAGCCACTGTCAACATGTTCTTCAAGTAAAATATTACAACTTCTTAAAAGGCTTTTTCTAAAACTATACTTATATTTAATTTTAATTGGTGAGCCATTCACCAAACTCAATTGGGTAATTAACAAGTGGAAAATACATGTTTTGCCAACAGCAGTGGTGTGCTGAACAAGCTCATAGTAGCTCCACAAGAAACACTTGTCAAATTTTTAGAAGTTTTTTTTACCTGTTTGTTAACCTTTACCGTTTTAAATATTAAATTATATAAACTTACAACTTCATAAATGATATTAAATGCAAAAGTAATAACTCACAGTTCATCAATTCCTAAACATTTTATCCCATTTTACCATGTCCTGTGCTCTTAATCATGTTGGTGTGGTGGAAGTATGACGTGATGGTGAGCTGACATGCAACTAGTCCTAACTCCATGTTCTGTCTATCCCATTGGTAGCACGAGATGGGCCATGGTAGGGGTATTATTGCCACAGAAATCAGCAAACATCACCAACCAGGGCTTGATTTATTGCTTTGTTGACTGCATGGGCTTAAAAAAATGAGGAAGAAAATGTTTATAATGCAGATTAAATTTAAAAGTCTGTTGTGTATATAGCTGTTACATTATGAAATAGGGCTCCAAAATGAGGAAATATTCTTCCAGTGTACAAAACCTATTATCTGATTTAGCAAAGAAGTCACTTACCTCACTGAAAGCACGTCAAATTCCAACATCCATCTTCATTGTTTACTTTCACCTTACTCGCTAGCATAATTATGAAAATATCAACCCATAGTCATGTCAGAATCACATTTGTACATCTGCTGCAGTGCTAGGTTGGCTACAGATAGGAGATTTCAGCAAAAATCAACAAAAGCATTCTTTGAGAATCAAATGGAATTTATAATAGAGAGTAATGTGTATTTTATTATTATTTGTAAATTGTGTGCAATGTATCTTTATACCAGGATGGTTGATAATAAAGTTATGTGTGTATTATATGCACATGTTTTTTTTTATTGGGAGCTGGTTGCTAAACATTTACCAGTCCATCACTGGCTAAGTATCTGTATTAGTTTTTCTCTGTGTGTATGAAAATTCTAGCCAATCTAAAGGAGATCTATTTGCTTAAATATTTTCCCAAAGGAGGCAATAAATGATATTTTGTGTTTATAGAAAGAAATAGCTCCAATTAAGAAATAAATTTCTTTGGAGATAATTACCAAAAGACAATTTACCAAAATGCTAGTGCTCAAAAACGATTTAGATACCCCCATTCCAGTATCATTGTGAATCAAAAAATATTGTCCATGTTTGTCCATTTAAATTATATTCTCATCTAAACATGTAATGATGGTATAACCCTCATGATTTAAACTGTTGCTTAAATAGATATTTTTCTCCTAACGTTTTCATTATCTTTTTTAATTTGCACACACACACACGTATCCTTTGCTTTTTTGGAGGAGAGACCAGGGATACACCAACACACTTAATGTCCAGCTTCTTCCCGCGAGCTCAGACTGGAAGATCAACCCAAAGGGGCAGTGAAGAGGTACACGGTCCCGTCCCTGGCTCTAGTGCCAATCCAGAGGGGCATTGCCTAAGAAAGCCAATAGCATGTTCCAAAAACAGAGACAAAGCTGCAGTGAGAGGAATCACTGAGATCATGCCAAACTGAAACAAGATATAGATGATGCCAAGTAGGCAAGGTACAGCTTAAACGCTGTTCCATAAATATCTGGAATACAGAAGAGACAACTGAAATGAAATAATGAGCAACATACTCCTGTGGACAAGTTTCTCAAGACCAATAATGAAAATGAAGTTACATTTCTGTGATTGTTTCTTTTTTTGCACCTAGAAAAGTGCTTCGCCATAGGAGGGTTCAATATCATGGAGTAAATGAATGAATGAATGATATGCTGGGCCTGCCACCAGGGAAAGCATAGTTGCTTGAAAGCTTTATGTTTAGAAAACACGTGGTATGAAAATTTGCTTATGGTACTGAATTTAAAACATGTGAGGTCTGTGCAACCCTTAAAGCAGGAATAGGAAACCATAGCCTCTGCACCCAGTCTGGCCTACCACCCGTTTTTGTAAATTAAATTCTACTGGAACATAGCCATGCTCACGTGTTTATGTGTGTCTATGGCTGCTTTTGAAATGTAATTGCAGAGTTGAGTACAGTTGTTGTTACAGAGACAGTATGGCCTGCAAAGCCTAAATATTTACTATCTGACCCTTTAGAGAAAAAGTTTGCTGATCCCTGCCTTCGAAGAAGTAACTAATATTTATTGAATGCCTATTGTATGTCATTGGAAATAAATAAGACATCTTCCCCCTGCCCCCTACCTGGCCAGCCAGGAGTTGTAGTTGGGAAGACAGAAACATAGATGCTGAATGTCAGGCCTAGGACTTGGCCATAAACTTGAAGAAGATATCCTGCTCAGGATATTGCAAGTGAGGTCTCAGGTTTCACAAGGAAATGCTGTCACTCATCTCTCTGCTTCTTTGATGTGACTGGGGTCCTGCTGTCTCAGAATGGGGGTGAGAGACTAAGGATGACCCCAACATACCTCTGCAGTAGGAGAAGTTAGGGTTAGGGTGCCAGCTCAGACTACAATGTATCTTGTTTCTCATTTGGCGATTGACCCTGGTCCGTGTAGTCCCTGGTGCAGGGAAGGGGTAAGTGGTACCTAATACTATAACGTATACCAGGCACTGTGCTAAGCACTTCAGGATAATCACTTCATGTAATCCTTGCAGCAAGTCTATGCAGCAAGTCCTCCGGATTTCTTGCATTGCAGTGGGGACATTGAGGCTCAGTGTAGGAAAGGTATCCAGTATCCCACTAACAATAGGTGGTAGAGTGGGGATTGCGTCAGTCTGACTTCAAAGCCAATACATTAGGCATTCTGCTCGACTCTGAAGCCTCAGGAAGGAGGGATTTTTCCAGAAGTAGGAAATAGGGAGTAGTAGATGTAGTCAAAAGTAGCGTAAAAGTGGAGGGAAGTGATCAATCGACCCTGGATGTCACCACTTTGGCATTACTGGTGACCTTAAGTGTAGGAAGAGACCCTCACTTTCTGTCTGGTGTCTGCCCCTGATGCTTCCTTCAGTCAGGTGGTTTTGAAGAGTAGGCATTCTGGACTCTGTCTCATTTTTTGTGTCAAGATCCGTCTTCAAGGCAAAAAGAGTCATAAATGGGCAGTCTGCAAAAATGAAGCGTATACATTCAGGTAAGAACTGAGAAAGGAAGAGTTACTCAAAGACATCCAAAGAGTATATTTCCAGGGCAAAAACTATGCATTTATGTAGAACTCCCATTCCCTAATTAGTGAATCAGGTAGACCTGGGTGTGAGGCTGACTCCATCAATTAATAATTGCTCAATGTTGAGCAAGTTTCATATCCTCTTAGAACCTCTGTTTCCTAATCCACAAAACAGGGATAATAAGGCCTAATTCCCAGGGTGGTTGTGACAATAAAATGAGGTCATGCTTGTAAAACAATTCAGGATGGTGCTTGGCGTATAGCAGGCTATCAATAATGCTGTTGTTCCTGTCACTAATATTATTAGGACTAATAATACTAATTATTATTGGTATCACAGTGGGTCAAATTCAATGCTAAGAAATCAAAATATAAAGGTGAATAAGGTGCAGCCTCTGCGCACAGGGAGTTCATGGATGTCGGCTGAGTCACGGACAGCAGGAGGGAGACATGAGCAGCAGAATTCCTCCTTCAGTTCAGCTGCCTATGAAGGTTCAACTCAGCACATTTGTGCTGCTTCAGTTTATCATTTATAAAAAGGGATAGATAGTAACGCTTATCACAATTCTTTCCTAATTCTCTTCTCCTGGTCCCTTGTGTTTCTAGGGCTACAGACCACGCCCACTGTGCTGCCATGCGCAGCTCTCCATCTAGGCATCCCTGCCAACTCTCCCTCACCAAAATTCACCTCTCTTGAGTATTTGCACAGATGTTCTAATGGGTGGCACTGGCTGAACAGATCCAAAGCACATGTTTCAAGACTATTGACACCTTACCCATATAAGCAACATATGTGTGGATTTCCAATAAAGTGTTAAGCTAGTGGGGCCCAGAGGGCAGGTTTGATGGTCACCTACTTTATGTAGCCATTCCAAATGGACAGAGGACTCTCAACTCTGATAGAGAGATTCAGACAGTGAATCCAGAGGCCTTCCATTCATTCTGATCAAACCAGCGCCTGCTCCATGAGAATCATCAGATCACAGTTCCATTTTGTTCACTGGCCTACAAATGTTAAATATTAAAAACTCAATACATTTGTGTTGCTTCAGTTTGTTTTTTATAAAAAGGAAAGGATGGGGCCGGCCTGGTGGCACAGCGGTTAAGTTTGCTGGTTCTGCCCTGGCGGCCCAGGTTCTACCGGTTGGGATCCCAGGTGCAGACATGGCACCACTCATCAAGCCATGCTGTGGTAGCATCCCACATATAAAAAAAGCAGAGGAAGAGGGGCATGGATCTTAGCTCAGGGCTGATCTTCCTCAAAACAATGAAAAAAAGAATTAAAAAGAAAAAAAGGAAAGGATAGTAATACTTACCACAAGAGTAAATTCCAAGGTGGTTTGAAGCTGATCAGAGGAAATATGCTCTTTAAATAAAACATATGATTATACTACCTACTGATGAAGATGAATGCTTTGTGCACAATCTATGTGCCCATTTGTGGAAATTTCAAACAACCTCCAAGAGAGGCAAATTTAGAAATATTGGAAATTTTATTTTCTATACACCTATTAAATCCCACCCTGCTAAAAAATATGGGTCAGTAAAGAGGAAACAGCTTACTTGTGTTTAACCAGCTGTACCAACAAACATATATAGATTTAGTTTTAACCAGTAGTGTGCTAGTAAATGTTTAACAGTAAGTTTTTTGAGGGGCACAAGAGTGAATCCCTGGTCTGGAGCATTTGCCCATTTCTGTAGTGTAAATACTCCCACCAGAGCTCAAGTCACTGATCACAAAATTGAGAGAGAGCCCCAATCAAACTCTTTAGAGCTGGTGCAAGTGGCTCCAGCCACCACTGAAACTATAAGCTCGGCCCACTTTAGGCTCAGTAGCATGGCAGAATGGAAAAAAACTCTGGACTAGGTACTGGAAGACGTGGCTCATATCCCAGTTCCGGATTACTATGAACCCACGTAAGTCACTCACTCTTGGAACCTGAGTTTTCTCATCTGTAAAATGAGTAATAACAGCTGTCCTAGAACTTTCATGAGGTTGTTATAAGGATGAAAGAAGTTTATTGAGGTAATTTAAATTATGAAGTTCTATGCCATTGTAAAGATTTTGCTATTATTATCAAAGCATTCGGCACATAGCATGGCAACCACTATACATATCTTAATTGGAGTGCTAAGAAACCTAGAACTTCCACTGACACCTCAAGACGTTTGCTGAGTGTCCAGAGCAGTGATCTAGCCTAGTTCTAGTATTTTTTCAATAGTAAAATTTGAAACCACTCATTAATCTAATTATTATAGCAAATTCAGGATTATTCTAGAGTTGCTCTAAAAGCCCCACAATCATTTGAAAGGATAGCCCCATACTGTCATGTGGGGAAGAATGCTTAATGCCCAATTGCATGAAAGCTCTTAGGATAAAAGGTACTGCTCATGAAAAGACAGAGCTAGAGCTGTCTCCAAACTTCAGTGACTGATAAAGCAGATTATTGTAACCTTTCTCCTGGAGCTCAATTTAAGAACAGTACATTATATGAAAAAGTTGAACCCCAGATCCCATTAACACATTTCAATTAAGACCTTAAAAACATTCTTGAAATTGAATCTGGATTCCTACTGGGCATGTGATCTTTAAAACTTTATATTCTATAACCTGGGAAGAATGAAATAAACCTGGTTCGCAAGACACCCAGGAACTGTTGAGTCAACCAACCTTAAAACTGTTTTGTTTCTGGACTTCTTTTTTGTGAGATCACAAATTCCTTTATTGTTAGAGTTTTCCCTTACTTGCAGCTCAACGAATCTTTACTAATCCCTTTCCTTATGTCAAAGATCTTAAAGATAATATAAGCAGTAGTCTAAGCTCATCTAAAAATATATGTTGCATCTCGAATAATTTACTGTGAGACAAAGTGCTATCATCATATACAGCATGAAAGTTAAGTAAGTAGGATCTCTTACACACTGAAAATGATGTCACCTACAGCTCCAGGGGCAGCATAGCTGGTGGTCCAGAGTGCCTATGGGCACTTGAACATGCTGAAGAGCTGTCTAATCTCTCATCTGTAACTACCTGAGAAAAGTTCTAAGCAAAATATATTTCTATCTCCTTGGTTTATCTTTAACTCCATCTGAGTGTATTTTTCTAAATTAATAAAACTCTAAATAAGAAACAGGAAAATGAGGTCAGGAAAATGATGTCACTTGCAGTGCTTGCCTGGTACAGATGTGGACTAACCCATCAGGATGACCTCTCTAGATAAGAATCCGCCAATAAAATGACCTCAAGGTGCTCTATCATGTTTAATAATGATATTTGATGAGGATGACTTCATGTGTCTCATAAATACAATTAATTATGTTATTCTACTTCTAAAATATAGTGGGGTTGGGGACGTGTCAGGAAAGCTTCAGCTTCACACCAGAGGCCAGAGGTTCAAAAGTGCAGGCAAAAATGACAAATGTATTTTTTTAATAATGAAAAATACAGTGTCAAGATAAATTCAAATAAACATATCAAGAAACATCTATTGATATAATAAAACTTTGAGGAATATAAAGAATGCAGTGATAAAGCATCTAGGAGAAACGTTTGCATGTTCCCAAGATGCAGGAGAAATTCAACACAGTTCATCTGTATAAAACATGGCCCTGTGAGTATCGCCAAGGTCAATGAGACCTAGAACAATTAGCCTGATCTAAAACTGGGTTTGTTCATTTTTCTTATTTGTGCTAGTTCCTCCCTTTCTTGTATATCTGCCACTTACTTTTACTTCCCTACTATCCCTCTAACTTTATCTCCCTAGCGCATACTTTATAATTGTCCCAGAAGATAAACAACACATATGTTATCAAGCCCTGTTTTTAGGAACTAGTTCTTCTGAATTCCTGTTTCTTAATTAGACCTCAACATCTTGGTTTCTTTATGCCTTGACTTTCAGTGGTAGTATGCAGGACAGATGCAAGTTTAGATGCAGGTCATCTAAATCATTTTGTTATAAATTAGTCAAATGTTCCCTGACTATGACTTGTCTTTCTGTATTCCTATTTCCTTCACAATTTTCCACAAGCTGTTGTGTTTCCACAGGTGAAATTCTCACACAGAAGAAAGTTCATTGGTAAGTTATAGAGTATATAGTTCTGACTGAAGGTTAAAATTGCATGTTCAGGATTGAGGATATAAAAATATAAGTCTTTTAGTGAATTAATAGATTTTAAAATCTACGGGCAAATATTAAGGTATTTTAAGCTTCAAATCATCTCTTGAAACAATAATCATAATTGCTCCCTAGGTGTGCAATTGAAAATACTGTATGACTTTCAGAAATACTGATACTTTTTAAAAAAACAACTTATGTAGTCATAGAAACAGGAATAGGTTAATAAGAAAGAGACTTTTTAAATCTTTTAATACAAAATAAAGCAGAGTTTCAAGTCAGAAACAAATGAGCACATACTGTAGTTTCTGATGACGAAAATTTCAAAAGCAGGATTTGCAAAAGGTTAAAGCAGCATTATTACAGTACTACTAGGAAGAAAATGTTATAGTTAAAGTTGCATAAATATTTTCATCATAACTCCCATTTATCTTATTTTCCTTCATGTATAATTTTCTGAAAAACAAAGTATTTTCTCCTAAAAACTTTCCATGCTATAATTTTCCCTTTCTCCAGGGGTCACTTATTTACATTTTGGAAAAATCTGAGTAACATCTGTTCAAGGACTTTGACTTTGAGGGACGAATGAAGCGGAAGAAGCACAAAATAGTACACACATGTCTAAAAAGTATCCACTCATTTTAACTTCGGATCACTAATTAATAAAGAGAAAGAGTTGGATTTATTCACAGACCTCAATAAGAAAGGTAGTTATGTAAAATAATTGAGCCTACATGGAAAACTATTTGTATGAGACAGTGAGTTTTTCTCCAGACACATTATACTCTTTATGAATCACTCCCCAGAAACGTGTGTTTGGGTGCTCTATCTTTTCTTCATATCTTTAATTTAAGATAATGTATTAATTCCCTGAAAATAAATACTGAGAGACAGCTATATTGTCTTGATGTAACATTAGGCCACGTAATTGTTAGCAATACCTTGAATTTTTATAGCTTTTCATCCTCTGAGGACTCAGAGTTCGTTCACTTTATATTACTGCACTGACTCCTGGTAACGCAAAGAAGCGCTGCGGTAGTTGGAGAAGAGGCTACACAACAAGCTTAAGACAGCTGGCAAAGAGCATCAACAGTCACTGGGGCTCAGAAATGAAATCCTGTGTGTCTCAATTGCTGCCCTCTTTCTGCATTCATTGGGCTCCATTTAACCTGTATTTCCTTTTAGAACATCCTAGAACCAGGAGACTCAGGGGAGTCAATGAATACGATTTACTGACCTTACCAAAATGTCACCTGCATTTTTAATGTCTTAAAATTGGGGAATTACTCTGCCTAGTGGCTTGATACCAGAGGTCACTGCCAAGCCTATTAAAAGAGTTCAATTCTACTACTTCCCTACAGCATCCATCTGACTGAAAACACTGCACTTGTTTTCCTCAATAATTTTCAACAAATTTGAATATTAATTCTAAATTCTAAGCTATGTATAAACTCATGACTGTAATCAACTATACATTTCCTATATAGAGTGTCAATCCATTGCTGTCATTGGTTTGTAAACAGCTGGCAGAAAAGCATTCCTATGAATGCTGGAAGTGTGCATAGGAATGACCCTCAGGCATAACACAGTGGAACAACTAATGTAGGCTGGAGAAGAGCTGTGCAGTCACAAGAGGTGGCACAGTCATAGTGGAGGGCTTTCTTTGTAGCTAGCCCACATCCTGTAGCTGCCATCCGTGTTTTAGGGGTGAGTACAAGGTGTTTGGGAGCTCATGAAAGGGAAAACTGATGCAGGATTGAAGGGTCAGGAAAGGCCCAAAGGAAATAGCTTCCAAGTTTAGACATGATGGACTGGCTAGTCTGCTAGGGAAAGACTGAAGGGAAAGCTTTGCAGGGAGGCAAAAGTAGCAGCAAAGATAAAGGATTACATATTACACAACTGGCACCAAGAATTGTCGGTAGCTCACTATTAATTCTGAAGACTAGTTCAAAAGGACAGCAAAAGATGAGACTGGAGAGTTAAACAGAGATCATTATTTGTTGAATAAATAAATGAATGACGGGCCGGCCCTGTGGCCAAACAAAGTTCCAAGCACTCTGCATTGGCAGCCTGGGTTTGCTGGTTCAGATCCCTGGCACAGACCTACTACACACATCAGCCATGCTGTGGAGGCATCCCACATACAAAAAATGGAGAACTGGCACAGATGTTAGCTCAGGGCTAATCTTCCTCAAGCAAAAAAAGAGGAGGATTGGCAGCAGATGTTAGCTCAGAACAAATCTTCCTCACCAAACAAAAAAAAAGAATGACATCTCTAAAATGTTCCTGATGTGTGATTCTAAGCAAAAACTTAAAATTTCTTCATATAGTAACAAAAAAAGGTCCAACTATGAAACCAGTCATCTATTCCTAAATTAGTAGGCAAAAACATATTACCCACAGTCTCCCTTCCTCTTGTGGAAGAGGCTTCACTTCCCTTCATTAACAAGATAGAGGTTCCCTTTGCACCAAAACCAATCACCTCCTTGCCCAAGGGCCAGTGTTTACACAATAAGTACAATTTCTTTTCATTGGTGATTTTGGGCCCTGGGGTCATATTTCTTATACTCACAATGTTTTGAATGTGATATTTAAACCTAACTTAGGCCTTTTCTTCCAAAGCTAAATTAATATACTAGAAGGCTGAACAGACAATCCAGGCAGAAATGCCTGAGAAAGTTCACTCAAGTGCTGCAAAAATGTAAACTGTTTTCCTCTGAGTATGGGGATTTAGTGTTATTACAATTTCAGATTTTTATGAGCACTTAAAATTTTTGATCTGAATGGCATCTGGGCTCCTAAAAACTTATTTAAAATTATTGAAATATCCATGCTCTAGCTAAAATAAAAAAGGTTACCAAATCAGAACCATTAAGAGCATGGCATGAAGGAAGAGTAAGTTTTTGGATATGTTAAGAAATAATCATGAAATTACCAAGGAAAACTAATCAAAATATATGGATGTAGGTGGGACCAAAATAATCTGATTGTATCAAATAATGCTAATAACGTTGCATGATACAGTTGAAGGAATAGCATCATTTCTTATGCCACTTCTATCCCATTAGCACCTAGAACTAGTGGTTTTAGAAACCAGAGCCCATCCCAGGTGTCTCAGCCCTAGCAAGTTTGCACTGATCAAGATAATAGTAATTTTCTGATCTTGTGGTGCGTGTAGACACAGGCATGCTGAAGTTTTGCAAGAAGACTATATTTATTTTTCCCAGTAGGCCTTCTAATTTAGGGGCTAAAAATGAAAGTGGTTATAAGCGAGCCTCCAGCTCTCCCTCTGCATCATCTTCAAGTCTCCACAGATGCCCAGGTCCTGCAAAAGTTGGGCCCTGGCCTCTAACATTGACACATTATTTTATTACCACCACATGTTTTTTAAAAAAGTTAAGAAACACTGTACTCAGATTCTCTAGAGCATGGGAAACACATATTAAGGAATCAGAAAATCTGTTCCAAGAAACCCAATATTTTCGTCTTTCTTGGCATTAAGAATACCTGATGTTCTATTGATTAATAAATTTTAGAGTATAAAATTTCATACAAATAAAATATAATTTTTTAAGTCACTGCCTTGTTTTAAGTCTAGACTTTACAGAAGGTTTTTCTTTTTCTGCTCTTAGCTACTTCTTCTCCTTCCATTCAGTGTCTTGGCTTATAACCTGCTCCCTAGGCCTTCCTCACAACAGAGAACTTCTAACTCTTCCAGTGGAATAACCAAGACCAAGCTCACATGCTCCAAATCATAAATCTGTTTCCATATTCAAATCCTCTGTTTGACCCAGATTAAGATTTGACAGATAAATCAAGTCTAATTTGATCATACTTTCTAAACATGCAAGAAGAAAAACAAGTATTCTTACTAAAAATGGGAACAGTTGAAAACCTGCATCTTCAGATATAACCATGAGGGAGCCGAGATTCCAGGACTCTGTTGGATGAGAAAATGGGATGAACTCATGACAGGTTCTGAAGTAGAAGCTCCAATCCTTCCAGGCTGAGGGTGGAATCTGAAGAAGGAAGCATCTTGGTGGGTTATTCTTCCACGTGGGGATGTAGGAAAGTTGAAAGGTTTTCTAAAAACTTAAGGATAAAGGACACGTGAATCCAACATCTCTGTCACTTTTAACAATTTTAATAAATAATTTTTATGGATTTTCTACCAGCTTTCAGTTATATAGATTAAATTACAGGATTAGTTCAATCAAAATTTCAGAGAAACAGCTAAAAGCACAGGCAGTCAGCCAGTAAGAGTGCAAGCTAATCAACCTGTTTTTCATTTCTTCTTTTGTACTATTCATAGACTATAAAACATGTAGGCAGGAGGCTGAGAGTTGGAAAATGTATTCTACTGCTCTGAAAAATGTCAAGAAATGCTTCCTTTGTAAAGTATATTAGTAGCCAAGACATTAATTACTTTTCTCATTGTGTATATGATGATAGTTAATAATTAGTATTGTGTAAAATTTTAGAACACTAAGTAGATTCTAATGTCTATGAGTAGGAAAAAAAGTATCTGTGTACCCACTCTGTAAGAAGTTGTATTTTATATATATATTTAAATATATAATATATATTTAATATCTCTGATATATTTAAGAAGGCAAAGAAGCTTTCAACTCAGAAAAAATAAATTACACAGAAAAGTACCCTAGCCACTGAATATTAGTCTAGGATGTAATTTTTTCGTCAGATGGACAAAAGAATGCAAACACGCATCAGTATTCACACACACCCAAAAATGTGAGGGCTCTGAGGAAGGTTTCAGAGCTTGAGTAAGTACATTGATAATTTAATGATCATAAACATCATAATGAAAGAAAGTTTAGGATAGACAAAAGTTTAACGATGATGATACTGCACATTTGTGCTAATTTTATATACTTCAGTACTGACCCTTCTCACAGACTCCATATAGTCTGCCGCTTAGGATTGCCCCCACATAATGATGAGTTGAAGTTGACACAGGACACCACTGCGTCTTATCCTAAACATTCCACATCCATCATATATTGAATGGCACATGTTTATGCAATCTTTCTCCAATTTTGAGCTTTTTTGTTATCTTTTTGTCTTTAGAATATAATATTTGACATTAAAGAAAGTTTTTTAAAAAAGAAAATTTTATGGGATGTTGAAATCATGGATGATTTTCATATATTTTCAGATAGTTATTTTGTTTTAAATTTTGTTTTAAATTTTTAAAATGTGGGGAAAACAAGAATTTATTTTTATGGCATTCCTTGGACAAACTCAAATTTTAGATCATACACATTATTCCTTTGAGTATCTCCATCTTAAACCTGACCAGTGTTGTTCTAAGAGCAAGGCATTGAAGGGGAGTATTTGCCACAGACCATTTCCCATTTTAGTTTTCCAGGGCTGCCTTCTGGCCACTGGCCAATTGATGATGGGGAGAAATCAATAAATAGGGCACCATCTCTTTTCTGTCCTGGACTATTAACATTTCCAGCCCTGATAGCAAAGGAGTGGCATTGTGGGAAGTATTAGTCTCTGTATCTGTAGAAAACAACACCAATGGAAGGAAGTGAGCCCTGCAGATCAGCTTCTCTTCTCAGCTAACACGTACATGATCATTTTCCAACTTTTATGATTTTTATAAGAAAAGTGTACTTTTCCATTTTACTAATGTAACAATAGTTATTTCTTCAAACCATCACGTACTTATGATCTTCTCTGTGACCCTAATATAGGAAAACTATGCCTCTTCTTTTGGAGAAAACATTTAACTGAAAACTGTCTTAAAATACCAGTATTGCAGCAGACCTCAGAAAAGACTCACTATGAAGACAATCTATTGCATATCATTTTGTTTTTAATTTCCACGGTCGAAAAAGCCACTACATTTTTTAAACAATCTGTTTTAATTTTTTATGAGTTCTTCTATCTCTTTTAATTTGTTTTCTGTAAAAATATAAATTACTTTGCCATCAATATGTCTCAAAGCAACTTTAGCCTTTTCTTCTTTAGGTTAAAATGACTCCTCAACCTCAATATTGGAATATTGAACATTCCAATATTCAAATTACCTTATGATTTTCTCTTATAATCTTCTCCTGTTTTTATACATCATCCATAAAATTTGAAGATCAATACTGGAATCCTATTCCAGGAGGCAGGGACTAAAAAGATTACAAAGAGGTCTTCCACTTGGAGAAATATATTTAGTTATGGTACTACAAAGAAGCAGACTTCAAGGGAAACAAACTTTCAATTCTTATAGTACATCAGGATCAAACAACAGTGATGAAAAAGTTTATCCTTTGTTTAACAAACCTTCTTGAGCAACCAACTATATGCCAGGCACCATTCTGAGCAAAGAGATTAATTAGGCAATTCGCACCCAGGAAAAGGCTCAATTTTCTAATGTAAAAGTGAGATAATAAAGTCCCCCCCCAAAAAAAGTGCTAAAGCAATGATATTATTAAATATTCCTGATAGAATATTTTGGAAATATTCAATCATTAACCTCAACTCTGATTCATAAAGTTCATAAATTGCTTAATTTAAATTTTATATGTGAAAATTAAAGTATGTATTGTATAATTTTATATAGCAGGATGTTGACTATTTCTTCCTAGAGATGCAGCCAAACCAACCAAGCTTCTTCATTTCTTCGGTCTGGGTCCAAGAAAACCAAGACTGAGTTTGAGGAAAAGAGAAAATGAAGCTCAAAGTCCACTGCCAGTTCTCCTTACAGGTGTCTCAAACAGTGTCGATACAACACAGCCAAGATCCCCCTTTGTTCCTTGCAGGGTGTGCCAAGGATGGTGGCAATGGCAAAGGCTGTAGAACCGAGGACTCCTCAGGGCATGGGCCCCTGAACCCAGGCTACCAGGTCCATCTCCCCCAGTACTGACAATGGATGCAGGTCTTCTGTCCTCTATCACCCAGAAGTCCCTCTCTTGACCTGCATGACAAATATGCACTGCATCTTGTAAATGACAGTGACTACAAAGTATTAAGGGGAAGACAGGACCACTGCCTGTAAGGACCACATGTTACAGTGACAGAGAGAGACATCCATAAAACTAACACAAGTAGATGCATAACTACTGCCTAGGGGTGCCCGCATTAGGTGGAGAGACAGGTAGACAGTTAACACCAGGACGTGTGTAACGGCAAGCTCCTGAGGACAACAGCATGGGTGCTGCAGTTGGTGCTGGTGGGTGACCAGGGTCAGGCCACACTATAGGGAAGCAGAACAGCAGAGTTTCATGAAGAGAAACTTCCAGGAACAGCACTGGAGCTGCACCTGTCCAGCTGGGGAGTGGACCACCATTTTACAAGCCTGGGGTCTCAGGGAGGTGATGCACTCCTTGGGAATCTTGTGAGGGCTCGGGATAAGCAGGGCATACGTTCCTGGAACAAGAGTGTTGCTTTATTTCAGAACACGTGTCAATTTTTTATTAAAACATGAAGGTATTATGTAGTAGGAGTAAGAATTATTGATATTTAAAAGAAAACACTGTGGAATTTGATACCCATGAGGCCCCTCTGGTCAAGCACAGGGATGCCTCAACCTACCCTCTCCTCACCCTGCCAGCTTTTGTGTGAAAAGTGTGAAATCTCGTCAGGTCCCAAAGTCAGTCAGTTCTACTTGAAAGCAAGAGGGCTCTCCCTTCTGGTAGATAGAATTCCATCTAGAGAGAAATTATTACTCATGACTATCCACAGATGTATAAGTACTAATACTTCACCCATTGATAAAACTAGCCAACCTGTCCTCAACTTGGCTATTTACCATGGGGGAAAAATGCATTAAAAAACAGTCATAAATGGATCTTCCCCACTATTGATGGCCTGAGGCCCTGGGGGACTTCAGGATTAAAACCAGATAGAAAAAGAAGCAGATAGTGCCTGAAGTAAAGCAGTCTTACTAACAACTTCAATAGAAGAAGAAATCAATTGAGGTATTATTGGAAAGCTTTGTTAATCTTTCGGCTCATAAAAGGATCTATATATGTTCTGTGACTGCTCTACTGAGTAATGTGTATGTGTGTTGTGTTTAATTTGGGAGAAAATTATTATTGGCTGCAAGGAACCAATACAAATTTTCAAGACAAAGATGAAATAATACATTTCAAATGTCACTCTAAGAAAATTCTTTAAGAATGGGAAAAAAATGTCTCAACTAGTTATAAAATAAATATAGTAATTGGATATTTCCATTTGTGTGCTGCAAATCAATGCAAGTTGTCCAGGTGTTGCACAATATTAGGTCTCTTCAAGTCCCAGGCCAATAGCATTGTGGGAGAAAACAATATGCAAACTGTAAAGGCCCAAAGCCCTGCGCGCACCCTGGCAAGGTGTTGTCATCTTCTTGTTTATCTGCTTGTTATCCTCTCTTGTAAGTAATAAGTAAAATGTGTTGTGTGTCTTGCTGCCTATGGGTCCTTAGAATAATGATGAGAAGGGATGAAGACAAGAGAGAAGAAGGGCAAGAAAGCATCCACAATGGTAGAGAAAGCAGCAGTTGGAGGAGAAAGGGCTTGGCAGGCCATCTGAGACTGCGACAGATTTTTCACTTTGTGTCCAAAACAAAACAATACATATGATTAATCAGCAACTCATAGCTCCAGAAAGCATTGTACCTGATAATCTAAGAAGCACATTTGAATGCACTTAATTTTCTTTTAAAATATTCTAATCTGTATGACTATTCCACTCTGCCCCAGAAAGATCTTTGAGTTTTACCGCTGATGATTTGAATTTAGCCTGGTTTATATGCCCCCCGCCCTCCCTCCCCCAAGCCCCTGGGAGAAAGGTAAAACTGAGATTAGAACAGAATCTCTATTCCTCACTCAGTGTTTCCCAGGATCTGAAGTGAAGCCAAGGCATTGGAGAGGAAGCCTGAAGATCCAGGCTCTGCCACATGTGACTCAAGCACTTTTCCTTTCTGTTTCTTACTTTTTTATACTATGGGCTCCGCTAAGATTGAAGTGTCAGTATTAATAGTGAATTTCTTTCTTACAGAGTTAAGTCAGTCTACCATATCTCAGTTAAGCCCTGTTTTTGCAAAAACTGAATAAATAGCGAATGGTGATTGCTAGTAATTTTCACTTTGATAAAGATTGATTCTACTACTGTAGAAATCATATGGTGATTCTGAGAGTGACGTTAAAGATTAAATACAATTCCATGACTGAGAAGTGAAAAAGCTGTTTTTCTTAAATTTCAGATTTGCTCTTGACCACTTATGATGGCAAATGAATGCACAGAAGGAATTCTCAGCTAGCAACAAAGCATCTGTCCAGGTTTGGCATGGCCTTCAATTCATCATGGTCTTTCTTCTTTTTAAAAGTTCTAAACTCTACAAACCTCTTGGCACATTTTCTAGGCTCTGTTAAGCTTCCTGATGTATTGTCTTATGAATCTTTTTTCTTCCTTAACTATTCAGGATGTTTCTGGTGACAGAGCTCATGACAGTTGATACTCAAGGAAAAGACATTCATCTGTAGTTGCTACAGGAACATAACAAAACCAGGGATAATTTAATGATAAAAAAGCAGAAGTTGTTAGAACTAAGTGAGATGAGATTGCAACAGAAAGCTCACCACGGGCAAGGTCCAGAGGTGCGGCCCATAACTATATAATTGCAGCAGTCCATGCCATCACCTGAGGAGCAAAGTGAGCCCTGCCTCTGACAGAATGTGCCTGGTCACTGGATGCTGACGGCTATGCTCAAGGTCAGATATGTCTTCAGTTTAGGCTAATTTTCATCAAAGACAGAGTGTTTGTTGATTAAATTCCCCACATGCTGCTATCATCAAATAAGAGAAACAAAATTTTCTCTCAAAAGTTGTTTTGTTAGCCTAAGATTCTTTTCAGATTAATTCTGGAAACTTTCTACTGGGATTTTAATTATCTTCACATAACCCTGTCCTGAATTTGCTAATCAATTTTATTTTGACCCTTCCCTTTATGGATCAAAGATAAAGCATAGTGCTTTCTTTGGTGAGCATAGTCCCTTGGGACAGCAGCCTTGCAGAGATTCCCTTACATATCATTGATGGACCCTAAGGAAATGAGCTATGCAAAATGTTTGGCTTTCAGATATCAGTATTTTTATTTTATTTGCATTTTCCTAACCTTATTGGCATGTCCAGTGATTTCTGGACCTTAGTCATTGTAATCACAGAGGCACTAACAACAGCTGAGAGAGCATCTCATGCAGACCAAGCTTCATGCCCAGTGAAGAGGTCAATGAAATTATGTGGGTTCCTGTCCTCGGACTTCCCCTTTGCAATACCAAGGAACCTTACCCTACCATATAGGCTCTAGACCTGCCTCTCTGTTCCCCTTGTAGATGCAAACAAGGATCAGAGAGGAAGAAACATAAGCAGGGCTGCATGGGAACTCTAGGAGAAACCTGCCTGAGGTCAAGGATGAAAGTTTTGTTCCCAGGCACAGCCTAGGATGCCAAGTTGCAGCCTGGAATTTTTACAGCAGAGTTTTAAACTCCTGACAGTGAGAGTTTATAATGGAAATGCTTCCAGACCTTTAACTATAGTGACACCACTATAATGTTTATAAGTACCTTATACTCTTTCCAAACATGTGTGCTCATTACTTGTGTCTCTGCTTCTGCCTCACTTCGGGGGAACCTCTCTGTGTAAACACAACAGATTGGCTTGCTTATACTTTCAGACTCTAATTGCTCTCCATCTCTATCTGTCAGAAGAAAGCCAGCCCCAGGGGCCAAGCAATGAAGCCTCTCCCATGGCATGTCACATCACACAGTGCAGTGCTCTAAAATGCACAGACATTTTTTTTCACTTCTGGCTATTGGAGTTAGTCAATCTGCACAGCCCCTAGCATTTTCTTATAATTATTTCTTTCAGTAATATACCTGAGGGAGAACTGACTGGCAGATTGGAGACGACCATGAACCTGCTAGGTCTGACAGAATCTGACCGTTAGGCAGATTCTAAGTAAACAGGGGAAGAGGCAGTGCACATGTGCACATAGTGAAAGGCCACTCAGAGTGCTGACAGCTTATCTGGTCCAACATAAGTAGGTTTCCAGGGAAATGGATTGCTTAATAGTGATGAGGAATGACAAGGATTTCCTAACCCTTCTATGCAAACTGCCCAGAAATTATATGTCTGTGTACAAAGTCATGCTGAGCTGCTGATCTGTGACACAGCATGTATGGCCTGCAGGTGAAGAGACAAACAAAAGGAAATGCATCCTCTTACTGGACGGGCACATAGTAGAAGCCAGATCCTCATCATAACTCAGGTCACTAGACATCCACATCTGCAGATGGAATGCAGAGCATTGCTATCGAAAAAGAGCTTCCATCACTCATGCAGGATGCAAGCAGCTTCGGTGCCCAGCCATCAGAATACAGGTGTGAGTTTATTGGTGGCAGCCTCATGGCCCAAAACTTTCAGCCAAAAATGAATCAGGAGTAGGAAGTAAAGATTGTACACAAAAAAATTCATTGATCGATTCCAAGATCATGAAAATAAGTGAAGGTTGCACCAGTGAGCCAATTTATCAGGTCTCTCAGCACCCAAAGGGCCTAGTCGGTGGCTGGTCAGTTCTCACCACAGTAGCACAGCCACACGGGACCATGTAGCATGACCACAGCTAACATTCTCCAGCAAACGCCATTTCTCAAAGTCAGATAAGAAACCCCAATGTTGATGGCTCATCATGAGAACACACAGCCATGTGGGACATATACAAATGCAGACTTAATTACCTTATTCAACAACATTCTTCTAGAGGAAGGAGTCCAAGCAGATGATAAGTAGCTAACTGAAGTGACGTGTCTCAGTAAACACACCATCACTACGAAACACAAAGGCACCAGCAAGCACTGAGGCTGGCTGAGTACCTGATTTTAGTGATGGGAAGGAAGATGGTATCTTGCATAAAGAGCCTGCCACAGGCACAGTCTGGGCACACTTTATCCTTGAATTAAAGCAGCAGAGCTTTAGGGACAAGCCAGAAAGAAGCAGCCACAGCCACCCACAGCAGATGAATTTCCATCTACTCACAGACTGTCTATAATGCTGGTCACTTGTCAGGATGTCTACATGCTGACACTGCTGACAAGCAACGTGACCAGCAGCTCTGTGGTCAAATGAAAGGAGACTGATGATTGGACCATTAAAGTCACTATCACATTAGAGTTCTTAGTGTTGAAGAAAGGAAAGTAACCTGACAGGCATGTCAGCTTTTGGCTATTAAGAGAGATTAATATACAACAATTTCATTTACTCATTCTTGCTCACAGAACCATATGCTCAAGTATCCACTCTGTATTGCAGCTTCTTTTTTTCCCAAGACTCTGGCATTGTCAGCAAAACGAACTAATTTAGCTATTATTTGGAGCCATCACTGAGGCTGTTATATGAGGAGCCTCAGTGAAAACAAAATGTGCCCTTGCCATTACAAAGGAAACGTGATACAGTCACACAATTGGAAGGCTCCCACAGAAAAGGCAACATGGAGGGAATACTTATGAATACCTCCAGCCCAAGGAAAGATCATGTCAAAAGAAACACACAAATTTTTTCTCTTTCTTTGTACTAGGATAAGACAGCAGTGTAAAGGAAGTAGTGCGATCACCCACCATCCAGGAAAACCCTGGACCTCATGGGGTGGAGTGGCCTGCAGACTTCAGAACTGCATACTAGGGACACAAAGTGGAGGTGGGGCCAGGACCCATGGTCATGGGCGTGGGCATCTGTGCAAGCCGGGACCTGCTGTGGTCTGCACACACAAGCCACAACACCTGCCCTGGGACAGAACTGTCACCACGGCCCCCGCACAGTCTACTTTAAGAACCGTGTTTTGCAGCTAGTCTCTATTTGAGTAGCTGATTTCAGATAACCTTTGAAAACAGGAAGTAAATGTTATAATTTTAAAGAACTATTTGCCAATCAACCCATGAAGAATAACAATCCTAAAATTTTTAAGTGGTAGGGAAAAAGCCTCAGAAATGTAATGGTTTTTTCCCCCTGTAGTTTGTCAGCATTATGTGGAAGACATAAGGAGAAGAGTAAAGATTTAAAGTTGCCTAAGCAAATAATTGAAAAATTCCACAGTTCCTCTCCTAAAGAGAAAGATGACATGATGAGAAATCACTTTATTTCTAGGTGTAACACACTTTCAATGAAGGCAAACTGAAAGGATCATTTTGTAAAGAGAAAACTAAAACTAATATAATTTTCATGTTGAACATGAAAAAAAATTAAAATAATGGCGAGAACGTTATTCCCTTTTCCATGAAAATGTTACCCTAACATGGCCAGGAAGTTGTGAAGTGCAGAGGTGCTATTTCCAGGGCCTCGAGCCTCTGAATGAAGGAGACTTCTGACTTAGAAGGAATACCTGTTCCCCAGGGCAGCGCTTAGCATCCTGCACAGCCATTCCACTCAACAAAGTCAACCAAGAGCAACTCAGAATGAGGCAAACGAGGGCAGTGAACTGAAGAAAACTTTAAGTGAAATCCTGTTCGTTTCAAATTTGGATGCATTAAATTCAAACACATATTATATAAACTCCATTTATACTGGAGCTAAATAAATAATACAGGCAGTGACCTGAACCTAGTCACACTTGTGGAAATCTAGCTAAAGTCACTGTGAACTTCTCTGCCTTCCAGCACCACTAGTGAAATGTGTGTTACTCATCCAGCACAAAGGTCGCTCTTCCAGAGAGAAATGCTGACCCACTTCCTTGGCCTTGCCCGCTGTGCTCTTTCCCAACTTCAGCGTGTGCCTTACAAGGATGGCAGCACAGCCAGAGCAGAAATCAACTGGCATTTGCGGAGCCACCTCTCAGAGGAAGAGTGCTGGTCTCACTTCTTTCTTTCGTGAGGAAAGAGCAGCTGGGACTTACTAACCTGCAATCTCCCTCTGGAGAATTACCTTAAGTCTTTTGGGGGGAATTACACATTTCTGATCTGGGGAATGAAGTGCTCACTAAGACAGAAAATTTAAATGTAAGCTCTAAATGCTCTAGATTTTCCCTTTCCGAATACATCTTGCAATATGATAAGCATACAGTGAAAACATATTCACTTACTTTCAGCTTCAGTGAGAACCTGCACTGATCCAATTACATGTTTCAACCCAGCAGTCAGTCACATTCCAGCCTCTGGAAGATTTGCTGAAATTGATATAAACCTCACAAAAGATGCATCTCCCTCTCCATAAAAGATCATCCAAAAGATGCAAAGGAATTACGTAGAAGTGTGAACTTCACCCCTGCTTCTCTTTATAAGAAGCACTCTCTTGGACAGTATTCTTCCAGCCAACAACAGAATAAGGTCTTCAAGTGAGCATGTGGCTGCCTAAAGAAACAGCCAGAAAACAACTCTCTTAAACAAATAAACAACTCAACGCTTGGACTTTATGTTCCTAATCTCTCCCATCATCAATCACATTCAAAGTTTGTCTTTAAGAGCCTGAATGAAGGAGTGGGAGCTGGGGGCAGAGGAAGGAAAATAAACTCCCGGGCCCACTTAGAAGATGAAAACCCACCTCCTCTGGCAGAAAGGACTTATGAGAGGTGGCCAAGGTGGACACTGTGGGATGGTTACAATGGAAATCAAACTGAGTTAGGGCCTAACACTAAATATCATTTCAGCTTTCTGAAAATGAGCCTCATCTGGATTTCAGTAAAAAAAACCCATGAAGGGGTCTGAAAGTACTTCATCCATGTGTTTATGTCCTCTGTTTAAGAAAAAGAAAAAAACCTAGAAGCACAAATATGGTTGGCTGAGGCCACATCATAAAGAGACATGAATATAGACTTCATGGATGCAAGAATAAGAAGAAAAAGAGAAGGAGGCACAGAGAGCAGAAGCTACCTGATGTCCCCCCGTCCCAGCCTCACATTGCCCCTCTTACCACATCTGGATCAGACATGAAGAGGAACAACATTGTATGGCCACCTCCCACAGCTGGAAATGGAGTAAGAAGTCAACAAAAAACACTTTAGCTTCTTATCTGCCATTTATAATTGTTTCCTTTCCTTTTTTCAAAACTTCAGATTCCCTTCAGATCCTAAATAACGCCATCATCATTTTCACGTTTACAAATGAAATGGCTGTTCCAAAGAAATCTAAGTTATGTGCGAGGTCACTGGGCTGCCTATGGCCTTGTTCCGTAGTACAGTGATGAGAGACCATCCCTTAGGGAGCCAGGCTGGGCATCATTGCGTATTTTTTTTATATCCTGCTTACGACACAGGAATGTTCCTGATTTATAGCAGTTAGTGAAACAATAGAACATTCTCCTTTTGCTTTTTGTTGCTGTTGTTGTTGTTATTAGAAAAACTTCTGATTGCTTTCTGGCTGAAAACTGTCTTGCTGGCTGTCAAAGAGCACCATGCAAGTGATGAAAGCCAGCTGGGCTGCTATATATTTGATGGGAAAATAAGATCCGCGTGCTAGGGGCCGGCCTGGGGGCGCAGCAGTTAAGTGCGCATGTTCCGCCTCTTGGTGGCCCGGAGTTCGCCAGCCCGAACCTGGGTGCGGACATGGCACAGCTAGGCAAAAGCCATGCTGTGGTAGGCGTCCCACGTACAAAGTAGAGGAAGACGGGCATGGATGTTAGCTCAGGGCCAGTCTTCCCCAGCAAAAAGAGGAGGATTGGCAGTAGTTAGCTCAGGACTAATCTTCCTAAAAAAAAAAAAAAAAAACCCACACACTGAGGGCTGATGCAGGCCTAGGGCTTCACCTCCAACTCAGGGATATCATCAGGTTCATCAGCTCACACCCATCATTAGACAAGGGAACAAGAAAATAGTCATTTAAATAAATATCTTACTGCTTAGATATCTCACATCAGTTTTCATCCTTAGCCCTAATAACAAAAACAACCTTAGAAATTGGTTGTGTGCTTTGCTAATTCAATAGTCCCTTCCCCAGGAAAAATGAGCAACTGAAAGTTTCTATCCTGACACATCTCACTCCTAAGTTTTATCCTTCAACACATTGTAAGTCTTGAGTGTATATCTGCCCAGGAATTTTGTAAGTTGACACTGTAACAGAGGAACAAAAGTGAACTGAACAATGAGCAGATCAAGGTCTATTGTTACATAATAAATCAGAGTTATAAAATGGTGTTTCCCCTGCTTGGAGTAAGGGCCACTCCAAAGCACTTACCAGCTTTAATGGGAAAAATTACAATATTCTAACGTAATTTTTTATTACTTTCTATACTTTTCTAATACAATTTTTCTTACATATATTCACATTAAAATCCTAAGTTATCTTTATAACAGCCAAGGATATGAGGCCAGGGGGCTTCAAAACACATCACACACGCAATTATCAAAGGACAACTATCTCCTCCAGAGAACGTGGTTATGTTTTTTGATGTGCCTTTGATGTAAATGAAATGTAAACCCAAGAGGCCTCGGCTGCTGGGGTGTGGTGTAGACACCCGAAGGGTCATCTGGCTTTATACAGTTGTCTTACTTTGAGTCTTTTGGATGTGACTACAAGTGCATTCTCTCTGAAGTCGGTTCTATAGCAGTTAACAGCAACCAGTATTTAGATAAAGTTCTGTGAGTACAAACCTGGCAATGACATACGCTTCCAATTTTGCACATGGAAAGTCTCATCTGTCAGACATAGCTGAAATTTCAAGATTAAAATTAAGCAATAAACCATAGGATGCAAAAGAAAAGGAAAAAAAAGCTGAGCAAGATGTAGGAGAAAAAAATAGGAATGAGGTGTATTTTGACTGAATGAATATGTTTTGCTTATTGGATCACACCACACCCTTTTTCTAAGTGTGGGTTGAGAAGTTGGCTACAAATGTACATAAGATGTGATCATTTTGTGGCTTAAAAAAAACTTCTCTGAAACTGTACTTGCTAAAACTTTCTGGACAATCATTCAAATTTTAAATTTAGGCTTAATTACAGTAAATCTTATTGCAAAAAATAAAGACACTAGATAATTGGCTTTTTTGATTACATAAATAGACTCCCAGTTTTAAACCATGCATAAAAATGTGATAAAAGTTATGGACTACATAAGGTAAAGTATAACATTTTATGATATGCTTTCTAATCGTGCCAGAGGTGATTCAGTTCCAAACATTTTCTCTTTCTATAATTTTTTTTAAATGTTGTGTTAGCCTGATTAGATAGGAAAGTTCCCGCCACATACTAAGTCACATTTTATGAAGACAGAGTTAGTGGATCCATGATATAGACAGATTACAGTGAATCCTGAATCTTCTGTGATTACAGAGGAAATCTTGTGTTTGTGTTGTAAATTTTTCCTCAGAGAAAAGACTGTCTCTCCTTTATACTATCCAATGATTACTTGACCCTGAAAAAGAGTAAGAGCCACTCAACCCTTCCTCTCAGTATAACCACTTCAGTATATAATTTTTTTATTCTGTCTGTTCATTTATTTATTATTCAACTAATATTCATCGAGTGACTACGTAGGATCCAATGAAAGATAAGCCAGAGAGGTTCTTTGGGCTAATTTGGGGCTGCTGGCAGCAAGAGATGCTGTGAAAGAAGTTCAATTTGCTAAGAGAACAGGTAGGACTTTCCATCTCAGCCTGGGGTATCAGGGAAAGATGCCTGAGCAATATTTGATATGCTTCAGTCTATTACAGTTATTATCCTTAATGATCTACAAATTATTCCATCCACAGCCTCTTCAGGTTGGCTCCTGAGTCTTTTTGACAAAATGCCAGGAGACTTTGAGAGTGTTCTTGATTTCTTGAACGACAAGACATTCTGGTCTTGTGCACTTTTTGCCCCAGACCTGGAATTAGCCAATCCTCTGAGAAGCTCTGGTCTCTTTTGTTAGGAAATAATATTGAGAGATCACAGTCTCAATGCTAGGGGTTCAAAATTCAATATTTTTAAAGTGATTAAAAAACTTTACATGGGGGGTTTAGTTTCCCAAATCATATGTACCCACACTCCCTTTAAATAAAAAAGGTCTTACAGGAGGGGCCAGCCCAGTGGTGTAGTGGCTAAGTTCTCGCACTCTGCATCTCCCACTGAGGGTTGTGAGTTCAGATCCCAGATGTGGACTTATGTACTACTCATCAGGCCATGCTGTGGGGGCATCCCACATACAAAATAGGGGAAGATAGGCACAGATGTTGGCTCAGGGACAATCTTCCTCAAGCAGAAAGAGGAAGATTGGTGACAGATGTTAGCCCAGGGCCAATCTTCCTCACCAAAAAAAAAAAAAGAAATAAAGAAATAAAAAAGGTGTTACAAGAGACAGCATGAAGTAATAGGAAAAAAATGGATAGATCTAAACCCAATCCCAAAGTCCACCAGTTTCAAATCACTGTCATCTCTTAGCTTATCTTTTCATATCCAAAATGAAGAGATCATTACCTCCTTTAAGATTGTGGTTGAGATTAAGTAAGGAGATGTATTTAAAGTAGCTGGTACTTCACATGTGACTGCATATACCATATTTCATTGAATTTCAAAACCACAGTTTACAAGGTGCCCCTCAGCTTCTATGGCCATGCATTGCCGTAGACTAAAGACCAGCCCACAGCCTGTCCTGTCAAGCACTGCATGATTGCCCCAGAGCCCTTGGCTCCCACATCCTCACGCCTTCTCTGAATCTTGGGTGCCAGCTTCACAGGCTGCTTGTAGCAACCAGCTCTAGGCTTTGCATAGGCTGTTCTCTCTGCTGGAAGTGCTCTCACAGTATTGTTCATATTTCATTTTAAATAATTCTATCTGGCAAAGTAAAAAATGACTGCTTTGTTTTATCCCCTCATATGTGATATAGGGGGTTGTTGTTGTTTAACCTGAGTTATCAGATCATTTTTTCACATATTCACCCAAATATAACACTGCCTAAAGTCTCTTTAGGAACTTGAAAATCAAAAGAGTCAAACTTCATATAATTACACATGAGGAAGTGCTAATGGTATGAGTGTTCTAAAGCCCTTTCTTTAAAGCACTATCAGTATTATCAATGGAATATCATTTGTAGCATTGCAGTGGGAATTTGGAAACCAAGAATATTTCTTCCCAAATTTCAGTAATAACATTAAAACATTTTAGAAACAATGATGAAGGTTGTTATAAAACGTTCTTATGGAAGTTAATCTAGAAGCATCTCTAAAATGGTCATAAATATTGTAGACTCTAGAATTATATGTCACAGGGAGCAAATATGAACTCCGCTACTTATTAGGTATGAGTCAAGAGGAATACTACTTAACGTATGTGGGCATCACTTTTCACTGCTAAAAACTGGGTATAATAATAGTTCCTATTCCATAAAATTGTAAAGATTAAATAAAATAATAAAGGCAAAACAATTAAAACATTGCCAGTAGGACTTCTGCTTCCAACCAAGATAGAATAACAGGGGCTGATTTAGCCTCCCTGCTAAAACAAACAAACAAACAAAATACACAAAATATATGAAAGAAAGATTTTCAAGACACTGCTATCAGGCAACAAAGAACAGTAATCCCTGTAACATGGGAAAGAAACCGGGGGAGCCCTGAGATTGCCCAGCTGACCACCTTTGGAGAGCTCCTGGCCACAGCACAGGGCAGGGAACCCAGGCAGAGGCTGAAATACACCTGAACTGAGAAGATGAAGCTGAGATTCCAAGAGACCAAGAAAGCTAGCATTGGCAAAACTGGAGAGGAGAGAAAACTGGAAATCTGCAGACAGTCTATCACATGTATTCAGTTCAGTACTGATCATTGCAGCAGGGCTGAGGAAAATGACATCTGAAAGGAATAAAGGTAAGAGTGTCCAGTTTTCACACAGTGCTGGGAATAGTGTCTGTTCCCACCAGCCAAAGGGGAAACAAATCATGACTCACCAGGCATTGGATAGAGTGCTCAGAAAGGTTTTAACTCCACAGTGGGAGCTGACTTGTGTTTTAATGGGGTTTTAACCCGATAGCCTTGGATTGAGTACTGCCTGGTCCCACATCCCAAATCTTAAAAGCAATACATGAAATGGTCAAACTGTTTCCAAGTAACTTAACTGCATCCCAGAGAAAAGCTCAAGAATATAGCTAGGAACTTAAAAATCCAGTATCAAACAAGATAATATCCACAATATCTGGCACACAATTAAAAATTATCAGGCACACAAATTGTTAGGAAAATATAACCCATAATTGGGAGCAACATCAATAACTCAAAACCAACAACTAACACAGATGTTAAAATTAGCAGAAGAAGACATTAAAATGGTTACTATAGCTGTATTCCACACGTTCAAAAAGTTAAGGAGAGATATGGAAGATAAAAACTAAAACCCAGAGGCCGGCCTGGTGGCGCAGCTGTTAAGTTTGCACGCTCTGCTTCAGCAGTCCGGGGTTAACCGGTTTGGATCCCGGGTGCGGACATGGCACCACTTGGCAAGCCATGCTGTGGTAGGCGTCCTACATATAAAGCAGAGGAAGATGGGCATGGATATTAGCTCAGGGCCAGTCTTCCTCAGCAAAAAGAGGAGGATTGGCAGCGGATATAAGCTCAGGGCTAATCTTCCTAAAAAAAATAAAATAAAAAATAAAACCTAAATCAAATTTCTGCAAATGAAAACTGCAATGTCTGATGAAAAATATAGTGGATGAAATTAAATGCAGAATAGAGTTTGCTGACGAAAATGTTAGTGGACTTGAAAACATAGAAATAGAAACTATCCAAAATGAGCCACAGGAAGAAAAAAGAATCAGAAATATTGAATAGAGCATTACTGAGCTGTGGGACAACTTCCCATTAGAAGTCCCAAGAGGAGGGAATGGGAATAGAAAAAATACAAGAAATAACTGAAAATTTTCCAAATGTGATGAAAACTATAAACTTACAGATTCAAGAAGCACACCACAAGCCAAGCAATAAAAATGAAGAAACTAGAACAAGGAACATTATCATCAAATTGCTCAAAACCAGTGATAAAGAGAAAATCTTTAAAGCAGCCAGAAATTTAAAAAAAAAAAACCCAGAGGACCAAAGGTAAGTATGATAGCAGATTTCCAGCCAAAAGCAATACAAGGAAGAGACAGTGCAACAACATTTAAAATACTGATACAAAAACTGTCAACAGAGAATTCTATTTGGGGATTGGGAGGGGGGCTTTCAAAAATGAAGGCTAAATAAAGACTTTTTTAAGACCTACAAAACCTGAAAGAATTCACCACCAGCCAACTTGCACTACAAGAAGGAAATTCTTCAGGCAGTCAACTCATCAAGAGAACATTACAATTCTAAATATTTATGGACCTAGTGAAAGAGCTTCAACAGACCTGAAGCAAAAAACAATGGAACCACAAGATGAATCATGACAGAAACCGTTTAATAAATTGGGCTTTATTAACATTAAAACTTTTTCTCCACTGAATACACTGTTAAGAGCATAAGAAGTCAAGCTACAGCTTAGGGGAAAATACGTGCAAAGAACATATCTGATAAAGGACTGGTATCCAAAATATACCAAGATCTTTTAAAACTCAACAATAAACAAACAAACAACTCAGTTTAAAATTGGGCAAAACAACTGAACACCTCACCACAGAAGATATGCAGATGACACATAAGCATCGAAAAGACATTCAATATCATTTTCCACTAGGGAACTAAAACTGAAAATAAGAATGAGATACCGCTACAGATGTATTAAAATTGTTAAAACTCAAAAAACTAACAATATTAATTTTTGGTGAGGATATGGAGCAACAAGAACTTCACGTCATAAAGAGCGGGAGTGCAAATAACGCAGCCACTTTGGAAGACAGTCTGGCAGCTTGCTATAAAATTAAACATAATCTCACCATACAATTCAGCAGTTGTGCTTCTAGTGAATTGAAAATTTATGTCCACGGAAAACCTGCACACAAATGTTTACAGACGCTTTATTCATAATCACCAAAAATAGGAACAACCAAGCTGTTCTTCAACAGGTAAATGGATAAACAAACTCTGCTACAAAAATGCAACGGATACTATTCAATACTATCAGTCCACACAACAACATCGATGAAACTTAAGTGCATACTGATAAGTGAAAAAGGCCAGCTTGAAAATGCCATATACTTTATGATTCCTTTTATATAATATTCTAGTAAAGGCAACCCTGCAGGCTTGGAAAACAGATCAGTGGTTGCAGGGATATTATAAGGTGGAGAAAGTATTCTATATGATGCTGTATTGGCGGATATATGACCCAATTCATTTATCAAAATCCATAGAATTTTACAGCAAAAGAGTGAACATTCATGTATGCAAATTTTTTTAAATCTATTTAGGAGGTCAGGGAATCCCAGGATGAAATACAGAATGCAACAAAAGAATCTGTTTTACAAATGTATAAAACAACTTTAGTGAAGGGAGCAGAGGAAAAAGTGGTGCTTACCTAATACACTTTAGAATTGAGTGGAGACTATACAACAAAAGGTAAAAGAAACTGTCTAGTTATAGGGCTGTACTCTAGTTGATAAAGTTACTTTCCATAGGGATATGGGTTAACAAATCTGAAAACTCTATACGTGTATACTGGAATTGAACAATTGAGAAAAGAGATGGCAGATGGTGAGAGCCAGGATTCTCACTGTTAGAGTAGGAGGTTATCGACAAGCAGGAGGCAAACTATAGAATGTTCTATATGGTAATGGATGAAAGTTTGAGACATAACTATGGGCTCATGTTTAGCTTAATAAGGTGCAGAGGGTTTCATATAGAAATATTTATAGATGTGTGTGTAAACATGGATTAATATAAACTCATATTTACTTACTCTGTCAACTGAGGATTTAGAAACAATGATATCCTAGTAGCACCATGCATACCTAGGACTCAGATTTTGGTTTTTAATACCATTTTCCAACAAAAGGAACAGAGCTTATTAGAAATGGCTGATTCTAGGCCTGCGGCAGGAAATATACAACATGAACCAGGAGTATCTTGTAGTGCCGGAAAGCAAGGATGTGCTAAAACAACAAGAACAACAAAATAAAAGAAAACACAATGATAGGACACAAAGAAAGGAATTCAGGAACCAACTGAAAGAGTTCCCAAGGGCCAATGACAGAACAATTAAAACAATTGAAAAGCCCAAAGTATAAAGCAAATATCTATGATTCCATAATGATATAAATAAATGATCAAATTTGTAAAGAAATGGAGGAGAACAGATAAATCTCTAATACAGAAGAATTCTAAATAATTTACATAGATACTTCCCACCTCAAAGAGGTGGGGCACAATTCCCCACCCTTTAAATGTGGGCTTCACGTAGTGACTTCCTTCCAAAGGTTATAGTATGCAAAGATGGGTGGTGGCAGTGGGAGGAGTAACTTTACGGTAGATAATCCTGACAAACACCACATCCACTTGATAATCAGGTCAACATCAGCAGTGATAACATCATTTTGATAGTGCATACCCTTGATATGATATGATGAGAATGGCCCTTTATCTCTGGTGAGGTTTTCCTGCCCAAAATTCATAACACTGGTCTAATCAAGAGAAAAATATCAGACAAATCCAAAAAGAGAGACATTCTACAAAATGACCAGTGCTCCTCAAAACTGTAGATGTCATCAAAAAACAAGAGATGTCTGAGAAAGTGTCATAGACAAAAGGAATATAAAGAGATACGATGACTAAATGTAATGTGGTATTCTAGATAAAAGGGCATTAGGTAAAAACTAAGGAAATCTGAATAAGGTATAGACTTTGGTGAAAAATGTATCATTATTGGTTTATTGTTTGTGACATTGCTAACAATGGAAACTGGGTACAGGGTATACAGGAATCATCTGTACTACATTTGCAACTTTTCTGTAGATTTAAAACTATTCTAAAATTTAAAGTTTATGGAAAGAATAAATAATTATTTAAAAAACAGTGCTATGGCATGTTATTTATTTCTTATCACTATCAATGATAATTATCAATTAATATTTATTATCAACATTCTTAATAATTATTTGATTAATATTATTAAGCATCTATTTGTTTAAGCATTAACTTGTTTTACTGTCAGTGAGAATCTTATACTAAAGATTTGAATCCTTTAAGATAATGGAGTATACTAATAGTGAAGCCAGGGGCAGATATATATTTTAAGGGACTCATAACTTATATCATTCCAAAAATCCTCATTTTGAATGTAAAAATACAATGCTATGCATACAAAATTAGGTTCGGGGCTTTTAAAGGTCTCACTTGCAAATGAAGGACCCCGAAGCTCTGTTTCATTGTCTTCACAGTGTTCACCTCCGGACCAGTCTATATAAAGATCTCTTAACCCAATTTAGTGGTAAGTTCACAAGGCCGGAAAGTTACAAACTATTTCTGAGAATTAAGCATAAATTGTAGGAATTTAGCCCTAGCAATAGGCCCTATAAAAGAGGAATAAATTGGCGGGAAATACAGCAGGTTAAGACACAGGTTCAGGAATATAACAAGAAGCAACATGTTAATCCAAATCTGTCATACAAAAATCATCCATGTATGTAATCTGAGGACCATCGGCCAAAATGACATCCTATGATTGGTTTGCATCAGCATTCTGAGAATTAGTAAATTACTAAAAGGATAAAAATATTTCCCATAGCTCTATCGGCTAAATGTGATACCTTCATATCCTGATTAAGCATCTCTGGGTGTCAAGCATAGCCTTGATAGGTGAGGGGGAATAAAGACGTGCATAGCTCCATCAAAGGCCTGTCCCTGAGCGACTCGCAGGTCTAAACACGAGTGCAGGTGGAGTCTGTCTTCCCATAATAACTCCACTTGCCTGCGATACCAGCTGCACTTCCCCTCACCAATCAGAACGCACAGGTAATTAGCTACCAGGTAAGCTGAAGGGTCCCAACATGTTTGAGCAGGTTGGCATCAAGGGTTTAAGATGCACCTGTTTACAATTAGCAACAATGGATTCCATACACCACACCTCATTTCTTGGAGGGAAGGAGAAACTTGTTTGAGCAATGATTGCCACCTTTTCTCTCCTCCAGTTTTGTTGGTTATTGACAGAGCCGTTTCAAACTTGTTCGCCTGGTCTGCTTTTATGTTCTTTCTCTCCAAGTCTGCTGAGAATTAATTTATTTAAACTCACCAAATAACTCTTTTTCCCTTCCCTCTGCTTTCAGAGGGAGACCTGGCCTCCCAAAATATGCTGGTGCCAAAACAGCATGTCTGCCCTGGACTCCAGACCCCAGGAGCTGTGCTGTGTCACTGTTTCTCATTACGGCTAGAGCCGAGCATGGAAGGAAGATGGGACTTTCCCTCTCAGCAAGCTGTTCCTGTAGTCCTTCGTGTGCTGTTCCTGTCCAAGAGGGGCACTCACACAGCGGCGCACACGAGAGTGTGGAGCAATCTGCATGTCCCCGTGAGCATAATGTGGACAAATTTCCACCTTTTTTGTCACTGATGGAACCAAGAGCCAAGGAGGAATAAGATGAGTGTCTCATTGTCATCCTAGGTAGTTAGACAAAGCCAGTGATAACTCCTAGTTACCAGTGAACACTAATAGCAAATCAGATTTTTTTCTTTCAAATATACCTGATGTCTGTTTCTTCAATTTGCCTTCAAAAGATAGATACTTGTTGGTCTTTTTACTGTGCAATGGACAATATACATGCTACCCTCAGTCCTACAACACACACCTGCTTGGGATCCAGGGCTGCAGGCATGAAGGTTGCAGAGTTGCCACACTGCGTTTCACACACCACTCACTTGATGGGGGCAACTCAGAGGTTGCTGACCCACTTTCAGGAGTGAGAACTAAGACTGAGGAAGCAGAGCTGGAGACAGGGCATGTCCACCCTCAAGGATTTCCTCAGAACTTCTCCAGTTAAAGACCCACCCTGAACCCCATAGCCCACCCAACCTTGGAGTGTTCCAATCAAGAAAGTTAGAGCATGATCTAACAACAACCAAAATACAATGTCCTTTCTCCAGGCAACAGAGTCCTTGGGCACACTGGGACTCCTCTGGGAGCCCATGACATGGGTGCTGGCCAGTGCTGGTAAAGATTTTTCTGTGATCTCTGCAGATCCATAGAAACCTATCTTGATCCTAGAGGCTGTGCTAGTACTAGAAGAGTGATCCAGGACACACCCTGGCCTATCTCCATCCTCTCCCTCAGCTGTCTGTCACTACCCACAAGACGGCCTATCCTTAGATCCTCTGCCTCTCACTGATTATATTTCAATATACTCAGATGGGAATTTGAGGAGCTGGCTTGGAGAGGGGAATTTAGGCAGAGGAAGGAAAAGATGATGGAGCAAAAGGTCTTTTTAGATCCCTGAAATTTGTCACCTGACTCAAGGATAGCAGGCATTCCTAAAATTTATCATGCATGAGACACATCTGTAAAAGTGTAACAAAAAGACAGGTTCCACGCCCAGAGTTCCTGACTGATTGGGATTGGAGTTGGGTTGCACGCCTTTGTGATTCTATCTATACCAAAATTTGAGAATTGCTCATTCACAGTTGAGGCGACTCTGTCAGGTTCTCCTGTATAACAAGACCTATGGCATTGGGAACTCTACATTGAATTTCCGAGTTTACTTATCATTCTAGTTAAATTCCACTATGGTCTGCCAAACAGTTCATTTATTCAACAAATATTTATTGTATGTTTACTGAACAGAAATATCAGGGAAACATATGTATAAATATTATATATGTAAAGATATAAATATATATGTATATATTTTTCCCCCAATATAGTCCCTATGACTATGTCTCAAAAGTTACGTTTCCTGTAATTTCAGAAAAATGGTATGTAAACATTGGGCTTCTTTTTCATGTTATATAAACCAATACCAGGACTCAGCACTTTCCAGAAATTGAAATACCTCCATGAGCAGCTAGTTGTGTCCATTTGGAGGAAATTATAAACTACTCTTTAGATGAAGGTTTTTGACTCCCACCCTCCAAAAAATCTACATCTCAAAATGATGTTAATTAAAAATTCTAGGAATATAGAATACAAAATCATACACAACTAAATAATATTCATTGAATCCTAGATTTAAGATATTTCCATTTTCTTTCACTAAGAATTTTCCTTTCCTCCTTGTTTCCATTCCTCAGGTGTACTGCAAAGATGTCTGTTTTTCTTTGACATGGATTTGAGAAAGGATCTTAAATTGATTGTGTAACATTACATTTCTTGATTCTGGGTGCTGTCCTTTAAATATCTCTCTTAAGGGAATAGAGCTAGAGAGAATTCTGATGCAGAGTGTGAGAGGCCCAGTTGAAGTCTGTCTTGAAGTTTCTTAGTTGATGACAGGATTTTCCTCTGTTTTTACTGAAGGCATAGCATACTTCTAGAGCCACATATTTATCATTTTCACCCAAGACTTCTTTTGCTGAAGTTGATCTCAAACCATCTAAATGGTAGGCTCTTGTCTTTGGTGAGAGTTTAAATCCAATGCAGCTGACCTTCGAAGTCCTGAGTCTCCAGCCGCCGCCTGCAGGGCCCATCACTTTGCTGAAGACCTCAGTCATCTGCTCCTCCTTCAGGTATATTCCTTTATCTTCATTTTCCCCCAAGTTTCAAATGTCTGTTCTACTTGGGTTATTTCATACATGCTCAGTGAAGAAGACAAAAAAGGGAATTCAGAAATACAATTTTACCTAAGTGAAACTGTCTCCCTTTAAACAAAGTGATTTGACTGGGCCATGCTGTGTGGCATGCATAGAAGTTAAAGGATGTGGTGTGAGGCACCATTTATTGTTCTGATCTTAAGCACAAACTCTGACCCAAATGGACTGCGGAGTAAGTGTCCAGACACCGGTGCTGTCCAAGAACCATTCTGCAGTGAGGGAACGATGTTGTGTACCTGTGCTGTCCAACAGGGAGCCACTAGTCACAGGGACCACTGGAAATGTAGCTAGTGTGACTGAGGAACTAAAGTGTTAGTTTTATTTAATATTAACTAATTTAAACTTAAATAACCACCTGTGGTTGGTGGCTATTGTACCGTACAGTGCAACTCTAGACTCTAGTCTAGAAAGAATAAGAGGGCCTTTGAAGTATTTGTAATACATAAGAATGAAATATCGTGTCTACGGATGCCTCAAGAATCAGGACCAGCAGCTGGGCTCCATCCTGGTCATTATATGAGGCAATCCAATGTCACCACAATGGCATCCTTGCCCCCTTTTTTTTCCAGAGGACACAACGGTGCCTGGCTGGCTCAGGAGGACATAGAAGGCTGATCCTCCACCTTCTCTTCTGAGGGTTGACACCCCACCCCAAGCAATAAAGAACTTGCTGCTCCAGAAAGACTTGGAATTAAGTCTATCTGGAGTTTATTTTATACTTACCTATCTAAAACTCTGAGGAAGACTAGTGATTAGGTCAGGCTGGAGGGGAAGATCAGGAGCTTCTTTTTGGAGACTTTAACCTCGAGATGCTTATCAGACAAGGAAATGGAGATGTCAATTAGGCACCTGGATATACTAGTCTGGAGTTCCAGGCCAAGGTCTAAGAAGGTATTTATTTGAGAGTTGAAAGTGATAAGTCTGACGATATCATCAAGGGAGTGACTGTAGAGATAAAAGAAATTGTTGTCCAAGGCTTGAGCCATCTCTCTTTCAGAAGTCCAGGAGATGAGGAATACATATTACTTGTCAAACGCAAGATTAAGAAAGAAGTTAATTTGAAAACACACACAAAAAATCAAGTTATCATATGATCCAGCAATTCTACTCCTATGCATGTCCTTAGGATGAAGTGAAAAACTAAGTGGCTGCCTCAAGAATGGAGTCTTCCTGCACATGGCAAGGGAGATTGCCTAATTTAGGAAAGTATTGAGAGAAAAAAACGCACACTGGAATCACACCTACAAAGCCATGTAATTAGGCAAAAGCAAAAACTCCGGATTTCCCTGTTGACCCCCAACCAGTCTGTGCACTGGATACTCTGTTTACGTCATCTCACTGAAAAATGGCTATGATTCAATGAGGCATAGGTATTAAGCAATGCATATTGCTAAGCACTTTTCATGGATAAACTATTTCTTTTAATTTTCACAGCAAACCTAGAAAGTAATAACTTCTCTTTTATGTTTACAGAGGAGGAAACTGAGTCTAAAAATGATTGGGAACTTTACTTAAGGTCACATAACTTGGATTCAAGCTGAATAGGTCTAGTTGCAAAGCCCATAGGAATTATTTTGCTAAAAGCTTTTTAAGTTTTATTGACTTCTTAGCCTTCATTATAGACAATCTTTTGTTTCACTCAATACATAGTAACAAATAGCCAAATATGTTACACACACATATACACACACAGTGTGCTCATGCTTATGAAAATTTAACTTTAAAACCATGAACTTACAAAGTGAGGGGCCCAGGTTTGGAATGACAAATAATTCTTCACCTCAAAAAATGATTCATCACAGTGTTTTATACTGTGGATGTCCAACATCCTATATTCCCTCCCCATAAAAAGATATCTTTTCACCCTTCTAGATACGCTTGTCCGATCCAATGACAGAGAAAGGACAAGCTCTTACAACCATTTATATATTTTCAAGGTTCCACCTGAGCCCCTTCAGATTGTTCATATGCACGCATACACATTCACACACATTTTAAATTTCCTTCTTTTGCTATCTATTACTAAAGGCTACAATTAGAGTTAGCCTATCTTCTTACCAGGATATGAAGAATTTTGTATTTCTTTGTATTGCCGTAATTTATTACAATATCTGAGATAGATCAGGCACTTAATAAATGATGGATGAATAAATTTATAGAAAATACATTAACAGATATAAAATATATTTTAAATTTTTACAAGCCATAATACAAAGCCTGGAGATAGAGAATTCTGGTTAGCATTCTTTTCTACATTTCTTCCCAAAGTCTTTCATGTTTTACAGGAGAACTGAAGTCAGCATGGAGTGTGCATTTCCTGGCATGTTCACTTTGGTTTGCACTCTCAATGTTATTTAAACGTTAGTTTTGCTCTCTGAATGACAGGGCTAATGCAGGGTCATGGGTAGCTATTCTTTTCTAGTTCCTAAATTAAGGCTAGGTTATTATTAGTTCAGATAAAATAAGCCTCAAATATAACCCAAAGGAAAAAAAATAGATTTTTTTAATGGAAAAAAAAGAGATTTTCCAGGTAAATCACTCCCTTTTAGGATTTTTGGGACAGCATTGTGGGCAGAGGTTGGAAGTGGGGAGGCACTAGCTTGCGGAGTGGGTATTACTCCACCTCAGCAGCAGGACACAGCACGAGGCCTCCTGACAGCCCATTCCCACTCCACTGAGGTTTCAGAAGTCATTTGATAGTAGATTCTGGAAAACATTTATTAGGGGAAAGAAAAAAACTCAAGAATAGTGGGTGAAGAAACATTTGGCTTAAAACTGGATTGAAATAAGCAACAAAATTCAACCCCTAGCCTTAGTCTTGGCAATGGTGAGAGGTGACTGGGAGGGGAGGAAGTGGCAATGAGCTGCCTGTGTCTATAGGAAATTAGGTGCTATATTTAATATGTTTGTGATGGCTTTGATTATGACAGTGGGCTATCTGTTTATGAAGCTGGCTGACCAGCAAAATTGTTTTGGTTAGGAACAATTCCAGGAGATGTGAGAAATTCCAGATGGTCTCAATGACCCCAGATGAGAGGTGGAGTGAGTGAAGCCTCACCCTGTGCGTGCTCAGGAGGCTGGCTGTGTCCCTTTTCCTCTCCTGGTGCTCTCCTGTTGCCTCACTTCCACGACAGCGGCCAGAGCCACCCCTCTGCCCCTCCTCTGTAGTCTCCTGCCCACCAGGCCCTCACATTAGCCCTCACATATTTACATAGACATATATAGAGCATATACTGCTTTTCTGCAATGAATATATGTATATAATACACTACATTTCTCCAGAGGGCTTCACATTCACATTTTCATTTCACCTCCCATGGATAGTCTGAAGCCCAAAGAAGCTAATATAATGATTTAGAATAGGTCTCAGTGCTAGATAGTGACAAATCTAGGATAGAATCTTACAATCCATTCTTTTCTCAACCACACTAGCAGCAGCTTAAGGTACTATATGTGTTTAGAAAATATTATCCTATCTGTACTTAGAAAATACCTCCTATCTAAGTTTAAGAGTTTTAGAGCCTAGGGGGAAAAAAAGTATTAAGTACATGTGTTTCTGCATGACACATCCAAAGATGGAAGTGTTCAAGTCACATTCTTCAGAGAACACAGATTCCCATCCAGCCCAAAACCTCTCCAGGTTTCTGCTTCAGTTCAGGTTTCAGCTCCTTGGGGAGCTAGACAAGGAAGCAAGCTGGGAATCTGCTCCTTCCTCCCCCATCACCTGCCAGGCACCTTCCGCCGCATCAACAGCCACAGCGACAGAACCATGAAGAAAAGCACATTCCCTGAGCAAAATGCAGCATAGTGCCTCCCTAAACAACTGGCTCTGTCTCCACGTGTCCTCCACTCTCTCCTGCCCTCTCTTCTTTCCTCCATGCGTCCCTCCTCCCCTTCATCCCTCTCTCCTCCCTGCTCGCCTCCATGTTTCCCTTCCATCCCTCCCTCCTACCTCCCCCCCAACCTCTCTCTTCGTTCCCTCCCTCCATCCCTCCTCGTCCCTCCTTCTCTCCATCCCTTCCTCCTCCTCTCACATCCCTCCTCCTCTCTCCTTTCCTCCCTACTTTTCTTCCCTGAACATTGAGAATTTACCATATACTAGGTACTAGGTGAGATGCAGAGATACAGCCCAAATAAAAATATAATCCCGCCACTTTGGGAGTTTAAATTCTAAAGAAGGAATCCAAAAAAAAAAAAAGATTAGATGAATAATTAATTTAAATTGTTATAAATATCATAAGGGAAAATGCAGGGGGCTATGAAAGGACTGACCCTGGGTCAAACTTCCCAGAGGAGGTGACATTTGAAGCATCCCTAATGACTGTCCACACAACAGCACTCCCCAGTTGAACTCCCTGCTCTGACGGCAATGTTCTCTGTGCTGTCTGAGGTGGTGGCCATTAGCCATATGTGGTCACTGAGCACAGGGAATGTGCCCAGCATGACTGAGGAACTGAAATCATGAATGTCTTATTCTGGCCATTGTGTAGCAGTTCTCAGAGCCCCAACAGAGTGGAAAAGAACAAGGTTGTAATGAGACAAGGGGAGATGAAGCAAAGGGCAGCAAAGAAGACGTGGAGAGAGGGAACAGCAGTAGCGTGTCTGAGAGGCAAAGAGGTCATTAATAACTAAGGCTATTTCTGAATAAATTCATTTCTAACAGTCTGGAAATGAACTTTTTTTCCAGCATGTGTAAACCATTGCACCTAGAATAACTTGAGATTCAACTCATTGGATCAACAAACACGATATTGAGTGCTCATGGCAATCTGGAAATGCTTATACCATGATAAAAATGGGAAAAATCACAACACAGAACAGCATGATTCCTATTTTGTAATAAACACACACACGTACTTGTTCATGCTTTGGCACATGCACACTTGAGAGATACAGCCACAAATAACTATATGTGTGCATTTTTGTTGCCAGTGCTGTCGAGTGAATTCCAATTTCTAGCACCGCTGTGTATAGCAGAGCAGAACCCTGCCCGGTCTATCTGTGCCACCCTCTCACCTTCCACTCCTATTCACGTGGTTTTCATGGCCAACTTTTCCAGAACAGGTCTTTTCTCCTAGTCTGGAAGCTCCGCTGAAACCTGTCCACCATGGGTGACCCTGCTGGTATCTGAAATACTGGTGGC